>NC_140590.1:942018374-943325247 GCF_964204655.1 Triturus cristatus | reverse complement strand
AAGGGTGACAGCCACATCTGAAGGAGTCCAGTCCGCCTTGCCTTCAGATGGGCTTCTGTGCTCATGCACTTAAATGGACGTTTATCTTTTATCTTGTTCCAACACGCATCTCGTGTCACTCTCATCTTTTCAAGGACACCACAACACTATGCATGCAAACTTCTAATGTGCAATGTGTGCAAAGCCCTGATGATTGCGAAATGTGTGCACACGTAGAACAAACTGAAAGCAGGAAATACAAGCAGCAGTCCAATACAGCATGGATGCAGTATTTGGAGTTCGTGACCACCTATTGTTTACAAAGACCTATGAATGTGCATACCAATACTCAACAAACATTGGCAGAGCCACAGGTCTCGCCTATGCGAGATTTACTTGCTTTGCCAGTTTTTTTGTGCCAAGTTGTACAGCAGCACGTATGCTGTGCAGCTTGGCTGGGAACACTATGACGCGGCCAGCACTGGCAACATGTAGACAACTGATTGACAAGTTAGAAGCCAATGAGACCAAAGACAATAAATACCGGATAGTCTGCTTAGGATCGCCACTCCTCCAGTAATGTGGAGACCACGGGCTCCTGGTGTTGGCTGGGCCAATGGCTGCCCGTCCGGGGAGGGTCTTGGTGCATTTGAACCTTCTATGAAACCTCGAATTTGAACAAGTGCCCAAATGTAAAAGACAAAATAAGTATAGCTTTTTGGGGTGAAAATGTTTGGGTGGTGAGCACCAGGGTGTTGGTATAGGTATTTAAAAGCCTGTGTGACAGGGGCCTTGAAATGTGTTCCTTTACCTTTCTGCTTCTGTGATTTCTTCTCCTTATCAAGGGATCCTGTGCAATATCTGATGGGAAAACCATAAGGCGGCCACGTTTGTTTGACTCTGCTTATACCCACATGGGAGACATTATATACAAAACAAATAGGCCAGCTGATGATGAACAATTGAACACAGCAACTTATCCCATCTTCATTCCTGAAGATGTGCGAGCGGTGGACAAAAAAGTGGAAAGGATATAGGGAAGACTCAAATAAATTTGAAGGAAAATGAGAACAAAGAGGGAAAAGTTCAGAGAACGCATCGTCTCTATAAAAGGGTGAAAAGAAACCACTAAGAGAACTTCTCATCAAAACTAATGTTATGATTGTGAGCTCTGCAGAAGATGCAGTCAAAGTAGATCCTTCTATAGATATGCCAGTAGACGCAGCCGGGGCATTGCGCTCGTTGAACCCATTTGCCACCTCTTTTTCTATGATGCAAGGAAACCCGAGCCTCTAACTGCAAATACCTAGCCTTTTGAAGCAAATGTTGAGACTAGCGCCAGGAAGGTGGATTCTAGAGAGAGAGGTGTTTTAACTCGCTATTGTGAGTTCACTGATTTATTCCCTAATGATAGTGCTACCACTCTTTTAAACAAGTCCAGGCTCCTGACTCGTCTTTATGCAATCTCAAAATTGAGGTTTGTAACATCTCAGGACACAAAGAGAGTAACCTTAGTGAGTCCACCAGGAACCTACAATGCCAGGAACTGACAAACTACTGATATGGAGTTTGTAACATCTTGTGTAAGTAGGCTTGTCTGGGCTCATGAAGATGACTTTCATATAATAGAGATAGATGTTTTTCCACTCCTTCAACTAAAGTTCAAAGGGAATTCCTTGCAGCTACACAACCCTCCCTTGAAGGAGGTTATTAATCTACCCCCGTTAAGGAACGACGGTCCACTAAGAACCCCAGGTCCTAATAATCATCGGAGCCAAACCAAAGCAAAGTTTTTCAATCTATGAATAACAGCAAATGATTGTGCACGGTCGATAAAATTACTGACTACAGGTGAAGTTGTTGGCAGGGAAGGAAGCCAGGATTGGTCCTGACTGGCCTTAGCACTGGCAAGTAAGGGCAGGAATAACATTGATCTGCCTTCCGATTGAATTGGCACCAGACACGTCCTAAATCTTTAGGGGTTGTATCCCTGAAGACTATGGAGGTTAGAATTGCAATGCTTGAGAGATGATTATTTGGACATTTTGTCATGGAATGTAGCAGGTTTGGTCAGTAGAGTGGAAGATGGGGACTTGCTAAAATGTATTAACGGAAGACACAGAATTGATGGATGGAATGCAGAACAATTCAAAACATGCACCCCAGTCAAGAGATCTGTGTTAAATGCATCATTCTTTTGTTCACCATGCCACCCCAGTTTAGACCTGGCCATACGCAAATCAGTCTTGACCCTGTGCCTCATGGGAACAGTCCAGCCCAAACTGCCAAGCCAGGTCCTCTCTGGACCGGAAACAAGCATAACATGTATTAACTGTTCAGTAAGCTGCTTTCCGGAAACCTGGTCTTTGTCAGAAAGTGCTGTAAGTGGGTTTATGGACTATAAGGAGCCAGCCAAGGGGTCAAAAAGAAGAAAACCAGTGGTGGGGGGCTTGTAACATGGGCATCGACTAAGATAAATTGTGAGGTAGAGCATTTGGATAGGAATTCCCTTACCTCTAATGTACTGCATGTAAGGTTAATCATGTCTGCTAAAGAACCTCTTTTTGTCGATATTCTAAATGTTTACATCCCCACTGGCTGGTCATATGGAGTTCAGGCGATTGGGTCTAATTTTGCTGAATATGTTGAAAGCATAAGGGATAGAGAGAGACCCAAGGTCGGTGCCATACGGTGCTGATTTGTTGGGATTTTAACACTCATCCAACAGATGAATTTTAATGACGAGGTACTGGCTGAGGATTACTGGTTAGGTGTTCCACATTCGGGTATTCAACTTGAAAAAGTATCCAAGAAATTGGAGAGCTTTTCAAATTTTCTTACAAACTGTTGGTTGCATTTTTTTAAATGGACGCCCCCTCTCCGACAATCCGGCAGCGATAACCTATAGTAAATGGCAAAAGAGCTTTTCTGATTGATTATGTCTTAGTTAATCTAGAATTGTGGGGAAATGTGGGTGATATGACAGTTGTAAAGAAGATGGAGAGTGATCATGATGCCCTCTTAGTGAGAGCAAAGATCACTATTGCTGGAGCAGAGTTTTCTGTTGAAAATCTATTGGGTTTTTAAGCTCTGGTTTGTCTATTTGTCAAAAATAAAAATATTAATTCATAATTACTAATTATTTGTTTTGTGTAAATGTTCTGACTAACCAACACGAATTAACAAGAGAAAACTACACGTGGGAATGCGTTCGTATTGCTTCCTAATAATGTGCATGTTTTATTAAATAAACGTTGCTGAGTGCTGTTTATTTTAAAGCACAAAATGCTTTTGAATTGTCGTGTACTAATGCTTTTCTGTGTTGCAAAGGCTAGATAATTACATACACATAAGGGTATTAGTGGGGTTAACACTGTTTAATCACTATGCCGTAGTAACGTTGTTTTTGTCTCTTTTAATTAAGATGGTACGTTTTGGCCTAGTTGAAAGATGGCTGCCGTTTAAAGCCTGAATTAAAGTAGTTGATTTGTGATGAGAAGGCCTTGCTGAACATGGTCGAGAGTCATCTGACCACAGTCTTCGCCTGGTTTAAAAGTTTTCCGTGAGGACAGCAGCTCTGGGCGAACATCCAAGTGCATCTGAGTAACCTTGGAGGACAAAGGAGCCACAATGAACTTTGTGATCACAATGCTGGTTCTGAGGAAATATGAACATGAAGAGATACATTTGAAAATTTTAGTTCCGCCTTCCGTCTTTTTATTTTTGTGATTTTTCTGAGCGGAGATTTTCCAAATGTAGCGATGCTACATCCTTTCCTGCTCGCTCTGCTCAGCGGTTCAGCGGATATCTAAAACATTTTATGTTGCCTTCTTTTGTTAAATTTATTATAAATATTGTTAGCCTAGAGAGGGTCTTTGCCATTTTGCCACTTCTTCCCAAACCTGCGTTGGTGAGGATCAATGCTGTGAGGACGGCGACTCGGGAGACTTCTACTGAGAGACCTGTCCTGACCCATTCTGACATTTAGCTAGAATAGGTAATTATGAGAAAAATGATTTACTCTGATTGATTTTCTTTGACTAATTTTAGATAAAGTACCTTAATTTTAAATACAGTGTTGGTGGTTATTTCTTGTCAATTATTGAGTACTCTATTTTGATTATTGTTGTATAGATTGTTTAGATCATGACTGAGGACAGTTACAATTAGGTCTTATCGACCTCAGTGTAGATGCAGGGTGTTTAGGAGTTTTCTTTCCACAGGTTCAGTGCTGATAGAGTATTTGAGCGTATGTTAGTAAAATGGGCCCAAGTGTATGATGAGTGTATGTGCGTGTAACTGTGAAATTACTCTATCCGTGGAAGTAGGGAGATTTTGTACACCCCGATCTGCACCAATTTCCTGGTAGCAGAGGATGGTTATTGATGATTGTCTTGATCTGATTAGATTGCTTGTACATTGGCTTATTGATTATTGATTATTGATTGATGTTGGTATATGTACTAATACTATATGTTGGAGTCGTTGTGTTGAGTTATATGTAGTGCTTCTGGAACTTGGGAGCTAGTAGCAGTTCCGTAGTAGGGCAGAGGGAAGTATATACTGCTCTCGGGAAAGACGGGATTGTTGGTCCTGTATGTATGCAGGAAAAACGTGTGACAATTGAAGTTGCGCGTCACATTGTCTGAGTTCGGAATCAGTGACATTGTAGTATGTTACTATTAGAAATATATTTCTGGTATAAAAGGAGTGCGTATGGTAGCAAAGGTTATCTGTGAAACTCTGGTCTTAAGTCCCAGGGATCCGTAAGGTTCACCGTTAAAGCTTATCGCGGGAGAAGTAATAGGTATTCTCTGAGCTTGTTTGAAGGACTGGGCAGAGGTAAGCTGCTTGGTTAACGTGTGTTATAATTCTGTAGCGGGACAGATTGTTCGCTGTTCTCGGGAAGGATTCTGTGTGTATGTACTATATTTTTCTTGTATGATTGTGCGTGAATGAATGAGCATTTAGTTGATTGTAAAACTCTTTTGGATCAGTCCTAAGAGGAAGCAGTTAATGAATGCATGAAAGAAGGGCAGAGTAGAGGGATGTGCTACTGTGTCAACGAGAGTATTAATTCCGTACTGAAACAGAAGTGAGTGAAAGACGGGATTCTTGTGAAATAGATTTTCTTTACTATTCTATGGTTAGCGAAGCAGACAATGGAGATGTTTATATGTTGTAACTAATAGATTTTGTAGAATTTGACACGAAGTCTACTGAGAAGTTTTGTAAAGGAGGGGTAGACGAGTGACAGGAGACAGGAGACAGAAGCGACTGCAGCGACTGCTGACGTCAAACAGACCGCGCTCTGATTGGATATTGGATCAGAATAGTGTTCGCGCTAGGATTGGTGCGTTGGTGTGAGCCGCGCAAGGATTGGAAAGAGTCACTCTGTACTCTAGTGACGTAGACGCTCCAGGATTGGTGCGTTAGTGTGAGTCGCGCTGTTATTGGTTGAAAAATCGTATTGTGCAGTTGTAATACGGAAGGGATTAGAAAGTTTTGGTAAACGCTAAAATGTATTACCAAGAAGAGAAAAAGAAAATCTTTGTTCGGAAAAATAAAACGCTGGTTTGACAAGGATAAAGATGTTAAAACAAGAGAAGGTGAATTGTTACCTCCAACGAAAACACCTGCATCCTTCATGGCTGCGAGATATGGGTATCATACCTGTATATGGTTGGAGAATTGGGTTAGGTATACAAAGGAAGATGGTGTCCTAGCATTCCCAGAACATGGTTCATTTAATTTGGCCGTGTTGAGAAATTTACGGGAAAAGATGTTATGTCTTGACCCAAGACCAAGGCCGACACAGTTTGAGGCTTTAGTGGAATGGGAAGAGGAAGTACATGAGAGAGAAAAACAGAGGTCTGGAGGCAATTACAGACACATGTTTAGAAGGAGGCATGATCGTGAAACTCATCATGATCGAATGAAAAGATGGCGAGATGCTAGCATGTCAGAGGGATTATATCCTATGAGAACAGTTGACGAGAGAGAAGAAAGGAAGGGAGCGGAAAGGGTTCCTGAGGCAGAAGTGAGAAGATATGGAGTTAATGAGTATGAGGATGTGGTCTTGAATGACATGATTTACAAGAGACCACCTCCATATAGACCAGAACCAGAAGAGAGCACACCAGTTGTTTCTCCGAGAAGAGATACATTGCGTATTATTGAGACAGAAAATGTGACACCTGAGTTAAGAAGTGGTAATTGCGAGCAGCCCGGTGGCAGTGGGCTTGCTCGTGGGAGCTGAGGGCTGCGACTGAGCTTCTAAGTGCTTTTAGCGCGTTGTCACGCCGATTGAAAGCGGCGACACGCACTCGTTTTTAAATTGCTTGATTCTGTTGAATAACCTGTACTGAAATTCAACAGGTACCTTTTAACTCTCACCCTGCTTTTTCAGGGGCCCAGCGAGGCTGGCTGGCAGCTGATTTCACCTCAGGCGCCTAGCGGTAGTGGCCGCCATCTTGGATCGGGCTGGTTCGCCCGACCCCACCCACGCCACTCCCCCCACGCTGCTCCTCTATTTAAACGTCCCCCATGTGTCAGCGCAGCGGACGAGCGCAGCGGGCGCGCCGTAGGCTCGCCGGAGTCAAGCCAGAGTCCTGCCCGTCTGCGCCCGTCCGCGGCAGGCCGGGGCAGGGGGCTCTCCCTTATGCCCTCCCGCTGTCATACACTTCCTCTGAGCTTCTTTCTCACTGGATCCCTGGCACTATTAGTCCGACTGTGTCTAACTCACTACAACATTTAAATCTCCTTACGAGCCCCCCCGCTGCCCCCCCCGCCATTATTCAAAGTTGTCTTCCTCGGCCTCGGGCCGCTGCGCCTATTCATCCCATCTTGCCTGTTCCCCACACACCGTCCTATAATACCACTGCCACGCTCCTCAATACCAGATCTGTCGTTAGCCATCAGCATGAGCTACACGATTTTCTTGACAGCCACAACCCGGACCTCTTGTTCTTAACAGAGACCTGGCTTAAGGCAGACTCCCTCCCCAACGTCCTAGCCGCACTCCCCCCCTCTTACTCCATCATTCGTGCGGATCGCCCGGAGGGCAGGAGAGGCGGTGGAGTAGCCCTGATAACACATAATGACTCCCACTTTCAAATACTCCCCTCTTCTCCTATCCCTGAGGTAGACTGCCTAATAATTCGTGCTAGCTCTTACTCTACCCCCCTTACTGCTGTTCTCATCTATCGACCCCCTCACACAACTTCCAATTTTGTTTCCTGCCTTCAAGACATCCTCGCCACACTGGTTATTAACAACTCCTCAGTGTTGGTGTTGGGTGACTTCAATTTTTGGCCCAACGATCCCGCCGAAACTCCCCTTTCCAAAGAATTCACCAGCCTCATGACCAGTCTTAACTTTTGTCCCCTCGTTCACAGCCCCACCCATGTTCATGGCCACTCGCTCGACCAGGTTTGGACCCTAAATATCCCCACCACCTCTCCTGTCATCTCCCCCTGTTCTTGGTCGGACCATTTTTCAATCTCCTTCTCCCTCGCGTTAGCCCCAGTGCCTAAACCTCTTCTCCCAAAGAACACCTGGGCTAGAAAATGGGGTAGGGCAGACATGCCATCTTTTTGCTCATCCCTGGCCAATTCCTGCCCTGACCTCTCGGGCCTCGCCGCCCCGGACCAGCTGACTACCATCGATGGCTGGCTGACCCGGGCAGGCGACGATTTTGCTCCCCTGAGACGGATCACTGTGAAGCGTGCCCATGCTGCCAATCGCTGGTTTACCCCCGATCTCAAGGAGAAGAAATTAGCCGCACGCAGAGCAGAGCGCGCATGGAGAAGAGAATATAGTCCCGCCAAAAAAACCATCTACCTCTCTGTGCTCAAAGTATACAAACAAAGCATACTTGATGCCAAGACCCTGTTTTACTCAAACAGGATACTAGCAGCTGAATCTCAATCTAAAGAGATTTTTGCCACAGTACATGAGCTTGCCTCATCTAATAGAGCCACGGCCTCGATCCCCCCTTCTCAACCGCTTTGCGACTCCCTCAACGACTTCTTCGTTGATAAGGTCGCAACGATCAAGGCTAATATCTCCCCCCCTTCCCTCACCTTCACTAATCCCTCCCCCCCTGCCATCACTTCCAAACTCACTTCCTTCCCCCCTCTGACCACAGCTACACTTTCTTCCCTGCTCCAAAAGGTAAAGTCAGGTTCCCCCCTAGACTTTGCCCCTGCTCGTATCTTGCGAGAAGTCTTCCTACACTGCCCTACCCCTCCCCTTACACTTTTAAATGACTCACTCAAATCTGGAGTGGTCCCCACTGCCCATAAATTTGCGGCAGTCATTCCCATTCTAAAAAAATCCGGTGCCGACCCTTCATCCCCTTCCAATTACCGTCCCATTTCCCTATTACCCTACCTGGCCAAGGTCTTGGAGACCCATGTAACCAGCACCCTGAGCACCTATGTGGAAGCCAACCACTGCCTCTCCCCCCGGCAGGCGGGCTTTCGCCCCCTCCACTCGACGGAGAAGGTAGTGATCTCAGTGATGGACAGCCTACGCGAGGGCATTGATACCAACGTCCCCCAGGCCCTCATTCTTTTAGACCTATCCGCCGCATTTGACACGGTGGACCACTCCATCCTCCTCACCCGTGTCAAGGCGGCGGGTATAGAGGGCCTGGCCCTCACCTGGCTTAAGTCCTTCCTGAGTGACAGGGCTCAGGCAGTCCATCTTGCTGGTTTCACCGCTACCTCTCGTAAGGTTGCATGTGGAGTTCCCCAAGGCTCTTCCCTCTCCCCTCTTTTGTTTAATTTATACATTTACCCCCTCATTTTTATGTTACAGCAGCTCGAGGTCACGGTGTTCAATTACGCCGATGACCTCCAGCTAATTTTTGACCTTTCCCACTCCTCTTCCTCTGCTTCAAATGTCCAATCCGTCATGCTGTTCATCCAGGATTGGATGAACTGCAACCACCTCAAACTCAACCCGGACAAGACGGAATTAGTCCTGACCAGAGGTGGTTGCAGTCCCTGGTCCCCCTCTCACTGGCCCTCCTCACTTGGTGTTCCCCCGCTCCCAGTTCCTAAGGTCAAGACCCTTGGTATCCTCCTGGATCCCTCACTTTCTGTTCACTCTCAGGTCAATTCAGTTGTTTCCTCCTGTTTCTTTTCCCTTCGAATCATCAGGAAGATTTCTCGTTTTTTTTCTTTACCCGCCCTAAAAATTATAGTGATGGCCATGGTGCTTTCGCGCCTCGATTATGGGAACATCATTTACAATGGCGCTCCAGCCTACGCCATTCGCCGTTTGCAGCTAGTGCAGAATCAGGCTGCCCGCCTGATTCACGGCCTGCCTAAATACCATAGAGCTACTCCCCTATTGCAGGCCTTGCACTGGCTGCCGGTGAAAGAGCGTGCTCTGTTCAAGCTTGGCTGCACCACTTTCCAGGCTAAAACAGGCACTGCCCCGGAATTTATCTGTTCTGCCATCACCCCCTACATACCTGGACGAGAGCTTAGGTCCACTCATCAGGCTTTGTTAACCATCCCCCGCTTCAGCAAGAAAAAGACTGGCGGTACGAAATTCGCAGTGCTTGCTCCTGCATTTTGGAACTCCCTCCCCCCGGAACTCCGTATGTCATCTTCCTACATTGAGTTCCGGAAGGGTCTTAAAACTTTTCTTTTTCCCCGAGCCTACAATGCTTAAATTCCCCTCTGCTCCTGCCTGCTTCTCACAATCTAACAGCGCCAAGAAACCGCATGGTAAAAGTGCGCTATAGAAATGTTTTTAAATTCAAATTTAAATTCAAAAAATTTAATCCTTTCAGGGAGAGAGAGAATCGATGTGGTGATGAGAATACAAGAGAATTAGCCAGAACTACATCAGAACTGACTGAAAAGATTAGAGAGCTGACAAAGAATCTGGAAGCTGTTACGGTGCCTGTAACCATAGGTCCGGTTATGCCTGTTTTTGATAAGCAGAGGACGAGTGAGAATGGTTTGGTGATTCCATATGTTGGGAATAAGATAACAAGTTTAGCTGGTCCCTCAGGAGATTCAGGAAGAAGGACAGAAAATAGTGATCTGAGACAATCCAGACATGACACATGTAGTGAAGGATTGGAGGTACAGTCTAATTCGAGATTGGATGCTAGTGAAGCTAGTTGTTCAGGGATGCCGATTTTAGAACCGCAGAAGAAAGTGGTTCCAGTGAGAAAAACTACTGAAATAACAGCTGAAGATTTGAATGATTGGATGAAAGTCCTTCAAAAGAGGGATAAAGATTCACAGGCAATTGATGTGGCTAGGTTACGTGTAGAATTAGAAGAGCTTGTTGCAGGGACAGTTCCTACAGAAATTCTAAAAAACCATCATGATGGTGAACTGTTGTTTATGTGCAAAAACATCACCTGGAGAGCAAGAAATACACATGACAGGTTAAGAGCTGTAGCGAATGAACAGGGAGTTGACATTGATAAGGTGAAAGCTCTGCAGAAGTCTTACAGGATGGATTTTACAGACAAAGACATTGAAAATCTGAATGGTACTGGTAGAACAGGACAGATTAAAGAAATGGTTGCATTGTTGCGAAGGTGGGGTGATGTAGAGAAGTGGAAGGATAGGTGGTACAAGAAAAGAGAAGAATCAGGAGATAGGACTTATACAGCTTTTCCTGTGAGAGAAAAAGAAAAAACAGTGGATGCTTATCCTATGAGAGAAATACCTGGAGGAGGATATGTACATGTTCCATGGACCAGACAGGATATTTTATCATTTACGAATGATTTTCCTCGACTGAGAGAAAATCCCGTCGAGTGGTATAGGCAGGTAGATAGGTTTGTGAAATTGTCAAAAGTGCTGTGGATTGACCTGAATAGTCTGTTTGATATAATTGTTCCAGCAGACTTGTGGACTGAGTGTAAAATAGTTGTGAGTTGGCCTACTGAGGAATATCCAAGAGATCAGAGAACAGGAGCACCAGATCCAGAGGTAATGAGAAAGTATGATCAGGTGATGGTATACCTGAAAAGTAAAGTACCTGCAAAAGAGACAGACTGGGTTAAAATAGATCGAACACAGCAGGAAGCAAAAGAATCAGTTCATGCATTTTACGAGAGGCTGATACTGGCTTTTAAACAATTCAGCGGGGATGAGCACCTGGGTGACAAAGATTTGAGTCATTTTGTATACAGATTTGTATATGGCCTGAGACCTGAGATTAGTGAGAGAATTCGTGAGCATACAGTGGACTGGCAGAGTAAGAAAATAGATGAGATTCTGAGACATGCAAAATACTTCAGTGATGAAATTGAGGCAAAACAGAGAAAGCTGAAAGAAAAAGCAATGTGGGCACAAGTGAAAGTTGCGGAAAGACAGGAAGCACAGTTGGTGGAACAGGCGAATAATCCAGGAAATAATGCAGGGAATAGGCCTAGGTATGCAGGGAAAGGAAAAGGGAATCTTGAGGAAGCCAAAAAGAAATTCCCATGTCACAACTGTGGCCAACTGGGACACTGGAGATCTGAATGTACCAATCCATCATTAGCGAATAATGAGGGTAAACCCTTAAATCAACAGGTGCAGAACGAAGGGAATAATCGACAGCAGCAACAACCTTCTGTTGTGAGACAGCAGAGTCAAGAGCCAAAACCGCCCTTGCCGCAGAATAGAGGGTTACAAAAGTACAATCAGGATTCAGGATTCTACAATGATGAGCAGGTAAACAAACAAAGGCGTTCTAACCAGGTACAACAGTACTTGTTGAAGAATGAAGGGAGTGAGTCTGAAGGGGATTATTGACGGTGCCGAAGAGAGGAAGAAGAGTGCATACTTGGTGCAACTCTAGAAATAGACCAGGCAGGACCATTTGTAGATGGGAAAATAAATGAAGAAAGTGTTACTTTTTTAGTAGACACAGGTGCGACAAGATCAACTGTCAGGTCAATAGATATCAGAAATCTTCCTCTCTCGGATGAAGCAATCCAAGTAGTTGGTGTAGCCAATACACAAATCAAGACACGTCTTACTGAACCAGTAAGGGCACAAATAGGGAAATTTTCAGACATGCACAGATTTATTGTCTGTGACACTAGTCCAGTGAACTTGTTAGGCAGGGATCTGCTTTGTAAAATGAACTGTACAATTTTTTGTACACCGGATGGAATAGCTTTTGAGACACCAGATGAGGATGTTTTGTACCGAATGACTCTAGGAAATAGAGAGAGTGAAATGGTTGGTGCTTTTGCTGTGTTTGATCCGGAGGATTTGCCTCAAGAGCTGAGAGATACAGTGAAAAGGACAGTTTGGGATTTTACTGGAGAGGATGTGGGATTGATGAATAATGTAGATCCTGTGAAAATTTCAGTGAAAGAGGGAATTACGTATCCTAACATTCCTCAGTACAAAATGACACCAGAAATAATTGAAGGAATAACTCCTATAATTGAGAAAATGATTCAGCAGGGAGTTCTGAGAGAACTACTGAGTAGCCCGTGTAACTCACCGATAATGGGGCTAAAGAAGCCTAATGGGAAGTTCAGAATTGTACAAGATTTGAGAAACGTTAACCAAATTGTTGTGGCATGTTGTCCCATTGTGCCAAATCCGTCAGTGATTTTGTATCAGATTCCACATGATGCTGAGTGGTACACAGTGATTGATTTGTGTCATGCTTTCTTTTCAATTCCATTGCATCATGACAGCCAGCCGATTTTTGCATTTAGGTTTGGCCAGGGTATTTTAGCATGGTGTCGTATCCCACAGGTGTCTACAGAGAGTCCTTCGATATTCAATCAGTTATTGAAAAAATCATTGGAGAGCTTGATTATGCCTGAAAACTCAGTACTAGTGCAGTATATTGATGACCTACTTGTGGCATCAAAGACACGTGAAGCTTGTGAAGTAGATACTATAGCTTTACTGAATCATCTGGCAGATGGAGGGTTAAAAGTATCTCCAGCCAAATTGCAATTTTGCAAGAAAGAGGTGCATTATCTTGGACACAATATTGAAAAAGGTCTGAGAAAGGTGACTGATGACAAGATCAAAATCATCAGGGGAATGAAGGCCCCAAAGACCCAGAGGGAAGTGAGAATGTTCCTGGGTATGGTGGGTTATTGTCGTCAGTGGATAATTAATTTTTCTCTGATAGCAAAGCCACTGATTAAGCTGACAAAAAGTGAGATGACAGACCCATTGGAACTAGATGGAGAACAAATGGCAGCATTTGAGGAGCTGAAAAACAGAATGTGTGAAGCCCCTGCTTTGGGTATGCCAGACTATGAAAAGGAGTTTGAGTTGTACTGCAGTGAGAGAAATGGATGTGCACTTTCAGTGTTAATGCAGAAGCATGGATTACTGAGGAGGCCTATTGCGTACTTCTCATCGACACTTGACCCTGTAGCTGTAGGTTTACCAGGTTGTTTGAAATCTGTGGCTGCAACATGCAGAAGCCTGGAACAGAGTGAGGGAATCATAATGGGATATCCTGTAAGGGTATTCGTACCTCATAATGTGGCAATTCTTTTGACAAGAAGCAGAACCCAGTACATGTCACATAGTCGGCTGACTAAATATGAGAAAGTCATTCTGGGAGCATCAAATGTGACTCTTGAGAGATGTGTGAATGTGAATCCAGCGACATTGTTGCCGGATATTGAAAATGTGGGTGTGAAGACAGAAGATGATCACAATTGTTTGGATGTGCTTGATTACTGTACAAAACCGAGACCAGACATAAGGGATCTTCCCTTGCTTGAGAGTGATCATGTGCTGTTTGTGGATGGATCATGTCTGAGGAATGATGAGGGTGTGCTGTGTGCAGCATATGCAGTGTGCAAGGTTCCAGAGGTTATGGAAGCATCACCATTGAAAGGAGTGAAATCTGCACAAGTTGCTGAATTGGTGGCATTGACAAAAGCTTGCAAAATTGGAGAGAATCTGAGAGTGACTGTGATAACTGATAGTCAGTATGGATTTGGAGTTGTGCATGATTTTGGCCAGCTTTGGCTGCAGAGAGGTTTCTTGACGTCGAGTGGGACTCCAATAAAGAATGCTGAAGTGATTGGGAAATTACTTGAGGCGATACAGCTGCCTAAAGAATTAGCAGTTGTGAAATGTGCTGCTCATGGACAAGGAGATGATTTTGTGACAGTTGGAAACAGATATGCAAATGACATTGCTCAATATTGTGCGAAAAATAACCAATCGATTAATAGGGAACGAGAAAGTGAAATGTCTTTTTGTTCTGTTATGTTTACTAATGTCCTAGAGACGTGGGATGAAGTGAAACAGTTGCAGGATGAGGCAGGAAAGGAAGAAAAGAAAGACTGGATCAAGGCAGGTTGTGCCCCAAGAGAAACAGACCATGTTTGGGTCTATAGAGATGGTAGACCAGTCATGCCAAACTCTATGCTGTCGACAATGGCAAGGATGTATCATGGCCAGGGACGGGATGCGATGATCAGGTCTTTTAAGCAGACTTGGTACAATGCAAAGTTCAGGACAATTGCAGAGAGATTCTGTCAAAGATGTTTGATTTGCCAGCAATTTAACACTGGGAAAAAGACAGTGGTGAGTCTGGGAACGATAGGCAGAGAAGGTGGTCCTTTTACAAGAATGCAGATTGATTTCATTGAAATGCCCCAAGTGAACAGACTGAGGTATGTTCTAGTGGTAGTCTGCTTGTTCTCAAGATGGGTGGAGGCCTATCCGACTAGGAGAAATGATGGAGTAACAGTGGCAAAGTTACTGTTAAGGGAGTTGATTCCTAGGTACGGGTTTCCAGTAACGATTGAGTCTGATAGAGGTGGACACTTCTATAATGAACTCATGAGTTTGATTTGTGAAGCATTGAGCATACAGCAGAAGCTACATTGTGCATACAGACCAGAGGCTTCTGGTGTTGTTGAGCAGATAAATGGCACGATCAAGAACAGGATTGGTAAGATGTGTTTAGCCACTGGAATGAAATGGCCTGATGTCTTGCCTCTAGTGCTAATGACTATTAGATCTACTCCAGATAGAACTACTGGTTTAAGTCCGCATGAAATCTTGATGGGACGTGCAATGCGTCATGCATATGTGCCTGTCAATAAATTGATGACAATAACTGATGACATGATTTTGGATTACTGTAAAGACCTGGCTGACGCAGTTCATTCTGTGTTTCACCAGGTTGGAGAAGAAGCTACCACACTTGAGAAGAAGCAAGCTCATGATCTGAGTCCAGGGGACTGGGTGAGGATTAAAGTGCACAGAAGAAGAAATTGCTTGGTTCCAAGGTGGGGAAGGCCGAGACAAGTCATTCTGACTACGACAACTGCAGTGAAGTGTGCTGGTGTGAAAAACTGGGTACATGCAAGTCATACTCTGAGAGTTCCAAACCCAAAGGATGGGACTGGTAAGGAGTATTTTGAAGAGTCAGATTCCAGTGATGATGAAGACACAGAACCAGTGAGGAAAAATCAGAGTTCAGAGAGAGAACCATTGGGAGTCTCAGAGAGGAGATCAGATTCTGTAAAGGAGCCTGAAGTTCCAAAAAGCAGTGAAGGAAAGAGAAGAGAAAAGAGCAATTCCACAGAGACTACTCCTGAATCAGAAGAGGAGATTGAAGAACCACTTGAGATTATACCTGAAGAAGCAGGGTCAGAAGAAGATAGAGAGGGACAGATTGCGGAAGACCCCCGAGGAGGTGTAGGGAACATTCTTGACAAGCTAGGTGAAGGGACAAGTAGACAGCAAGAAGATTGCGTGTCGGAGACCCGAGGAGGGACAGAAGTAGGGAAGTCTCAAACAGTGGTGAAAAAGACTGTGGAGCGAAAGAAAACTGCTGAAGAACAAGAGGCATTTGAAACAGAATCGGATGAAAGTGAGAATGAGAAATCAGAGGGTTGAGTTCTGAGAAAGAGAACTTGGATTGGAGAAAGAAATAATACAGAAACAAGACGAAAAAGGTTATAAGAGGAGATCTTTGGCCTAACAACAGAATAAAGAGGCTGAGATATAGACTGATAAGAGCAAATACCTCGAAAGCTGAACAAGTGAATGAGGTGTCGAGTCAGAATCCAGCAAGAGGTGAAAAGAGAAAAGAGTCAAAAGAACCAGAGGAGATCAAGAGGATAAGAAAACCTAACCAGAAGTATAGGTCGCCGGAATGGATGTACGTGGCACTGTCTGAAGGTGAAGAGGCAGAAAGTCAAGGAAATCCAGAGGAGACCGTACGAGAAGTGGTTGAGGAAGATACAGGTGAAATCCTGAAAGTAATCTTGACTGACATTGATGAAAAGTCGGATACTGAGGATATTGTTGGAGATCTAATACAATTTGATGTTGAAGAAAATGAAGTAAAGAGTGATGAGTATCCAAATTGAGTGAACAGAAGAAATCACTTGGAGAAAGTGAAAAGAAGAAAACCTGAAAATTAGTTGTTTGAAGTAATCCAGAATTTTAGAAACTGAAGTAGTGGAGTAGTAGAGGCTAAGTCAAAAGACACGGTCAAAGTAGTAAAATGGCTAACATAGAGAATAACCAAAGTAGATGTGCCTTCTTAAGAAGATGGTGTAAGATGTGCTGCTGCTGTACTGGATTATTAATGCTACTATGGGGTGTTTTAGCTTTATTAGTTACTTTTAAAGTTACAATAGGTACATTTGAGATGCATACAGAGAATGTGACCAATGCAGAGAAGAGTTCACAAAAAGTAGTTCCGAATAGAATTAGTAATACTTACATACATAAAGATAGGTCAATTAATGATTTTTCTAGTAATGTTTTTTCAAAGTTGTTGTACGAATATGTGAAGACAATGGAAGTTAGGGATTGCTACGTATGTATGCAATTACCTGCATCCGTTTCAGAGGGTGTTACTTATCACCATTTACCAGCTACGTATGGAATTTCTTGTAGTGTATTAAGTAGTGTTTTTTATTTGTTAGGGAAAATAGATTATGAGATGTCTAACAAAGATAACATTTTTGGGCAATTGCCTATGAATAAAAAGCTGAATCCAGCTAAAGAAGCTAATATTTTTGGTGAGCTTTTTATTGAAAAAAAAGAATTAACATTAGATTACATTTTTAAGAATAATTTAACTTGCAGTCTGAAAGAAGAGGAGAAAGCTTTCCTAAATATGGTGGAGGAAAGGAGAATGAGCATGCATGAGAAAGCAGGAAAATATAAAGTGAGTGAGACAATTTGGGACATTGAGATGGGAAAAGAATTGAGAAATGGGGCTAGTCCAACTTTAGCTCTAGATGCACCACAGAAGGGTAAGCTGTGCATTACAAGAAGGAAATCCCAATATGATACATATTTTGTTGGGACTAGTGAGTGTCATGATACATACTTCATTGCGACAGGATGGGGATTCAGAGGTGGAGAAGATCAAATTTTTCCAGGAGTGTATTATGTTTGTGGGAACAAGGCTTATTACAGGTTGCCTGATCATTGGTATGGCACGTGTTATGTGGGCCTGGTCTTTCCTAAGATCTTTCATATAGATAAAATAGAAGATGTAGAACATATTAATTTACTAACGCGTTTTAAGAGAGAAACTTGGTCTGAAATAGTGGGTGACATTTTTGGAGCTTTAATTCCAGCAGTGGGAATTTCTTTGAATGCTTATGGAATTCGGAAACTGTCAACAGTGGTGGATCGCTTATCGACAAATACCGCTGGAGGGTTTCTTTTGGTGAATACGGAATTGATTGCCGTACGTCCCATGTCTATGCAAAATCGACTTGCCCTTGATATTCTATTAGCTAAGGAGGGTGGAGTTTGTGGAATGCTGAAAGTTCAACATTGTTGCACTTACATTCCAGACGAAAGCAAAGACCTGAAGGTCTATATCAAAAACATTACTGATTTGCATGGAGAATTAAAACCACTGGAAGCTGAGAGTATTTGGACTAAAATAGCTAAAAAAATAGTTGCTGTTAAGAGTTTTATTGCAAAAATAGGTAGTACTATTATAGGTAAAATATTGTTTCCTTTGTCTTGTATAATTGTTGCTTTATTGATATTAAGATTGGTGTGTTTGTGTTGTAAAAACAGGGGAGGGAAAAAGAAATTAATTAAAAGAAATAATGAAAAGAGAAATAAAAGGTTGAAAAGAGAACCACAAGAAATAGAATTAGAAGAATTGAGGGAGAGTGTTTATTTGGAAACAAAGAGGGATGATGAAAGGGTGTCTGATGTGTAGTGTTGTGTAAGGAGAAAAAGACATTTCCAGTTTCTCCTAAAAATGGGACTAAATTTCACTAAAAATTTTTTTTTGGGTTGTTTATTTGGTGATAATATCACCAAAGGGGGGATTGCTGGAGCAGAGTTTTCTGTTGAAAATCTATTGGGTTTTTAAGCTCTAGTTTGTCTATTTGTCAAAAATAAAAATATTAATTCATAATTACTAATTATTTGTTTTGTGTAAATGTTCTGACTAACCAACACGAATTAACAAGAGAAAACTACACGTGGGAATGCGTTCGTATTGCTTCCTAATAATGTGCATGTTTTATTAAATAAACGTTGCTGAGTGCTGTTTATTTTAAAGCACAAAATGCTTTTGAATTGTCGTGTACTAATGCTTTTCTGTGTTGCAAAGGCTAGATAATTACATACACATAAGGGTATTAGTGGGGTTAACACTGTTTAATCACTATGCCGTAGTAACGTTGTTTTTGTCTCTTTTAATTAAGATGGTACGTTTTGGCCTAGTTGAAAGATGGCTGCCGTTTAAAGCCTGAATTAAAGTAGTTGATTTGTGATGAGAAGGCCTTGCTGAACATGGTCGAGAGTCATCTGACCACAGTCTTTGCCTGGTTTAAAAGTTTTCCGTGAGGACAGCAGCTCTGGGCGAACATCCAAGTGCATCTGAGTAACCTTGGAGGACAAAGGAGCCACAATGAACTTTGTGATCACAATGCTGGTTCCGAGGAAATATGAACATGAAGAGATACATTTGAAAATTTTAGTTCCGTCTTCCGTCTTTTTATTTTTGTGATTTTTCTGAGCGGAGATTTTCCAAATGTAGCGATGCTACATCCTTTCCTGCTCGCTCTGCTGAGCGGTTCAGCGGATATCTAAAACATTTTATGTTGCCTTCTTTTGTTAAATTTATTATAAATATTGTTAGCCTAGAGAGGGTCTTTGCCATTTTGCCACTTCTTCCCAAACCTGCGTTGGTGAGGATCAATGCTGTGAGGACGGCGACTCGGGAGACTTCTACTGAGAGACCTGTCCTGACCCATTCTGACATTTAGCTAGAATAGGTAATTATGAGAAAAATGATTTACTCTGATTGATTTTCTTTGACTAATTTTAGATAAAGTACCTTAATTTTAAATACAGTGTTGGTGGTTATTTCTTGTCAATTATTGAGTACTCTATTTTGATTATTGTTGTATAGATTGTTTAGATCATGACTCAGGACAGTTACAATTAGGTCTTATCGACCTCAGTGTAGATGCAGGGTGTTTAGGAGTTTTCTTTCCACAGGTTCAGTGCTGATAGAGTATTTGAGCGTATGTTAGTAAAATGGGCCCAAGTGTATGATGAGTGTATGTGCGTGTAACTGTGAAATTACTCTATCCGTGGAAGTAGGGAGATTTTGTACACCCCGATCTGCACCACTATCAGCAAGGAAGTGGGACATGGTCAAGAGCATGGACAGGAGTATGAGCCTGAGATTTTACTAAATAATGATAGAAAGCGTATAAGATGGAACAGAGGGAGATAGCTTAAGGAAATTCCCCTATTTAATGCTATTCTAGCAAAATATGGACCCCGGGATGCTAATTTATATTGTAGTTTATATGTACAATGTAATGGTCCAGGAATCAAAGCAGTGCTTCTGTGCGTAAGCCATATTTCTCGCTTCTCGGTGATGTTGGTGGTAGTATCTGGAGACCATTTCCATTGATAGGGAAGGAGGCAAGACTGCTGCAGAACAGCATATTTCTTACAGATCATTCCTTGAGTGCAAGTTGAGGACATGTTTCTCAAAGAGAGTAAGTGGGTAGATGGGGGCTTCGGCATTGGAGGTAGTGGGCCCAGTGTCGGAGCTCAAAGTATTGATGACGGACAGAGTCAGAGAGGTGGAAATCTTTCTTACACTGATTAAAAGGCTTAATTGCCTGCCCTTGTAATTGCCTACACTCACCCATAACCCAATCTAGGAAGGATTCCCTGGGGAGGGTATGGGAGAAGTCAGGAATGCATTTAATAGTGGTATTTGGAGATGGGAATGTGGTCAGCCCCCATCTGATAGTTCGTTTGTCCCAGATTTCCAGCACTGTGCATGTTGGGTTGCAATGTAAACACTGATTGGGCAGGACTGTCTTGGTAGCCGAGCGAGGTCCCAGAGTGGCTGACAAGCGACCGCTCTGTCCATGTGCACCCAGTGTTTCTCGCTCTCACTCACTACCCACTCAGAAAAATAGCATAGGCGTGCAGCATAGTAATAATCCTGGAGGTTGGGACAAGCTAGTCCCCCTTGGTTCCGTGGGAGCATGAGAAGCACAGCGGAAATGCGGGCGCTTTCCTTTCCATTTGAAAGAGCTGAGTCTGTTAGTAACTGTGTGATCTCCTCGGAAGAGATGGGTGTGGGCAAGGATTAAAATAAATACAGCAGCCCGGGAAGGATATTCATTTTTAGGATGTTGATGCAGCCTAACCAGGAGATGTGCAGTGGCTTCCATTTCCAAAGGTCCTCAAGGATTGCTTTACGTTGGCGTGACCAGTTTGCCTTCGTCCAGGTAGTTAGAGCATTTGTGATTTTGAGGCCTAGGTACTGTATATAGCTGGAGGTCCACTGAAAGGGGGAGAGCGTCTGCAAGTGGAGGAGGCATTGTGTCAGGAGGGTGAGGTTGAGTGCATGTGATTTCACTAGGTTGATCTTATACTCCACGGGGAGGACATTTTTTAGTTCCATTATCACAAGGAGAAGGTGATCTGCATATAGTAAAACCTCACGGTCTTGGCCTCTGAAGGGAATACCCCTGATAACTGCTGAGTGTCGTAAGTGGATGGCAAACGGTTCCACTACGAGGACAAAGAGATGGGGAGATAGAGGGCAACCCTTTTGAGTGCCCCAGGATAGAGGAAAAGAGTTAGTAGTCTGACCATTGATGCGGTTGGAAGCGGTGTGTGCCAAGTATGAGGACATCATTTTGCTAATCATGACAGGGGTTAATCCTCTTTCCTGGAGGACTGCTTAAAAAAAACCATCTCATGCGGTTAAAATACTTTTTGGCATCTAAGGAGAGGTGAAGGGCGGGGTGGAGTATCACTGGGCCTTTTCTACTAGGTGTGCCAGGCGTTGAATGTTGTTGGCTCCTTGTCAATGTCATATAAAGCCCACCTGATCTGGGTCTATTAGTCCAGGAAGCGGGTTTTCTAGGTGGTTGGGCAACATCTTAGTAAAGAGCTTCTCATCAGTATTAAGAAGGGCAATCTGGCTGTTGGATGAGCAAAGCTTTGGGTCCTTGCCTGGTTTGGGGATCAGTGTGATTTCAGAATTGGACATGGACGGTGCAATGCCTTTGACATGGGTGAAAGAATTGTAAAGTGTAAGCCTGTGGGATTGCAGCTGGGATAGGAAGACCATGTAAAAAGTTGGGGGGAGGCAGTCTGGGCCAGGAGATTTCCCCTTAGGGAGTTCGTGAAGAGCTTTGTGGAGTTCAGTATTTGAGAAGGGTTACTCCAGGTAATGGGCTTCGGAAGGCTCTAGTAGCTGCCAGGGATAGCTCTGAAGATACGTGGCAATCTCAGTTGGGTTCTCTTCCCGAGGCATACAGATTCTGGTAATAAGCTTGGAAGGCCTTCTGCTTGTCCGCCTTTGTGACAGCCCAGTCAGAGTGCCTATCTGGAGCTTAGCAATGAGAGACCTATCGTGTTGGTGTCGTAACCTAAGCGTGGGGAGAGAGCTTACCTTATCCCCTCCCTCATAGTATTTTTGTTTGAGAGTGAGTAGGGAGCGCTCAGCTTTATTGACCCGATGATCCCAAAGTTGGCCCCGCAGAATAGCTAATTTACGCTTGGTCTGCAATGTTGCTTGTTATGTATCAGAGCACTCTAGTGAGAGGATTCTATCAGTGATTTTTGCTTCGATTGGGCACGCCTCTCAAGTTCTGGCTATAGAGATGGAGATCAACACTCGTATGGTAGCCTTAAAGCCGTCCCATAGGACATGGGGGGATATATGGCAGTGAGTTAATTGCAAAATATTCTGTGATAGCGTCTTACATAACTGCTTTTTCAGTAGGGTTTCTCAGGAGTTGAGTGGAAAGGTGCCAGCACAGGGGTGCGTGTGTTAATTCAACATGCTGTGTCCATGTGAGCTCGACATGTGCATGATCCGAAATGAAAATATCGGATATCTGAGATGAGATGAGGTTATGCAATAAGGAGGAGGAGACAAATAGGTGATCAATGCAGGAGTAAAATAGGTGCACATGTGAATAAAAGGAAAAATCCTTTAAGTCTGTGTGCAGATATCACCAGGCAACAAGTAGGCCTGCGTCTCAAAGCTCTTTCTTGAGCATCCCAGACTTTTCTCTTGTGCCCCGTACATGTGGTGTATTTCTATCAAGCGCTGGATCCCATACCAAGTTCAAGTCTCCCCCACAATAATGTCACCCTTCACATGTCTTAGTTGATCTGAGACAGTGTGATGTATGAAAGTATCTTGCGCCTGCTTAGGAGCGCAGAGGTTAAGGAGCGTCAGGGTGTTTCATCCCCTCTCCACTGTCAAAGTGAGAAATCTTCCACCAGGGTCTCTAGTTAGTTTAAGAACTTTGCGTAAAAGCCCCTCCTACAGAATATAGCGACTCCCACAAACTTGGAATCTGTATATGCCCAGTGTTGGTGTGGGTACTTGGGTGGGTCATACAGTGGCAATCAGTGCAAAGCGGATGGGTCTCCTGCAGGAAAATAATGTTGGGTTTGCGCTGTATAAGGCAGTGCCACACTTGGCGGCGTTTGCAAGGGGAATTAAGTCAGCGAACATTGAGGGAAAGCAATTTTAAATCATGTGGGCATCTGCCGATAAGCAGAGAGCGCTGTCCCTGGAACAGGAATTGGGAGCAGGAGGCTCGCCCTTGTCGCCATGATCTAGTCATGGGTATTGTAGTGGCGGAGAGACCTAGCGGGGGCAGGGAGGGTGTAGGATTGTACAGGGGGAAACTAGTGGGGTCAAGAGGGCCCAACCATGTGAACCACTCCATTGAAGGTCAGGAGGGAAGTACCAGACCCTAACGAGGTGTCACTCTGAATGGAGTAGAACTCATGGCGGGGGGTAGGAAGTCAGGAAGCGATCTAGTTGACAGTGTGCACCCAATAAATCAGTCCTGTGAAAGGAAAAGAACAAGTAAAATAGACAGTCAAGAAACAATCAAAGTTCTATCTCTGTTTCCCGGGCCCTGCTAGTGAGCTGTAAATCGGAGGGCAAGGGAGCAGCACAGACAAATCAAGAGGGGAATACAGAGGGTCCAGAGGACCAGGACTGTAGAAGGCACCCACCTGTTCTGCCCCGCACAGGAGGAGATGCGCCATGGAACCTTCTGGCAGGCACGTCGAGTGTTGCGCAGGTATGTGGCATGTGTGAAGATGATGCAGTGAAGCCCGAGTGAGTACAAGGGGACAGAGGAAGACCAGAGAGCACCCTTGCGTGGAGCCACTCACCAGGCCATCAAGATCCGGGGCCAGGGTCCTGCAAAGCTGCAGCATCCTAGAGACGAGTAGTCGTGGCTGATCCCCCCATTTCTGGCTTCTGCAGAGAAGAGGAGCCCTCAACCAGGGGGCCGTATCGGTGTGATCCGGGGGGCATGCTGACTCGCACAACTCTCTCATTTAGTTCTTAATGTTTGGAATGGGTGGTGCCCCCATTGGCCAAGAAGCGAGGTTGACCCAATGGCTGATGACACCCTCATAGGGCAGGATTAGGCCCAGACGGAAAGGAGGAGGGCGGTGGAATCCCAGGCGGTAGAGGTCCCTTACCTAACGCAGGCGCACCTACAAGTCTCGGGATTGGTGCGTTCAGGAGGCAGGAGGAGGTAGGGAGGCAGACGCACAACCCCAACAGCGGCCCTCAGCTTCGCCCGGACATCCTTAGTGGACTCTCCAGCCCTCTATGCGCTGGGGCAAGATAGCGCCTGGTCCTCGGCGTCCAGGGCGGGTGTTGTTTAGCCCCGGCGATAGTCTGTTGCAGTCGCCTCACCAAGGGGCTCAATGCAGCCTGATCGCTGCTTTGCCAATGCTGTGGCCCAGGGCTGGTGCAGCAAAGAAATCACCGGTGGCCCGAGCAGCCTCAAGGACGTTGACTATGTCTGTGGTCTGCCGCTTCAGGGGGCACCGAATATGTCTCAGCCGGCACCAATTTGCGTAGAGGTGGCTCATGCTGAGGGCCGGACTGGTAACTGAAAGCAGCCCTGGCAAATGTTGCCAGATCAGCTCCCGTCTGGCGCGTAGCGAGCGAGCACAGCGAGCGAGCCCGACCGCTAATAGGAGGGTTTGGGGGATTCTTTTTTGGAAAACAACAGACCAAAATGGTGAATTTTCCAGCACATTTTTATTTACATATTCAATTATATAAACTTTCAAAGCACAGTAAATAGTAGATGATGACCTTCAAGAGCACCAGGTTACCAAGTAGGGGTAAAAAATTAGGGGAACTGTGGGCGGAGAATCAGAGGGTGGGAATAACCCAAGGATTGGATCAGTGGGCAGAGCCAGAGGTGTGGCAAGAATGCACAAACATCCCAATTTTTAGTATTTGTTTGGCATTTCACTGCCCAGTTTAATCAACCAATGGCTACACATGATTATTTAAGGTTATAAATGAGTTATTGACATTAAAATACATTCACAAAGTGGGATATGCTTCTAATCACAGAATGTCCCAAATACGATAACATTTGGAAGCCCAAGCCATTTGTCGCCGAGCCATGGATTTTCTGTCATCAGCTCTTCTCCCTTTATCCACAACAGCAGTTCAAACATGAATGGCAAAATATCCTAGTTTGTAAATGTTTTCTATATAATCATGGCTCTGCCATATTTGCCTCATAATGCAAGATCTGCTGCATGATCTAACCATTTAAACTAATAAATTGTTTAAAGCTCAAACGTATCAAAAGTTAATAAAAAATGGGACTTGTGTTGCTGCAGAGTGGATGGCTTATTGCAAAGGTTGACTGATCAACTTTCTCACTGCTGCATTTGTATGTTCCACTGGTACTAATGAGGCAAAACCTTTCGAGAGACTGTTAGCATGTGTACTAATGTCAAAAATAATAAAATATCAGAAAACATACTGCATTACGCTGCAACCTTTTTTTAATGCTTAATTTAGTCAACACTGTGGCATCATTTTGTCCTCCTTTGCTGCACAATTAATTCCAGTGGTAACACATGTTAAAAGTGCTTGTGAATGAAGCAGAGAGAACGTGAAATTTGTGAACTTAGTTTGGTGTGCGTGCAAATCCTGCATTGCCAATCCCTGGTGAGTTGCAGCTACTACTGCTGAAACATGGCCAATTGAGGTACCTATAGGTGAGGCAGACTGGCCTCAAGGGCAGGGCTCTCCGTAGCACTGGTGGTGCCCTGTGCATTAATGTTTGTTAGTGCCCCCCAATGACCACCTCTGCCATGGATTCCCTCACAACCACCCTTTAACAGTGCCCCTCAAGTCTCCATACCCACACTCTCTATCAGATGCATTTAATCTGATTTACAGCACCACTCATACCATTGTAGGTTGTCAGAGCGCTCTACATCACACACATTACACAGAGACAATCAATATGATGTAAATCACTGTATAGAAAATGTTACATAAGGCTAAGGACTACAAGGTGTAGGAGTTACATGACAACCATACTAGTGGGCTGCATAGTTTAACAGTGATTGGAGAATTTAAAACGAAATACCATGGTTGGGGGTTCTCTTTAATAATCAGAATTGACTTCTGTCCGAAAGAACACTTTTTGCAACATTAGGATAATCAAAGACTGGGGAAAAAACATAACGCTCTAATTTATACCTTGCAGTTTGTATGCAGCTCTTAGATGACAGTTAATAGCTCACTGTTCTATGTTAGGATTTTAACGTATAAACTGAAAGTAACAAAAGGATCTCTCTGACAAAAGCAGTAGCCCACTAACCTATTTACATTATGTGCACTTTGTGATCTGCATGGTACATGTTCTTTGCAGCAGGCACACTAACCCTCAGAGCTACCTTTCCATGAGTCAAAACTTCCACTAGACAAAATTCCAATCTCTCTCTAGGAAGAACATCAATAACCGAAGTTATCATGACATTTTTATTGTTGCTAAAAATTACTGGAAGCCAGGAAGGAGGCAGCAAGCGCTTTTATAACCATAATATACTTGCAAACATAATGCCGCCACCCAAAGTCAGCACCCGGTGCGGAAACACCGGTTGCACCGCCTTAGAGCTGGCCCTTCACAAGGGTCCTGTGACCTCAGTGACAGAGTCACTGTTGTTCTAGGGTGTGCTGCTTCATAGGAATGCCCACAAGACTGGAGGTGAACTTCAGTATGGATTGTGGTGGACATGCCTTCAAGGTTAACCCACACTTGCCACGCTAGGGTCCACCTGCTGATGTTAAGACACCAGGGTTTCTAAGGTCTTCCGAAGCCTTCTAAGGTCTAGCATGGGATTGTGCTCTCTCAGGAGAGTGGTCTGGAGGACTGGTCATGACGGCTGAACCTGGTTCCCCAGTCCTAATTCAGCAGCTCTGACCATAGTGCCACATCCTCTCCCCCACTGAACACTATACTGCCCCACTGAGAAAAACTCACACTGCCTTCAACTGTGGAAATATGGATTTTCCTGGTCAGTTATGTCCCCTATCTTGGACCCCAACGGTTCTATGTGCATGTTACAAGTACATGTATGTTCCCTCCAGTTCCAGTTATGAAGACGCAAACACATGTGCGTCCACCGTTAACATGTCCTCTTTCAGATCCGCCATGAATGGGCCGGATATTCCATTCCTAAGTACAAAAGGCCACCGCCTTTATATGGTTCACTTATGCTATTTTTCAGTCCAGGCAAGTAGGCCCTGATTCTGTCATCAAGCTTTTCCTTCTTTCTGCCTCTGAAGCTCCAGTCTGAGTCTGCATCTGTGACCATGAACTTTGTCTCATTCCCTGCGCGGCTCACGATGCCTGACATCAGCTTGCTGCCTGCCAAGAACTGTATTTCACCTTCGAAATTATCTGCTCCGATCCCTGCCCAATGCATTCCTGTCTAGTAGTTTAAGTAAACATTCTGCCAGCTACCGAGCAAAGGCCCGGCTTCTCTGTCTTCATGCAAGTAATTCATAGCCCTGTTACTATGGAAGATTCCTGCCCTCGCATCTAGTGTAGACACTTAGACGCTTGTACACGCACTAACAGTCAGTATAGTCAGTATAGAATAAGATTCTACTCTAAGAGACCTCTCTTTTGGATAAACATAGTTCTTTAAACATAGGATGTTAGATATGATTTGGGATTAGGTTGACTTGACCCTCCAGACTTCTGTCGCCACATGTAGAGCTAAATGTCAAGTCCCCTTCACCCCCTAGTTGCACGTCAATCACACGTCATGCTGCTGTGCGCGCATCTCTGCCAAGTATTTCTGCTGACATTGCGAAATTATTTCATAGGTCCACCCATATGTGACATCACAACCAATGACGTTTCCTTGTTACACCCAATTACGCCTCCTTCAGCTACGCATGTAAAATGTTATCTTTGCTATCAATTGTTACGCCTCTTGCATTGGCTTCACTGTAATGCCTATTGTATAAAAGTGAATAATTATCAATAATGTATGTACTTCACTTCCTGAACCTTCGTGGTGATGGAACCTGGAGCAACCGATTATAATCGACCATTGGAATAAAGCCCATTCCGAACCTCTAATACCACGGATTCTGCCTCTTATTTACTGAGCTAATTTATTATGTTTCTGTATCAAATTAAGTCCCGGTAATTAAATTATTTACCACATGAATGGCGCCCGAATAGGGACACTTTCTCATCTCACGCGCCGGTGGTGCGTTGCAGGCCCGGTCTCCTGCCACAGCTGGACGGACAACAACGCGTACCAGCAGGATTTCCTGTATCTCCCTCCGGTCAAGCGGGGGCGACTGAGGCTGCGATCAACACCCAGACGAGGCGGTGAGAAGTGCGAAGTATCCCGACCAGAGCCTAGCTGAGAGAGCAAGATCCGAGGTATACAGAGGCCCACCAGTTTCCGAAGTCCCGAGTCGAGTCCAGTTTCCGAAGTGTTCGAGTCGAGTCCAGTCCGGTTCAAGTTCAGTTCAGTTCCGTTCCGAGGCCTTCCGTTCCGAGCTACCCGGTGAGTACCATTACTGGGGAGGCGTTCTGGCGTGCACATAAGTTGTGCCGGTCCAGACGGGTTTGGGTACACAAATCCGGTCTGCACTGTTTTAGCAGTGTATCTGTACTGTTTAGCAGTACATCTAGTATATCTAGTATATAAATTCAGAATAATTCAGTTAATGCCGAGTATTATGTTCAGTAATTAAGTTTCCTTAGATCGTATCATCATTGTTGCTCAGGAATGTTAAATGTTAAATGTTTTTAGTACGTTCTGCATATTGTGGTATGAATGACTGTTCATTATTGTGATTACTGTATTAAGTTTGTTCAAGATCAAGTATCAGATCAGTTCTCAATATGCCGCTCTTTTCGAAATTAAGACAGATCACAACTAGAAAAGGGGTACTCGAAGAAGCTGTTCCTATTCCTCCTAGGGACACTCCAGGGTACTTCATGTATCATAAACACGGCTTAGACGCTATATTATTTCTTGATTTATGGGTAGACTACACTAAGGAATTACCAGAAAGTCAGAGGTGGCCCGCAGCTGGGACCTGGGATGCAGAGTGCATCGTGAAAGTAGAGGAAGAATTATGGAAAAAGAAAGCTAGACAATCACAGAAAGACGCCATTGAATTATGGCGTAAAGAATCGTATAGACGTACAGAAAAAGCACGTAGACAGGAAGAGAAGAGTAAAGAGAATTCAAATGAAGTCCGAGAAAATCTATTAATTGAAGAAGGTGCACGAGTGAAATCAGAACAAGTAGACAGACAAAGACATGCCCTTATGAAGGGTATGTATCCCCTTCTGGCCGAGGGATTACCTAAGGCTACTGCGGGGATACCAAAAGACTTGCCACCCCCATTATTTCCAATAAAAGTACATCCTAAGGGGCATCCTAGAACCGCAGAAGATGTTTTTCTTTCCTCATATTTAGATGACGCAGCTCCCGAGTACGCTAATTCCGCCCCACATAGACCACCTGCCAGAGAGGTTCAACACCGAGATCCAGTATCTGTATCTCTACAGCAACAAATTCCGACACAAGTTCCGGCAAGCACATCTGGTTCTACATCTGTTCCTACAGCTACTTCTATAGCTGTGTCTACACCTATAGTTGCTGTATCGCGTTCAACGAATCCTTTCACGCCCGATACCCCAGATGGGGCTACGGGAGGTGCTACCAATATTTTTTCTACGCCACCCAGAATAAATAAACTTACTTTTCAAGAATCTGCACATTCACGTACCCCCAAACTCATAAATGCCCGCACACTTAAGGAACTTCTTATAGATTGTAGATATGACCCTGTGCCCGGCAAAGAGGACGAAATGATCCTGGCATCATTACGTATCAGACGAGCCGCGGTGTATTTAGGGAAGTTACCAGGAATGACTATGCATCTAGATAATATATATCATTTTGTCCAAACAGGGCGAGATTCTGAATGTATTAACAGAGCTATGGAATACCAGAAAGTGGAGATACAGGGGGAACTGTTACGTTTCCTTATAAATTGTGTGATCAGAAATCAAGACCAACCGGGGGTAGACCCGGAAGCAATGCAAATTCTTACCAGATGGAGCCAGAATATATCAGAAGGGAGACATGATAAGCAAAACTGTATAATAGCCATGTGCAGAAAGATCCGTAAAGAAATAGAACGTCTACACGAAGAAAGATTAGCGGTAGACCAGTTTGAACAAAATGAGGAGGAGGAAGGATCAGGACTGCCCACAGGACAGTCAGAAACCATAGCCTATGTAGGTAGAGGAAGATCTTGTAATAGTACTAGATGTCTTACTGACCCGATACGTCCGATATGTCTAGAAAATAACAGGAATTTTCAAACACCTATAATAAATATAAGGTCCCCCGAGCATTCGTTCCAAACCACTGACAAATTACTGCGAGAACGAAGGGGTTATCATTTTCTCGATTCTATGGATGAACAAGAATTAGCCAGGTCAGCCGTTCATTGGGTTGACAGTCCCGGAAAGTATGATGATGATACAGTAGCACACACATTTTTGAATCTCACCCCAGATGAACAGCGTTTAGCTGGGATTTATATGATTCAACAACTTCTTATACTATATAAAAGCCAACATTCAGATCCTGGTCCCTTACCTGACATATTGACTGAATTACTCACGAATAGATGGAGAGGTTCAGGTACTAAGCTAATTAAAGAAATACTAGAATCAAGAAAGCAGTACATTCTTTTTATATGCCCAGAACATGTCTCACTGCCCATTAAGGAAAGAACCACGTATTACATGGACAGACAGAATCCCTTACGAGAAGTACACCCAATAAAAGGCGAGGACAATGAGTTTAAACGTGTATATGTATATACGCCCATATCGAAAATAGAATTGTTAGAAATGAAGAAAGTGGTACCCAGTCATGACAAAGACCCAGCGGGTTTCCACCGAGAAATTAAAGACATGTTACTCATGGGAGAGTATACCTATCCCGACATTATGACAATATTAAAGGTATTAATGCCTGCTGGCATTTATGAAAAACTCAAGGAAAAAGAGTGGGAGGTGGGAGACCAAAAGATAGATTGGACAGCATTAGAAAATGAAGAAAAGGCCCGAGGTCCAGGTTCGGGGCTTGGGGACAAAACTAAAGCACTACCAGGTTTACTAGTACAGGTACTGCCACGCTTATTAACCACGAAAAAGGAAGACTGGGGTGCAATTTCAGCCTGTAAACAAAAGCAAGATGAAGACACTAGTGATTTCTATGCACGATTTGAAAAATGTTTTGGTATAAATAGTGGCATAAAAGCAAGTAGCGAATCATACCCACATCTGTTTGTGACAAAATTAGTTGAAAATTCCTTGCCCCAAGTGAAGAATAGAGTATTAAAATTCGAGAGTACCTGGCAAGGTAACACCCCATCACAAATGTTACAAATGTTACAGTATCATCACAATAGAATTAGAGAGGAACAAGATCATGAACAAAGACGCATGAAAGACACGAAAATGAAAATGCTAGTCTCCCAGACAGTTCCAGCTGAAGGACATAAAAAGGGTACGACACATTCCGGTGATTCAGCAGGACCTGTAAAAGGGACATGCAACTATTGTAAACAGCCAGGACATTACATACACGATTGCCCAGTTCTGAAGCGTAATATCGCCACAGGTATTACAAAAGAAAGACCACGGCCACTTAGACAGGATCAGAATGAACAAGGAGCACCGCAGCATGCACAGGCCATGCCAGCTCCACAACAATCTATACAGTTTGTGCCAGCCGCACCAGCGTTGCCTGCTGCTGCCACACAAACCACGACACGACAGCTGTACCAGACCGCACAGTATGACTACCCTGATTATCAACGATACGCATGAACCAGCCTAGAGAGGGAAGTTGACTTACCCCTTATCGAGGTCCCTGTAGACCAAGAAGGACCTTATGTACATAGTAAATTATTAGGTCAAGACAGAACATTTTTACTCGATACAGGGGCAAGTCGAACAACCATAAAACGTAGTGAAGTTCCAGGGGCACCCCTCTCAGGCTCACAGAATATTTCCCTTGGTTTTTCAGGAAAACCTATTGTTAATGAAGTATCACAGCCTCTTCCACTTACGATAGGACCCTTGACCAGAACTACAGATTTATTGCTTACTAAATCATGTCCAGAAAACTTGTTAGGTATAAAAATACTGAAAGCTCTAGGAGCTATAATATGTTGTTCTCCGGAAGGAGTAAGATTGTTTTTACGTGATTTCAAAGGTCACTATGTGTCTCGAGACATGGATCCCCGACTGCAGACTTTACCTACACATCTATGGGCACAAGGCCCTACTGATGTTGGTTGCATGAATATTACACCATATCGAGTTACACTGAAGGCAGGAGTGGTACTACCACGAATGCGACAATACAAGTTACCACCAGATGCTGTAGTGGCTTTACTACAAATCATTGACGAGCTCATTGCCCAAGGAGTGGTTGTAGAAACAGACTCCAATGTATGTAATTCACCGATAATTCCGATTCTTAAACGAACAGATCCGAAGGCCCCGCCAGTATATCGATTGGTTATTGATTTGCGCGAATTGAACAAATGCATTGTGCCACAATTCCCTGTGGTCCCAGATATCTCGTCATTACTGACAGCTATTGATTCCGAAGCAACATTCTTTACTGTAATTGATCTCAAAAATGCCCTTTTCAGCGTCCCAATAGATCCGGAAAGCCAATATTTGTTCAGATTTAGTTTAAATGGACGTAGCTTCAAATTCTCACGCGCACCTCAAGGATTTACAGAAAGCCCCAGCATCTATAGCCAAGCACTGAAACGAGAACTCGACAGTATCCACATGCCAGTTAACACTGCCTTGCTTCAATATGTCGATGATCTGCTGATCACCGCTAGAAGCGAACCCGAATGTGAGAAAGCATCACTGATAGTTTTACAATTTCTAGCCAAAAAGGGGCACAAGGTGTCCCCTTCTAAGCTGCAATTCTGTGTCCAGCGAGTTATTTACCTTGGTCACTCGCTGTCCAAGGAGGGAAGGCAGCTTACACCCGACCGCATTCAGTTAATAGCTAACATGCCAATACCCAAGACACAAAAGGAGGTGCAGGCTTTCATAGGCCTCACTTCATATTGTAGACAGTGGATCCCTCAGTATGCATTTCTAGCAAAACCACTCATTCAGTTGACAACACAGGAGGCAGCCACATCGACTGTTCTCCCTTGGACTCAGGAACATACACAAGCTTTTGAAAGCTTAAAGACAGCCTTATGTCAAGCACCGGTTTTAGCAACACCATGTTACAGAAAACATTTTACACTCTTTGTTACAGAACGAGAAGGTACTGCCTTGTCAGTACTCACACAGGAACAAGCAGGATCACACAAACCGTGTGCTTATTTTTCTAGTACATTAGATCCCGTAGCTCAGGCTCTGCCTGCGTGCCTGAAATCAGTGGCAGCGACAGCTTTAGCAATCAGACAAAGCGATGCTATAGTGTTAGGACATCCATTGACAGTTCAAGTACCACATGCAGTAGAGGTTCTTGTGAATCGAACGCAAACACAACACTTGACTATAGCACGACTTACAGGGTATGAACTAACATTGTTTCAGCCACATATAGAAATCAGACGTTGTAACACATTGAATCCTGCCACACTTTTACCTGTAATCGGAACAGACCCACTAGCCCATGACTGTATTGATGTTATTACAATCACGACGAAACCCAGACAAGACTTGACAGATGTCCCATTGTCAGACCCAGACCTGACGTTGTATGTAGATGGCTCATGTATGAGAACAAGTACAGGAGAGTTAGTAGCCGCTTACGCAGTCACAACAGACACTGAAATTATTGAAACAAATTGCATAAATACCTTGTCCGCTCAAGCAGCAGAGCTCGTCGCTCTGACACAAGCCTGTATTCAAGCCACAAATAAAAAAGTCAACATATACACTGATTCACGTTATGCATTCGGAGTTGTACATGACTTCGGCGTGCTGTGGCGAGAGAGAGGTTATTTAACTTCTCACGGTGCCCACATTCAGCACGGACCCCTCATTCATGCCTTATTAGATGCAATACATTTACCCATTGCAATATCGATTATGAAATGCAAAGCACATACGAAAGTTACTGATATCATTTCTCAAGGCAATGATTTAGCTGACAGAACAGCTAAACAGACTGCTCAAACTCAAACATCCGACATGACAAAGACAATAGTCCCGACGCCAACACATTGTATGACGGTTAAAGATCCTACTCTTGACGTAATTGATATACAGACACATGCTACACCAGACGAAATAAAGAAATGGATTGAATTAGGAGGGATCCAAACGGATCAAGGATGGTTGATGAAGGAAAAGTCTGTGTGGTTCCTTCCTGATTCAATGGTCCAGGTTATAATTAACACTGTACATAGTCCAGCACATCTAGGAGAAAAAGCTATGCTAGATAGCATTCAATACATTTGGTTCAATAAACATTTACGAGCAGCAGCCAAACAAAAAGTTCGTACCTGTATGATCTGTTGTCAGTTCAACCCAGGAAAAAGCGTTCCCGTAGAACAGGGTGGATTTCAGCCTCCTGATCACCCTTTTGAAGTCCTCCAGATGGATTATATCCAGATGGAACGATGTCGAGGATTCAAATATGTTCTCGTAGTTGTTTGTGCTCTTTCCCGTTGGACGGAGGCATACCCGGTTTCAGATTACACGGCCCCGACTACTGCCAAACAGTTAGTTCGAGAATTCTTCCCACGATACGGTTTACCACGTGTTGTTCACTCAGATAACGGCCAGCCGTTCTCATCCGAATTAATGAAACACGTTTCACTTTTGTTAGGCTATCAGTGGAAATTCCACTGTGTCCGACACCCCGAAGCAGCAGGTCTCGTAGAAAGACATAATCAGACCCTGAAAATTAGATTGTCTAAAATATGCAGAGAGAAAGGTGTCGACTGGGTAGTAGCGTTACCAGTTGCACTCTTTTACACAAGAATGGTAGCACACTCTCGAACAGGGCTATCCCCGTATGAAGTGATCTTCGGCAGACCACCAAATATGTGGGGGACACCTATACCACGCAAAATAACTGATATTGACTGTAATATGCTGACAGATTATTTGGCCTCCTTGATGTCTGCACTACAATCTTGTCGTTCACAGGTAGCTGCAGCTTTTCCTGACAATACTGAGGTGAAACCCCATGACGTAATTCCGGGGGATCTCGTTTTAGTGAGGAACTTTGATCGAAAGACTCAGCTGGATCCTAGGTGGAAGTCACCGAAATTGGTCTTGCTCACCACAAGGACAGCCGTGAAGATCGAGGGCAGGAAAGGCTGGATTCATTCAAGTCATATCAAGAAATTCCATGGACTACCAGCGGATGTGAATACCACACCTCGTGTGTCTTCACCCATTGACTCAAAACTTCCTTTTGTTGAAAAGAGTAATTCCGAACTTTATAAACTAAAACTCAGGTCCAATCAGTCAAGCAATTTGATTGTTTAAGTCCTCTCCGAGGTGAAGCGGTTGAATTGTCTCTGACATGTATCCCTTGGACCTGAATAGAGAATGCACCCGAAAAATGCTGAAACAACAGGCGTACTGTAAATCACTGCGTAGTCATTGTACAATGACGTTATTAATTTTGTTGTCCTTAAGTCTTTTAATAATTACTGCAAGTATATTGTTGCATATATATTATCCTATTTTTAGACACGTTTATAATGTTACTGCTGAACATTCTTTTAGTGAATTACCTCCGCTTGAGTTGTCTTATAGATTTGCGCTGCGCAATAACACGTTTATTAGTATGTTACATCATTCCCATCAGGTTAGCAATGCTACAAATTGTTGGATATGTGGCCGACTCCCTCCCTATCAGAATTATAAAGGAATTCTACCTCTCTTTCCATATCCGTTCACACACAACGGCTCCTGTGGAGCATGGTTTAGGTTAATTAATTCCTTAGATTCAAATTCTGCAGTTTATCAAGACAACTGGGTATGGGGAAATCTGAACTTAGTTTTACTTAAAGTCTGCCACCCCAACAAGGAGGGACTTCCCAAAAGAACAGGAACTGATCTAGAAAATGAAGTATATGGATTAGGTAATTTCACGCTTAATCTTATGATCCTAAATGTCGAATCCGAAGCTACTCCAATTTTGCCCGCTATGTCAATATTTCCAGTAAAAGGTGAATTATGTGTAAGAAAGAATGGTTCCATACATATGGGCCATAGTAGATGCACCACTGTAGTAGAATTTAGTGATCAAGGCAAGTCTACATTTAGAGCTTCCCGCCATTCCTATTTCATATGTGGTCAGACGGCCTATGTACGTTTGCCTCTAGATTGGGATGGTACCTGCTACATTGGATTTCTTTTGCCACCTGTTTTCCTAGCTCCTCCTGATTATCACAGAAATACTCATTTAGTATATAATAGAGTAAGGAGAGATCTCCCAATAGTCGATTACACTGAAACAGCATGGGAAAAATACACAGATTTCAATAAAGGTCTCTTTCCCTATATAGGTACAGTTACTAATAGTAAGCTGATACGTAGATTAACCAGAACCCTTGAAGCAGTAGTGAACGAAACTATTTCCGCCTTAGGCAACTTAACAGAAGAGCAGTCTGCTATGCGGATTGTTGTGCTTCAAAATCGTCTTGTCCTTGACGTCATCCTGGCCGATAGGGGCGGAGCTTGTAGGGTCATCGGATCAAGCTGCTGCGTATTCATACCAGAAAATTCGCCATCTGTATATAAAGCTATAACCCGCCTTCATAAGATTGTGAGCCAGATACACCAGAATCCAGGCACTTGGACTTGGTCCGGGTGGTTTTGGAGCGTGTTATCAGCCTGGGGATGGAGAGTTCTATCCTTCCTAGGTATCGGCCTTCTCATACTATTCAGTTGCTGCTTATGCCTGCAATGTGGACCAGCGATTTGTGGTCTGTGTGCCACATCGTGTATTCCACATCAAGATTTTCGTTCAAGATCCCGGAAGAAGAAAGAAGAACAAATGATGCTATATGAACAGATCAATGGATTAATGAAGATTGATATCTCTTGACGGGCAAGTAGGGGACAAGGAGGGAATGTGGAAATATGGATTTTCCTGGTCAGTTATGTCCCCTATCTTGGACCCCAACGGTTCTATGTGCATGTTACAAGTACATGTATGTTCCCTCCAGTTCCAGTTATGAAGACGCAAACACATGTGCGTCCACCGTTAACATGTCCTCTTTCAGATCCGCCATGAATGGGCCGGATATTCCATTCCTAAGTACAAAAGGCCACCGCCTTTATATGGTTCACTTATGCTATTTTTCAGTCCAGGCATGTAGGCCCTGATTCTGTCATCAAGCTTTTCCTTCTTTCTGCCTCTGAAGCTCCAGTCTGAGTCTGCATCTGTGACCATGAACTTTGTCTCATTCCCTGCGCGGCTCACGATGCCTGACATCAGCTTGCTGCCTGCCAAGAACTGTATTTCACCTTCGAAATTATCTGCTCCGATCCCTGCCCAATGCATTCCTGTCTAGTAGTTTAAGTAAACATTCTGCCAGCTACCGAGCAAAGGCCCGGCTTCTCTGTCTTCATGCAAGTAATTCATAGCCCTGTTACTTTGGAAGATTCCTGCCCTCGCATCTAGTGTAGACACTTAGACGCTTGTACACGCACTAACAGTCAGTATAGTCAGTATAGAATAAGATTCTACTCTAAGAGACCTCTCTTTTGGATAAACATAGTTCTTTAAACATAGGATGTTAGATATGATTTGGGATTAGGTTGACTTGACCCTCCAGACTTCTGTCGCCACATGTAGAGCTAAATGTCAAGTCCCCTTCACCCCCTAGTTGCACGTCAATCACACGTCATGCTGCTGTGCGCGCATCTCTGCCAAGTATTTCTGCTGACATTGCGAAATTATTTCATAGGTCCACCCATATGTGACATCACAACCAATGACGTTTCCTTGTTACACCCAATTACGCCTCCTTCAGCTACGCATGTAAAATGTTATCTTTGCTATCAATTGTTACGCCTCTTGCATTGGCTTCACTGTAATGCCTATTGTATAAAAGTGAATAATTATCAATAATGTATGTACTTCACTTCCTGAACCTTCGTGGTGATGGAACCTGGAGCAACCGATTATAATCGACCATTGGAATAAAGCCCATTCCGAACCTCTAATACCACGGATTCTGCCTCTTATTTACTGAGCTAATTTATTATGTTTCTGTATCAAATTAAGTCCCGGTAATTAAATTATTTACCACACAACTACAACGCAATTGTTCAGAAATCAGTGAGTGCTTTTGCCTGAAAAGTTAAGGACATGACTACAGGGCCCTGAATGGACCAGTTTCAATGTCCATTGCTTATATCCTTAAAAAACGTAAGCAGTATGGGAAAAAGACCTCATCCCTGGAGGTAGAGCTGCAGTACACATTTTGCTTTCCAATCCACACTGCAGTACCTCCAGGATTGGTGCACTTGTTGCAAGCCCAGGGAAAACAAAGACAAGAAAACAAAAATAGCGCTTCACTGGCAGACTCTGTAAAAGTGGCGCTAATGTGTTTGGGTGTGAATAAAATCAATCTGGCCAGTTTGCTACCACTCTGTCTTATTTTATTTAGTTATTTTTCATATTTTTAACGTTTTATTCCCGATGCTGCACTTTGGAATTAAAATGTCAGAAAAATACGACATTTCCAGCAAAAGTGTCTTTCTTTTTTGGATCCATTTCACAGGGAAGCAAATCAAAGAAAGGAGCGGAAAGAGACTGAGAAGCAGCCCTGCCTCTGCCCTGCCCGTCCAGTCCCGATCAGGGCCCTAACCAGGCCTTTTGCTTTTAATTTTGAATTCGAATCCGGGCCACGTGCCCAAGCCCAGACAGTGCCCTGCCCCATGATGAATCCTGACAATCACAGCATGCATTGCAACTTAAACGACTGGACTAGACGGTTCTGACTAGACTCACCTGTAGACAGGGGGCCGGGGGGCTAGAAATAATTAAATTTCGTGCCTCGCTCTTTTTCTCTGTCGACTTGTCTCTGGGATCACAAGATCGGTGCCTGCCTCCTTGACCTCGCACGTGCACTTTGCTCGAGCCCGGCCCCAATGCGCATGATCTCAAAATACAGACTCCACCCTAAGGGGTGAACTACACCTCGTCTTGCCGGCCGCGAGCAGATACGGGGGCCGAGCGGAGGAGACATCTGCGCGCTGCGCGCCATGGATCTGCCTGAGCAGCAGCAGGTGCATTTATTTAATAAATTATTCATGGATTTCTGCCAGCATTAAGCACATAGAATTAATTATGCAGCAGATTTAGCTGCTACTAAACTGATTTGGGTCGGTCACGGACCGTCGCCAGGGTCCAATTCCAAACCGGCCCCCGGCACAAAACCGGCCCCCCGCACAAAACCGGCCCCCACCCCATCCAGCCTACCGGGGGATTGCCCGGTGCCTGGACTTACCAGTCTGGCCCTGCTCATGCACATCTGTTGGCAAAATCAGGGCAGAAATAAAGCTTTAAGATGCTTCATGGCCCAAAGGCTGTGGGCGCTCTAAATGTTCACGTCTTATGCCATCCCCCGGCCAGGCCACGCCCCATGAAGAGCTTTTTCAAGTTCATAGGAGAGAATGTAAAAATTTTGGGAGGTTATTACCTGGATAGAGAGAGGAAAGACAAATAAACTAGAATGCCACATAGGCCTTAAGGAGTTGGCCCTATTTTAGCGAACTTCATGATAGTGACAACTCCGATTTAAGCAACATAGTGTCTATATTGTGCAAGGAACAAAGCGCAATGTATCCCTTGGCGTGTATCTTAGTACCGGAAGTGGAAAGGGCATTGTCTAGCATGAAAAACTGTAAAGCCCAGGGCCCGGACTTGGTGCCTGTAGATCTCTTTCACGAAGATCCATGCCTGTGGGCTATGCTACTCATTGAGGTGTCCAGTGGTGCCATAGCCGATAACAGTTTCCCCAGTCATGGCGATCTGCAGTTTGTGTACATATTTACAAAAAAGGGGATTGTAGATGCCCTACCAACTGTCACCCCATCTCTCTCTTAGATGGCACAGGCAAAATTCTTGGGAACGTTATATTAAACCAACTTCAAGGGTGGGTGGATAAAGAAAACATTCTAACAGAGATACAGGCTGCTTCAGGTGTAGGGTGGGAACATTTGACCAAATTGTACGGCTATACCAGATATGCCATTAAAACGTTGAAATATAAAAAGCATGACTGTACCTAACATTTATTGACCTGAAGTCAGCCTTCCATCTTCTTGATTGGAAAAGGCTATGAGAATTGTTGGTTATACAAGGTGTACAGGGTTCTATATTATGCACAATAGTGGCCATGTATACAGACAGCACTGCTAAGGCTAGGTATGAACCAGCTGGCGAATGCACGAAAACATTTCCAGTAGAAATAGTCTTTCAACAGGGATGTATGCTAGCACCTCTCCTTTTTAATCTTTTTCTAAGCGGCGCAGTAGATCACCTATTAGAGAATCCTATTAATGTCCCTATGACAGCTGGCCAGAAAGTTCTGATGCTCCTTTTTGCAGATGATGCAGTCCTATTGGCCCAAAGGAAGACCTCATTGCATAGGCTGGTAAAAGCTTTTCTGATTACTGTAATAAGAAAGCTTTTACCATCGACTGCAGCAAGACTAATGTCATGGTATTAGAATCATCCCTGGGACTAAAGAGGAAGCTGATGATAAACAACCATGCCATTGAGCATGCAAACTTCTACGATCATCTTGGGATATGGTTTACAGTAAAACTTAGCTGGAAGGTCCAAATGTTGAATGCCAGAATAACCTTATTATAGTCTTCTGGGGTGGTATTAAAATGTAGGTAAAAAACATTTGTACGCAGTATTAATACCATACTCCAAGTATATAAGTTCACAGTGGTAGCAGCTGCAATCTATGGGGCTGAGATCTGGGGTAATGGTAATCTTGATTTGTTGCATGTAGTAAAAAATAAGATTTTGAGGGCTCTGTGTAAGTTGGGACCCGGTACTCCCTTGGTGGCACTCAATATGGAACTTGGGCTAACTCCCATCTCGGATCTGGCAGCAATACAACTGGCACTGTACTAGATCAGGCTGGTAAGGAATCATCCGCCCACCATATATTTGCGGTCCTTTGAGGATGCTTCTAGATGTGGTGGTCCGAGTCGAGGAAATTGGTTGGCGCCTGTGAGGAATTTGTTAACAGAAATGCAACTAGGGGGCCTCTTGGTAGATTTGAGTAAGACTGGGCGTGATACCACTGCGCTCGTGAAGGTTCGCTATTACAAACTTAGATGGGAATCAAAGGTAGCTGTGTTAAAACCAGCAGTATATTGAGTGATTCCTTTGGGACCAGAGTAGATCTGGTTGAAAGTCCAAATCTACCCAAAATGGAAACTCACATTGTATATTAAACTCAAATTGGACAGTTTTCCTACAGGGGATTACCTTGTTAGATGTGCCGCACTTCAGAGAGGGAGCAAATTCTGTGACTATATGCATGGCATGGGGAATAGATAATGTTTTCTTCTCTCGCTTTTTGGCACAAAATGTATTATCTCTCGTAAAAGATGGTAACTGCCCCTGTTTAGGTATTATGATGTTGGCTCGCTGATGCTGCCTTAGCTTTCTCTCTTAGGAAGGATGATTAAATTATTTTAACATCTGTAGCTTCTTATCTCTGGGCAGTTTGGCCACTTGTGTGTAAGGTTCTTAACTAGCTAAGCAGTGATGTATAGTCCCTCTGGAGCTGTGAGATCAATTAAGAGGCGTGTGATTTATACAATTTATAAATGATGGGTAGGGTTATATATATTGTACTTGTGTCTGCACTTTAATACCCTCGCGTACAAAGGGTTTGTGTAATACAACCAGTTATTGCAAGGCTGCTGTCATAGTCACTATGATTCGACCTGAGCTGTATTTGACGTATGCATTCTAGGGTATCAGTACTTGCATTCTGATGTTTTATAGTACATAGGATTTGTGTACTGTAGTCAAAGACTGCACTGTCAACAACACTATTAGGACCAGATCTGTACGAGATTCAGCATATGCACGTTTTGGAATTAAATTTTTAAATGATAATTTATATGTACTGTGACCAGGCTAAAATGGTACAAACTGCTAGAGGAAATTTGCAATATCAAGTTGGTTGAGGAAAGTTGAGTAGAAGAGTCTGATAATACAAATCATGTATATAGAGAGGTGGGTTGCTGTCACTTTTAAATCTTTTTAGATTGCTTGGTCTAGATTTAATCAGAGGATAACTTTTAATTACAGTTTACATATGATTGTATTATTGATGAACCCAATTTTAATGTGTAAAATTGTATGCATGTTATTGTATGGCTTAATACTGAAAGAATAAAGAATTGATTGATTGACTGATTGATTGGAAAACCCTGTGTTCCTCAGAACCTGGGTAGATGACCCGCATATTCACACATGGTCCTGTCGGAATTCATGTAATATCTTTCAAACATTATGGTTAGAGGCCACACAGTGATCCTTATTCACACTCATTGCTTCTCAATAATAAACTACACGAGACTCAATGCTTGTTTCCAAAGTATGTGCAATAGGCATTGCCTAACCAATTCAAATTCCTTCACTGGTGCAACACATTGTGGACAGGGTGTGCTTATTGCAAAAGTGACGCCCGAACATTGAGCCTTGTGTTAATTATTAATGAAAAACAATGCATGTGAATGAGGGCCATTGTGTGGCCTCGATCATGTTTGAAAGGTGCTAAATTAATGCTGTCAGAATCAAGGGCTCGTGCCAGCATGTCTCCAGAGGGCTAGCATGTATTTGGCGGCACAGTGCCCCGCACTTATTACGATAATAACGTGTAACACCTATATTTCTCTCCCTGCCACACTCTTGCTGTTTTCAAGCGCTGTACTACTCAATCGGCATAACAGTCGTTTTATGGCATCCATTATTTTTCATTTTTTGTCCTATCTCAGTAGTTAAAGTATAGAAAACGAAACCTTTCTTCATCCGGACCTACAAACGCCTTAGCCCATTTATGGTGATGACATCTGCAGGTTTAGCAACACGATGCACATTTCTAGCATCAAACATTACTCGAACGGGAATGCGTTTAATTCTGTACATTCTTTGGGATGTTGTGAGCATGATGCTAACAATATTCGAAGCCTAAAACATATGGTATACACGATCAGCCAAACATAGCGGGCTGTGCAGCTAGCACAATAGGAGGATGGGCTCATATCACTACCACTGAGCACACTCTGTGAACACCATGGCCCAAACCTCAGCAATAGTGGCTATACCTGGAGGAGGAAGTTTGTGGAGTGTGTAAGCAATGTGAGTTTAGCTACGTTTTGGCACCAAAGTGAAATAATATCTCTGGTTGACATCACTTGACCAAAAAGGTTGGATTTCCACGACTGCTGTTTTACCTTCTAACTTAGTCCAGATTTCATGCGAAAAGTACTCTTCGACGAGGTTGTTGGCAGTTGGCCTGCAGGCTGGATCTGTAGAGGGGATCATCGATGCCAGGTTGCTGAAGCCTGAGGCCTTTGTCGGAACCTCACGTTGGCATTGTTGGCGCGAAGATCTAGTCGATGATGGAAACTTCTCACTAGTGGGAAACGCTGGGTAGTTGTTGTCGACCCAAAGAACTCCAGGCAGCGAACTCTGGGACCTGTAGCCTGGAGGTCTTGTCGGTAGTCAGATGTGCGTCCCATGTTGACCTCAGTGAAGTCCACTCGGGCCCGATTCACAGAACTAATTTAAGACAAAATCCTAAACTTACTACCATTTTGGTATTCACAGAAGGCACTTACTCATTTTGGTATTCACAGAAGGCACTTACTCATTTCGGTATTCACAGAAGTTAGGAGTCCTAACTTTAGGACTCCTAAATGCCTTCTGTGAATACCGAAAGTTTTAAAATTAGGATTTTTCTCAGTTTAGTAGTAGTATAGTTAGGACTCCTAACTTTAGGACTCCAAAATGCCTTCTGTGAATACCGAAAGTCTTAAAATTAGGATTTTTCTCAATTTAGTAGTCCTAAGTCTAAATTTAGGACTACTAAATTGAGAAAAATCCTAATTTTAAGACTTTCGGTATTCACAGAAGGCATTTAGGAGTCCTAAAGTTAGGAGTCCTAACTATACTACTACTAAACTGAGAAAAATCCTAATTTTAAGACTTTCGGTATTCACAGAAGGCATTTAGGAGTCCTAAAGTTAGGACTCCTAACTTCTGTGAATACCGAAATGAGTAAGTGCCTTCTGTGAATACCAAAATGAGTAAGTGCCTTCTGTGAATACCAAAATGGTAGTAAGTTTAGGATTTTGTCTTAAGTTAGTTCTGTGAATCGGGCCCCTCGTGTTTACGAGGAGACCTGGGATAATTGTTTTCAACACAAAGAGCCCAAAGTATCTGGTTTTTCACCTGGTGTCCCATTCTGGTAGTTTTGAGGTGGGAGGAGCACACTCTCATAGCAGCCACGGGTCCAGGACCTGGGGAGCACCTCTTGGGAGGCAGCAGGGTTCAAGCTGGTCCAGTTGGTACTGGCCACCTGGGCAGTTGTAAGGAAAGGTCTCTGAAAGCTTGTTGTCTCCGTGTAGCTCAAACAGGAGGTCTGCCAACTGACCCTTGGCGTCACGTCTGGGATGCTGGGTTCAAGGCAAGCGGGTCTAATCTTCAGGTTTTAGACAGGAGGGCTGTCTCTACAGGTCAAAGAGTGTTCTGAATAGATTCTTATGGTGCTAGCCTGTGTGTGTGGGAGATACACCCTTGTGAGTGGGGAGAGCTGCATTTGCCAGTGACTGGCAGGCTTCTTCGGAAGTCAGGAGGAGACTTGGTACAGCTCTAAGGCTACCCTTTGAAGACCTTAAAGGGCTGAGTACAACCCCCTCCCCCAGACCATCATGCTCAGGAGATGATCACTCATCTCCAAATCCAAGGCTCTCCTAATGCGCTGTCCCTGTTCCACCACGGCTTGTGCCGTTTGGGCAAAGGGACACCATCAATCTTCCCCTCGCAACGGAAACTCCAAATCCAGGGCCAGCGTTCCACTCGCTGCAGCCTCCTCTTCCCGCCCACTTCCATCCTGTTAAAAGGAAGTGCACTGAGCAGACGTGCAGCCTCAATCAGGATACAAGGTTAGACGTGGCAAGCTGCTATACTTCGCCCGTCTCACTGCATAGTGTCTAATGTTTTTAAAATCTGCTTTTAAACTTTTCTGCACAGCCCTTAACTCTTCTCCTGCTCTCCTAACGTGCTGTCCCCGTTCCGCCACAGCTTGTGCCGTTTGAGCGGAGGGACACGCACCATCAATCTTCCCCTCGCAACGGAAACTCCAAATCCAGGGTCAGTGTTCCACTCGCTGCAGCCATTTCTTCCCGCCCACTTCCATCCTGTTAAAAGGAAGTGCACCGAGCAGACGCACACAGTGGCGTGCCGGCGGCAAGCCCATCCGCGCCAGGCAGCCGCCGGACACCGGACATTCTGGCCATTTGCTTTCCTGCTCACCATTCGCTCCTCACCGTTTCCCTAGTTACTCTACAAAGCTTACATAATATCATCCATAGCCATAATACGGTATACCAGCCAAGAGCTCCTCAAATTCAACAGAGCAAACCGCTCTGATATATCTATTAATTTTCCTGCGTCAGTCCGGTCCACGGTTGACCAAACTGACATCCCCGCCACTCACTGACCCCTCCCTAAACCCCGTCCCATTGATCCCCCGAATGACACTCCTACAGGTCCTTCTAAACATCTAACAGGGATATACTGTAATGCGCGCTCCATCTCTAAACACGCTTTAGAAATCTGGACCCTGTTAGACTCTGAGAAACCCGACATTTTCTTTATGACAGAAACATGGCTCAATGAGTCCTCGCTCCCTGTCATCACAATAGCCTTCTCCTTGGATTACCAACTGATCAGACTGATCAGATTGGAAAGGAACAACAAGCAAGGAGGCGGCCTAGCCATAGTCTTCAGAACCAACCCTAAACTTAGCATTATGGATACGTTCCTCTTAGACTGGGGTGAACTTTGCATTTTTAAAATGGACTGTTTAACCAAGGGTTCTGGAGAGGGGCCTTACTCTATCGCCCTCCAGGCAATAAAGCTCACTTCACCAATCATCTGATTGAGACTATCGTGCCGCAAGTTCTGGATGCTAATAACTTCCTCCTATTGGGAAATTTTAACCATCATGCTGAGCTTCTTTCTGAAACTCATACCAACACTCTCATTGCGGAAAATAAAGACCTTGGGTCTTAATCAGATGGTAGTCGGCCCCACTCATCTAACAGGCCACAAACTCGACCTCTTATTCACCAACTCGCCCCTTATAAAGGTGGAGTCCCCAATACCAGTCCTTTTGTCAGACCATACAATATAAAAAAAATTCCTACAGATAACTTCCGCTCCAAACAACGCACATAAAGAACCAACACTGAGCAGGCAATTGAGCAAAGTCAACCTAGCCACTTTCTCTCCCCATTTCATCACTCCCCTGCCCGATACAGTCAACCCCGACTCTGCAGTCGAGTCTTTCGAGGTAGCAATCAGTCAGGCCCTAGACATAATAGCTCCTGTAACAAAAGTCAAATGTCACCACAAATTATCGCCTTGGTTCACCACCAAACTTAAATCTAACAAGCTAGGCACTCAAAAAGGGCCGACGACAGGCAGGCTTACAAATCTATCCACAGACGCTATCTTGACCATATAGCCATGGGCCAAAAAATATATTTAGGCAACAGAATTCAATTCCCACAAAGAAATGCATAAAATACTAAAATAATTCACCAGTCTGATCTCATGCTAGCCTAAACAGCCTACATCACAAGAGTGGGTGGACACTCTGTCCTCCTTTTTCGTGGATAAAATAATATCATCCACAGTCTCTTTCCCAACAAGGCTGTTGAACCACAACACCAGGGGCCAGCCAATAAACACCCCACAAACTCCACCCTCCTTAATGAATTCACAGAATTCACCCAAGAGGATGTCAGAACTGCCCTCTGTTGTGTCAAATCCGGCTCCCCCACAGACCCAATCTCCCCTCACATTCTGTCTAAAATCTGGCCTGCCCTCCTTCCTGGTCTCACCAAGCTTCTCAACCTATCTTCATCACACCCAACTGTTTCTATAAGGTGGAAGGTAGCCATGGTCACACCCATATTGCTGAGGCCCACCTTGGACCCTAAGCAGCTACTACCGGCCCATCTCCCTCCTCCCTTTCTTTGGGAAGGTCCTAGAGTCACTTATCAATAAACAACTCACCACCCACCTGGAGAACAACAATCTATTGGACCCTTCTCAATCAGGTTTTCGGGCCTCGCATAGTACCGAAACCGCTCTTCTGGATATAGTAGATAATATAAGGCTCTCCCTTGACGCCAGACAATCAGCCATTCTGGTCCTTCTCGATCTGTCGGCTGCCTTCGACACCATCTCCCACAGCACTCTCGTTAATCGTCTGTGGGGGATGGGTGTCAGGGGCACCGCACTGGACTGGCTCAGAAGCTACCTGACAAACCGAACCTTGAAAGTCCGCTTGGGTACCTTCGTTTCCAGCAGCCAACCCATTGATAAGGGTGTCCCCCAGGGCTCTATCGTGAGCCCCACTCTCTTTAATTTGTATGTGGCACCACTGGCCAGCCCGATTAAATACTACGGCTTTGACACAGTATCGTACGCAGGCGATACTCAACTGTTAATCACAATAGGACCTGACCCAACCGACACCGAACTTCGATTCAGGAAATGTATGTCCGAAATACACACTTGGATGCAAAACAATCATCTGCAATTTAACGCCAGTAGAACCGAAATCATCCTCTTCAGCAAAGCACAAACCCTATGGTCAAGTGACTGGTGGCCTACCAATTTCGGCACATGTCCTTCACCTAAGCCAGCAGTCCGTAACCTAGGAGTGCTGATTGACAATCATCTTTCTATGTCCGATCATGTCAATCACGTGGCCAGCATTTGTTACGGACTTATGCGCAGCCTCCGTAAGATCTTTAAATGGGTTCCACTGTCATCCCGAATGCTGCTGGTGCAAGGATTAATCATCAGCCAGCTAGACTACGGTAATGCCCTTTTGAGCATCTAACAAAACTCCAGGTACTTCAAAACACGGCAACCAGACTGGTATTAAACCTACCAGCTCGATCTCCCTCGACACTCAGTCTGAGAGCTCTTCACTGACTCCCTATCCGAAAGCGTATAACATTCAAGCTCAACTGATGTAACGGGGCTGAGAACATGGCGGCCGGCGGTTAGCCGGTCGCGGAGGCTCCTGAGGTCTGGATGGTTTTAGCATCGCGTAGTGAAGCGCAATACCGGCACTTTATGTGAGATATGTGAAATATATATCTTGAAGCAGTGGGCATAATCTGGATATAAATTAGGATGTAATTTAAATTTTTGGAAAAGAAACCAAGGAATATTGTAAATCATCTTACCGGCGGATTGTGGGCGGGTTTCCGAGCGGATCTCGTCCGAGTCCTGCCATTCTTCAGCTGTGACGAAAGACTGCTTTGCCTCATAGTGAATATTGGTCTTTGACTGACTGAAAGACCTTTGAAACGCACAAACCTGAAGATCCCCAGATCGTGGACGGCGGAGGTTGGTGCCTGAATCCCGACGGCCCCTGGTGACGCAGTAACTCCGGTGAGCGAAGCGCCGGAAGGGTGAGCAGCTCCGAGCGGGATTGACTGGGGTGTTAACTTGCATGATTGGGAGCAACGCTACAAAACCCTGACCGCTGAAGTCTGCCTGGGTGGCAAAAGGGTGGCGGAAGCCGTAGGCACTGACTACATATACCCCAGAATTCAGAAGGAGCAACTAAAAGATACAAGGCAGTGCGAGATGCATATTAACCTGACCCCACTCCAAATATTTCAGGAGGGGACACAGGCCTGGCTTCCCCGATCAAAACCAGAAATGTCTAGATGAACATTAAAGGTTAGCGAGGCAAACTTACACTAAGTCGCAGCTGGAAAGTTGAGAGTGCATAGCTGGTAGAGAGGCGCGTTGGGTGTTGATCCTGGTGGCCCGGTTGGAAGACGCTTCCTAACAGGCAGCCTATTGTGATAGTGATCGTATGCACTGGTGAAGAGGCTTCTCGCTGCCTGACTTCCGTGGTTCTGCCCTTTCAACGTGGCGCAAGTCTGATGCCATTCTTCAGCTGGGACGAAAGACTGCTTTGTCTTCAGTAATTAGAAGGGAACATAGGCCTGATCTCGATTTGAAGACTCTCGTGCCCTGAAGCCACAATATCCGGCGGTTAGCAGGTCTCCGAGCGGATCTCGACCAAGTCCTGCTGTTGAGGGAGCAGACGCGAAGTAGTGCCTTCTTCGGTGTTTTCTCTGCGGTATATTCCCCCGAGAGTGTGGCAGAGGTGGTGGGGCTTGCTGCAGCCACCCCGGACGTGACATCTTTGTTGGAGGAGCGAGGGAGAGAGCGTCGGTAGGAGCGGGTTGCCTTCTGGTCTCGGGCGGCCCTGGAGCTGTGTCCGGGATGGAGGGCAGCGGCAAGACTTCCCGTTCATGGCAGTAGAGGGAGAGGAGCAGCAAGCGGCAAACTTGACAGCTCAAGAAGCAATCTGAAGAGTAGCGGGGCACAAGTGACCCCCTAGGAGGAATTAGACTCTGACACACACCCACAACAACAAGTAAGTGTTTTATCTGTTGAACAGGGCAGGGGGGGCCGGTCTAAGAGAAGCTCTTTAGGGAGAAAGAGGGGATTAGCTGGTAAACTACCACCACGATACACGCTAAGGAGCTCAGGACACGACTTATTCTCTGGGTCACCAGAGGTCGCGAACACAGACGATTCTAGTGCTTTAACTTGTAAAGCTCTTCCTGCAAGTCTTTCCCCAAATTGCAAGACTCAAACAAATTTTGGAAAATCAAATCTTAAACTTAAGGCAAAAAATAAGTTAACTCAGGCTCAGTGAAAAAATACAATAAACCCTACCCCCTCATTAAGGGATTATTTTAAGGTACTGCCAAATACATTGATACTTAAACCGGTAGAGAGTATGTCTAAAGAAAGCAGTGCCGGTAATTTGGTTGATTCTACTGAGCGGATTCAATGCTCTGAGGGTATACTAACTCCTAATAAGTTTCAGTTATTGGCAGACCTCTCAGTAGAAAACGAAGTAGGGGGTTTTGGGATACAAGACACAGCCAATAATTCGTCAAATAACTTGTCAAATCTGGAAAAAGATCGGACCTCGCTAACTAATTTCCAAGATGGGGGAAAGGAGAGGGATCGATGTGAAACAACAGGGGAAAAAGTGAGGGGCTCAAGCACTCAGCGGTCAACCTTAGATCTCCTACAGGCCCTAACGGAGGAGATGAGGAATAGATTCTAGGTCTCAGAAAAAAACCAAGCTGAAATCAAACTTTTCTGCGGAAAAATGAAAGAGAAGATGGATTCTCTAACAGTCAGAGCGGCAGCATTGGAGACGACGGTGGCCGAGTTAACAACAAAAGTGGATGAAAATATAAAAGAGCTTAATAAAATAAAAGAACAAGAAGCCAGCCTACAGGATACGTTGGAATCTATTGAGAATGTCCAACGAAGGAATAATCTTCGCTTACTCAAAGTACCTGAGGGAGTCGAAGGTGATGATATAAAAGAATTTGTAGTAAAATTGAATAAGCAAACAACTAATATTGAATGTTCAGAACAAGTCCTCTTGGCAGACATTCAAAGGGTGCATAGAGATCCTTTTAGATTGAGCCCGAATAAGACCAGACCTAGAAAAATTCTAATCCACTTTTTGACATATAGTCTAAAAGATGAAATATTAAACAAAGCTTTAAAATTGAATACATTAAGTGCAGAAGGTTTCACTTTCCAAATCCGCTCTGATGTCTCCTCTATAACCGCATCTAAACAGTGGGAGCTAGGAAAGCTTCTAGAACCTCTCAGACAGTCAGGAGCCACGGCTCAACTCAAATTCCCAGCAACACTAAAAGTGATGTTTAAAAATAAAATGCATACATTTAGACGGGTAGAGAAGGCAGAAATCTTTTTACACCATATCACAGCTCAAGAATAATGAACTGATGGTTTGAGGGAAGGAAGGAAAGGGGAAAAAAAAATGTTTATCATCTTTTATTTTTTTCTTCCTTTTTACGCAATTTTATCAGCAACCTTAGTAGTTTATTTTTAATCATCATTCGGTATGAGTTACTTAAGAAACTAATAACCGTCTGGACTAAAGGAAGGACAGCCTCAAAGGCCAGGGTAGGGCCATAAGAGAAATAGTGGGGTTCTCCAGGGGAGCACTAGGGTGGGAGGAGGGGGGAGATGGGTAGTGCACTAGGTGGGGAGCATAGGGGAAACAATAAAAAAAAAATGTGTCCAACTTGCCATGTAAAGTCTCATAAAATTGCACCATTTATCTTAGTCAGTGATGACACAGGCCTCAGGTGATCATGTTACATATTTGAGGGTCTTGACATGGAACCTAAATGGGTTGAGGGTTAAACATAGGATGGAAAGGATATTTGAGTATTTGAAAGATGTCCCGGAACAAATTCTAATCCTCCAAGAAACACATTTAGTTGAAAAAGAGATGAGGAGTCTGTGCAAAACTAAGAATTGGATTAAAGAGGTTATCTGCACTACACAACAAATAACAACTAAGGGGGTAGCTATAATTATAAAGAAACATCCTGCTATATCAGTGGAAGGGTTTAAAGTGGATAAGATGGGAAGATGGGCTGTAGCAAATATAAGGTTTTACTCCCATAAATTCACGATAGCAGGATATTATGTTCCTAATTTAGACGATCCAGCTCCGTTAAGGGGTCTATGTGCCGAGCTACTGCCATTTCGAGATCCTCTGATATTGACAGGCGATTTTAATCTAGTTCTGGATCCTGTGATGGACAGATCTCTGAATAGTAAAACATCACAGAATTGCAAAATGAGATCCCTACTGAAAAATGTGATGAAACAGTTAGGCTGGACAGACATATGGAGAGAAAGAGAGAGCGGTAGAAGAGGATAACCGTTTCACAACAAGAAGCAAGGCCACAGGTCTAGATTAGATTTTTTTCTAATCAGTGCAATGTTGAGGGGTTGGGTGACAGAAACGAAACATCTTGCTGGCCATTTATCTGATCACGTGGCTGTAACATTACCGTTGAAACTCCCTAGTAAACCAACAAATAAAAGATGGACGCTAGATCGAGCCATCTTGTCTGAGGAAGAAATAATAGAAAGATTAGTAGTAGAAACCAAGATCTATTTCTCAACTAACTCAGACAGTGCGCCTATAGAAATAGTATGGGATGCTTATAAAGCTTAATTAAGAGGCTGGATAACGTCTATACAAATAGCAAGACAGAAGAAACATAAAGCAGAGATAAAGGAAATAGAGGATAAAATTCAGGAGTTAGAGCATGACCTCATTGTTCAAGGAGATAGAACACAAAAGAACATCACTGATAGACTATTATCTCTCAGAATGGAGTTGTCAGAGATATTGGATGCGAGGCTGCAAAAGAAATGGGATTCTAGTAAGATGGCGCACTTTGAATATGGGGAAGGATCCAGCAAGCTTCTTGCCTGGAAAACTAAACAAGAACTAGCAAGAAGCAATATTAAGGAAGTAGTATGTAATGCTACCGGTAAAGTATGTCAGACTCCCGGATATATCGAAGAAGCTTTCCGAAAATATTTTGAGAAAGTTTATAAAGAAGAACTTATACCACAGGAAAATATAATCAAATCTTGGCTCCAGTGTTTTCCATCTAAAAAAGTTAGTGATGAGGCTTTAAGCAACTTTAACAAATCTATATCTCAGTCTGAGATTAAGAATGCAATAGAATCAGGTAAGAAAGGCAAAGTGCCAGGGCCAGATGGGCTTCCGGCCGAACTATATAAATCCCTCGCTGAGGTTCTGATTCCAGTATTGGATAAACTGTTTATTCACATTTTTAAAAAAGGTGGCAATATGCCTCCCTCATGGGATGAGGCCACGGTTGCCTTGATTCTAAAACCATCTAAGCCTGCAAATCAATGTGACTCGTATAGACCAATCTCTCTGCTTAACCTTGATTATAAAATCTTTGTCAAGGTTTTGGCAGAGAGGTTGAATGGTATCATGAGTGGTTTACTACATCAGGACCAAAAGGGTTTTGTTAGAGGGAGAGGTATTCAAGAGCTAACTTATAATTTAATTGGCGCAATTGACCTTGCAACATCATATAAACTACCATTGGCCATTATTACGTTGGACGCTACGAAAGCTTTCGATCGGATCAATTGGGTTTATTTAACTAAGGTATTGGAGAAATATAATCTGGGTGAAACATTTTCTAGGGTAATCTCCTCAATCTACCAAGCTCCGATAGTTAGAATTTTGATAAATGGTAATCTCTCCCCTACTATACAAGTGCAAAGAGGGACAAGGCAGGGATGTCCACTTTCGCCAATGCTCTTTAATTTATATATAGAGTCTTTTGCAGAAAGCATCAGGAGACATCAGGATATACTCCCGTTCAAATTTGGCAATTGGGTAAAAGAAGTTTCATTATATGCAAACGACATCATGGTATATACCTCAGATCTTGAGAAAGCCATTCCTATTATATACAGTCTAGCTCAACAATTTGGTAACATCTCTGGGTAAGAGATTAATCAGTCAAAGACGGAGTGTATGGCTTGGTATTTCACAGTTAGTTCTTCTCAATTAAAAAGAGAAATTAGATATCTAGGAATAAAAATTACTCAGGACATCAATGCTATACCCAAGACAAATCTACGCAAAATACATAAAGAAATCTCTGACTCTTTAAAAAGCTGGTCATATTTACCTTTAACATTAATAGGAAGGGTTAATCTAATAAAAATGATGCCTTTACCCAAATTTATTTTTGCATTCCAGAATATACCACTGGCCTTTAAAGAAGAAAGTCTGAGGAAAATTCAGTCAAAAATGAATTCATTTATATGGGCTTTTAAGGGTATTAGAATATCCTGGAAGAAACTTCGGAGAAGGAAGAACAAGGGAGGTCTAAGTGCGCCTGATATAATTATTTACGCATGGGCTTTTTTAATGAAGACAGGCAAAATTCTGTTGAACGAGCCTAATTTCTCAGATATAGGTAGGATGTTTATGGAAATGCTGCAAGATCTAAAAGGAGCTGAACATGCTTTTCTATACAAATTCGGAGATCCACGCTTTTTCAAGAAAGTTCGACTGAAATCTTTAAGGGACTTTGCAAACACTTGGTGTAAAATCAGAAAGCTGTTAAAAATTAACTATTACAGAGCTATGGCGCCCATTTGGGATACACCAGGATCACCTGAGTGGACTAAAGATTCATTAATAACACCTTTAAAATCTGTCGGAGTAAATTGCTGGGCCCAACTTATTCCAGAGGGATGTCTGCTACCTTGGGAAGATCTCAAGATTATAACGGACAGTCAATTATCTAAATTTAAATATATACAAATAAAAAGTTGGTCCCAGGCGGTTGCTGTTTCGGTGGGCTTTACAAATGAGCTAGAGACTGTTTTGAGAATTGGACAACAGAACAAGAAAGAAGTGGCAAAACTTTCCTGGCTCCTGATAGATCTGACAGACGGTGACTTTATTCTTCCATCACAACTGTGGGGCGAATGCTTGCCGGGCGTCAGCACGGAAGATATATGGCAAGTATCTTTTGATTTACTATATTCTACAGTCCAAGCTGCCAATTTAAGGAGAAATCACCTCTTTTCTCTTCACAGAGTGTATCGGTCTCCTTTTAAGCTCTCGAAGTTTGCAAAGGGTACTACTCCATGCTGCCCTAAATGTCGGAAGGATAAAGCTAATGATGAGCATATGTTTATAAGCTACCCTAGATTACAGCAATTCTGGGGTTCTGTAATAAAAGGTATGGAAGACATATTTGTGTTCGATAGTCAGGTGAGCACTTCTTTAATATTCTTTGGTATTCTACCGAATAATGAATTGTTACCCTTGGATAATAATAAGCTCTGTTTCTATCTTATTTTGTTAGCACGTAGAGAAATTTGTAAATGTTGGTTCAAATGTACCCCTCCGACCTTTCAAGACTGGTTAAATTCTATCAAATATGTAATGAAATTGGATATCGCCACAAAAAAAGCAAAAAGCAAAAAGAGGGCCTTTTGAACACCATGTATAGGTTGGTTAGACAGTCTTTAAATTCAGGGGTATGTTTGTCCTATGATTATGCCTCTACATGGAATTACTTTACCACTCGGGTTAGTTCTTGGGCCGTATAGATAGAAGAATGGAACGGACCAATCACGAGGGGTTCTGTGTAAAGTGCAAACCATTAACATCAGAGTTCAAAAGGCGACAGCTCTGTAAAGACTTAATGGCGTATGAGGACAATACATTTTTTTTTTTTAAAACATTCAAGCTCAACTGCCTGGTCCACAAAACCCTCTATGGACTCGGCCCTCATTACTTTTCTAATAAATTGATTAGGTAAACCCCTCCAGAACCCTTTGATCGGCTAATAAACATCTTCTCACCCCACTTAAGATCCGTACGACCAGGTATGGCGAAAGATCTTTTTCTTATCTTGCCCCTACCCTCTGGAACTCACTCCCCCAACATGTACGTTCCCGAGACTAATTACAGAAAGTTCCATAAGGCTCTCAAAACCTGGCTGTTCTGAGTTCTCCCTTCTTCCGTACGCCCCTCTCCTCTTCTCCTCCACTGTTCCTGTGACAGGCTAGCTCTTTGAGACCTTCGGGCGACATGTGCGCTCAACAAAAACCTTATAACATAACAAAACATAACATAACAAGGTCCTTTTGTACCCTGTCTGGAAGGAATAAACATCACACCACAGGAGAGAAATTAACAGTCATGTGACCCTGGACACTAGTTGAAAGGTAAATTTGGTTTAGACTGAAAAAGGCCAACTTTCTAAAAGTGAAATTTTCATAATAGTAACTTAAAATCCAACTTTGGCATTAAACAGGATTTTAAAGTATAATCCAAATGAGTGGAAGAAGCATTTCTTTAGCTGTTCCCAGACTGGCGTTGTCACTTATTTTGAGCTTTTAAAGGTAGCCAATTGTCAGTCCATCTGAGAGATGGCCTTACTGCAGTTAAAACGACAATGGGTGTTTTTTCACTGCCAGGACATGTAAAACATAAGTGCACATGTCCTACTTTTTAAATACCATGTACTCTGCCATATGAGCCTTTTTGGCCTAACTTTGGAGTGAGTATTAAAAAGGAAGGTTTAGGTCTGGCAAAAGATTTATCATGCCAAGTTGAACTAGCAGTTTTAAAACTGCCTTGACAGTTTGCAACGGGAGGCCTGAGACATGTTCTGCAGTGCTACTTTGTAAGGGGCAGAAGGAGGCAGAGTAGGTAGAGCTTTACTACACTCCAGTCTCACTTGGAAAGAAGCTGTGGCTACCCGCCACCTCTGCCTTTTTTACCATTTGCATAGAACAGAGGAGCAACACCGTACGCGTCATACCTGCGATCTGTCTTTAAATAAAATAACTGGAATTAAAGAAACACCCTAATTACTGTAAATCAGCCTTGTGACCGGTAGGAAGGCGTGTTACAAGACTGTGTGGGCTTCCTGTACTGGACAACTGTGTGTAGAGATCGGACATTCTTGTTACCCTGAAAGCAGTTCTAAGTTATTACTGTGTGTTCGTTCTCGTAGTGTTCGGAGTCTAGTTGATTCAGAGTTTACTTGTGCTTTCTGTGACTTTCAGTGCAGAGACTCTGTCTCCCACATACACACACGTAATTTGCTGTGCTGCTGTGTGTCTGGGCTACGCCTTACAGTGCATCTAAACCGGAGCTCCAGTCCGCGGCCGACTCAAGTGCTGAGCTGCTCACCCGGCAAGCATGGCGATGGATTTCTTGGCTGGCTGAGCAGGAGGTGCTGCAGGTGTACTTGTGGGGCATCCATTTGACACTGTGAAGGATAGACAGAACACATCCCCCATCCGGCCTACCCATCATGATACGGAATCTGTGTACCAACCTCTGACCGTGGAGACCTAGCTTTTTGACCGATGCCCGGTGGAGCTACCTGATAACTAAAGAGGAGATGGGCAGTGAACTACCCCTTCAGCTGTCACCTACCCAGCCGGTCTTTGGACAGAACTTACTTCGTCTCTCCGTTGTATTCTCCCTCCTACCTCTTTACTCCACCCCTTTCTCCTCTATGCTCCATTTATTCCTCCTCCTTTGCTCTTTAATTGTTTTCCCGTTGAGACCTAGCTGTTTGGCTGACGCCCAGTGGAGCTACTTGATAACTAAAGAGGAGATGGGCTGTGGACTTCCCCCTTGGCTGTCACCTACCCAGCCGGACTTTGGGCAGACTCTCTCGTCTCTCCATCCTATCTACCTCCTACCCCTTACCCCACCCACTTACCCTTCTAAGCTCCATTTATTTTGTCTTCTACACTGTTGAAATGTTTTTCTAGTAACTGTTGTAACGTGTCACTGATGTAATTTTGTAATTTCTTTGAAACCTTATGTAAAGCGCTCTGATACCTCCGGGTCTAGTTAGCGCTATATAAAACTGTCAAAATAAATAAATAAATAAAACTTTAGTGAGTGGTACAATGAGTGCTGTAACCCACTGGTAGTATTTAAGTTACAGGCCCTGGGTACATGCAATGCCATATACTAGGAAGTCATAAGTGAATAAAATATACCAATCAGGTGTGTGCAAATTGTATCATGTTTTGGAAGGGAGAACACAAGCACTAGTGCAGGCAAGCGGGAGTCATACACAAAAGCAAAGAAGGGCTTTTGTTCCAACAGGAGGAGAGGGCCGACATCAAAGTGAAGAAGTACATCAAGAAGAGTAGGTGGGGCCTAGTGAAGCGAGCAAGGAAGGAGGAACCAGGAATCGAGGAGAGGAGTTCTGGATGCAAAGGAAGACCGTTGGAAGGAGACGCAACCACAGGACAACCACCATAATCGAAGAGCAGGAGGCCACCGCAGAGTCTAGCTAGTCCCTAGATGCACCACAACATGAACTTCCCATTCATTAAGTATGGGTTGGGAGAGGGAAGGAGGAGGGTGGAGTTGGGAGGATTGTTTTTCTATTTTCACACAGGTGGGGCAGTTCATTACAGACGCACTGCTACTATACATGAGTGGTGGACAAGTTGTTCTGACATGCTGTGCCTATGGTGACCCCCTACCTCCGTGAAAGTTGTTGGTGTAGCCTCCACAAGCCCAACAGATCTTAGAAGAGTGTCGTGGAATGTGAATGGAATATTGTACAAGTTCAAGAGAAGGGCAGTCCTCAGGGCGGCTCCAAGGATGGAAGCAGATGTGGTCCTGCTGCAAGAAACCCTTTTTATTGTTTGGTAATCTATTATTCAGGTTACTGGCAGCTAGTTGTCTATTGAATTGTCCCTTAGTTAAATATACGGTAGCTTATGCTCCACACTCTAACTTCTTATGTACCATGTTTACCTTATTTTCTTTTCTTATTCTACATGCCTTTTTTCTGCAAAGCAATGGAACCTCCCTGGCACACCTGCTCTCTGGTTCATTCTTACTTCCAAGATCAACAATGTCAGAAGAATGCAGCTGCACCATTTGTATATGGTATCATTCATTTGCACTTTTATTGCAAATATTTATTTTACCTGAGTGTGAGCGGCATATTATCAAGAACGGCATTAACATTATCGCCGCTTTAGCGGCAGGAAACTGCAGCTAAAGCGGAGATAATGGGCTTGATAATATGCCCTTCAGAATTCCAATAGAAGCCCAGGTTCACACCAGAACATGGACTTCTATTGGAATTCTCAAGGGCATATTATCAAGCCCATTATCGCCACTTTAGCGGCAGTTTCCTGCCGCTCAAGTGGCGATAATTTTAATGCCGTTCTTGATAATATGCCCCGTAAGTTTTTATTCTAGACTTCAGCCTAGATATTTATAACTAAGTTGGGAGTCTGTTGTCTGCTAAAGACTACGTAGGTTAACTTAACTGTCATCATCCTTTCATTACAGATGTGGCAAACACATGGAATTGCTGAATGCTGTGTTTGCCTCTGTAAAAGTCTTCCCTAATTCCTGCCACCCATCCAATAATCAATACCCTAATCTTCTTACCTCAAGTATTTTGTTGCTATCTCTTTCCACCATTAACAGATATCACACTTGACGAGGCGGATGTGGTGAAATCACAATACAGAGGGAGGGCACAAAAAAAGTCTAATGTGCCCTCACCAAGCCCACAACATCCCTCTTATATTAGTCTTTACAGAGCTAAGTCGATTTACTCAGCTGTCGCCTTTTGAACTCTGATGTTAATGGTTTGCAGTTTACACAGAACCCCTCGTGATTGGTCCGTTCACACTGGTTCTTATCATGTCACTACTGAGAACTACAAACATGCAATATGGAATCATAAAGCATGCCCTTCTTTCACCACCCACACTTGCTCCACCCACACGTGCTCTCGCATCGTACTGTTAAATGAAGAACGCAAATTCCATAGGGTGGAGTGTTCAATAACCTTGTAGTAAATACCAGCTGTTCTTGAAGGAAATGCTGGCAACATGTTCATCAGCACAGGATTAGCGCTGAGGTGCTTTCAAACTGCTCCAGTTAGTGCCAGAGGTCTGGTGAACAGTAATTCCAAAGTTAGTAGAGGTATTGAAAGTTAATGCCAAGCATTAGTACCAAGCAAAGCAGTAGTTACTTGCGATGGGATTATATAGCAAGCCAAGTTACAATGTCACTGCTACCATTAAGCTGTCATGGCAGCTCTTTCTTGCATGGGGTGCCTTGTTGTCTGCGATGCTGAGTCCTGGAAAGTGAGCCAGAGTTACTCACAGTTTGTCTCTCATTGTATTCTTTGTCTTGTTGGATATCTTCAGGTGGCTGAGCAGAGAGGTCTGTTGCCTGGAATCGGTGCACGTAAGTCAAGTCCCATTCTACTCAGGAGCAGAGAACGAGTTATGGAAGGCAGGAGTGAAAATGAACCACTGCCTTGATCACATCTCAAGGCAAAGCGGCTTCCAGAAGGTGGGCGTGGTTTATGTACAGAGACCGCACCCATCATGGCCTCTGGAGTCATTTGAGCTCACACAAGATCTCTGCACTGAGAAAGGTATCGTCACTGGTGCCAAAGAAGTGAGGTGGAAGGAGCAAACATTCTCATGTAGAGGGCATAAGGATGATTGTGTATAAAAATAATGACATGACTACACACACAAACAATGCGTCACATGATGCAATATGGTCCGTAGCTTGTGAACATTGCTTTTGCTGTGTAACCACACAGAATGCGTTCAGATTGGCAATGTGAGTATACTGTACAAGCAGATATGACATAATCGGTTAACACAAAAACATATCGACACCAGAGGTTCTGGTTGCATGGGTGAGCAAGCAAGTTTTCCATTGCTTTCAACAGCCTCGGGGCCCCGTGGAGGGCCTATGGATGTTGAGACCTGGGCAGAACATGACAGTGGTGTTGGGGACTAGGAGGATCGCGACACCTATCTATACAAATTTGGTTTTCCTTTAATAACTCTAAAACTACTGAATGGATTTACACCAAATAACAAAAAGGGATCTTTTTAAACCAAGACCTACTTTTCTGCAAAATTGTAATTCCGTTCTGCATTTTGGGCTGTAGTCGTGTCTAAAATCCCTATGGAAATTAACATGGGAAACACACTTTTTTGGCCCCCCTTTTTCTCGGCCGCTGCTCGACTTATCATCCTGAACCTTCCCATGCACAACTAGATGGAATAAAGCACTTTTTTGGGGCAAATTGTGTGAAGATTCGTAAAACGGCACCAAGGATATAGGCAAGTCAAAAAATGCTTTTTCTATGGAAACATGGTCCAAACTATAACTACCTACTGGAATCTGCCAGTAGGTAATTCTGCCAGTAGGTATCTCTCTATCTCTCTCTCTCTCTCTCTCTCTCTCTCTCTCTCTCTCTCTCTCTCTCTCTCTCTCTCTCTCTATATATATATATATATATATATATATATATATCTCCACACGCTTCTTCTCAGACCACGGACCCATGGAAGGTGGTGCGTACGCCGACGAAGCCCATCAGCCAATAATCTCGAACAAAGTAAATCCCACCACGGGAGTACACGCTCTCTCAGGACAAATCCACACGACAAGGGAAATAATGCTCAGGAAAGTTTTACTGGCTTCAACGCAACGAGTATCGGCTGACCTGAAGCCTTGATCACATGTAAACAAGCCGTGTTATGATAGGTTCTTCTGTATAGGCAGGCTATAACAAACATAAACATAAACAAGGGACTCAAAATTCGGTCATTACAATGAGAATAAACAGAAAATGAATCGGCCATCTTGTAATGTATAGTTCATGATGAACTGGCATATGAGAACATCACAGTCTAATATATACATATTGAAACATCACAATGAGATATATTAGCACAGCTGCGATATATTAAATTAATGTGTACAGTATATAAACGTCAAGAAAATATATATATATGTATATTTCAATATAGACTCAAATTGAGTGTGTAAATAAACCTATAATGATGGACATTCTTGCAATGAGAGCATGTGAGTCAAAAGGTATCTCAATGTAGATCTCAAAGAACAACAGGCCGTAATACATAGATTAGCAATCAACCTGGAAACATGTCTCGTCTAACAGCGGGTCACATGATCGGCAATGCCTGTGTCTACGTTCTGCAGCTAATAAAGTTATCCACTACAAAATGGAATGCAAATTCCCTCAAATAAGTGAAAATAAATTATATAAATAACAATCATGGGGAAATCCTACATGCTGTGGATAACCAAAATTTTGGGAGTATTTCGGATACAATTGCTAATAGGTATGTGCACCAAGCCTCAACTAAATTATGCCAAAGTGGGCTGTATAGAGAAACGAGTACCACTATGCACCCCCAGTTCGAATGCCATACCCATGCGGTACATGGCTGAGCATAATACATGATGCAGTAATGGGCAAGTGCCCTCAAGTGCAAAGAACTGTAAAAATATACTGTAGCACGTCAAAGCCAAAACATCGTAATTCCACTTGTACATAAAACTAGAAAAGTGTCTTATCTGTGATAGGTGCCCACAAAGATGCTGCTGAAGAAAAGGTTAGGTGGCCCGTGAACGTGATAAAAAGTGCAGGGTGGGCCCCTTCCTTTCCTCTTGTAAACAAGAAAGAAAAGAAACATAATAAGTGAGTGAACAAAATATGTAGCTAGTACATAACAGTGTTTGTACAATAAAACCGTGATATAAGTGTTTATCATAAAAACAGCCTAACGGAGGGGACATTAATGGAGACAAGAGGGGACTCAAAACTCAAATCACACATCATGTAAATGAACTCCTAATTCCTCATCAATGTTGAGGCCTCCTGGGTATTTAGTCTGGAGGTCAATGATGTATTTCGATTCGGTTTGTCTCAGTTTGAGTGTTCTATTACCCCCCGTGCATCTGGGCAACCTGTTCAATTGCTGAAAAGGTAAGGAGAGCGCTGTTGGAGAAATTATACTTTTCAAAATGGCGAGCTACAGGATATTGGTGGTCCTTGTTAGTTATAGCTCGCATTTGCTCTAGACCTCATTTTTTCACCATCTGGGTTGAACTGCCCGCACACTTGAGTTTACATGGACATTTAAGCATATAAACAACAAATGGTGTACTACATTTCAGAAATAGAGCTATGGGTCTTTCTGTGCCATTATACAATTTAAGATATTTTTTCATGGTGCTGTTTTTGCAGGCTTTACAATTGCCACAGGGGAAGAAGCGGTTAAGCCCATGGTCCTTGTCTTTGGTTTTGCTAGAAATAACACTATGGACTAAGTTTTCCCTCAAACTGCGACCTTTGCGGTAGGTAATGAGTGGTCTTTCTTGTATGAGATGGCCTATTATGGGGTCAATAGTCAATATATCCCAGTTCTTGCTAACAATACGTCTGACATCTTGTGATCTCTCATTGTATGTGAGAATGATACGATTCCCACTTTCTATTCTCCCTTTGTCTTCTACAGTAAGGTCCTTTCTCTCTTTCTCCTTGACCTTTTTGACTGCTTGATTCAATACCCATTGAGGATGCCTCTCTCTCCAAATCTGGATATCATAATCTGCATCTCAGCTTCGAAACCTGACTCAGTGTTGCAGTTCCTTTTTGCCCTCAGTAGTTCCCCATAAGGTATGCTCTATTTAAGGGTATCAGGGTGACTACTGAGGGCATGCAGGAGGTTTTTCCCTGCTTTTTCTTTACAGAATAGCTTGGTTTGTATATACCCATCCACAATCTCTATTTTGGTATCAAGGAACTCAGCTGTTATCCCACTGATGTTACATGTAAATGTGATGTTTTTAGTGTTCACATTGAGTTTGTCAACAAAATTATTGTCTGCCTCATGTGAACCTTTCCAGACAATGAACAGGTTGTCAATGTACCACAGCCACATGAAGACCTGCTCCATCTCGGGAAAGTTCACTTTATCTTTCCATATTTCTTCTTGCCATTGCCCCAAGAATAAGTTAGCAAAACGTGGGGCAAAACAGGTCCACATCGCAGTACCTGAGGACCTGTTTATAGAGAGTGTCATTAAAGATAAATATGTTGCTCGTTAAGCCGAAGTTGATCATCTCAAGGTTCATCTCTGTGTGGGCCTTATATCTTATATCCCTGGTCCGTAAAAAATATTTGCATGCTGCTATTCCCTGGTCGTGTTCAATGATTGTGTACAATGAGCTCACATCCAGGGTCATAAGCAAGAAATCATCCTCCCAGGTAACATGTTCTAACTTTCCTAGGAAATCTTTAGTGTCTCTAACGTGGGATTTGAGATTTTTAACCAGGTCTCTCAGGAAGTAGTCTACGTTTTTGGAGACATTCTCCGCAGCTCTACCTTTCGAGGAAACAATGGGTCTCCCCGGGGGGTTTGAGGGATTCTTGTGTATCTTGAGGAGGAGGTACAGGGCCGGTAGAATGGGATAATCTTTTTTCAGAAGCAGTACTCCTCCCACTTCAATAGTCCCTTATCCCTCCAATTCACAAGTTTATTTGAGGCTTGATGCACATACCTATTAGCAATTGTATCCAAAATACTCCCTCTAACCGCAATTTTGGTTATCCACAGCATGTAGGATTTTCCCATGATTATTTATAATTTATTTTTGCTTGTTTGAGGGAATTTGCATTCCATTTTGTAGCGGATAACTTTATTAGCTACAGAACGGAGACACAGACATTGTTACCCGCTATTGGATGAGACATGTTTCCAGGTTGATTGCTAATCTATGTATTCCGGCCTGTCGTTCTTGGAGATCCAGATTGAGATACCTTTTGACTCACATCCTCTCATTGCAAGAATGTCCATCATTATAGGTTTATTTACACACTCAATTTGAGTCTATATTGAAATATACATATATATATATATATTTTCTTGACGTTTATATACTGTACACATTAATTTAATATATCGCAGCTGTGCTATTATATCTCATTGTGATGTTTCAATATGTATATACCAGACTGTGACGTTCTCATATGCCATTTCATCATGAACTATAGATTACAAGATGGCCGATTCATTTTCTGTTTATTCTCATGGTAGCGACCAAATTTTGAGTCCTTTATTTATGTTTACGTTTATTCTTGCCTGTTTGTATATAAGAACCTATCATAGCACGGCTTGTTTACGTGTGATCAAGCCTGCAGGTCAGCCGAAATGCATTGCGCAGAAGCCAGTAAAACTTTCCTGAGCATTATTTCCCTTGTCGTGTGGATTAGTCCTGAGAGTGCGTGTACTCCGGTGGTGGGATTTACTTTGTTGGATATATACATATCTATTTATCTATCTATCTATCTATCTATCTATCTATCTATCTATCTATCTATCTATCTATCTATCTATCTATCTATCTATCTATCTATCTATCTATCTATCTATCTATCTATCTATCTATCTATCTATCTATCTAGATATATCTATCTATCTATCTATACATATATATCTATCTATTTATATATATATATATATTATCTACTGGCGGTCGCCAGTAGATAGTTATAGTTAGGATCGTGTTTCCATAGGAAATCCGCAACATTCTATTTGGAATAACTTTGGCGCCGATTGCCGAATCCTCGCGAAATTTTCAAAATAGGTGGGGCGCTCCGCTCCGCTCCTTCCCTGAAAGTCTCGGGGGGATTCGACAAGCGGGGGCTGAGAAAAAGGGGGGGTCCCAAAACACGTTTTCCCCATGCATTTTTCCATAGGACCTTTAGTCCAAGCTACAGCCCGAACGGCTGAACAGAATTACTTGAAATTTGGCAGAGAGGTAGTCCTCAGGTCAGGGATGTGCCTTTTGCAGGTCTGGTGTAAATCTGTTCAGTAGTTCCTGAGAAAATAGCATTTAAATCAATATATATATCTATAAGCGCGCACCGTGCGCGTACGGTAAAACTTACCGTACGCGCACGCTGCCGTGCGCGAGCGCGATTCTGATTGGTTGTTAGATCTTAGTAAACATTCGAATCGGTCGAAACCAGGAAGTGTCGGCCGCCATTTTGTCTCTCGCAGTCTGAGGGGGTGAAAAACAAAGGTGGAGAACGTGAAAAGGGGGCAGGGTGGACAGTTCCTGACCCCCTAGCCTTTGTCAGGGGGTCCCAGAAGGACACCCAAGGGCCAAAATTTCCTTTAATTTGTTTGCGAAAAATCGCGGAGTACGCGTAGCGTGCGCGTACGGTAGAAACGGAAAAATTCCGCGAACTGCGTAATGTGGGTGCGCCGCACGCTCAAAGCGCACCGTGCGCGTACGGTACGCGCAGCGCACCGTGCGCGTACGGTACGCGCACGGTGAAAAAGCTTAAAAAAAAAATACATCACTTAGCATTTAAAAAACCTTGCAAATTCACTTAAAAAACCATAGGTTTCACACATGTTATAGTTAGCTGGACATTTCACTCGTGAAAAACCATTGAAATTCCCCCGTTATAGTTAGTGCAGGCAACTATAACTCACGCGACCGCAATCCTCTGCTGATGACGTCAGATATTACATCACTGATGACATATGTGTCTTTCTGAAAAAAAAATATTTGTAATATATATATAGCTAAAAATTAATGGAAGAAGACATGGGTAAATAAGTGTCTAAATACAGTGATGTAATATCTGACGTCATCAGCAGAGGATTGCGGTCGCGTGAGTTATAGTTGCCTGCACTAACTATAACGGGGGAATTTCAATGGTTTTTCACGAGTGAAATGTCCAGCTAACTATAACATGTGTGAAACCTATGGTTTTTTAAGTGAATATATATATATATATATATATATATATATATATAGAGAGAGAGAGAGAGAGAGAGAGAGAGAGAGAGAGAGAGAGACAGAGAGAGAGAGAGAGAGAGAGAGAGAGAGAGAGAGAGAGAGAGAGAGAGACAGTGAGAAAGCTGATGCCATAACCAGGGAAGAGACCTTACATCAGAGGTCAAATCCTAACACCACCCACACCTGACAGTGAACCTATTCATTTCATTACCAAATTCAGCAGTCAAGCGGTTCAGCTGAGGAAGATACTTAATAATAGATGGGCAATCCTCTCACAAGATAACACACTGAGAGACAAAATAGACACACCCCTAGCATCACCTTTCAAAGCAACCTATCGTTCAAAGACATGCTAGTCCACAGCCACCTGGTATCTGAAACCTTCAATTGGCTAAGATAGAGCAAGGGTTTCAAACGTTGTGGACACTGCAAAGCATACAAACACCGTCAAAATATACAAGAGGTTAACCTCAACAGGATCAAGATAAAATTGCATATTCCAAAGCTGATAACCTGCAAGACTGATTTTGTAGTCTATGTCATCACATGCCCTTGTGGCAAGTGGTATATAGGTTCCACCACTTTTCCAGTCCAGAAAAAAATCTTGCAACACTGACATGACATGAGCTATAGTACAGCTAGGCATTTCCTAGAAAAACATGATGGAGATTGGACAAAAGCCTAATATTTTGGCATTGACACGTTACCCAGACATCAAAGAGGACGAAATAGGATCTCTGCGTTACGCAGATTAGAATCCCATTTTATTATGCAGGCCGGCTGCCTGCTCCCCCTGGGAATGAACAATGATGAGGAATTAAACTCACATTTATAGATAGAATTGGGCAATGTTCCCACCCAACAAGGTTTCAGACTGGTTTTAACATTTGATTTTCAACAGTAATGTTACAACTTTCTTTTTTCCTTTCCTTTCCTTTTCTTATTTAATAATCTTGAGTCCTGAGATATAAATCTTGTTATTTACTTTTGCAGAATGCATGAAGATCCACAATGAATGAAGTCACTGGGAGAATTGCACGTAGGAAGTTGATCTGCACGGAGAAGGATCTCCCATCTGTGGAAACCTTTTTTTTCGCCTTAGAGACCATCATTGTATTAGTGGAACAGTAGGAATGAATGAACTTGAACTAACTGACGGCTCAATTTGAGCATGTTGGTAATTTGTCTCAAAGGCCACTACAGGCAGGAAACACAATATGTTCTTTTGCCTATTGTAAGAAATTGTGTTTTTGGAAAAAATGGGGGATAATGCACTATCTTCCCCTCTTTTTCTGTTCCCCACTTTTGAGAAAGATCGGTCAGGCAGAAAACTGACTTTTTAGATTAGAAATCTTTGAATACTAAGGCACTTTACCTGGATTCGCAAACATGTTGGTCTGATACATGTACCTCATGGATCACATAACGAGTGATAAGACAAGTACTGAAGGAACAATTGTGCTAAGAAAAGCCAATATTGAAGGACCTTGGGTAAGGTATTTTCTTACCTACCTCAGATGTCAATTAATTTATGCAAAAAACAGGACTGTTTAAATTAAGAATATGATGGTGACAATTTATATCCCATATGTTGATTATCTACCATTCAAGGTAATTGTAGTTCATTTAATTTAATTTAGTCATTTATTGTTATAACCCTAAACACTGCCGAAAAGATCAGAGAGTGAAAGACTTTTTTCTATTGTTGTCTTTGACGCATCCTGCGCGACTCTGTATTTATTCCTGTTGCTGGGAAACTGTGGTCATATGACCAAGACCAATGTAGGTCGAAATGCGTTATCATTTTGTTTCGTCTTGCCGATTAAAAAAAAAACCTTGCAAAGTACGCCCGGCCAGTGTGGCTGGGTTTCTTCTATATGTGAGAAGAGATATACTGTGCATATATATATCTATAGAGAAAGAGAGAGAGAGAGAGAAACTGACATTTATACAAACTGAATTATATATATAAATGTACTGATATATATAAACAAAGGATAAAGTGATGTTATAATGAGTTGAAAATGTTAGTTTAAATGTCTTAATCTAAACTCATTATAACTCGTGCCTTTGCCATGCACTGCTTATGCACTCACATATTACATCATTCATGACATGTTCAACGATATCATTAATAACATCACTGATGACATCTGAAATGACATCATTGATGACAGCAACGTGCATGGCTACGGGGTGAGTTGCACTTACTTCAGTTAGTTATAACTGGTGATTTTCATTTTTTTTCTTTTTAGTTTAAGGTGTTATGTTTAATCTAACTAACGTTTCAACTAACTATACCGTCAGTTTAACCTTTGCTTTTATCAGTATGCAATGTATTATCTACTGGCGGTCGCCAGTAGATAGTTATAGTTAGGACCGTGTTTCCATAGGAAATCTCAAAATTCTATTTTGAATAACTTTGGCGCCGGTTGACGAATCCTCGCGAAATTTTCAAAACTAATGGGGCGCTCCGTTCAGCTCCTACCCTGAAAGTCTCGGGGTGATTCGTCAAGCGGGGGCCATGCATTTTTCCATAGGACCTTTAGACGCAGCTACAGCCCGAACGGCTGAACAGAATTACTTGAAATTTGGCAGAGAGGTAGTCCTCAGGTCAGGGAAGTGCCTTTTGCAGGTCTGGTGTCAATCTGTTCAGTAGTTCCTGAGAAAATAGCATTTAAAGGCATATAAATATCTATAAGCGTGCACCGTGCGCGCACCGTGCGAGCACCCTAACGTGCGCGAGCGTAATTCTGATTGGTGGTTACATGTTAGTCAACGTTCGAATCGGTCAAAATCAGGAAGTGTCGGCCGCCATTTTGTTTGTTTTCAGTGCGAGAGTGAAAAAGGAAGGTGGCGAACGTGAAAAGGGGGCAGGGTAGAGAGTTCCTGACCCCCTAGCCTTTGTCAGGGGGTCCCTGAAGGACCCCGAAGGCAGAACTTTTTTTTTTAAATCGCGGGGGTGCGCGCACCGTGCGCGCACGGTGAAACCCCCCCCCAAAAAAATATTTTTTAATACGTAGTTTATTGTAAAATAAATATATAAAAAAAATAATAATACATAAATAAATTAGCATTTAAAAAAACGTACAAATTCACTTAAAAAACCATAGGTTTCACACACGTTATAGTTAGGAATTAGCATTTAAAAAACCTTGCAAATTCACTTAAAAAACCATAGGTTTCACACAGGTTATAGTTAGGTGGATATTTCTCTCGTAAAAAACCAATGAAATTCCCCCGTTATAGTTAGTTCAGATAACTATAACTCGCGCGACCGCCACTCTATCACAAGGATGATGTCATCAGTGATGTCATGAGTGATGCCACTGACCATGTCATGAGTGATGTAATATGTGACGTCATCAGCAGTGGATTGCGGACGCGCGAGTTATAGTTATCTGAACTAACTATAACGGGTGAATTTCATTGGTTTTTTAAGAGAGAAATATCCACCTAACTATAACCTGTGTGAAACCTATGGTTTTTTAAGTGAATACATATACACATATATATATATATATATATATATATATATATATATATATATATATATATATATATATATATATATATATATATATATATATATATCACACACAGCAGTCTTCTTCGAAGAAGGACTCGCACTCAGGGAAAACCAAGATTTATTCACCACGGTAACGCGTTTCGACAGACAAGCTGTCTTGCTCACACAAAGTAGTGTACATTTCAGAGGAATCTTTATAGGTACAGACATAAAAGAAAGACTACTGTTTGTCAAATGGTATTGACCGGCAAATGTGGCGGCCATGTCTGAATGTCAAAAAACAAATATTGCGTTATATGTTATACTCAATAGATCAGTAGGTATTGACAGTGAAAATACAAATTAAATGTAAAGCATGTGTATATCTAAATTTCGTTATTATAGACACTTGGTCCTTAGTCTGTAATCATATTGCATCAAACGTAATCTAAGTGAATCGATGTAATCTATAGGCAATAATTACTATAGACGGCAAATAGTGCTCAAATGTTCCTAATAAACAACCAGATCACATATTGTCAAGCGGTCAAACTTACATATTGAGCTGGGATGTATCAGTCATTATTACACTTAGTTCTTTACATAAATATACTGTCTGTCGAAACGCGTTACCGTGGTGAATAAATCTTGGTTTTCCCTGAGTGCGAGTCCTTCTTCGAAGAAGACTGCTGTGTGTGACATATTCACCGGGAGACCTGCCCGGTTTGACTTGCCACCTGTCTACGGGCCACAGACTTTGGAAATCTTGGTCGTTTGGAAAGCTAAAATACGGAAAAGTCTACTGGCCGGCCGACGAGAAGTAATACCTACGGATTTCTCAGGACCGGAAGATCTACACACATATCTCACGGTGAGTGTCTCCTATGCCCGGGTTCTGGGGAGCGTGAGACGGGGTAACTAACAGGAGGGGTGGGAGTACGTTTGGGAGCAGATGCGCCCGGTCCCCCGCCCGTCATACCGCTTTTTAGGAGACACGACCCCTGATTTATGTAGCGGGTAGAATAGCAACTATGCCCCTATATTGACCGGCAACCTGAGTACGAGTAGAATAATCGGCAACAGGAACCTCCAACTATGTGGAGGGGGGTTTAACCAAGTAAACAAAGGGAGAGTATCCCTTTAACCCCTTCAGTGCCCATGACGAGCTGGACTCGTCATGGGCTGCGGTGGCGCTGTGCCCATGACGAGTCCAGCTCGTCATGAACTCCGCCCGCTAATGCAAGGCGCGGCACTGGGCGGGGAAAGGGGCGGGCATGCAAGGGGTTAAAGTTCACAACGATTATTTTGGATCCTATGTATGTACATATAAGGATTCATCGAGAAATACAGAATGAATGCAGAAGCAGAACGGCGTGCAGCAGCAGCGACGCTACTTGCACGGGCGCCGGGCACAGGAACCAGCACGAGACAAAATTCAACAGATGTTTCACTCAATGCGAAACTAAGGAGATTGGAGAAACTCAAAAAATCAGAAACAGCAAAATGGTGGGAAGCAGTCTCACTACAGGACTACGTGGACAAACAAATGGTCCCTAGAGGCCTCCGTATTTATATCATGCCTTCATATGAATCCCTAAACCCTCGGATGTTGCAGGATTGGCAAGAGAATTCAGCCAACAGTTCCCGAACCATGTTAAATATTCTGATAAAATATGCCTGGGAAGACAGAGAAACAATTCTGTCAGAAATAAAAACATTGGAAGATGAATTATCGAAAAATAAAGAACAAGACCTAATTAACAAATTCATGAAAGATCTAACAATCAAACTGCAACAACATGAGGAAGATATAAAAAACCGGAAGCAACGCAAATTACATAGAGACTGTGTAGACTACGAGTCCGGTCGCACTTTAACATATAGTCATAAATATGACCATTTATATGAAAATCTACCACAATCAAAGGAAACAATGGAACCTACAATTACAGAAGCGGAGAACCCCACTGCTGAAACAAGTGGATCAGACAATGACACCTCAATCTCCACAGTGAGCTCGATTTCTGAAAGACCGATCCCCATAAAGACTGCCACTTTTTTAGACGAGTTCCGGGTCTTGAGAAAAGGCCGTCAGACACCGAGAACAACTCCACAATCAACACCAAACAGAGGGAAACAACGTGGCAGAGGCCGGGGAAGAGGAAGAGGAAGAGGGAGGGGAGGAGCAAACAGAGACGGAAACGACGAAAACAGAGACAAACAAAAGAACAACGCAAGAGAGCCCATGGGAAACGAGACACGTGGCTCCAAAGGCAAACAATAATGGATCACGACACGGTAAATAAAACCATTGTAAATTTGAGTAAGAGAAAATTAACATTCTCCGAAAAAAGTACACTGTGTCTGGGATTAACCTTTTGTCCCTCAGAAACTCTCAACTACGCTGATGCACGGATCGATCTGTACAAATTCATTAGAAAAGTAAAACTAAAAAAATGGCATGCCTTGTACAAAAAGGAGAGTCCTAATACATTATCCAGAGATGGAGAAACCAATATAAATCAACCCTTTTCGAACCTGACTATTGCCGATGCCCAAATGTTGCACATGATACAGGATCTCGCTACTGAACTTGATCCCCCATCTCCTATGGATAATCAGGAATGGGAGCTTGATATTCCCACTGACTCTATTACCTCTACTAAATTCAAACCTCGATCAATCTTTTATCCCAACCTCCCTCATGACAACATCGATACCTTTCAGGAGGTTGTCACCCAAGCCCTATTGAAACTGAAACACAAAACTAACAACCGCATTCAGTCTAACCTTTCTAGTAAACAAAAAGATCTCTTGACTAAACTTGCCAACGATACTAACATTGTCATTCGCCCAGCGGATAAAGGTGGCAACATTGTCCTCTGGGAAAGAGACCAATATATATTGGAGGCGGAAAGACAATTGAATGACCAGCACTTCTATATGAAGGCTAATATGGAAATGTATAATGTCAGCATTTGTAACATTTGGGAAAAACTGAAAGAATGGGAGGAAAAAGGTTATCTAACGTGGGAGGAATATTGCTTTCTCAAACGAGATTATCCTAAATTATCTATCCTATATCTTTTGCCAAAGATCCACAAAAATCCTACAGTACCACCTGGGTAACCTATTGTCTCTTCAATAGGAAGTGCCTTTGAAAATGTATCCAAGTATGTGGATTACTTCTTACGTGAGTTTGTCACTGAACTCCCTTCCCATGTAAAAGATACCACCGACTTTTTAGTTAAACTTCAACATGTCACCTGGGAACCTAATGATCTTATGATAACGCTAGACGTTAATTCACTCTATACTATCATAGATCAAACCGAAGGTGTCAAGTTGTGTCATCACTTTTTGAAGACCAGACCCATTCAATACCTTGAACATACTAACATGTTGCTGGAGATGATGTCACTCTGTCTTACCAGCAATATTTTTATGTTCAATGGCACATTATACAAACAAATCAAAGGTACGGCAATGGGGACATGCTTTGCCCCTAGCTTTGCCAATCTTTTCTTGGGCAAATGGGAGGAGGACATCAAACTAGATACCACACTTCATCAATATCTCTCAAAGGTCAAATTATGGCTTCGATATATTGATGACCTTTTTCTCATTTGGTCTGACACTGAAGAACAAGCTGTCGAATTTATTCATAAACTAAATAACAACAACAAGAATATTGTTTTGACAAGCAATATGAGTAGACATTCTGTTGAGTTTTTGGACCTTCTAATAACACCTCAGGTCAACATACTGCAAACCAGTTTATTTCGCAAAACAACTGCTGGTAATACTCTTCTTCATGCCCTCAGCAGCCACCCTGAAACTCTCAAGTGGAGTATCCCGTTTGGTGAGCTGCTCAGGGCACGAAGAAATTGTAGTACCATTGCCGCATTTGCTAAAGAAAAGGAAATCATGATTCAAAGATTCAAAGACAGAGGCTACCCTGCATGGGTAATCCAAAGAGCCATCAAAAGAGTAGATCAAATTGACCGTACTCAGATATTAAACCCCCAGACACAAACAAGTTCCAACAAAAGTGACAATATCCAAGAAACAGGTAGAGTAATTCTTACCTACAATACAAACTCCAACCAAATACACAAAATACTGGCCGACAAATGGGACATTTTGACCAGCGACTCCATCATTGGCAAAACAATGGAGCGTAGACCTAGAATTACCTATAGAAAAGGTCGTAACATCAGAGATATCTTAATACACAACGACATAACATCTAGTAAACCCTCAAGTGAACATAATCTTAAAGGTTTTTTCCCTTGCGGGCACTGCAAAGCCTGTCGTAACAGTGGCATGAAAAAAACTGTACCAATTCCTGGTTATAGGTCTCCTAAAAGTATTAACCAATTTTTAACGTGCAGTACTACATACTGTGTTTATGTCTTGGTATGTCCGTGTCAAATGTGGTACGTGGGAAGTACAACATTGATGGCTAAGAAACGTGTGTTGGAACACATGCGAGTCATAAACAAAAAAGATACCCATTATCCCATTGCCAGACATTTTGAATTGTTCCACCTGTCAAATAGCTCGCTACTCAGCTATTTTGTGATTGAACAAGTACATACTGGTCCCAGGGGAGGTAACAGAACTCTACTGTTACGGAAAAGAGAATCCAGATGGATCATTGAACTGGAAACTAAGTATCCTAAGGGGCACAATCTTGATGAAGAATTGAATACCCATTTACGGGATAATTAGTCCTACTACTATATTATAGCTATCTGTGCTAATAGCTGCTAGCATTCATACTGATGTTCTTGTATTATGAAGTACTTACTATGATGTAATAGTATGTGCCTATATTTTAATATGTGATTTTACACACTTTTCTTTTATTAATGTTTGATATTCTTTATACAGGAAGAAAGGAAGGGTTACTCCAGTTGTGGACTGTTTCATCCGTTCCAGCTACCCTACCCTTTTCTTCCGTGTCCCATGGGTTCTTCCCCAGATAAGACTATTATATTTTTCTTATCCTGAATCGTTGTGATGTGCACTATATTAATTGTTTCTTCCTTGCATTTCATGGATCTTTAAAAATGTTAGAACATTGTACTGCTAATGTTTGTCTAAACCTTGGTTCAGTCGTCTAGATACAGCAGTTCGCTGTAATATATTATCATGTCAGGCACATTCTGAGTTCGTTAGAAATACATTTTATTCAGTGGATAATCAGTCAAATATAATAGGGGCACTATGCCGCCAGTATATTTAGGTAAAGAACTAAGTGTAATAATGACTGATACATCCCAGCTCAATATGTAAGTTTGACCGCTTGACAATATGTGATCTGGTTGTTTATTAGGAACATTTGAGCACTATTTGCCGTTTATAGTAATTATTGCCTATAGATTACATCGATTCACTTAGATTACGTTTGATGCAATATGATTACAGACTAAGGACCAAGTGTCTATAATAACGAAATTTAGATATACACATGCTTTACATTTAATTTGTATTTTCACTGTCAATACCTACTGATCTATTGAGTATAACATATAACGCAATATTTGTTTTTTGACATTCAGACATGGCCGCCACATTTGCCGGTCAATACCATTTGACAAACAGTAGTCTTTCTTTTATGTCTGTACCTATAAAGATTCCTCTGAAATGTACACTACTTTGTGTGAGCAAGACAGCTTGTCTGTCGAAACGCGTTACCGTGGTGAATAAATCTTGGTTTTCCCTGAGTGCGAGTCCTTCTTCGAAGAAGACTGCTGTGTGTGACATATTCACCGGGAGACCTGCCCGGTTTGACTTGCCACCTGTCTACGGGCCACAGACTTTGGAAATCTTGGTCGTTTGGAAAGCTATATATATATATATATATTCCAAAACTCCTCGTACTTCCTTTCACGGCGAACAGAGAAGGACGGACCCAAACAGGTAAGGCAGTAGATGTAATTTATTGACTCCCTCTGCGACGCGTTTCGAGCACCCTGTGCCCTTGATCACACAAGAAAGCAAATGTCTGCCAGCTTTTTCAAATGCTATGTGTCCACCCATTGGTCAGTTGCAATTTCATAGACATGGAAAAAACATTTATAAACAACAACTGGTATTCTGTTCTCGTTTGTTGTGGACATTATAAATATGTACTCTTCAATCATGTGTTAATATAAACATCGTTTTTTTCGTTTTTGATCTGCATAATGCTTGGAACATAGAATAGAGACATACAGAGGAGAAATACCCATATAAATATGTTAAAAGTATTTAAAAATATAAATATTTATATTCTTTCTCCAAAGTGATCGGCTAAAACATTTATGATAAAAAAAATATAATATATATAAAAAAATATAATATATATAAAACCATAAATATGACTTGAAAATAGTTGTACAAAAAACAATCACTTCCTGTGCAAATATGCAAAAAAAATGATGATAAAAATTTTTTTTTGATGATCACTTCTATCTTAAAAATTGTCATTTTGTTTTAGCTGTAGCAAAGTTAGATTCACTGCATCAATGCAATTTGCTGTTGTCACTATGTCTCTCAATGTTCATCTATAATTAAACCACAATCCATATGTCCTAATTGTTTTTATGATGTTCTAATTAGATCCAAAATTGCAATCTAAATAATGTTTTTTTCTCTATTCTGTTAATCCTAACTCGTGTAAAGTATACAATATCTATAAAGTGCATTAGTGCTTACGAAAAGAGATTTTTTTAGTGTGTATGCCTAGAAAATCATAAGTATATCCTATGACCTATGGAAATAAAGAAGCCTTATGCATTTGGCCTCTTAAACAGTAGCAATAAACAAGAAATAATCTAATGTAAAAAACACCCTAAAAGGTGCTTTAATAAAAATGTATGTGTATAAAAAGGATCCCCAACATTGCATGGAAGTTATGTTAATTAGAATAAGTCCCTCTAATGAGTCATCTCTAAATAAATATCAGATATAAAACACCAGATAAAATCTGATAAAAAATATCCGATAAAACAGTGTATATGTATAAATATATAAAAAATACATACAAGTATATAAATATATAAATAAACATATGCGGTGGTTATTTCATTTTGTTTTGACATGATACACTGCAAACTAGGCATTACCCAATACCTATGACATATAACTGTAAAATTTAAGAAAAAACAGATGCTTACTTATAAAAAATTGTGCATGTCTTCTGTAGTGTTAAGACCATGGGGTGCCTTGCTGTCTAAATCTAGAATTACGCGTGTTTCCAGTCTTCTTAGTAATTTTTCCCTATTGCCCCCTCTTCTTAGTGGTGCAATAGCATTAATTACGTAATACGTAAGGCAGTTTAAATCATTGTTATGTATGGCCTTGAAATGTCTGGCAACTGGATATGTGCTGTCATTATTGACAATTGCCCTGAGATGCTGTAGAATCCTGACGTGCACCTGTAGCTTAGTACTTCCCACATACCGTAAGCCACAGGTGCACGTCAAAACATACACCGCATATTCTGTTCTACAGCCAAAGCTGCCATTGATGGCTACTTTGGTCTCAGAAAAAGGGACTGCATAATGTGTCGTATTGATGCCAAATTTGCACGCACGACATGAGGAGCATTTATGGAAACCCTGCCTTGGTTTAAGCCATGTACCTGATGTGCCTAGTTCTGGGCTCATTTTGACTAGTGCACTTCTCATAGATTTAGACTTTCTATAAGTTATTGCGGGTACTTCAGGTAGCCTATTTCCTAATACTCCATCAGTGCAAATAATAGGCCAGTTTTTCTTAATGATAGATTTGATCTTTCTTTCCTGTTTGTTATATGTCATTATTAGGCGGGGATTTTCATCCTCCTTGTTTTCATCATTTGATATATCTTTGGATGAAAGCAATGTTTCCCTTGGTCTTTCTTGTGCTTTATTTAGTGCATTGGTTAGTACTTTTTCACTATAGCCTCTGATACGCATTCTATTCAGTGCATCCTGTGTGCATTTTTCCAGTTCATGAGGTGTGCTACAAATACGTTTTAATCTTAGTAGCTCACCGTAAGGTATGCTATCAATCAGGTGTTTTGGGTGTCCACTGCTTGCATGTAATGTGCTGTTACCCGCTGTTGATTTTCTAAAAAGTGATGTCTCTAGTTTATTATTGATCACCATGAGTTGCACATCTAAAAACTCAATCTTTGTATTGCTTATTTTGGAGGTGAAAATGAGGTTACTAGAATTGGCATTTAGAGCTATTATAAACTCTTGGGCTTCTTTCTCATCACCATCCCAAACAATAAAAACATCATCTATAAAACGTAACCATTGTCGCACATGATGCACATTATGTACCTTTTGTAGAACCTGTTCCTCCCACCAGCCTACATGTAAACAGGCATAGCTGGGGGAGAAACAGGAACCCATCGCTACACCTCTGACCTGTTTTAGGGTTTCTTTTCCAAACAAGAAATAATTATTATTTAAGCACCATGAAATCAGATCTAAAATCATTTTGTTGTGTCCATAATATTCAATGGGTCTTTTGTCTAGGAAAGATTTGACAGCATTGAGTCCTTGCACATGGTTGATACTCGTATATAATGACTCAATGTCCAAAGTTATTAAAATCAAACCTTCTTCCCATTGTATGCCACTGATCTTGTTCAAAAAATCTCCCGTGTCCTTGACATAACTTGGTAAATGTTTTACAAAATCCTGTAGATAAAAGTCTACAAATTGTGAAATATGCTCACCAACACTGTTTATGGCAGAGATGATTGGTCTGCCTGGTGTTGGTGAAACCATTTTATGCACTTTGGGGATTAGATACATCACGGGAATAACTGGACTTTCAACATGTAGAAAATTGAATTCGGTTGATGACACCAACCCTTCACGTTTGTACTGTAATAATTGCTTTTTGAGTTCCTCTTTGGCCTTCTTGTATTCTTTTATGCTGGTCCGCATGTAACAATTTTCATCATTCAATTGTCTCATTGCTTCCGCGATGTACTCTTTTTTGGGCCATAAGACGATATTTCCACCTTTGTCTGATTTGTTTATAATTATTTCTTGGTTTTCACCCAACTTTTTCATTAATCTTGCATACTGTGTTGCTCTGTGGTTGTTTATGAAGTGATTTTTCTTTTTTGTTGCATGACACAATCGCTTCAAGTCCTCTACCACACATTCATGGAAAATATCGATTGCGTCTTTTGGCATCATAGGTATAAAAGTACTCTTTGGTTTGAATGGACTTTCCCCTGCACCTTTTTGTGTGATATCAATTGTCTGTAATCTTGATTGAGTGTTTGTATTAGTCGTCTCATTTCGTTGCTGAATAGGGTCACTATCAGTGCTAAGGTCTTGAAGAGTGAGTAGAGTAGACGCATCTGACGTCAATAGTGGTTGCACAATGTCTTTGCTGGTGTTTACAGTTGTTGTTGAGGTTTGTGCTCCAGCTTTAATAGTAAAGAATTTTTTCAATTTCAGTTTTCTTATGAAGCAGAATATGTCAATACGTGTATTTGCATAATTGAATGTACTTTCAGGACAATAGTTGAGTCCTAATGTTAGAAGTTGTTTCTCCGCTTCATTCAAAGTAATGTCTGATAGGTTAATGATGGTTTGATCTATTAGCGCTGTTTCTTGAACCAATGTTGCTTTCTGTTTAGTTGTTTGTTTTTGTTTTTGTTTTTTGCGCCTGGCTCTTCTCCTTGCGTTTCTCTTTTTTCTTTTGGTTGTGTGTTCCGATTCCTCGGACGAAGGGTCTGGCGTCGTTCCTCCACTAAAAAATCTAATTCTTCACTCAGACTCAATACATATATATATATTATCTACTGGCGGTCGCCAGTAGATAGTTATAGTTAGGACCCTGTTTCCATAGGAAATCCGCAACATTCTATTTGGAATAACTTTGGCGCCGGTCGATGAATCCTCGCGAAATTTTCAAAATAGGTGGGGCGCTCCGCTCCGCTCCTACCCTGAAAGTCTCGGGGGGATTCGTCAAGCGGGGGCTGAGAAAAAAGGGGGGTCCCAAAACGCGTTTTTCCCATGCATTTTTCCATAGGACTTTTAGACACAGCTACAGCCCGAACGGCTGAACAGAGTTACTTGAAATTTGGCAGAGAGGTAGTCCTCAGGTCAAGGAAGTGCCTTTTGTAGGTCTGGTGTAAATCTGTTCAGTAGTTCCTGAGAAAATAGCATTTAAATCAATATATATATGTGGGCGGAGCCTAACCACACATCTCATCCTGAGATCTGATTGGCTGTCAGCACTTCATCCAAGAAGTGTTGGCAGCCATCTTGGGACCAATATACATGATAGCACCTCATTAAAAAGCATTGCAGTTAATAGAAGATTTTAAGACTTTAGTTACGTTATAAATCATTTGTTGATGGTACCATACTCATTTTAGGAATTGTGGTATGTTCTAAGGTGATTTCACCATGTGAAAAAGCCTTCTGCTGGGATATCATGATTGAGAGAAAAATGTTTTCTCATGCTTTTACCACAGAGGTTTGGAAGGTGATCTATAAGCTAAACTGAGAGCTTATTTTCTGTAAATTCACATTATCTTTCTCAGTCATGTGAGAATGAAGTCTGACATTCTCAGTAAAACATGTACATCCAACAAGGGCAGAGACTGTCAGTTGATTCCTTTGTGTTCTACTGCAGCTTTCCAGAGTGTTCCAAAGAACTACTAGAGCGCTAACCGTCCTACTTATGATAAATGTATGGCACACCTGAAGCCATCTTGCTTGGATTAAAGTGGTAACTCTTAAAACATTTAATTTAAAAAGGAACAAAATGAGGTGGTTCATTTTTCCATAAAAAGTATGATTAGTGCTGCATAAAGAAAAATTAGGGCACATTTTGAGTGACTTCTTAAATCCTGGCATGCAGACTGAAACATGCACTTTCAATACCAGCAGCAGTTTTCCCTGGTGAGCAGTAGCTTTACTACAGTGATCTAATGAGCAAAAAGAGTGCTAACATTCTGATTTTATGGCAAATGTGTGACACATTTGAATGCCTTCTTGATGGAATCAAAGTAAAAAACTGAAAGTATTTCCTACTGAGGAGACTGCAGTAAATGAGGAAATTAGGAAACTTCATAACAAATAAGTCTCCCAAGATGGCCACCAGAGACAAAAGAGCCCAAATGTAGCCCAAATATCACCCAGATGTAGCCCAAGTATAGCCCAATGACAGAATGTCCAAGAATGTTCTTAAAAACAACTAGAGCACTTACTGTCTTCATTATGACAAAAGTATGGCACACCTGAAGCCATCTTGATTGGAATAAACTGGTAACACTTAAAACATTTAATTTAAAAAGGAACACAATGAGGGGATTCATTTTGCCATAGAAATTATGATTAATGCTGAAGAAAGAAAATGAGGGCACATTTTGAGTGACTTCTCAAATCCTCTTCTATTTCATTAAAAAATTCTGACATGCAGACTGAAACATGCACTTTTAATACCAGGAGCAGACTTCCATGGTGAGCAGTAGTTTTACTACAGTGATCTAATGAGCAACTAGAGTGCTAACATTCAGAATTCATGGCAAATGTGTGACATATCTGAATACCTTCATGATGGAATCAAAGTAAAAAACTGAAAGCATTTCCGACTGAGGAGACTGCAGTACATGAGGAAATTAGGAAACTTCATAACAAATAAATCTCCCAAGATGGCCACCGGAGACAAAAGAGCCCAAATGTAGCCCAAAATCACCCAGATATAGCCCAAATATAGCCCAATGACAGAAGTGTGCAAAACACTTATTATTTTGTGTTTTTGCAGTGTTATATAGTGCAGACTTGTCAGGTATTGGAGTGCTTTACATGAGCATTGGTTACATCACACAAGAACAAATTCATTTTGGTTGTAGACATGGGGAGACTAAGTGATTTGACCAGAATCACAGAATGTCGAGCTGAAGCAGAAACTTCAACCTGGTTCCCCAGTTGCAAAGTCTGCAGTTCTGGAAGTAACACCACATCCTCTCCCCTAAGTGCAACATTTAATCAAGTTGTCAACTAGATAAAAAAACATAAAGATAACAAATAATTTAAAAGTGCTTTGTCGCTATTTGAAAACTCAGAAAATATGTCCTTATTTTAGTCTTTTAGAGCACTAACCATAATTTTGATGCCAATATGACCCTCTCATATATGTAATTTCTAAAGGAATGCTCTAGGTATTACAGTTTTGATTACATCAAGATGATGTCAGGCGCTCCACACTTTTGTAATAAATATAGAATGTTAGCAATCTAGTTGTTCATTAGGATACTGTTGAGAGGCAGAGGCCAGGGGCACGGACTCTGAAAATTGAAGGCAGGTAGGAGGGTGCAAAGGCAACAATTTAACCACACTGAGCAGGCAGGAAGGGCCGTGGAAGCACAACAGACTATGGAGGGCAGTGGAAAGGGGGGCAGGGGCAACAAACCAACAATACAGGACTTGCAAGAGAGGCTGTTGGAGGGAAGATCTATTACGGGTCAAGGAAGCTAGGGGCGGTCCCCAGAGCCCCGGGAGCCACCACAGAACTGAGCAGGAGAGTGAGTCAGGGACAAAAGGGGCACCTTAATTTGAGCCGGGGTGCCTAGGAACGCTTGCTCCAAAAATGAAGAAAACAGACATATGAGACATGGAATTGGAGGCAGAATACAATGGCAGTTTAATGAGAAGATGCAACTTCAAAGAAACCGCAGAATAGAGACCTAAAGTACAAAATACAGAATCCAGATAATCATACAGCTGTCATGATATTCTCTGTATCTCAATTAATGGACTGACAGAGAGAGAGAGAAAACACATCTATAAATGCATCATGAGAAACAAGTTACACCAAGGAAAATGTTACCTAGGGACACTCACATTTACTCTTAGAGCAAGCATTCCTGCAATTACAATACAACATCTTTTAAATGCAAAAGTAAAGAGAACAATGGTTAAACATAACATGACATTTCATATAGGTAAAATAGAATAAGATACTTCAAGCAAAGCCGAGCAAGACATTTTAAGCAAAGGAAGACAAGAGCTCCCAGTTCTTGGGGAAAACCTGCACAGCCTGTTAACCTACATACAGACGGCGAGGTTGTCCGTCGATATCTGTGGGTGCTCCCTTTTTATATCATTTTGTGGGCTCCTTTGCACGCTACATCTACCTACGTATGCTACCCAAAAGCTTCGTCTGCAGATTTTACCAGACATTTCGTCATTTACCCACTTAATGCTGACAATGGACTGGGTGAAAAGGTCAGTCTCTCAGGCCAATCGCTTATCGTAAGTTCCATAGAGCAAGCAGAAAATAATGGGTATTGTACAGGAATTCAATATATTCATGTATAAAATCTCCTCAGTTCTCCTAACTTGACGCTCTGCGGTTGCCACTTCCTTAAAAGCGGGAAACCTGCCCAGGAAGCAAGTACCAGTCCAGGATGCAGCCTACTGTATGTCGACAGCTTCAGGGGGATGTTGAACTTTGATACCGAGCACGGAGCACTCGGGTAGGGTGGGGGCTACTAGTTTGGAGCAGAAGGCCTCGCAGACCTGCCTTCAGACTGCTATACACTAAAATTGCAGAGCTATGGTCAATTTAACAAAGAGGCCTACATATTGAACAGAAGGGCCTACACAGGGGTTTTATGCTGGCTGAGTGGTAAGGATGTCTCAGGATAATTATATAGCAACACAGGACCCGCTGCTCAATTTAATACGGCCTACAAATGCGGCTGGCAGGGCAAGGACAAGGGTCTCATACTTCAGGTGTGGACAGAACGGGCCAGGGGCCCCCTGTGATACAAAATCTACCCTCCTTCAAGGCTGTGGCAATGTAATAGACCATTGTGGGCAGAAGGAAGAGGCAATGGTAGTACAACCATACATGCCAACAGACCCGATTCAGCCAGGAAACGTCCAATGTTTTTAAGCTCAAATGGGCTTTATTTGATCTGTCTCCTGTCTACAATATCCTCTTTTTCAATGTAACTCAAAGGGGAAAATCAATACCCCAGTTTTTTTTCAAAATCTCCCTCTTACCAAGTTCAAAATGTTCGCAAGTATGGTACATTGGATCATGGAAGGAAATGGGATAGGGACATGGACTTGGATAACAGAGGACAGGAGAGACATGGAGAGGTGCACCAAACTGACCCTGCAGGGCAGGCATCAGGGTTTGCAGCAGCACAATACCACACAGGGCATGCAGGACGGGAGTGCAGCACAACAATCCATAGAAAGCAAGAGGGAGGGGACAGGACCATGCACATGGACAACAGAGAACAGAGGGGCAAGAGGCAATGGTAGCTAGCTGACCATAATGGACAGACAGGAGAGAAGGCTGCAGCATAACAGACCATAAAGGGCAGGAGGGACGGATCAGGGGCATTACAATGGAACAGACAAGCCAGGAGGGAGGGAGTAGGGGTCTGCACGTGTAAACAGAGGGCTGGGGGCAAGGGGGCAGGGCAGGAGCAGCAAGATGGCCATGGAGGTCAGGCAGGATGGGCACTAGAAGCAAGACACAACATGAAGAGCAACAGTGAGACTGTGATGGCATACACACAGACCATGGAGGGAAGGTGGGAGGGGGTCAGGGGCAGCTAACTGACCACACAGGGAAGGTGGGAGGGGCCATGGCAGCACAGAAGACCATGCATGGCAAGTGGGAGGGTTAGTGGCAGCACAATGGCTATGATGGGCAAGAAGGAGGGTGCAGGGGCATGCACAAAGGACGATGGAGGATAGAAGGGAGGGTCAGGACCTGTGCACAGACAAGAAAGTTCAGGGGAAGGGGCCTCACAACAGACCACACGGGGCAGGCAGGAGGAGCAGTTGCAGCACAACAGACCAGGGAGGGCAGAAGGGTGTGGCAGTACAATGGACCATGTAGGACAGGAGGAAGAGGATAGAGGCATGGCATGTGGACAGGCAGGGTGGAGGTGGCAGGGACAGGTTACAGTCATCTGACAATGCTAGGCAGGTGGGAGGGGAGTGGCAGCTCAACAGAACACTCAGAGTAGATAGGAGTGGCAGGTCCATGGGACATGGTGGGCAAAAAGGATGGAGCAGGGGCATGCACAAAGACATCGGAGGGCAGGGGGAAGGAGAATAGGGGCAGCAAGCTAAGCACAGAGTTTAAGCAGGAGGTCAATGATGGGGCATAGAATTGGGCAATGGAGGGCAGGAGGAGTGGACTGGTACATCATACTAAATTGAGGGCAGTGGCAGCACATCAGACCATGCATGGCAGGAGGGAGGAGGCTAGTCCATGGATTCACACAACAGAGGATAGGGAGGAGGGGGATGGGGCAGCAAGCTAACTGTTCAGAGAAGGCGGGTATTAGAAACTTTATTGTTTTTAAAACATTTTGTCTGTGCAAACTACTTAAAATATGAACAAGTATGCAGCATAATCTCACTTTTATTCAGGAAGAAGAAGACGTTAGTGACTGTGACTCCGGGCTCACTTGGCAAAAACACCCCCTGACCCTCCACCCCCTATCGCAAAATGTAATGCCCGTGAAAAGGGTAGGTGAACACAGTGTTATATAGAACATAGTCCTGAGAGCACGATTGAAAATGAAAACTAGATATAGTGTATGGTATAAACTATGCACCAAAAAGTGTGATATAAGATGAACCAGGCGTGAAATATAATATGCAATACATTGTGCGCAATGACAGATTCATTGGAGAGCGCGAGATAGCACAGGCACTAGCGTGTGCTATGCGATATGCGCCTTGGAGTGTAATATGCACAGGGCAGTGTTGAGTAACCTAACTAGTCTCTAAAGTTGTAATATAAAATATGTGCTGGGGAGTGTAACGTTGCATATGCACTGTGACAAAGATATGGATCCCAAATTGTAATATGTATGGCATAGCACTGTGCGTTATAACATAGGCATCGAGGAAGGCACGTTAGATGGGGCAATATAACCCGTGCGAAGACAAGTGTGGCATGACATTTTCACGGGGTGGTGTTACAGTGCACATGGGCTAGAGAGTGTCATAGCATATGCACTAGCTAGTGGAATACAATACAGAGGTGTGTGGCACTCGGCAGGCAATGGTGGGTGTAACACAGCATTGGGCTCTGTCAGGAGCGCGCTGTGACTCGCAAGTGATGTTCGTCCCCTTTCCAGAGAGTAAAATAAAAAGTATTATACATCCGGCAGTGGATGTGTGTTTTATTAACTGTGAGGGGGGTTTCTTGCATAGTTTTGGTCGAATTTTTGTCGAATCCCCTTTGAATGGCTTGGTGTGCATGTGTATTAAATGTGCCCGTCAATAGCTACCCATGTTTGTATAAATAAACGACAAGGGTGTCTACCGGGATTAGGCACGGTAGAGCATCAGACATGTCAGAGCTTCACTAGTGGTGTAAATACATTCCACGTGGATTAATTGCATGCATAGTCGCCTTTTAATGAATATCACGCAAATCGTCATGGTGATAGGTACGTACGGTTTGTCCAGCATGTCCTAGGTGTGTCTATAAATATATATTTTTTAAAAATAATAAAAAACAGTGGCCGGCCCTGGGGATTGGGGTCAAAAAAATATAATTAGGAGACAGGCCCTGGGGGATGGGGTCATCAGGGCCAATAAATTAGGATAAGAAGGGGAACCACACAGCCCCCCTTCTTAAAAAAATAAAATAAATAAAAGACTGGCATCGTGCCGGAGGCCATGCCCCCTCCATGCAGCACTCTGCAAACGCGCCCCCAACAGGCATCTCCAGTATGCGCCAGGGAGCTGCGCTGCAGACAGGTGTTCTGAGGCCAAGCCCCTTTTTACACCTCTCTGCAACGCAGCTCAGTGGCGCTTACTGGAGGTACCTAGTGGTCTAGTGTGACCCTAGGGACCCTTAGGATTCAAGGGGACTTAATCTCTCAACTTAGAACAGCCACAGGGCGCGTTTACACAGTGGTGAAGGGAGGGGACGGGGCCTGAGGTGACGTGTGCAAACACGCACCATGGCACGTTTTAAATTGGGGATATAATTTCCCTTCAATACTGAGGGCCCCTGGGGGCTAACTAGCCCACCAAGTGCTTCCAGTAAGCGCCACTGAGCTGCATTGCAGAGAGGTGGTCCAGGCCGTGCCACTTTTTACACCTCTCTGCAACGCAGCTCTGTGGCACTTACTGGAGGTACCTAGTGGGCTAGTTGGACCCTAGGGACCCTCAGGACTCAAATGAACTTAATCTCCCAACTAAAAACGGACACAGGACGTGTTTACACAATGGTGAAAGGAGGGGACGGGGCCTGAGTTAACGTGTGCAAAAACGCCCTGTGGCCTGTTTTAAGAGGTAGTTTTAATCCCCATGCCCTATTATATACTAGGGGCTTATAGAGGAGGTAAGGCTAATCACAGGGGGACCCCAACGCATAATGTTCCCTAGTGTATGTAGGTGTTTTCACTGTATTCTAAGTGTCTTTTAACATAGCACTGGCTCTAGGACTGGTTAGTCAGACTCAGTTACCACCAGTATCCGTCTGAAAAAGTTGAGGGTACAGGATGATTTTGCAACAAGGCTTCTTTCTGCTCTTCTTTTTGTTCTTTCTGCACGTTATCCTTCTTCCTGCACTTATCTTCGTATTTGAGGACTTCTGTTGCTTCTTTCTGCACTTCTTTTGTTTCTTTCTGTGCATTTTTTCTTCTTTCTTCACATGTCCTATCTCTGTAGGCATGGTTAGAAATTAGCATTTAAAAAACCTTTGAAATTAACAGAAAAAACCATAGGTTTCAGGCACGTTATAGTTAGGAATTAGCATTTAAAAAACCTCAGAAATTCACTGAAAAAAACCATAGGTTTCAGGGGTGTTATAGTTAGCTGGACTTTTCACTTGTACAAAACCATTGAAATTCCCCCGTTATAGTTAGTTCAGCTAACTATAACTCGCGCGCCCGCAATGCACTGCTGATGACGTCACATATTACATCACTCATGACATGGTCAGTGACATCACTCATGACATCACTCATGACATCTCAAATGACATCACTGATGACATCACTGATGACATCATCCTTGTGATAGAGTGGCAGACCTCCTCTCACCCTAATATAACCTTTGATACACACATTCAAAAATAGAGACTAAAATTTTCAAAACAATGGACATACCAATACCAGTTACAACAACCTCTTCAGTAATTCTAAGATCCACATACACATCCACTCATTCACCAACAGTCCAATACGTCATCAGCAGTGGGTTGCGGGCGCGCGAGTTATAGTTAGCTCAACTAACTATAACGGGGGAATTTCAATGGTTTTGTACGGGGGTAATGTCCAGCTTACTATAACTCCCCCGAAACCTATGGTTTTTTCAGTGAATTTCTATGTTTTTTTAAAATGCTAATTCCTAACTATAACGTGCCTGAAACCTATGGTTTTTTCAGTGAATACATATATATATATATATATATATATGTTGGTACTTATAGTTAGGACCTCGTTTCCATAGGAAAAGCATTTTTTCCTTTTTTCAATATCTTTGGTGCCGTTTGACAAATCTTTGCGAAATTTTCAAAACTAATGGCCCGCTCAGATCAGCTCCTGTCTTGAAAGTTTCGGGGCGATTCGTCAAGCGGGGGCCGAGAAAAAAGGGGGGTCCCAAAATGCGTTTTCCCCATGGTAATTTCCATAGGAAAAATTGGAACAGGCTACAGCCTGAACTGCTGAATGGAATTACACCAAATTTGGCAAAAAGGTAGTCCTTGGTTCAGAAAGGGACCATTTTTTTAAAATGGTGTAAATCCGTTCAGTAGTTCCTGAGAAATTAAAAAAAGAAAAAATATCAATATCTGAGCACCGAGGAGGGTTCGCGAACCATCCCAGGCACGAGCTTGCCTCTGATTGGCTGCCAATAATCTAATCCAGAATGTGTTGGCAGCCATCTTAAGAAAAGAGTAAAAAAAAAGAAGAAAGACAAGAAAAGGGGGCAGGGTAGAAACACCCTGACCCCCTAGGCCTGCTCAGGTCCCAGGGCATTTTTTTTTTTTAAATGGCCGAATTCGTGCTGGGGTTGCAAATCCGGCAAAGAAAATAAAAATAAAACGAAGCGCGGGCTCTTGCGCTTCGTTTTAGAAAGCCCCTGGGTGGGCCAGGTCCCGGAGGCACTCACCAAATTAATTTGCGGGGGCCCAGCCCCGGGGACCGCCACCTCCCCGGAGGTTGTTTAATAAATGCATGGGGGGGTCACCACCTCCCCGTGGCACTTAATATTCAAATTCAGGGGTCCATTATGGACCCCCAGGCCCTGGGGACCACCACCTCCCCGGGGCTATAAAGACTAATTAGTGTGGGGGGCTCACTGCCCCGGCGATCACCACCTCCTCGGGGCACTTAATATTCAAATTCAGGGGTCCATTACGGTCCCCCAGGCCCTGGGGATCACCACCTCCCCGGAGTTTTAAATATGTTGGGAGGGAGGCCGCGCGCCCCCCTACTGGAGCCCTCGATGGCCCTGGGGAGCACCACCCCCCAGGGCCGGTTCCTGCAATGTCCCGGGGGGCCCACTCCCGAGACATTGCAGTTTGCTATGACAGGGCGGGAGCTCCCGCCCTGCCATAGCAAACACTGCTTTGCTTCATTGAAAAGAGATCAGGGTTGAAGCAAAGCAGAATTGCTTTTGAGAAAGGGGAGCTGCATGCCAGCAGCTCCCCTTTCTCAAAAGCAAAGCCGGCTCACGCAGGAGGCAGTGAGCTTGCGGGACCGTGGGGGCATAGGGGCTCCCCCCACGGTCCCCAACAGAAAGGGCCGGCCCCGGGGGGCCTGGAACCAGGAGTGGCCCGGGAGGGGGGCCACGCAGCCCCCCTCCGTGTTAATTAAAAAAAACAAAAAATTAAGGCAAGGCCTCCCCTGGGGATGGGCCTCCCGGGGCCATAATTGGCCTTAGGAGGGGCAAACAGCCCCTTTTTGAAAAATTAAAATAAAGAAAAAGCCTGCATCTCACCGGAGGCCCCGCCCCCTCCCTGTAGCACTCTGCAAACGCTCCCCCTGGCGCGTTCTAAGTTGGGGTATGAAGTCCCCTTCATTCCTGATGGTCCCTGGGGGCCAACTAGCCCACCAGGTACCTCCAGTATGCGCCACAGAGCTGCGTTGCAGAGAGGTGGTCCGAGGCCATGCCCCTTTTTACACCACTCTGCAAATGCGCCTCTTGGCGCACTATTGGTGGGGCGATGAGGTCCTCTCGTGTCCTGAGGACCTCAGGACATAAGTGGACTTCATCCCCCAAGCAGCAGTGGGCCCAGGAGCTGCTATGTCATTTGAGATGTCATCAGTGATGTCATGAGTGATGTCACTGACCATGTCATGAGTGATGTAATATGTGATGTCATCAGCAGTGCATTGCAGGGGTGCGAGTTATAGTTAGCAGAACTAACTATAACGGCCGAATTTCACTGGTTTTGTACAATTAAAAATGTGCACAGATGTTGGAGTATCTGTACACAGTCTTTCACCAAAGATTGAAGCAGATACCTTCTGCAGTTTAAAAGTTTCTTTATTGAACTTCCACCATAATGTATTTCGCCCCACAACAGCGAACTTTGTCACATGACATGCACGTTCAATCCCAATGCTTTTATATTTCTCTAATCATAAACAAGGAGAAAAGACTTGCGTTCCAATTCTTTCTTAGATGCACAAGCTCCTTACCACAGCATATTTTGTCACACATCATTCTTTTAAAATGTACTCATGATGCCCATCATTTAAAATTGGTTATTATATACATCATCACAAATGGTATATTCTTTGCCAAGTTATTTAATACTTCATTAACTGATTAGTCTTAAGGGTACACATTCAATTCGGGTAAAAACCCTCACTAATATGGCTCCCTATACCAGACATATAGGTGCCGATTCCGATCCTGTAAAACCCGGGTACGAATGGTCGTACGGAGCGTATTCTCCGTACGACTCGTATCCGGGAAATCCACCTTACAAACCAGCAAGTACGATTCGTACAGAAATACCATTTTCGTACGAATCGTAAAAAACACCGTACGGCAAAAAATTACCTACTATTCTGATCCTGGACAGCGCGTATGCGACATCCGCACGGAGTTAGGCAGCGTTTTACGGACCAGCAAGTACGATTCGTACCTACAGCACTCCGCATGGCTATTTTTTTACAGGAGCCAAAAAGTGCCGGAAAAGCGAAGTACGCTGCGATGCACGACGAAAAGGGGGTCCGGTACGCGACGTACACGCCATCAACCACATCGTACGTGTCATCATGTACGGTGCATACCCCAACATTGCATATGTACGGTGCGTACATACGCGCTGTTGGGGTATGCCCCGTACATAGGTCAACAGTGCGTATGTACGGTGCGTATGTCCGCACCGTACCCCCCACCCGCATATGTCCGCACCGTACCCCCCACCCGCGTATGTCTGCACCGTACCCCCCACCCCGGGTACACTTTTGCCCGGGGTACGAGTCGTACGGCCCCCCCAGCCTCCCCCCCACCCACGTATGTCTGCACCGTACCCCCCACCCGCGTATGTCCGCACCGTACCCCAGGCGTACCCCAATCCTCGTGTATGTACGGACCGTACATACGGTGGGGGGGTACGGTGCGGACATACGTGGGTGGGGGGGAGGCTGGGGGGGCCGTACGACTCGTACCACGGGCAAATGTGTACCCGGGGTAGGGGTCATACAAAGTTCGCTCCGTATGGGACGTTTTCCATACGCTTGTGTATTCGGAATGCCGGTACGGATCGGACTTGTGCGCTCGGACTTCAGTTTTACGACTCCTACGTAAAACTGTCCGGGGACGTCTCGTAGACCTTTTCCCGATACGATTCGTATGTATTTTTACAGTACGACTCATTCTTCACCGGTTGTACGGGACTTGTACTATTCGTACATTAAAAAATACAGATACGAGTCGTACAGTAATTTCGGATCGGAATCGGCACTATAGTGTTAAATCAACGGCAAAGAGCACCATTTTGTAACTTAACGCATCTGATGCAGATATACCTTAAATCTGTCGGCATCACAATTATTTCTCTTTCAAGCCTGCCCAAATTATGGAGTATGGTCAACCCGGGTCATGAGTTATATCAACATTGCAGGCAAAGCATGGGTTTAAAACTATGAATACACAAAGTATGGTAGTAGCCAATGACTTATGATTAACAGCATTTTAGTATGATTTAGGAAAGCTGAAATCAGCTTCAGTAAATCAATGAAAGTGCTAGGTAGCAGCAGATGCTCAAAACCAACCTGATGAGTGAGAGCCAGTCAGGAAAAAATCCAACCAGAAAAAAGAAAGTAGCAAAATATATCATTATAAACTTACACTTAAACAGCATTCTCTGTGATCTCACGCAGGAAATGTAAAAAAAATCCTGACTGATAATAAAGCCAGCCCCTCTGTCATCAGATGGATCATGACGGGATGCGGACGACAACTCACCAAGGTGGTTGTTTTTGCCCTAACGCTGTCACACACTGGCTGATGGAGTTCCCTCATGGCCTGCCTGTGAGCTGTGAAGCTTTTGCTGATACACTGTTTAGAGAGCTGACAGTTTCTGGGGGCAGCCTCTAAAAAATATGTTAATTTTGGATGTCCAGCATCTGGGATGTGACAGTTCCTGCAGGACCACTATTGCAGAGACTTAACAGCTCTAGCAGCTTCTGGATGAGGGGCTCTAGCTTCCCCTGCTGATGCATCTCCTAGTCCCTGAAACACAGTCACTTATTCTACTCTCTGCATGTAAGGTATTTTGTTGTCAGTTCCTGCATGTGTCATATTTAGCATCCAGTAGTTTTTGCACATATGCCACCTTCGGGTCTGACTGTCCCGTTGGTGTTCCACGTGTGAGTTCTTGCAGTTCATTAGATACACCATGTGGGAAATGACAGTTCTTGTAAGATACATTTTATGTGTTCTGATAGTTCCGATTTATTAGCTCAGCTACTTGGACTTTAACAGTTTTAGCAGTAACATGACCAGTCAATCTGGCTGTTCATTTGTGTGTGCTGGATGTGAATCTGGTGTTTTTTACAGTTACACTGTCTGGAAATCTGACATTACTTTTAATGGCTTGGTTAAAGTGATGGGGAAATATCAGGTGTCAACCGCAGAGGCATCTCCCTCCCTTTACAGTGACGTTGTACGCACTGGGTAAAAGAAACTAAGACAAAGGCACCTTAACAGTTCCCCCTTCAATCTAATCCTGCAAGTCAGCAGTGCCCATGCAGACACCAGAATGTAAAACATGATTTCACCTTTTCCTTGAAATGAAGGAAGACACAATACCCGCTGCATGCAAGTTCACTGGTAGTTGCAACTGATTGAGTAGGAGCCTTCCACAGCCTTTTGGACTGACAGAACATATAGAAGGCAGATGAGCCGGCCTGCTCAATCAGTTCAGGAAATCTATGGCCTGGGCCGCGTTGCCAATTCATGCTGATGTGTTTGTGTCTTGCTTGCACTGACTTGGAAAGGGTGGGATCTGCCTAAGAGTGACGCTGATGCTTGGTCAGGCTGGGCCACGTGTTATATTCTCTAGGAAAGGACATTGTTATGTAGGTAAGTCAGCGGTCTAGCTTGCCTAGACAGAAGTGAGATGCCACGAGCTTCCTGAGAGGAGACAGGAAGCACTGGTTTCCTTCACACTACATCGAGGGAAGCAGACGGATTAATAACGATGAGTTAATAGCCTTACACCAGGCGCTGTCTTTTAAGCAGAGTGTTATGCTTGCCAGTGCTGTGAAGAGAAACCAATCAAAAATGCCCAAGGCTGTATTATGTAGGCGAGAGAGCACTTATGGTCTCCCAGCTCCACTTTATTTGCACCATAGAGCAGGTTAAGCCCTGCGGCATTTCGTCATTCTTAGACTGCCATACGTGTGCATGTCCGTTTGTGCTGCCAGAAAGTGCCTGGTTGCCGGACCCTCTCAAGGAGCAGGAATCAGACAGGACAGACAATGGCCAAAATGTATTAAGAATGCTTCATTACTAATGGACAATGTTTACTTTGAGAGCGAGACTGCAAAGTGAACATGGAGCGGAGCCCCAAGGGCCTAATTAAGAAACCATTGCTGGTCTCTTTAACCATTGTTTTTTTCAGTGAATTTCTGAGGTTTTTTTTTTACATAAAGTAACAATATAAAGGGGTGTCACTTTAAGCAAGGCACCGACTTCATCAGAGCTTCAACATATATAAAGGAGACCTATTGGCTTAGTCAATAAATCACCACAACACTTTATCAACAACTATAATCAGGGTGACAATTGTGCGGCTGTGACCATTGTCGTATAATTATAGATTCACCGTATTTCCCACATAATCCATCATCTTCTGAATATTTTGCAGATTTTAACAATTTAATTCTAGCTCAAACGGTTAAAAAATTACTAAAAATGCAGCACACATGTTGCCGATCAGTGGAAGGCCGTTTCAAAATGTTCACTGGTTGCTTATTGCTATATTTGGATGTTAAAATGAGGTGCACCCAGTGCCCAGGTAGTGTTCTCAAGTGTACAGATGTCAAAATAACGCAGAAGCCATGTTATGCCTCATTCTAGCAACATAATTTACTAAACCCTGCCACATAATTTGGCCCTCCCCAGCTGCATAATTCCAGTGGCCCTGACTATAATCCAAAGTATTATCATGTACACCCATGGCAATAGTTAATAATAATGACCATAATATTTTCAATAAAGCATAACATGCTTTGAGTCCTTCTTTAACAGTTTTCAGGCCACAAAATCCACCATAGAACCAAAGGAGTCTTTGCACTCCAGCTGGGAATGCTTTAAACTGATGGTAAGCTCTCCAGAGGTCATATATTCAACAGCCCAGGAGACTTACTGCAAGTTTTGTTTAAATGTTCATGGGGGGCAGCTGAACTTCATGCATCACAAATCATTTAATAAAAAAGCTTGAAGATGTCACTGCCCCTTCTAAGGGGATGATGAGGATGAAAAAACATAAATTAAAAAGCTCTCGCAGGGCGTTTTTGGGTGCTTCCTGCTGGGAGCAGTGAATATAAAATAAGCAGCTGCTCCACTCATTTCACATTTTTGCTGTTTTTTTTAATTCTTTAAATGTTTTCTTGTTTGGGTGCTCTGGTTGCATCTTAGGCACCCAGCAACCATAGCGAGTGGGGGCCATAGGGGGAAGCTCATGGCCAAGTGGCCCCACCAGCACCCCATGTACATTCTATCTGGCACACAAGCAGAAGCTGGCCACACTTTTTTTTTGGGGCGCCCCAGTCCCACTGAGGCACCCAACAATTCTATTCAATGTTGGCGTGAGTAGACCATAATCCCCCCAGCCTAACCGACCCCCCAGCCAGCTTGCATCCTGGGTGCCGGTGGAAGACGTCAATCCTTTTTTTCGTGGATAACCCAATCTCACCCGGGGCACCCAACTTTCAAACATGGAGGTGCTGCTGGGGAAGGCCTATGACCCCCCATGACCCTGCCATCTCCCAGCTAGCACCCACCTTGGGTGTCAATGGAAACCGGTTGCATTGGTTGCCCCAGCCTGGTGGGAGCAGCTTATGTTTCTGTTTCACCGGGGGGAGCAATGATGCCTTCCATTACCACTGTATTTTGGCAGGGAACAACATAATGTCCTTGGTGATAGGGTCCCCAGGACACTTCCTTGCATTGTGTCCCAGGAGATAGGGTCCCTGGGGCTATTGTGTGGCTTGGGGAGGGGACACACAATCGCCACTTTTTATGTTTAATATTTTAATATTTAAAAATGCTGCACCAACTCCCCGAGCCCGGGACCACCATGAGGGGATTTTGATTTTACTGTTGTACTGCAAAAAAAGCAGAACATTTTTGGCACCCCACAAGGCTTAGGGGCCAAGGTTTCCTACCCTCCCCCCATATGTTTCCCTATGACACAGATACTGAGTCCTGGAGTCCTAAAACGGCTGCTGTACATCTTTTTAGATGGTGACAGCGGCCAATCAGATCCTTATCTTTTGATCTGCTGGTACCACAGTAGTCCTGCACTGCTAGATATCTATAAATTGTGAAACTTCATTCTTTAGTAACTTCTAAATAGATTTACACCAGATCCCATCACAAAAAACCCTCTTTGTGGGTAAATATCTAGCTTTCTGCCAAATTTGGTGCAATTCTGTTCAGCCGTTTTGATTGTAGAGCTGTTCAAAAATCCATAGGGGAATTGCATGGGGAAAATACGTTTTGGGACACCCCCTCTTTACTGCCCCCAATTGATGGATCACCCCAAAACTTTCCAGGAAGAAGCCTTTTTTGTGGTAAGTTTCTGATTCATAAAGACCGAAGTTATTAGGAAACCCAAACATCCTTTCCCTTTGAACAGTCCTAATTATAGTTACACAGCGGCGACAGCCACTGTGTAATGAAAAAAAAAAGATATCTTTTTTTTGTTGCCCCACAATGATATTAAGGGCAAAGTCCTACAGCACACACACCCATACACAAGCAGCACCACAATGCTGTCTTTCTCTACCAAATGATTTTTACGAGGCTACATTGACAATGGTCAATGAAGTGTTATAAGGACATACAAATAACAGAAGTGTGCTAACCAAATGCAGGTCAGAATCACAGGGTATGCAGTTCCTAGTAAGTACGTATTTGTCTGCTTAGGTCAGTTAAGTTCCACAGAGTCTGCAGGGAGCATTACTCTGTAGGAACAAATGCCCTCACACACCTAGATAGGTGTCATGCTTCATCATTGGGCTTTTGCTCCATGTCAGGCCGGCGCTTCAATGCCCGACGAGCAGCCTCAATCGGGGCTCTTTACCGGAGATCTTTTATTAAGCTGTATGGTGAAGTGAGGATATGTGGAAATGATGGACGGAGGAAATGATGGACGGAGTGTTGAACATTGCAAGCACTCACCCCCAGTCAACTGATCTGGGTTTAATCCACCACCGTTCTTTAGCCCACTCTGCCACCCCAGTTCAGACATGGCCATATGCACATCAGTCTGACCCTGTGCCTCATGGGAACAGTCCAGCCCGAACTGCCAAACCATGTCTTCCCTGGACCGGAAACAAGCTTCCTAGGACCGGTTTCTGGCATTTCAGCCGTCTTCACCCTGGGGGTGAGTGCTTGCAATGTTCAACACTCCGTCCATCATTTCCTTTGGTTTTCGCTTTGTTCGCCATAAGTTGGCAGGGTATGCTCAGACGTGAGTCCCTTGCTCACTTTGCCACTGGATTCAAGCAAGCCTGGCTGAAGACGGCTGAAATGCCAAAAACCGGTCCTAGGAAGCTTGTTTCCGGTCCAGGGAAGACATGGTTTGGCAGTTCGGGCTGGACTGTTCCCATGAGGCACAGGGTCAGACTGATTTGCATATGGCCATGTCTGAACTGGGGTGGCAGAGTGGGCTAAAGAACGGTGGTGGATTAAACCCAGATCAGTTGACTGGGGGTGAGTGCTTGCAATGTTCAACACTCCGTCCATCATTTCCTTTGGTTTTCGCTTTGTTCGCCATAAGTTGGCAGGGTATGCTCAGACGTGAGTCCCTTGATCACTTTGCCACTGGATTCAAGCAAGCCTGGCTGAAGACGGCTGAAATGCCAGAAACCGGTCCTAGGAAGCTTGTTTCCGGTCCAGGGAAGACATGGTTTGGCAGTTCGGGCTGGACTGTTCCCATGAGGCACAGGGTCAGACTGATTTGCATATGGCCATGTCTGAACTGGGGTGGCAGAGTGGGCTAAAGAACGGTGGTGGATTAAACCCAGATCAGTTGACTGGGGGTGAGTGCTTGCAATGTTCAACACTCCGTCCATCATTTCCTTTGGTTTTCGCTTTGTTCGCCATAAGTTGGCAGGGTATGCTCAGACGTGAGTCCCTTGCTCACTTTGCCACTGGATTCAAGCAAGCCTGGCTGAAGACGGCTAAAATGCCAGAAACCGGTCCTAGGAAGCTTGTTTCCGGTCCAGGTAAGACATGGTTTGGCAGTTCGGGCTGGACTGTTCCCACGAGGCACAGGGTCAGACTGATTTGCATATGGCCATGTCTGAACTGGGGTGGCAGAGTGGGCTAAAGAACGGTGGTGGATTAAACCCAGATCAGTTGACTGGGAGTGAGTGCTTGCAATGTTCAACACTCCGTCCATCATTTACTTTGGTTTTTGCCAGTAAAGTATAGACCATACTAAGGCTATATGTATGCCCCCCTAATTTTGATGGGCAGACACATAGCTATTTCAGTGCCTGACATTGCCAGGAAAATCCCGGCAGTAAGGGGCACTAAAAAGTGCTCAATTCCCCTATTGCCATAGATAAAAACTCCCATGACATCTTGGGATTTTTTTGGGGAAAATAAATCAAAACTTTGTAACTTTGCCATACGGATCTGCCATGTCGATGGAGCGGTATTGCAAAATTACAATATATTGACAGGGACCACCATGACAGTGGTTCCTTCGAATGCTAGAAATGTCCACTGGACCGGCAGCCATTTCTAAATTTGACCATTGGCACCTCCGTCATGGCGACAGAGTAATTTATTCCATCACCCTGACAGAGGACGAACGACTGCCAAAAAAGAAATCAGGCCAAATGTCTTTTAAAAGATACTGCAGTGTGCTTGCATTTGTTTAGGTTGGCTCTAATCATCTGCAGCAATGCAGGGTAAGAAGCATATCTGTTAACGTTAAAACCCAGGCATTTATTGGAGTTACTCACCCACTCAAAGAAGAGCAATTTCCATGTCAGTATTTGTGCAGATCAATATTTTTGTGGTCGATAATGTGATAATTTCAAATACAAATAGTGTATTTGTTGCCAAGTAGTGTCGAATTTTCCAGTAACAAATTAAGTTGGCTCAAGATTGCTTAACCCAGGTGGACCACACCTATACCTGAGGCAAGATCATCTGTACCAGAGTTAACAATTGTGAAAGAATTTCCAGGCAGGTATTGTAGAATTCCTTGAGAAACTACTCTGAGAAAACATTTGGGCTAACGGACTTAAGAATTTAAAAGTGTGAAATAGTTGGCTCTTCATCCAGGGATATTTGCTTGTGTGCATTGATTTGCAATTGCATTTACATAGTGGTTCATACTTATACCTCTGATGAGGTGTGGAAGTGCTTTCTGTGAATTCATAGCACGCTACTCTGATGTGAATGAGAACTCAATTAAATGAATTTGGACTTTGGTTCCCTGTCCAAGTCGGGTAAAAAATGGCTCGACAGGCACCTACTTCCCCAGTATCATTGAAGTATTATTGAAATGTCTGCATTCTCTACTGTGAACTAGGAAGCACTGGGTGTTCAGTGCTTTGTTAATATTGGCTATTGATCACTTCAGCTGACTACATCTGTTTCTACAGTCTTAAGATTTATAAAAAGCACTCTATGTTCATCACAAAGATCACATCAATGCAAACCATCTCCTGCATCTATACCAGTCTGGCTTCAGATCAGGCTGCAGAACAGAGACTGATACTTTACACATCATAGACTATGCCTTCTTGGCCCCAAATGAAGGTGACTCCTGCCTCCTGATATTTGCAGATTTCTAAGCTGCCTTTGACACAGTCAATCATTCCACCCTCATATGCACCCTTAAGTTGCAAATGGAATACATTGGCAATGTCCTTCACTAGATCGCCTCTTACCTTTCCAACTGCTTCTTCGGCATCTCCAGGTCACAAAAGATCCCTATCCTAGAGGGCAAAATGTATTCATGGTCATCACTACAGGTCTCCCTGAAAGGAGAACTCACCAGATTCAACTATATCCAGCTGAAGAGTTGGGCACAGAGGTTGTTGAAGGGTCCTTTAGGTGGGGGTAACTCACTGGAAGAACACCTGGTGGAAAAACCGCCAGGGAAAACAGAAGTTTCCAGGTGGTATTGGGAGATCGAAGAAATAACAGAGGGAGAGTTCAGACTTCCAGAAGAACTATGGGGAGCTTGCATACCGGGAGTTGCCTGGGAAGATCTGTGACAAGTATCAATGAACACATTGTTCCTAATGGTTAAGCCCTCCTGGATGAATCATTTTTTTCTATCCATAGAGCTTACCTAACTCCTCAAAATTTGTCAAAAATATCAGCTGGCCCTACAGTGAAATGCAAGAAGTGTGGACTGGAGAGAGCTTCCGACATCCACATGTTTCAGGAATGTCCAGAAATCTTGGAGTATTGGACTAAGTTCACTGCACCTATTTCCGCCATTCTGGGGTCTCAATTTGAGGTAAGCCTCTCTATGATTATCTTCGGAATCTCTAGCCAAGTTACTGGCCCAGCGAGAGCCTTTCTCTTTTATGCAATGCTACTAGCAAGGAAGGACATTTGTCATAGATGAGTGGATAGCCAGTCTCCCCAACATTCAGACTGGCAGGAATCTGTTATATCAACATCAAAGATGGACCCGGTGGGGGTAATATCAAAGAGGAAGATGGCTCTTTGAGATCCTCTATTAAGATGGGTTGATCGGGATGGTAGGTGAAAAAATCGAGCCCCCCTCCTTCTCTCCCAGCTCTGACCAAAAATGTTGCCCTTTGATTATACCTCTCTGGATCTCTCTAGACTGTGATGGACCCTTCTCAGTTTTGATATCAAGGGACAACTAAACAGTTACCGATGTAACGGATGAAATTTGGAGAGTGTCCTTTTCCCGTTACTGGGGTGATACCTTCCAACACGCAGGTCTACCTGCAGGAGGGAGGGTCGTAAGCCCTTCCTTACCTGCTCCTAGGGTCTGTTGGCTACCAACGTTTGGAGAGGCTATTGCGGTCTGAGGTGAATGAGGACACAAAAAAAGCTTTTTTATCTTTTTTTTAAGACAAAAAAAAAAAAGATCCCCATCACTTGCAGAGTCCCTCAGAATTCCACACAGTCTCCAGTCCTCTGCAACCTTTACATGGAGCTGCTTGGTGCTCTTCTCACAGATAACAGCATCAAGGTTAACTAATATGCCAAAGGCACAACTCTAGTTGAAAGGCTCATCTGCTTCACACATTCAGTGCCTCAAACACTTGCACATCATCTAGGCCTGGATGTCCAGCACCTACAAGAAGCTTAACCCAACCAAGACTGAATTCCTGTTCTTTGCCAAGAGCAACAAAAAGATACAGTACACACCTGACTCAATCACCTCCACCTTGACGACTTTGGACCCCTACTCCTACCATGCAGGACCCCAACCTCTCTCTCAATAAACAGATTGCCAAAAAAGCAAAGCTGGCCAGGTACTAGCAATCTCTTTTAAAGAAAGTCACACAGTTTTTTTCCCAGAAAGCGACTTTAGAACTGCTGTTCAAGCCTTTATACTCTTGCATCTAGATGGTTATGGTTTTAATTCCCTACTTCATGGTTTCTCAGACTCCACATGGAAATACTTAAGGATCACTCTACACACTGCAGTTTGCCGCTGAAGAAATATGATCGCATCACCCTCATCTTGATGGGACTGCATTGGCTCCCCTTGCCAGGCCCACCATCTTGAAAACCAGCTACATTATAACAAAGCAATCACAACTAGCACCGCCCAGTAGGACTCACACATGTTTGGGCATCTTTCTACAGTTAATCCTGCTTGTCTTGAATTTCATGCCTGCCAACACTCCCTGCCTTCGGTCAGTGGGCGGGCACCAGCCACAGGAATGGAGAGGTGTTCACTGCATGGAAACCTGCTGTCTGGCCCACAGTCTGCCCATTCATACCAGTAGGACCCTGTCTTCGCGTTACCAGACGCTAGGTTCTTGTTGCCGGACTATCTTTATCCGGTCTTTTTCACGTTTCACACTATATATTTTGGTGTGCTCGCCAGTTTGGATTGGACACTATATACTTCTATATCGCTTCATAACTAGTTTGTGCATGATTATTGTTTCTGTGCGATTATTACGGAGACACACGTGATTAGACATCCCACCTATATTGATGCATTGGATTGGTGGACCCAAAGTACGGATTTTGAGCCTTGAAAAAGTCATTGTACCAATTAAGTACATACGAAACACGTGTTGGCTGCACCTGATATTGGACGTTTGTACCACAATTTTTGGAGCTGTATTCATTACTGGACGACTGTATTACATCTCTTGGATATTATTTTCTATGAATAAAAAGGAATAATTTGAACATAACAGAGGACTACTGTATCCTGTCCAGTAAATCTGATTGGATATCATGAACTTCCCAAAGACATTTTTCCATATGATGTGCACACGCAGATGGACTGTTATATACATTTCGGAATAAGGGTGTGCTTGATAGCTGGTCTTTTCCTAATATATGTATTGGTTGGTCGTTTGTCGACTACCCAACTGCACTTTCAGGTAGTAAGTGCTTACAGTCTTACTAGCACCCCGATTCACTGTACTATATTGTTGACGCCATCATATATACTGTTTCATTGCTTATGATAATTTTGCTTAATTGAAGTGCGTTTTTTTCCCATTTTGGGGAACACTACTACCTAACTCAGATTTGTATTCATACCAGTATGCCTGTGCTCAGGCCTGAGAAAAGCCGAGAATGGGATTAGTGCAGACCACCACCCCATTGCTGCTCATTTTCTTTCTTTATTGAGGCACGCCCGTGTCCAAACGGGATTTCTGAGAAAGATAAGGTCCTAACATTATCGTTTGCCATCTATCTGCCCAAACTTTTTCCAGCCATTTTAGGGCTGTGCCTCGAATTCCACAAGAATGTAGTCTCTCCACGAGCTGTAAGTGTGAGATGCTATCAAATGCCGCGGAGAGATCTAGGAGGATCAGAACAACTGATCCCCCGGCATCCATTACCTGCCTCAAGGAGTCCGTTACTGCCAGGATAGCGGTCTCAGTGCTGAAACCTGGACGGAATCCAGATTGTGAGGGGTCTGAGATTTTATTGGACTCGAGATATGAACTTAACTGCCTATTTATTATGGTTTCCAATTGTTTGTCCAGCAGGGGTAGCAAGGATATTGGTCGATAGTTACTCAGTACCTGAGGGTCAGCTGTGGGTTTTTTGAGGATAGGTCGTACATATGCTTCTTTCCAAGGGGTAGGAATAATGCCTGATTGGATAGAACAGTTGAAAATTTTAAGAATTTACGGGGCACAGCTGGGAGATAGAAGGGCCATAATTTTGGGAGGACAGAGATCGCCAGGCTAACCAGATTTAGCAAAAGATAAAGAGTTAGAGATCTCGTCTAGCGTGATTGTTTCGAACTGATCAAGAGTACTAGCTGTTGGTATCTCCAGTTCTTCTAGTCCTGTAGAAAATGCCGGCTTCTGAGACTTAATAGTTGGAAAATTAGCGTAAATCTGCATAATTATTTCCTGAAAATAGATTGCTAAAGAGTCACATAGTTCTTGAGATTCAGCCGGGGATTGTTTACAAGCTTGACGTGATACAAAGTCTTTAACTATATTAAATAGGGCTTTAGATGAGTTACTAGCCTGATCAATTTGATTCATGATATAAGTTTGCCTGGCCATTTTTATGTTCTGACGGTAACCGGATAGAGCTTGTTTTTTGTACGCTCGTCTGTCCAGCGAATCTTTACCACATCTCCATCGTCTCTCCAGTGTCTTGCACTTGGATTTGTCAATTTTTAACTCTGCTGTATACCAGGGGGTAGATTGCCGCCGCTGGGCTGAGCTCTGTTTTATTTGAGGGATTGCAAAGTCCAGTGCTGTCACTACGTCAGAGTTGAAGCCTTCCAACATTCCAGAAACGTCGGAGTTGTCAGGACCACATTCCAGTGAGTGGGGATGGATTACCTCCTTGAAGGATTCCAGGGATAGTTTATGCCAAGGCCTGTATAGATCCTTCTTCTTATGTCTCATTTTTCCTGTTAGGGTCGGGGTGGACGGGGATTGATAGGAAAACATGACCATAAAGTGGTCAGTCCAAGTTAAGGGATATGGGGAATAGCTGGGGAGGTGATCAATATTAGTAAAAATTAAGTCTAGGGCGTGGCCAGCCCGGTGAGTGGAGCCAATAACCCTTTGGGAGAGTTCAATTAAATTAAGACTGGTTATAAGCTTGTTCACTTCTGGATTGAAAAAATCTTCGCCATGAAAGTTAAAGTCCCCCAACAGAATAAATTTACTGGAAGCTAAGACCTGCATTCGATCAGACGATTAGGAAAATTAGCTCTCGGTCCTGGAGGCCGATAAATTAGTGCTCCGTTCCAGCTGTCCGTGGGAGACATGGTTATTTTAAAAATACACAGTTCCAAGGTATCGTTGCATAGGGTGGAAGTCCATTGCACCTTAAGATGGTTTTTAAAGGCTATGGCAATACCACCCCCCGTTTTACCCTCTCTATCTAGATGGATAAATTTATAGCCATCCGGGATGGCCAAATTAATCGATGGATGGTTTGTGGATGTTAGCCAAGTTTCTGTGAGAAAGCAGAGCTCTGGTGAGTGAGAGGTGATCATATACCATATTTCAATGGGATGTTTTGCTAATGATCTTACATTGCATAATACTTGGGACTAATTGTGTCATGGTCAAGTTCGTTTAGTAAGTCAAGTGAATAAGTCGTGACCAAATTTCTCTGAAAGAGGCAAGTTCTGCAAACTACCGGTCCTTCTGAGACCGTTGGAAACTTTATTGGACAGCATATATTGGGAGAGTGATTAATTAGTCGATATCGAGCAGGGCTTTTCCAGAATAGGTCAGGCGGTTCGTGGTCAGAGCAGTAGTCCTGATTTGGGCAGCATTTCCTGCCTCTGGGCTCGTTCGGGCGAGGACGGGTGCAGACGGGCTTGCCTTTAGCTCTATCATTTATTCTGTGAGGGCAAAACAACTAGCCCACAAGCTGTAGTTACCCCCAAGATGGCGGCCCCGTCAACCGACAGTCTTCCAATGCAGCCGAGTCCCCCCCCCCCCCCGGTCAGCACCTGATCGGCTGTTGCGGTGAGTGCGTGGGATGGCTGAGCACTGCCTTTTGACTAGGTTTGTGCTATGGAAATACCAAGGACACACATAGATACATACATAGAACTTGGCCAATTTTCCACCATCTTTAATGTACTTCTAATGCGCCAGTATATGTTGGTGGGTGAATGTAATTGAGAGATTATTTTGTTGTTAGTTAAAATATTTTAGACTTGTTGCTTTGTATTTCTGTATAGTCTCAAGACGTGTAAATATCCATCCTTTCTACAAAAAGTGTTTTAAGTTATATTATATTCAGTTTACTGACCACTGTTTTAATGTGCTATTGGTCTTTGGGGGTGCTTATTAGCCACTGAGTTTTTAAACACAGGCGCAATAGCTTTTCTGGTAATACCATTACTCTCAGACATGAAAACCATGCTTAGAAAGTAACCATTCTGCAGGTGTCTGGTAATTCCTGAGAGATGCACGGTTGTAGCAGATAATTTCCGAATATCACCACTTCTCCAAGTAATATAATAGATGATGGTTAAGGGTGCTGAGCAGAATAAATGTCTGGTAACCTGAATATTACACGTTTTCCACTCTAGAACAACTTTCACGCTGCTCTAAATATCTATCTTTTATCTGTTTCTCAAGGGATTGTTTTCCCTTTTCCATAAATTACGCTAGTGCAATTAATTTACATCTAACCACCATTTACAGAGACTTCCAGAGAGTTGCTGCCACTATATACACTGAACTCTTGGAATCCTTGTAGCATGCTACCTGTTCCCTTATTGTAACTGCCACAACAGTACCTTTAAGTAAACAACTCTCTGTTTAAAAAAACAAAAAACCTTTTTATGTCTGGCTTGACAGAGCAGCTGTTAGTAGACGTTATGTAATCAATGTAAAAAAAAAAAGGGGTTTGATAAGCACTTTGGCTTTGGCTCCGCCCGCATGTTTGTAGCCAGGATTACATATTTTAATTACGGGTTTGCGTAACTTGCGAAATTCCATATAGTGAATCACGTGGAATTACTCCAAAATTCTGTGAGATTGCACAGTAGTCTGGGTGATTGCACAGTAAATCTGCATTAAGTGATTTTTATTAGTACAAACATGCCCTTGCGTCCAAAATGGAAGTGAGGATGGATTTTGTGCTAGCAAATAGCGCTAAATGTAATGAAACATGGATAGTGAGAGCGAGCACCTACTTGGGGTCCTAGCCCTATTTTCGTAGCTCAAAATGCAACATGCATCTATTTTCCAAGCAAGGTTGCATTTTGTGCTACGAAATAGATTTAAATGCAACAGAACATAGACAGGAGCATGAGCAGATAATCACACTGGGTACATTTTCCCTTGCTGTAGGATTTTTCCCCAAATGACTCTTAATTATGCAAACAGGCGTAATCGTGTTATCAGTAATTCCGCATCAAGAATAAGGTGGAAGTACTGAAATTACTCTAATTACTCCATCCTAATTGAAATTGCACACGGGCCAAATTTGATTGGGCAGAAGTTGTGTGCATCCACAAAAAAAGGTACATTCCCTCCACACAGATGTGATCATTTTGTTCATTTATCAAGCTGCCTGAACTTGGACTTTCAGAGTCATGCACAAGGCACTGTAATGCTAATAAGGCGTCTTAAATAACCAGATCATTTAAAGTGTTTGTTTTTCTCTGGCAGCAACATAGATGGATGGAGGACAGCCAGAAACGTAGCCTTCAGAGGGCAGTTTTGTGCTTGTTAGCCCAGGGCTATACTAATCTACATTGATTTGTAGGTCTGGCTTGAGAGTGCAACTGTCACTGGACCTTCTGTAATCAACAAAAAAGAGCTTTCAGAGTCCTACTGAGTGAGTGTCTTAGGCTCCACCAACATGTTGGTTTCCTAGAGTATAGTATTTGATTGGGACAAATGTGTGTGCTTCCACTAAAAATGCTCCTTGATGTGCACTTTTTTGCTAGTTGCAAAACTTATACTCAATACAACAGAACTGAGTGGGTTATGGTGGCGACCCAATGATCATGGCTATAGAACTGATCTGTTTATTATAAAATGTTATGATAAAGGCACTTGCCTGACATATTTATATATATATATTGTAAAAAGTGTATGGTAAACTCAATAGACATTTAGGTGTGCGCTCGCTCTGCCCCTTTTTTCCCTGTCTGCCTCGCAGTGATTGTGCATTCTGCCCTTGCAATGTAATCAGTTGTATTTCTCCTTTATTCCTTTGTTTGTACTATTTGTACTGTTATTGTGCCCTTTTTGCCTTCTGTATCCTCCGCCCGCTCTACCCTCTCGCTTTTCCCACTACTGCGTCCCCTGCGACCCCGTCCCCCGCTCGCCCATTCGTCCTGCTCTCACCTCCCAGCTGCTCCTCCCTCCCACCTCCCCTTCTTATGGCGGCCGTTGCACAGTGAGGAGAGCAACCCTTGACCCTGCTTCCAGGCAGGTCGCTCCCCACGCCGCACAGCACCACCTGTGTGTCCACGTCCCTGAGCCCGCTGTTGCTGCTTGCTGGAAGTTCGAGGCCCACTTCCACCCGCAGGCTACCACCTGCGTCTCATCCCTGGTGGCCAGTGGTAGGCCATAAGCTCTTTGCGCTCACTCTGCCCCTTTTTTCCCTGTCTGCCTCACGGTGATTGTGCATTCTGACCCTTGCATTGTGATCGGTTGTATTTCTCCTTTATTCCTTTTTTTGTACTATTTGTACTGTTATTGTGCCCTTTTTGCCTTCTGTATCCTCTGCCCGCTCTACCCTCTCCCTTTTCCCACCGCTGCGTCCCCTGCGGCCCCGCCCACCCATTTGGCCCGCTCCCACCTCCTAGCTGCTCCTCCCTCCCACCTCCCCTTCTTATGGCGGCCGTCCATGCCTGGACAGCTTCCTGGCTGCCCCGAAGCACACCAAAGGACCCTTCTCCTGCCGGAGCTGCAGCTTTACCAGCCTCCGAGCCGCTAAACCGCCAACCGTGACAGGAGGCAACCACCTCAGATGCATACTACTGAATACCCGCTCTGTACGCAAACACGCCGTCGAACTCTGGGACCTGCTCGACACATCCTCCTCGGACGTCGCCTTCCTGACAGAGACCTGGATGAACGCCTCCTCGGCACCTGACATATCCATAGCCATTCCGGACGGCTACAAGATCACCCGCAGGGACCGCACCAACGGAGTAGAAGGTGGAATCGCCATCATCCACAAGAAAACCCTCAGGGTCTCGACCAGCACCGACGACACAATCAGCACCGCCGAACACCTGCACTTCCAGATCCACACTGATCCCAACACCACCCTCAGAGGAACTCTCGTCTACAGGCCCCCCGGACCCCGGCCTCAGTTCAGCGACTCCATCGCTGACTTCGTCAGCACGCACGCCCTTGCCTCCACAGACTACATCCTCTTCGGAGACCTGAACTTCCACCTCAAGAACAACAACGACACCAACTCCACCACCCTGATTGACAACCTCGCCAACCTCGGACTCAGACAGCTCGTCACAATGCCCACCGACTCCGCCAGCCACACACTTGACTCCATCTTCTCCGCATGCAGCCACACAACTGAACTCTACTGGACCGACCATCGCTGCATCCACTTCACCTTCCAGAAACCCACCACGCACCACCGCACCCAACATATCCCCAGCTGCAGCTGGAGCAAAATCACCGAAGACCAGCTAAACGCCACCCTCGCCCGAAGCCCACTATCTGACCCCACCGACCCCGACACCGCCGCCCGCAACCTCAGGCGTTGGATCGACGACTGCGCCAACACTCTCGCCCCGATCAAGAAACCCTCCAACAGAAGCACTAACAAGAAAGCCAGCTGGTTCACCGCGGACCTCCAGGCCTCCAAGCAAACCTGCCGAAAACTAGAGAAGAAATGGCACCACGAACAGACACCGGACAGCTACACAGCCCACAAGAACGCCATCCGCAGACACCATCACCTCATCAGATCCGCCAAAAGGGCCTCCTTCAAGGACCGCCTCGACAACAACGCGCACAACAGCAAAGAGCTCTTCAACATCGTGAAGGAACTCTCCAACCCGAGCTCCAACACCAACGACATCCCACCATCGCAAGACCTGTGCGACTCCCTTGCCAGCTTCTTCCATCGCAAGATCGCAGACATCCACGACAGCTTCAACAACCTGACCGTCCCGACCGACACCACAGACCCCACGGCCACCACCCACATCGATCCCCTACTCACTTGGACCTACATAGACGACGACACCATCAAAATCTTTTTCAGCTCAATTTGAAGTTTGCAGGGGATTCTGGGTAGGAAAACGTTGGGGGATCCACGCAAACCATACCTCACTATGTTATGTTAATAGGACTTCTATAGCGCTCTGTTACCCTGAGGTGTCCTGGCGCTGTGCACTACCCTCCTAAAATGAACCTATGGTTATTTACTGGGATCATAATTATATAAATAGCCAAGTTTTTAATTCTTTCCTTAAGGGGAGGAGCTCAGTTATGTTTCAAAGATGAAAAGGCAGGCTGTTCCATGCCTTAGCAGCACAATGGCAAAAGCTCATGCCACCCCAATTGGCTTTGTTATAGCGGGGAAGGCTCACTTGTTTAGCTTGCGCCGAGCGTAAGATTCTTCCAGGAACATACCACTGTAAGGCATGTGTCAGAAAATCAGGACCAACTCCACTGAGTGCCTTAAAAACTATGCACAAGGCCTTAAACTGTATACGTTGTTTAACAGGTAGCCAATGGAGTGTCCTAAGACCCATCCTTACCGAGACAAACCTAGGTGTGCCAGTGATCAGCCTAGCTGCCGCATTCTGCACGATCTGGAGTCTGGCCAGGTGTCTCTTTTGAATGTTAATATAAAGGCTATTACAGTAGTCCAGTCGCGACAGAATGAGCGCAATGACTACTGTCTTCAGGCTGTCTTCCGTAAGGAAGAATTTGATTTTCCTGAGGGTTCTGAGAATAAAAAAGCAAGAAGATACAACTCCGCTAATTTGGTCGCTGAAAGAAAGCTTCAGGTCAAGAATCACTCCCAAGTTCTTAGCCCGTGCCACAGGGACTGGGGGTAGACCCATTGCAGTTGGCCACCAATCCGGTGTCCAGAGGTTAGCGAGGTTCCCAAAAACAATCACCTCTGTTTTGTCTGCATTCAACTTAAGACAATTGGATGCCATCCAGGCTGCAATCGCCTGCATGCAATTATGGCATCTAGATCCGGTCTCAGCCACGGACCCCTTCTGGATAGACAACACAATTTGCGTGTCATCCGCGTAGGACGTTAACTGGAATCCGAATGATCTGATCAGGACTGCCAGTGGTGCCACATACACATTAAACAATGTAGGGCTGAGCGAGGACCCCTGCGGAACACCACAGGGAAGAGAAAATGGCCTAGATCTATCTCTACCAAGATCTACCGTCTGAGTTCTGTTTGTCAGAAAAGACTTGAGAAGCTCCCATGCCTTGCCTTCAACCCCGACCGCCGATAAACGGTCCATCAAGACTGCATGATGGACCGTATCAAATGCGGCAGAGAGGTCCAGCATAATGAGTATAGCGGCACCACCCTGGTCCAGGGCCTCTCTGATCTCCTCAGTAGATTTGATCAGTGCCAGCTCAGTGCTGTGTTCAGCACGAAAACCAAACTGTGTAATGTCTAGCAAAGAGTTGGTCTGGAGGAATGAGCTGAGTTGACCATTCTTAGCCCTATCAATCATCTTTCCTGGAAAGGGGAGACGTGAGATGGACCTAGAATTACTAGGATCGAGTGGATCCAGGTTGGGTTTCTTTAGGAGGGGTGAGAGTGGATGCTATTTTCCAAGGACTCAGAAAATGGCCAGTATTAAAGATAGATGCAAACAGTGGAGTGAGGACTTCCCCAATGATTTCGGGAACCAGTTTCAGTATGACGACTGGACAGGGGTTCAGAGGGGAGCCTGACCGAATATCAAGTAAAAGTTTAATAACTCCTGATAGATCCAGCGGTGTGAAATGATCTAGCATAGGAGTATGCCTATTGTGGGCGTGAAAATGAAGGAGGAAAAAATGTTTTCAACCTTTTGTAAGAAGAAAGCCGCCAGGGACTCACATAGTTCTAGAGTGCTTTCGATTTTAGGGCTTGCGGGAGTAGAAAGCATGGAGACTGTATTAAACAGGACCTTAGATGAAGGACCCGCCTTCCTAATTTGTTCGCCAAAATATATCTTTTTGGTTTCAGAAAGCAGTTTTTTATATTTGGAAAGACATGCTTTATAAATTTCTTTGTCTGAGATTTTGTACCCTCTCCTCCACTCGCGCTCTAACTTTTGACATTCGAGTTTATGTTTTTTTAGATTTTCTGTATACCACGGGGCAAAAGGTGATGCCCGCTTGAGAGTGCGTTGTTTGCCCGGCGCTAATTTCCAGCAGATAGCGTCTACCCATTCCATATAAGAGTTTGTGGCTTCCTCAACATTAGAGGATAGGACGGGTAGTGAGGCTTTCAAAAGATTTTCCAATTCAGAGCTGTTGATATTTTTCCAGACCCTTATGGTTGTGACGGCCTTAGTAAAGGATTTGTATAGATGACGATAAACTTGCTTGAATTCAAAAAGAATCGCCGCGTGATCAGTCCATGTGAGTGGTACTGTTTTAGTATAAACAAGGTTAGGATTGTTTGAGAAAATCCCATCCAATATGTGTCCTGCAGAGTGTGTGGGATCTATCACTAATTGCTTAAGATCACCACCACTAAACATTTGCTGCAATTTGATGATATCCGTGTCAGTGAAATCTTCAAGGTGAAAGTTATAATCTCCCATCACCGTAAAAAACCTATTGCACAGCCCTTCCTCTAAAAGTATTCCGATGGAGTCTAGAAACACACCCCTGGAACCCGGGGGTTGAAAGAGAAGAATAGTGTTAAATGTATCATGGTCTGATGTTTGAATGTTAATGGATACTGCCTCACATGCCAGATTAGAAGCCTGGACAAAAGAAGGCTTCAAAGATTTGTGATATATATAACTGCCAGCCCACCGCCTCTCTTGATTGGTCTGTCAAGTGTAAAACATAAAATGCAGGGGGAAGTGGCTTTAACAAGATCAGGTCCAGATGCTTCATTGGTCCAAGATTCCGTTATAAAGGCTAATTTGATATTATAATCTTCAATGAGCAAAGCACATTCTACACTATGTTTAATTAAGGACCTCGCATTAAGGACTAGACTCCCCAGGGTGTCTAGTTTTCAGAAATGTGTGTGGTTTGGTAGGTTTCCCAAGATGGCCGCCAGCCCCGGGCCAAAAAACCAGGACCCCCTCCCTGCAAAACCAGGTAGTTTCAAATTGTTTCAATTGTTTCAATTGGATTGTTCAGGGATTTTGTTTCAAATGCAAATTAGGGGTGGGGGCTGTCCAATATGGGCATTCCGATGCCCCCACCCCTAATTTGCATTTGAACCAAAATCCCTGGTTTCTAGTGGGCTTTCTGCCCCCTGTACTTATTGGGCAGCCCCCGCCCCTAATTCAAATTAGAAAAGAAAATACCTGGTATCTAGTGGGCTTTTTTCCCCCCTGGGGGCAGATTGGGGGATACTGCCCCCATCTGCCCCTCAGGGGGGGCAGAAGGACTGTCATTTTGTGTCAGGGGCATTGGTATGCCCATATTGGGCAGCCCCCACCCCTAATTCAAATTAGGAAACAAATCTCTGGTATCTAGTGGAATTTCTGTCCCCTTGGGGGGCAGATTGGGGGATACTGCCCCCATCTGCCCCCCAGGGGGGGCAGAAGGACTGTCAATTTGTGTGGGGGGCATTGGCATGCCCATCTTGGGCAACCCCCACCCCTAAATTCATTGGATAAAAAAACCCTGGTGTCTAGTGGGCTCTCTGCCGCCCCAGAGGGGGGAGATTGGGCGCTACTACCCCCATCTGCCCCCCAGGGGAGGCTGAAAGACTGTACTTTTGTGGCAGGGGTAGTGGGGGCATTGACATGCCCATATTGGGCAGCCCCCACCCCTAATTCAATTTAGAAATAAATCCTTGGTATCTAGTGGGCTTTCTGCTCCTCGCAGGGGGAAGATTGGGGGCTCTGAAAGACTGGAGTTTTTGGGGTAGAGGTGTGGGGGCATTGACATGCCCGTTTTGGGCAGCCCCCACCCCTAATTGAAATTGCCATTAAAAAATCCCTGGTTTCAAGTGGGCTTTCTGCCCCCCGGTGGGGCAGATTGGGGGCTACTGCCCCCATCTGCCCCCCAGGAGGGCAGAAAGACTGAACATACCCAATTTTTGGGGGGGAGCAAAGGCCGTTGCCCAAGGGGTCGCTCCCCCCTCCCTGGTGGCTAGTGGGTGGATCCCTGCTTGGGGATCGCCCTCCTGGGGCAATCCCCAAGCAGGGATCCACTAGGGTTCCATTGGAAAGGGGAGAGTCTCTCCTTTCCAATGATACCTCTCCTGTCTATATATGTGCTCAGGGGGCTGAGATAGCCCCCTGAGCACATAGAAAGTGAAACTGAAATGAGCCACAAGCTCATTTCAGTTTCGGTTTCACTGAAATGACGTCAGCACGACGTGCGCGCTGATCCTCATTTCAGCTAAACCAAAGCTGTAGCCTCGGGAGCTGAGGAAGCTCTTCCCCAGCTCCCGAGCCTGTTAGGCGTGAAAGGGAATCCCTTTGGAGCCTGCACCAGAGGCATTCCCTGTGCCATGTGCTAGGACGGCCTGGGGCTGCTCGACGCACATGAGCAATGGTGCATCGGACGGCCCCGGTACTTCTCGGTACTATAATGTGACTTATTAACCCGTTGCGTGCGCGCATCGGCCAACGGCCATCGCGAGCACTACCTTGGTAGTGCTGCGCCCGTCCGTTGGGCGACGTAGCCCCGCCCACTCAATAAAACTCCTGCACCGCGACGGAATTTGCGCCGCGGTTAAGGAGTTAATCTCAAAGCTTCAACATGTTAAACAAATACACTTTTTTGAACTTCGAAGAGACTTTATCATATTTTACATGTTTGTTGGATGATTTACAGATCTAACATTTTCAGGGCTCGGCTTGTACATGGGATCTGAGAGACAAGCCTGACCTTTGGCTAGGCTCTGGCTCAGATCTCCTCATTAATTTATTGGCTCGCCCGCCTCTAGGAGTTTCAAGTTTCTCCTATATACTCTGAGCTGAGGGCAGTGTCCTACTGGGGCAGAAAATAGGCATGGGCACCAAAATAAAAGTAGTTCCCATCAGTGAATTAGAAAGCTAAAAATGTAGCCCATGTTTGCTAATTAGGACAGTTTTAAAGTTGTAAAGGCATGTTGTAAACGTTTTTTGCGAAATATGGAAGACTGCATAGATCTGAGCTTACTACAGGCAATGTTTATTTTAACAGAAGGGAAAGCACTAGTAAATAACTGGCCCACCAGACGATAATATAGGCCCACAAAGAGCCTAAAAACCGGCCCACACATTGCCCTGTCAGATCAGCCCATCGGGATACCTGATTGGCCACTCGTGAACCAGAAAAAAAATAAACATTTGGCAATCAAGATGACTAATAAAAATCAAAGGTCTAAATGTCGGGTAGTTGCTCCATATTGTTGTTAAGGGAGGAGTGGGGGAACGGGGTGGGGTTACGAAGTGATTTCCAAGAATCCGAGTGGAGTGGGCCTCAGGAGAAAGACATCATCTTTTCAAAAGATTAGAAAAAACCCAAAAACACTTCCACTGAAACGCACGAGAGCTTCCTCAATCTACAATACCTTGTTGCAGAAAGATTTCGTCTTTTACCTGAGCCTTCGCCCTGGGTAAATAGCTGAAATGGACTGCTTGATATGCGTCACGTCACTATATTTAGAAATAACTATGCGTAAGATTGAGCTGCTATCATGTGAAATAAAAAAAAAAACAGGTACCACAAGTAGCAACGACATAGCTGAACAATATGATAGCACACGAACCTCGTAAATAACTGGGTTTTGTGGTTTTAATTTCACTCCTGGGGCAGACGGAAAGATTGGGCTTGTTTTTAATCCACGCCCAAGTGCACTGAGGTAAGTGAAATGTTTCTGCCAGTGTGTTATATGTCATTACTGATGTGTCAGTGCCGCACCCCTGCTCTTTAGGTTGATTTACCAGGCAGCCAGAAACTGTACAACGCAGAGCATTGCGCAATGTTGACAACGCCGCCCCCTCCATTACTTGGAATTAAACACGCACTCCGGAGGGCTCCCCGCCACCCGGCTGACAAGCGTTCTCCGAGACGCAGGGTGAAAAGCACTATTTCGAAACATGGGAAAAGTGAATGGAGAAGGCAGGGAGAAATATTGCAGTGAGGCGAAGACGTTCCGTCAAGTTACGGCTTTATGTTTCTAGGAAACGCACATCAAACATGATTCATTTCGTTTTTTATTTCCCTCTCCTTTCAAACACATAAATGTATTTAAATTCGAGAACACTCTGGGAGTCGAAATGAATTTATTTGTATTATGCCTTATAATAATCACACAAATAAACATCGCAGGAAAACGTTTTGTACATTTCCATCAGACCTCAGTCTGTGTTTCCCTTAACCCCTCCTAACAGCTGTGCGAGGCGCTTGAAAACATGACTTCAGAAACCAGCTGCTTCCCTGCACCGTAAACCTGTTGTACATTAGTGGAAACTTTCAGGCAATTGCTATCGGCTGGCCTGGTTACAGGAAGTCAAAGCAAACCGTGCTCAATTCTCCGAGGGAGTGGTGAAAAAGAGATTCTTAGCTTAAGGTTACTCAGGATAAATTGGATGGACTGTGACGTCAAATTCCTTAGTGAAAACAGATGTTGTATTGAATTACAAAACCGGTTTTTGTGGAACAAGATTTGCCTATGTAGATTGATAACCTTTCAGTGTACAACTTAGCACATTCTTGTGAACTGGTTTTGCAAATACTGAATCATTTCATATAGCTGCTTCTAAAATAATGCAACACTGGACCGTGTTGAAATCTCCTCTCAGTATGTACCTTCTGTTTGAGGCACAACTAAGGGGGTTAACACGTTGAACAGAGACTGGCTCACTGAGATGAACAAACTCTGGAGGCCATCTTTTTTATCCACCAAGACTCTTAAAAAATGACCGGAAATCTTAATATCACTTGGCGAAACCAATACCTCATCTCATTCACTGATTACACTCCCACTATACAGTATCAACAAGCATTGGCAAAAGCAAAAGGGCTGGAGTTGCCCGCCAGCCTTTTGGCAATTCTTGTTTTGTCATGGCTTTGACAAAACTTTATTTTTTGAGAAACTGCAGGGCATTTGTCAATCTAAAAAAAAATGGACCTAAAGGCAATCACTATTTTTGGTCTCGAAATAGCACACATTACCATAATGATCCCTGGCACTCAAGGGAACTATTTTATGTTTGGAAAATATGTCATACTCATAATTTTAGTAAAATCAAAAGTTCTTGGCTAACAGAGAACTAAAAAGTCAATCATTGTGTCATTGGCTGCAAGCTTCTTGCCTTTGAGAAAAAAAGAAGGAATGAAAGGAAAAGAAAGAAAGGAAAGAAGGAAAGGAAGAAGGAAGGCAAGAAAGAATTAAAGAAGAAAAGAAAGAAAGAAGGCAAGACAGAAAGAAGGCAAGAAAGAAAACAGGCAAGAAATAAGGAAGGCAACAAAGAAGGAAATAAGGAAAGCAAGAAAGAAAGAATGAAGGAAAAATAGGAGGAAGGCAAGAAACAAAAAACGAAGGATAGAAAGACAGACAGAAAGAAGAAAGGAAAGAAAGGAAGGAAGGAAGAAGGAAGGACAGCAAGAGAAGAAAGCAAGAAACAAAGGAAAGTGGAACGAAATAATAAAGAATTAAAGAAAGCAGGAAGAAGGAAAGAAAGAAAGAAAGAAAGAAAAAAGGAAAGAAAGAAAAAGAAAGAAAGAGAAAGAAAGAAAGGAAGAAAGAAAGAAAGAAAGAATATATGAATCAAAGCAAGGGCAATAGAATGAAAACAAGAAAGAAGGACTGAAAAAAAGAAAGAAGGAGAGAGTGAAAGCAAGAAGACAAGAGAGAAAAAAAGCAAGAAAGACAGAATGGAAAAAAAAATAAAACAAGAAAGAGGCGAGAAGGAATAAAAAAAAGAAAGGAAGAAAATGGAAAGAAGGAATGAAAGAAAAAGGAAATTAAGACATAAGGCATGAAAGAAAGAAGGTATGAGAGAAGGAAAAGCAAAGAAAGAATGAAAAAAGAAAGAAGAGGAATGAAAGAATGGAATAAAGGAAGCAAGGACAAAGGAAACACAGAAACAGAAAGAAGGAAGAAGGAAAGAAAGGAAGAAGAAAGGAAAGAAGGAAAAAGTGTTACATATGCTGCAAATTAAACATGAGAAAGGCAGGTTTGCTTCCTGGGCAACATTTGCTCCTCAGGATTGTGGTTGAGTCTCTTGAAGCATTTGCCCTCTTCATGGAGGGATACCCTACTGGCCCTTGGTAAGTGTGGCAGCACTTGCTGTTAAATGTGTTTGAATCCTCGAGAAATATGTCTTAATGTTTAAGAGCAGCCAAAAACTGTCTCCCTAGTCTTGGGTGGATTTCATGGCTCACGTTAGGAAGACACTAGAAGGTTGGGAGAAGGGCAGCAAAGTGAGTGGCTATGATGGACTGTACAATCTATTTTTGAGAAAGCACATGTTCAGTAATTGCTTTGCAAAGCTGCACCAACACCTGATTGTTTCAAAGGTCACTGTGCCCAGTGATCTTGCAAATTAAGCTGATCTCTGTACAGTACAAGGATGTCAAAGAAAATACCTGGAGGAACCATCAGAATGGGGACAGGGTCCCCACTAGAAGAAGTAGGTGGAAGACAAAGAGAAACCAAAGAAGTTTTCTAAAGGCCCAAAGGAGTTTTCGGGGGAAAGAATCCCAGTCCAATCCTGAACAGAAAAAGAGTGGTTTTAATGGAAAGAAGTCCCCGAACTACTTCTTGCCCAAGTGCCCTGAGTGCTACCATTATGAGCACTTTATGTGGGATGCCATCTGCACCCGCAGGAAGCAACCACCACTGTTGGGTTTACCCTTGGAAGGGCCAGTATAGTGATGGGGGAGGAGTTTGCCCCCAGTTGGTTATGGAGGGAGTGCAGAGTTTCCTTAAAGGTAACTTTGAGTCCAGCCATGCCTGTTGGGAAATGATCTTGAGCACACTGTGTGGAAAGAGATAGAGCTCAGGTTTCAGTGGCGATGGGGTTGCCTGAGTGGGTGTGCCTGACCACATGGTCCATGGTAGCCCAACAAGGGAGCCAGAAGGACCTGAGCCCAGTAAAATGGCCAGGTGGCTTCTAAGAAGAGGAAGGACGGGGGCACGCGAAACCCTCTACCGCATTTCCTATACTCTGTGAGGAGGCTGATCCTGAGTGTGACGGCCCAACCTACAGGTGAAAACATTGGCTCATGACATCCCCCTGGCAGGACATCAGGGGCAGACTAAAACCTTTGACTAACTGGTTACCCACTTCGTTTGGCCCCAGATGTGGATGCAGTCTGATACCTGGTGCAAATCTTTCATGACCTGCGATGCCAGTGGGAAGTCAGGTGCAAAGCACAAGGCCCCCCTTATTCTTCCTGTAGTGAGAACACATTTTTTGAGAGGGTAGGCACTTATATTGTTGGGCATCTGGACCCCAAGACTGCCTAAGGCAAAAAGTCCATCCTGGTCTTGGTGACCATGCCACATGGTACCCTTAGGTCATACCTGAGGTCATACCCCTGAAGTCGATAACTGCTTCCACAATGGCCAGGGCACTGATGTGTATATTTCCCATTTGGCCTACTATTTGTCTACAGGGAGGAAGGAAGCTGGATTCAGCTCCTTTGAACTTCCATTAGCCCACCCTGTATGTGGACTTCTCAGTCTTGTGAAAGAGGGGGGGAGCAATCTTCCATGAAACCCTCTCATGATGTGGTGAGGTACACGTTTGCCCTCAGGTCTCAGATGAAACACTTCTGGAATGAGGCCACTTACAACCTAGAGGCCGCACCCAGAGCCAGGAACCCTGGTTCTTTCCCCACACACGATACACTGCTGCACTTCTCCATACTATTAACTCAGGCCGAGGCTCGCCACACTGCTACCATACCACACATGCGTCTCCTTCAAGTTCTTATGCACTCTCCTACACCATACACCCACCACTCCTGCACCAAGAGCACTCAGCACCCAACCCGCTCACACTCACACAAACCAACCAGCCACCCGCTCACTCTCACACAGACCATACCCTACCCAAACAACATGCCCCAATCACATGCATGCTCCTCAGCAACAGCCCGCTCACCAAACACACCACACAGATATGGGACTCACTGCACAACCATGCTCCAAACCTGCACTTTCTCAATGAAACATCGCTAAACTCAACAGCAGCACGAGGCATCGCTGCAGCCACCCCCTTGGTTTCACCCAGCTTGTTACCAACCTCACTCACACCTCCAGACACCTATTGGACCTGATTTTCTCTTCAATCAGCAACATCACAGTCGACAAGCCAGCAGCTATGACCTCGACAGACTACACCCACGTCAATTTCAGTATACCTATCCACACCTTCACAGACCTACCACCACCTGACCTGTATTACACAGCTGGAAAAGCATCTTAGAAGAGGAGTGAGCTTCCACCCTTTCTGAAAACACCGGCCTGAGCACACCAGAGACTTGCTGAAAGCCAATAAAAACAGATGGATCACCAGACACAATGAGACCCTGGCTTCCTGTTAAGTGCAACCCAATGGCAAAGACCAGCTGGTACACAGAAGAACTCAGGCTGATGAAACGCCGCTGCAAGCAACTGAAGTGCAAATCTAGAACAAGTCAAGAGACTGCAGATAATGATTTCTTCAAATCAGCCCTAAGACGCTACCACCAGCAGATACTGAATATCAAGTGCACAGTTCTTGCAGATCGCATCAGCACCAGAACTGACAGCAGAAAGGAAATCTCCCTCGCAACCCCCAGCAACATCATCCCCTCACAAGACCTTTGCAACAAGCTCTTGGAATTTTTCTGTAACAAAATCACCTCCATATACATCAGCTTCCACCCTCAACAGGACCCAATTATCATCACAACTCAACTTCCCATCATGGTGTCATGATCCACGTGTCCCCTGGGAGGGAACTGACAGTAGAGCTGATTGGTGGCGTGTACCTCACGGAACAGATCCTCTCCTCTCTTCTCAGCCAGATGAACCATCGGACTGGACTGTGTTTCGGAGCCCGCACCTTAATTGCAAACCGCTTTCTCCTGACAAGATTCAGTCAGTCAGAAAGCTTTATTTCGATAAAAATTGTATCATAAAAGCATTAACATACAAACATAAAAGGTACAATTTATCGAAAAAGCGACCTTTAAAACAAATGTCAGTGACTGGAGATGGACTATCCATCTAATTACTTTACGCCAGCCTAAAATAAGTTACAATGTTAGAGACTTCCATTATTTAAGAATTAAGATGTGATCAAAATCATTTCACATATAATAAAATCAGGATTAAAAAACATTAAACAAGATCATGTGGTGGGACAGAGGAGTTTACTTCTGATGATCCAAGACCACCCCAGAAATTTAGCCACGGCACAGACCAGCACTAGGCTGGTATCTGATCGTAATACTCGTAATGCCACACGGTAGTTTAATGTGCCCAGCAAGCGGCAAGCGGGGCCTAGCCATCTACTTCTTGGATTTTTGTATGCTGGGCATTCAAACAAAATGTGTGCCGTGCTCTCGACCTTCCCCGCACAACTCAGGCAAGTGTCCGGGGTCTGGTAAGGAGGCTTCCATTTGCTAGTAAACTCTCGGGTTGGGAGTGTCTCAAATCTAAATTGAAGGTACAATGACCTATCCCTTGGTTTCTGGACAAAATCAAGGTAGGACTCGAAGCTAACGACTTGTTTATGAATGTAAAAAGCTTCGGTTAGCCTGCCCGTGTTGGAGTTACTAAAGTCCTGGCGGTCAATCCATACCCAATAGGCTCTTTTGAGGTCTACCTTACTCAGAGGTGCCCCGTACTCCCAAGCTTCTTTAAAACCTAGCAGATTAAGAGACTTTTTGATGTTACAGAGCCAGCTTACTCTGTGTGAGCCCAGAGAATTCATTATTTCTCTTAGGCCCTCAGTGTATTTAGCTAGCTCCGGTGTGCGCCAAAGGCAAGCCCAGAATAGCAAAGGGCGTAGCCTCGCCATGTCCCTAATCGAGCGCCTGCCCAGGTCGTTAAAGAGTGGTTTGAGTGGAGTTCCCCTTGGAAGAGAAACCAATTCTCTCAGAAATTTGTTCTCGGACCTAGAAATTTCGTCAAGGTTATCATATCCCCAAAGTTCGGCTCTGTACAGCGCCGAACCAACTGCTTTGGCCTGATAGATCACTAACGCGGGAGCGATTGGCTTGCTCTGCGAGGAGCGATGTTCTTTAGCAATGGCCCCCGTGGCTCGTTTGTGGTTTAGCAGCATCTTATGAATGTGGGGTCTCCAGCTTAGGCTGTCGGAAATTCTAATTCCGAGATAATCAAATAATTTTACATATTCCAAAGGGGCTCCATCAACCGTAATGGCGACGCTGGATGATCTACGCGAATTAAAAGAAAGAAGCTTGGTCTTTAGTGTGTTTATGGTCAAACCTCTCAATGTGCAGAACAAATGGAATCTATCCAAAAGCTTTTGTAGCCCTGCTGGTGTTTTAGAAATTAGAAGGGTATCATCTGCAAAGAGGAGGGTGGGGACTCTTTCGCCCGCCAGGGCAGGGGCATCAGCTGGAGTATCTTGCAAAAACTTCACCACTCCATTCACAAATAAGGAAAAGAGGGTGGGTGCCAGTACACAGCCCTGGCGGACTCCTCTGTTAACTAAGATCTTTTCTGTTTTCTGGGCCTGAGTTCTCCACCTCACCTGAGCATAGTTACCCTCATGGAGACGGACCAGAAGGTCGAGGACGGGGGGAGGGACACCCATGTCCTTCAAGACCAACCAAAGGCGATCGTGAGGGACCAGGTCAAAGGCAGTCTTCAGATCTATAAAGGCCAAATGAAGACTGCCCCTGCCGATCAGGACCACCTTCCAATATAACAATAGCAGCCTAAAGACCTGGTCGATCGTGCCCGTGTTTGGTCTGAAACCAGCCTGATAGTGGGACAAGATGTTGTTCTCATTGGCCCACAATAGGATACGCTCCAACAGGACCCTGCCAACCACCTTCTGGCTAACGTCAATAAGACTTATTGGTCGGTAGTTGGTAGGGTCCTCTCTAGAACCCATTTTAAATATTGGGATTACCTCTGCTCCTTTCCAAGACTCAGGGATTGGCGATCCCTTGAGAAATGCATTGAGCAGGATGGTAAAATATGCTGCCCAATGTTTGGAGTCAGAACGGAACAGCTCACCAGGAAGGCCATCAGGGCCGGGGGCCTTGGCTGGAACTATTTTGTTAATAGCAGTCATGACTTCCTCCTCCAAGAAAGGATCATAACTCTCAGGAGTAGGGTCTACCAAAACGGTATGAGAAGAAACCCAAGGGCTTTGAGTGTCCTCACCAGAATAAAGGTTTGAGAAGTGGGCAAACCATTCCTGATTTGTAATGTGATTTAAAATTATATCAGGGTCCGAATCTTTTGAGTATCTGCAAAGATTCCAGAATGCAGTCCCATCTCTGGCTAAGCTGGCAGCTTTCAGGGCCTGCCAGTGGGTTTCCTCCCAGGCACACTTGGCTTTAGCCACAGCCTTTCTGTAGTCTGATCTGGCAATTTGGACTTGGCAACAATCCCTGTTTTTGAGAGCGGTTACAAGCTTTTTCTTTCTAGCCTTGCATTCAGGATTATACCAGGAACCAGGAGCTTTGCGCCTATTGGGTTTACCAATGAAAGAGGATACCATGAAGAGTGACCCTATCGAATCAGCTGTGGCTGTGTGGATGGTCCCAGCCCTTAAACTCCCATCGGGTTCGTCAAAAGCTCTCTTAAGTTCTGCAGTTTTTGTCAGCAGAATCTCTTTTATTGATATAAGTTTTTGCTCATCTGAGGAGATTGTCGGCCATTTGAGGTATCTTTTACAGTTCGATGGGATTACTTCTTTGGTAATCATAATAGGGCAAGGGCCAGAGCTTGGTAGATCGAAAGACCATGGTCTCTTCAATATCAAACACAGGGGATTCTGGTCACTGTCGATGGTAGGGGCTATGACCAAATCCACTGCGTATCGCCATAGTCTGCGATCCATCAAGATATAATCGATACGAGATGGACTGGAAATTCTGTTGAAGGTGGGTATGGTGCAGATCGGAGCTTCCAAATCCCCTCTACTTCCACGGACGAAGTGATCTCACAGTCACACGCGCACACACACATCACACGCTGGAGGGGCCCATTACACCAACATTCATCCTACCACTCTTATCCGTGCCATGTATAAGGGGAAACACTTTCAATATACCTAACCAATCTGCATGTACTTTGAGGTCAATGCGACCAACTAGTTGCTTATAAATCTAGCGAAAACATTTCAAAGAATATGCAAATAAATTCAATAATCATGACAAGAAAATAACCACCCGACTCAGAGATTCAAACAGAAATATTTGTTTATCTAAAATTGTAAGAAAAGCCAATTAAATGCAAATTCATTTTCTCTCATATTTACCTATTCTGTCTAAATGTCAGATCCTAAGTCAGAACCGGTCCTCAGTAGGTGAAACAGAGTCTCTTGCCTTCATGTAGAGTCACCGTCCGCTCTGTCAGCATAGGGACCTCGGATCATCAGTTCGGGAAGAAGTGGCGCTAGACCTCTCTAGTCTACTAATATTTATACCAAAATTACATTACAAAATGTTACAATCCTCATCCGTTTAGCAGGAAAAGATGTTGTCTTGATACAATAAGAAATTTTCTCATGTATTGTTAACTTCAAATTCTGAATAGAAATTATAAGTCCATAGCTAATTCGTTACTTCTACGGATGTCTCTACTAGATAAATTTGTATCCAGTTGTGGGATCATTACAAGTTCATAGATTCAATATTTCGGGATTGCAACAAACCCCATTTCCAGGGGCATTTGGCAGACTTCCTGGGCTTGTCGTCATGATCATGACTTTTCAGTTCATCAGAAGTGCAAGGTCACAGGCAACGCGAAGCCTCTTTGCAAAATTTCCATCTACTCGAATGCAGGCTGCGGGTGGTAGCCATTTTCTGGTAGGCCACATTAGTCAACTTAAGTGAAAATAGACATAAAACAGAATTACTGCACGGAAATGATTATACAATGTTATTCCCCTGCTAATACCCGTATGTGTATGTATTTATCTAGCCATTTGCGACATCTAAAGCCATTAATGCATATTAATTATAAGCGCAACACAATAACATTACATAAGCAACATCGATTTCTGTCAGTTTGCTCACCAACTTAGTTCACTTATTATTGAAGCCCTGCAATAGCATTCCCACGTGTAATTCTCTTGTTAATAAGGTTGGTTAGGCAAGACTTTAACATCTCTTTAGTAATTAATGATTAATCAGTAGTACTTTTAATTATAACATGCGAAAATGAAACAGGTATTTGGTTTTAAAGGAAAAACCCTGCTCCATCAATCCCCCCTTTGGTGATATCTAATCACCACAAAAATCAAAAACCAAAAAAATCAATTTAGTTTCCCCTTTTGGAAGAAATTCAAAATATCTTCTTGTTCATTTTTTTCAAACCCTTGTTTCCATCTCATCTTCCTTTTTAGTTTCTATATACATGCTTTCTCTTAGCTCTTCTAATTCTATTTCTTGTGGATCTCTTTCTAGTTTCTTTTGTCTCCTTTTAACATTTTTTTTTGTGATTTTCTTTTTATTTCTTCTATATCTACAACACATACACCCTAATCTAAGGATCAATAATGTAACAATTACACAGGTTAATGGAAATAATATCTTACCAAAAATGGTACTACCTATTTTAGCTATAAAATTATTAATAGCAATCATCTTATTAGCCATTCTAGTCCAGATACTTTCAGCTTCCAGTGGTACTAATTCTTCATGCAAATCAGTAATATTTTTGATATAAACCTTTAGATCTTTACTTTCGTCAGGAATGTAAGTGCAACAATGTTGAACTTTCAGCATTCCACAGACTCCACCCTCTTTTGCCAAAAGAATGTCAAGGGCAAGTCGATTTTGCATCGCCATAGCACGCAAAGCAACCATTTCACGAAGCGAGAGGTGCACTGATAGCCCTCTGGTTAGTCCTGCCTCATGTGTCACGGCAAAGCAACGCTTGAGTATCTGTTTGCAAAGAAAACTGTATTTTAAATTTGCGTAAAATTTGTGTAAAGTCACGTTTAATTTTTAAAACTCACATCTTTGACCTACTTCCGGTTGGTTCTTCACTTCCGCCCTAAGCGCAGTCTAGTGCTAAGAGGGAGGGAGCTAGCAGCTGCTGCACAGCAGAGCTGATTGGTTGGAGGGCGGTAGGGGACGGTACTTTAGCGCGCTGGAGCAAACGCGCAGCGGACGAAGCGAGAGGTGCACTGATAGCCCTCTGGTTAGTCCTGCCTCATGTGTCACGGCAAAACAACGCTTGAGTATCTCTTTGCAAAGAAAACTGTATTTTAAATTTGCGTAAAATTTGTGTAAAGTCACGTTTGATTTTTAAAACTCACATCTTTGACCTACTTCCGGTTGGTTCTTCACTTCCGCCCTAAGCGCAGTCTAGTGCTAAGAGGGAGGGAGCTAGCAGCTGCTGCACAGCAGAGCTGATTGGTTGGAGGGCGGTAGGGGACGGTACTTTAGTGCACTGGAGCAAGCGCGCAGCGGACGAAGTGAGAGGTGCACTGATAGCCCTCTGGTTAGTCCTGCCTCATGTGTCACGGCAAAGCAACGCTTGAGTATCTGTTTGCAAAGAAAACTGTATTTTAAATTTGCGTAAAATTTGTGTAAAGTCACGTTTGATTTTTAAAACTCACATCTTTGACCTACTTCCGGTTGGTTCTTCACTTCCACCCTAAGCGCAGTCTAGTGCTAAGAGGGAGGGAGCTAGCAGCTGCTGCACAGCAGAGCTGATTGGTTGGAGGGCGGTAGGGGACGGTACTTTAGCGCACTGGAGCAAACGCGCAGCGGACGCGCGCAGCGGGCGCGCCGCGGGCGCGCCGAAGGCGTGCCTAAGGCAAGCCCGTCTGCGCCCGTCCGCGCCCTGCCTGGACCAGGGGCCATAAACCCTGGCCAAATGCTGAGGTACTCGTCTGCTGAGTTGATGTCCTATGCCACATTGGCCCTTCCGCTCAAACCCCATACCCTGTCAATTTTGGGAAAAGAAAACCTCTCTAGGACTCCCGCTGTGATTCCCACCTACGCTGCTGCTCCCCCAGCCCTCCCTGTATCTAGTTCAGGGAAATCGCTGGGCCTGACAGTGGCTCTTTTGAATACAAGATCTTTAAACAAACATTGTCTTGAAATTTTTACCCTCCTTCATGATGGCGATATTGATATCCTATCATTAACAGAAACTTGGATGGGGGAGGCATCTGTCCCCGACCTCATTTTCTCCCTGCCAGATGATTTTGATGTCTGTTGGCATAACAGGCAGGATAATAGAAGAGGTGGGGGGGTGGCAACTTTTTTCAAAACTAGTCTAAAGGCCACCAAAATACTATCAGAAAGCTTGGATAATTCGGAGTTCCTAGGAGTCAAGTTTACGTCTGACTCCTCTTGCTTTGTATTGCTAACAGTTTATCGCCCTCCGGATGCCCCACCAGGGTTCTGCGATCATTTTAGCGAAACCTTATCAGATCTTAGTACACGCTATCAAAGACTTATGGTTGTGGGCGATTTTAATTTCCACTGGGACAGCAATCCACGTGATTCTCAGGCTTGTCAGCTCGATACGACTATGGCTAACTTGGGGTTCCATCAGTTGGTTAATGGCCCTACTCACGTCAAGGGGCACACCCTGGATTTGGTTTGGTCTACGAGCCAGCAAGATAGACTTTTAAAATGTCTCCCATGTGTCTGGTCGGATCACTTCCTCATTTCCTGCTGGGTCCCTCTGGACGGTTCTTCCACCCGTCTACCCCCAGAGTGGAGGAGAGTGCGAAGCTGGCACAAGATCGAGTCGGATAACCTTACTAACTTCCTCCACAGACTCCCCCCGTACAGGCCGGAGGAGGGTTATACTAATATTGACCTATTCAGCCAGTCTCTTAATGATACTCTCCTCTTGGCCATTGACCATCTAGCACCAGTACGTAGGGAAAGAGTCAAGCCTAAAAACAAAGGGGCCCCCTGGTTTAATGAGGCTTTACGAATACATAGACAGAGCCTACGTAAAGTAGAAAGACAGTGGAGAAGAGCCTATAAGGCTTCTGACCTGATCCTCTATAAAGCTGCTTTGGCCCTCTATAAGAGAGCTATCACCTCAAGGAAAGCTGAATATTATGAGGCTCGGATTACTGAGGCTCCTAATAAGCAAAAGGAAACCTTCAAGATCCTAAAAGAACTCAGCAGCAAGATTGATGTACCCTCGTCTCAAATACCCTTCGATGTCGACACCCTGCAGTCCTTCTTCCTGCAGAAAGTGATGAATATTCTGCATGAGATCAATAGCCTCCCTGTGACTGATGTCAGTCAAGGACTGGTGTCGCCTCAAATTTCACCAGCCCAATTTCTTGCCCAATTCCCGCCGCTGGACTCAGAAGCGCTGGCCTTCTTGATAAACAAGATCAAATCCGGCTCTCCGGCCGATCCCTGCCCTCCGAGGATCTTCCAGTTGGCTCGCCCAATTCTGGAACGCCAGATTCTCTCGCTCCTTAACCTTTCCCTAGCCACGGATCAGGTGCCAAGCAATCTGAAGGAGGCTCGAGTTATCCCTCTTTTGAAAAAGCCAGGAGCTGATAAGGCTGATCTGAAAAATTACAGGCCTATCTCACAGCTCCCTTTTTTGGCTAAAGTCATGGAGCAACATGTCCTAATACACCTTTCTGGCTTCTTGGACACATTTAAGCTTTTACATCCTCGTCAGGCAGGCTTTAGAGCATACCATAGTACGGAGTTAGTCATGCTGTCCGTCCTTGACGACCTTAGATTGAATGCTGATAAGAGAGAGCCGAGCGCACTTGTGCTCTTGGACCTCTCTGCAGCATTTAATACGGTCAGTCATTCCATCCTGCTGGGCCGTCTGTTGGACCTGGGACTCAGGGGCTCGGCCCTTGACTGGTTAAAATCTTTCCTCTCTGGTCGCTCGCAAAGGGTGCAGCTTGGCGACCGTTCCTCTGAGAAAGGTGTCATTCCATGCGGCGTACCCCAGGGCTCTGCGTTATCTCCACTGCTCTTCAACATCTACCTGCAACCTTTAGTGGCCGCCTTATCCAATCTTGACTGTCGTGTTTTTAATTATGCTGACGACACACAGCTCATTTTGAGGATTGACAATTCAGCCAAGGCCCAGGAGACGGCTCAAAACATTTTGAGATTAACAACTAGCTGGATGACTACTAACTCTCTGAAAATTAATCCGGATAAAACGGAGGTCCTCGTCATCCCAACTATTAACAACTCCTGGGGTGACCTGTTCTGGCCCATAGAACTTGGGACCCCTCCATGCCCATCCCCAGTTGTAAAAAGCTTGGGAATCAAGATTGATGCAGAACTCTCACTAAGCCATCAAGTCTCTTCTGTGGTGGGCACTTGCTCGGGTATTATGAGACAATTGAGGAAACTGGCCCCCATTTTGTCCACTTCTACCATGAAAACCATAGTCTCGGCTACTATTCTATCTCGCCTTGACTATGGAAATGCGCTGTACCTAGGTCTCCCGCAGAAACTCTCCAACCGGCCCCAGGTGGCACAGAATGATGCTGCTAGGTTAGTCTTTAACCTTCCTAGAAGGTCTCATGCATCACCCCTGCTTCTAAAGCTACACTGGTTGCCCGTTGGACAACGCGCTAAATTTAAGGCCCTATGTATCGCCCACAAGTCCCTCTATGGTCACGCTCCCAGCTACATTAGGGATCGTCTGGCCAGGTATATTCCGGGACGCCCACTTCGTTCTACAGACGCTTTCCATCTGGTCTGTCCTCGAAGCAACTTGGCTTCCAAGGGCGGGCGAGCCTTCTCGGTGATCTTGCCTCGCCTTTGGAATCAACTGCCGGACGTCGTACGGAAAGAACCAGGCTTACTCCCCTTTCGGAAGATGCTGAAAACGCTGCTTTTTAGAGATAGTTTCTAAGTTTCCTATGACCAGGACTGTTTCATCGGGCTATCTCTGCAAATCTCCTTCTGTCAGCGCTATGAGACCAGTCGGTATATATGCGCTATATAAATTTCCTACAAATACAAATACAAATTCTGTATTAACCAAAAGAAAGCCTCCAGCGGTGCTTGTTGACAAGCGATCTACCACTGTTGACAGCTTCCGAATGCCAAATGCATTCAAAGAAATTCCCACTGCTGGAATTAAAGCACCAAAAATATCTCCTAGAAGGTCTCATGCATCACCCCTGCTTCTAAAGCTACACTGGTTGCCCGTTGGACAACGCGCTAAATTTAAGGCCCTATGTATCGCCCACAAGTCCCTCTATGGTCACGCTCCCAGCTACATTAGGGATCGTCTGGCCAGGTATATTCCAGGACGCCCACTTCGTTCTACAGACGCTTTCCATCTGGTCTGTCCTCAAAGCAACTTGGCTTCCAAGGGCGGGCGAGCCTTCTCGGTGATCTTGCCTCGCCTTTGGAATCAACTGCCGGACGTCGTACGGAAAGAACCAGGCTTACTCCCCTTTCGAAAGATGCTGAAAACGCTGCTTTTTAGAGATAGTTTCTAAGTTTCCTATGACCAGGACTGTTTCATCGGGCTATCTCTGCAAATCTCCTTCTGTCAGCGCTATGAGACCAGTCGGTATATATGCGCTATATAAATTTCCTACAAATACAAATACAAATTCTGTATTAACCAAAAGAAAGCCTCCAGCGGTGCTTGTTGACAAGCGATCTACCACTGTTGACAGCTTCCGAATGCCAAATGCATTCAAAGAAATTCCCACTGCTGGAATTAAAGCACCAAAAATATCTCCTACAATTTCTGTCCATGTTTCTCTTCTATAGCGTGTTAATAGATTAGTTTGTTCAGCATCATCTACTCTATCCATGTGAAAAATCTTTGGAAAGACCAGGCCAACATAACATGTACCAAACCAATGGTCAGGCAAACGGTAATAACCCTTGTTCCCACAAATATAATACACTCCCGGGAAAACTGGATCTTCTCCTCCTCTAAATCCCCATCCGGTTGCAATAAAGTATGTATCATGGCACTCACTAGTCCCTATGAAATAATAATCATACTGGGATCTCTTCCTGGTAATGCACAGTTTGCCTTTCTGTGGGGCATCTATAGCCATAGTTGGACTGGCTCCATTCTTCAACTCCTTTTCTTTCTCAATATCCCACATTGTGTCACTCATTTATGCCCTTCTGCTTTCTTGTGCATGTTCAACCTTCTTCTCTCAACCATGTCTAGAAAATTCTTCTCTTCTCCCTTCAAACTGCAAGTTAAATTGTTTCTAAAAACATATTCTAAGGTTAATTCTTTAGTTTCTAAAAAAATCTCACCTAAAGTGTTAGCTTCTTTTGCTGGATTCAGTGCTTTATGCATAGGCAGTTGCCCAAGAATATTATCTACATTAGACATATTATAATCTAATTTCCCTAACTGGTAAAATATACTAATCAACACACTACAGGAAATTCCATACGTAGCCGGAAGAGGATGATAAGTCACTCCTTCTGAAACACAGGCAGGTAATTGCATGCAAACGTAGCAATCCCTTACTTCCATTGTCTTTACGTATTCATACAACAATTTTGAAAAAACATTGCTAGAAAAATCATTAATTGACCTATCCTTATGTATATGTACATTGCTAGTTCTAGTTGGTACTATTTTCTGTGAACTTTTCCCTATATTAGTTCTGGACTTCCTTGACTGTCTGCCTCTTCTCCTTGTTCAGGCAGTGCCACATACGTCCATTCCGGTGACTTGTACCTCTGGGTTGGTTTTCTTATTCTTTTAGCTCTCTCAGGTATCTTTGTTTCTTCTTCTTTAGTTGGGTTTTGACTTGACACTTCGTTCACTTGTTCGGCTTTCGAAGAGTTAACTCGTGTCAGTCTGTACCTCAGTCTCTTTATCTTATTTGGCCAGAGATCACCTTTAGCATTTCTCTTTTGTTTTCCCTCTTTATTGTTTCTTTCTCCAAGCCAAGTTCTCTTTCTCAGAACTCGTCCTCCATGTATCTCATTATCACTTTCATCGGACTCTGTCTCAGTTGCCTCTTGTCCATCAACAGCTTTCTTTTGTCCAACAACTTCCTTTTCTCCAACAGTCTCTTTTTCCACCAATTGAGATTTCCCTACTTCTGTCCCTCCTCGGGTCTCCGACACGCAATCTTCTTGCTGTCTACTTGTCCCTTCACCTAGCTTATTGTTGATGTTCCCTACACCTCCTCTGGGTTTTTCCGCAATCTGTCCCTCTCGGTCTTTGTCTGTCCCTTCTTTTTCTATATTTATCTCAGGTGGAACTTGTCCAATTTCCTCTTGTGATTCAGGTGTCTCTTCTGTTGGAATGTTCTTTTCTTTTCTTTCTTTCTTTTTGTGTTGGTCACTGTTAATTGGAACCTCAGGTAATTCTTCAGAGTCTGAACTTGCCTCTGCAGTTTGCACTGTTCTTTTCAGAACCTCTTCTGGTGGGATGAAAATTTCCCTTGACTCACTTTCCCCACTTTCAGGATTCTTTTTCCTTCTTACTGTCTCGCTGTCTGCATCATCACTGGAATCTGATTCTTCAAAGTATTCTTTTCCAGTACCATCTCTTGGATTTGGAACTCTCAGTGTGTGACTTGCATGTATCCAATTTTTCACTCCAGCACACTTCACAGCAGTCGTTGTGGTCAAGATGACTTGTCTTGGCCTTCCCCACCTTGGAACCAGGCAATTCCTTCTTCTGTGGACTTTTATCCTTACCCAGTCCCCTGGGCTCAGATCATGGGCTTGTTTCTTTTCAAGTGTGGTGGCGTCTTCTCCAACCTGGTGAAACACAGAATGAACTGCGTCAGCCAGGCCCTTACAGTAATCCAAAATCATGTCATCAGTTATAGTCATCAACTTGTTGACTGGTACAAATGCATGTCTCATAGCACGTCCCATGATAATTTCATGTGTACTCAAACCTGTAGTTCTGTCCGGAGTAGACCTAATGGTCATCAGGACTAGAGGCAAGACATCGGGCCATTTCATTCCTGTGGCTAGGCACATTTTGCCAATTCTATTTTTGATGGTACCATTCATTTGTTCAACCACACCAGAAGCCTCTGGTCGGTAAGCACAATGTAGCTTCTGCTGTACACTCAATGCTTCACAAATTAGACCCATGATTTCATTATAAAAATGTCCTCCTCTGTCTGATTCAATGGTTACTGGGAACCCGTACCTTGGGATGAACTCTCTTAACAGTAATTTAGCCACTGTTATCCCATCATTTCTTCTTGTTGGATATGCCTCCACCCACCTGGAGAACAAACAGACCACCACCAGGACATACCTCAATCTGTTGACTGGGGGCATTTCAATGAAGTCTATCTGCATTCTTGTGAATGGTCCTCCCTCTCTGCCTATTGTTCCTAGGCTCACCACTGTTTTCTTTCCAGGATTGAATTGCTGACATATCAGACATCTCTGACAGAGACTTTCTGCTATCAGTCTGAACTTTGGACTGTACCAGGTTTGCTTAAAGGCTCTTATCATAGCATCCCTCCCCAGGTGTCCTTGGCCATGATACATCCTTGCCATTGTTGATAGCAGGCTATTTGGCATGACTGGTCTTCCATCCCTATAGACCCATACGTGATTTTTTTCTCTAGGTGCACATCCTGCTTTCACCCAATCTTTCATTTCCTCGTCTCCTGCCTCATCCTGCAATTGTTTCACTTCCTCCCATGTCCCCACCTCATTAGTAAACATCAAGGAACAAGAAGATATTTCTCTCTCTTTACTCCTGTTAATGGAATGATTGTTTCTTGCACAATATTGTGCTCTATCATTGGCAAATTTATTTCCCACGGTAACAAAATCATCACCTTGACCATGAGCAGCACATTTTACAACTGCTAGTTCTTTAGGCAGCTGTATCGCCTCTAGCAATTTTCCAACCACTTCAGCATTCTTTATGGGAGTTCCACTTGAGGTCAGGAAACCTCTTTGTAGCCATAGCTGGCCAAAATCATGGACAACTCCGAAGCCATACTGGCTGTCAGTCATCACAGTCACTCTCACACTCCTCCCAATCTTGCAAGCTTTTGTCAGTGCCACCAATTCTGCCACCTGAGCGGATTTAACTCCTTTCAAAGGTGATGCTTCCACAACTCCTGAAACTGTACACACAGCATAAGCAGCACTCAGTGTTCCTTCATCTGTTCTCAAGCAAGATCCATCCACAAACAACACATGATCACTTTCAGGCAATGGCAGATCTCTTATATCTGGCCTTGGTTTTGTACAGTAATCAAGCACATCCAGGCAGTCATGATCAACGTCATTTCTCACTCCCACACATTCAGCATCAGGCAACAGTGTCGCTGGATTCACATTCACACATCTCTCCAGGCTTACATTGGTTGCACCAAGAATGACTTTCTCATATTTAGTCAGCCGACTATGAGACATGAACTGTGTCCGGCTCCGTGTCAAAAGGATTGCTACATCATGAGGTACGAATACCCGTACAGGATATCCCATTATGATTCCCTCACTTTGTTCCAGGCTTTTGCAGGTAGCAGCTACTGCTTTCAGGCAACCTGGTAAACCCACAGCTACTGGGTCAAGAGTTGCTGAGAAATAGGCAATTGGCCTCCTCAGGCGTCCATGTTTCTGGATTAACACTGAAAGTGCACATCCATTTCTCTCACTACAATACAGCTCAAATTCCTTTTCATAATCGGGCATTCCTAGGGCAGGAGCTTCACATAGTCTGACCTTTAACTCTCTAAATGCAGCCATTTCTTCTGGATTTAGTTCTAATGGGTCTTTTACCTCACTTTTGGTCAATTTAATCAATGGTTTAGCAATCAGGGAAAAATTACTTATCCACTGACGACAGTAACCCACCATTCCCAGGAACATTCTCACTTCTCTCTGTGTCATTGGAGCTCTCATCCCTCTAATGATTTTAATCCTGTCAATGGTCACTTTTCTCAGACCTTTCTCAATGTTATGTCTCAAGTACTGGACTTCTTTCTTGCAGAATTGCAATTTGGCTGGAGATACTTTTAATCCTCCATTTGCCAAGTGATTCAGTAAAGCTATGGTATATACTTCACAGGCTTCACGGGTTTTTGATGCCACTAGCAGGTCATCAATATACTGGACCAAGACTGAATTTTCAGGCATTGTTAGACTTTCCAGAGATTTCTTCAGCAATTGATTAAATATTGAAGGGCTCTCTGTATACCCCTATGGAATTCGGCACCATGCCAAAATCCGCTCTCCAAATCTAAAAGAAAATATTGGCTGGCTGTCATGATGCAATGGAATTGAGAAGAAAGCATGACATAAATCAATTACAGTATACCATTCTGCATCATGGGGAATCTGATACAAAATTACTGATGGATTTGGCACAATGGGACAGCATGACACAACAATCTTGTTCATTTTTCTCAAATCCTGTACTATTCTGAACTTTCCATTAGGTTTCTTCAGTCCCATTATTGGTGAATTACATGGGCTGCTCAATATTTCTCTTAACACCCCCTGCTGAATCATCTTCTCAATTATGGGTGTTATTCCTTCAATTATTTCAGGTGTCAGTCTGTATTGCGGTATGTTTGGGTAAGCCACTCCCTCTTTTACAGTAATCTTTACTGGATCTACATTTCTCATCAGACCCACATCTTCTCCAGTAAAATCCCAAACTGCTGCTTTCACTGTCTGTTTCAATTCTGGGGGTAATGCATCTGGATTAAATATAGCATATGTTCCCAAAGCCTCACATTCCCTGTTATCCATGGTCATTCTGTATAGAACATCCTCATCTGGTGTTTCAAAGGTTATTCCATCTGGAGTACAGAAAATAGTGCAATTCATCTTGCACAGCAGGTCCCTGCCTAGCAAGTTCACAGGACTTGTGTCACACACCACAAATCGGTGCATGTCTGAAAAATTCCCTATTCTAACCCTTACTGGTTCAGTAAGTAGAGTTTTAATCTGTGTGTTGGACACACCAACTACTTGGATTGCTTCGTCCGAGAGAGGAAGATTCTTTATATCAGCTGACCTGACAGTTGATCTCGTGGCTCCTGTGTCAACTAAGAAAGTAACACTTTCACCATTAATGTTTCCATCTACAAAAGGCCCTGCCTGGTCTATTTCTAGAGTTGCGCCAAGTACGCACTCCTCCTCCTCTCTTCGGCACCGTCAGAAATCTCCCTTGGAGTCGCTTCCCTCATTTCTCAGCCAGTACTGAGAAACAGCGCTTGCGCGTTTTGGCTTGATTACCTGTTCTTCATCGTAGAACCCCGACTCTTGGCTGTACTTCTGGGATCCTCTTCTCTGTGGCAAGGGTGGTTTTGGCACCTGATTCTGCTGCTTATCAGCCTTCTGCTGTTGCCGATGCTGACCACACCCCTCACTCTGCACCTGTGAATTCAATGATGGATTGTCATCATTAGTAGACGGTGGATTCTTACACTCGGATTTCCAGTGTCCTAATTTTCCACAGTTGTGGCATGGGAACTTCTTTTTGGCTTCCTCAATGTTTCCTTTCCCTTTTCCTGGACCAAACCTTGGTTTATTTCCTGGGTTATTTGCTTGTTCAACCAACTGAGCTTCCTGTCTTTCTGCAACTTTCACCTGTGCCCACATTGCCTTTTCTTTTAGCTTCCTCTGCTTTGCCTCAATTTCATCACTGAAGTATTTTGCATGTCTCAGAATCTCATCAATCTTCTTGCTCTGCCAGTCTACGGTATGCTGCCTTATCATTTCACTGATTTCCGGCCGCAAACCATACACAAATCTATATACAAAATGGCTCAGGTCCTTGTCACCCAGATGTTCATCTCCACTGAACTGTTTGAAAGCTAATATTAGTCTTTCATAATATGCATGGACTGTTTCTTTCAATTCTTGGTGTGTTCGATCTATTTTAACCCAATCTGTTTCCTTGGGGGGTACCTTATTTTTCAAGAAGGCCATAACCTGCTCATATTTCTTCATTACCTCCGGATCTGGAGCTCCTGTCTTTGGATCTCTTGGGTATTCCTTAGTGGGCCAGTCTATGACTATTTTACATTCTGCCCACAGGTCTACTGGTACAATTATGTCAAACAGACTATTCAGGTCAATCCACAGCACTTTTGACAATTTCACAAATCTGTCGACCTGTCTATACCACTCGACGGGCTTCTCCCTTAGTCGAGGAAAATTATTTGTAAAGGATAAAATATCCTGTCTGGTCCATGGGACATGTACATGCCCACCTCCTGGAATCTCTCTCATGGGGTAAGCTGTCACTGCCTTCTCTTTTTCTTTCAGAGGGAATGTAGAGTAAGTTCTATCTGCCCCATCCTCTCGCTTTCGGTACCATCTGTCTTTCCATCTTTCTACATCTCCCCATTTCTTCAGCAAAGCAATCATCTCCTTAATCTGTCCTGTTCTGCCTGCATTGTTCAGATTCTCAATGTCCTTATCTGTAAAATCCACTCGGTAAGGCTTTTGTAAAGCTTTTACCTTGTCCATATCAATTCCCAATTCACTGGCTATTCCTTTCAACCTGTCATGTATGTTCTTTGCTCTCCATGTGATGCTTTTGCACAGGAAGAGGATCTCCCCTTCCTGATAATTTTTCAGTGTTTCTGTAGGGAATGTTCCTACAATCATCTCCTCCATTTCCATACGTAGCCTAGCTACATCAATTCCCTGGGATTCTTTTTCTTTTCTCTGTAAAGTTTTCAGCCAATCATTCCATCTTCAGCAGTTATCACAGATTTGTCTGCACCCCCTGGTTCTGTCATTCTTTGTGGTTCTAAGATTGATCCTCTGTTCCCTTCCACACATCCAGAATTCAAACTTTAGTTAGTCTGCACACTCAATTCTCCTCCACATATGGTATGTCTCCACTGATTTTCTCCTGTTCTCCACTGTGTTTCTCCTGTTCTCATTTCTGCCTGCTCCGGAGGAACAATCAATCTATTGCCCACATATGGTACTGTCAAACCACTTTCACCAGTCCTCTGCTTGTCAAAACTTGGCATAACTGGGCCTATTATCACAGGCACTGTAACTGCCTCAAGATTTTTAGTCAGTTCTCTGATTTTCTCTGTCAGTTCAAAGGTAGTTCTTGCTAGTTCTCCGGTCTTTTCATCTTCAAGTTCATTCTCCTTTTCTATCTCTCTTTCTCTCTCTCTCTCTCTCTCTCTCTCTCTTTCTTTCTCTCTCTCTCTCTCTCTCTCTCTCTTTCTCTCTCTCTATCTCTTTCTCTATCTCTCTCTCTTTCCGCCAGAGAACAACTGCTTTTCAACCCAGGGGTGGTACCCTCTGTCTTAATAATCCGCAGGGTGTCTCTCATTGGGGTCACTGCTGTTCCTACCTCTGGTTCTCGTCTATACGGAGGTGGTCTTTTATAGAGCATGTCCTCCAAGACATCATCATCAGACTCATTTGCCCCATATCTCCTGGGTTCTATATTATGTTCTTTCTCTGTACACTTTCTCCCTCCTGATTCCTCTGCTGTTCTTACAGGATATAATCTCTCAGTCATACTGGCATCACGCCACCTTCTCATCCGGTCATGATGGGTTTCGCGATCATACTTTCGCCCGAACATGTACCTATAACTACCCCCACCCCTCTGCTTTTCTCGTTCATGCATTTCATCTTCCCATTCAGTTAATGCCTCAAACTGTGTCGGCCTAGGCCGAGGTTCTAAGCTCATCATCTGCTCCCGTAAATTCCTCAGTATGGCCAGATTAAATGAGCCATGTTCCGGAAACGCTAACACTCCATCATCCTTCGTATACTTCACCCAGTTACCTAACCAAATACAGGTATGATACCCATACTTCGCAACCATGAAGGATGCCGGGGTTCTTATCGGGGGCAGTAACTGTCCTTCCCTTGTCACAATATCTTCATCCTTGTCGAACCAGTTCTTTACTTTACTAAGCAAAGATTTCTTTTTCTTTTCTTCACCGTGGTAATACATTTTTCTTATTCTCCACAAGCTGTTTATCCTTTCTACAACTGTACGATCTTCTGTCCAATTGTAGCGTGACTTACACTAACGCACCAATCCTGGAGCGTCTACGTCACTGACTCAGTCCACGAATCCCAGCGCGACTCACACCAACGCACCAATCCTGGAGCATCTACGTCACCCTGTATGTCTCCCAATCCTAGCACGGCGTACACTATCGCACCAATCACCGTGCTTCCACTGTTCTAACCCACTGTCCAACCACAGCGCGGTCTCCCTGACGTCAGCAGTTGCTGCAGCAGCTTCTGCTCCTGTCTCCTGTCTCTTACGTCTACCCCTCCCTTACAAGACTACTTGGTAGACTTTGTTTCAACTTCTACGAGTCTGTTAGTTACAACATACAAACATCTCCATTGTCTGCTTCGCTAGCCACAGAACAGTAAAAGATCTTTCCCACGAGAATTCTGCCTTTCCCGAGAGCAGCGCTTACCTCTCCCCTACTACAGAATCGTTACTTCCGTTGATAAAGTAGCACATCCCTCTACTCTACCCTTCTAACAAGCACCAATTAACTGTTTTCTCCGGAATGCTCCTAAGAGTTTCACAATTAACCAGAATGCCTTCTCATTCACGCACTTTCATACCAGAAAATGTAGTACATCCACACAGAATTCTGTCTTTCCCGAGAACAGCGAACAGTCTGTCCTACTACAGAATTATATCACACGTTAACAAAGCAGCGCTTACCTCTGCCCTGTCCTTCTAACAAGCTCCGAGAATACCTATTACCTCTCTAGTGGTAAGCTTTAACGGAATGCCATACGGATCCCTGAGACCTAAGACCAGAACTTCACAGATAACCTTCACTATCATACATACTTCTCCCACACAGAAAATAAGTTTCTAATGGCAACACACGGCGATGCTACATCATCGAATCCAGACAATGCGACGCGCAACTTCAATTGTCACACGTTTTCCCCTGTCTGCATACAGGGCCAACAATCCCGCCTTTTTCCGAGAGCAGCACTCCCTCTGCCCTACTACGGAACTGTCACCGACTCCCTACGTCCCAGAAGCCGTGCACAATACATAAAACTCAACACGACTTCAACATACAGTGTTAGTACAAATATCAATCAATAATCAACAAGCCTATATACACGCAATTTCGCCAGACCAAGACAATAGTTAACCATCATTCTGCTACCAAGAAACTGGTGCAGATTGGAGCTTCCGAATCCCCTCTACTTCCACGGACGGAGTGATCTCACAGTCACACGCGCACACACACATCACACGCTGGTGGGGCCCATTACACCAACATTCATCCTACCACTCTTATCCGTGCCATGTATAAGGGGAAACACTTTCAATATACCTAACCAATCTGCATGTACTTTGAGGTCAATGCGACCAACTAGTTGCTTATAAATCTAGCAAAAACATTTCAAAGAATATGCAAATAAATTCAATAATCATGACAAGAAAATAACCACCCGACTCAGAGATTCAAACAGAAATATTTGTTTATCTAAAATTGTAAGAAAAGCCAATTAAATGCAAATTCATTTTCTCTCATATTTACCTATTCTGTCTAAATGTCAGATCCTAAGTCAGAACCGGTCCTCAGTAGGTGAAACAGAGTCTCTTGCTGTCATGTAGAGTCACCGTCCTCTCCGTCAGCATAGGGACCTTGGATCATCAGTTCGGGAAGAAGTGGCGCTAGACCTCTCTAGTCTACTAATATTTATACCAAAATTACATTACAAAATGTTACAATCCTCATCCGTTTAGCAGGAAAAGATGTCGTCTTGATACATTAAGAAATTTTCTGATGTATTGTTAACTTCAAATTCTGAATAGAAATTATAAGTCCATAGCTAATTCGTTATTTCTACGGATGTCTCTACTAGATAAATTTGTATCCAGTTGTGGGATCATTACAAGTTCATAGATTCAATATTTCGGGATTGCAACAAACCCCATTTCCAGGGGCATTTGGCAGACTTCCTGGGCTTGTCGTCATGATCATGGCTTTTCAGTTCATCAGAAGTGCAAGGTCACAGGCAGCGCGAAGCCTCTTTGCAAAATTTCCATCTACTCGAATGCAGGCTGCGGGTGGTAGCCATTTTCTGGTAGGCCACATTAGTCAACTTAAGTGAAAATAGACATAAAACAGAATTACTGCACGGAAATGATTATACAATGTTATTCCCCTGCTAATACCCTTATGTGTATGTATTTATCTAGCCATTTGCGACATCTAAAGCCATTAATGCATATTAATTATAAGTGCAACACAATAACATTACATAAGCAACATCGATTTCTGTCAGTTTGCTCACCAACTTAGTTCACTTATTATTGAAGCCATGCAATAGCATTCCCACGTGTAATTCTCTTGTTAATAAGGTTGGTTAGGCAAGACTTTAACATCACTTTAGTAATTAATGATTAATAAGTAGTACTTTTAATTATAACATGTGAAAATGAAACAGGTATTTGGTTTTAAAGGAAAAACCCTGCTCCATCAGGTACACCATGGACATCAGAGGGGAGCCGACCATTGGCGGCTCTCAACCCAAATTCCAGAGTTAAAGCGTTCAATTGAATTGCCACCTGCGTCCACTTCTTGATTGGAGGAACCACCAGAGGAGGTATGCCCCACCTGGCATCATCCTCTTCAACCTCCAGTAAATCTTCAGAGGCAAGTGGCTCGTAGGTGCAATTCATATCTCCGGCCACCAAAATAAATGAATTTGGGGGACAGGAGAAAAGCTCCTCTTCCAAGATAGAATCAATCGATGACTTAGTTCCTGCTTTAGTGCCTCTAATATATACGTTAAAGAGCTCAATGGAGGGCCCCCCTTTTGGCCCTCTCATTGTTAAGCGCATCACATCTGGTGAAGCGCTTTGTATGTGGCAGACTCTACAGGCAAAAGCAATATTTACCCATATCATGAGGCCTCCTGAGGGGCGCCCTCGGCCATTGGATACTGCTGGGACGCAATAACAAGTATAGCCAGATTTATATAATGGTGTCAAGCTCCAAGTCTCTTGAAAAATACAAATATCATGGGTTGCAATAAAGTTGTTCCAGTCCGGCAATGTGAGCTTAGCTTTCAGACCGGCAATATTCCATGAGATAATTTTGACATCAGTTTTTAAAACATGGAGCAATGGAGTATCAGAGCCCATAATATGTAAATTGGGAGCTACAGGATCAATCCCACCTTCCCCCTTTTTCTCGCTAAAAATATGGGTGATCGCTGTTAGAGGGAACGATTCACTAACAGTATTAGAGGCAACACAGGACAATGTGCAGGGATAAGAAGGCAAGTTTACAACAGATGTTAGTCAGTCAATGAGTTCCAAGGTGGATTCATCCTCTTTCTATAGGTTGGATAGCCCGCCCCTCGTCCTAGCTGGGTCAGGGGTGGTAGAGGGAAAACGTCTGAATTGGATAGAGGATGAATCCGGAGAAGATGATCTATATTCAAGAGCTAGGAGACCATCAGCTAAAAAATGGTTAGCTAGGGTAAGCTCAATGGTATCCGTAGGGTTGCCGTTCGTTCTTTGTCTCTGGACCCTTATTAGGTCATCTCTAATGAGAGATCGGCAGCCTCTAACATAGCGGATCCAGTGGGTAACCTTGTTTTTTAGGGATTCTTCATCCTCAAACCCAACGACCTTAGGGACACCAACCATGAAAACTATGGGCTTGATGGTAGTCGAAGGGGTTTGGGCTTTCTGAGATGAAAGAAGTGAAGAGAGGACAGGGGTTCTATGGAGAGAATTAGGCTGCCTAATGTTGGTATAAGAGTTAGAAGTTACACAAGACTTTTTAATGGTGTTATCAGGAATATTCCCTGCTCTAGTCATTGAATTTGGATTTATCCTATCTTGTGAAAGTAGGGTTGGCAGTGGGATCGGAATGGCAGTACAGGTACCATTGTGTGGTTGAGTTGGAATAAAAGGAATTTGGGGACAAAAAATATCAGGGGGAGAATTTGTTAGATGCGTGATCGGCTTTTGAACAATTGACAGCAACTCCAAAACCAATTTCTTTAAGTCACTGATTTTTTCTCTTAGGGCCTTGATGGTTTCCGTTATTTGCCCTGCACCTAGTACTGCCCCTCCTAAATGATCTTGTTGCATCCCGGCCCCTTCTGGTTCATCCCCATTTCTAATGCCTGGATCAATACATAAATCAGGTGTTGCAGAAACATCAATAATGTCAGTATTAACGTAATTATCGGCCAATACCTCAAATCGATTGTTACAAACAATAGCAATTGAATCGAGAGGTGCTAGGTTGACGGCAGCAACATGAATGAATTATCATCACAACTCAACTTCCCATCATGGTGTCATGATCCACGTGTCCCCTGGGAGGGAACTGACAGTACAGCTGATTGGTGGCGTGTACCTCACGGAACAGATCCTCTCCTCTCTTCTCAGCCAGATGAACCATCGGACTGAACTGTGTTTCGGAGCCCGCACCTTAATTGCAAACCGCTTTCTCCTGACAAGATTCCTTTAATTGGGAACTCTCCTCCGAAGACTCTGCCCACGGACCCTTCTTCACTACCCCGGAGCCAATGATTGAAGAAGGCAGTCCCGATTCCGGAGTCGGGAGTCCAAAACCCGGAAGACGAGAGGAGGGGGAGGACGCCGTCCAAGCATCGTGGGGAAAGGAGACAGGAAAAATTAGAATGGGCCGTAGAGCGCCAAATGACCTCAGCCCAGGCCGACCGGGACACATTTAAAAACACAATGGCTGCCCAAATGGAAGGGCTGCAGAATCTAGCAGAAGACCAGGTAACCTCCAGACTACGAGACGCCAAAAGCACTTTCAGGGACCACCTAGCCTATCCTTACAGAAATACATTGTCAGGGAAGATCCAGATCCCTTCCTCCTCAATTTTGAACTGGCAGCAAGAGCCTGTGGTTGGCCCATTGAGAAATGGCCCTTTTTTCTGGCACCCCTGCTTACTGGCGAGGCACAGGCCGCCTACCAAGTAGCAAACTCTACAGGTAATACCCCTTATGTAGAAATCAAATCCATCATCCTGGACCATTTGGGGATGGATGCTGAAGCATACAGGGTGCGCTTCCGGAAAGAAAAAGAAACCCCCGGGGGGAAACACCAAGCCCTGTTTTTCACTTCAAAGATGCTGCAGACAAGTGGCTAAAACCCTCTGAAAGCAGTAAGGAGGAGATAATGGACCGTATCCATCTGGAACAGTACTTGGAGGCTCTTCCACATAACACGCAAAGGTAGTTACGTCAGCACACCCACCTCACCACTGAACAGGCGGTCGAGATGGCCATGTTGTTCGCTCATGCACAGCCTCGTACTCCTCTTTGGGAACCAGCAAAACCAAGCTGTCCCACTCAAGGGAGATACGACAAAAGGAACAACAACAGACCCACGCCAGAACCTCCAAAGCTCCGACCCTACAGGCCTGAAGTCCCTATACATCGGGGTCCCCAGTGCTTTGAATGCGGCGACTGGGGCCACATTGCCCGTCTATGCCCTCACAAAAAAATAACACAGACGAGCCTATGGAGGTTGGCTATATCCCAAAGTCGATCCTTTACACTGCAGAACTGGGGAGTGCCTTACATGTAAGTGTGCCAGTGAATGACAATGGGACAGGGCCTTGTTGGACTCGGGATGTCGGCAATGTGTCACCCAGGGAGAACTAGTCAACACTACACAGATCATATCAGACGCTTTGGTACACATACGGTGTGTGCACGGGGACATCAAACCATATCCAGTAGCCACAGTGTTCCTTACCCCTGTCGGCGGGTCCCCCCTCTATCATCAGGGTGGGAGTATTGGCTGATCTCCCCGACAAACTATAATAGGGATCGACAATCCTGATTTTTGGGAATGTTCCTAACCGAAGTACACACCCAGAGAGGTAGAAAAGAATGGGGTGTTCCCGGGAAAACGCCGCAGCCGGCCCTCATCACCTCAGAACCCTGGCTCCTAGACAGGAAATTTAGATTTGCCCAAGTCAATGACCCTACCCTCCAAAACGCCTGGCAGGACGCTCAGAACAACAGCAATAGCACTCCCACGACCAGTTGTTGTACCGGAAGGGCACAAGGGAGGATACACCGCAGCTGCTAGTACCGCTGGCCTTTAGAGGTCAGATACTTTTTTTTGCTCACTCTCATCTTACCGCTGGCCATACAGGAACAGAGAAAACCTCCCAGAGCGTGTTAAGACATTTATACTGGTCGGGGGCGTATGGCGACATAAAGAGACACTGTTAGGAGTGTGAAACTTGTCATAAAAGGAACCCATATTGACCTCCCCCAGTACCCCTACAGCCTCTACCGGTTATAGGCACACCATTTGAGAGGGAGGGAATGGACCTAATCGGTCCTCTACCAATAACCAGAATAGGACATCAATACGCCCTAGTAATCGTGGACTATTCAACTCGGTACCCTGAGGCCTTCCCCTTAAGAGCCCCCACCACCCAAAACATCTCTGACAGACTCTTTGAGCTCTTCTTTAGAGTAGGGTTTCCATGGGAGATTTTGATGGACCAGGGTACCCCTTTTGTCTCCCGACTCATGAAGGAAGTTTGCAAGACCCTAAACCTCAGCTACATTAAAATGTCGGTTTACCATGCGCAAACCGACGGGCTTGTAGAAAGGAACAATGGAACCCTTAAGCTAACCTTGAAGAAAATGTTTACCGGTGAAGGAAGGATTGGGATCAGCTCCTTCCCCTCACCTTGTTCGTCATACGCAGCCAAGTCCAGAGTAGCCTCAGGTGTTCCTCCTTTGAGATGTTGTATGGGAGACAACCGAGGTCCCTTCTGGAAATGACGAGGGAGGCCTGGGAAAGGGAAGAAGTGGACGAGGCCAGGGGCTTTCTTGAATACACCCAGAACCTTAAATCCCGAATAGGGAAACTATGGGACCTTGAATATTCCAATTTGGAAAAAAAGAAAGACAGAAATATTTTATGACAAAGGGAAAAAATGGGGACAGTTAGCCATCAATGATGGGGTCTTGGTGTTGCTGCCCTCCTCCTCCAGTAAATTAAAGGCGGAGTGGCTGGGCTCCTACAAGATAGTGGGTAACGGGAAGACCACCAATAAGGTTCGGGTAAAACCCTTCCGAATACAAACCTACCTTATAAACTCTCTAAAAAAATGGCTAGGGACACTACCCAAGACAGCTCATCTTGCACTATCAGCTCCAATAGAGCCTTCCTGTACTCTTAACCAATTAGTGATAAAAGACTCACTCTTGCTCCCCCAAAGACAATCTCTAGCTACTGTATTAGACCCTTGTTCCTCTCTGTTTTCAGACGTCCCAGGGAAAACGTCCATAGTGGAACACGCTATCAAGACGACACCGGGAAAAGTTATAAAACAATGACCATATCGTATACCGGCCACCCAGAGACAGGATGTCTGGGAAGAGGTCAAGAGTATGTTAGAAATGGGAGTCATCCACCCTTCCCGGAGTGAGTGGTCGTCCCCTATTGTCCTGGTCCCCAAACCAGACGGCTCCATCAGGTTCTGTATGGATTTTAGGGCCATTAATTCCTTCTCCAAGTTCGATTTGTATCCTATACCTAGGATAGTCCTATACCTAGGATAGACGAACTGATAGAGAAACTGGGAGCTGCACAGTACAACCCTATACCTTAGAAAAGGGTACTGGCAGGTCGCTCTTAAAGAGACGGACTAAGAGAAGACTGCTTTTGTTACCCCTGGATGGTTTGTACGAGTTCACCGTTCTCCCGTTTGGTCTTCACGGAGCACCAGCCACGTTTCAACGTTTAATGAACACTGTGCTCCGTGACTACCAGACCTTTTTGTCGGCCTATCTAGACGACATAGTGGTATTGAGTCCCACATGGGAAGACCATCTAGTACACTATCAGGAAATCCTTCAGGCCCTACAACGAACATGTCTCCACATAAACTCAAAAAAATCCCTGGTGGGGTTCCAGAAGCTCCAATATCTGGGCTATGTTTTGGGGAACGGGGTGACAGCTCCAGAAGAAGAGAAAATGAAGACCATCATGGAGACCCCCTTCCCCTCAACAAAAAGTGAAGTGAGAGCTTTTTTGGGTATATTGGGGTATCATAGAAGGCTCATACCCCAATATTCCGAAATTGCAGGCACCTCACAGATCTCTGGAAGTAGGTAAGAGCAAATGACCTGCTAAATCCCGTAGAGACCGTGACAACTGCCTTTCAACAGCTGAAAAGAGCTATCACTACCAGTCCAGTTCTATCCTCCCCCGATTTTACCAAACCATTCACTCTCCGTACTGATGCTTCTGACTGTGGGTTAGGAGCTGTCTTGTCACAACTCTCCCCTGAAGGCGCGAGAAGCGGTAACCTATGATCAAGAAGGAATGGCTCGCTGTTAAATGGGCTGTTGACAAGCTTTGGTATTATTGGACGGAAATTGCTTTACCCTGTTTACGGATCACGCACCACTCCAGTGGATGAGTAGGAACAAGGGCCATAACCCTGTGTCCTTCGGTGGTTCTTGTCCCTTCAACCCTTTTCATTTGAAGTGAAACATCGAAAGGGAATCGACAATGGGAGTGCAGACTTTCTGTCTCAGATATTCCCTCTCCCCGATCGGGAGGATCCTGGGGAAGGGGTGTGTCATGATCCACGTGTCCCCCTCGAGGGAACTGACAGTACAGCTGATTGGTAGCGTGTACCTCGCGGAACGGATCCTCTCCTCTCTTCACAGCCAGAAGAACCATCGGACTGGACTGTGTTTCCGAGCCCTGCACCTGCAACGCAAACCGCTTTCTCCCGACAAGGTTCCTTTAATTGGGAACTCTCCTCTGAAGACTCCACCCACGGACCCTTTGTCACTACCCCGGAGCCAATGATTGAAGAAGGCAGTCCCGATTCCAGAGTCGGGAGGCCAAAACCCGGAAGACGAGAGGAGGGAGAAGACGCCGTCCAAGCATCGCGGGGAAAGGAGACGCAGATGCCAGAAAAGGAAATTCCGCTCCTGACAGCGAGAACCGTGGAAACCAGAAAACCGGGAGAGCCAGGAGGCCAACATTTCCGTGCTGCGCCCCGCCATGCTCCTGGAGGAGCGTGGCTCACTCAGGTACATGAGCGGTTCTCAGGGTGGGCCGGGAGGAGGGAGAAAGTTGGCGATTAGCGGGCAAGCTCTCACATCTCCTGCCTGTCTGACCCCCACTCCCTGTACTACCTCAAGTCCCTAGACTCAGTCCGAGGCACTGGGTGATCCTTCACTCCCTTCCACAAGGCGAAAGGCCAGACCATCTCATTTACTGTACTGCTCCTTCTCTTCTTTTCTCTGAGGAAACAGGAAACCAGGAAAAAAAAAGAAGAAGGAAAAGAAGGAAAATTGGGCGCTCGAGACGAAGATTGGCCACAATGGATAAGAGACCTTATACTTGTGTTGAACTCTGGCTATTATTAGACGCCTCGTGTTTAAAGAAATAAAAGACACTCAAAACAGAGCAAGTGTGGAACTCGATCCTTGCGAAACCTCACACATGGCTGATGAACAAACCCTTACCCTGTGGACTACCGTCACCATAGTCAAAATTGCTAATACTATGAAGACCATCCACTCAGGGGCTCCATCTAACGCTTGCCCTCATCACACCTTCACCAGAGTACTCCTACCGATCAGTGAATCGCTAACACCCATCCTCAAGCCACCTTTATTCCCCTGCTCAAGAAACCATCTGCTGACCCAGTCAGTCTTTCCAACCACAAACCCATGTCCCTCTTACCATACCCAGCAAAAATCTTAGAGAAACTAATCATCTGGTGCCACACTGACAACCTCAGCAACCACCAGCTCCTAGAGGCCACGCCGCCAGGATTCAGGTCCAACCACAGGACAGAAACAGGACAGAAACAACTCTGATCACTGCCACATGATCTTTGACAGATGAGACATGGCAGCCCTCATTCTGCTGGACCTCTATACAGCATTTGACACAGGCACGATCTCTCACACCATCCCCATTAGGTGCCTGCACAAGATTAGCATCCAAGGACCTGCTCTTTGATGGATCTGCTCCTTTTAAATGGATATCACATAAGCTGTCAGTCTGGCACCTTACTCCTCAGAATTTCATCTGCTGAGTGCTAGAGAGCTCATTGCTCAGTCCCACCCTCTTCAATGTATGCATGAGCCCTCTGGCAAATGTCAACTGCACTCACAAAATCAACATCTTCTCTTATACAGATGAGATGCAACTCACAGTCTCCCTCTCAGATAAGACCTCGACACAAGAAACAAGTTCACCGCCTGCATGACCAAATTCGCTAACTGGATGAAAGCCAACTGTTTAAAGCTCAACACTGACAAGACAGAAATAGTGATCTTCGACAAGAACCCCTCTCCATGCAACTCCAACTGGTGGCCTGCTGAATTTGGACCCTCACCCAGAACCCATGCCAGGAACCTTGCAATAATTATCAACAGCAAAGTGGACATAACCGCACAAGTCAACTTCACAATTTCATCTGCTTCCACAACCTCAAGATGCTCAAGAAGATCTTCAAATGGCTTCCAAGCAACATTAGAAAAACTATCACACACACCCTAGTCGACAACACCCTCTATGCTGAGATTACAAAGCAACTCACTATAAGACTACAACCCATCCAGAACTCATCCTTAACCTCCCACACAGAACTCACATTACACCACACCCCAGGGAATTACACTGGCTCCTGATACACAAACATTCTCAATTCAAACTCCTCACACAGACATTCAAAGTACTACACAACTCATGCTTCACACACTTGAACAGTGCATCTACTTCCACCAACCAAACAAACACATTACTCTGCAGGACTCCTACTCGCACACAACCCACACATACAAAGAACAAGATCAGGAGGATAGGCGTTCTCTTACATCACTCCTAAAGCATGGAAGGACCTTCTACTACACACCAGAGCCACGTCCACTGTTCTTGAATTCTGCACAAAGCTGAAGACCTAGCTTTTCAATAAACCAACCTACTAAAGGCTGGGCTAGCTCACACAACTGCTCAGTGATAGGATACCCTTGCAGGTGATAGTGCACTTTACAAATAAACATAACATATACCATAATATAACAGGATAGGCAGGAAGTCATGACGCACTGATATGACATCATCTGAACCATTAGGTGTGGGTGAACCTGAGGAGCCCCAGGCTTTGAACTACCAGTGAACCAGGCCATATGAGGTGAAGGAACAGAAGGGAGAGGTAATTCACATAGTGGACCTCAAGACACCTAAGAATCCCTTATGGTTCCTGTATGTGAACTGACTCAAGCCCCACTTTGAGAGGTCTGACATGACCATGCTTTTGGTGATGGATGATGGTAAGGAGGAGGAGAGTGAGCCCCTCCCAGACATCCAGTATTCCAAGGAACAAAATAGGTTAGTGAAACTAGTTGTCCTCTCCTCTACCCTGAAACCAGAGCAACAGAGGGACTGTTGCCACTTGTTGGGGCACTTCACCCCTCTCTTACTTATTCCAGGACACGCTGATTGGTGTTTCCATGATATAGACACAGGAAACATCATGCCAGCATAAAGGATTAGATATCCAAAGTGGTGTATTTGGGGGTGATTAAGGCCCCCTTTTAGTCCCTGGTCCAGTCCAGTGCACTGATACCTAAGGCGGCCCCACCAGGCACCATCCCAGAACTCAGGTTCTGTGTAGATTACAGGGGCCTCAATTCAGTCACCAAGAGTGATGCCCACCCTATCCCCTAGAGCTGATGAGCTCACTGATTAGTTAGGGGCTGCCAAATTCCTCATTACCTTTGATTGAGGTCTGGGTATTGGCAGGTCACCTTGGCAGATGGAGCTAAGGATAGGTCGGAATACTCCACCCCAGAGGGCACTTTAATTTTAAAGTAATGCCCTTTGGCTAAAGAAAGCCCCTGCTCAGACGCTGGTCAACAGGTCCTGGCTAGGCTAGAAAACTTCAATGTCATTTACTTGGATGACATTGTTGTTTTCAGCTCCAGCTAGGATGACCAACTGCACCACCTTCGGAAAGTGCTTCAGGCCCTGCAACAGCAAGCCTGATTATCAAGGCCATTAAGTGCACAATATGGCAAGGATTAGTTGTGTTCCTGGGCCACCAAGTCAGAGAAGGCAAGATTCAGCCCCTATAGCTCAAGATAGAGACCATTATGGCTTGAGATCCTCCCAAGACCCAGAATGAGCCGAGAGCCTTCTTAGGTCTCCCTGGGTACTATAGGAGATTTGTTAAAGGATATTGCACCATTGTTGCTCCTCAACCAATATGACTTCCAAGAAGTAATCTTCCTTCTAGATCTACATTGATTCCACTTCTAAGAACATTACACTGGCTACCAGTCAGAAAGATAATTGCATTTAAGATATGTTACCTTACCCATAGAGCTTTAGACGGGAAAGGACCAAGATACCTGCACCAGAAGCTGAAATGCTATCTCCCTGTTAGGAATCTGCTATCAAAGGATAAAGAGCTACTTACTATTCACCGTATTCAGTGTTTAAGATGTGGAGGCAGATTTGTTTCTTACATGGCTCCCACCTACTGGAATCATTTACCTTTTCATATTTCGCACAGGCTTTGATTACACCAAATACAAGAAATTATTAAAAACGTTCTTATTTTAATTCCGCCCTTTGGTTCTGCTGTTGTGTCTATCCATAGCACTGAGATACCCCATTAGGAGTGATTTGTGCATAATACCAAGTTAAAATAACATAACATAATATAACAAATAGCCCAAGAAGGTGATCTGGATGGAGTTGTGCCAGAAGAAGTTTGATCCACTGAAGGTGGCCATGCGCACAGCACCAGTGCTCATAAGCAGATGGCTACTTCCCAGGCAACAGAGATGAAGTGCAATTGAGAGGAAAACATTTGCAGTTGTCTGGACATTGAAGAAGTTAAGACCTTTATCTGTTTGGAACTCACTTATGGGTTCAGACAGACCTCTGAGATGGCTGATGCAAATGTGTGGTGAGAATCCAAAACTGTTGAAGTGGTCCATACCCCTACAGCGAATTGCCTTTTTAGTGGAAATCGAACTGGGACTGACCACACCAATGCTGACTGTCTTTCCATGTTTCTCTACATTAGCAATGAGAACTTACATGAGAGTGTGTAGTGCTCCCTGCTTTCTGCTGGGGGGGGGGGGGGGGCTATGTTAGAAATTACCATCTTTTGCATGGTATGCGCCCAAATGTTTGCCTTCTGTAACTAAACTCGATTTTATAGGCCACAGAACTCTGCACACTTTACTCCTGTTTACCAGTGATAAAGTGCCCTCCCTTTTAAATAAGGCAAAAGTGGCCTAGACCTAATTGACTCATGCAATCTACTTATATGCCCCTAGCATATGATATTACAGGTACCTAGGGCCTGTATCATTAATTTCAACAAGTGGGCTGCAGCTCTCCAAGTAAAGTAGCCCTGTAGAACATGTCTTCAGACCTTCCCTTGCTGCCTGTGGGTGCAGTTTAAACTGCCATTTTTACCGGGCAAAATCCACCTTTTGCCAGGTCAAACTTTCCTTTTCAGTTTTTAGAAATCACCCCTAAGGCAGGTCCTAAATGCACATAGGTCAAAGTTCATGGTATTGAACAGGTTGAGCATGTATATTAATGTTTTACATGTCCTGGCAGTAAAAAAAACCAAAGTCTTTTTTCACTGTAGCAAATCTGGCTCTCCAATTGGAAAGCACAGGGTTAAATTATAATGCTTAATGTCACTTTGGGGCAGCCGGAAAAGTGATTCAATGACTATCTTAATAGTAGTTTAAAACCCAACTTAATGGTAGAGTCAGATTTTACATTACTATTTTGAAAGTTATCTTTTTTTTCTACCTAAGTAAAATGTGCCTTTCTACCAGTGTCTCCTGATTGTTGAAGATCAGATATGAATTACTACCAGACGGTGGACAAAATGCTTGGGTATGGAGAGGTATTTTTCACCTTTAGCAGGATGGCCTTGGTGCTGTGTCCTGGTTCTTCCTGACCTTCAAATGGTGCCTACCCTGTCAATGGCAGATGTAGCTCAGACCTAGGTGGGACCCTTTGTCTTCTTAGTCAGCTTGGCTCCAAACCCAGTGTGGGGTAGGGGGGTGCTCCAGAACTGGTTTGGTCGACTTCAAGGCAGGGTTTGCCATTCCATAGCCACACCTGTGGATGGGCACAGTGAGCTCTGAACAGGGGAAGAAGGGTTGAATTTGGTTAGAGATAGGCAATTGGGGATAGTTTATGGTAAAACACACAGGAAGTGCTGCAAAAGCGGGTAGGAGCACTACTGGAAACCTTTACCCCATTAGCTAAGTTGTGGCCAGGAGTTTCCCCTACCTACTGGCTGGCACTTGCCATACATGTGGTTATATCCTCCTCAGAACACTCCTGGGCCTATGAAGATCAGAAGAAGGGCTGCCCTGTTGCCTGCAGACCCTGAAGGAAGACTGGCCTGTGTGCCTTGAACCCAGGACCCCAGAAGTGACTCCAAAAGTCAGTTGGCTGACCTCCTGTTAGAGTTTCAGGGACACAACAAGCTTCCAGAGCCCATACCTGAAATGGCCCAGCTTACCAGTCCCAACTGGACCTGCCCTGGACCCTGCTGCTGGACTCTGCTTGAGTGAGTGTTGTCCCCGAAGTGCTACCCCAAGGTACTGGATCTTGATTGGTGTCAAAGTTTACTCCTTCTAATGTTTTATGAAACCTGGGACTTTAACATTTGTCATTAACTTTGAGCTTTGTGAACTAACTAGGGACCTGCACCAATCTGCCAAGCCAATCCAACAAAGGTGCTTTACCAATGCGGCCAAAGATTCAGGTTGCTTCCTGTACGTTCCCCACAGCAGCAAATCTTACCAGTGGAACTACACGGACAAAGAGTCCAGCCTTGTGGGGTCCTCTTCAGCTGCAGCCTGCAGCCTTGCCCAGCTGGAAGAATCCGAACCCCAAAAAAGTGACACAGTCCGGAGATTGAAATCTTCACTGGGCAAAGACATGAAAAGTATCCAGCCAGCAAGGGATCTTCTCTCTGCATGAAATTCTAATGTCTTCCTCTCTCAGAACTTTCTCATCAAAAGCCAACTGTTTCACAGAGACCTCGTCCAGCAGCTATCTGACGATGTGAAGCCCCATTCAGCTACAGATTGGCGCATTGAATCACTGAGAATTTTTGACTTCCATTCCAGAGACTAAGCCCGAAGGTAAAACTTTCTACTGTGATGAACCTGTTCCCTATATGTTTTGACTTTGTCCTGGTCAAGCAGAACCAGATGACCGCAGTTGGTGCTGACATTTAAAACTTTAAAACTCAGGTTCTACTTATCGGATTTTTGTCATTTTGGTGTCATTTTATTTTAAATGTACTGTATTTTTTAAATTGGTTTAGGGTTTGTTTTATGTTGTGTTTTCACTTTATTAGTATTTGAGTATAAATATTTTACACATTGCCTCTAAATTAAGCTTTATTGCTTTTGTGCTAAGCTAGCAGAGAGTTATTCAGAGATATATTTAGTGATTTTTAAGGTTCACACAGACAAGGATTGTGATTCTTTTTTGAGGTGAGCTCTCAGTCCCCTCAAATAATACTCCAATTTCTTACACAATCATTAAAGATAATCCTAAAGCTTCCGCAGACTTGTGGGGCTCAAGACTACCCATGCACAAACCACCAACTTAACAAGCCCTTGCTCAATGAAAATTTGAAGAAATTGAAGAGTGAATGCTTCCAGCCCCTAAACTCAGACCTCTTCCCCAATAACCTCAACATCTCTCACACCAAATTAATCATAAAGAGTAACCTTGACTCAGTTGATTTATTAAGCTACCAGTAAGTCTCAGATAACACAATGCAAACTGATTGTACAAGCTGCTTTGGCTCAAATCCCCAACTTTTTGGAAGAAAATAATCTACTCTCCGTCTTTCAAACTAGCTGCTGTCCTGGCACGGAAACATAACACAGCCACATTTCCAAACATGACTGGAATGTAGTTACAGCACACTGCTTCTGGACTTGCTGTCATGTTGGATACTGTCCACTACTGCATCATGCTACAAAAGCTAGAAGATATTGATCACAAGGAACCATCCTAGACTGAATCTCCTTCGACCTTTCTCCGACATACTCATCTTTCTCCTACCATAATCATCGACTCCACTGCTGTCACAAGGTTCCGTCATATTTCCATTCATCTTCAATACTCAGCCCATTACCTGATTTTAACCCTACAATTTATCCCTCTACAATTACAGAGACAGCACCCAGATCATCCTCAATTGACCAGATGGATCTAGGCTACTCTGGCTTAAGCCACTACCCCAAAGCCATCAACCAATGGATGTTAATCAACCTCCTGAAACTCACCTCATTCAAACCTGAGATCCTCACAGGTGGAAAATAACTATTGAGAAGACTAGAAAGAATGCAGCACTAATGCAATTACTCCACCTATGCTTAGGTAACCACATTACTTCAACTCTTCAAATACTTACTGTTTACCTATAGCCAGACATGCAGCCTTCTTTTCATTGTTTCTGAGGCATCCAAATGAAGTCTGGTGATAAACATAGACTAATCCTGCCCATTGGTCTAACTTCTTTCTGTGTTTAGACAGCACGATTCTGCTACTAACATTTGGCAAAGAAAAGAAGCAATCTAAGCCACATGGACTTCAGGAAAGCAGTAAAAACCTTGATGTTCTCACACACATATAGCACCCCTACTATCCCTCACAATCTCACAAATTAAAGCCTGTCGCCCAGTCGTTTTGACACTACTTCAACCTAAAGCACATCTCCGACATAGCTTCATCACAATAAGAGTATCCCTATGATCTTCAGGCCCCACACCATAACACCTCCCACCTAGGCCATGCTATATACCCGCACTGTAGAAGCTAAGCAAACAGTGATGTGTATATATAAGTGTAAGTGTCTATATCTATCTCTCATCTTCATCAACCCCCCTGAGGTTCTACAATAAACATGTAACACCTCAAAAGGAGAACGCCGCCTGTCCCCATGGCTGACACCAATACTGCAAACAAACATGGAAAATGATGCATATTCAAGCTGAACAAATCTGTCCTGTGTATTACATAACTCTGCATTATCACTGAGCTTCACTTAATGCAAAGTTTTAACTAGGAGTTATTGCAAAGGCAGTACTCAATTGAATAAATAACAACCAGGGCACAAGGCATTGCTTAAGATGCAACTGCAGTTTGCACTACCCACTGCCCTGGCCAGTGTTGTAAAATGCTTGTACCAATGGAACATGCTGCAATGATTATTATTAGTGTATATTAAGTTGCTTAACTAAAATGCTCTGCGGAAAATAGGCTGTTAGTGCCACCATGTAGTGACTGTCATACGAAAATTGCCAGTGTGAAGGATTAAGCACTGGTCCAAGCATCAGTGTTGGAAAATGGCTGTCTCTGCAGAGGCCCCCAAACTTGTTGCCTTCCTCCTCCTACTTTTTGCTTACTTCGTTTTTGCTGGTTATAGAACTTAGAGCACTTAACCACTGCTAACCAGGGCTAAACACCAACATATCACTTTAGCTGCACCTTGCATCTTTTCCAACAATGATGCAGTCCTGATCAAGGTACTTTTGTTCAGCGGGCCTAACCGGGTCCCTGTATCCAGCCCGCACTCCATCACAGTCAGACGGAACTTTTGTCATTGTCCCGGTCCAGCGCGTCCAGATGTCCCACTTAAGCGCTTATTGCTTCTAGGCACTATGTTTAAGTTTAATTCTTTAAAAATTAATATCTTGACTTCTACATATTGGATTTTTTCTGTTTTGTTCTTGTTTGATTTATAAGATTATTCTCTATTGTTCTAACCTAGTGTGGAGTATTTTTGTGGTGTTTTCACTGTGTTGTTGTTTGAAGTGTTGCACAAATGCTTTACACATTGTCTCTTAAGTTAAGCATGACTGCTCTGTGCCAAACTACCAGAGAGTGAGCACAGGATAATTTAGGGTGTGTTGTTACTTACCCTGACTAGGATTGTGGTTCATGCTATGACAGGGTGCATATCTTTGCCAACCAGAAACCAATTTCTAATAATCTACAAACACTGGCACAAATTAAGCACTATACAATGGTGTAGACTATGACATCTAAAAATATGTTTATGAGATGTTCTGGAGTGCCTCACTCAGGGTGTATTTTGAAAAAAAACCTAGTATTGTCATTACTAATTCAGAATGACCATCATAACAAAGCAACGTAGCTGCTGTGTTTCAGTACTTTTGACACTTTTTTGTCACATATGTTTTTTTAACATATTTTAACCATAGCTTTTCTTGAAACCTAATTTTCAGTTAAGAAATACATCTGTTTGTTCTATGTAGTGCTTCCCAGAGGAAATTGTACAGTTTCTAGAGACTTTTAAACAGGATGGACCTCTGTTTGTTCGTTGATTAGTCACTGCTACACTACACAACTGAGCTCTGCTTAACCTTTTCCCTTTCAATTAACAAAATGGGCAGTGACATAGGCACTTCATTTCTCTAGTGCACAGCTATGAAGGCAGCAGTTGGGATGACAGCTGCTATTTGGGCATGCTGTGTACTTTAGTTTGAGTGCACTGTTTCAGGATCTGTTTAACTAAGTGTAAATGCTTGAAATTTCTGTTTAAACAAACGTGTGATGATGATCAGTTAAAAGCTTCTATTTCCTGCTGACCTCAAGGTTGCCTGATTTGTTTGTACAGCTGCCATGTCCTTTAAGAAAAGGCCTTTATTTCCTGCCCCAGATGAGTTAAAAGCCTCTGTTTCCTGCTGACCCCAAGGTAACCTGATATACTTGTTTAGCATTTATTTGTTCAACAGTCCTGCAATCTAAATGCAGGCCACCATTTCGTGCCCTAATCTCCTGCCAGAGAAAGGCTTCTAATTTTTTAGGACACACTCAGTAATCATTGGGAAGGCTCTAGTGCCTCATGTGTTTGCTTACTCAACCTTCTATTTCCTGCCACAGTCTCTTGCTTGAGACAGTCTTCTAACTGACAGGAAATGTTTAGTAATATTCAAGAAGCCTCCAGATTAACACTTGCAGGACAGGTTAATAATACTGCTTCCGGATTCACTATCCCTGCTTGGCTTCCTCAGTCTGCTTTGAGAGTGAAACCTGTGTCTTCAATCATCACTGTTCTTGGGTTTCGAGCCCCACCACCTACAACAACAATAACCTGGACACCTTTGCCTGAAAGCTGGGAGCCAGCAACCCCTCTTGGAAAATCCACTCCTACAAGACACCTACCAACAGCATTGAATCCTGGTACATGATTGTTCAGCCAGTGCTGGTGTGCCACCATCGCCTTGACTGCAACTATCTTTGCGCCATTTAACCCTCCAGCAATTCCAGCACTTCAGGCTGATTGTAATGCATTCATGTTTGCTTATCTGAAATTATTGTTTTCTTGTTTCAAAGTACCTTTCCTGATAGAAAGAGTGTGCCTTGCCGCTATAACTTGAGGGGTCCTGCACAGCAGGATTAACTGCTACCTGTCATTCTTATTTACTGGAGTGCCTTGTAGACCAGAACTCTCTCTCTCTATTTCTTGCACTCTCTCTCCAACCCTCTTCTCCCCCAGGGTTGGTCACTGATATCAGTCATCTCTTCTCATACTAAGGATTAACCTCAGGGGAAGTGGTGGAAGAAATTTGCTTCTGTAGAAGTTAGGGGAATTCAGTTAAGTGGCTATTGGTGTGATATTCCCTAAAAGGTGTCACTACTCCTCAAAAAGTTTAAGAAAAGATTGGAGATCAGGATACAGAGAAGCACAGATAATTGTCACAAGAGTGAATTTGCAGGGGCATGTATTGTGACCATTTCCTTAGAAAAAGGAATGATGCAGGGTGTTAGTGGAATTGCATTATATCTCTCTGGTAAACAGATGTATGCTGTCAGTACCATATGTTAAGTTTATTAATGTTATCTTGCACAAATAATTTATATTGACATCATTTCTTGCTACATACATTTAAAGAGTGCTTTAGACCTTTTAAAGGACATGGAATGTGCTAAAATCCACGAACTAGTACAATCTAATACAATAAAATGTGCAATGTATAAAATGTTATCCACACTTTCTGTTTACACTCCTGGCCTTTGCTGACTGCCAATAGGGTTACCTTTTAAAAAATAAACTACTTTATAGTCCACCCTGGAGAAATCACAGAAAAATCTTCAGAGTGGTTGTATAACTGACCACACTAAGAAATTATTCATTTATTCATTTATTTTTATCCAGTTTTAGGGTGTTGTTCTCCTTAAATTACAGAAGGTGTTGCATGAAGAAAGCAACATTAAATACCAAAAACGTCAATTTGCTCTTTGTGGCAACTTTTAGTTATACTTCAAACTGAGTAGGTTTCTAAAACTCCTACCATAACTTTTCAAAAAAGCTGAATTGGAATTATGACTAACGGAGTTAGCCAAAAGCCTGCAATCTCCTCCAATTCCCTTCAAATATACATTGAAAAGTAAAAGGTGAAGTTTAACCTGAACACAGACGCTTGCATCAAGTTAAGGAAGCATCCCGAGGTACACTGCTTGATACAGGGAAACACACGCTAACTGAGTCTATAAGTGAGTCAGTTCAGTTCAAATTCTTTATTTCGATGGTTTAAAAAATCATCATAAAAAGTACATATTATAAAATACAGTAACACATATAATCTATACATTTCATTATTAAAAAAATAACCATCGACCAAGCTGTTTCAATTCCTATAAAATACAATGTTGAATTAGAAATAGATTAATCTCTAGTGTTCCTTAATCTTACTGCAACTTTTAAAAAACGTATTATTGAGCACAAAGTATGCATATCGTTAGCTCTTTGTAAAAACAGCAGGGCTACTTTCGCATGACGAAATTTTCCATGTTTTAAAATATCAACCAGAAACATACGCCTAGGGGAACGATAAAATGGACACAATAATACAAAATGAAGGGTGTCCTGCGGAGACAAATTGTCGCAGCAGCAGGCGCCCTTCTGCTCAATAGTTGCAGTAAAACCAGGCGGATAAGATAAAATATTATGCAACAAATTGAGCCGAAAACGACACATTAAAAATCTCTCCTGCTGATTATACAGCAAGAATAGGTAGGGTTCCATACCCACTGTATCTTTAACTAGGCGATGCACTGCAACGGAACGTTTTAATGTTAAAGCTTTAGTTTCCCTGAGCATCTCCCATTTATCCAGCAGTAGTCTTTTAATTTCTAATTTGCTACTTCTTGAGATTAGTGCAGGGGTACTAAAAAGGGTGTACTGGCCTACAGATTCTAAGGAGATTTTGACATATTTCAGCCATGGGATTTGCATCCATTTGTCCCTTTGCGAACAGTCAGTGAGTATTTCCTTGCTTAGTACGGCATCCGGGTTGACCCAGATGCTAAGCCAAGCCAGAACTGGTCTAATCTTAACCCGATCTGCGATATATGGAATACCGAGTTCAGAGTGTGCAATTTCAGCTGGTGTTACGGGTGGGATCTTCAGGATTCTACGGATAAATTTGTCTTCTTCTAATTTTAACTGTTTAACATCCCTGAAGCCCCACACCTCAGCTCCATATACGGCTTTAGCTATGCTTATTGAGCTGTATAAGCTCATTACTTGCTCAGGGGACCAACGACCCAATCTTTTTGCAAAGTTCATAATTGCACCACATGACGAAACCAATTTGGTACAATGTTCTTCCAGCAACATGTCAAATTGGATTTTCCCGTCAAATAGTAGGCCTAGATACGGAAAGGAAGCTACAGTACCCATGGTATGTGTCCCAATGTTAAATACCGGTTTTTTGGTTGGTTTCTTGCCTGCTATCAGCGCAAAGGATTTACTCAAATTTACGGAAAGATCATGTTTTTCCATAAAATTTACGAATCCATTGATCAATGCTTGAAGACTTTGCGGTGTCCGAGCAAGGAGGACCGCGTCGTCCGCATACAGGAGGACTGGTATTTGGCGCTGTCCTACCCTGGGACAATCAGTTGCCTGGGCTATGAGTGATGACTCCAGGTCGTTGATATATAGTGAGAATAGGAAGGGGGCAAGGATGCACCCCTGCCTTACTCCACTGGAACATGAGAAGGAATCAGTTTGCCCGCCCTCCATACTATAGCGAACTCTCGCTGTAGTGTTCCAGTGTAGCTCTCTCAAGATGTTTATCAATCCCTGGTCAATCCCCAAGGCGTTCATCTTTTCCCAGAGCTTGCTTCTATTCACATTGTCAAAGGCCGCCGCCAGGTCCATAAACCCCATATAAATGGTACCATTACTTGCCTTAGTGTATTTGGCGACCAGTAGATATAAATTTAAACACTGATAACTGGTCGATTTTCCAGCTCTGAAGCCATACTGGGTGTCTACTATTGTGTGGTGCTCTTCCGTCCAGGCCATTAAACGATTTAAGACCACCCGCCCCAGTATTTTGGCGGAGACATCGATCAGTGATATGGGTCTGTAGCATTGGGGGTTATCCTTATTTCCTTTTTTGAAGATGGGTACAATTAAGGCAGTGGACCACGACCTCGGGAGTCCTGTTTTAATGGCTGTATTTATCACTCTCGTTAAGATTGGCGCCCACAGGTCGACATTACTTTTGTACAGATCTGGGGGAGTGCCGTCGGGCCCAGGGGCTTTGTTTGGTGTCAGCCGTTTAATTGCCTGCGTGATCTCCATAAGTGTAAAATCCTGCACCCGACTCCTATTTCCATCCCATTCCCCTTCTTGTTTAGAGTCTTTTGAGTGATTATAGAGACTCTCAAAGTGAGATACCCATTGCTGTGGGAGAATATTTGTACTAAGGACCGGGGTGGTACAGTCATGAAAACTGGGTCTGTTTATGATCCTCCAGAATTCGCTAAAGTCCCTGTTTTCACCAGCCTCTCTTAAATCGGCCCATAGTTCTGCTTTTAAAGTGGTCTTCCTTTCTCTGGTCTTAATTTTATAGATTTTTCTGTACTTTGCCACTTCCACTATGTCCCTTGGATTTGCCTTAAGACTTGCTTTTAAGTTTCTTAATGCTCGTGCACAATTTACATCAAACCATCTTGGGTGTGTCCCTGGCTTCCTAGGCCCTTTTGCCACTAATAGTTTATCAGCGAGTTTAGTTAGTTCCCTAAAAGCGGCAACTAGGTTGACTCCCTCTACTTGGAAATCTAAACATTCATTCACCCATCTTCTCCCCTTTACGACCAATGTGATGTAAAATTCAGGGGCATTAATTTTTGCCCATTTTAAACGTCTTCCCTGGTCTGTAGGTTGTAAAATGATGTCCAACTGCTTAAACATTTTAGTGTAGCCCTTGTACAGCATTTCCATGGACAGAGGGTTATGGTCGCTAAAGGGACTCCATTTAGTATCCACCTTCCCAATCCAATGTTTGGCAAAGGTAGATATCAAAATGTAGTCTATAATAGACGAACATCCCCTTCCTTTAAAAGTCGGTGTCAAAGTGCCCTCTGGTCCTGGGGTTACCAAATCAATGGTATGTGCTAGTGAATGGCTAGCCATTAATTTTGTTAATAGTGTGCCCTCAGAGCTATGCTCAAAATGTGGCCCTTTTCTGAGTGGGCAAAGATCCCAGTCTAAAGTTACCGGTATCAGGCGTGAGCAAAGATGGCAATTTAGATCCATTACACTGCTAACTCCCGAGGCGAAAAGCCGGGAGGCGTTTTTACTGTGATTTTAAACTTGTAATTGTGTATTGATTTAAAAATACCTGATTTGCACACTGTCCTCATTTCCACAGCAGCTGAATATTAGCTGTTAGGGAAAGGAAAACCACTCGTTCTTGGCGCCATTGACCGCCGAGGGAGAACGATAGCCACGCCCACCTCTTGCTGGCCACGCCCCCTCCGTTGTGATAAATAGGGCGCGCTGACTCGCGCTGCTCCATTACACTGCTAACTCCTGAGGCGAAAAGCCGGGAGGCGTTTTTACTGTGATTTTAAACTTGTAATTGTGTATTGGTTTAAAAATACCTGATTTGCACACTGTCCTCATTTCCACAGCAGCTGAATATTAGCTGTTAGGGAAAGGAAAACCACTCGTTCTTGGCACCATTGATCGCCGAGGGAGAACGAGAGCCACGCCCACCTCTTGCTGGCCACGCCCCCTCCGTTGTGATAAATAGGGCGCGCTGACTCGCGCTGCTCCATTACACTGCTAACTCCTGAGGCGAAAAGCCGGGAGGCGTTTTTACTGTGATTTTAAACTTGTAATTGTGTATTGATTTAAAAATACCTGATTTGCACACTGTCCTCATTTCCACAGCAGCTGAATATTAGCTGTTAGGGAAAGGAAAACCACTCGTTCTTGGCGCCATTGACCGCCGAGGGAGAACGATAGCCACGCCCACCTCTTGCTGGCCACGCCCCCTCCGTTGTGATAAATAGGGCGCGCTGACTCGCGCTGCTCCATTACACTGCTAACTCCTGAGGCGAAAAGCCGGGAGGCGTTTTTACTGTGATTTTAAACTTGTAATTGTGTATTGGTTTAAAAATACCTGATTTGCACACTGTCCTCATTTCCACAGCAGCTGAATATTAGCTGTTAGGGAAAGGAAAACCACTCGTTCTTGGCGCCATTGACCGCCGAGGGAGAACGATAGCCACGCCCACCTCTTGCTGGCCACGCCCCCTCCGTTGTGATAAATAGGGCGCGCTGACTCACGCTGCTCCATTACACTGCTAACTCCTGAGGCGAAAAGCCGGGAGGCGTTTTTACTGTGATTTTAAACTTGTAATTGTGTATTGATTTAAAAATACCTGATTTGCACACTGTCCTCATTTCCACAGCAGCTGAATATTAGCTGTTAGGGAAAGGAAAACCACTCATTCTTGGCGCCATTGACCGCCGAGGGAGAACGATAGCCACGCCCACCTCTTGCTGGCCACGCCCCCTCCTACGTCACTAGCGACCACTATAAATCATGTGTCAATACCGGAAGCGCAGCGGACGAGCGCAGCGGGCTCGCCGACTGCGCGCCGAAGGCGCGCTCAAGGCAAGCTCGTCTGCGCTCGTCCGCGACGAGGACGCGCCTAGCGCCACAAACCCTGCCCTACACAGCCCACTCTTCCCCTGCTATACTCGGGATGCACTGCTTAATCTCCGAGGGTTTGCGCACGAAGGTAAGCTCACCTTTGAAGAAACTGCTTCTCCTGTAACTGACTTCACCCACAAGGACCTAACTGTAGGAGGCCTTTTGAATGTCAGATCTTTACCGAAGCATGCCACTGAAATCAATCTCCTTATAGATTCACACCATCTGGATGTACTCTTCCTAACCGAGACTTGGACACATGCAAACTGTGAGACCGACTTAGCAGCTGCCTGCCCGCTAAACTTTAATATTCTTCATCTTCCCAGACCCAAAGGCCGCGGTGGCGGAGTTGGCGTCATCTTCCGAGCCTCGTGGCATATGAACACCTTAGACATAGATCCCGTACCCGGAATCGAGCTCTTTGGTTTGACTATAAACTGCCACCAAGGAGTCACCTTTACGGTGATTATCTGCTACCGTCCACCTGGGGCCTTTTCTCTCTCGCAACAGCAAGCACTCCTCACGACTATCACCAACATGGCAACCTCTCATAATAAACTTATACTCCTAGGAGATTTCAATCTTTGGCCAAATGGCAGCCTAGGCACAGGTCTAGACAATCTTCTGCTGTCCTGTGATAGTGTGGGGCTCTACCAACTGATAAAGGACCCCACTCACTCCGCAGGCAACCGGCTTGACCTTATCTTCTCGACCCCAGGTCTAACTCAAGTAGGCGACATTCTACCCATGAGCTGGACAGACCACTCGCTCATCAAACTGTACATCAATAACGCCACAACAAGTAAGCCCAAAAATCACCCGCCACCACAATTCTCTTATCGGAACTGGAAAGCTTTAGAAAAACTCAGCATTTCCACCAAAGTCTTCGAGGTGGAGGAAAGTTTTTCCTCCACCAGCTCGGTGGAAGACAATTACAGATCCCTTAGCTCGAGAATCACTTCCATCGCGGACTCTGTTGCCCCTCCTAAACTCTGTAAACCTAAAGGTAGAGCACCCACTCCCTGGTACAATGACTCTCTGAAAACCCTCAAATCAACCTGCAAACAGGCTGAGAGAAAGTGGAGACACGGATACTGCAACAACAATAAAATCCTCTGGAAAAAGTCACTTCGTGACTACAAATCCGCCATCGCAGAGAGTAAAACGAATTACTACTGCTCTACCATAGCCAACGCGGCCAACAGTCCAAAAAGTATATTTCAGATCCTGGACAACATCTTACATCCCGACTGCGTTAAGAACCCCATTCCCCCATCTCAGTCCCTTTGTGACAGCCTTGCTCAGTTTTTTACTGACAAAATTGAGACCATCATCATCAATTTGGCAACGCCCCCGTCACACACTTATCCCACCCTTCCCGAAGTCAGCCCCACCAATTCTGACTCTCTGAGGTCAGCCTGCCCTCCTACGAATAGGCTACTGGCTTTCCCCCTTATTTCTCAAACCGAGTTTGAAAAAGTTGCACAGGGCATCACCTCGGGATCCCCCCTTGATCCTCTGCCTCCGAAAATCTGGAAAGCATGTGGGCACGAACTATTTGACACTCTCCGGATGATTTGTAATCAATCCCTTAGCTGCGGCTTCGTTCCCCGCCCCTGGAAGCAAGCGCTTATCACCCCGCTACTAAAGAAACCCACGCTAAACCCAGAATGTTTATCCAACTTCCGCCCCATATCACTCCTTCCTTTCCCGGTGAAGGTGCTCGAACGTTGGGTCAGTAAATGCCTCTCAGCCCACCTCGAGCAGCACCACATTCTGGACGAATTCCAATTTGGTTTTCGCCCAGCCCATGGCACTGAAACTGCTGTGCTCACTGCCATGGAGGAGCTTCGAATGCGCGCAGACAGGGGCCAAGCCGTGGCCCTGATTTTATTAGACCTGTCTGCCGCATTCGATACTGTCAATCATGGGATTCTGCTCGAGCGCTTGAGAGAGGCAGGGATCGACGGCACGGCCCTGATCTGGTTTCACTCCTACCTCAGCGAAAGAAAACAGGCCGTATCCCTCCCTCCTTTCCAATCGGTCTTTTCCCCTGTCCCTCACGGTGTTCCCCAGGGTTCCTCTATCAGTCCGATTCTTTTCAATGTTTACTTGAAACCACTGGTCACGTTAATTAAATCTCATAACATGACCACAGTAAACTATGCGGACGATACCCAGCTCCTCTTCTCTTGGGAAGGCGAAGATTCCATCTCCTTGCAAGCCTTCCATGATTGTCTAAGAGACACTGCGAGCTGGTTGCATCAGAACTCCCTTCAGTTCAACGCCTCGAAAACCGAGGTGCTGTTCTGCCCTGCGAGTCGCATACCCCGCCCTCTGCCCGCTGAGTTCTGGCCCCCGGAAAACTCCAACAACCCGTCACCTGTCACCACTGTTCGCAACCTGGGCGTCATGCTTAATCACCAACTGAGCATGGAAACGCAGGTCTCAAGAACAGTCGCTACCTGCTCTGGCCTTATGCGCTCGCTGCGCAAGGTCTTGCCTTTGCTACCTGCCTCCGCCAGAGCACTAGTAGTCAGGTGTACTATTCTTAGTCGCCTCGACTACTGTAATGCCCTGCTGCTTGAATCTCCTGCGACACTACTGGACAGACTCCAACGAGTTCAGTCGGCAGCAGCCAAACTGGCTCTGGGATGGACCAGGAGATCCTCGGCCACCGCTGCACTGGCCGAGCTGCACTGGCTGCCTTTGAAGCAACGCGTTGTCTTCAAGGCCCTCTGCCTGGTCTTTAAGGCACTACATGGTGCAGGACCCAGACCTCTTCAACGTCTGTTCTCTTGGTACATCCCCACCAGAACACTCAGGTCCACAACTGCCTGCCTTGTGAGAGTGCCCAGATGTAAGAAGGCCAGGACGGGGGGAAGATCGTTCAGAGTAGCTGCAGCCAAGCTGTGGAACAGTCTGCCTGTCGATATCCGCCAAATCCCCCATCTCCTTCCCTTCAGGAAACTAATCAAAACATGGCTCTTTCCTCCACCCCTTTAGACCGGCCAGCCACAGTCATTTCCCCCCCCCCCCGGCAATAAACCCCCGGAGTAGCTACCAGCGCCAGGATACCTGCCAGGTGACAGCCGCGCTCTATAAATATTTTAAATAATAAATAATAAATAATCCCCCATTAAAAGGACAAATGAGTGTTCCCCACCTTTCCCATGGTCGGTTTCCTGGTTTAGTCTAACATCTAGTTCCTCTAGCACAGCATTGGTGCCACTTCCTGAACCAGGGTTGTAGATATTAAATAATTGTACCCTCAACCCCTGGCCCTGAAAAGTTACTGCTTGCAAATTCTCTGAGGTCCAAGATGGCTCAGTCCATCTCCCCTTTAAATTAACATCAACATATATTATTAGGCCTCCTCTTGCTCTACCAGCCCTACTCTCTTGTGCTGGAACAAAAAAGGACTTATAGCCCTCCAGATGATAGATATCGGGCTCAACTGCCCAGGTCTCCTGAAGGGCTATTATTTGAGAGTCCCTTAGTTGGTTCCAGCACTCTGCGTTGGCTATTTTTCCAGCTAGTCCTGCTATGTTCCAAGACGTTATTTTCACATTTCCTCCCTGTATCTCGGTGGAACTTTTGTCATTGGAATCTAGTTTAGCTACCCCCCTCCCTTCAGGCAGGGGATCATTCCTCTTCCCAGGCTGTGTTTGCGGAGAAGTTTTTTGGGGATTCGGTATATGCCTTCCCTCAGGTGTTAATTCACTTATATTCGTGGGCATCCTTAATTCCTTCCCTGCTGGGCATATCTCTACGTTAGATAGTCATTCATTTTCATCTAGGGATAGGAGGGGAGTAAATCTGTTCTTCCACTGTGGACCGTCCAGACTTAATGATGGTAGATGGCTATATTCATGGTTCCTTATCAGGCGTCCATCTATCCCTCCTTCCATCCTAGCTTGGTTATGGGCCGAGGGGTACGTAGTTCTACTTCTAGGATAAAAATAGCCCAATGGCATGGTCCTTATAGTGCTGGTCATATTTTTGTTATAATTGCCTAATATATACTCCACCAGATTTGGGTTTCTGAAATTTGCAATAATGCAGTCCCCTGCAATATCCTTCTCTCTGCTGCCCAACCAAGGTGCTCTTCTCACATGGATGATTTCTCCCCTTTCCCTCCCTTGAAGGGGTCTATGTATGTTTAGCCAGTTAATGATCTTGTTTTTTAGCTCTTGATATGGTTCCCTTTGGCCCCCCCTGAGTTCTGAAACCCCGGCAAAGACCACAACATAGGGACTAGCTTGAGGAGGTAAATTTACTCCGGGGGGAGAAGGATACATTTTATCCCTGCTAACAAGGGCTTTCTGCTGTACGTCAACCGGACAATGAGACGTAACCTGTCCTTGCTGTATCTGGGGTCTTCTGAGCTCATCCTGATTTTTAGGGTAAGAACCTTGCATATGTACAACTGGGCATCTATCCTGTGAGTGGTCTGTACTTATGGGTGGGGCATGAACCTGAGCGGTAGTACATGGCTCGTTTCTTGTGCAAATATTACTTGAAGGGGGAGGCCTATGGGGGACATTCACAGTTGATGTTATACTTTCAGAAGCGATAGGATTAATGATTTCCTTCAGCCTTGTCTGCTTTTGAAGCTCATTGGTAATTCTGTCTAGTTTGCTAATCAATGGTTTTAATTGGGCAGTAATGAAGGATTCCAGATGTTTTTGTAAATCAGTTATAACTGGTTGTAACCATACTGGCGGGCTTAAGGGGCTTGGTACAACTATTTCTATGACCTCATCCTCTATTGTTTGTTTCTTCCCACCCTTATTGACGCAATTTGGTTTCTTTAATTGCGTAAGTTTTAAGCCTCTTTTGGGCAACCTTGGCTTACTTAAATTTGGTCTTTTTGCTGCCTTACTGGCAGATGGTTCAGCCTCTGCTATCTGCTGTCCACACGGCAAATTCCCATATGAGATGTCCAAGCTATTATCCTGCAAGCTATCACAAAGATTTACATCTAGGGCTTGTGGAGATCTGCTTTGCATGTGCATGTGTGAGTTATTTGTGGGGGTCATTGACAGGCGTCTCTGGGTCCGCTCAATTTCCCCATTCACTGCCCCAATGACCTTCCTTAGCATTAAATCTATGGCCGTTGGGGGAGCCAAGTGGCCAGCTGCAATATCAGTATCGGATTGGCTATGTGTGGTAATCAACGGGGCATTTGCTTTACGCTTAGTTGACCTTGTTTTAGGTTTCGCAGCCATAGCGCCCTTTCAATTAGCAACCCCCTGTCTCCCAATATGGTCAGAGCAAAATGGCCAGATATTGATCAATTATTAACATTTAGTACTTGGCTAACCAGACACCCAGAGCACGTCGTGTGTAACAATTTGTAAAATGACCGATCATGCACCACAGTCTCGGTATCCAGTTTATAGGTGCTATAGAGTCTGTACACAAATCCAATTTTAGCAGGTGGTACAAAGAAGTCTTACATGTGTAGCGGGCCAGATACCTGGAATTTTCGCCAATAGGTGTGGCCCAGCCCGGCCTCCTTGTGCCTCTGAGGGCCACAGAGGGCCCGCCCTTTGCCCGGGCTTCGCCCGCGCGCGTCCCGCGATGCGGGAGGCGTCCCGGGCAGATAAGGGCTGTCAGCTGTTCCGGCTGGTGCGTGGCAGCGTCAACGCGCTGGGGTTTCTGGGGATTGCAGTTTGCGCCGGACTCTGCCGTTCCCCTCACGGCGATATTGGCAAAAGACACGGGCAGTTTAATAAATGCAACAGGGTCCCAAACAGCAAGGAGAGAACAACAAGCCCGCCGCTTCCCTCGTGCCAATGCAAAAGGGTCACAATGTGCGTCCCGCGATGCGGGAGGCGTCCCGGGCAGATAAGGGCTGTCAGCTGTTCCGGCTGGTGCGTGGCAGCGTCAACGCGCTGGGGTTTCTGGGGATTGTGGTTTGTGCCAGACTCTGCCGTTACCCTCACGGCGATATTGGCAAAAGACACGGGCAGTTTAATAAATGCAACAGGGTCCCAAACAGCAAGGAGAGAACAACAAGCCCGCCGCTTCCCTCGTGGCAATGCAAAAGGGTCACAAGTGAGTCATTAAATGTATCTTACTGCAGACTAGTGACTAAACTGTGTGAATGTCTGTATGTGTCTGTGTGTTGGTGTATAAGTGGCTGCATGGTTTTGTGAATAGCTATATGAGTGTCTATATGGGTTATTGATTGGTTGTCTGAGTATCTGTATGGGTGCCTGAGTGTCTGTGTGGGTAGGGTGTGTGTGACTCTGTGACTAGATGTGTGAGTGGGTGATTCAGTGGGTGCATGGTTTTAAGAGTGCATCTGTGATGGACTGTATGGTTGGGTGAGTGTATGTATGGGTATGTTAGTGATTGAATGTATATCTCAGTTGTACATGTGTCAGTAACTACATATGTGAAACGCAGTGTATATGTGTGTAAGAGTATATAACTATCTATATGTGAGAGTGTGATTTTGGGAGTGGCTGTATGCGCCATAGTGCAAGGATATCTGTGTCATGTGCTGTTTGTTTTTCTGCAGGAAGACACATAATTTGTTAGTATTTTTATGAGTAAGTGAACTTGAGTGTGTTTAACTGTATAGGTGAGTAAATTCGACTGAGATTAATTATTTGCATGACTGACTAGATGTGTCAGTACCTCAATGGATGATTGGCGGTGTGTGAGTGTCTATATAGGTGTATAAATGCACAGAGTGACTGTAAGTATGAGTGACTGTACAGGTGAGTGAGTGGACATGTATGTAGACAAGTAAATGAGTGGGTGTGTAGTTATTGGTATTGGAGTATCTATGGTTGTCAAAATGGCCATTTGAAATTTTGAGTCGGTGTATCAAAGGTTATATTAGAGTGTGAGAAGATGCACTAATTTATCACATGGATGACGTCATCACTGATGTCATCAGTGATGTCACTGACCATGTCATGAGTGATGTAATATGTGACGTCATCAGCAGTGCATTGCAGGGGTGCGAGTTATACTTAGCTGAACTAACTATAACATGGGAATTTCTAGGGTTTTGTACGAGGGAAATGTCCAGCTAACTATAACACCCCTGAAACCTATGGTTTTTTCAGTGAATTTCTAAGGTTATTTAAATGCCAATTCCTAACTATAATGCCCCTGAAACCTTTGGTTTTTGCAGTGAATTTCAAATGTTTTTTAAATGCCAATTCCTAAGTTTAACGTGCATGAAACCTATGGTTTTTTCAGTGAATTTCAAAGGTTTTTTAAATGCTAATTCCTATCTATAACTTATCTCTGAAGATATCATGTTTAATGATTTTGATTGGATTTCTATATTTTTCAAATTCAGTGTGTCAATTTCATTAATTATCTTTTTTTAAAAATACTTTTTTATCACCATTTTTTAAACTTATTTTTTCAATTAATTCTTTTAAAAAATATTATTTGAACTTAATGGGTTTTTCAAACACATTTTTTTATATTTTTCTAAATATTTTTTTTAACTATATGTGCAAAACTGTATTTTATATATTGTTTTCAATGTTTTTGGATCCGCGCACCCTATGCGCACTGTTCTCGATCCTATCGCGTTGGATGCACGGATCGTCTTGCGGTGGGTTCGCGGATCCAAGGAAAAAAAAATGAAATTGTTGAGAGATAAAGATTAAGCTTAAGTGTTTTGTTCTTGATTGGCTCTAAAAAGAGCCGTTTTGTTCATTGAGAGTTTTTGGTAAACTCCTAGGGATAGTGGTGCTTGTCTAGAATCACACTGTGAGTCTGTGTGCATTTGGGAACCACTGTGAGAGAAGCGTTTGGTAACATCGTGTATTTGCTGACAGATAACTGTTTTAAAACCTGTCATGTTGTGAAGTAGCATTAGAAGACAGTTATGGCTTATGCTTTGATTAAATGAGTCAGGCTTTGACACAAAAGTACAGTCTTGAAATATGTACTGGTCCGATCATTTTTGTCCACAGATTGAGAACGCTAGGAAACATGTGAATAAATCTGTTTCTGCTTTTCTCCGAGACTATAGAATGGGGTCCATTTACAATAACAATCTGCGCTTTCATATGCAAGAGATGTATAGGAGAGATGGAGTACACTTTACTGATGAAGGAAACAGAGTCTTCCTCAACAACTTTAGACTCTGTATAGGTACTTACTTATAAGTACCAAAAACTCTCAATGAACACCACGGCTCTTTTTAGAGCCACTCAAGAACAAAACACTTAAGGTTAATCTTTATCTCCCACAATTTCATTTATTTTCCCCTTGGATCCGCGAACCCACGCGAGAGGATCCGTGCATCCAACGCGATAGGATGCGCGCACCGTGCGCGCATTTCGACGTTTTTTTTTTTTTTTTAAAGTGGGCCCCAGAGGGTCCTTCTGGGACCCCCTAATCACCTCTAGAGGGTCAGAGTATTTCCACTCTGCCCCCTTTATATGTTTTACACACTTTTTCCCCTTGCTTCTTCAGCCTCGCTTCTACTGAGGCAGAAAAGGGCCGCCAACAGTTCCTGGTTTCGAATGTAGAGAGACACTCGACAGCCAATTAGCATTCAGCGCGCGATCGGGAGGGTGCGCGCTTGGTTCGGGGAGGATGCGCTTACGGTGCAGGTACGGTCCGCGGATCCTGCGCGGCCATAGATATCACTAACTTTTTTACCCTAATTTTCTCAGGAACTACTGAACAGATTCACACCATATATGCAAAAGGCACGAGTCTGAACTGAGGACTACCTCTTTGCCAAATTTGGTGTCATTCCGTTCAGCGGTTTGGGCTGTAGCTGCGACAACAGATCCTATGGGAAATTGCATGGGAAAAACGTGTTTTGGGACCCCCCTTTTTTCTCGGCCCCCGCTTGACGAATCACCACGAAACTTTAAGGGTAGGTGCGGAGCGGAGCTGGCCAAAAGTTTGGAAATTTCGCGAGGATTCGTCAATCGGTGCCAGACTTATTGGGAATAGAATGTTGCGGATTTCCTATGGAAAATAGGTCCTAACTATAACTATCTACTGGCGACCGCCAGTAGATAATATATATGTATATATATGTTCCAAACGAAACTGCTCTCACAGTAAAGACACCGCACCCAACGTTGTATTTCACCTTTCTTTATTCGATAGGCAGCAGCAGCGTGCCAATCATGTATGCTGCTCCTTTCCCCAGTACGCCAAGCCAGTGAAAAAGGGAAGTTGTTCCGAAACGCGTATGGCAGGAGGCGAAAGACTTTGTTTGGAAAAAACCATTTCAGCATGCTGCTGCCTATCGAATACAGAAAGGTGAAATACAACGTTGGGTGCAGTGTCTTTACTGTGAGAGCAGTTTCGTTTGGAATATATGTGGCCCGCTCCGGTCACGAAGACAACTCCACTGCTGTAGAAGCAGGTCCATGTGCCTTGATTGAGAGGCATAACTTGGAACAATGTATCTGTTTGGTGAGGCACAAAAGTAGCAGCAAGCTGGCCGTGTCCATTGCAGCAACCCGATGGAAATTGTAATTGTGGAGGAGAAGGGAAGACGGCTTCTACTAATGAAATTGAACACTTACCTGGACTACGATACCCAGCATGCATAGCAGGCATACACCCAATGAGGCATGAATGAGAACTATAAAAACCTGTGTGAATCATGTACGCTGCTCCTTTCCCCAGTACGCCAAGCCAGTGAAAAAGGGAAGTTGTTCCGAAATGCATATGGCAGGAGGCAAAAGACTTTGTTTGGAATGAACCATTTCAGCATGCTGCTGCCTATCGAATAAAGAAAAGTGAAATACAACGTTGGGTGCGGTGTCTTTACTGTGAGAGCAGTTTCATTTGGAATATATATACATACGTACATACGCGAGGATTGGGTTACGCCTGGGGTACGGTGCGGACATACACAGGTGGGGGGTACACCTGGGGTACGGTGTGGACATACGTGGGTGGGGGGTACGCCTGGGGTACGGTGCGGACATACATGAGTGGGGGGGTACGCCTGGGGTACGGTGCGGACATACGCGGGTGGGGGTATGCGCCGTACATATGGGGTGGGGGTACGCGCCGTACATACGGGGGTGGGGGGTACGTGCCGTACATACGGGGGTGGGGGGGTACGCGCCGTACATACAGGGGTGGGGGGTACGTGCCACACATATGGGGGGTGGAGGGTACGCGCAGTACATATGGGGGTTGGGGGATACGGGCCGTACATATGCCATGTTGGGATACGCACCGTAAATGATGACACGTACGATGTGGGTGATGGCGTGTACGTCGCTTAGCTGGCCCCCTTTTCCTCGTGCAACGCAGCGTACCTAGCTTTTCTGGCTCCCGTAAAAATATAGCCGTGCGGAGTGCTGTAGGTACGAATCGTACTTGCTGGTCCGTAAAACGCTGCCTGACTCCGTGCGGACATCGCGTACGCGCTGTCCAGGAACGGAATTGTATGTATTTTTTAGCTGTACGGTGTTTTTTACGATTCGGACGGAAATGGTATTTCTGTACGAATCGTACTTGCTGGTTTGTACGGTGGAATTCCCGGGTACGAGTCATACGGCGAAAACGCTCCGTACGACCATTTGTACCCGGGTTTTACAGGATCGGAATCGGCACCTTAATGTAGTAATTAAAAGCTGACAATTCTAAAATTGAATAAATAGAATATTATGACCAATAAATAATAAATAAGAGATATAAATCACATGATGTCTTAAGAGAAATTTCTAAAACGGCGTAAATGCACAGTTTTACAGTATATCTATTGGCGTAGAAACATATTAAATGGATAACATGAATCAAGCACTGCATGAAAAAGCGCGATTTACTAAATTGGCATATGTGTTGTCAGAGAGTTATACTTGCTACTAAAATATAATAAGATCATAACAATTGTGTATTTGGTCTTGGGAAGCGAACCATTGATATACCGGTATTCAAATGTACTTATATACCAAATAATTAGCATTAATGCAATGACATTGTATGGTAGACACTACTACACATAACTGGTTCTATATCCCCGATGCAAGATAATACTCAGAACAACATAAATAAGAAAAACACAGCAGAGCTATGTTTAATTTCAATATTGCCGATTGAATCACGCCAAGTGGTATATAGAGTATTTTTGTACTGTGGAGCTCTAATTGTTAAATATATATCTCTAAGTTATTATAACATTATATTCATTTCAAGTTAATTAATTGCAGCCCCATATGTTGTGCAAATAACGCAACTAGAGAGACCTACTCTATATATATACATATATATAAATATATATATATATCTGTAATTTACTAGTGAAGCAATTGTAGGTAGTTATGAGAAAAAAGTTACTTATGTAAGCAGTCACTGAGATGCATGTTAGAAGCATAGAATGATGTAACTATCAGTGATATGTACATATGTTAAGCAGGACTAATGAATATCTATATTTTTTCAAAACATAGTTATTCTACTCATTTATACAAAGCAATACACAGATATAGGTACATATCTATAGTACAGATAAAATGCTTATATACAGAGGGATATGCTGTATATTTCTGTTTGTGTATGGTGGTTATGTGGGGAAGAGCCAATTCTTGAGTCGTTTTCTGAAGATAAGGTTGTTATGCTTGGATCTTATGTTGGAGGGTAAAGAGTTCCATAGTTTGGCTGCTTGAACAGAGAAGGATGTGCCACCCATGTTTTTTTTTGTATCTTGGGATTTTGAGGGGAGGTGCCATTCTAGAGTGGAGGTTCCTTGGTTGAATGTGTTTTGTGATTTTATTCCTGCTGAAGTGTGGTCCAGTTCCATGTATCACTTTGTGGGTGATACAAAGCATCTCGAATGTGGATCTTCTGGCAAACAGTAACCAATGCAGGGCTTTCAAGGCAGGAGAGATGTGGCCTTGTGGTTTTGCATGTAAGAGTAGTCTGGCAGCAGAGTTCTGAATCCGTTGTAGTCTTTTCATGGTTGTTAAAGATAATCCGTGGTAGAGGCTATTGGCGTAATCAAGTTTGTACAGAGCAAGGGAGATAGTAGCCTGGACCGTGTGTGGAAATCCCAAATGGGGAAAGATTAATTGCAGAGTTTTTATGGTAACAAAGCTTGATCTTGCTGGTTTGTCTATTTGGGCATTCATTGATAGCTTGGAGTCCATGGTCATTCCGAGGTAACTTACTTCCTTTGATACTTTAGTCGATGTTCTCAGATCATCAAGCCATGCAGTGAGTGGGTCATAATGTTTCCAATCACCACACATGAGTATTTTTGTTATGGAAGCATTCAATTTGATATGGCTCCATGAATCAATGGCACTGAGACAAGTGAAAATTGGCAAGTTGCAATGTCTTTGGGGCATTCCAGTTGAAAGACTATTTCCGTGTTCTCTGCATAGGTATAGCATGTGAGGTGAAATTGATTGATCAGTGTAAGTAATGACTTCATGTAGATGTTGAAAAGCATTGGCGAGATGATATAGCCTTGGTGGACCCCCTGCTTTTATGAAGTACGGTTTTGACGAGAAAGAAAATGGATAACATTGGTTCTGTTGTTAAGGTAAGATGTGATCCAGACTATGCCAGCTTCGTAGAGTCTTTGTATCAGAGTATCATGGTCAACTGTGTCAAAGGCAGCCTAGAGGTCCAAGAGAAGTAGCGCAGAAACCCCCTTGTGGTCAGTTGTATTCTTCAGGTCATCCCAGATGGCAAGGAGGGCAGATTATGTGCCTCTTCCTGGATGGAATCCTGTTTGGAAGTCTGAAAGTATGGCATTATGTTAAATGAATTGTGACATCTGGGCAAACGCTGCTCTTTCTATCAGTTTGCCCAGGAGAGGTCCATTTGTAATCGGTTTGTAGTTGTCAGGGTTTAGAGGGTCCAAGTTTGTTTTCTTCAGTAATTGGCATATGTATGACTTTTTAAGTTCTTCTGGAAATGTTCTGGTAGTTAAGGAATTGTTGATGATTCTTCTTACTGGAGTGGCAGTAGAGGTTGCTAATTGTCTCTTTCTCTGAATTTTATCCTGCCATCAGCATCTGGTCTTGCCGTCCATTTGTCAGAGGGTTGACATGAATCTTGTTCAGGTTCTTATTCCTTCCTGACTGCCTGAACAGCATACCTGAAAGATGCAACAGTCTTGGTAAGAGATCTTCAAATTGGAAAGAGGGCCCCCTTGGATACCTGAATTGATCTCGGGTATAGGGGACGAGGGTGGCAGGCACTACCAAAGAGAAGCATCATACTGTAAACAGTGCTGTGTTTTCGCGGAAAAAAGAACAGAGTGGCATTGGGCCACTCAATAATGGGCTACCATTATCATCTTTTGTCACTTATGTCCTGGATCGGAGAATGTGTCAGGAGTGGGAGTGTGGGGGCACATAACCCTCAAAATCCATAACCCAATTTCTGATAAAGGATCAGACTGTGTATACTTATACACTATACCAGGGCCCAGCTGTGCATAGATTGTTGAAAGTCATGCTTTTGTAAGGAATAACCGAAGATAACTGCAATGCTTGAATTTTAAATGTGTTTGGAGCTGCCAATTGCATAGAATATTTGTGAAAAAATGTGCCCCAATGAAATATTTTACATGAAGGATGCACTGTATCATAAAGTCTGAAGCCCACTGGTCTTTATGCATTGCTTCATTAGGACTCATTGCCCAGGACAATGCAACCCACAGTTGTTGATGGTATTTGTATTGCACAAAAATGTATTAAAATCACTTCGGAGCACAACTTCCGGCACACAGTTATAACTTGGAAGGCCTTATCCCTTTTCAGCTTCTATAACTGCTTTGGGACTTTAAACAGCTGTCTGAAATTCCTATATATTTTCTAACAGATTTGTGTTACGATTGTGAACTCTTTAGGGAATGACTGCTGTATGAGCTTCAGACAAGGTCAAAAACAGCATGTGGAAGTGCTGGAGATCAGCCAGCGCATGTGCCTACTACTGTCAATGTGGAATTAAACAAAACCAGCAGTCTAAGCCTTTGAGTAACTTCATTCAAATGTTTGTTATTGATTTCCATAAGGAAGTTCATAGCTGTGCACTTTTCCAATTCTGAACACAGCTGTCGTGGAATGCTAATAAATACTGTGCCTACAGTCTTGCCACCCCCCTGCCATGATATCTGTGTGATCCACACCAGCCTAGCCGTCAACATTACCATTTAAGGAGAATGGTGCTGACTGCTGCTCCATCATTGCATCTGCAACAAACAATGCCCGGTTACCTACCTATAATCTTCATTACTCCCAGTCCTGGTCTTCCAGTTCCATTCCTGAGCCCATCCCTCCATCCCTCTTTCCGTTTATGGTGATTGTTTTGTGGTTTGCTTTTCCTTGGGTTTCTTTGGTATTCCCAAGTTCTCATGGTAACGCCCTTCGCCCTTTATGTAGGAAGCACCATATTGGGAATAGTGTTCGACCTCTACTAGGTAACAGGTTTCTGCAGAGAAGATGAGCTGCTCATTGTTAAGGAATGAAACGGGAAGACGGACGAGGAGGTAGTAATATTGAAATGTGGATCTCATCCACTGCAACAGTGTAAAAGTAAGAGAGGCTTGGTACCTGCCATTTTAGACAAATTGCCTCCACAAAATCATAGAATGCTTCTCCTTCGACCAAAGAATATGGAAGGATGTCAAGTTTTTAAAACTGGCAAACAACGGTATCAGGAATACCTGATACAAGAGCTGGACACTGCCCTGTATCTTGGCTGGTTCCACAGATGATTACAGTATATACAAGGTGGCTTATGATGATGTGGTGTGACATACTATCACCCAATTATGATCGCAAGATCATGGGACAGGTGAATTGACTATGCCATCTCAAGCTTGTAGATATAATAGAGCTAGGCATGAAGATGTCTGAACAAGGACATGATGTGGCATCTTCTGTGCCATTATTTCTTCGCTGATACAGAAGAACCAGCAATGGCCCAACTTTCTTGCCTTTCTCCGTGGTCTGTGAGAAGAACAGAAAGTGTGATGGATGCAGTGCTGGAATTAGTCATTTCCGATGGCATTGTTCTTGCCAGCATCCTATGCTATTATTTGTTTTGCTCATTGTGCTGTCACGGATAAAAATAAGCAACATGCAAATCAGTCTCAGTGTCACCCGAAAAAGGGTCAGTCCAGCCCAAATTGCCAATCTTGGCACCCATAAATGTGAACATAAGCTGCTGAGATTGATTTTGCCCTTCTCAGACATCATTGGTGATGATCAGCTTGTATCCCTTTGACACAGAAAGCAATGGTACCCAAGTATTAGCATACCCATTTAGAGTAATTCTCTCAGAAGAACTACCAATGGCATTGCATATGTAGATGTTATTTCAGTCATATGCTTTTAAAATTAGGCATTTAGATATCTATTGATGTGACTGACAAGTTAACACCGACGGCTGGTCGGAGTGTGTGCTTGAGCCAAGAAGTATACAATGATGACAGGGTTGGTGAAACTGGATTAGTGTGGGCAAAGAGATGCATGGCCACTACTTCTAAATCCCCCAAGGACCATATTGCCTAACGATATATAATTTAGCGACTCAGCAAGATGGAACTGGAAACATTGAGATTGGACAATTGTAGAGGCCTATGGATGAGAGAACGCACACATAAGGGAGGTGATTCTAAGCACATTTTGAGCAGCACAACCCCCAAAATGTTGAATATGAAAGGTTTCCGCAATGCTGATTCATACTAGTCCCATTGCACCTGGCTTCCCTGTTCATGCCTGATCATTAACATTGCATGTGCAAATTTTGCATTGATAGTACGTGTATTGTTCTCTAATTTGAAAGATGGTGTAAAGTTCATGCTTTCACTGTAACTATTTTACGCTTAACTGCAAAATAATAAAATAATTTTAAAAAGACAGCTATTGATGTTCTGAAATATATTTTAGTTCCCTCTGCCACTACCGATGGCTGAGGAAGTGTTTACATATTTCAAGTTCCTTACGGCTATTTAAGGCATCTCAACTTCAATATTGATGTTCTATTGGTTTTAATTCGATGCATTTTTATTTATAAACCTAAAGTTTCTATCCTTTCTTTAATTTTTATTTTTATTTTGAGAGAGATACAACAAAAACAGTTTTCTCATCCCCCCTCTTTTTATCCCCTGCTCCCCCCACCCTCCCCCGGCCCACATTTCATCCATATCTTGTTCCAATCCCATGGTGATGCAGTAATCTCCAATAATCTTCAATTGTGCTGTTAACGAGTTTAAAGTGCCAAGTGCCGAGGTGCATTAAACAATACGTCGATTCTTCAAGTTTCAAACTTCTAGTGCATAGCAGCATAGTTCATTAAAGTAACAGTTTGGGCGGATCGCCCCCCAAAAAAGTGCTAACTACAGGATGCAATATAATATTAAACAATAGTACAGTTTAACATGCCAGGTGCCTAACAATTAGCACCAATCAATCCTCACATTACTGTACTAATTTGAATACATAATTGCTTAATAATCAATGAATTCGGCGGGGTTAGATATATAACGTGCTTTGTTCCAAATGCTTAGTGCTAGTATAGAAGAGCTATTGAACCCAGTCTTTTAAAGACTTCCATATTTCAGTTTCCTTTCTTTTTGCATTGCGGCCCCTGCGCCTGTAAATAGCCTTTTCTAAATTAAATATAGCCAACAGCCGGGCCACCCATTGCTGCATTGACGGGGGTCGGAGCTAGCCAGGCTGAAACAATGCCAACCTGTACACCACCATTGCAATAATTAACATTGCCCCTCCCTTTTTTTCTGTTATGGTCGATATTCCCAGCAAGATTGTTGGCGCATCCAGCTCAACCTGCAGGTGTAGTTTCTCCTTTAATAACCCCTTTATATCCCTGATCAGGGGTTCCACCTTGTTACATGTTGCAAACATATGAATTATATCCACCTTATTGAGAGAGCAGTGCGGGCAATAGGCTCCCTTTTCATCACTCCATTTCGCTATTTTATTTGGAGTATAGTAGAGCCCAAAACATGTCTTGTAAAATTGAACTTGCAGTTTGGCCGGTATTAAAATTGCCTGGGTGCTTAGAAATATCTTTTGAAAAGTGACCATTTATTGGAGCATAATTCCATATCACCTTTGGAGCCCTCATTCAGTAGGTTGTAGCTAGTCCCAATTCTGGGGGGAGTGGGCAGTGTGATTCTATCCACCAGTTCCATTCTCCCTGACTGGTCCACCTTTTGCCCGTTTTTTTGTAGAAAATCCCTAATCTGCAGGTATTTGAGGAAATCCCTATGTGTGAGGCCGAATTTAGAAGTGAATTCCATGCATGATCTAATTCCCTCATGGGAATAAAAGCAACCTATCTGATTGATACCTGCTTCAAACCAAGACTTAACGGGTATGTCGTTAAAAATATCTGTTCTGCCATAATGGAGTGTGATTATTCAACCTCCCTAATCCATTTAGGGATTGCTCCCCCAGATTTTTAAAAGCTGTTAGTAATATATTGAACCGGACTATTTTGTAGTACCCATAGCATAACTGATGCCAAAGGCATCCCCAGGCGTTGTGACCAATCACAAGTTCCCAAGGAGTGGGAAATGTAGCTTGCATTGTACTACTGTCGATGCTCAAGAGTGTGGTAAGGTGTGTGAGTGAGGTTGCCCACCAATATAGCTTCAAGTTAGGGAGGACCAATCCTCCACGCTCCCTGGGTAGTGATTACAGTTTAAAAGCTCATCTTGGCCATGAGTGATACCAAATAAATTGTGCTAAAATATTTTCAAATTTTTTAAACCAATAATTTATGTAAACCAGCGGTAAAAAATATTACAATTTAGGGAAATAGATCATTTTAATTATATTGGTTCTGCCAATGAGAGTTAGGTGAATGTGGTCTAGTTTTGAAAGCGCTTTCCTGGTTTCCTCCGTGCAGCTCTCCAAGTTTTTCTTAGCCACCTGGTCCAGATCTGAATTAATCTTAACTCCCTGTTAGTTTTCCTACTTTATAACCCAACCCGTCTATCAGTAAAAATAGTGAATTCATTGACAACTATTTAGGTTTTCTTTAGACCTATTTAGGTCTTCTCTGGTTCAGGGCGTAGCCTGAAAGTAAGCCATATTTGTATGCCTCCCCTTCTATTGCCCCCGTAGCTTGTTCTGGGTGTGGAGTTACCATGGCTATGTCATCCGCATAGGCCAGGATTTTACTCTCATGATTGTATCTCACTATCGGGGGGATGGTATGTGCTGCTGCAAGTTGTTTAAGAAAGGGATCTATATACAAGACAAATAAGAGGGGTGAACAAGGGCACCCCTGCCGAGTCCCCCTTGTGATTTTCAGAGGTTGGGTCATTTCGCTGTTTATAAGCACACTTGCTTCTGGATCAGTATACAAGGCTTGTACTGCTCTTAAAAACGTGTTCCCAATCCCTTTCTTTAAAATTGTTGCCCATAAAAAAGGCCATGAGACCCGATGAAAGCCTTTTCGGCATCTAAATAAATGGCTGCATTCAGGTACCCTGACACTTGATTTATGTCGAAAAGTGTAATGACCCTTATATGCTCTATCGTTCCCTTACCAGGTATAAAACCATGTTGTCCCTCATATACCATCTTGCTGATGACATGCGAGAGTCGTGTGGCTAATACTTTAGAGTAAATTTTAACGTCTCCATTGATTAACGTTATAGGGCGTTTGGAGCCCAGTTCTTGAACAGGTTTGTCTTTTTTGGGGAAGAGTATAATTTTTGCCAGCGCCCAAGTTCTTTGTGGTGCCACCCCTTCTGCTGCCTGTAGCAACACAGATATCAACATTTCTTTAAGTTCCTCTTTAAAAATGTTATATAATTCAGTGGGGATTAAGTCAGGCCCTGCCGCTTTCCCCCTAGGAAGGTTTGACATTGCCTCTTCTATTTCATCCAATCAATCAATCAATCAATCAATCAAAAAACCACTTTATTCGATTAATTAAAATCATAAAAGTGTACAATACATTCCACAACAATTTAAAAACATTTCATTTTATACATAGTAAAAGATGTAAAATAATTAAATTATCCTGGTGGTACAGTTTATAAAACCAATCAATTCACTCCAAAGCAGCCAATCTATCCCTCCTTAGCCTAATCAAGGCTACTAAAAAGCTAGCTACACAAAACATGGTTAAAGGTAGTTCCATTAGTTGTAAAAACATTAAAGCAGGTTTAACTTGGACGAAAGCATTCTTTTTCATAATAGGCAAGATAAACTTTTTCCTAGCATCAAGATACAATGGACAAAAAAACATAAAGTGCATCGTATCTTGGACAGAAAAATCATCGCATCTGCAGGGGACCCCATCTTCCGGCCTACACCAGCCCTCTGGGACGCTGAATACATGGTGGATCTGATTAAAACGAAATTTTGTCAGAAGCCATTTATGATAAAAGTTTGAAACAGTTGATAAATATGGATGCATAGCCATAGATACATTAAGCAAGAGGTGAGCCCTTACAGTAGATTTACCATACTCATATGATTCACGCTCAACCTCGCAGTGCTTAATGAAATTTGTCTTAACCCATATTATATCTGCTTTACATAATCCTTCAGGGTTTGTGAAAAACTCAGGGCGTCCTAACTCCTTAGAGATTAATTTAATGTATGACAGCCACTGGATACCCTTCCAGTTATCTAGCTTACAACAATCTTTCAAGATATTATGGTTCAATGTAAGATCCGGGTTTAACCAGGTTCTAATCCATAATAAAAGTGGTGCTATTCTTATAATATCTGTAATATATCCAGATCCCAGTTCAAGGTGGACCGAATATGTCGCTGTAGATTGAGGAAGGCCAAGAAGGGCACGAAAAAAATTATTCTCTTCTATTTGAATGGGATCTGGGTTAATATACCCCCATATAGCAGCCCCATACCTAGCTATTGATACAGTTTTGGCTTGATATATTTTTAAAATAGCCTCACAGGGTTTTCCTCCCAATCTTTTTGCAAAACCCAATATGGCAGCCGAGGAGCTACGTACCGCTTTTGCCTTAGAGGATACCTGGGGTACCCAGGTGCCCCTATCGTCAAAAACGACTCCCAAATAGGTAAAAACATTCACTCTGGAGATAACAGCTCCGTTGCAATAACAAGATTTAAAATGTTTTTTTCCCTTCCCCAATGCCATAACATGCGATTTACTGTTGTTGACCACAAGGTCCAAGGATTTCATAAAAATCCCAAAGGCATTCAATAATCTTTGGAGCCCCAATGGCGTCCGAGCCAACAAAACGGTATCATCCGCATAAAGAAGTACGGGTATGGGAATACCCTCTATCCGGGGAATGTCTGGAGATGCAACTAGCAGGCTATCTTCTAGGGAATTTATATACAACGTAAATAACATAGGGGCAAGAATACAGCCCTGACGCACCCCTCTGCCTGATTTAAAACTGGCAGTACATTTCCCCTCCTGCGACATCCTTATTGAGGCTTTCAGGTCTTTATGTAGTTCAGCCAAAAAGTACACAAGAGGCCTATCCATGCCAAGTTCCAGGAGTTTTGACCAAAGCTTAGACCTGTTTACCAGGTCAAAAGCCGTAGACAGGTCCATAAAACCTAAAAAAATCGAACCCCCTGAGGCTTTGGTATACTTAGCAATAATTAAATGTAAATTAAGGCATTGGTCCTCTGTACCCCTCCCCGATCTAAAACCATACTGTGCATTAGAAATTATGCCTTTCTGGGAAGTCCAGTTGCTTATCCTAGCCAGAATGACCTTACCTAAGATTTTAAACGAGGAATCTAGCAGGGATATAGGCCTATAACAACTAGGGTCACCCCTTTGGTGGCCCTTCTTAAACACAGGGATTATGATTGATTGAGACCAAGTCTTCGGTGGGGCTGCTGTGACCGCTGAATTAAAAACATTTAACAAAACTTTAGCCCAGTATTTGGGATTAGCCTTGTACATATCCGAGGGCACCCCATCAGGGCCAGGAGCCTTACGCCCAGCCGTCCCCTCGATAGCTTTCTCAACCTCTTCGATAGTAAAAATAATAATAAGGGGGAAAGGAGAACTAATATTTGGAGTCACAAAGACTTCTATCTCAAGATTACTTCCATATATTTTTTCAAAATGACCTAACCAATCTTCCTCAGAGATATTCACTTCCAGTACTGAGTTCTGGGAACCAGATAGCAACGGAGAATTAATAATCTCCCAAAATTTGGAGCTATCTTTCAGGATAGCATTATCCGATAAAGCTACCCACGCATCTTGTTTAATTTCTCTCTTCCGTGTTAGTGTTACTTGTGAATACTCTCTCCTTAATTGTGTCACTAGACCTTTGTCTCTCGGTTTAGCATTAAGGGCTTTTCTGAGTTGATTTAAAGCTGAGGTACAACTACGATTGAACCAACCACAAGCAGACTTATTTTTAACAGTTTTGCCTTTCATGGTGAGTTCTTTAGCCACTTGAGAGCAGATGGCTTCAAAGGCCAATAATATATCCCAATCATTGGAGGACGAGTCGGTACATTTATTTAAGTGAGGGCCGACCGTTGTGTTGATTAGGTTAAAAAAGTCTTCGGGGATGACCTTACTCCATTTTAGTCTCCTCCCTTGATCTTTGGCTTTCACAGAGACCACCCCAGATGCCAGGGCACGTTTGTTCATTAAGGGGAAGACATTAGCTAAAAACAAGACCACCGGGTTATGATCGCTAAAACTAGACCGTAGGGCATTATAGAAAAACACATATTTTAAAAGCCCTGCAGATAAAAATATGTAATCAATTATAGATTCACAATCCCTTGCAGCATAGGTGGGGACACGATTATTCTCGTCCTGGAACCCTACTTCATACAAATCAATGTTTGACAGTAGGGACTCCAAGGCTTCCCCTTTGGAGCTGTGTTCAAAATGTTGTGGGGTTGTGAATTGAGGACCATCATGATCACTATATTGGCAATTAAGATTACATAAATGAACATTAAAATCACCCATCAAAATATAATGGGAAGAAGTGGTTTGATTGTCCTTATAAGATACTAAAAACTTTGTCAACCAGTTAATATGTTCATTAGGGGACTCCTCTTGCTGAGAATTATAGCAATTAATCAGTACAAACTTAATATTTTTTGGCAAGCTAAGCTCCAGTATAAGGCAATTATGGGAGGAGCATATAACCTTCTTAACGTTACCCAAGATATTTACTGAGATGAGGTACATAAGACCTCCCCTATCTCTTCCAGCTGAAGAGCTCTGAGCTGGGACAAAATAAGAAGTAAAACCATCCATCCAAAAATCACAGTTCTTATCCCAGGTTTCTTGTAAGGCTATAATATCATATTGTTTTAGAATATTAAGCCAACCACTATCACACTTTTTGGACCGTAAACCCGCAATGTTCCAGCTCAACATTTTTACTATTTCCCCGCTATCAGTTTTAACGTTATCACAAATCAATTTTACACTACCAGGATTCGTAGTGGCTACAGTAGTAACTTCGGGAGCCAAAGTAACTGGAGTAGCACTCCCCTGAGTTTCTGAGACCTTACGTCAATCGCATGCCTCCAGACCCGAGAGTGCCCCGAATCTATTGTGGGTTGTAACATTAGATTACCCCCCAAAATTATCCGCATTATGACCATGAGGGGCCACAGATGTCCGAGATTCCCAGGATATAAATGTTCGGGGTCTCACATGGTTCAGGGATCTACCTTGGTGTGTATAGAAGTAACCCAACGGGCGTACCGTCACACTATTAATATCACAAACCAGCGAAGCTGCTCGTGACAGGACTGTGTTGACATGTTGGGGATATCTCAAATTAATTATAATACAATCCCCACTACAGCCCTTCCGGGATGGGCCGACCCATTGCGTCCTTCTTGTAGATAAAATGTGATCTGCATAAACTATAGGAAAGCCACATTTTCTATTGAGCCAGGACAAAGTTTTGTTTTTTAGTGACTCATGTGATTCCTCTCCGAACTGTGCTTGCTGGCTTTGAAGGGTGGGCACATTTGTCAAAACGACCACATATGGAGCACAGTCTGGAGGAAGATTAGTATATCTGGTGTTTGTTCCATAACTAAAGGAAGATAAGCCACCTTGTCCTGCAGAGGATGGTTTGGCTGGTTCACTCGGTGGAAACAGGTTAGAGGGGACAATTTGCGGTAAAACAGGGGACTGGGGAAGTCGCAACAAGGGGTTACCTATGGTACCATCAAATGCACTGTCGGTGCAGACATCAGTGGGTTTAGAATTCCCATTACCAGCCAAAAGACTTGCTACTAGATCACCAAGCCTCTTCACTTCTAGGTTGGCACTATTTAATTGGAGCATTAAAGATTGAGTATGCTCTGCTAACTTAGATTCAAATTTAGCCTCAAGTGTAGTTACTAGTAGTGCAAATTGGTCAGGTGCTAAGGTAGTACAGGCTGAGCAATTACCTTCTTGGGGTGCTCCAGTAACAATACTATTATGAGCTAAATGTAGGACTTCCACCCGTTTTTTAACATGCCTCCCCCCTCTTTTTTTGAGTTGTTTCCTACAAGCTCTCACAGGCCTAGGGCTAGGAGGCTCTTCCACCAAAGCTATAGTAGTCACATCCTGCGGGGCCACCAGTCCTTCCGTGTTGAGCTGTACTTTGGTTGAAGGGCCTGGACATGGGCTCGTTTTGTTAAAGGCCTCAATTATATCGTCAGTCACTGGATTGGAGGTGGTATCAGGAGGGGCAGGAAGGCCCTCCTTGCCAAGGGAAGCTCTGCGGTCGTTATTAATTTTGTTGACCACTTTAACTAAGTAGTTGTCCATAAGGCCAGGTCCAGCTACAACTTTGTCCTGTTTAGCACTAGGCATGGTACAAAAGATGTTTGATGTCAGTACACCGGCAATAACCAATAAGGGAGCAGCAATTCACCTTTAAGAGAACTGGAACTCAGCGGGACCACACGGGGATGTAGAAAATATAATAATATAATATGTCCCCGAATCTGACAAAATCCTCAACATACGATCACTCACTTGAATGGAGCTCTGAGACGACGAACTAAGATCTTTGGCCCAGCCCCAGCCTTGTCCGGCCCCGGACGGCCACAGACGGCCCACCCTCTGCCCGGGCTCAGCCCGGCGACGCCCGCGCGCGTCCCGCGACGCGGGGGGAGCGTCTGTTGATGTAGCGCCTCCGGGCGCGCTTTCCGCCGGATGTGGGCGGATCGCAAAGTGGACGCTGGGGGCTGTAGTCCTCCTCGAAGGCGGCCTCGATCGAGCTGGAGGCGGCGTGGCGGACTGTCAGCGACAGTGCAGGGGGGTGAGAGGTGCTCTACCCCTGAACCCACGAGCCAGGTATGGGCTGCTGCGTGGAGCTGTGTGGCTCTGAGGGCTGTGATTCCAAGTGCTCTCCCCCCCGCTCCACCGGGGAAGCGTCTGTTGATGTAGCGCCTCCGGGCGCGCTTTCCGCCGGATGTGGGCGGGTCGCAAAGTGGACGCTGGGGGCTGTAGTCCTCCTCGAAGACGGCCTCGATCGAGCTGGAGGCGGCGTGGCGGACTGTCAGCGACAGTGCAGGGGGGTGAGAGGTGCTCTACCCCTGAACCCACGAGCCAGGTATGGGCTGCTCCGTGGAGCTGTGTGGCTCTGAGGGCTGTGATTCCAAGTGCTCTCCCCCCCGCTCCACCGGGGGAGCGTCTGTTGATGTAGCGCCTCCGGGCGCGCTTTACGCCGGATGTGGGCGGGTCGCAAAGTGGACGCTGGGGGCTGTAGTCCTCCTCGAAGGCGGCCTCGATCGAGCTGGAGGCGGCGTGGCGGACTGTCAGCGACAGTGCAGTGGGGTGAGAGGTGCTCTACCCCTGAACCCACGAGCCAGGTATGGGCTGCTGCGTGGAGCTGTGTGGCTCTGAGGGCTGTGATTCCAAGAGCTTTCATCCGATACTATAGGGGACTCCAGTGCCTCCCTCTCCTCTTGTGTCGAAACCTCCATCTCGCAGGCATCTAAGTATTGGCTTATTTGGCTCACCACTTCCCCTCCCGCTCTACCCGCCTCCTCCATATACAATGATTGATAAAACCCAAAAAAGGCTGCCTGTATATTGCTAGACTCCGTTACCTGTCCCAACACAGGATCGTTTCTAGACAAGATTTTGCTGCGTGTCACCTCTAGTCTTATTCTAACAGCTAACAAATGACCCCCATTCATACATCTCCTCCCGGTGATCTAGTGCTTTATCTATAGCTTTCCTTGATAGTTCCCCTTGGATTTCCGCCTTTGCTAGGGCCACATTTTCCTGTGCTTTTTCCGTCCCCTGGTTCAGTCTTAGGGCATCAACTAATTTTTCCTCAACCTGGGCTAGTTTCAGAAGCCTAAAATTCCACAGATTCTTTTCCTTTTTTCTTTTCCTGCTTGAATATAGTATTGTCTCACCCCTCACTGCTGCTTTGAAGGTGTCCCAGACTACTCCCAGTGGTGCCGCCCCCATTATTCTTTGCAGGAAGCCAGGGATCTATTCCTTCAAGTTGCCGATGTATTCTTCATCTAGCAAAAGGGTCCTCTCGAAGGTCCATGGTGAAGCTTTCTCAGAGGATCCTCCCTGCTCTAGCTGTAATACCAGAGGGCTATGGTCAGATAGCACTCTGGGGTGCTGACAAATTTGACTTCTACCCAGAAGTGTAGAGGAGACAAAGAAGTAGTCCAGCCTAATGTGCTTCTGGTGCGAGGCTGAGTAAAAAGTAAACTTGTGCTCCTCAGATGCATTACCGACTATACATCCACCAAGCCATGTATCTGGCATAGGTTGCAAAGTGCTTGGAAAACCCTTGGCTTTCGCCCCTTATATCTTTGATCCTGTCCCCATTTGGCTTCAAGGTTTATATTAAGATCTCCACACACAATAATTGGAAGGGGCCAATGTGCCAATTCATTGGTTAATCATTCCAGTAGGGACATATTGTCCACATTGCTACCATAAATCGAGCAAAGAGTGAAATTCGGAAGGTCTGGGGTCCTTGCATTTGCAATGACCCATCGACCTAACCCATCTGAGCTTACTATAACAAATTGAATTGATTTCTTCCTCGATAGTATTACGACCCCCCCTTGTGTGAGTTCCCTGTGTCACGGCCCGTTTCACCATGTACCCAATGTATTTCAATACATCTTTCTGTGACCCATCAAGGTGTGTCTCTTGCAAGCAGATGATGTCAGCCTGCAATAATTGCAGCACTTGCACCACAACTTGCCTCTTATTAACATCATTAAGCATTGTAGCTACACCTACCACCCCACCATTCTCTAAGTATAATTTGTTTGCCCTGGTTTTTGTGCTTTTTTTTATATATATAGAAATAAAAATCATAGCTGCTGCCCATTTCAGTACCTTTATCCCCCCGCCACATCCCTTAGTCCACACATTCTACCCTTTGTGTGAGCCACTCCCCCTTCCCCCTCCCTCCCCTAGCAAAATGGCAATCAGGCATGCCCTGAATGATGTACGGCAGACCCACTGCCCCCCATTTTCGTCCCTCCATGAGCTGTCTATTTGCTTCCGAATGCACAGTTCCTAATGTCCCCAGTCTTTGCTCAAAGCATTTGTGCTGTCTCAAGTTTACCTCTTCTTTTTTCTTTCCCCTTCTTAATTGCTTGGGGGTCTTTCCCCTTCACTTTTTTCTCCTCCTTATTTATTCCAGGTATTCCTGCGCTTGTACTTCAGAGGTAAAGCTGCGGTCGTGCCTCCAAAATGTTTGGCCGGGTTTTGCAGGAAGACCTCAGCTCCAAGTTTTTGGAATAGAGCAAAGAGTTGCCTTAAGTGCCGCCGTCTTTCAACTGTTGCATGTGCGAAGTCTGGGCGCACAAAAAATGAGACCCCGTTGCACACCTTCGAAGCATTAGGACGGGCTTTGTGGCATATCAATTATCGCAGCAGAAAGTTACCAATGGAGACCAACATTGCTCATGGTTTCTCTCTGGCTTCCTGCGTTTGTTTCCTCCTGAATAAGGGAAAGCGATATGCTATCTCTGTACGTCAATGTCCCAATTCCAATTTGTTTGGTCAGGAAATGAGTCCTTTAGGAGTTTAACCATATAGTTCCTGGGGTCATTTCCTTCCAGGCCTTCCGGTATCCCTAAGATGCGTAGGTTGTTTCTCCTCTGGCAGTTTTCGTAGTCTTCCAATTTAGTAATGGCATCCATCATAGACGAGCCTTCTTCCGTGTCTTGTGTCTTTGTTGACTCAATATCTGCTTCCAGGGCCTCTGTCCGCATCTCGACCCAGGTCAAGCGATTTACAATTTCCCCACAGTTTTTGTTCAGTTTCCGAATTCCAGTTTGGACCTTTTTTGAAGCAATCCTAGCTCTGCGCCCTTCATTTCTCTTTTCTTCCTGCATTTGGTTAGTTCATGTTAAGCTGATCAACAGAGAAGTTCTTTCGTTCCAGGCGGCTCATCTCCTTTCTCACTTTGGGGCCATATCTGTGTGTCGGAGTAACCCCATTTAAGTTGTGTCTTCGTGCTTTTTTTAAGGCTCCCTTTCCTGTTTTTCTTTTTACTCCTTGATTTTTTCCTGTGTGTTGATTTGGTTGAGGAGCTAGAACTGTCCTCTGTGATGGATTCCCCGCTTGATGGCTCATCCTCCTGCTCTGATGCCTTGGACTCTTCGATCAATTAATAGAATTTTTCCCCACCATGTCCTTCTGCCCTTGGGACTATTCCATTGCACCACTGCAATTGCATATAGAGGCCCCTTTCTCTAGGAATACAGTAAACAAAAAATGATGGACTGGAATGTAGCCCTGTGTAATTACTAGGTGTTTAAATTAATTCAGTGAATCCATGAATCACTTTTTATTGTTCTCAGTCAGTTGGCCGTTATAATTAAGCCTGCATGAGTTCCATTGCTTACTGTGATATTGAACCCAGCATGACCAAACATGTGTGGGTTTGCTTGTGCTGCCAAACAGAGGGGATGTGTCCTTGCTGCTGGATCTAGGTTGTGCACTATCATGCAAGATCAGGCAGATTTGCGTGTGGCTGGTTCCTGTCCACAGTGGCACAGTGAACATCCCTGGGTGATTTTCTTCATGGTCACACCATTGTGCTGGATGTTTGTTTGCCAGGTAATGACTTTACCCTCCCCACATCTCCCAAGTTCCATGACATGAACCTGGTTTCCAATGACACATAGGTTTCTAGCAGAGTGCATACACTTCATTGTGCTCTCATGAACTGTCAAATCAATTCTGTCTCGTCCTCCTGCTTCCACATGCTCCGCCTCCTTCGTAGGGCTAGGATGCAAGCAGGCATCAACACCAGAGAGCAGGTCTTACAGATGTTGGAAAGGAAGCAAGATGAATGCTAATTTATGTGACTATTTATAGCCCCTACTCCGGTCTGATGAAAAATATAATTAACAATAAAAACCGGTGGGTACTGATGTCAGGCCCACTAACTTTTGCAAAATGACGTGCTTGTTCAGAAAAGTGATTAGTCTTTGTGACAGTCTAGTACATATTTTCCCGACGACTATCACTAGACATTACGATAGGTCTCTCTGGAACCATTTCCTAGTTCAGGGACATTTTACCTGCGGGAAATGCAGTGTCAGTGACTTTACCAAAGCTACTAAAGAATTGGACCTTGGTGTAAATGCGCCTAGGGTATTGAAGGAACACTCTAATTGGAATTCCAACAATGTCATATACCATGTACAATGTTCTTGCAATTTGAAATATATTGGTATGATAGCCAAAAAACCACCAAAAAAACAATAAATGACCTTCTCAGCACAGTTCCGTGTGAGAAAACCCTTATGAAATTGACTAGATGCTTTACAGATCACAGAAACATTGAGGACCAACTTGAATCGTATATCATCAAGAAAATGCTCAATGCTAGGAAGAATATGGCTTAGAAGTCCTGGCATGTGAGCAAAGGTGGTTCTACTGTCTTGGTACAGTTGGCAATTCAGATTCCACCTGCCCATTTTGAGTTAAATTAATGAGGACATCATTAACATTTCTAAGTTTAAAATCTTTATCTACTCAAACAGAAATGTGTGACTGCAGATTGTACCACCTCCCTATAATCCAGAAGACTAGTCCACCCATAGACTGGATGAGGAGTCATTGGTGCATGCCTCTGTTTGAAGTAAATATACTGTTTTCTTCTATTTCTTGTGTGCAGTGCCTCTGCAGTGGCTTCACTATACTCTGCGTTTGGGGCCACTGTTTTCTGCTTGCTGTATTTACCGATTGAGCGTGAATGTGTTCATCTGTTAACCAGAAAATATTTTTAATATTTATTTATATGTTTAGGTGCAATAAACTTTCAATACATGTGAGTATTTCTTATTATTGAACTGACTTTGAGTGAATGAGTGGGTGTGTTTTAGTCTAAATAGGGTTCACGTGTTGCCCTGATGAAGGGCACTAACTTTAGCAGCTGTTAGAGAGGCCAAAGCATGTTAGCAAGTTATTGGATGTAAAAGGTCGATTATGCTCTATAGAAGTCTTGACCATAGCTTTAAACGTATCAAGGGTACCCTTAATGAACGTAATTTGGCAAGCCTTTGAGATAACTTCAGTTATCTAGATCCCTGCTTTTTTCCAGTGTGAGAAGACCCCCCCCCCCCCCCAGCGTAAAGGTTAAGGTCAGCCTCTAAGCATCACCTAGCCAAGATGTGGAAAGGTTGTCAATGATGAGGAATGCCACAATAGTGTGGGTGGTACCTTTGACATTAGTTTGTTAATAAAGGGAGGATGAGCTGTGTGTGACCATATCAAATTACTCTCTGTCCCTCTTTTTGTGGTATTTTGGTTCCTGCTTCAGATAGACATCTTTGGGATGAAAAAGCATGACTGACAGGTATGCTTTGGTCCCTGTTGTGGTAGTCCTGTAAACAGATCTTGTCAAAGCCAGCTGGTTTTACCATTTTCTGGTATATGTGTGTCACCTCAGTGAACAAATGAGGGATGTGCTGGTATCAACACACACTTTAGAATGGCTTTTTGCACTTGAGCCTAATTGAACCCATTTGCTGTGTTTGCCTTCCACCTTAGTTACAATGCACTCAATTACTGGGAAATAATTGTTCCTTGTAAATCATGGTCCAAAGACCAGTGCTTGGAGGGAGCAACAACAGAATCTATGCCTGGAAACCCATTGTCTCTTTCTTCTGGATGTAGAACATTGCAGGATTACTGTTAGACCTGACATCCTTACTATGGCATCCCCCCCAACATTCGTGCCTTCAACCCTACTGCTTTTCTGAATTTGTTTTTGCTGGCTTTAGGACTTTGTGCACTTTACCACAGCTATCAAATACTAAAGTGCTTGTGCCTACTCCATAAAAATGAAAAATTGGCCTACACCTGATTGGCACATTTAATTTACTTAGAGGTCCCTAGTATTTATTTATTTAATTAAGGAGTTTTATATAGTTCTGGCCGGACCTAGGGGTATCGGAGCGCTGTACAACAGTTTTTTGCAAGAGTCATATAGTAGAACAGTGTTATACATATTGGTTCGGAAGCCCAATTGTGCTGTGCAGTACTGAGGTAGTACGTGAGTCCTGAGATAACCTCGTTGAGTGCACGTTGTCTTGGGGGGGAAGGAACAGGAGGTGGTCAAAGAGCAGGGAGGAGGTAGGTCTTTGTGATAAAATGTCAGGGAGCAACTGCGAGTAGGGATTTGGATTAAGGCGGCGGCTATCCATTCAGGAGGGAGCGGTTGAGGAAGAGGACTTTTAGGTGTTTTTTAAATTTTGTGATGGACAAGATAGTTCTGATATCTGCTGGGATTGAGTTCCAGATTTTGGGCGCGTTTCCCACGAAGGACAGTGCAGCGCTTTTTTGTTTGCGTGTTTTCATAGGGTTGAGAAGTAGGGTATTGGAGCTCCTGAGGTTTCTTGTCGGACCAGCCCTCTTGAGTTTGGCAGCCAGGTAGTCAGGTTTTTCTGTGTGTAGGGCTTTGTGGGTGAGGCAGGCAGTTCTGAAGCTGGCACGCAGTTCGACTGGGAGCCATTTTAGTTCTCTGAGTGCTGGTGAAATGTGATCGTATTTTGTAATTACAGTGACCATTCTGGCTGCTGCGTTGAGAGTTGTTTTGAGTGGAGCTAAGTGGGATTTTGTTGCATCAGTGAGGGTTGCATTCCCATAATCGAGTCTGGATAGCACTAGTGATTGGGTGGCTTGTATGAGATCTTTGGTAGGGATGAATGGTTTAATTTTGTTGAGTAGCCTCAGACTGAGGAAGGCACTCTTTGCGGAGTTTTTAATGTGTTTGGCCATGTCGAGTTTTGGGTCTAGGGAGATTCCTAATGATTTTACGGAGTTTGCCAGAGTGAGATTACCGTTGTGAGCATCCATAGCTTTTAGCCATTCTGCAATTTGAGGGCTCTCTTCTTTGTTGGAGATGAGGAGGATCTCCGTTTTGTCTTGTTTGAGTTTAAAGTGATTTAGAGACAGCCAATATTGGATTTCTTTTAGAGTGTCATTTAGTCTGTGGATGTCATCTAAGGAGGAGGTTTCTAGATAGATCTGGTGTCATCTGCATATAGGTGGAAAGGTATGTTGGCATTTTTAAGTATGGTGGTGAGGGGTTCCATGTATATGTTGAACAGTTGTGGTGAGAGCACTGAACCTTGGGGGACGTCCCTGCTGACGTGGTGTAGGTCGGAAGTAAAGATTTAGATTTTTATCCTTTCCGAGCGGCTGTGTAAGATAGAGGAGAACCAGCGTAGGACCACCTCATCAGCACCTACCCTTTGTTGTAGAGCCTTGATGAGTAGTTGGTGATTAACAGTGTCATAGGCTGCCGATATGTCCAGGAGAATGAGTAGGCAGCATTGATCGGTATCGAGGGATTTGTGGATATCGTCTGTGATGTTGAGGATCGCGGTCTCGGTGCTATAGCCTTTTCTGAACCCCGATTGTTGGGGATTAAGAAGGTTAATGTTGTCCATTTCTCAGTTGTAAGAGGACAAATATTTCAAGGATTTTGGATTGGGGGGGGGGGGGAGATTGGAGACGGGTCTGAAGAAGTAGCGGTCCGTGGGGGGAGTGCTGCCGGGCGCTGACGTGGGGCGTTTGGCGATGCAGCGCGTGCAACGAAATTCGTTTTATTTATTTGTTTGTTTACTTACCTCTGTGCAGCTGTATTCCGCAGTTTACTACCCCACACCCTGCCCCTTCCCCACCCCACATCAGTGCCCGGCAGCACTCCCACCACGGGCCGCTACTGGTCTGAAGTTATTCAGGTCCTTGGAGTCAAGGCCTGGTTTTTTTAGTAGTGGCGTGACTTGGCCAACTTTGAGGCATTCAGGTATTATGCCGTTTCTCAGGGAGCTGTTTATGATTCTGCACCAGAACGGGGCTATCGAGAGTTTCAGTTTTTTGGTCAATTGGGTGGGTATAGGGTCAAGGACGTGAGAGGCAGGTTTGGAGCTGCAGATCAGCTTGAGGATCTCTGCTTCTGGGATGGGGTTGAAGGACTTCCATGTTTTCTTGGGGTGCATGCACGTGCTGTCTATTGTCACTGGGGGCAAGCTTTTGCTGGCGGGTTTGACGTTGATGTCTAGTGAGAGCTCAATCTTGGTGATTTTTTCTTCGAAGAAGTTGGTGAAGTTTTCGCACAATTCCTTGGAGGCCTGCATTGAGGATTCGAGGGACTTGGAGGTTTGTTGCTTGATGATTTTAACAGTTTGTTGGGCCTGTTTTTTGCATTGTCCAGGATGGAGCAGAAAAAGGTGGATTTTTCACTGCTGATATGTTTTTTGTACTTCCTTTGAGCTGCTTTGAGTAGGCTTGTGGAGGGGTTGCTCCTCCATAATCTTTCTGTAGCTCTAAGTTGACTCCTTTCGTTATTAATGTCCGTGTTGAACCAGGATCTAGATGCGATGTTCCTGGTTTTATTTTAGTTTCAGGGGGGCTACTTGGTCTAGAATGGATGTCAAGGTTGTGTTGTAATGAGCAGTGAGTTCTGTAGTGGATAGATAATCCGCGGAGGTAGTGAGGAAGGAATTAACCCTTTCCTCAAGGTCAGTCATGTTGATCTGAGTGAGGTTTCTGGTCCATTTGGGATGGTCATGGGTGGGGGGTTGGAATGTGATCGGTTGAGTGAGGTGGAAGAGGATTAAGTGGTGATCTGACCAATCCACGGGCTGGGTGTGGTTTATCGTGACTATGTCGCGTTTGGCGATAATGGCATCTAGGATTGCTGCTTTGTTGTGAGTTTCCTCTGTGCAGTGTTGGGTAAGGTTGTTGTTGTGCAGCAGCTCATCACGTTCTGGATTAGCAGGTTATTTTCTTAATTCCAGTGTAGGTTGAGGTCGCCCAGAATTGAGTTGTTCTCATCTCGGAGAGAGCAATGGGTAATCAGGTCAGACAGGTGTTCAGTGAATGTGGTGGTGTTGCCTGGGGGGTGGTAGATAAGGTGGCAGATTAGTGTTTTGTTGTTGCTAGTGTTAATGCATACGGTTAGGCATTCAAAGGTGTTGTAGTTGAAAGGAGTCTGTTTCCATCACGGAAATATTGTTTTTGTGGATGATTGCCATGCCTCCTCCTCTTTGGTCTTTTCTATCTTTGTTGGTGATTGCAAAGCCTGGGGGGACAAGAGTATCCGGGAGTGGTAGGGAGGAATCATTTAGCCAAGTTTCAGGCATGAATGCTATGTCTATGTCGTGAGTAAGGATGGATTCCACTAGCTCTGTGGCATGCTTGGTGGCTGATCTGTAGTCTATGAGCATGCAGTTGGTGGGGGTCGTCTCTGTTTTGGGTTTCTTCGTTCAGGGGGCCGTGGGGATGATAGTGCGGGTGGCCGGGGGTCTGGGGGATTTCGGAAGGGCCTGGTCTCTTCCTAGTCCGGTGATCTCCTGGATTTTGGATTGGAGGGTGACAGTAATAGGATTGTCACACGAGGAGTCGAGGTCTGCTGCTTCACTCTCAGACATTGCACCTCTAGTTATTTTGGGTCTCTGTGTCTAATTGGAGAGGGGGGTAGAGATCCATCTCTAGTGGGGAGCCTTGGAAGGCCTTTGTTGTGTACAGGTGGGGAAGGAGGGGATACGCAGAGGCTGATGGGGCGGGGCGAGGTTGGATAGGATTTCGTTAAAACCCTGGATTATAGTTGCTATCTGGGTTTCAAGCAGGGTGAGTCGCTGCCCAGTCTCTAAGTCGGTGAGGGTGTTCTGGGTGGGTATGTTGGACCTGGGCGGGAGAGTCTCACGTTGTTGTGTTGCCTTTTTGTGGGTGTGTTGTCAGTGTGGGTTCTAGGCGGGCCGTGAGTGAAGGGTGACGGGGGTTGTGTTGGGGTGTCAGTGTTTTATTGTATGTGGGTTTGTGGAGGTGGTTGGGAGTCAGAGATTGTGTGTTGAAGTCGTTCAAGGTGGGTTGGGGGATGGAGGGCAGGTGGCAGGTGTGGGTGAATGCCGGAGGGGGAAGTAGTGGGGTCTTGTTCTCTCTGGTAGTGGTGAGAGTGATGTTGTGTGGCGAAGGGCAGGTGTAGTTACTAGGGAGCACCGGAATGGTGGGTGAGTTCTGTTGGCGGGTCCGGTTCTTCAGGGGGAGAAGTAGGGGTGGGAAGGGGAGGGTGAGAGGGGGCAGTCCGGAGAGATGGGAAGAGGGCGTTAAAGTACTCTAGATTGTCATTGTTGGCTTGTATCAGGACTGTGCCGTTGGAGTAGATGGTCACAGTGGTGTTTCCAGTACACCTAGTGCGGTTTGGAGCTGATAATGTCAGTTTGCAGCTATGTGAAGTGTTAGTTGTTTTGGAAATATTGAGCTGCAATCTGAGGATGGAGTTCCATATTTCGGGTGTTTCGGTGTGGAAAATGGGATCCATTTTTACCTGTCCTTTGGAGGAGCAGTGGTAGATGTCCGTGAATAGTGATTCAGGACGTTGACTGATCAGTTTTTGCTTAAAATGTTGTGTTGCTTTGGGTGAGAGGTTAGGCAGGAAACTAATCGAGAAGCAGTTCGGGCCATGCGGTTTTAAGTGGTTCACAAAAAAGGGGATGGTGTGGGCTGACGTGGCAGAAGGACAGGGGGACAAGCTCCCTTTAAGAAAGGTGGGAAAGTGTTTCCAGAGACGTCCTTAGAGGGTAGTATGAGAGTAATATAGAGATTTGTGCTGTTATTCTTGGGCTAGTTGTTGAGAGCAGACTCGGGGTTGCTGGCGGATTGAGGTGAGGGCAGTGGAGATTGCTGGGATCACCACTGTGTGCAAAAAGTTATATATTCGCTTGTGTGGGGAGTTAGATGTGCCTCAGGAGGCCATCTTAGGGTAAGGCACAGTATGGAGGGGGGCTGGTAGCCTCGTCACGTTGATGATGTGACGAGGCTACCTTGCCTGGTAGGTCTCTCCCCCGCTGCAGCTCCGCCTGCACCCCCGCTGCTGCCTACTGCCGCCGCGGAAGTCGAGGCCCTCCAACACCCGCAGGCTACCACCTGCACCTCATCCCTGGTGGCCAGTGGTGGCCTTAGGTTTGTATCTACTCTCTGTTGTGCCTGTAACTCTGTCTGCCCGTCTCTCTCCTGTACTCCGCTGCCCTCGTTCTGCACACCCGTTCCTATTTTGTACCCCCATGCCCCTGCTCGCCGCTGCAACCTCCTTTACTTCTGTGCCCCCTTTTTTGCTTCTGTACCCCTTTTTTGCCTTGTCTCCTACCCGCGACCGCTCCGCTGCTCCCGTCCCCGCCGCTGCTTCCCCTGTGGCTCACCCCCTCTGCACCCATTCGCTGCCCCTGCCACACGCCTCCCGCCTCCCAGCTGCTCCTCCCTCCCCACTTTCCCATATATGGTGGCCGCGCGCAGCGGGCGTGCTGCTGGCATGCCGAAGGCGCGCCTAAGGCAAGACCGTCTGCGCCCGTCCGTGCCTGGACAGCGCCCAGCACCAGAACCCCTGGCCCCCGCACCAGCCATGAAGACTGCCACCGCTACGACACCAACACCCTCATCGCTCTCAACCCAGGAAGGACCCACACCTGCTACAAGGCCACCCTGAAGCGCACCCACAGACCCTTCGCCTGCCGGAACTGCAGCTTCTCCTGCCTCGAAGGCGCCGAGACACCCGCCACGACGGAACCCAACCAGCTCAGATGCATCCTGATCAACACTCGCTCCGCACGCAAACACACCATCGAGCTCTGGGACCTACTCGACACCGCATCCCCGGACGTCGCCTTCCTGACCGAGACCTGGATGAACGAAGCCTCCTCTCCAGACATCGCCATAGCCATCCCCGACGGGTACAAGAACACCCACAGAGACCGCACCAACAGAGCCGGAGGAGGAATCGCCATCGTCCACAAGAACACCATCAGGGTCTCAAGAAACACCAACGACACTCTCAGCACCGCCGAACACATGCACTTCCAGATCCACACGGACCCCAAGACCACCCTAAGAGGCACCCTTGTCTACAGACCGCCAGGACCCCGACCACAATTCTGCGACTCCATCGCCGACCTCATCAGCACGCACGTGCTGACCTCCACCGACTACATCCTCCTCGGAGACCTGAACTATCATCTGGAGAACAACAACGACAACAACTCCTCCACCCTGATTGACAACCTCGCCAACCTCGGACTTAAACAGCTCGTCACGATGCCGACCCACATCGCCGGTCACACGCTTGATGCCATCTTCTCCTCAAGCCCCCACGTCGCCTTCAGCCACGCCTCCGAAATCACCTGGACAGACCACCACTGCATCCACTTCTCCTTCCGAAAACCCCTCACACACCACCGCACCCTACAGATCCCCGCTGCTGCTGGAGCAAAGTCACTGAAGAACAACTACAGACAAACCTCGCACTCAACCCACCGACCAACCCCACCAACCCCACCAACCCTGACGATGGTGCACGCACCCTCAGACACTGGATGGACGACTGCGCCAGCACCTTAGCCCCACTGAAAAAGCCTACCAACAGAGACACCAGCAAGAGAACCAGCTGGTTCACCCTGGAACTCCTTGCATCAAAGCGCACCTGCTGGAAATTGGAGAACAAATGGCACAGCGACAAGATGCCGGACAGCCGTGCTGTCCACAAAGACGCCATCCGCAACCACCACCACCTCATCAGGACCGCCAAAAGGACCTCCTTCGAAGACCGCCTTGACAACAATGCACACAACAGCAAGGAGCTCTTCAACATCGTGAAGGCACTCTCCAACCCCAGCTCCAGCGCCAACGACATCCCGCCATCGCAAGCCCTGTGCGACTCCCTCGCCACCTTCTTTCACCGAAAGATCACCGACATCCATGACAGCTTCAACCCCCGGACGACCCCTACAGGCCTCGACACACTGGACCGACCGCACCCCACCGACCACGACTCCCTGACAACCTGGGCTAACGTGAGCATCGAGGACACAATCAAGACCATGGGCACAATCCACTCCGGCTCCCCGTCTGACCCTCTGCCACACCACATCTTCAACAAAGCTGGCAGCTCCATCGCACCCCACCTGCGCTATATCATCAACCTTTCCTTAGAGACCGCTACCTTCCCTGAGAGCTGGAAGCACCCCAAGATCAACGCCCTACTGAAGAAACCCAAGGCGGATCCAAGCGACCTCAAGAACTTCCGGCCCATCTCCCTGCTTCCGTTCCCAGCAAAGGTCATCGAGAAGTTAACATCCAGCTCACCTGTCACCTCAAAGATAACAGCCTCCTGGACCCCTCCCAGTCAGGATTCCTCAGCAACCACAGCACCGAGACTGCCCTCATCGCCACCACAGATGACATCAGGATCCTGCTAGACAACGTCGAGACGGCGGCCCTCATCATCCTGGACCTCTCCGCAGCCTTCGACACCGTCTGCCGCCGACCACTACGCACGCGCCTCCACGATGCAGGGATCCGAGACAAAGCCCTGGACTGGACCACCTCCTTCCTCTCCGGCAGAACTCAGAGAGTCCGCCTCCCCCCGTTCCGGTCCGAAGCCTCCGAGATCATCTGCGGCGTCCCACAGGGATCCTCCCTCAGCCCGAAGCTGTTCAACGTCTACATGGCACCACTCGCATGCATCGCCTGACAGCACAACCTCAACATAATCTCCTATGCCAATGACACGCAGCTGATCCTCTCCCTCACCAAGGACCCCCTCACCGCCAAATCCAACCTCCACCAGGGAATGAAGGCTGTCGCCGACTGGATGAAGGAAAGCCGACTTAAGCTGAACTCAGACAAGACAGAGATCCTTATCCTTGGGCCCAACCCCTCAGCATGGGACGACTCCTGGTGGCCCGCATCACTGGGGACACCCCCAGCTCCTACCAACCACGCATGCAACCTGGGAGTCATCCTCGACTCGAAACTCACCATGACCAAACAAGTCAACGCAGTCTCCTCTACCTGCTTCAAAACCCTCCGCATGCTCCGCAAGATCTACAAATGGATCCCGAGGAAAACAGTCAACCAGGCCCTAGTCAGCAGCAGACTCGACTACGGAAACACCCTCTACGCCGGACCCTCGTCCAAGCTCATCAACAGACTGCAAAGAATCCAGAACGCCTCTGCACGCCTGATCCTCGACGTCCCGCGCCGTGACCACATCACCCCCCACCTAAGGAACCTGCACTGGCTCCCGTCGACAGAAGAATCTCCTTCAAGCTCCTGGTCCACGCACACAAGGCACTCCACAAAACCGGCCCAGCTTATCTCAACAGTCGACTCCCCTTCTACCCAACAGGAAACTCCGCTCCGCTGACCACGCCCTGGCCACGGTCCCGCGCATCCGTAGAACCACATCCGGAGGCAAGTCCTTCTCCCACCGCGCCGCCAAGACCTGGAACACCCTCCCCCTCAACCTACGACAAACCGAAGACCTGCTGACCTTCAGGAGATAACTCAAGACCTGGCTCTTCGACCAGTAGCAGCAGCACCCCCCCCGCCCTCCCCAGCGCCTTGAAACCCTTACAGGTAAGTAGTGCGCTTTACAAATTAACTGATTGATTGATTGATGTGGCCGGAGGGTCAAGGCAAGACAAGATTCAGGAGGAGACGAAACTATTCTGAGAGTTAGTGACTCACCGGAGTGGATTCGGGCGAGTTATGGCCCCGGGCGTCCATCTTAAGGTCAGGCGCATTGAGTGGCAGTCTCGGGGGTGCTCGGGCTCTCTGCACCATAAAATTTGGGATCATTCTCAAGGTACGGCAGAGGCTGAGAGCATTGTGGTCACAACTATAGGAGGAGTTTGTGACTCACCGGTGAAACCTTCGTTGTCTGGGAGGGTTCGGAGCCCCGGGCAGCCATCTTGCTGTCAGGCAGTTGTGAGGTGCAGCACCTGGGGTGTGAAGAAGTCAGTCTCGACGTTCAGGGGGGGTCGTGTTACAGCTGATTCTCAAGTAAGGGTGGGTGTAATATGCGTAAGGGACCTACGCAGAGAGGCACGGAGATGGAACCAATCTCCGCACTCTCCGCATAGTTCCCTTACGCATATCCCGCCTCCTGCCTGCCTCCCGCCCGCCCTATTAAATACATTAAAAAATACAAGTTTAAATAACCTTACCTGATCGGCGTCGTCTCCGTGTTTCAAACCTCTTCCAGGGCGTCTTCTCCTGAGAACTGCGCATGCGCGGGAGCCCGCGCATGCGCATTCCTCGGCAGGAATGCGCATGCGCGGGCTCCATCGCATGCACAGTTCTCAGAAGAAGACGCGCTGGAAGAGGTTTGAAGCCCGGGGATGCCACCAATCAAGTAAGGTTATTTAAACTTGTATTTTGTAATGTATTTATAGGGCGGGCGGACAACTTCCGTTACGCCCTGAGTGTGCGGAGATTTGCCCTGTTTCACCGCCTATTATCGCGGAAGGCGGAACGGCAAATCTCCGCACATTCCGTGGGCGGAACGGAGTTGTCTGCCCACCCTTATTCTCAAGGCCAAGCAGTGATCAGACTTGAGTTCACATTCAAGGGGAGAGTTTGCCACTCACCGGTGAAGCTTTCGTTATCAGGTCGGGATTCAGAGCCCCGGACGGCCATCTTGTGGTTGGCACCAGAGAGGCACAGCACCATGGGAGAGGAGAGGTCGGTATCAACAAGCAGGGAAGTCGCACTGCATCAGGATCGGGTCTAACTGTCTTCACAAGCGTTTTTAGAGGCTCATCGGCGTAGTTGGGTTAGTATATGAGCGTTTCAGGGTGCTGTTTAATGGCCAGGGCGGCCATCTTAAAATCAGACACAAGCGAGTTGCGGGGATCATTGCCAGCTTGGAGTCTCCTTGGCAGGGGGGTCGCGTTAGACAGGGATGGGTCAGAGGCTGTCTCCTGAGAGTTTTGTTCAGCTCACCAGCGCAGTTGGATCAGTAAATGAACGATTCCGGTTGCCGTTTTGTGGCCAGGGTGGCCATCTTAGGATCAGGCACCCGCGGGCTGCAGGGATCGATGCCTGCTCGAAATCTCCGCTCCGCTTCCTTCATCCTGCGATCCTGTCCTGAACGGGACCCTCAATGGTTCAGGTAAGTAGTGCGCTTTACAAATTAACTGATTGATTGATTGATGTGGCCGGAGGGTCAAGGCAAGACAAGATTCAGGAGGAGACGAAACTATTCTGAGAGTTAGTGACTCACCGGAGTGGATTCGGGCGAGTTATGGCCCCGGGCGTCCATCTTAAGGTCAGGCGCATTGAGTGGCAGTCTCGGGGGTGCTCGGGCTCTCTGCACCATAAAATTTGGGATCATTCTCAAGGTACGGCAGAGGCCGAGAGCATTGTGGTCACAACTATAGGAGGAGTTTGTGACTCACCGGTGAAACCTTCGTTGTCTGGGAGGGTTCGGAGCCCCGGGCAGCCATCTTGCTGTCAGGCAGTTGTGAGGTGCAGCACCTGGGGTGTGAAGAAGTCAGTCTCGACGTGCAGGGGGGGTCGTGTTACAGCTGATTCTCAAGTAAGGGTGGGCGTAATATGCGTAAGGGACCTACGCAGAGAGGCACGGAGATGGAACCAATCTCCGCACTCTCTGCATAGTTCCCTTACGCATATCCCGCCTCCTGCCTGCCTCCCGCCCGCCCTATTAAATACATTAAAAAATACAAGTTTAAATAACCTTACCTGATCGGCGTCGTCTCCGGGCTTCAAACCTCTTCCAGGGCGTCTTCTCCTGAGAACTGCGCATGCGCGGGAGCCCGCGCATGCGCATTCCTCGGCAGGAATGCGCATGCGCGGGCTCCATCGCATGCACAGTTCTCAGAAGAAGACGCGCTGGAAGAGGTTTGAAGCCCGGGGATGCCACCAATCAAGTAAGGTTATTTAAACTTGTATTTTGTAATGTATTTATAGGGCGGGCGGACAACTTCCGTTACGCCCTGAGTGTGCGGAGATTTGCCCTGTTTCACCGCCTATTATCGCGGAAGGCGGAACGGCAAATCTCCGCACATTCCGTGGGCGGAACGGAGTTGTCTGCCCACCCTTATTCTCAAGGCCAAGCAGTGATCAGACTTGAGTTCACATTCAAGGGGAGAGTTTGCCACTCACCGGTGAAGCTTTCGTTATCAGGTCGGGATTCAGAGCCCCGGACGGCCATCTTGTGGTTGGCACCAGAGAGGCACAGCACCATGGGAGAGGAGAGGTCGGTATCAACAAGCAGGGAAGTCGCACTGCATCAGGATCGGGTCTAACTGTCTTCACAAGCGTTTTTAGAGGCTCATCGGCGTAGTTGGGTTAGTATATGAGCGTTTCAGGGTGCTGTTTAATGGCCAGGGCGGCCATCTTAAAATCAGACACAAGCGAGTTGCGGGGATCATTGCCAGCTTGGAGTCTCCTTGGCAGGGGGGTCGCGTTAGACAGGGATGGGTCAGAGGCTGTCTCCTGAGAGTTTTGTTCAGCTCACCAGCGCAGTTGGATCAGTAAATGAACGATTCCGGTTGCCGTTTTGTGGCCAGGGTGGCCATCTTAGGATCAGGCACCCGCGGGCTGCAGGGATCGATGCCTGCTCGAAATCTCCGCTCCGCTTCCTTCATCCTGCGATCCTGTCCTGAACGGGACCCTCAATGGTTCAGGTAAGTAGTGCGCTTTACAAATTAACTGATTGATTGATTGATGTGGCCGGAGGGTCAAGGCAAGACAAGATTCAGGAGGAGACGAAACTATTCTGAGAGTTAGTGACTCACCGGAGTGGATTCGGGCGAGTTATGGCCCCGGGCGTCCATCTTAAGGTCAGGCGCATTGAGTGGCAGTCTCGGGGGTGCTCGGGCTCTCTGCACCATAAAATTTGGGATCATTCTCAAGGTACGGCAGAGGCCGAGAGCATTGTGGTCACAACTATAGGAGGAGTTTGTGACTCACCGGTGAAACCTTCGTTGTCTGGGAGGGTTCGGAGCCCCGGGCAGCCATCTTGCTGTCAGGCAGTTGTGAGGTGCAGCACCTGGGGTGTGAAGAAGTCAGTCTCGACGTGCAGGGGGGGTCGTGTTACAGCTGATTCTCAAGTAAGGGTGGGCGTAATATGCGTAAGGGACCTACGCAGAGAGGCACGGAGATGGAACCAATCTCCGCACTCTCTGCATAGTTCCCTTACGCATATCCCGCCTCCTGCCTGCCTCCCGCCCGCCCTATTAAATACATTAAAAAATACAAGTTTAAATAACCTTACCTGATCGGCGTCGTCTCCGGGCTTCAAACCTCTTCCAGGGCGTCTTCTCCTGAGAACTGCGCATGCGCGGGAGCCCGCGCATGCGCATTCCTCGGCAGGAATGCGCATGCGCGGGCTCCATCGCATGCACAGTTCTCAGAAGAAGACGCGCTGGAAGAGGTTTGAAGCCCGGGGATGCCACCAATCAAGTAAGGTTATTTAAACTTGTATTTTGTAATGTATTTATAGGGCGGGCGGACAACTTCCGTTACGCCCTGAGTGTGCGGAGATTTGCCCTGTTTCACCGCCTATTATCGCAGAAGGCGGAACGGCAAATCTCCGCACATTCCGTGGGCGGAACGGAGTTGTCTGCCCACCCTTATTCTCAAGGCCAAGCAGTGATCAGACTTGAGTTCACATTCAAGGGGAGAGTTTGCCACTCACCGGTGAAGCTTTCGTTATCAGGTCGGGATTCAGAGCCCCGGACGGCCATCTTGTGGTTGGCACCAGAGAGGCACAGCACCATGGGAGAGGAGAGGTCGGTATCAACAAGCAGGGAAGTCGCACTGCATCAGGATCGGATCTAACTGTCTTCACAAGCGTTTTTAGAGGCTCATCGGCGTAGTTGGGTTAGTATATGAGCGTTTCAGGGTGCTGTTTAATGGCCAGGGCGGCCATCTTAAAATCAGACACAAGCGAGTTGCGGGGATCATTGCCAGCTTGGAGTCTCCTTGGCAGGGGGGTCGCGTTAGACAGGGATGGGTCAGAGGCTGTCTCCTGAGAGTTTTGTTCAGCTCACCAGCGCAGTTGGATCAGTAAATGAACGATTCCGGTTGCCGTTTTGTGGCCAGGGTGGCCATCTTAGGATCAGGCACCCGCGGGCTGCAGGGATCGATGCCTGCTCGAAATCTCCGCTCCGCTTCCTTCATCCTGCGATCCTGTCCTGAACGGGACCCTCAATGGTTCAGGTAAGTAGTGCGCTTTACAAATTAACTGATTGATTGATTGATGTGGCCGGAGGGTCAAGGCAAGACAAGATTCAGGAGGAGACGAAACTATTCTGAGAGTTAGTGACTCACCGGAGTGGATTCGGGCGAGTTATGGCCCCGGGCGTCCATCTTAAGGTCAGGCGCATTGAGTGGCAGTCTCGGGGGTGCTCGGGCTCTCTGCACCATAAAATTTGGGATCATTCTCAAGGTACGGCAGAGGCCGAGAGCATTGTGGTCACAACTATAGGAGGAGTTTGTGACTCACCGGTGAAACCTTCGTTGTCTGGGAGGGTTCGGAGCCCCGGGCAGCCATCTTGCTGTCAGGCAGTTGTGAGGTGCAGCACCTGGGGTGTGAAGAAGTCAGTCTCGACGTGCAGGGGGGGTCGTGTTACAGCTGATTCTCAAGTAAGGGTGGGCGTAATATGCGTAAGGGACCTACGCAGAGAGGCACGGAGATGGAACCAATCTCCGCACTCTCTGCATAGTTCCCTTACGCATATCCCGCCTCCTGCCTGCCTCCCGCCCGCCCTATTAAATACATTAAAAAATACAAGTTTAAATAACCTTACCTGATCGGCGTCGTCTCCGGGCTTCAAACCTCTTCCAGGGCGTCTTCTCCTGAGAACTGCGCATGCGCGGGAGCCCGCGCATGCGCATTCCTCGGCAGGAATGCGCATGCGCGGGCTCCATCGCATGCACAGTTCTCAGAAGAAGACGCGCTGGAAGAGGTTTGAAGCCCGGGGATGCCACCAATCAAGTAAGGTTATTTAAACTTGTATTTTTTAATGTATTTATAGGGCGGGCGGACAACTTCCGTTACGCCCTGAGTGTGCGGAGATTTGCCCTGTTTCACCGCCTTTTATCGCGGAAGGCGGAACGGCAAATCTCCGCACATTCCGTGGGCGGAACGGAGTTGTCTGCCCACCCTTATTCTCAAGGCCAAGCAGTGATCAGCCTTGAGTTCACATTCAAGGTGAGATTTTGCCACTCACCGGTGAAGCTTTCGTTATCAGGTCGGGATTCGGAGCCCCGGGCGGCCATCTTGTGGTTGGCACCAGAGAGGCACAGCACCATGGGAGAGGAGAGGTCGGTATCAACAAGCAGGGAAGTCGCACTGCATCAGGATCGGGTCTAACTGTCTTCACAAGCGTTTTTAGAGGCTCATCGGCGTAGTTGGGTTAGTATATGAGCGTTTCAGGGTGCTGTTTAATGGCCAGGGTGGCCATCTTAAAATCAGACACAAGCGAGTTGCGGGGATCATTGCCAGCTTGGAGTCTCCTTGGCAGGGGGGGTCGCGTTAGACAGGGATGGGTCAGAGGCTGTCTCCTGGGAGTTTTGTTCAGCTCACCAGCGCAGTTGGATCAGTAAATGAACGATTCCGGTTGCCGTTTTGTGGCCAGGGTGGCCATCTTAGGATCAGGCACCCGCGGGCTGCAGGGATCGATGCCTGCTCGAAATCTCCGCTCCGCTTCCTTCATCCTGCGATCCTGTCCTGAACGGGACCCTCAATGGTTCCGGAGGGTGGTGAGTGTCTTTGTCAGAGTGTCTTTGGGTGCGCTAGTCCGATCCTTCAATCGTTCAATCAGTACCGCATCGATGGAGTCGGGGCGTGGATCGTCGTTCCTTCGTCTTTGTTTTTTGTGGTTTCTGTGGATGACGGCAGCGTGATTTTTTCTTTATTCCCTTGGTGCGTCACGATCTTCGTGAGGGGTGTGCAGGGGGGACAACAGGGATTTTCACTGCTTAGGTGGTCCTAGTGCCCGTGAGCTCTGTCACAGTGCTCCTTCCCAGCGGCCATTTTGAATGCTAGTATATGGTACTACCTGCACTCAGGGCTTGTAAATTAAATGCTACTAGTGGGCTTGCAGCACTCATTATGCCAAACACTACTGTAGCACTTTAAAACATGTTTCAGGCCTGCCACTGCAGCCTGTAGTGCAGTTTGAAACTGCCATTTTGACCTGCCAAAATTAACCTTTTGCCAAGCCTAAACCTTCCTTTAGGTAGGCCCTAAAAGTTCCTAGGGTGCATGGTATATAAAAGTAGGACATGTGGCTTTAAGTTTTACATTTCCTCGGAAAGAAACACTCCTAAAGTTGTTTTTCACTACACTACTGTAAGGCCTATCTCTCCCATTAACTAACAGTGGGTTACCTTATTACATTTAATAAGTGCTAAGTCTGGGTTGGGACCAGATAGAGATATACTGTTTAGACTCAAATGAATTGCAACTAAACATCCTCTTTAATGGTAAAATCAGATTTTAAGTCACAATTCTGAAAATGCCACTTTTAGAAAGTCAGAGTATAGAAAAAAGTAGTGAATGGAATGCTTGAATTAATCCCAGGCACTGGTAATCACTCGGACTCCATCCCACTCCATCATTATTTTGCACAACATGCCACTTCTAGTCATATGCAAACCATTCTTAATGCTGCTCCAAAGGGAACAGTCTAGCCCGAACTGCCAGGCAAGGCTTTCCCTGAATCAGAACCCAAGCAACCAAGAACAGGGCTCATAAGCCAGGTATAGCTTGGTTCCAGTGACACAGTATGCACGGGACCCACATATGGGTATACCCATCCCACTTAGGGAGACAAACTAAAGTTCGCAAAAGAGTGATGACTGAAATACTTAAATTAACCTCAGCCACTGGTAACTACTCGGGCCGCATCCCAGTCCGTCTTTACTTTGCACACCATGTGACCTTAGTTTGGACCCAGCCATATGAAAATTAATTTTTACCCCGCTCCAACTGGAACATTCCAGCCCGAACTGCCAGCCCAGGTCCTCTCTCAACCGGAACACAAGCACTTAGTCACCAGTGTGACCGGGACCCACGTCTCACGAGGTCGCACCATATCTGCCCAAGAAACACCTAGCAAACTTCAATCTCCAATCATGTAATATGTTTACTTCTGTTATGCTGTTACTGCTCTTTGTCCTTACAATACCTTTCACATCCTGCCACAGAAATCAATTAGCTTTTACATTGTGGTATTGTATTTTAAAATGGAAACACACAAATGGAGAAAACAAAAGAAAACAAAGTACAATGAAAAATTACTTCTTACCACTAGTCACTCTGAAAATATGTTTATTTTCAAAGTTGTACCAGTAGTACAAAGAAAGTCACATCATTATGGTCAAATATGTGTTTAAGAAACCATGTGAACTATTAATGTTTCTAGTTTTCCTTTGCACCTATGCAAACAATGTCAGCAAAAGGTTATAGGAACATATTATTAAACAAAGTAAAAATGTAGGGATGGATGTACAATTAAAATTTACTGATTTGGGATTGATTTACACACATAAATCAGTAAATTAAAAATCCATAATTTACATAAGTTTGGTTAATTTAAGCCTTCTGAAATAGTATTTGTGGGTGTCCCCAGGGTAATGCCAAGATAGTGGGTTACGAAATCCAATTCAAATGTGGTCCACAACCACTCTGGTGTAATTATTTTGAGAGAACATTTTAAGTGCATTTCACACACCGAAAGAAGCACTAGTCACCCCACTTTTAACATGGGTGAGAAGGAAGAAACAAAGTTAGAGAAAAATATTTCTAACTGGGGAGGAAAGGATTTATAAAAATGAATGTAAAAATCTGTGCTTTTCTTAGTCCTAAATTGGCATATTTTACGGGCATTCACAAAATACTCAAACCTATGGATATGAGAAGTGTCTCTTGATGGAATGCCCTGTCTCCCAAACATTTTGGTTTTCCACACTCTATTTAGAGTTGGGGGAACTCATATAATTCTGCCAACAGGGCCTCTGTTGGCTCCACGTGTGCAACCATTTGATCAACGGCCTACGTGACATTAGGCCATTGGTCAAACTACCTCAGAAGATCTGCCGTATTTAGGACAGATGCTTGAGGTAATAATTTCTGGTTGGGGCCAACAGCTAAGCCTACACATAAGCCAGGCAGAACCCACGACTCTTGTCAGGGCAAGTAAGTTACACACCAAAGATAACCTGTACTCACCCTCTGGTAGATTGGTGCAGAGCAGGCAGGCATCTCATCAGCGGCAATGTGTAAAGTATTTGTGCAAAACACACAGCAACACAATGAATGAACCACCCAAAGACTCCACACAGGGTGTAAATAAAAAGATAGCTTATTGTATTATAAACAGTTTAAGGCCAAAATGATATATATATACATCATATGCCTTTCCAAATATGCATCCTTTTAGTGAGTACTCGTTATCATGCTCACAACTAGCCCAAAACAACATAAATCACGTGAGCAGTTCAAAAGATATACCTTTCACAAGAGAAAGTGTAGGCAGTGCTGTAGAATACACTAACGTTGTGAACAGGCTAGAGTTATGTCTTTAGAAGCTGCAACACTTCTTTTAGGGTAATTGGTGTCCCAGTGATGTTTTACGATTGGCAGGGAGTCAGTGCAGCTGGCTACCGGGAGCACTGAACAGTTACAAGGACCATTCAGATCCGGCAAGTTCAAGCGAAGTATACATTCACAGCTGCAAGGAGCACAGCACAGTTGTGAGGGTCACTCTTGACCAACTTGCTGTCAAGCGAACATCTTCAGTGAGTCAGCTGTCCTCCGATGTGGCACTCCCGCTGGGCTGCTAGGGCTTCAGTGTGTCACTTAATTCGGCAGCGATGACATATCTGAGATCTTTGGTGGCCTCGTTTCCCCAGCAACCGGTAGGGGAGGGACTGCTGCGCTCTGATGCGGGTGCTGGCTTTCTTTCTGTTCCAATCACCACTCAGCTGTAGAGGACGGCTTCTGGTGCGAGCTTAGCATGGAGTGCCAAATAGCAAAGGGAGAAACACGTGACTTTGCTGACATACTCATAGGGCGCTGAACCCATGAAAATCAGGCACTACTACGGTTGGAATGCAGGTTTTTTCTTTTTAGTACCTCAAAGGGAAATTTTGGTACAGCAGGGCAGTCTATGCGCTGCTCATTTAAACAAGCATTTGAAATGCAATAGGTCTCGCATTTATAAGAGTTTGAGCTATTGGCATTGTAAAATTAAAATGCCTTTTATTTATGCTTTGGTTTTAAAACAAATAAAAGTCATTGTCATTTACAATGCTAGTAGCATAAACTCGCATAAAAGCAGTGTGTGGAGTGCAGCAGTGTGCGGCGTGCAGCAGTGTGCGGCGTGCAGCAGAGTGTGGCGTGCAGCAGTGTGTGGCGTGCAGCAGTGTGTGGTGTGCAGCAGTGTGCGGCGTGCAGCAGTGTGTGGCGTGCAGCAGTGTTTCGTGTAGCATTGTGTGGCGTGCAGCAGTGTGTGGCGTCCAGCAGTGTGTGGCATGCAGCAGTGTGTGGCGTGCAGCAGTGTGTGGCGTGCAGCAGTGTTTCGTGTAGCAGTGTGCGGCATGCAGCAGTGTGCGGCATGCAGCAGTGTGTGGCGTGCAGCAGTGTGTGGCGTGCAGCGGCATGCAGCAGTGTGTGGCGTGCAGCAGTGTGCGGCGTGCAGCAGTGTGCGGCGTGCAGCAGTGTGTGGCATGCAGCAGTGTGCGGTGTGCAGCAGTGTGCGGCGTGCAGCAGTGTTTCGTGTAGCAGTGTGAGGCATGCAGCACTGTGTGGCATGCAGCAGTGTGCGGCGTTCAGCAGTGTGCGGCGTGCAGCAGTGTGCGGCGTGCAGCAGTGTGTGGCGTGCAGCGGCATGCAGCAGTGTGCGGCATGCAGCAGTGTGCGGCGTGCAGCAGTGTGCGGCATGCAGCAGTGTGCGGCGTGCAGCAGTGTGCGCGTGCAGCAGTGTGCGGCGTGCAGCAGTATGCGGCGTGCAGCAGTGTCATGCAGCATGCAGCAGTGAGTAATGCAGCAGTGTGCAGCAGTGTGCGGCATGCAGCAGTGTGCGGCATGCAGCAGTGTGTGCCGTGCAGTAGTGTGTGGCGTGCAGCAGTGTTTCGTGTAGCATTGTGTGGCGTGCAGCAGTGTGTGGCATGCAGCAGTGTGTGGCGTGCAGCAGTGTGTGGCATGCAGCAGTGTGTGGCGTGCAGCAGTGTGTGGTGTGCAGCAGTGTTTCGTGTAGCAGTGTGCGGCGTGCAGCAGTGTGCGGCGTGCAGCAGTGTGATGCGTGCAGCAGTGTTTGGCGTGCAGCAGTGTGTGGCGTGCAGCAGCATGCAGCAGTGTGTGGCATGCAGCAGTGTGCGGCGTGCAGCAGTGTGTGGCGTGCAGCAGTGTGATGTGTGCAGCAGTGTTTGGCGTGCAGCAGTGTGTGGCGTGCAGTGGCATGCAGCAGTGTGTGGCGTGCAGCAGTGTGTGGCGTGAAGCAGTGTGCGGCATGCAGCAGTGTGCGGCATGCAGCAGTGTGAGGCATGCAGCAGTGTGAGGCATGCAGCAGTGTTTCGTGTTGCAGTGTGCAGCGTGCAGCAGTGTGCGGCGTGCAGCAGTGTGTAATGCAGCAGTGTATAATGCAGCAGTGTGTGCAGCAGTGTGTGGTGTGTGGTAGTGTGCGGCGTGCAGCAGTGCAGCAGTGTGCTGCGTGCAGCAGTGTGTGGCGTGCAGCAGTGTGTGGCATGCAGCAGTGTGTGGCTGCAGCAGTGTGTGGCGTGCAGCGGCATGCAGCAGTGTGTGGCGTGCAGCAGTGTGTGGCGTGCAGCAGTGTGCGGTGTGCAGCAGTGTGCAGCGTGCAGCAGTGTGTGGCATGCAGCGGCATGCAGCAGTGTGTGGCGTGCAGCAGTGTGCGTGTGCAGCAGTGTGCAGCGTGCAGCAGTGTGTGGCATGCAGCGTCATGCAGCAGTGTGCGGCGTGCAGCAGTGTGCGCGTGCAGCAGTGTGCGGCGTGCAGCAGTATGCGGCGTGCAGCAGTGTCATGCAGCATGCAGCAGTGAGTAATGCAGCAGTGTGCAGCAGTGTGCGGCATGCAGCAGTGTGCGGCATACAGCAGTGTGTGCCGTGCAGTAGTGTGTGGCGTGCAGCAGTGTTTCGTGTAGCATTGTGTGGCGTGCAGCAGTGTGTGGCATGCAGCAGTGTGTGGCGTGCAGCAGTGTGTGGCATGCAGCAGTGTGTGGCGTGCAGCAGTGTGTGGTGTGCAGCAGTGTTTCGTGTAGCAGTGTGCGGCGTGCAGCAGTGTGCGGCATGCAGCAGTGTGATGCGTGCAGCAGTGTTTGGCGTGCAGCAGTGTGTGGCGTGCAGCGGCATGCAGCAGTGTGTGGCATGCAGCAGTGTGCGGCGTGCAGCAGTGTGTGGCGTGCAGCAGTGTGATGTGTGGAGCAGTGTTTGGCGTGCAGCAGTGTCTGGCGTGCAGTGGCATGCAGCAGTGTGTGGCGTGCAGCAGTGTGTGGCGTGTAGCAGTGTGCAGCATGCAGCAGTGTGCGGCATGCAGCAGTGTGAGGCGTGCAGCAGTGTGAGGCATGCAGCAGTGTTTCGTGTAGCAGTGTGCGGCGTGCAGCAGTGTGCGGCGTGCAGCAGTGTGTAATGCAGCAGTGTATAATGCAGCAGTGTGTGCAGCAGTGTGTGGTGTGCGGTAGTGTGCGGCGTGCAGCAGTGCAGCAGTGTGCTGCGTGCAGCAGTGTGTGGCGTGCAGCAGTGTGTGGCATGCAGCAGTGTGTGGCTGCAGCAGTGTGTGGCGTGCAGCGGCATGCAGCAGTGTGTGGCGTGCAGCAGTGTGTGGCGTGCAGCAGTGTGCGGTGTGCAGCAGTGTGCAGCGTGCAGCAGTGTGTGGCATGCAGCGGCATGCAGCAGTGTGTGGCGTGCAGCAGTGGGTGGCGTGCAGCAGTGTGTGACGTGTAGCAGTGTGTGGCATGTAGCAGTGTGCGGTGTGCAGCAGTGTGCGGTGTGCAGCAGTGTGAGGTGTGCAGCAGTGTGAGGCATGCAGCAGTGTGTGGCATGCAGCAGTGTGTGGCGTGCAGCAGTGTTTCATGTAGCAGTGTGAGGCGTGCTGCAGTGTGCAGCGTGCAGCAGTGTGTAATGCAGCAGTGTGTGCAGCAGTGTGTGGCGTGCGGTAGTGTGCGGCGTGCAGCAGTGTGCGGCGTGCAGCAGTGTGTGGTGTGCAGCAGTGTGTGGCGTGCAGCGACATACAGCAGTGTGTGGCATGCAGCAGTGTGCGGCGTGCAGCAGTGTGCGGCATGCAGCAGTGTGCGGCGTGCAGCAGTGTGATACGTGCAGCAGTGTGCAGCGTGCAGCAGTGTGAGGCATGCAGCAGTGTGAGGTGTGCAGCAGTGTGAGGTGTGCAGCAGTTTGTGGCATGCAGCAGTGTGTGGCGTGCAGCGGCATGCAGCAGTGTGTGGCGTGCAGCAGTGTGTGGCGTGCGGCGTGCAGCAGTGTGATGCGTGCAGCAGTGTGTGGCATGCAGCAGTGTGAGGCGTGCAGCAGTGTGAGGCATGCAGCAGTGTGTGGCGTGCAGCAGTGTGCTGCGTGCAGCAGTGTGTAATGCAGCAGTGTGTAATGCAGCAGTGTGTGGCGTGCGGCAGTGTGCAGCATGCAGCAGTGTGCGGCGTGCAGCAGTGTGTGGCGTGCAGCAGTGTGTGGCATGCAGCAGTGTGTGGCGTGCAGCAGTGTGTGGCGTGGTTTGTAAACAACAAGAAAAGCGGACATCAAAGGAAGGGTAGGAGGGAACGACCATATGGGGTGTGAGTTATAACGAAAGTTAATTGTTGTAAGAGGGGATGCAAGAAGTGAGGATGAGCGCTCGCTGTCCGATGCCAGATGCCAGCTTCACACTTGAATGCCTCACATGCACTGGCCATAAACCTCATTCCTAAGGTCTTGTGCCCCTTACTAAATCTCTCTGAATGCGTTAGGCGGCGCACGCGCAGGAAGTAGCTGGTGGCAAATGGAATGCGCGTGGTTGTGCGCGTAACCGCCACCAGATCCGCCTGGGAAGCCTTTGGGAACATTTTCTGAAGCCCCTACAGAAGTCTCGCTGAGCGATCGCTTACGTGATAGCCAGGCGAGACCTAAAAAGTAGACGGCGAGGTCATTGATGCCCGAGGGACCTCTAGAGAACCGGAAGCTAGCCAGCAAGCCATAGGAGTTTGTGGGGAGTTGTAGCATGCAGAGGGCAGAGTTAGGTCTCCCTCTCTGCAGAGCTAACAGGCAGCAGGCCAACATAGCAGAGCACAGTACAAAGTGGCAGTCCTTCCTGGCAACACAGCAGTGGCAAAGTGTCAATCCCTCCTGGCAGCGTGGCTCCTTTTAGTTGCAGAGTCTCCTCAGGACCCCGAAGTAAACTAGTATTGGGGGATGTCAAAGGTCCTGTACTTATACCAAAATGTATATTTGAAGTGGGGGAGACAACAAAAGAGGCCTTTTATCCTCACAAGGTCCCTGCCCTTCCTTTCCAGTCTCCAGATACACTACAGGAGAGTATACAGCTCTTTGTGTGGGGGACAGGCCCAGCCTGGTGTACTCAGGTGCAGGTTTCAGACCCTCCCTCCTAGTTTACAGCAGGAAGGCCTATCAGCTAGGTGATGGGCCATCGGGATGCAAATGCCACACCCCAACAAGTGTGACTGTCTAGAGGAAATGCACAATAGCCATCTGTCACCCTGACCTAAACGTGTATTCAGAGACAGGCAGATGCACAAAATGGTTAAAGTAAGAAAATGCCAACTTTCCTAGAGCTCCATCGTACGCAAACATTTTTATGTCAGAATGTGAGCATGACTTTATACTCCACAAAGAGGCATGGCAACAACATTTAATCCTGTGCAAAAGATACATAGATGACATCTTCATAATTTGGAAAGGTGACCGAAACTCTTTGGAGGATAATATACGCAGACTCAATCGACATCATGATCACATAAAATACAGTCTTGAATTCTTGGTTGTTTTTACAATAATCACTCGGACAGGAATGAAAACCAATGTATATACCAAGAGTACAGACAGGAATAACAGTTTACATTTAAAAAGTTTTCATCAACCTGTACTGAAACGCCATTTACCTTACTCACAATTCATCAGGCTCAAAAGAATTGTTTCAGATCCATTGAATTTAACTAATACTATTGACACATTTGCAACAAGATTCAGAAAATGTGGATATCCACCGAAACTCATTGAAGAATCAATATATAGTGTATCTCGACTAGACAGAACAATTGTTGACAAAAACTCAAACATCAAAAACCAACGTTATGGTATGTGTGTTAAAACATTCCACCAAAGCACACAAAATCAAACTAATCCTCAATAAACATTAGGAAATTATCCAAACTGAACCAAATTTAATGGGTTTAATCCAACAAAAACCCATATTTGCTTACAAACGTTCACAAAATCTGAAATAATTGCTATCAAGTACAAAAAGCCAAGAAAAAGTTGAGCATAGAGGTATGCAAAGATGTTTAAACTGTACCCACTGCAACAATGTGATTACAGGCAATTGTTTAACTCATCCCAAATAAAGGTAACACAATAAAACTACAACAATCAAGTTCTTGTGACACCAAAAACTTCATTTATGCTTTAAAGTGTCCATGTGGTAAATTATATGTTGGGAAAACTTAGTGTAATATTAAAATATGCATCACCGAACATAAAAGCAACACCAGAAATCACAACAAAAACTTGATGGTAGCAATGCATTGACTTCAAGCCCGACACAATTTAGAGCAACTTCGGCTCACCATCCTAGAAGCAATCAAATCTAGACCAGACATGAATCCTCATTACCAAATAGCAAGATCTGAATTCTTTTGGATTAAAAAATTGGAATCGATGCAGCCTCTTGGGATGAATGATAGAGATGCAGCCTCTTGGGACGAATGATAGACTGGAATATTTGTGCTCCTTAGGTGGTTTAGAACTCTACATGTCAGACCAGAATTTGATCATGTTAAACTTTGGTACTGGTGATCCATGAGTATTGTTGTATGAGCAGTCCTCATCAATAATATACATTTGTTTCTTTGTCATTATAACCCGGCGTTTATTAGGTATTGGCATAAATCTTATTGCTGCAAATAATGCGACTCAAAAGTAGTCTTTACTAACTCATATGGTGAAGGATACAATTCTAACATTGTTGCATGACACTCATTTTGATGAAAAAAGATAAGCACAGGGGACGTACATCATTAATTCATCTAATACACATTTAAGATGGAGGAACCAACGAGCCGTGTAAGTACGAGTCTCCCGCTTGACGTTTGTTTGAACACAGCTAGCTAACCAGGTTCACCATTCTTGATTCACGTATTCACAAGAAGTACGGTGTAATACTGATTGGAAAGTAAGCAACAACTTATGCACACAATAATATAGGATGCATTTTAGATTTGAAAACAGCTATAATCAAAAGCGGTTAGAGTATTCCAATACTGAGCACTTTAGGCATGCTTTTCACCAAAAAGCATGTTTCCACGATTTCAAGACAACAGGTATATGCCACTCAAGCATTTCAGGGTCTTTTTCAACGTCGTCATGCATGCCGCTTTTCTTGATGCACTGCATGGTCATAAATCAAACGTAGGTCACAAATAAAAGACGTCAGGTTGCACTTATCCTCATTTATAATTTTCAAGGCACATTTTTACTTACATAATGGGTATCACATGTTATGCACAACCACATGGTATCCTGTTCAGACACACCGCTTCATTTGAATCGGTGAGGATTACATTGAGCTGATTAGAGAATAATTTTTATGTTGTAGATTTTCGACCTGGATGTCCTTGAAGAAGGGTCTATGACCCGAAATGCATTGGGCAAGGTTTCGGGCAAGGTTTCTGATAGCAGATTTTGATTACTGTAAATTTTCAGAAGTTGAAGAAACAACATTAGCCAATTACTAAATTTGTGTGAATAAACACTGATGCTTCAAACTACGGAATACAAGGAATTTATATACAATATTTGGGTGAAAGAAACTACTGAGTTTAAAAGTTAAGTGCGACCGGAGTCAGCAGGTGGGATCCGCCTCTGACACATTGTTTTTAATTCTCATTTCAGTGCAACACAAGACATTGCACTTTACACTGGGATGCACACAGGAGAAAAATTACAAGTTACAGTAAATCCACCACCAAACAACAGGAGTGCACTGCGGTAACATAGTTCAGAACATTCTAAAAGTGCAATTTTCAGACCTGAAATCAAAAAAACAACTTTACTAAAAGAAGTGTTTTTAATTGTGAGTACAGAGACATCAAACTCCAATTTTCTATCTGCTCCCAATGGTAAGTTAAACTTAAAAGATGTTTTGAGGCAATTCCTATGTTAACCCATGGAAGAGATAGGCCTTGAAGTAGTCAAAAACAAACTTAGCAATTTTTCACCACCAGAATATGTAAAACTCAAAACAACATGTCCTACCTCTAAATACACTGCACCCTGTCCTTGTGGCTGCCTAGGGCATACCTTAGGGTTGATGTTCATATAATAAAAGGGAAGGTTTGGGCCTGCCAAGTAGGTTAACTTGCCAGGTCGAAATGGCACACTCAGGCTCCGCAATGGCAAGCCTGAACCATGTTTAAAGGACGACTGAGTGGGTGGCACAATCTGTGCTGCGGGCCCACTTGTTCTGGACTGTTCTCATGGGTAACAGGGTCAAGAGTGATTTGCTTATGGCTGGGTTCAAACTGGAATAGCATGGGGAGCAAAAAAACTATGGATTTAGGCCCAGGTCAATGTACTTGAAAGAATGTTTGACATTGATCAGCGTTCTGTCCATCAACTGTTCTTTTTGCAGGCCCACCTATGGCACTTAATTTACCTGCCCTTTGCACACATAGTACACTTTACTAGGGACTTACAAGTAAATTAAATATGCCAATTGTGGATAAGCCAATGTTACTTTGAGTACAGAGCATATGCACTTTAGCACTGGCTAGCAGTAATAAAGTGCCCAGAATCGTAAAGCCAGCAAAAATGAAGTCAGCAAAAACAGAAGGGCAGGAGGCAAACGTTCAGGGGTAACCCCGCCAAGGATGCCAGGTCTAACAGTCAGGAATTTTCATTTATTAAAACAAATAGCCACTTTGAGACTTTTTGAAAAGCAAAAATCTTTTCTGTGCAGGGGATTAAATATGGTGCCTGCACAGTAATGCTTCTGTGCTTTCAGAGTTACTGCATCTCCATGAATGGCATAGAGATTGCCACCTGACTGGTGGGAAATTCGGAATATTGTGGGCTGTAGTCCTTCAAGCTGGCACATTACAGGCCTATGTCTCCTATGGAGTATAACCTACCAATTGCTGAATAAGTCATAACATAAGAGAGGTTTAAGTTGCACTTGTTTTGGTATACTGAGTCAGGAGTTACAGTGGTCCTACAGTAACCTCAAACTAAATGCTCAAAATCTCTGAGTTGGAAAAAATTGAAAATTCCAGCTTGGGAGGATGCATCTTTTTCTGGTACACTTTGCATCTTGTCCTGGTCCTCCAAAAGCAAAAAAAGTCTCAACTTTGAGAAAAGTTGAATCCTTACCTACTGCTCCAAATGTCTCCACATTTTCAGGCGCCAATGCTTGGACACCAGGCCAAAGGCTTAAGCAGGAAAATTCTGTTCCTTTTTAATTACAGCGAAGTGCCGTGTTCTAACTGGTCCTGACCTTTTTCTCCAGGACAGTTCATCAAGACTTAGGAAACATTAGTTCATAGCAATAGCCAGTCCCTGACATGTTCTGTACACTCTTTCTCCTTGTGGGGTCAGCAAGAGAGTGGTTTCATTGGCCCTCCATGTGGCCTTTACAATCAGAGGTTCAAGGGAAAGCAGGAGCAGCTCTACGCCATTTCCCAGATACAGAGTCATTTATTTATGCAGGCCAACTTCTTGTTATCTTCCGTTGTTCCAGTAGTCCAGTGATGTAAAAGTGGTGGCACCAGTACCTTATGGTGTTGGGCCACTAGTGGTTGGCTATTTAGAAAGCATAAAAATATTCTTGAAAAATCCCCTCCTAGTTTTCCAAAATGGCGATTGAGAGATCTAAGATTCCTTCTCCTGGCTTGCTAGTTCCATCCCAAGTAAACCCCTTCTGGCATCTTCATGAGTGAAGAATAGCTCACCCCTTCCCGACACCTCCTAGTTATCTCTCAAACATAGTGAGGTGCCATGTTGTGTATGTGAATTCTGTAATTTAAAAGGACCCACTGGGCCAGTTTCCTTTGGTATGCAGTTACACAATAGGCAAAACATCTTGTTGTGTTGGCTGACACCTTATAAGTGACACCGTTTTTCTTGACAAGACAGTGTTTCTGGTGCCCCGTCCTGTAATAGTGATCTGTATTACTCCAGGCACAAGAAGGTAATATCCTGGAAGAGGCCCATATCTGTAGGCCATTTGTACTTTGTTGCTCTGTCTGAGAGTTATGTGGCAGAAACTAATTTTACCTACAGGCAGGACAGACAACTAAAGGCACCAAATAGGTTTTTAACAGGGTTCTGAAAGACTAAAATATATTGAGACTCTGTAGAGAATACACATAGCCATGTACCAATGTTTTTTTTATTTCTGTTAATGAACTATATGCCAGGAGAAAAGAGTTGCTAGCTTCTTATGATATGAAGTTAGTAAAATGATTTTTGATCACTGTGCCAGTTTATCAACATGCAAACTGCTATAGCCTTTCAGGTGACATGGACTTTATGCTCTTTCCACCCTTTTAAATGTGCAAGACAGTTCAACATACATTTTAAATCTGAACATTATGCAGGTTCTTATAGGAGGCATAGTTAAAGGAATGCCAGATTTAGCCTTTAATGCCATTGCTGAATGCCAAGGAACACGGGGCACTGAGGGTGAATACAGTCTCATGGACTGGCTGCTTTCCTCACGGGCTGCTGCCAGTGAAGGCCTACCTATTTCTCTGCTTCCTTGCTGCCCCCCAGGCACTAGAGGAGTGACCTGCACTGGCTCTCTATCACAACCGGAAGCACTGCAGCAGCTCCTGCAACAAGCCCATACAAGGTGACGAGTACCAAAGATCACCCGCTGCTGGTTGCATGGAAGTAAGATGACAACAACACTGGACAGAAGAGAGTGAACTCCCTTTAGCAAAGCTGGGAGGTGAACCAATAACTTGGTTAGAGGCAGGCAAAAGTATAATTCTTCTGTAGGATCAAGAAAGTCAATAGAATATCCATCACCGACAATGTGAGAACCCAGGTGTCTTGAACTAGGCAAAGCCATCCTGTGAACAATCTCTGGATTTGACTGCCCGCTACCTTGCACACTGGGATGGGATAGACAAACCTTGGGACATTGCTGTGTCTGAAGCAACTGTAAATGGGATTTTTCTGAAAATGTGGCCCACTGGGCAAGACCACGAAATAATGTCTGTCTTTAGGATGTTAGGAGCATACTATGAAGCAGAAGACAGAAGGAATGGCCTGCGGCTTTCAGGAGCAAATCCAAAAGACTGGAGTATCTTCTTCTCAGATACTGACAACTAAACAGGTTCAACCATCTGAGGGTCAAATAACAGATGACCAAGAAAGGGAATTTGGTTGATGTGTGCTCTCCGGCCTCATCAAGTTTCCCACCTTCAGCCAAAAGTTTCATTTTGCCATTGTTGGGGACAGATTCCATGTCCTAGATTTACTTAGGAACCACCGGCCGATGGTCTTTATTGCCTGCTATAGAAGTGTAGAGGGGAGAAAACAAATGACCAAATATACATTTTCCCTCCCAGTCTGACTAAAGGACTATGGACTTTGGATTCAGGTTTTGTTAATTTATTACAAAGCCAAAAATAACAGAATATAGACACTCCTCAAAATCTGAGTATAAAGATACATGAATACAAATACATAGCCCAATCTATGAATATAGTTCATACGGCACAATAGGCACAGAACAATGAATTCCAAAATCACAACACAGCTGAGATTAGACACTGCATCCAAATGCCTTTTCATTTGTATTTCCTAAATAAAGAATAATCTGTCCCAAGTCTGCTTCTAAAGTGCCATCCCTTCTTTTCTTCCCAGAAGAATTTCTCTCAAAGGTGTCAGCACGTATTGAATTCCTAAAAAGTGTGCTCACGTTAATTGGGTCAGGTAGAGTGGAGCTACAGAGCTCGTTCCAACATGCTCTCCTTCCTCAGTCAAAAGCAGAAGTCCTGTAAATCAGTCCCTGTGCCTAATACAAAAAGACAAAGTTACACCCCTAACAGGTCACATGGTAAGGTATTCTGTGAACACCTTCTTTATTAACTTTCCACAGAATCCAATTAATTTGAAGTATTCTTCGAAGACCTTGGTTTTCAGGTTTCACCAGGCACGGAAGGTGTCCTCCCTTCTTTCTGCTCAAGCTCTTCAAAGACATTCCTCTCCTCCCATGTATCTTCTTAAATCTAAAATAACGAGGTCAAATTCCTGCACCTGCAGTAGAGGTGAAAGAAAACTTTCTATACATTTTAATTAACTCCCAACTTGAGATCAAATGAGGAGAAAAAAAACTTAAGAAAAATAAAAGTTAGGCCTACAAAATTGGTTACCTAAAAACATTCTTTAATGTGCATCCATTCACAAGCCTCTATATGAATCATTTAATACAGTAAATACATTTGTTTACCTAATAATTATAATGCACATGCATGGTTACATGATTTCTCTAAACACGTGCAAAATTCTGATCAGTCCTGTAAATACCGTCACAATTACATTCTACTGATTTTAATATGGTGATATAAACTGCATTCTAATAAACACAAATTTCAACCAACAAATAGAATATATGTGAGTGCAGTTCTTACATGAATATAATGCACCCTTACAGTTTTAAGAGCGTTAAACGCTCTATCAGCCCCCCCCTCTGATGACTGGTCATCAAATACAGCACCTTTGCCTTGCTATGTTCTCTTTGCAGAAAAGACCAGCCTACACAGAGGTTGTAGCCTGCCTTCCCTGCCTAAACTTCTCCAAGTTCCTAAGTTTCTGATAGTGACTGTCCTGCAGTCTTTCCATCTGCCTTTCCCATCTCCTAAGATAACTCTCAGCCTGTCTTGCCTTGTGCAACTTATAAGCTCTAAGGCCACCCAACAATACAATGATACAGATCATGACTATTATGATAGGTTTCAAAATATAACCAATAATTCCTTGTCCCAAACTTCCAAACCAACTCCCAAACCTTCCAAATCCTTGACTAATTTTATCCCAAATCCCTTCAGTAGCCAAATCATGTATGTCGTGGTGTATCTCAGTGATGTTACTTATATATTTCTTTAAATCTTTACTATTGTCAGGGATATAAGTGCACCACTTTTGGACCCTCAGCAATTTACGGACTCCGCCCTCTTTTGTCAATAATACATCTAACGCAAGACGGTTCTGAAGCACCATGGCCCTTATAGAGACCATCTCCCCATCAACAAGCAGTAAAGCTTGAGCCGTGTTCACTGACAGTTTTTCCACCAGTGTTGACAACCTCCTAATATCTACATCATTCAGAACCACTCCCAAACTTGGCATCATTGTGCCAAATACATCACCAACAATTTCTCCTGCACTAGTGCCATGTTTCTCTCTGCGCTGTCGTTTCCCTTCCAATGGCCACAAGTCTTCCACGTGGAATATCTTAGGAAATACGACAGTCAAATAACACGTCCCGTACCAATTTGGAGGCTATCGAACATACGCCTTTCTCCCACATACAAAGATACACATTAGGCACTATGGCCAAACTATCCAATATTGCCTTCTTTATTGATTCTTAAATCAAGACAATTGTGCTCATATTCACTCTCTCCCACAAATACCTTGTCATAATATGTCTGTGGTCGTCTAATGCAAAGTTTCCCTTTTTTGCTGCAAATTTAAAGCTGTTGGACCAAACTTCCCTTTTCTTTATAATCTAACTCCTCTTGGGTCCATGGAACAACCTCATGCTTCCGATCAGGCCTGAATAAAGACTGTCTATGCCTATCCTCTATCTAATCCACAAATGTCTTTTCTATGTCTGATAATATACATGTCAAATTGTGTCGATGGGTATATGCTGCGTCCAAAGTTACTGTGGGCACAAAATATTTTGATATTCTGTCTTCCTTCTTATAATAGTCATATTTGTTCAGATATTTAAGTACGGGGACCTCAGGGAGCACTACGTCATAATTGGAGAAATAGCAGTCAAAATGTGCTTTACCGTAACCGTAAAACATACTAAGCAACAGGCTACAAGTGGGCAAAAGTTTATTGTATAGTTAATAAAAACCGTTACAATTTACGTAAAATGATAGTCCCGGGTCTAACAAATTGTACTGGCAATATTGTTCGATGGGGGGTGTGTTTAGTTCAAGTAGTCAGAGATCAGTACCTATTTCGTCTCCTCCCCAGTACATTTAGCAAATGGAAATAGCTTTCGTCCCCTGTTGAGATTTTTTCGTCAAAGTGCTGCTGTTTCCAGTGCTTGATCATGAGCTCGTAAAAACGTTATTAATTTACAATTCGTTTGGGAATCAATTGGATCCAGTCCTTTAATGATAGCAGTTGTACAGGAGCTTATTCCTCTGTCCAAGAAAGCTCTCCTTAAAAAAAGTGACACGTGCTAGTTGCAGATGCTTGCAATGACATATAATGTGAATAAAATCTTCCTTTTGACTGCCGCAAAGATGGCATTCTTTTGACTCAATATGCTTCCAGTGAGGTTCATCAGCCAAAGTAGGGAATTTCCCAAACCGCAGTGCCATCCGTTGTCTTTTGATGTGGATAGAGAACGTAGAGTCTAGGTAGGCCGCCGTTTAAGGGTTTTGTAATTATTAATCACTATCCACGAATGAGATCGTTGGAAAAAATGCCTTTATCCATTATCAACAAATGAAATTTTGCTGCTTTATTTAGTGCCGACTTGAATGTTGGGAAAGACATATTTTTATTCCAGAGATTAGTAGTACAATTTGCCTTAAGCGCACAGTCCAAAAATTGGTTGGCCTGCGATTTTTTATCCTTTTCCAATTCCAGCCATAATGATTCGTTGAAGGTGTTTTCCTCTGCGCTTTGTTTAACCCGATACCACACCTTTATAAATGTTTAAAATCTGCCCAATGATTCGTTCATCAGTCCGAATTCTAGGTGCATTTGCCAGGCGAGTCGGTCATAGGGAGTTGAAAAACCTTTTTATAAATACTTGTTATTAATTTATTAAGAATCTCCGAGTCCTTTAAATGCATAGCAAGGCTAGCATATGATAAAGTTGGCAATGCATTGGCGGATATAGTCGACAGGAGTGGCCTTAGTGATGGCCCCTCAACTCCTTTGCCAATGACCTGAAAGCGAATATTAAGGCCCCCGCTATCTGTGTCATGTAGTTTTTCTGGTCTCGTAGGGATAACTTATCATCTATGTAGTATCCAAAATACTTGTAGCTGGACATTTTCTCCAGTAGTTTACCTTCTAGCCAGATGTTGTGTAGTGGGTCTAATCGATTAGTAATGAGCATTGTTTTTGTTTTAGACGAATTGAGTTCCAGCTTGTTTGTAGACAGCAATTTTGAGAGTTCGATTAGAAGCCTAGTCAGGCCAACCTTAGTTAGACTCAAGAGGACGATATCGTCAGCATACGCAAGATGCGAAAGTTGTAACTTGCCTAAATTCAGAGAATGTGACTTGGTTCAATCGAGCTTTCCAGATAGGTCTGATATGAATAAGTTGAATAGATATGGGGCCAACACACATCCCTGTTTCAGGCCGATGGTAGTATACACAAGTATCTGTATAGAATAGTAACAAACCCCTCAATATTCTTTCCAGAATGTCCCAGGCTTTTAATTTTGCCCACAATAGTTTCCGGTCCACACTGTCAATAGCAGCTTTTGGGTCTATGAAACAAAGGTGCAAGGCCTGCTTCTTGCTCATACATTTTTCTGCTATCAAAGTGATTGATAGAATGTCAGCAATAGTTCCAATCCCCTTTCTAAAACTTGTTTGATAAGTTGGGATCAGATTATGTTCCCCAGACCAGTTGAGTAGATCTTCAAGGATTAATGAGGCAAAATATTTAGCTTCTACATTCTGTAGGGCAATTAGCCTATAATTAGAAGGGTTAGTTCTTTCTCCTCCTTTAAAAATGGGGGTTATAATCGATCCTTGCCAGCTGTCGGGAATTTGGTTATTGATCTCTACATCAGCGTACAGCTTCTCTAAGTGTGTACTCCAGTATTTAGAGGCATATTTGTAGTGGCTTACGGAATGCCATTCGGGCCCGGAGCCCCATCGCATTTGCCTTTATTTATTATATTTGTTAATTCCTCTGTAGTATAATAGGAGTCGTTTTTTACTGGGACTAAATCTTCGTTAGTGACTGAATCATACCCATTGGTAATGATTGACAGTCGCCTACGTCCAGTAATTGTAGCTTATTTGAAATTTCTGCTGTCGATTGTTTCAGTTGAGCACTAGGTAATATCTGTTTGAATTTCTGTGAAAGAAAGTTGACCCTTTCCTGCTCCTGAATGTTTGACATTAGAATGTTTCGGTGCCTGGTCAGTTGATTTATAGTCCGCCAAAATTTGTTTGAGTTTGGATGTCTTATGCTGTAAATTAATTTGGTCCAGAAACTCTCAGTTTTCCCTTTTTTGAATTCCCATATCCTCCTTTTATATTGTTTTCTTAATTGTCGAAGTATCTCCCACGTTGTCCCTTCAGTATTTTTTTTATTGCAACTTCCTTTGTGTTCTTTTTAGGTTCCTTTTAAGATTTTGCACCTCATTTGGTAAATCTTTAATTGAGTCATGTCTTTTAACCTTCACCTTGGGAGCTTTCATTTTCATCTTTAGTTTGCTTAGCAAAAGAGACCAGGCTTGAATCTTGTTTGTTGGTTCGATTGCCAAATCAGCCAGGATATCTTTTATTATTGTGAACCAGTCTGTTTTAGTTTGGTTTGTCCATTTAATGCGTTTTAAATTTATTGTATTGATTTGGCCCTCTGGTATATTTGTGGACTGAAATATTTCCACGTTAAGGTTAAATATAATATGTTGAAACGCGTGATCGCTAAAGGTGGTGTACTCTATATAAAAACAGACCAAAAATGGCATTAAAGATAGAGTTATAATTGTAAATTCAAGTATCGTTTGAGCCCTAGGGCCATAGTATGTTTTTTTGTGCGGGCGGTCTTCTTCTGTTCTTCCGTTGAGCACTCGCATACCTAACTATTCGAGGTCTGTTACTAATTGCTGACCAAGTCGGTCCGTACGAGTTTCGTCCCTGCTTAATATTGCTGTTGAACACCCCAATGCATGTTATCTGCTGTCAGGATTTCGTCTTCATACGGTGTGAATATCAAGTTGGAATTAAAATCACCTGTCACTATTATGCTCCATGTAGGCACAACGTAGACCTGAGATTGTTTAGCTCAGGAGAGCATTTTTTTCTTTTTTTGTTCGAAACTTTGGTTGTGTGTAGTAGTTAATCAATATTATTGTTCTTTTATTATCTGAATATTGATCTGAGAATTTAACAAGTTGTATGCTAGGATCAGGAGATGTCAACTGTTCAGATTTAATTTTTAGAGCTGTAGATACATAGACTATAAGTCCACCAATTGCACGGCCGTATTGCTTACATCTTTCTGCTGCTACTGTATAGTGAGTGAAGCATGCTATCGGGAGTTCTTCTTGCAACCATGTCTCTTGCAGAGCTATTATGTCGCAATTTGCCCACTCCTTAAGTGGGAAGCCCTCCTCAAGTAGTTGTATGTATAACACCAAATTCGGGGCTAACCTCCCTATCTTTCTTTTGTCAATCACTCCTCTTATTGATAAGTAAGCTGGGTAGCCAGTTCCATTGGTCTAAGTTTGAGAAAGTCTCCCTGTGAGGATGTTTGTTTGTTGTGTCTGGATTCTGGGCTATATTGCTCCTACCTTTTGCATTTTGTAAGATTGAATAAACCTGTGTGTGTACTGCCGTCTGGTCTAATTTCCTATTGGTTCGATGCATTTGAGGTTCTTTCAGGGGAAATGGATAATGGGGAATAACAGGTGCTGATATTTGTATACCCCAGACTTAAAATTGATCCAACCTATTTAATATTAGGTGTGCTAACTCTGGCATTTGCCATGTGGTTAGTGTTTGTTCTTTAGTTGTTTCTTAGATCCCTGGAATAAATTGGACTGCTAAGAGATCTGACGATTGTATATTCTTTAGTTCCAGAGATTCAGCCATGAGTTTCAAAATGTTGCTTCTATGCAATATGTCGTGCCTGCCCTGCATTTCATATTCCGGTGTCCATATTATCTGTTGAGAAACCTGAGTGCATTGTCCTGTTCCCCTTTTTATGTCCTTAGCTTAGCAGTTCTTCAAATGAGGTTTGCCTGGTTTGGGATGCAAAAACTTAATTTTCGTTGAGACGAGCAACATTGCTTTGTTACATTGCATCATTGTATTGGATTTTGAAATGCTTCTGGTGAGCATTGATCGCTCACTTCTTTTAATGACTGTAAAGAAGAAGATGATATTTCCACTTTCTCTATATTTGTATTAACTTTCATAGGAGTGATTATTCGATTATTTGTAATATTTATTCCCCTGTTTACTGCTGATTCCAGTGTCGATTTGTGGACGTTCAGCTGGGTTTGTAACTTTGATACAGCTTTTAACTTAGATGTTTTTAAGTATCCCTCTATCTTGTTTCTACCTATTCCTGCTTCCCTTTTGACTTCCTGTGACTGCGGTCTCATTGGAGTGGCTGTCATCTGTATTTTGGGCTCCTTCTGGCTAACCGCATCGTCAGCCGCTTTAGTGAACCAAGTGTTTTTTTCCTGATTTCCTATATTAGCTGAGGGTTTATCCGGAAGCTCCACATTCAGGGAATGTTTATTCAGTGTTGAGGAACAAGCCTCTTTTTCCATTGAAGTTGTGCCCTTGATGTATTTTTTCGAAGCCTGAGACGTGTTCATATACGTATCTCCTGGCCCTTCATTAGAAAAAGTGGAGTTACGTCGAGATCTATCCAGTGTAGTTTCGGTGAGATGTTCTTCTTGAGATCCACCTGCTTTGGATTTAGAGAAGATAGAGCATACTTAAATGCCTCGCTGAGGCTAAGGAGCAGTTATTTTGTTTCATGCTTTCCTTTCCTTCTCTTTTTGTCTTTTTGATTGCGTTGGCTTCTTTTGTTGCCCAGTTACAATTTTCTGTGATGTTGCTTGCTTAGATCTTGTGTGTTCCGCTATCCCAGCAAAGGGGAATGGAGATTCATTCTTTTGTTCTAAGGTGGGATTTATAGCTACTTGTGGTTGAATCTGGCTTATAATTGCCTCAGGTTGTTTTATATGGGCAGTCTCCAACTTAAGAGCTGGGGTGACCAAGTGTTTATTCAGATTGAGTATCTGTTCTAACATTGTTGGTAGAGAACTTAGTTTGTCTAATATTGGCCCACATGTGCAGGCTTCTTCCTGTGTGTTTATTTCGGCTATATATGATGTAATGACATTCATTAAATCTATTTGTATGTCCAATTTGTCGGATTGCATTATCAACGTTGCAGTTGATGTTTGCAATGCTTGTAGTAAAGGGGTGATAAATTTGGTTTGCCCAGTAGTGTTGCTATTATTGATGTTTACCCCTTTTTTTGGAGTTCTGCCGGATCTCTCCGTGTGTTTTGGTAATAAATTGACTCTAACGTCTATTATCCTTTCTTGTCCGCCGTTATGACAAGTACTAAATAGTTGGTTCTCCACATCCTCTTTTCCTTTGTCCTCCTCCCTTATCTCCTGTGTGTCTACTGTGGATTTATTCACCCGTGTTTCGTCCAAGTTTGCAAGGGATAGGCATGAGTTTAGCCATATGCGCGCAAGATCTTCAGTGCTTGATTGTAAGCTTTGTGAGCTAATTGCTTGACCATGCTCAATAGCTTGGGAGGTGAGGCTCGTAGCGATATTAAGGTCTTGAATCTTTTGCATTGTAACCAGACTTCCTGGCGCACTTTCTCCCTTGATTGTACTGCCGGCAGGTAGTAGCTCTTGATGCTCTTTTATGATATTAGTATCGTTTGGTGCCACATGTACTGTCGCTGTTGTTGTAATGATATTTTGCATTAGCGTTTCCCTGGCTGGATTACTCTAGTCTTGTTCTACTAGTTGTTCACTCCATATGAGTGAGTTATGAATCTCAGTGGAGTTTGAGTTTGGTGTCCCGGAAGTAATTGTTTGAACTTGATCTTTCTCCCTTAGGTCTGTCCGCTGTGAAATTTTTTAAGGTGCCAGCGGGGTCATCAGACCCGATGTTTCTTCAGGTGTGGTACAAAAAGATGACCCGGGATCCTATAAAAATTGAAATCTCGAGTTCTGAGTCAATTTTATGTTTGTCACTGATTTTCCAAACATGGAGGCTATAGGTGAAATTAACGGGCTCTTTAGTGTAGTACTTGCACTAGTTGCATTTGCTGGTTTCCCGATTTTGGGGATTTTGGGAAGGCTTTTAAGGGAGGCGACTTTACCTCCCCATGTCCTCACCCTGCCTGATCGCATGGTTGATTTAATGTGCTGTTACTTTTGCAAGTTGCACGTCCGCAAATGTGCACAACAACTCCTAAATCTGTTTAGGCAGCTAGAACTGTCAAAAAGGACACAGTCAATGCTGCTGGTCGTTTGATTGCAACTACAAGTTAGTTTTGATTTTTTCTTTTTAGCAGACACTTGGAGGATCTTTAGAAGGTCATAGGGCTTACTTGACACTAACCTCCTCACCCTATTCAAGGTACTGCCAATGGTAATTCTGCCACTGCTAACTTTGCCACTGGCGGCTCTCTTCCAGTTTCAACAGTGGGTAAAATGCTGCCTGAGGGCGAGTGGGGCTCAACAGGCAGGCGCAGGCTGCACCCGTAACTAACTGGGCCGCTGTGACCACCTGTGGCACTCTCACTGCAGCCGCCGTCTAACGGCAGCGTCACTCGCACTTATGCTGGAATCCAAGCACTATGAAAGTGAGTTCCTCTGTCCGATTCCAACGAGGTCGGAAATCCGAACCGTGAGATGACCTCTCTAAGCAACAACTTCACCATTGTGAGACTGTTACACTGCCCAGTTGGATACGCCTCAACCCCACGTGAAAAGACACACACCACCACCAAAACATACCTCAACCCATTGCATCTGGGCATTTCAATGAAGTCCAACTGTATCCTGTTAAAAGGACCTCCAGACCTCCCAATGTGACTCAGAGCAACTACAGTTTTCTTCCCTACATTCATTTGCTGACAAATTACACACCTATGACACACTGCCTCAGCACACACACGAAACCATGGATTGAACCAAGTATGTCGAAACACCCTCACTATGGCATCTCTTCCAAGATGAACTACTCCATGAATATGCCTTGCCATGGGACTCAAAAAACAGTTGGGTAACACTGCCCTTTCATCCGCTGACACCCAAAATGCCATCCCCTCTTTTCCCACAACCAGCTCCAATCCATGCTGCTTCTTCCTCTTCAGGGACCTCTTCTTGGAGATGCTTAACCTCATCCCAGGTATCAGCCACAGCCAACATGATGCCTTGCTTGGTCTTTTTGGGGCTCTCTCCTACATATTCTCCATTAAAGATACAGGCATTTATGGCATAAAAGCGAGCTACTTCGTCAGCATAGCAGCTTCCCTTGGTTACAAAATTCACCCCTCTGTCATGTGCCGCACATTTCACCACCGCTATTTCCTTGGGTTTTTGCAAAGCTTCTAACAGTTGTTGCACATATTCTCTGTTCCTAATAGGAGATCTTGATGATATTAAGAACCCCCTCTGTGACCACAACTGCCCGCAATCATGAACAACTCCAAACCCATTCTGACTATCAGTGAAGATAGCCACTCGGACTCGATCAGAGATGAGACATGTGCGTATTTGGGCAATTATTTCAGCCACTTGTGCGGAGTATAACCCTTGTAAACAAGCAACTTCCACAACTCCAGAAATAGTACAAACAACAAAAGCTGCTCTCAAACAACCCTCATTGTGTCTTGAGCATGAACCATCAACAAGGATGACCAGATCAGATTTGGGTAAAGGTTCATCAACAATGTCAGGTCTGGGTTTGGTAGAAGTTCAGTTACATCCAGGTTGTCATGCTTCTTACAATCTTCTCTTTCAGGAGGTGGGAATGGCATCAGTGTAGCAGGATTCAACATAGAACATCTTTTCAAGGAAACATTCTTGGATGCCAATATAACTTGCTCATACCTAATGAGCCTATTATTAGTCAAGTGCTGTGCTTTTGGTTCTCGTCATCAGGAGTTCCACTGAGTGCGAGACATAGACAGTAAGTGGGTGACCCATCACAATGCTTTCATATCTTTCAATGCTGACACCTGTTGCAGCAACGGATCTGAGACATCCAGGCAACACTGAAGCTATCGGGTCTAGGGTGGCTGAAAATAAGCCACTGGTCTAAGCCACTGCGTCTGAGTTAGTACAGCTAGTGTGTAACCCTCCCTCTTGTGACAGGAGAGAGAAACCGCTTTATTATAGTTGGGCAATCCCAGGGCCGGAGCACAACATAGGCTCCCACTCAGCTCCCGGAAGGCCACAAAACAGTCGTCATCCCATGGTACCGGATCATTTACATCCTTGCGTGTCAACCTTAAAAAAGGTTTTGCCTTGAGGGAAAAGTTTGGAATCCACTGTCGACAGTAGCTGGCCATTCACAAAACATTCGGACTTACTTTTGTGTCTTAGGAGTACCCATTTGTAAGATCGCCTCTATGCCAAATTTTTTACACCTTTCTCTTTCCCTTTCTGGTTCGATGACCTAAATACTGAACCTCAGGCAAACAGTACTGAAGCTTGCCTGGGGACACCTTGTGTCCATTCTCTGCCAGATGATTCAACAGTGCCACAGTATCTATCCTGCAAGCATCCTACGTCTCTTAGGCAACCAAAAGATTATTTATATACTGAATGAGAACTGAATTCTGTGGCAGTGTCAGGCTCTCGAGATTCTTCTTCAAGATTTGATTGAAAAGGGCCAGACTTTCTGTATACCCTTGTGGGATACAACACAAGGTTAACATACGGTTCTAAAGCCGGAAAGCAAATAAAAATAAGCTTTCCTCATGGAGGGGTATCAAAAAGAATGCCTGGCATAGGTCAATGACCGTGAACCATTCGGCTTCACATGGTATTTGGAACAAAATTACAGCTGGATTCGGTACCACAGGACAACATGGAATCACAATCTCATTAACTCTTCTCAGGTCCTGCACTATTCTGTACTTGCCACCAGGTTTCTGCAACCCCGTTATAGGTGAATTACAGAGGCTTCCTCTTATCTCCTTCAAAATGCCTTGAGCAATCAAAGATTCAATCATGGGTGCTATTCCCGCCACTGTCTCTGGGGTTAGCATGTACTGCGGCCTCCTTGGGAATTCGGCAATTGGATTGACCTGTCTCTTGACTGGTTCAACTCCTCGAATCAGACCTATCTCTTCGCCAGTAAAATCCCATACCAAGTCCCTCTAATCAAATGGTAACTCTTTCCTTGTCAACACAACGAACATTTCTGCACACCAATTCTAACTTGCCACCTTGAAGGCAGCATCGTCATCACAGGTCTGTAATTACACCCCCTTCGGAGTGCAATAAATAGCACAATTTAGCTTGCACAGAAGATCACGTCCTAACAGACAAACTGGACTCAAATCACACACCATCCTGAAAAGTTCCTATTCTCACAGGTAACTCATTTGTTAGTGGATTGGTCATTTTCTGATTGGTAACGTCTACCACTTGGATCGATTGTCCAAAAAGAGACAAGTTGGAAGCCACTGCTGACCTTACAGTAGAATGGGCAGCACCAGTGTCAATCAAGAATGTAATGGGATGACCGTTAACATCTGCTTCCACAAACGGCCCGCTCTGGTCTACCTCCAAGGCTGCCCAAAAGAGTACAACCTTTCTCCCCATTCAGATACCGTCTTCTCAAAGAGTCCGGGTCAGGGCTGTCTGCCATTTTGATGAAAGGCATCTGCTGATACACATGAAATCCTGGGGAGATCCTTAAGGGTTGAGGCACCTGTACCTGCTGTTTTGGACCTCCCCCATACATGGACCTAGGTCTTGTCACTGTGCTCAGACCATCAGATACCTGCACAATTTCTTCATTTTGCATTTGATTAGCTGGATTTAAGCGACACTCGCGCTTCCAATGCCCAATCTTGTGAAAAGAATGACAAGCAGTGTTCCTCCTCGGGTTAACCCACTCAACTCCTGGCCCAGAGTCCATTCCTCTTCCTCGTCCTGGATGAACTGTCATATTTTGGCCGGCTCCTTGACCACTCCCTTGTCTTCGGCCCAGTGATCTGGTCTTTCAGCATTCCTCAATTGCACCATCATCAGCTTATCCTTCATTTTCCTATGTGTAGACTCTACTTGATCACTACAATACTTGGCATTACGCAGAATCTCGTCCACTGACTTGTTCTGCCAACATATCAAATGTTGCTGAATCATCAAACTAATCTGAGCCCTCAATACCAACACAAATTTCCAGACAAACTGTCCCATGTCTTTCTGTTCAAGGGCATCCAGCCCATTATGCTGTTTGAAAGCCAATAGGAGTATCTCATAATAATCATGTACTGCTTCCTTAGGGTTCCTGTGTGTATGATCAGTCTTGAGCCAATCAATAGTTTTAGGGGAAACCTTAGACTGGAGCTATGTAATCGCCTGCTCATATTTTTTCATTACCTCCGATGAAGAGCGATGAGTTACGGGACCTCTAACTGGTTCTGCAGTGGGCCACTCAATTACAATTTTGCACGCCACCCACAAATCCCCTGGGACCACAATGTCAAACAGAGTATTTATCCACAATACCTTTGAAATCTTCACAAACCGATCAATTTGTTTATACCAATCTGCAGACTTTTCCCTCAGCCGAGGGAAATCATTGGTGAGGGATGCCAAATCACCCCTGCTCCAAGGCACATGTACATACCCTCCATTCTGTACCTCTCACAATGGGAACTTTCCTACCCTCTATCCCCCTCGGGGAGGTGGAGTGTCTCCTATCCCTTTCTCTGCACCTTTCTTCTTGGACCACTTTTCTTCCCATCTGTCCAGCTCTTTCCATGCCCTCATTCTTATGACTAGTTCTTGAATATTGGCTTTCAACCCTACTATTCTCTTCTCTTCCAATTACTGGTCAGTTTAGTTTAACCTGTGATTTCCCTCCAACATTTTCGTTTTGGTCAAATCCACATCGTAATTCTGCGCCAACTGAACTAATGCCTCAATTAGTTTTGTCTTCCTAGTAACATCCTTGGCCACAAAACACAGCTCATCTTGATTATATAGATCCACTCTTTCCAACGGCAGGCTCCCATTGTTCACCTCATCCACTTCTGCCTTCAACTTCCGTATATCTAACAATGTTGCCTTGACTGCAACCTTAAGCATTCCTCGATTTGTCACATTACACGGTCACTTCTGTCACAACTTCGACTCCTCCAGCCATCCTCCCTCCCCTCAATTTGGACAGTGGGCCGGCCTTCCCTCTCACAACTCTGACTCTTCCATCGACTTTCCGACCCTACATTCAGTATACCAAGTTGTGCTCTAGACGCCTCTTGTCTCCTTCCTATCTCGGCTGAGCTCCTCATAGTCTCCCTCACTGGTGGAACACACATTCTTATTTCTGACCTAGAATTTGCCAGTGTACCTGTTCGCCTCGTTTCCGATCCTGTGCACACCCTTGAAGAGTCTGCTGTCGCTGGCAATGGAGTGCTAGCTTCCACAGGCTTCAAAGCTACATCCGTCCTCATTGTAAGGCTTCCTCCAGAGATAGTTTCTTCTCCCATTCCTGTCTGCTGTTGACTCCCACTTCCTCCCATACTCAGTTTGTATATCGAAACCAGGGGTCCAATGGTAACCGGCACCGTGAGGGCTTCTGGTAGCCGTGTGTCACAGTTGGCTCCACTCATTTCAGTATTCCCAACTTCTGACCTTCCTGCCCCTTCTGATCCTACTGAAATCTTCCCCACTACTCTTGCACTTATGCCTACCGGTGCGGATCCCACTCCTTCTGGGTTTCCTTCTACCAGTTCTCACCTCCCCTCCTCAGACTGAGGGTTGTAAGGTGGAGGATGCTCTGCCAATAATCTGTCTAACAAGCTATCATCTGTGTCACTGTCATCCTCTGTATTTCCTATTCGTGAACCAGCTCTTTGTACCAACAATGGGTACAATCTTTCTCCCTCAATGGTATCAACCCTGCATCTCTTCAACTGAGCATCCCACCTGGCACACTAATATGACTTAATTGCTTTTCTCATCCTTCCCTGAGAGTTTTCTCTCCACCTCACTTGTGCTGCCCGCATCCATGCATCTAATGCCTCAAATTGTGTGGGTCTGGGTGGAGGTTTTAATGAAGACATCACTCCCCTTAATTGATACAACACATCTAATTGAAATGACCCATAACCTGGAAAAGTCAATTCTTGCTTTTCTGTAATATTATGCCAATTTTAGAGCCATACTATGGTATGAAGTCCTACATTTGTTGCCATGTAATGTGCCGGAGTATCCTCTGGCGGGGCTTCTTCCCCTACCCGAGTCACCACAACTGAATCTCCCCTACATGAGTCTTGCAATACCTTAAAACATCTCATTTTGAATTAAATTGTTACAAAACACAATTTTCCTTTTCCAAATTTGGCCGAAAACCCTTCCATCCCAGAGCGGTGTTACACCGACCGGCCTATCACAGCGTGGAGCTCTCTGACATCACCTTTTCCTCTCTGCAGCAGCTCAGCCTCCTTCACAATCTCACCATGCACATTCACTCTCACATTCACAAAACCAGGTAACTGTTTATCCAAAAGCTACTAAACCAAGTAACTACCTATCAGGCAGCCATGGAAACTTACAGTTACATAAAACCAAGTAATTGTCTGCCATCTACAAGATCAATAGTACTTTCTCTCAAGAACATTCACACTCCGTGACTCAGGACCTGCGTCAGTCACTCGAATCGCTGCAGTCCTCCCCTGGCCTGAGGTTTTCCACAGGCGACTCTATTAGATCCACTCACACAAAGTTCCCTAACCCAAGTGAGCCGGCGATAGCGCTCCATGACACTCACATCAATGATCAGACAATTACAGTACAAAGTTATCCTGGGATCTTGGAATTCCCTTGAGTCCGCTTTCCAAAAACCTCCTGATCCGCACATGTTCGGACCAGTAAACCATTAAACTCACATTCACTCGACTATCATTCCAACTCCACAAGACATCACACATTCAATTCATCGCAATCTAACACACACATCACTGTTGATACTCAAGCTACCGTTGCCTCCGCCACACCATCAATTTTCGCCGACCTCCGTCAACGCCCACCGTCCTCTGCTGTCAATCATGGGGCTCTCTTTTGGGCTCTAAGGGTTTAATTTTGCTCTAATTTTCCTTGGGTTCTCCCCTCAACTCTAGAGGCAACCATCCGTTTCTGCTGCCAATTGTTGGGGCCAGAATCCATGTCCTAGATTTGCTTGGGAACCCCCGGCCGATGGTCTTTTTTGCCTGCTATTGAAGTGTAGAGGGGATTACCAAATTACGAAATATACATTTTTCCTTCTAGTCTGCCTAAAGGGCTATGGACTTTAGATTCAGGTTTTGTTAATTTATTACAAAGCCAAAAATAACAGAATATAGACACACCTCAAAATCCGAGTATAAAGATAAATGAATACTAATACAGAGCCCAATCTACAAATATAGTTCATACGGCACAGAACAATGAATTCCAGAATCAGAACACAACTGAGTATACACACTGCATCCAAATCCCTTTTCATTTGTAGTTTTGAAATAAATAATAATCTGTCCCTACTCTTCTTCTAAAGTGTCATCCCTTCATCTCTTCCCAGAAGAATTTCTCTCAAAGGTTTCAGCACGTGTTGCCTTCCTAAGAAGTGCACTCACGTTAAATGAGTCAAGTAGCGTGAAGCTACAGAGCTTGTTCTAAGATGCTCTCATTCTTCAGTCAAAAGCAGAAGTCTTGCAAATCTGTCCCTTTGCCTAATACAAATAGACAAAGTTACACCCCTAACAGACCACATGGTTAGCTATTCCGTGTACACCTTCTTTACTAACTTTCCACAGACTCCAATTAATTTGAAGTCTTCTTCGAGGACCTTGATTCCCAGGTTTCACCAGGCACCAAAGGTGTCCTCCCTTCTTTCTGCTCAAGTTCTTCAAAAACATTCCTCTTCTCCCATTTATCTTCTTAAATCTAAAATAAGGAGGTCAAATTCCTGCACCTGCAGTAGAGGCGAAAGAAAACTTTCTACACACATAAATTTTAATTAACTCTCAACTTGAGAGCAAATGAGGAGAAACAAAGCTTAAGAAAAACAAAAGTTAGGCCTACAAAATTGGCTAACCTAAGAACGTTCTTTAATGTGCACCTGTTACACAAACCTCTATATGAATCATTTATAACAGTGAATACATTTGTTTACCTAATAATCATAATGCGCATGCATGGTTACATGATTTCTCTAAACACCTGCAAAATCCTGATCAGTTCTTTAAATAGCATCACAATTTCATTCCACTGATTTTAATATGGTGATATAAACTTCATTCTAATAAACACAAATGTCAACCAAACAATATATGCGAATGCAGTTCGTACATGAATATAATGCACCCTTCCAATTTTAAGAGCATTGGGCAGTCTATCACCGTCAAAATAAAAGTCAATAAATCTCTTAAAGCTGTTGGTAAGGACCACATTATTGAAAGAAATGTGCTATTAACTTTATTTTGACCAGCAACGCAGTAGAGTCAGTCAAAGAAGAAATTGTGGTCGTTTAGGATGTCCTAGGGTTCATAAGTAGTGTAAGATGCAGTCTTAATGATGAAACTGTAAGCATATTTAGGGCTGCTTTCACCTTCTTCTCCACAGGGTCCAGCAAAGTGGCCTCCTCATGCCAGGAGGAATGAGAGGCCAAGCTGGAAAGGATGGAACAGGCCAGTGCTACTTGCAGAAGTTCCACGTTGAAGTCAAGAATTGTGAGGCAAGACACAGAGTTAGCGAAGACATCCTAATAAATGTCCTTCATTCCATTACAAAAATATGTCCATGGACAAAAAGAAAAGGAAGGAAACCCTCTGCATAATACTCATACTGTGTGTGGAGATCATCAGCCCCTTCCCCACAAACTCCTGAACACAGCATATTTCTCAAAAGCATCAACAGCTCACCATACATATTCCTGTGCACATAATGTTCTTTAGGGATGGGGATCTTGGTCACCATATCCTCTGCAAAGTACCGCAGATGAGCTTGAGGACACCTAAACCCGTTACCACTGCATCATCGATCATGAGCTGGTGATCCGACCTGGAGATAGAGAGGAATCCTTCATCTTCTCCTTCATTCTGAGAGGCGACAGGCGGCGATTTTTTCAGGACAGTTCCTCCCCTCCACAGTAGCAACTTTTCCCTTTATAGCAGACACTTCCGTATATGAACACCTCCTCACAACCACAGACATGAGGTGTCTTGCGAGAATTCTCCATGTCTGGACCATGCAGAGCTTGCTACCAAAACTACAACCTGCATTCCAATGCAGAATGTCACCTGCGGCTGTGGGTACAACCTACAGCAGGGCAGCCCATGGCAAGTAAATTTGAAGCACCAACCACCCTGCCCCCACTAAGCACCTGAGTGGAGCAGACTATGGGCCTGCACCAAGGAAATCCACCAGCTTCAGCACAATGGGACACAATCAAAAGAGCTACACCAGAGAAACCAAATAGAACAAATTAAAGAAAATAAAGTTGCTAATCATAATGGAATACAGGATTGCAATAAAAGCAGGAGCTTCCTAGGGGGAGTGAAGTGGGCATAGAGAGGAAGGAATGTTCAAAATATTGAAAGAGAAGAAATACTTTTGATTATGATAGTTTAAGTAAACAGCTTTTCCCAACTATAGCGGTAAGGGCTATCTGTCTGTGTGAAGTTCACATCAAGTAAGTAAGGACTGGGACGAAGAAGGGTATGGCTTGGAGGAATAAAGATCACTGCCAACTAATCCGGATATCTCCCTGCCTTTGTATTCCCACATGTATCAGTACTTGTGACAAAAGTGCAATGGCAAATACCTTGGCGTCATAACATACATAACGCACCTTGCATCCCGCACTCCAAGACAGAGAGCTGATGTTGCAAGAAGCTTTCAAATTTTATGGAGAACAGAAAGTGTTATTTGATGAATAACAACATGTTCACCTTCCGCTTCTGAAAAGGGTAAATAGTACTAGGGTACTAGTTTGGAGAGATGGACACCTGCCACATATCCCTATACCCCCACTTTGTTTCACTGGCTTAAGAGCCCCCCCCCCCCCATTTCCCCTACTCATAGCAACCAGTTGGCACCATGTGGATAGTTAGGAAGAACAGGGTCAGAGATACTTCCTGTTCTTAAGAGCTTATCAGAGACATTCATTTATAACCATGGCTCTGGAAGTCCAACATTTACCTGGGTATTCTCAATTAGTCATAAAGGAATGATGCTGTTGTTTAATTTTTAACCATCATGGTATTCAAGGGTGACTACAGTTAGATTGTTCTATGAGATTACATTGTGGCAAAAAAAACTGATTTACATCAAGATCTAATAAACCCTGCAGCTTCAAGTACAGGCCACACTATAAATAGATGCGCACAACATCAATGTGTTTGTTTATGTGTTCAAAATTCTATCGAAATCCATAATACTGAATACATATTTTCCCTCACCTTGTGTCTCAAACAAATGCAGAAGTATTGTCAGTTTTTGTTTACAGCAGAATGATCAATGTCCTATGGCCAGATCTATTGGTACCGGAGAGCTCCAGTAGGCGCAGGCTGTGGACTGAAATACCCTTGGATGTGACAGCAGCATGTGACTCCAGAGGGTATAGACCCTTTATCTTAGAGGTCCTCCACCATATGAGCTCCTTTTGACCTTTTATTCATTTTGGAACAGATAACAATTAGGGTAATGTGTACTGGGACAGTGGACAACTCGGATAAACTGCAATCATTATTATGTATGAATGGAGCCATTGTATCTGGCATAAAATTTGGGTCATGATTAATCAGCAAATTTGTTTGGTGGAACAAACGTATCTGACTCCTGTTGATCAATGTACAAAGATATAAACATATTTGACAACTACTTGCAGAACCCTACTTAGGAACTCACATTGGAAAAATATTGAGCACAAACCTTTGCTATATCACTTGGGAGGATTCCCCACCTGCTGCCCAAGTGACGTAATGCCACTACCCTGCAGCACTGAAGGCTCTGTGGCCACCCCAAGGAGTCTGTGGAGCACACTCAGTGTGTGTGTCCAGCAGTGGCAGCGGCGAGACATGCTTCGCTAAAACAATTGCGTATTCAGATGAGACTTCGCTCGTGGTGGTTGCAGCACTAGCTGCAATTCAAGCCGCTAACATTTGCATGAGCACTTGATTTGTAAAATGTATGAATTTTGTTAAAAATATTCTGGAAAAGAATGTAATAAATCAATAATTTTATGGTATGCATTGCAGGCGCGGCCGGTGCTGTTAAGAGTGGTGGGGTGGGGCAGAGGGGATGGACAGATGACAGAATAAGGAACATATATGTCGACTCCCCCCGCTCCACCACTCTTACCTGCACCGGCCGACACTGATGCATTGTTTTTTAAATTTAATGCCTATGAAATTTCGTAGTTATAATATGCTGTTTTATGTGCTTTTTAATTAACCAGCATAAATAAATACATTTGAACTTGAATTATACAACTAGATGTGAAACAGTTTGGCTCACTCTCCTTGCCAAGAAACCATTGTTGACATTCTGGCATGGTGTTGAATTTATGCAACCCCACCATACTGGCGACATCTCATCTGGAAGCCATCATGGCCGCTGGGTACAATGGTATACAATCAATACTCTCAGCAGATTTATTTTTGTTTTGGCTAAGTAATTGAGTTTGACAAGGAAGCATACAAAATTAAAACACTCAAAAGGTGATAGGAGAAATGCTGCCTCCAGGCAACTCTAAAACTGGCCCCGAGATGATAGCAACCAATCTCTCATTTATTTTCAACTCCTTGTTTACCAACGGAACCTTGCCTTCCATAAGGGAAAAAGCCTCCATCCTCCCATTGATAAGGAAGGCCATAATGAATCCTGCCAACCCTAGCACCTATTGCCCAATCTCCCTTCTCCCACTACCTGAAAAAATTGTTGAAAAAATAATGAACATGCATTTTTGGGAATTCATCAAAGATAACCATTTACTGGATCCGACTCAGTTCGAATTCAGACCTTAGCATAGCACAGAAACTGCCCTAATCAAAGCCACCGAGGAGATAAGGTCTGCACTAGATAGAGGAGGTTCACATCTCTTATTCTCTTTGATTTATCTGCAGCATTCGATACGGTTGACCACAGGACTGTGATCAATTGTCTTGCAGAACTGGGAATCAAAGACAAGGCCTTGTCTCTCCTGACCTCCTTTCTGTCCCAGGGACTACAAGCAGTTGCCTTAAGCCAGTAAGAATCCTCCTCTTTTTCACTTCCTTGCGGGGTTCCTAAGGGATTCTCACTCAGTTCAACATTATTTAACATTTATGTTACAGAACTACCCACTCTAATCAGGGCCTTCGGTTTTTCATTCACTTACTATGCCAATAACACTATGATAGTTGTATCGGCATTTAACAACGATCCCAAACTTTCCGCTCGTTTCCATGCCTGCATGCGCAACATCAGTTCTTGGATGAACAGTCCCTGTCTGAAGCTCAACTCAGAGAAAACTGAGGTGGTAATCTTTGGAACCTCTCACCAGCTTGAACCCTTGCTTGGTGGCCAGAAGAACTAGGCCCCCTTCCTACCCCTGTGGCTAAAGCCAAGAACCTGCGAGTTCAGATTGACAACAAGCTTAATTATGGCCCCAAGTGATGGCTGTGGTCTCATCATCCTTTTATACTCTCAGGATATTTAAAAAAAATATCTCCTTCATTCCAGAACACCACCAAAAAGACTATCATCTCCTCCTTAGTTCTTTTGTAATGGCCGCTACAAGAAATTACAAGAAAAATATATTAACAAACTTCAGATGATGCAAAATGCGGCAGCCAGGATTCTACTAGGAATCTCTAAATTCCATTCTATCTCCCACGAACTTCAGAAAGTTCACTGTCTTCTGGTGAGAAGTCGCATAAAATGTAAAGCGTTATACACCACCCAAAAGGCACTGCATAACACAGACCCTGACTACTTAAGGCGCATCTTCCAGTGGTACAGACCCAGCAGACCTCTACGTTCCTTAGGAGTCAGGACACTCTTGATTCTTAGATTCAAAAAAATTAACTGGGGTGGAAGAAGCTTTTTCACTGGAACTACCAAGCTATGGAATGGCCAGTCCCCACATTAGGGCCCTGCCCACACGGCTCTCCATTAGGAAGGAGCTAAACACATAGCTTTTTAGAAACTATGGGTAGTGCATTCGTGTTCTAGTGCAGTCAGCACCAAAACACCTCTGGGTACACGTGCACTTTACAGATACATAACATAACAAAGTGTCTAAGCCTCTGGAAATTGAGAAGTATACTTTGAATCCTGTGGCACAGTGAGCAACGGAGCCACATCTGGACAAATGCTTAGCCACGAAGGGTGATACATGAAACACCCGAGTGGTGATGGGGGAATGCTTGCAAATACTCGAAACCACTACCATTGCTCTGAGTGGCACTCAGACCCATTGTTTCTTGGCCACTGTGCCACTGTAGACAGAGACATGCCTTATGCGCATCAATAGTGACCCTGCTCTAAACTGAGGAAAAGGCAGGTGGAACGAAATACAAGTGTCAGCACTGGACACATAATGCATGTTAAATTAAAACAAATTGCCCCACACTGAGAGGACAACATAGTACATGTATTGGTAGTACTAGGGCAAAGAAAAAGTGAGGAACACGCATTTGCTGCCAAATCATTTCATTTATGGAAAGCATTGAATGAATAGCAAACTGTAAATCCAAGTACTCAAATTCGCAGGGTCCTCTGGGTGTGCCCATTCCAGCACCCACGCATTTTCTACATAAAATAAGTTTGGAAAAAACTGCCTTTAGTAGGTATGAGAAATGTCAGCTTCTGTAGGGTGTTCTCCTTGGCTTCTTCTGCTATTTAAGTCTCTATAATGTAGACATCTGCTGTGGAAACAACCCTGCTTCTCAAGCTTCAAAGGAAATGGGGGCTGTTAAAACGACACCGCTTCCTCCCCCCTCTCTCAACACAAGGCTGCCTATCACGTTTGACAGGACACAGGAAAGAGTCACATTTTAATATTTAGTAATTGTAACTTAAAGGTGCCATCTTGTGCATCTCCTTCTGCCTTAGGTTATGTAGTTGTGTAACCAAAAGTGGCTGAAGTGACTCAGGTTTCCAGAATCTTCTCACAGTAGATCTTTGGGATCCGCACCTAGGCCCAACTGCCGCACCTGTTACGTCAGTGCATAACCAGCGAGTTATTATGGATTATGATCTATGAGTCATCACTCAGGTGACCAAACAGTCATCCACTTGCTACCTATTGTTCAGATTCTTGCAATAAATTCTCCCCTACCTCACTCGTTCTTCCCACCCAGTTGCACCCCAGCCAGCAATACGTAGCATACTGGAACACAGCAATTAGCTTTTCCTGGGTGCCACGGAATATGCCCTCCTGCGTCATCAGTAACTTAAAAATATAGCTGCCATGCTGGCCCTGTCCCGCCCCAAACACTCCTCATTGTCAAAAGCACTGAATTCTCTACATTGGCTCAAAAATGCATCATGTTCACACCACTTTGTCTGGTCTTTAAGGCTATTCATGACCTGGGCATAAGCTGTCTTCACAAGACGTTTGTTCCCTATAACCCTGCCAGAACTCTCACATCTTCTTCGGCCAGATTCCCAGGTGCCCCCAAGTTTCACTCTACCAGATTGGGAGGAATTCATGGCGTCCCTCTGGAATATCCTTCTTTTTAATCTGTGTACACAACCTCATCTGCTTCCCTTTCACAAGCGCCTTAAAACCAGGTGTACTCTCAATAACCCCACCCCATTTAATACAGTGCTTCCTTCACAGTAATGTCGCTGACAGGACACCATTCTTGGTAATTGCAGGCTCTACAAAACCCTAGATAACATAACATAACATAACATAACATAACATAACATAACATAACATAACATAACATAACATAACATAACATAACATAACACAATATAACATAACATAACATAACATAACACAATATAAAATAACATAACCTTACTTAACATATGACAAAATAAATAGGACCAGTACAAATAAGTGAGTGGCTCTCTGTCAGCCTCATCTTTCCTGACTTTATTTTAGCTATGAATTGCTCTCTAAGGCCTTATGGTAAATGCCTACTTTAGCACTGATGCATTTTACCAAATATATTAAAACTCTGCAAAAAAACATAATTCAGCTATCTTTTAAAGTTGTTCCTATGTGAGCAATATCATGGACTGCTATCATCTTGGCACCTGTAGCTGTTCACTACTGAGTAATTAATTAGGAAGGGGGCACACATGTAATAAACACAATCTGGTCAGGGCGTATCACAGATCTTGGAGAACCTGTCCTAAATCCCTGGTAGCAGTGGCACATGCATGAAACAATTCACCAGAGAACTGCATGTTAAAGTAGTACCAAACATGTTTAAAGTAAAAAACAGAACACAAGATTGGCGGAAATGTAGCCATTTTGTTTTTGAAAATTAAAAAAGAACAGTGTTTGGTATAGGGCTGCGTCATTCTGGCACAACCCTGTACCAAATAGCGATATCAATTGACAGGAACCACCACGACGGTGGTTCTTGCCGATGCATTATAAACGACTGCCTGCTTGGCGGTCATTATAAATTTGACAGGTGGTCCCTCCACCATGGGATGGAGTAATGTACTCTGTCCCCATGTCCATCAAAAATCAAATCAGTCCCTAAGTAGGCCAATTAGGTAAAACCAATGCACAGTACAATTTTAAGGACATAGCACACACACTGTGGCACTAAATGGTTGTGTGACAGTGCAAACATTCATAACACCAGTCTCCTTACAAAAGGTGAACAATCCAGGCTGACCACAGAGAAAAGGCTACATTTCCTACGGTGGCATACCAGAAGGTTGTTAATTTTCTGTAAGCACTCTTCTAGAACATCATACTGTTGAGAAGGGGGATGCATGGTCACTTTAGGGAAAGTAGAAATTGTTTTAAGGGTAACTACCAGGAACTAACTAGTCGCCTTCCTTTACATAGTCAAATATATCTCAGAACAATGCCTGGGGAAGAGAAAAGAGAGAAGGACTGTCCTACTGCTGCAAAGACGAAATCCATATTTGACTCCTGGGGGCACATAGAAAGAGTTAGTTTCACTTGTGACCTAAATTGCAGCAAAGACTGCAGGACACAGGTATACGAACAAACCTCCACGGATATTTGTGTCATGGTGTAATGAGAACAGCCTGATGTAAATAGCCTACTTTGCCAGTTTGTATCTTGACTTCTAGTAGACTGTGTGCTCTGAAGTTGAAACAGACTTGGAACTAGAAGGAGTTGCTGGGCATTTGGTGACTACCAAGTTAAATGGAGTTCTGCTGGGGTGATTGTGAGGCACTTGAAGGGATCCTCAAACATATTTTCAGAAAGAAATGTGTTCATTTCAAAAGTTCAAATAAACCAGGAGGAACCTGTGATTTAACTTAAAAAATTTCCATTTGTTTATCTTTCTGCCGGTTTGCAAGACAAAACAACCATAATTGTGTATTGTGCAATATGCAAGGTAAACGAGAAGTATCCCTAAGAAACAGGTGCAAACTAATATGGTTCAAGAATTGCCTTGTTCCCTACTGAGCCTTTTCAACTCAACAACTACAGTTGGCTGAAGAACTGAGTCAAAAGCATCAGACTTTGAGCATGGCTCGCTAAATACTGGTCACTGCCTTGACAGACTGGATTCATTTGATGTGTAGGACCTTCTGAAGAGTAAAGACAACCAAGGAAAAGCCCTTTCTACATCAAAATCCTCCCTTCGCGCCAGAGCTATCTGAATTCCATTAATCTTATATCTCTTTACACTTAACATTTAGGGCCTCATGTAGGTAGCCAAATACCGGTCGGTAACGGCCGATTTTCGGTAAATATGCCGTTACCGACCGGTATTCAGACAAGTGAGATGTAGGAGTCCAAAAACGACTTTTCGGTAAATATGAGGCGGTAAATACCGAATCATATTTACCGAATTCTAAAATACCGAATCAGATTTACCGAATACATACTTAACGAATCGGTAAATATGAAGTGGTAAATATGAAGTGGTAAAAATTAAAATGACATGTAGGAGCACTCGGTAATTAAGAAATCCAAGAAAATCGGTAAATAAGAGTCGGTAATTAACACGGATTGAAAGCAGGTGGTAACCATCAACAGTGCATATAAGCAATCCCAAAATGCAACAGCGTGGACAACATGGCCGCTATGTATGTCATTGCAAGGCGCCTACGTCTACAGGCAGCAGGACTGAGGGCTTGGCGACGGGAGGAACGCATCTACAGACAGCGCATCACACTATTCCAGCTGACTGATGCAGAGATACATGAGAGGTACAGGCTACACCCCGAAACCATCATGGACTTAATCAGGGACCTTCACCCACTCCTGGACCAGCCAATAAGAAGGGCGCACGCCATACCCCCACATGTGCAGGTGCTCTGCAGCCTACATCTGCTGGCATCCGGCAGTTATCAGGTGGTGATAGCTGCGGTGGGTGGTGTATCCCAGAGTTGCCTGTCACGTTTCCTCAGGAAGTTCCTGGATGCCATGATGCAGAGAATGCACCACTACATCAGCTTCCCCAACACACAGGCTGCACTGCAGAAAACAAAAACAGACTTTTATCACATGGCACAGTTCCCCCATGTCATCGGCTGTATTGATGGTACACACATCCCAATCTGTCCACCAGCTGACACAGAGCACATCTACAGGAACAGGAAGTCCACCCACTCCATCAATGTGCAGGTGATCTGTGATGCAGGGAACATCATCACAGATATTGTTGCAAAGTTTCCTGGGAGCACCCACGACTCGTACATCTTCCAGAATAGTGGGATCTACACACGACTGAGTGCCGGAGAATTTGGAGAGGGATACCTGCTAGGTGAGTAACAGTGACGCCCCTTGCAACCTGCAAATCATAGTGTAAAGAGGCATGTGACTGATGTTTCCCTTTTACTCATCTAGGCGACAGTGCATATGCATGCCGGTCATTCATCCTCACTCCCTACCTACACCCAGCAACCCAGAGTGAGAGACGATACAACGTGGCACACAAAACAACACGCAATGTGGTGGAGCGCACGTTTGGACTACTGAAGAGCAGGTTCCGCTGCCTCCACAAGAGCGGAGGCGCACGCCAGTACACACCCATCACCTGCTGCAAGATTATTGCCACTTGTGCAATGCTGCACAACCTTGCCACGAAAAAAGGTACAGATGTGGAACTAACATATTTTGAGGACAACGAGGATGAGTCAGGCCAGCCACAGGGCAACGCAGCTAGAGTGCCAACTGCAATCGATGGGAGAGAGAGACGGACAGAGATCACATGCAACTATTTCTGAGTAAGTAAGGGGACACAGCCAGTTGTGATTAGTCATGACGTAGTATTAATGTGGCACCACGCCATGCACACATGAACAAGCCAATCTGGCAATATACCATCTATACAAGGAGTATGTCCAGGGTTACGTCACCCATTGGGAAGTGGCTAAGCAGGGCCACATCAATGTTTGCGCATACGCGCTGCAGTGGTGGATGGCACGGCCTGTGCATCCTCACTAGAGCCAACCCCAAGCCGCCTGCTGCTCCTGCGTCCTTCTGGGACGGGGGGTGTGATGCTGCTCCTGCTGCTGGTGTCGATGCTCTCCGCAGCATCCCCTGCAGCAGTTGTCGACGCCTGACTAGTTAATAGCACCCCTAGTGCACTTGTCACCTGCACCATCCCCCGAGACAGGTCGCTGCAGCAGTGTGTTAGGCCCTCCTGCATCGTCACAGAGCGCCGGCACAGTAGAGAAGTCGCAGTTGCCAGACGGTTGAGTGCCCTGTTGGTAGTGTCCCTTCTCTGCCGTTCCCGGCGCCGTGCTTTGATGTCAGCATCTAATTTGCTGCACAACTGCTGGATTGACTGGGACATGTCCCGAATGCCCGCAGCCATGCCGCTGATGTTATTGTCCATGTTGACTAATGTAGTTTTCATCACCCGCATGTGCCTCTGGACTGACATGACTGCCTTTGTTTGCAGGCGCTGTTGTTTCAACATTTGGCCCTCGAGACCCAAGAAGACACCATGGCCGTCAATGGGTGCTGGTGGACTCTGGACACGCGACCTGCGGCGCCCTCTTGCTCCCGTCTGTGCTGCCTGTGAGGTGTGGGGCACAGTGGCATGGCTCCCTTCCTGGGGCCTGGTGAGTTCTTCAGGGCCCATGCTGTCGTCTGACGAGGTGTCTAAGGCTCGTAGCCTGGCTGCTGGACGCCTCCTCATTCCCACACCTGCAAGCGGAGATGTGGCCGGTGATTCAAACATGAGTGGCGATGCTGGCTCTGGGTGAGGTGATGCTGGCTCTGGGTGAGGTGATGCTGGCTCTGGGTGAGGTGATGCTGGCTCTGGCTGCGGCGAGGCTGCCTGTGTTGGTGGTGCGGCTGCCAGTGGGCCTGCTCCCTGGTCTGAACTTGTGCTGGCTAGAGGTGATATTTGTGGCCGGTGTGCCGTCTCTCCTGCAGCATGCCCTGTCCTGCATGATGTCACATCTGTGGACAGAAATACAACATTGGCTCAGTGTCCCCGAAGGGCTGCATTGAAAGCGTCACAATAAATCATTTCACATTCCAAAATGTCCTCTGTCTCCTTGTGCCTCGAGTGCGTGACATGCCTTGTTGCCCTGTAACATCTACGTCATGGTTGGTGTTTCCCTGACTACATCTCCCGGAATGCATTGCCTGTCTGCACTGACACGTGTGGACTGCAGTGTGATTCTCGTTTCACAATGGGGGATGTGGGATAGGGATAGGGGGTGCTACATTGCTGTGCTTTCGTCTTACCTTGTTGTGTGGCGGCTCTGGCAGAGCTGTCGGCGTCCCCAAGACCCACGACGCTCTCTTGCTCGATTGTGGCCCCCACCAGCTCCTCCAGTTCGGTGAGGGCAGGTGCCCTGTTGGTTCCACCTCCAGTCTGGCTGGCTTCCTTCTGGATGTCGCCCATCTTCCTCTTGGTTACAATCCTCAGGTCATACCAGCGCTTCTTTAGGACCTCTATGTCCCTGTGGGTCACTCCCACAGCATTCACCTGGGCCTGGATGGCCAGCCATATGTTGCGCTTTTCAGCCTCAGGCACTTGCAGGGATTGCCTTCCAAACAGCTTCTGGTGCTGCTTCACCACCTCCTCCACCAGCACCTGGAGTTCCTTGGGGCTAAATTTCAGCTTCCTCCTCCTTTCCCCTCCGTCTCTCTGTGTTCTCTGGCTGGACATGATGTTCGTTTTTCCGCTCGCACAGGCACCGGCTCCCTGCCTCTCCTCTGCACTCCAAGCCTCTCCAGGGTCGGCTAATTATGTACACCTGCCTGGGTGTGGCCACTTCCTGGTTGGGTGGGCTGTGGTTGCACGGGATTAGCTGTTTCGTCAAGTCATGTGATTTTATTTACCGATTCCGTACATACCGATTCGGTATTTTCCGATTCGGTAAATACCACCTCGGTATTTTCCGATTCGGTAAATACCACCTCGGTATTTACCGATTCGGTGAATTCCGATTCGTGATTACCGAATGTTACCGAATCGGTAACTGTTACCGAATTTTTACCTACATATAACTTACCGATTCTAATTTACCGATTCGGTACGGCTCGGTATTTAAGAAACGGTAAAATTTATTTACCTACATGAGGCCCTTAGTCTTCACCAAGGCCCCCTATACACCTTATCTGAGGCCCTGAAGCCCTCTTCAAATACAGCTTTGAGGTTGGTCCTGCAGGAATCATTTTGTGCTAAAAGTTTTCTAAAAATATGTACAAACCCTCAGATCCAGTATCCCCAAATGCACTTATTGATGTATTACTGCTGTTATTAGGTCTCATTTGGGCCTCCTTCAAGAAACTTATAGTATCATTTGAACCTCAGAGAATGGCCGCAGAGCAATGGGGTGATGGATCTCACACACTCCTGGCCCAGTAGAGTTAATCTCAAGACCTGCACTGGCCTTGTCGAAAGCGCTCCACCAGCACCAGAGGAGCAGTATGGGCATAAATGTCATGCCTGTCAGCCACCAAGTCTTGGCAGCAAGCTGGTATGCTTTTCGATTTCCCCCCCAAAAGGTGTGGGGTTGTATCTGAAAATTAAAAGATCAATGAACCTGACACATTTGGAGTTTTCTGGCAGTTCACTATGGTCATTGATTTTTTTTTCCTCTTTGCAATCACTAGGTTATACATGCTTCATGTCCAGGAAGAATGACATTCGAATGCCTACCTTGGATGTGGTAGCCCTGTTCTGGATGGATCGCAACCAAGTAGTTTCTGATGGTGGAGCAAGAAAAAGTTCCACCATCAGAAGCTGAGTTGTACCACCACCTCCAAATTAGACAGAGGAGCTGATAAATTGGTGGAGCTGGACATTCATAAGTTAATAGCAGAACTATTTTTGTAACTTTCAGTGGATTAACATTGATCACATTTTCTTTGTTGATTTCATAGTGTATATTTTTCTTAGATATGTAACTTTTTAACCCCTCCGTTTTTCTTCATTTTTGTTGAATTTTCCATTTATTATTTTCAAATTTTACTTACAGTTGGTTATGTAGTTAACTGCTTTGTTGCTACATGTTGACCCTCACACATTTTCTGTGTTGCATTTGTGCTCATGCAAAGTTTATCTAATTTAAGCCAAGGTCATGTGGGATCCTTCTCCATGGCAGTTGGAAAACTTCGTCAAAGTCTCATATCAAAATTAGGGGTGTACATGTTTTCTTATATTCATGCATGTTTTGCAAGAGTTGAACACTTTTGAGCTTCTAATCGTACCCAAATATGTCCCATTTGCTCCGCTTTCACATGCATGGCAAAGAAATCAATTTTTCCAACCTCTTGTGGTCATGGAAACTGAACTACTACAGTTTATCTATAATCACTTTCTGCTCCCGCTGGATTTCTTCTTGAGAGAGCCTTAGTGAAGATTGTTTGATGGGGAATGTAGAACATCATCCACTTCTACGGCTTGCAACATCTAAGCTCTGTTGCTTCTGTATATTAGGGGAGGTTTCTCCCAATGGGTCCATCAATTCTACTATTGCATGGGCCATCAATGGCGTATACAGAGTATGCTGGCTATGGCAAACGTTAAGCTGAAGGGGTATCCTCAGCTACATCTTATGTCTTTCTCAGTGAAGTAGGTGGTGATAGTACACAAACACAAAAACAACGAGAGCGGAAGGGAACACAACACGGCTACTCCCCTCGAGGGTTAAATCTAAAAAAACAACGAAGTCCGTGTGGTTTATACACAACCTCTTCGGGTCAAAGGAGCACAAGTCTGCTGACTCAAAACAACACTGTATGTTGTTTAAGGAGAAAAAACCTAAATAGGTTTTATATAAAGCCCTCACTCGCCAACCTGGTTGGTGACATGCTTCATCATCGGGCTCCACTGGGTATGGCCGAATGCTATCCCAGTGTGCTGCAACGCCAGGTTACTGCGGAGCGGGGTTCGTGTGAGGTGACAGTGAATTTAAAAGCTTCCAATTGAGTCAAAAAGGGGCAATTTTATTTGTTTTGCTAATTGGAAATATTAAAAAGGGGAGAAGAGTGAGGGTCAAAAATTAGAAGACCAGATTCACTCTGTGGCGGTCAACATGTTTCTGCCTTAATGTATGGTATACAGGCTTTCGTCAGGACCAGAGTGGGGGTGCAGAGTCCCGGTGGTATGAGCGCGCTAAGGCTCACCCTGCCGAGGACTGCGAGTGTGAAAAATTATATTAAAAATTACCCGCCAACAATTATAGTGGTGGAGAGAAACGAGTTTATCAGGTGGACCCTGGCACGAGAGGCGTTCTATAGGTACCGAAGGGTGCCGAGCAACGAGGGCGGTGTGCCATATGCTCCCACCCTTCTCCCGGGATCCCTGAGGCTTCATACGGATATGCCTCCGAGATAAAAACTCGTTTCTCTCCACCACTATAATTGTTGGCGGGTAATTTTCAATATAATTTTTCACACTCGCAGTCCTTGGCAGGGTGAGCCTTAGCGCGCTCATACCACCGGGACTCTGCACCCCCACTCTGGTCTTGACGAAAGCCTGTATACCATACATTAAGGCAGAAACATGTTGACCGCCACAGAGTGAATCTGGTCTTCTAATTTTTGTCCCTCACTCTTCTCCCCCCTTTTTAATATTTCCAATTAGCAAAACAAATAAAGTTGCCTTTTTGACTCAATTGGAAGCTTTTAAATTCACTGTCACCTCAGACGAACCCCGCTCCGCAGTAACCTGGCGTTGCAGCACACTGGGATGGCATTCGGCCATACCCAGTGGAGCCCGATGATGAAGCATGTCACCAACCAGGTTGGCGAGTGAGGGCTTTATATAAAACCTATTTAGGTTTTTTCTCCTTAAACAACATACAGTGTTGTTTTGAGTCAGCAGACTTGTGCTCCTTTGACCCTAAGAGGTTGTGTATAAACCACACGGACTTCGTTGTTTTTTGAGATAGTACACAAACGTCATCTCCTCTGTAGTGTGACTGGGGATAAGTCTTAATAGAGGTACAGTGTGGCACCTTCAGCTCCAATAATTCAGGCTACCTCCATTATGGCTTCCTTTTATTTGAAGTGATGGACAAAGGTGAGGACATCTAACAGAGTCCTCCTCGATTCCACAGGTCTCCTGTCTTGATGTGTGCAGTCCAGCCAGAAGTCTTCCATGGCTAAGCCAGCCAAGATTTGATGTATGAGAAGTTTAACATAGTCCTTCACGTTCCCTGTATCAACTTTCTAGGTATGCCCTTAATGCATATTTTGGACCACCCTGATCTATTTTACAAGTTCCCGAGCTGTCCCTAAAGGTCAATGTTTTGGTCTTGGAGTTCCATTACTTCTTTCCTAAAGGATCTCAAGTTCTTCCTCCCTGGAGTCCCCTGTCATTTATAGTGAAGAGGCTCGCTGCCTCAGGTCTCCCAGTTCACGTTTTGCCTGTTTTATTTCCGTAGAGACATCTTTCCTCAAAGCCACAATGTCTCCTCAAAGCTTTTCAAAGTGTTCATCAATGAACGTTCATGTAAGGAGTGTCACAGACGTATTCTGTGTGGATAGTTGTAGGGAAGGGTCACAACTTTCTCCACTCTCTCCTCTCGTGTCTCTTCCCCATCTGCTCTTTTGACCACCGCTTTGTTCAGCAGGTCCTTTGGGTTCATACCTTTCTTATGTTTGTTGGAGGCCATGGCTTTGTCAAGTGTTTCTTAAGAGCCTAAGGAAGGGGTAATGTTCTGGATCACTCAGGTAGTGGAGAGAGTGGTCCCCTAAATGTAATATTGCGACCGTCTCAGACAAATAGTATGCTAAATTAAGTCCACTCCCTGGAGCACTGGGCCACACTGCAGGTAGATCAGGTGCATCTCGAAGTACATAAATGCTGTGTGACATACTGAGAGTTTCTCATACACAAGAAGGGGGGAGAGGCACAGCACAACCACTACTCCAGCCTCCCCAATCACAACTGTAACTCACACAAAGAGGAGTAGTATGTATGAATCCCTCCGAGAGAGGTGGCACGTGCTTCATGAGAAAATACTGCCCTCACTCACAACATTGTGACATGCTTCATCATTGGGCTTGCTTACAATAGATCCCTGCGCAGACCAATGCCTGGGGTGGAGCAAAACGGAGGGGAAGACAATACAAACATATAAAAATAATAATAATATGGGTAATGAATCCTGGGATCACCAATGGAAAAAGTGCAGTGAAGATTAAAACGGGTTCAGTGGTATCTTTTGTAAATATTTTATTCCTAGATCCACTGACTATGATTAAAAACGTGAAGGATGGTGGTGACGGGAAAGTATTAGGAGTTCCTTCACCCCTCCTTAGTGCCAAGTTGTCGACATGTTTCAGCTGTTGGGAATGTGCCGACAGTTACAGGTCACCACAGCATTCATCAGGACCTTTCAGATCCCAGTTTCTAAAATCCTCAATGCCCCGAATTGGGAATCGCTGGCTGTGTAGGGATCCCTACACGGAGAGCACGGGACAAGAGGTCGAAGCGGCCACCACCCTTGGAGTAAGTGTGACTCCAGGGTGTCTCCTCCTCTTACTCGCCAGTTTAAGCATGGCTAATGGTAAACTCGATTAAGAGGAGTGTGTTACTCTCTCTGTGAAAAACTGGTTCCAGGGACTCCAAATGAAATCTCATTACATTTTTAATCTTGCCCTAGACCTTACAGAATATAAATCAATTATATAGGGTTTAGAGGCATTTTTAATTCACTCATACTCCCTGCACACCTACTTGCAACGCTTATAAACGCGCTGAGCCCACTCATTCACACTTGGTGTCTGAGTATGGGTCCAAAGATTAAGCAAGCCACAGGTGGTACCTGAGGGTGAGGAACCTACATATGTGAATATATATATATACCTCAATCACAGGAAGACTGCAGAACTATATAAAAGCAGATGCGTGGTGCTGGTCACAGTGTTAGCAGCGGCGTCTGAGGAAGGCAATTATGCCGAAATATATTATGCCTATACTGCTGTCCAATTAAAGGCCTGTTCCTGTACTCCCTGCGTGGCCCCTTCCTTCTGTTCGCTGGAGGTTGTTTTTGGATATTATTGCGTCAGCCAGAGACGCGTTAAGGGGCCCCACTCTGTTAAGTTGGCTGGAGACATCACTGGCGCTCTGCTTTGCAGTTTGTGTTTTTGCCCGAGGGATCGGATTACTCCAGCCCACCTCCTTAGTGTGGGTCAGGCAAGGGACGCTGCCAGCTGGCAGCTCGTGACTTCACGAGGGTTGCTGGTTTACTTAAATCAGCCCACGACCCGGCGGACCTGCAGCCTGGAGGTTAGAGTGTATGCGGGGACCCAGGGAGGCTTGAGGACTTATAAAGACACTGGACACAGCGCGCCATGCTCTGCATCACACCAATGTCATATAGAAGTTTCCCCACGCATCACCAGACCAGGGATGATGGATTCTGGGAGCTGTAGGATTAACTGACCTACAGCAGGTGAGCGATCACATGACTGGGGAGGTGTGTTCTTCTCAATCACAGGAAGACTGCAGAACTATATAAAAGCAGAGCCGTGGTGCTGGTCACAGTGTTAGCAGCGGCGTCTGAGGAAGGCTATTATGCCAAAATATATTATGCCTATACTGCTGTCCAATTAAAGGCCTGTTCCTGTACTCCCTGCGTGGCCCCTTCCTTCTGTTCGCTGGAGGTTGTTTTTGGATATATATATATATATTTATATATATATATATATTATCTACTGGCAGTCGCCAGTAGATAGTTATAGTTAGGATCGTCTTTCCATAGGAAATCCGCAGCATTCTATTTGGAATAACTTTGGCGCCAATTGACGAATCCTTGCGAAATTTTCAAAATAGGTGGGGCACTCCGCTCCGCTCCTTCCCTGAAAGTCTCGGGGGGATTCGTCAAGCGGGGGCTGAGAAAAAGGGGGTGCCAAAACGCGTTTTCCCCATGCATTTTTCCATAGGACCTTTAGTCCAAGCTACAGCCCGAACGGCTGAACAGAATTACTTGAAATTTGGCAGAGAGGTAGTCCTCAGGTCAGGGATGTGCCTTTTGCAGGTCTGGTGTAAATCTGTTCAGTATTTCCTGAGAAAATAGCATTTAAAAGCATATATATATCTATGAGCGTGCACCGTGCACGTACGGTAAAACTTACGCGTACGCGGTAAAACTTACCGTACGCGCACGCTGCCGTGCGCGAGCGCGATTCTGATTGGTTGTTAGATCTTAGTAAACATTCGAATTGGTCAAAACCAGGAAGTGTTGGCCGCCATTTTGTCTCTCGCAGTCTGAGGGGGTGAAAAACAAAGGTGGAGAACATGAAAAGGGGGCAGGGTGGACAGTTCCTGACCCCCTAGCCTTTGTCAGGGGGTCCCAGAAGGACCCCCAAGGGCCAAAATTTCCTTTAATTTTTTGCGAAAAATAGCGGAGTACGCGTAACGTGCGCGTACGGTAGAAACTGAAAAATTCCACGAACTGCGTAACGTGGGCGCGCGGTGCGCGAAGCACACCGTGCGCGTACGGTACGCGCACGGCGAAAAACCTTACAAAAAAAAATTCAAATACATAACTTAGCATTTCAAAAACCGTACAAATTCACTGAAAAAACCATAGGTTTCACACACGTTATAGTTAGGAATTAGCATTTAAAAAACCTTGCAAATTCACTTAAAAAACCATAGGTTTCACACATGTTATAGTTAGCTGGACATTTCACTCGTGAAAAACCATTGAAATTCCCACGTTATAGTTAGTGCAGGCAACTATAACTCACGCGACTGCAATCCTCTGCTGATGACGTCAGATATTACATCACTGATGACATATGTGTCTTTCTGAAAAAAAATTATTTGTAATATATGTATAGCTAAAAATTAATGGAAGAAGACATGGGTAAATAAGTGTCTAAATACAGTGATGTAATATCTGACGTCATCAGCAGAGGATTGCGGTCGCGTGAGTTATAGTTGCCTGCACTAACTATAACGGGGGAATTTCAATGGTTTTTCACGAGTGAAATGTCCAGCTAACTATAACATGCGTGAAACCTATGGTTTTTTAAGTGAATATATATATATATATATATATTCACTGAAAAACCATAGGTTTCACACACGTTATAGTTAGGAATTAGCATTTAAAAAACCTTGCAAATTCACTTAAAAAACCATAGGTTTCACACAAGTTATAGTTAGCTGTACATTTCACTCGTAAAAAACCAATGAAATTCCACGTTATAGTTAGATCAGGTAACTATAACTTGCGCGCCCACAATAAACTGCTGATGACGTCACATATTACATCACTTATGACATGGTCAGTGACATCACTCATGACATCAATGATGAAATCTGAAATGACACATTGTGCATTGCGGTCGCGCAAGTTATAGTTACCTGATCTAACTATAACTTGGAATTTCATTGGTTTTTTACGAGTGAAATGTACAGCTAACTATAACTTGTGTGAAACCTATGGTTTTTTAAGTGAATTTGCAAGGTTTTTTAAATGCTAATTCCTAACTATAACGTGTGTGAAACCTATGTTTTTTTCAGTGAATTTGTACGGTTTTTTAAATGCTAAGTTATGTATTTATTTTTAATTTTTGCGCGCACGGTGCGCTTCGCGCACCATGCGCGCGCTGTGGGCACTCGGTGCGCTTCGCGCACCGAGCACCCACGTTGCGCATTTCGTACCGTGCACGCCTCGCCATTTTTTACAAAATATCAATTGTTTTTTTCTCCTTTGGGGGTCCTTAGATTTATATATTAAATGTGATTGTTAATTCTTTATTTTTTTTTTTTTTTTTTTACCGTACGCGTACGGTAAGCTTACCGTACGCACACTCCGCGATTTTTTTTTAAAATTATTGAATTTATTTTTCATACTTTTTGGTCCTTCGTGAACCCCCTGACGAACGCTAGGGGGTCTGCAACTCTCTTCGTTGCCCCCTTTTCATGTTATCAACCTTTGTTTTTCAATGCGAGAGACAGAAAATGGCGCCCGATACTTTCTGATTTCGACCGATTCGAATGTTTACAGTCAAAATTGAGCTCGCGCACGGCACCGTACGCGTATGGTAAGCTTACCGTAAGCGCACGGAGCGCGCTTACAGATATATATATTGATTTAAATGCTATTTTCTCAGGACCTACTGAACAGATTTACACCAGACCTGCAAAAGGCACATCCCTGACCTGAGGACTACCTCTCTGCCCAATTTCAAGTAATTCTGTTCAGCCGTTCGGGCTGTAGCTCGGACTAAAGGTCCTATGGGAAAATGCATGGGGAAAACGCGTTTTAGGACCCCCCTTTTTTCTCAGCCCCCGCTTGACGAATCCCCCCGAGACTTTCAGGGTAGGAGCGGAGCGTAGCGCCCCATTAGTTTTGAAAAATTTGCGAGGATTCGTCAACCGGCACCAAAGTTATTCCAAATAGAATGTTGTGGATTTCCTATGGAAACACGGTCCTAACTATAACTATCTACTGGCGACCGCCAGTAGATAATATATATATATCCTTGTATACATATATAGATATATGTGTACGTACGTAAATACACAGGTATCAAAGAAATGTGATGTCGGCACTAATTTTCCTGGGTACTAACCACTCACTCGCTTGACATACACCTAAACATTCAAGCTGCACATAGACGAAACAGTCTTACATGCAGAGTGAGTTACCCCTCTCTGTGAGTTTACAATTAGAACTAGGGAAGTTGAGGGCTTACCCGTCAATCTCCTCACTCCTTCTGAATTTGTAAGGCTTTGTTGTGTGATGCTTGCTGCCAGTCAATGCCCATTTGACCTCTTACAGTAGTGGGGATACGTTTCCTGTGGCAGGAAAGGCAGTAGAAGCCTTTTTTTTATCAAGCCTTCAAACTTTGCACTTTGCAATCTTAACATCCTAGAATGTGCCTTTTGACTCGGTTTGTGCTAGACAAAGACCACATGCATACCTAAAAATGTTTAGGAATTGAGTCACACACAACTACTCACAGCACACCACCCTAAAAGAAGGACTATTCCCTTCTCTGAAACTTGCTCATTTAACTGGAAATATACATTTCCTCAAATACAAAGTTTGTGTTAGCTTTACAAATTAGTTGTGGGAGTGTGAAAGGAGGAATGCATATCCCTGAAGGTCTGGAGAATCAATTTTGAAGTAGACATTTTGGCATGTTTGTACACTACAAGAAGATCATGGAGTTCTTTCTTTTTCGAAGTTTAACTGTTATTAAAATACATAGCGGTTTCTAGTTGACATGGCTGTGTTCTCGCACCAACCCTGTTTTGCCTCTTTGTCAACGCACTACTTGCCCAACTTACTGAGGTAAGGGAAAATGATGCCCCCAAATTGGCAGGCACCAAGGTCCCCGCAATCATGTTTGCTGATGACACCCTCTTAATGTCGAAATCCCCTATGGGCATACGAAAAATTCTGGATTGTTTTGCCATCTTCTGTAACAAATGGGGATTGGAGATAAACACTCGAAAAACCAAGTTTATGGTTTTTAATCTGCCTAAAACACTGCGTCTCAACGCCAATTTAGATGGCATTAGACTGGACAGGGTGACGGTATATGAATATCTAGGGGTCACCCTGACAGAAAATATGGAGTGGGGCCCACAAATGGCTAAATCTAAACTTAAGTTAGCTCAGACATCTGGAGGGATCTGAAACCCCACACGGTCTGGCGCAGATTATGGGTGACACCTGTGTTGATAGTCTAGAGAACGGAATTAAAAAAGATTTTGAGTATTACTGGTGCGGCAAAAATCCCCAGATTTATCCATGTAAAAAAATAATGTACTAGGCTGGGTAAAGCAAGCCTGTGGAGTAATCCGGAGAAAGCATACCCCTTAATTTTCCGTTCCGAACTAGTGAATGCCTATCGAATGAGTAGGCTAGCACGGGTGCATGGGAACCCGTCCACAGGACATCTGACAGCCACATTTTTATCCCTGAAGGATGAGTATTTATTTTAACCTTTTCTAGATGACATCCATCCACCCCTGGCAAGGAAACTATATGTTCAGTTCAGACTGGGTACCCTCCCGCTCTGTGCCTTTTCCTGCAAATGGCCAAGCGCGGCCCGGAGGGAGTGCCCAGCCTGTAACTGGGAGGAAGAGTCAGTACTCCATGTCATCTTTTTTTGCCCAGCCTACAAACTAGCAAGGAAGTACTGGCTCGTTCCTCTGTGTAGGAATTTAGTGTTTGCACGTTATGCAGAGGCATTTAGAGTTCTAAAATACGATACCTGCAAACCCATCATATTTGCTGTATCGCGATTTTTTACTTTTATGTGGCGTAGGCGCTGGATGTTTCTAGACAAGTCTATACAGTAACAAAATCTACACTGTTCTTAAAAACTGTAGGTTTTATAAAGAATTTTAATGCATCTTTTTCTATTTTTAAACTTTAAAAACTACTGAAGTTTTTATGTTTTTAGTTGTGTAAGTTACTATTTGGTCTTATCCTGGGCACAACGTAATTCAACGAATTGACATTCTATGGCCATTTTATATTTTCTAAACCAAATTTTTACTATTTGTACCATTGCTGCTACTATTCATGGGTTTCCACCAAGAGTCTGTTCGATTAAGTAAGTGCCTCTGCTTTTGCACTCATTCTATCTAAATAATTTTACAAATCATTGTATCTAGAAGATGTGTTAGTGCAAACTTTTTTCCCTTATCTGAATTACGAAGGTACTGTAACTAGATCCACGCAAACAGCCTGGTAACTATTGTACAATTTTAAACTGTCATGAAATTCAATGTATTTTTTTGTATGTGCACTTTTATGGTTGCCAGACCGAAATAAAGTTCTTCATGATGATGATGAAAATACATAGGTTTTTGACAACAGTTGCCATGATTCCAAAACATGCTGGTTCCTCAAGCACCCACGCAGTCCTCAATCCTCTTGTTAGAGATAGAGTTCTGCTTTTTGAGCCATCCTCAATTAAGTTGTGCACTACTAACAGATATATTAATCCAACAATAGAAAGACAAGTGATATATGTCACACTATCACTTGTGCATCCTCTTTCTTAGACCCAACGGGCTCTCGATATTTTAATCATTATTATTCAAACTAATTGTTTACTTCTCTGAGTCCAGCATATACATATTCCTTGTCTAACACATCACACGTGAAACACATCAACACTCATTTTTATTTTCTTCATGGTGGTAAAGATATCTGCACATGAAGCCTACATTTGAGAAGTATATGTGGGAAGGACAGGGAGGTGTAATGGGGAATTGTTGGAAATAGCCCTTTTACCGGGTTACCCTCAAACATTTTGCTTTTCTCCTTTACATTTTTGCTGAATTAATTGTTGCTGGCTTTAGAACTCTGAGCACTTTACTACTGCTAACCAGTGATAAAGTGCATGTGCTCCCTCCTCTAAACTTGGTCACATTGGCTTATACCCAAATGACATATTTAATTTACTTATAAGTCCTAGTAAAGTGGTACTATAAATGCCCTGGGCCTGTAAGCTAAATGCTACTAGTGGGCCTGCATCACTGACTGTGCTACCCACTTAAGTAGCCCTTTAAACATGTCTCAGTTTTGTCATTGGAGAGACTGTGTGTGCAGTTTAACCTGCCAATATGGCCTGGCAAAATAAACCGTTTGCCAAGCACAAACCTTCCTTTTTAATATATATATATGTCACCCACAGGGTAGGCCCTGTACAGCCCAGAAGGCTTGGTACAATGCATTTAAAACGTAGGATAAGTACTCTTACGTTATACGTGTCCTGGTAGTGAAACACTCTTCAAATTCGTTTTTCACTATTGAAATGTCTATCTCTCCCTTAGGATAACATTGGAGTTGCCTTATTACATTTTATAAGTGTAATTTCCAAATGGGAAGCAATGACACCTTCAAGTTTGGTGTCCCTTCAATCACAAATTAAAATCCTAACTTATGGTGAAGTTTGATTTTGAATTGCAATTCTGAAGATGCCACTTTTAAAAAGTTGACATGTTCTTGCCTTAGCCGTTTGGTACCTGCAACCTGTCTCTGGTCACATGACTAGGTGTAGTTGGTAGTTGGGCTTTATGTATTCCTCGTAGACATCACTGGCAGGATGGGATGGAGGAGCTGGGTCCAGCCTCACTTACACCTGAATAAGCTGTGTCCTGTCTTCACACAAAGGGTTCAATACCCCTTTCAGTTAGGCTGCAGCCAGAGCTGAGAGGCAGGGCATCTGTGCACATCAAAGGCATGCCTCTAGAAGCTTCACCTCTCTTCAAAGGCACAACTGTGTATAAAAGAAGGACCTCAGACAGCACCATTTCGGTAAACTTCTTAACCTGTGGATACTTTGCCAGGAAGAAGGATTGCCATGCTGCTGATGGACGTCCAGTCTGCAGGACTGCACTCTGCTGGACTCCTGTTCTGCTGAACTTCTTTAGCTGCTCTCTTGCCTGAGTGAGAAGTCCTGGACCTGCATCTCTTGAAGCCAGAGTGACTCCAAGGGCTAGTTGGCTGACCTCCTGATCTGAAGCCACAGGGACATAACAGGCTTCCAACCACCTTGCACATACACTTGGACTCTGCCACCTGTGAGTCTACCCTGCCAAGTAGTGTCACTCCAGTCCTGAAACCTTGCTTGCCAGCGCAACTGGCACATCTTCTCTGCTGAGCTACACATCCGCGAGCATACCAAACGCATCTACTCAGCTGAGCTGTGCATCCCGGAGCAGAACTGATGCATTGCCACTGCTGCATGGATTGGACCCGCCTCAAAGATCCGTGTTGCCCACTGCATTCCTCAGGACCAACGTATCGCCCCAATGGTGTGGTGCCCTCACATCCCAGGTCCTTGCATCGCTCATCAACGGCAGCCTCAGCGACAGACTCTGCATTGCAGCTCCTCGGAACCAACACATCACCAGCTGAGTGTCACATCACCAAAGCCGGACTTTGCATCTCAAGTCCGTCAATGGGATCCTTGATGACGATGCAATAGGACCTCGCATCGCAGTCTCACCACAGTCTCACTGCATCTCGGAACCAACGCATTGCTTTTCCTGTGCTGTGCATTTCTGACACAGACCCACTTGACACTTTGCAATCAGGATTTAAGGTACTCTGTTCAGCGGGCCTGACTGGGTCCTGTAGCCAGCCCGCACTATATCACGATCGACCTGAACTTTGGCGTTGTGCGGCGTGATATCCCCAATTGGCGTTTGGTGCTTTATGGCGCTATTTACACAAAAAACTCTGAAATTCTCCAGTTCCACTAATTGGATTCTTGTTGTTTTGGTCTTGTTTTATTTATTCAATTCAGTCTTTTTTCTTAATCTGTTGTGAGCTCTTTTTGTTGTGTGTTTTCACTGTTTTACTGTTTGAAATGTTGCACAAATACTTTACACATTGTCTCTATGTTAAACCTGACAGCTCTGTACCAAGCTACCGAGGGGGTGAGCACAGGTTAATTTGGGGTTTGCTTGTGCCTAGCCATGACAGGGATTGTGGTTGCTGCTTGACCAGGGCTTACACCCCAGTCAACCAACAACCCAATTTCTTACAAGAATATTTACTAGAAAATAGGAGAGGCAGAGAGGAAAGTAAAGAGAGGTCTAGGGAAGGACATGCTACTCCAAAAACCCACCCAAAAAAGAGTAAGTCTATTGCTATTTCACAAATTACACTTCTAAAGTTACTATAGCACTAAAGGTGACAAAACAGTAGTTAATGTACTCAAGCAACTCACCTGACCACTCACAGGAACCCAAATACACTTCCATAAAAATGATGGGGCATTGACTTAAAATATGATCTCATAAAAAAAAAATAGAAAATAAAGACAATTATGGATAAATATTTATTATCAAATATAATTATAAACTCAAATTAAAAATAAAATAAAAATTATTTAAACATTTGTTAGAAAATAAAAATAATTTCAATGAATTCTACTTTTAAGTTTCAATAAAGTTTAGTAAGCATTGAATACAAATAAAAATGTTACTGTGGGTGTGATTTTATTTAAAATATTATTTAAAAAAATATTATTTATATATTAAATATATGTACTCTGATTATGTCATTATTTAAAACACATTGAGGGGCCGATTACGATGCGGTTGGAGCCTTTCCAGGCCGCATCACGGTTTAATTTCTGACCGACCCATTACAATGCTGGCGGTCGAAAATTAAACCAGCCGTTCATTCTGGCTGGCTTCTGGAGGGCTCAAGAAGCCCGTCGGTCAATCAGAGGCCAGCCGGTAATCCCAAAGGGCAGCCTTTCTGCCCTTGGGATTATGATACTCGGTTTCTGGCAGGCTTTCCATGTCGGTCTTTCTGACATGGAAAGTCTGTTGGAGCGCGAGTATGGGGGCCGCTAGCAGGACCCCCTTGCCTCTGCGACCTCCATTTGGGAGCTGAGGGAGCACCTATAGCGCGCCCCTGTTCATCCCTGCACCGTGTGCCTGCCACACGGTGCACGGATGAACACAGACTCCCATTCCTCTATGGGAGCTTGTGTTATGGCCGGTTTATGGCCGTAAAACGAGCTCCCGTAAAGGAATGGGAGTATGTGACTGAACAGTGTTCGGTCGCATCATGATGAGGCATCCGGGGCCGATGCAGCAATGTGCTTTATGTTATAGCTAGCTGCCACTAATGATATTGCACTTCATTTGGATGACATTGATTAGGTTGCAGTAGCTAAGGGGATAGCTTTTAAGGATGTATGTGCTGTACTCCATGCCAAAGATCACTCCCCCCACACACATATCTTGCAAATCAACCTTGTGTGAAGTTTTCCAATCAGCAAACCTTGAAATCAGCCTAACATATAAACTTGTGGCTGCCCAGAATTTATGGCTAGAGTAGGTGGTGAGTCACTCTCTTATTTATCTCCTACATTATGGAGCAAACTCTCACACGATTTAAAAGACACACACCTTGCCTTCATGTCGTGGTGTAATGATGTAAAAGCTCCTTAATCTGACAACACATTGTTTGACTTGTCTCCTATGCTTTTGTTTTTGGCTTTTTCTTATAAACCCCTGAAGGTATGACTGCTGTGGCATCGTGAACTCCTGACTGCCACAGCTTAAGCGGGTTTGCTGTCGATACTCATACGTGTTTATGAGCCTGTTCTGTCTACAGCCCTGCAAACAAAAGCTAAAAAAAAACTACGTGAGGAAAAACCATAATCGAGGTCAGCGATGCAAAGCCAATCATAGTGAAGGAGGCACAGACAGGGCTGGACTGGCCGTAACGGGCACTGTGCTTTTTCCTAGTGGGGCCGGAAGGGTGAGGGCTGGTTTTCGACCCCTGGGGGCCGGTTTTGCAGCAGTGCTGCAATATCGGCCCCCTGTAACAAAAGCGGCAGCGGGGCTTGTCACTAGCACCCCACCGCCGGGCATCTCAGCAGCAAACCCTCGGGTTTCTCAGTAGCACCTCAACAACGCCCTCGTCTCCCCGCCGGGCGATCAGAATTGCCAGGGCTGGTTTCCGTTCCCAGTCTGGCCAATGGGCACAGAAGCTGAAATGATTAGGGAAAGAGAGAGATAGATAAAAGTGAGAGACAGTGAGAGAGGGTTGGAATGAAGAGTGAAAGCAAAGAAATATGACAAGAAGGAAGAAACTGTGACATGAAGGATTGGATGCGAGGGTTAAGGTACTGATGGATGGGTGGGGGAAAGAAAAGATGGCTGGAAGAATGAGAGGTTGGATGAAGGAGTGAATGGATGGATATAAATCTCGATGAGTGTAAAGGATAGATGGGTCAATGAATACAGGACTGCAAGTCTGAAGCTGCACAGAAAAAAAGAACTAGAAGAGCTAGTCACACCTGACACGTGTCAGCTTGAGAACCATGTAAATTCCACAGTACATTAAATAAATTGTGTGAAAATAATGATGCATAGCAATCCTTTCCATGCAGCCCCTGGGTTGGTGGTCATTTTAAATAATTGCGGCACATTTGTATAAAAAGTAAAGCAGAGCAATGCTGTTCAGTTAGCTGGGCCCCACTAGACAGTCAGAATACGTACTGCAGTGTACAAGCAAACACAATTTCAGATCACTCCCAACAAATTTGGCTTTCAGACTCATCAACACGATTTGCAATTAGAACAGACTCGTGATAAGCTATGGATCATACTTTCTTTGCTGGCCCCAAGCAGTAATTCATAAGGGTAGGTAGCACAGACAGCTGCAACATAGCAGAGAAAACTAAAGAAATGTTGGTTAAGGGGGATTAAGGCCTGACCTGGAACCTCCCACCTCAAACATTGGATCAGTTTGAGAATTTGTCAAACCCTGATTCACAGGAATATTTGGGGGGGGGGTGGAGTTATGCATACTCAGCTTGACCAGGCCATGCACGAGTACCATGAGTCACCAACCTGGGGGGTTACAGCTTGTGTATTGTCTTCATACCTAGTATGTCTTGCCATCAGTTTTCTTGCATTTCTTGGCTAGCTGTGCCCCCTTTAGAAGGTTTGGAGAGCGATCAACAGGCGTTTCCTGGTAAGTCTACTTAAACAGCTTTGACAGACCCGAGCTCTGGGGCACAGTAAAGTAGATCAGCTCCTTTTAGATCGATAGTTGGGCACTGTCATACCTTGGCAGTGCTCCTGCTTTGCCAACATTATGGCTTACCTGCCTCTTTTGGGTTCAGGGGCACCGAAGGGTCAGACTTTCTGAATGCAGAGTCTCAGTTGGCTCCTCTGTCTCAAACCCTTTCCCTGGCAGAGTGCCCACCACTGGGCAGCCAGGTCACAGAGGAGGTTGTTCTGCCTTATTTAGAGCATTGCAGTCACTGTTGGATTCTCTGGTTCCAGACCGGCATGTGAAGCATGATAATTCTGAGAAGGGAAACATTGATGCCCAGAGAGAAGTCTCCTGCACTTCAGGGCCATTGCACTTTAATTTTTCACATACAAACTCCTGCTTTTCAAGTTTTTGTGTCAAAACAAATAGATGCGGGGGTGGAGTGGGGTGTCAGTGGGGACCTTAAAAACATGGCAGTTTGATGGGAATTCATTTGAGTCTTAAGCGCATTTGCCACACTGGTGAATGCACTCAGAGATCCTTAACAAGATGGTACGGATCTGTAAGTATAGTGGGTGACTGACTGCTTGGCCAACTACTGACCCAGCACTGTGAGAGGGCTCAGAGGAGAGATAATGTGGTAGACCAAAGCATAGACTACCTTATGTTGAGGTATCAAGGATGGTACAGTAGGTCACATGGAAAGATAAGGGTGGCCTTCTCTGTACCTCCATGTAGGCCTGCATCTCTCACTTTCAACCTGAGTAGAAGTAGTAGTCCATTCTCGAGAAGACCCACTCACCTGATGAAAGAAAAGGGTGGGTATCAGTGTTCTTCCATGCAGACTGGCATTTCCCTGCTTACTGAGAGACCTCCCTGTACATAGGGAAAGACCCTGCTCAGCCTTCCCTCTGTGGGTCCCCTCCTGTTTAGGTCTCGCTGAGCCAGCGCAAGCGCTGTTCTGCGAGACATTTAGTGTGTGGGTTTTCAAAGTGCTGCCACAGGCTTTTGGTGGCCTAAAGCTTGTGTTCACGCGAGTGTGCACGCGCGCAGCCGCCATCTGTCTTTCCTCCGCCGCGCTTGATCGCGATCGTGATCACTTTCACTTTCGCGGGCCGCGCGGTCGAGTCACTTTCACGGCCGCGCGGCCAATGCTTGTTGATTCTTCTTTTGTGTCCTCCGGAATCTTCCCCTATGGCTGTTTATTTCATATCTCCTGTTCCACAGAATGCGCCTGTCACCGAAACAGCGGGTTGCCATGTTAGGAATGTTAATATGTGAATTAAGGTGTCAGGCCAGGTGAACCGTTTAGCGTGACAAAACGCAACTCGCTGAATCCGATTTCGCCATGTTGGTCGGCAGTTTCTGTCTTTTTCATGGACAGCCTATGCTCTGCTCCAGTGCATCCTGTACTATTGCTGCCGCTGAAGCAATTACTCACGCATTTTCGTCAATGGTCAACATTTAAAAAAAAAAATCCTTTCATGTAGAACCATTTTTAAATGCTTATTTTTCTTTTTAGCCCTCAGATATCATTAAGAGCTTTGACTGGACACTCTTGTTTGCATTGTAGTCTGTAAACTAGTCGTTCTTGTTTATAGGGTAATCAGAATGAACAATTTATTTAAAAACATTGTGGACGCATTTTCATCCTTCGGCTTTCAGAAACAAGAGTCATTAATAAATTAGTTCATTCCAGTCTCAACCTATCCCCCCTCAGAAGTTGTCACTGAAACACAATAGAGAAGACTTGAGGTGGTGCAAAAATAAAATGATGGTACTGTAATACATGCACATGAACGCATATATGTATGTGTCTAGAATAAAATAAATGCGTTATTCATGCAAACTGAGATTGTACAGTCTTCAAATTTGCCACCCCGTTTATCTTACAGAGTGGTGTTTAATATTAATTTTGTTTCAAAGCGCATTTGTAAAATGCATTGTGAGAACCTAAGCTCTCAATGTGACCATATGTGTCCATTTTGGGGAGTATGGCATTTCAGTAAGCCTTGTGTCTCACAATAACGCTTCGGTGTACTAACCTTAGGAGAACATATACAGGCATGTTTAAGCTAATCTTCCTTAGGTCTGGCATGACAGCACAACTCTTGCATTTGCCTGTTGTTGCCATTTTTAGGCTTCGCTTGCACTGTGCTTGCGAAATCTCTTGTAAATTAAACAAGCACTGGCATAGCCAATAGGTCTCGCCTTTGGGACCTTATAAGTGTTTAGCCATGCAACAGTTGATGTTGTTGCACCAAGGATATTGTGCTGCATAACTACATTCTTATAAGGTCCCAAAAGCGAGACCTATTGGCTGTGCCAATGCTTGTTTTATATGGTAATGGCTCCCTATTCTTACCCCTCCACCGCAATTCCACTTTCCATGTGGTGGAAGTTGTCTCTCTTCTTTATCAGCCACCCTTCAAATAGCTTGTCCGCTTTTTTTTGCGTTCTGTGAATCACAGGGGTATCCCTGGTGCCACTGAGGATGCCAGCCCCCTGTGCTTTGTAGGTATTTCCATCAGTAGGACCTTCTTGAAATGAGTGCTACTTCTTTACAACCGAGTGTCAACTCCCAAACCAACCACTATCCCAACTGCAAAGCCAGAAGATTAGGCATTGTATGTGCAACCAACATGTAGAAACCACTCACATAACTCTCTCATGACAGTAAGACTCATGGCAGTAGTACTGGAGACTCTACCCCGGAAGAGCTGGGAAAATGGCAGAGAGGGTCAAATCTGTGACATGCGCTTACGATACTCCTACCATCTGATGTCACTCCCTCAACCCGCCCCTGCACCTGTCTTCCAAATCACATTTATCACCTGTGTGGCGCATGTGGTAAATGTGAGTGTTAATACCCACAGAGCGGGGAATGCCACTTGGTAAAATCAGGTCCACTTAGTTATTCCCCAAATTACTCAAACTGCATACCACCAATCACCAGAAATACAGAGGAGCCAATAACATATCAGAAACGTTCATAGAGGTCTAGGCTGCCTCTGGAGAATTAATAGATTCTATGCAAAGCTACTGAGAACCTCAGACACAATTGATCACCGTATACGAGAGAAAAGTTCTTGTGCAAGCCAGAATATAAGTAGCTCAGCAAAGAGGTGGCAAAGCTTAAAAGAAGGAGCAGAATGTTAGCATAATACTGTTGTTGGAACTCAGGTAAACTTAGGTAAACAAACTACTCTACTAAATACACAAATATGTTCTAGAGAGGACTGCAAACTTCAATATCCAAATAAATGAGACGCCAAGCACTATGAGGAAAGGTATGCCTGTAAATCCAAAATGGCTGTCATCTCCATAGACAAACAAGAGTCTGTGGCCCACTGAAAAACATAATTCACTGCTAATACTGTACTGTAATACTGTACTGGAGGACTTGTTCCCACATCGCACACAGCTTGAATCAAGTCATCACCGACACTCTGTAATGCCCACGAGCCTTTCCTTTCTTTGAAGGCGCTTATTTAAGATAGCTTCAAGGTACTTTTTCCTTGCACACAAAACCAACAAGACAGTAAGAGTATTACCAGCCCTGCATCCTGAGACTACTTTGTGGAGCTCAGTGATTCCATGAGGATGTGCCAAAGAATGCGACAATCATACAGTACCCTACCGAGGGCACAAGGTGGAGACACGGTAAGTTAAGAAAGCAGTGTGCTAATATGAGACTGGTATGAGACATTTCCACCCTGACTCATGAAATCAGAACGTATCATCAGCCATGAGAACTACTCCACGTGAATTTGAATTTTCTTTACATTGGCCATGGGCTTGAGAGGGGCTCCCCCTGTTAGGTTGGAGAATTCCTTGACAATTTTGAGGAGCCCTTTGTCGTGGCACCGCTCCCCCGTTGCCGCTGACAGCTCCACGAGTCTGGGACAGAGCTCTGAGTCACTGCTGCCTCCAGATCGATCCCGCTGTCCATATGTTCTGCTTGGTTTGGGTCTGGATTCCTAATTCCATAGCTTAATTTTCATGAAATTTCGTTTGGTTTGGTTTCCTTAAATAAATTGAATTAAACTTTGTATGATTTATTTTGCTGACCTAGTTTGGGTTTATCCCCTCGGATGGTTTTTCCTCGCCCCTCCCCGCCATTTTCTTCCCAATCCCAATGCTGTTCCCACTGCCCGCCCTCCCTGACAGCCTCTTCCACCTCCCAGGACTACTTATGGAGCCTGCTGTGTGGCTACGCCTTTGGCTCACAAAAGGCAAACCCATATGTATATACGCAGAAGTCCAGGGGTATGGAGAAGCAAAAAACTAAAGAAACAAAACAAACAGATATGCAGTGAAAATCACAGACACTGAATGAAGATTAAACTAAAACCTAGTCAAGAAGTCCTCATAAAGAGGACGTAATCCCATCACTCACTGTGGTGGCATGCTTCATCATATGGGATCTCCTCTTAACCAAACCTGGTTTGGCGAAGGAGCTACTACTCCCAGGATGAGTCTAAGGGAGGAGCTCACGGATGTTTTTAAACTACGCTGATGAAACGAGATCTCCTACAGATCGATGAGGCTAGCCTAGGTTAGATGAGGCCCTATAGTGCAGTGTAAAACTAAGTGAAGTAAAATTGACTACAGGAACAGAAAGAACTTTAATTGAAAATATCCCTGTGCCAATATTAAAAGCAGAGTAGTAGCGCGGTCTGAACAAATTAACAAACGCGCTTACAACAAACCAGGAAAAGGTCTACATGTTTCAGCTAAACAAGATCAGAGAATTGTGATCAAGGCTTTCTTCAGAACCAAATTACAAAACTACTGCAACTGCAAGCTAGTGCATAAGTGAGCACTGGCGTGAACTAGTGTCTAGATATAGGCAAGTGGAACGATACAACCAACCTTGTACCACAGGATCAATTGCAGAAATTTGAAATCCTGCCGGTCAAGAAGGTATGTGCCTGTATCAATTTGACAAAACACAAAAAATGAAAAAAGAAATTAATGACTAGGAAATGTGCTTCAAACATGTCTATAGCCAACACATATCAAAACAGTCGGACAGCTAAATGTAAGTCTTACCCGTAGTTAAATCGGGACTGTGCCTGCCGCTCCTGGTAGCAACTCAGGGCGAGGCAACGCTCTGTGAAAGAAGAAATAAAAACATGGTCTAGTATAGTGAAAAATGTATGCAACAGAGATGCAACAAGCAGCAAAGCTTATCGCCCTCTCAACTGATTCAAGTTAAGCCCCTCTATAGGAAGGGAGAGGAGTGTATAAGAGAGTAACCCTTAAATGGCTCAGCAATGATGTCAGCGTAAAATCTTCCTAAATATCAGGAACATATACCCTACATGGATGAAACTAGGGTAATTCGTACTATACTAGTGCGAGAAGGTAAGTAGCTCTCATTCATATAGAGCCTCTTGGACTATCAGCACTGGAAAAGGCTAGGGCGATGGTTGGAAAAGAAAACACCTCAATATCAATGATGTCAGCGTATAATCTTCCTAAATGTCAGGAACAGGTACCCTTCATAGATAAAACTAGGGTAATTCGTACTCATCTGGTGTTTGAAGGTGCGTTACTCTCGTTCAAAAAGAGCCTCTTGGACTCTCAGCACTGAATAGGGCGGTAGTTGGAAAGGAGATCACCTCAATGTAAAATAGGAGGCACCCACCATTGAACTAAAAGAAGCAACCAAAGCAAACTTCAACACTGTCGGTATATGTAGCATTATCATCAAGCGACAGTCATTAGAGCAGCTCTCCAATAGTCGTGGTGGGAAACTAACGACAGCCCAAAAACAGCGGTTCAAAAACAGGCAATGATTAGAAAGCCAGCAAAAGTCAGTAGGTCAAAGTACCTAGAAACGGAGTTTCTTACCTCTCCGTCGCTGCCCCGAGCCTCCTTCCTGGATGCTGACGGCGACAACCAGAGAACGGAAAACACAGGGGTAAAGTAGCATTGTGCGCGCCTGGTCGCGCAACAGAGCGTCATGACGTGACGCGTCATGGCAAAAGACGGGACCGCACATGATGACGTGGCAGAATGCCCAGAAAATCTGGGAAATGTAGTAAACCAACCTTAAAGCCTCAGGCCGGTTCGTAGAAAGCCCGGCAACACACAGCCAAACACAACTGAATGTTCACGGGCAACAATAACCGTGTAAGAGAGCCAAGCAGTTAGTATTGGTCACGATGTAAGCATGGACAACAGAATAAAGCAAAAAACTCCCAGATAGAAGAGTAATATGTAGGGGAGCATCAGTTTGTGTTAATCACGATGTTAACATGGACAACAAATTACAACAGACAGTGCACACCATACACTGGACTGACTCATGAAGTCACTACCACTTAGCTATGCGCTGATCAAGAGCTAAGGAAGAGTCACAATGTGCAGATGCACCAAAGTGCATCACGCCAATTCAACCCAAGCGGAGTCTCAATGCAAGTCAACAACTACAGATAAGACCATGGTATGGAGTCATTCAAACCACAACGGTCACTTTGTGACTTGAACACCCAACGTTGCTCTTTATTAAAAAGAAATTTAGACACATCAGCAACGTGCGTAGGGATGAAGGGTTGTTCAAGTACAGTCCAGGACATCTGATCAGGACTGTGATTACACTCCAGGTAATGGTTAGTCAATCTCGTTGATGCCTTCTTGCATCGAATAGTGCTCTTATGTTCCATGATGCGTTGTTTCACTTTTCTCATGGTCATGCCCACATATTGTTTCTGACAAGGGCAAGTGATAAGGTACACGACCTTCTCACTATTGCAATTAGTGTGGCGCAGTTGTTTCCATGGTTTAGATAGACCAATGTTGACCTCAGTAGTATGTCTTGTCTGCGCACAAACCACGCATCCGCCACAGGGAAAGTGTCCCCGAACTGGTGGAAGATTCCATAGAGGATTGGTGACAGCTAGTGGTGTGCTCCGAGGTCTAGTGTGGACCATAGCGTCGCGCAAATTGTTACCCCTTTTGTACGGAAACAGAGGGAAAGCCAGTTTTACATGGCCAGTATTCAAAATTCGCCAATGTTTCCGCACAATTTTCTGAATTCGATTGGAAGCTGTGCTAAAGGTGTTCACAAATGTCAATCTATCATGTGGTGCTTTAGGAACAGAAACTTCCAAAAGAGCATCCCGGTTATTGTTGGCTGCTCGTTTGTAAGACTGTTTAATTAACCTCGATGGATAGTTTCTAGATTTGAGATTCTGCGAAAGAACATTGGCATGTTTAGTGAAAGCTTCGGTAGTAGAGCAATTCCTTCTCAAACGAAGGAACTGACCAAATGGCAGACCTGTCCTTAGTCCCTTAGGATGGAAACTATCGAATTTCAGCAAAGAATTTCTTGCCATGGGTTTGGTGTACAATTCACTACCCAGGCCTCCATCTGAAGGAAAAATCCACAGGTCCAAAAAAGCCAATCCCAATTTACTAAATTCCACAGTAAAGTTGAGGAAGACGTTTTGGTCATTAAGCCAGTGGTGAAAAGACATCGTCTCCTCTCCATATGACCAAAACGTCATCGATGTAACGTTTCCATACTTTAATGGAACCAAGAAAAGGATTGGTTGGCGTGAGCACATGGTTCTGCTCAAAAAGATGGACGTAGAGATTGGCCTGGCTGGGGGCAAAAACGCTGCCCATCGAAGTACTGGAGATCTGATGGAAAAACCGGTCTTCAAACTTAAAAAAGTTTTCCGTCATGGCCAGCCTGGCACACTCCATTATGAAAGGAACTGGTGAACTCAGTGGCTCAACGATGTTATCCAATAGCGATCTGATCGCTTCAAGTGTGTCACCCTGGGGGATACAAGTATACAACGATTCTACATCGAAGCTGACTAGATAGTCGGTCTCAATGTTGAAATCGATACCAGGTAGCATGTTCAAGACGTCCTTAGTGTCTTGTAAAAACGTGGGCATCGTTTTTACCAGTGGTCTCAAAAACACATCTACAAAAGATGACAAGGGTTCTAAAAGTAAACCGATGCCCCAGATAATGGGTCTTCCTGGAGGAGGACGTTGCTCCTTGTGCACTTTAGGCAATGTATAAAAATAAGGAGTCACAGAGTGAGTAGTCACCAAGTAGTCGACCTCGTGACTAGAAATCCATCCTTCCAATTTTGCTTCGGACACCAGTTCACCAATCTCTTTTTGGAGTCTCGGCGTGGGATCAGAACTCAACAGTTTATAAAAACTAACATTGTTGAGTTGCCGCAGGCATTCTTCGCGATAATCTGTGGTATTGAGAATGACAATAGCACCACCTTTATCGGCAGGCTTAATAGTAATAGCCGGGTTTCTGGACAGGGAGTCGATAGCCTTTTTGTCAATATTAGAAAGATTATGATAGTAGTTATTGGAACCCATGTCTAGTTTCGAAACCTCAAGAAAAACCGCTGTCTCAAATGCCAATACAAGTGGAGGTATCGAATTTGCTGGTGGTAAGAAGCTGGATTTATTGCGTAACCCACTGTCTACAATCTGATCCACTGGAGTAGCGTTATCAACAGCTTTGTCTTGGAAGAAAAACCGTAATCTAATCTTCCGAAAGAATTTAGCTAATTCACACTGGATCGTGAATGGATCGCCTGAGTTGGTAGGTACGAAACCTAACCCCTTGTTAAGAACATTTACATCCTAGCCTCTAAAATCGAGAAATTCAAGAAAGATTTGGCCAAGTTTTCGTTTGAGAAGATTTATACGTATACTCAAGAAAACTATGTCGCCCCCGACTATAACAGAAAGGGTAGGAAATATCTTTTGTAGATGTGTTTTTGAGACCACTGGTAAAAACGATGCCCACGTTTTTACAAGACACTAAGGACGTCTTGAACATGCTACCTGGTATCGATTTCAACATTGAGACCGACTATCTAGTCAGCTTCGATGTAGAATCGTTGTATACTTGTATCCCCCAGGGTGACACACTGGAAGCGATCAGATCGCTATTGGATAACATTGTTGAGCCACTGAGTTCACCTGTTCCTTTCATAATGGAGTGTGCCAGGCTGGCCATGACGGAAAACCTTTTTAAGTTTGAAGACCGGTTTTTCCTTCAGATCTCCGGTACTTCGAGGGGCAGCGTTTTTGCCCCCAGCCTGGCCAATCTCTACGTCCATCTTTTTGAGCAGAACCATGTGCTCACGCCAACCAATCCTTTTCTTGGTTCCATTAAAGTATGGAAACGTTACATCGATGACGTTTTGGTCATATGGAGAGGAGACGATGTCTCTCTAACGGCTTTTCACCACTGGCTTAGTGACCAAAACGTCTTCCTCAACTTTACTGTGGAATTCAGTAAATTGGGATTGGCTTTTTTGGACCTGTGGATATTTCCTTCAGATGGAGGCCTGGGTAGCGAATTGTACACCAAACCCATGGCAAGAAATTCTTTGCTGAAATTCGATAGTTTCCATCCTAAGGGACTAAGGACAGGTCTGCCATTTGGTCAGTTCCTTCGTTTGAGAAGGAATTGCTCTACTACCAAAGCTTTCACTAAACATGCCAATGTTCTTTCGCAGAATCTCAAATCTAGAAACTATCCATCGAGGTTAATTAAACAGTCTTACAAACGAGCAGCCAACAACAACCGGGATGCTCTTTTGGAAGTTTCTGATCCTAAAGCACCACATGATAGATTGACATTTGTGAACACCTTTAGCACAGCTTCCAATCGAATTCAGAAAATTGTGCGGAAACATTGGCGAATTTTGAATACTGGCCATGTAAAACTGGCTTTCCCTCTGTTTTCGTACAAAAGGGGTAACAATTTGGGCAACGCTATGGTCCACACTAGACCTCGGAGCACACCACTAGCTGTCGCCAATCCTCTATGGAATCTTCCACCAGTTCGGGGACACTTTCCCTGTGGCGGATGTGTGGTTTGTGCGCAGACAAGACATACTACTAAGGTCAACGTTGGTCTATCTAAACCATGGAAACAACTGCGCCACACTAATTGCAATAGTGAGAAGGTCGTGTACCTTATCACTTGCCCTTGTCAGAAACAATATGTGGGCATGACCATGGGATAAGTGAAACAACGCATCATGGAACATAAGAGCACTATTCGATGCAAGAAGTCATCAACGAGATTGACTAACCATTACCTGGAGTGTAATCACAGTCCTGATCAGATGTCCGGGACTGTACTTGAACAACCCTTCATCCCTACGCACGTTGCTGATGTGTCTAAATTTCTTTTTAATAAAGAGCAACGTTGGGTGTTCAAGTTACAAAGTGACCGTTGTGGTTTGAATGACTTCATACCATGGTCTTATCTGTAGTTGTTAACTTGCATTGAGATTCAGCTTGGGTTGAATTGGCGTGATACACTTTGGTGCATCTGCACATTGTGACTCTTCCTTAGCTCTTGATTAGCGCATAGCTAAGTGGTAGTGACTTCATGAGTCAGTCCAGTGTATGGTGTGCACTGTCTGTTGTAATTTGTTGTCCATGTTAACATCGTGATTAACACAAACTGATGCTCCCCTACATATTACTGTTCGATCTGGGAGTTTTTTGCTTTATTCTGTTGTCCATGCTTACATCGTCACCAAAACTAACTGCTTGGCTCTCTTACACGGTTCTTGTTGCCCGTGAACATTCAGTTGTGTTTGGATGTGTGTTGCCGGGCTTTCTACGAACCGGCCTGAGGCTTTAAGGTTGGTTTACTACACTTCCCAGATTTTCTGGGCATTCTGCCACGTCATCATGTGCGGTCCCGTCTTTTGCCACGACGCGTCACGTCATGACGCTCTGTTGCGCGACCAGGCGCGCACAATGCTACTTTACCCCGGTGTTTTCCGTTCTCTGGTTGCCGCCGTCAGCATCCAGGAAGGAGGCTCGGGGCAGCGACGGAGAGGTAAGAAACTCCGTTTCTAGGTACTTTGACCTACTGACTTTTGCTGGCTTTCTAATCATTGCCTGTTTTCGAACCGCTGTTTTTGGGCTGTTGTTAGTTTCCCACCACCACTGTTGGAGAGCTGCTCTAATGACTGCCACTTGATGATATTGCTACATATACCGACAGTGTTAAAGTTTGATTCGGTTGCTTCTTTTAGTTCAATGGCGGGTGCCTCCTATTTTACATTGAGGTGACCTCCTTTCCAACTACCGCCCTATTCAGTGCTGAGAGTCCAAGAGGCTCTTTTTGAACAAGAGTAACGCACCTTCAAACACCAGATGAGTACGAATTACCCTAGTTTTATCTATGAAGGGTACCTGTTCCTGACATTTAGGAAGATTATACGCTGACATCATTGATATTGAGGTGTTTTCTTTTCCAACCATCGCCCTAGCCTTTTCCAGTGCTGATAGTCCAAGAGGCTCTATATGAACGAGAGCTACTTACCTTCAAGCACTAGTTTAGTACGAATTATCCTAGTTTCATCCATGTAGGGTATATGTCCCTGATATTTAGGAAGATTTTACGCTGACATCATTGCTGAGCCATTTAAGGGTTACTCTCTTATACACTCCTCTCCCTTCCTATAGAGGGGCTTAACTTGAATCAGTTGAGAGGGCGATAAGCTTCGCTGCTTGTTGCATCTCTGTTGCATACATTTTTCACTATACTAGACCATGTTTTTATTTCTTCTTTCACAGAGCGTTGCCTCACGTCCTGAGTTGCTACCAGGAGCGGCAGGCACAGTCCCGATTTAATTACGGGTAAGACTTACATTTAGCTGTCCGACTGTTTTGATATGTGTTGGCTATAGACATGTTTGAAGCACATTTCCTAGTCATTAATTTCTTTTTTCATTTTTTGTGTTTTGTCAAATTGATACAGGCACGTACCTTTTTGACCGGCAGGATTTCAAATTTCCGTAATTGATCCTGTGGTACAAGGTTGGTTGTATCGTTCCACTTGCCTATATCTAGACACTAGTTCACGCCAGTGCTCACTTATGCACTAGCTTGCAGTTGCAGTATTTTCGTAATTTGGTCCTGAAGAAAGCCTTGATCACAATTCTCTGATCTTGTTTGGCTGAAACATGTAGACCTTTTCCTGGTTTGTTGTAAGCGCGTTCGTTAATTTGTTCAGACCGCGCTACTACTCTGCTTTTAAAATTGGCACAGGGATATTTTCAATTAAAGTTCTTTCTGTTCCCGTAGTCAATTTTACTTCACTTAGTTTTACACTGCACTATAGGGCCTCACCTAACCTAGGCTAGCCTCATCGATCTGTAGGAGATCTCTTTTCATCAGCGTAGTTTAAAAACATCTGTGAGCTCCTCCCTTAGACTCATCCTGGGAGTTGTAGCTCCTTAGCCAAACCAGGTTTGGTTAAGAGGAGATCCCACATGATGAAGCATGCCACCACGGTGGGTGATGGGATTACGTCCTGTTTATGAGGACTTCTTGACTAGGTTTTAGTTTAATCTTCATTCAGTGTCTGTGATTTTCACTGCATATCTGTTTGTTTTGTTTCTTTAGTTTTTTGCTTCTCCATACCCCTGGACTTCTGCGTATATACATTGTTAGTAGGGGGACTTGTCCAGGCTGGTCGTGTGTTCCCTCAGATCACATCGCTTACTTGGTTTTTTAAACCCATATGTACCCATCCGCAGCTAGACCGCGCCCAGCACCAGGACCCCTGGTCCTTGCACCATTCACTGCTACACCACCAAGGAGCTCTTGGCCCTGTACCCAGGTTACCACACAACAACTGCTTCACGACCTCCCCGCAATCAACCAAAGGACCCTTGACCTGCAGCGAATGCCCCTTCGCCAGCCACACAGGGCCTCTTGTCCACACTGAACCCCTCACAACTCCAAATCGGAAGACTACGAACAACCCGGAACAGCTCCAATACATTTTGATCAATGCCCGCTCCCTCTGCAAACACACCATGGAAATCTGGGATACCATCTCCATCCTCTCTCTGGATGTTGCCTTCATCACCGAAACATGGCTCAACCCCTCCTCAATTTCCGACATTTGCACTCCAGACGGCTATAAGAATATTCACAGAGACCGCACCAACAAACAGAGCGGGGGCATTGCCATCATATTCAGGAAAACCATCCGATGCATGGTCACCAATGGCGACCCATTGTCACTCATGGAACACCTCAACTTTCATCTACAGACCGATGCTAAGACCACAATAAGAGACACCCTCGCATACATGCCCTCTGGACCCCATTCAGCTTTCTGCGACACCATCTCCAACCTCATCCCCCCTAGTGATCGACTTCCACCACTACATCTTACTTGGTGACCTCAGTTTCAATGTCAATGACTCCAACAACACCAAAATCATCACCCTCCTGGAGAATCAGAGCAACATTGGCTCACCCAACTGGTCACCGAACTCAAGCACAAAACAGGACACACTTTTGCCCTCCAGCGACAAAGTCAAAATCAACAATGTCATTGAACTCAACTGGACTGACGACGCCATCATCCACTTCACCATCCCCGAATCCCAGCACACCACCGCTAAGCACCACTGCCCCTCCCACCGCAGCTGGAGCAAGGTAACCGAGACTCAGAGGACACAAGCCCTCAGCAACACACAGCCCAAAACATTAGCAGACCTTGACCAGGTCAATCTCCAGATGCGTCAACAGAGTCGCCCTGTTTAAACCAGCAAAAGCCAACAAAACATGCCAATTGGTACACCCCAGAGCTCAGAAGCACCAAGTGCAGCTGCTACCAACTCAAGAAGATATGGCGCACCACTAGGAAGAGCTCTGACAGCCGCACACAAAGCAGCCCACAGCAACTACCACCTGCACCTCAAGGAAGCCAAGAAAGTCGCCATCACCGTCCGCATCAATACCGTGGCCAACCACATGAAGGAGCTCTTTATAATAGTCAAGGAATTCTCGAGCCTCACAGCCAGAAAGAACACCATCCACCACTCCCAAGAACTCTGCAACACCCTCTCGGACTATTTCCACAGCAAAATTGTCATCATCTACAACAACTTCGACCCCCAACCCAACTCTCTCAGCCTCTGCAACCTCAACCTCCAAGCAGACACCAGCTGAACAATCACCACCTGGTCTTCACTCACCACTCAGACAACAACCGCCAACATGTCATCCATCCACTCCGGGGCACCCAGCAACTCCTGCCTCCACCATCTTTTGAACCTCGGAACTTACCCAGTCAGTATGGAGCTCACCAGCATCCTCAACACCTTCATCTCAAAAGCAACCTTCCCAGAAAGATGGAAACACGAAGAAGTCAGACACCTACTAAAGAAACCCTCTACCGACCCCAGCAACCTCAAAAACTAATGACCGATCTCCCTACTCAACTACCCAGCCAAAGTACTTGAGAAAGAAATCAAACAACAGCTCAATGAATACCTGACACAACCACCTCCTCGACGCCTCACAATCAGGATTCTGTGCCAACCACAGCACTGAGACTGTGCTGATCGCTGCCACAGATGACATCAAAACTCTCCCAGACTGTGGAGAAACTGTGGCCCTGATCCTCGTCAACCTCTCTGCTGCGTTCAACACCGCCTCCCACCACACGCTCATCGATAGCCTCTACAACATTGGCATACATCAAAATGCCCTCAAGTCGATTGACTCCTTCCTTATAGGATGCACAAAGAGCATCTGACTGCACTCCTTCCCCTCCGCACCCAAGGACATCATATGTGGTGCACCACAAATAACATTCCTCAGCCCCACCCTGTTCAACATCTACATGACCCCCCCTCGCAAACGTCATCAGATCCCACAGACTCAACATAATCTGCTACGCAGATGATATTCAACTAATTCTCTTGCTCACCGTGGGCCCCTGCAAAGCCAAAACCAACTTCTGCAATGCCATGACCAACGCAGCCAAATGGATTAGAGACAACTGACTCAAACTCAAATCAGACAAAACAGAAGCACCAATCTTCGGGAAGAACACCTCCGTTTGTGAACTCAGCTGAGTAGCCAGCAGAACTCATACCTACAGCCACACCAATCAGCCATGCACGCAACCTCGGCATCATTCTCGACGTCCAACTGACCATGAAACAACACGTAAACGCAGTGGCCTCTTCCTGCTTCCACACCCTTCACATGCTCTGCAGAATCTTCGGATGGATCTCAATCAACACCAGAACGACCGTCACACAAGCCCTCGTCACCAGCTGCCTCAACTATAGCAACGCTCTCTATGCCAGAATCTCCACCCAGTTCCTCAGAAGACTCAAGACCATACAGAATGCTGCAACCAGACTCATCCTGGACTTCCCCAAATGAAGCCACATCAATCCACACCTCAGAAACATCCACTGGTTCCCCATCCAGAAGAGTTGTCAGTTCAAGATCCTCACAAAGTTATTCACGGCGACGGACACTCCTACATTAACCACCGAATGAACTTCCATCTGCCCTCAAGTCACCTGCACTCTGCATCACACTCCTTTGCAACACACCCAACATTCGACACATTCTCAGCAGGGGCCTCTCCTTCTCCTACATCGATGCCAAGACCAGGAACAACCTGTCCCTCCACCTCTGAACAGCATCATTTCTGGCAGACTTCATGAAGAAACTCAAGACCTGGCTTTTCGACAGAGACACAGCACCCTCGGTGCCCAGATGTCCTTAGGGGTGACAGTGCTACGCTTCACAAATGATGATTGATTGATTAATAGATGTGCTTGCTTACTTGGGCACTGTGAAAAGATCCAATAACTGATAGCTTATGGTAGTGCAGTTAAAGTTCCTCGTAGGGGCCAAGAACGTCCCAATTTGAACTGCCATGTTATTTGATATGTGCCTTCAAAATTTTCAAATAACCTTGATCAACACGGAAATTGCTATATTTTGATTATTTGCAGCTTCGAGTCATAAATAGGTTCTGATTTGCATCCTGAATTGTGACCCATTTCTGTGCTTGTGCCACCACGAGCTCCTGTGGAACAGCCGCAGCGCTATCTGTGAGGACCAGGAGCAAAGCATCACCATAAATCAATCTTTTGAATGGGACAGCAAGATGTGCCACTGTCCTTTATCACTGCCATTTCCCTCTATCTGGGCTACAGGAATGGAGGTGGTGCAGATAATATTTCAGCTCTTTGACTCTAGTGGTAACTTAATCAAGAGCAGAAAGTCCCTGAGCCACAAGCAAAAGAGGTTCAGGAAGAGGAGAGCAGGATAGCCACCCCTGGTTTAAGAAAGTGTTCTAAACCAGCAACAGGACAGCTACAGGGTAATGTCTAACAGAGGGAAGGGGGAAGTGCAGGGAACAACAACACACTGGTGACCAGAGGTATCACAAATTATAACATTTGTAAATTTTGAAATGTCATTGACTATAGACAAAGTTCATTTATCGGTTCACACTGTAACCCTTCAAGAAAGTTCCCTACAGGCGTTTTCTCCCTCACAAGAGTAATCTTGGTTGTATTTTCTTGGAGTGAATGATCCTAAATGAAAAGGACAATCAGGGCGAGTTATCACAGGGCAGAAACTAATCAGCGACTGAACTGGAGCCTGGAACATTTTACTGCCAAAAAGAATAGTCCTATCGAAGGTAGGTTCCAGGGGGGCCGTCCAAACGGATCTCTGCCGCTGACTGCAATGTTAGATCGATTGCCTTTGCCTTCAGCATGCACTGATATTCTGAAAATGTGTCATAGATCCGCACTACGGGGTCTACATGCAAGCCCCCGAATTTTTATATGTGGCGAAGCACAGACTTAGGAGGAAGTGACACAGCTCTTCTCACTCTCAGCATTTCCTGATAGCCCGCCAGTGACGGGGCGATCCTTCTTTAAGTCCTGCGTGCCACAAAAGCGCCATGCCTGGGAACTGTAGATCACCAACCAGTCATTCAGGATTTGGAGTCCGACTGAGCCTGGCCTCAGGACAGTAAATTCGGCCGCACCTTTTGCACAACCAGGGCCGGACTGGCCGTTGCTGGCACCGGGCAATCCCCCGGTGCGCCCCACGGGTGGGGGCCGTTTTTGTTACAGGGCCGTTTTTGCAGCATAGCTGCAAAATCGGCCCTGTAACAAAATCGGCCGAAAACCAGCCCTGGCAAAGAGCTCGGCACTCCCCCCCCACCCCCCCCCCCAAGCCCCGGAGGGGCCGTCCGAGCACTTTGCCAGGCCGGTTTTGGTTCCCAGTGCGCCCTGTGCACAACCAACCATACCTGTCTGGGTGTGACACACTCTGCGCACACATCTGCCTCTCAGTGGAGTCAGAAGAAAAGTGCATCAGCTATTGTTTGGTCCATTTTTGAATGTGGTGAGTGTCAATACTTTTATGATTTTCCCATATTATTACTGCTTAAGAACTCCACAAATGAATCAGTGAGAAGAGTTTCAACCTCTCCTTTTACCATTTTGTGGGTGAGTTCATTAATCCCAGTAATCAATGTAAGAGATAGTTAATGCTTGTACAGAGCTTTCACGTAAAGTACGTAAAAATACGCCTCTTTCATTAATTTTACTTGTAGAATCGACTTTCTCGTGGGAGAGAGTTTTAGGAATAAATATTGCATTTTGAATTTCTGCACTTCCTGTAAAGAAAACATTACATTTCACTTTCTCCTCATGGAAACTGTGAAGGAATGTACTAATGCAGGCGCAAACAAACCAGTAGGGAGAAAGTAGGCTGTGGTTCAAGGTGCATGGTTCAAAATTCTGATGAGGAGGCTGAATGAAAAGTGTGCTACAACCTAACGTAAACGAAAATGGTGTAATTTCCAGATATATATTCTTTATTTAAATGAGAATATGAATGAGGTTAGATGTGAGGTAGTGAGCTTAGATCCATGAGGAGTGACGGAGAGCAGGACCCTCTAAGTGGTAATGCATTATGAGCACCGGAAAGAACTATGGGCTAGATGTACGAACAACAGTAACATCGATGACCAAATAGCAATTGTTTTGCGAATCGTTACTTGGTAATTGCTATTACTAATGCACAAAGGGGTTATTTAGCCCCATTCCCTGAATAGCGATTGGTAGTGAGTCGCAAATAGACCTAACTCATGAATATTAATGAGGCAGGTCGCAAATAGTGAACTGCTAGGATTCGCTGTCATCACAGGGATGGTGGCCTCCTGGGGTCACCAGTCCACTATGTCTGTGAATGTTTTTAAATAAAGCAATCATTTTTAGATCGAGCTTCCACCTGTTGTATTCTTTTGTGTGGGCTTTTCGCACACCCTCCTATTGCCATTGAGTACTATCCATCAGAAATGCTGGCTTACTATTGGTGTTTGTCCATGTTGGCCCTCCATTCTGTGCCTATTCTGTCCCATGGCGATTTCACTAATGGTGTCCTTTGGTTGGCCGCAAAGAAAGGGGTGGCATAGCGCATGTCTCCACCAGAGAACCCGCTAGCTGTGACAGTCAGAGCTGGGCGCTTCAGCTGGACTCACTTTGTCAATAAATACTGTCACGAGGACCTGAGCTCACCTCTTTCTTTGGCAGATTATGCAATAAAAACTGAGGATGCACTTGTACAATAAACACCAGGCATGGCGAGTAATACCGCAGCTCTCCTTATTGCAAGTTGTAATGTCCTAGAAGATTCAGAACGTTGATATTTTGATAGGAGTCAGAAACATTCCCAAAGGAAAATCTAATAAGCTAGAAACAACATGTGCTAATAATATATTACGTATTCTATGTTTCCTGAGTACTATAATCTAATCAGCTAGAAACAATATGTGCTAATAATATATTACATATTTTATGTTTCCAGAGTATTGTTTAATTTCGAGAGCAATTCATACTACAGTCAAGCTGTAAACTGGAAGCAATAAATAAATTATAAAATTGGCAAGTTTCACCTAAATGTGTACAAGAGTTTTGATTTCCGTTCGACCAACCATTGTTGTAATTAAAAAATATATACCTTTCTAGTATGGCCGCTGTGAATCCTGTTGCTACAGAAATGGTGAGTGGGCATTCAGCATAGTCCTCCTTTTATCTCTCCACATGTTGTCCTGTATTGCTTTGGTAGGGCTTTGACAGGGATGCCGGATGCCAGTCACTCATGCCAGATCTGACTTTTGCCTCTCCCGGGCTGACGGCAAAGTAGGAGTTTAACTCCCGGTGTGCAGGGAGTGGAAGGCAAACCGGGGCCATGAAGCGGGAAGTGCAGATCCTGCTGTACGGGGAAGGGATGTGATCTAAAGGCAGGTTTACTTCTCTGAAATCTTCCAGATTTCCACCTGTAGGAGGCAACTGGTTGCACCTCATTCTCTGTGTCAGGAAGCCACGGTTGCGGTTGAATCATAGTACATTGTAAGACATACCAGCGCTTCTTCCATAGCAGGGCATTAGAACTGAAATTGCATGATTCGTGCACAGTGCCCATATATTGTGAGGCGTTACAACAAACAAATGATGGACGGAATGCTGACAATGCAAACATTCTCCCCCAGTCAAGATATGCATATGGCCATGTCTAAACTGGGGTGGCGTAGTGGGCAAAAGAACGATGGATTTAACCAAGATCTCTCGACTGGGGGAGAATGTCTGCATTGTCAGCATTCCTTTCATCATTTGTTTGTTGTAACGCTTTTCGCCCTAAGTGGGATGGGTATTCCCAGACGTGGGACCCGTGCTCACTACGCCACTGGAGTCAAGCTATCCTGGCTGATGACGGCTGATAGCCAGAAACCGTTCCTAGGATGCTTGATTCCGGTCCAGGGAAGACATGGCTTGGCAGTTCGGGCTGGACAGTTCCCATGAGGCACAGGGTCAAGACTGATTTGCATATGGCCATGTCTAAACTGGGGTGGCGTAGTGGGCAAAAGAATGATGGATTTAACCCAGATCTCTTGACTGGGGGAGAATGTCTGCATTGTCAGCATTCCGTCCATCATTTGTTTGTTGTAACGCTTTTCGCCCTAAGTGGGATGGGTATTCCCAGACGTGGGACCCGTGCTCACTACGCCACTGGAGTCAAGCTATCCTGGCTGATGACGGCTGATAGCCAGAAACCGGTCCTAGGATGCTTGATTCCGGTCCAGGGAAGACATGGCTTGGCAGTTCGGGCTGGACTGTTCCCATGAGGCACAGGGTCAAGACTGATTTGCTTATGGCCATGTCTAAACTGGGGTGGCGTAGTGGGCAAAAGAACGATGGATTTAACCCAGATCTCTTGACTGGGGGAGAATGTCTGCATTGTCAGCATTCCGTCCATCATTTGTTTGTTGTAACGCTTTTCTCCCTAAGTGGGATGGGTATTCCCAGACGTGGGACCCGTGCTCACTACGCCACTGGAGTCAAGCTATCCTGGCTGATGACGGCTGATAGCCAGAAACCGGTCCTAGGATGCTTGATTCCGGTCCAGGGAAGACATGGCTTGGCAGTTCGGGCTGGACTGTTCCCATGAGGCACAGGGTCAAGACTGATTTGCATATGGCCATGTCTAAACTGGGGTGGCGTAGTGGGCAAAAGAACGATGGATTTAACCCAGATCTCTTGACTGGGGGAGAATGTCTGCATTGTCAGCATTCCGTCCATCATTTGTTTGTTGTAACGCTTTTCGCCCTAAGTGGGATGGGCATTCCCAGACGTGGGACCCGTGCTCACTACGCCACTGGAGTCAAGCTATCCTGGCTGATGACGGCTGATAGCCAGAAACCGGTCCTAGGATGCTTGATTCCGGTCCAGGGAAGACATGGCTTGGCAGTTCGGGCTGGACTGTTCCCATGAGGCACAGGGTCAAGACTGATTTGCATATGGCCATGTCTAAACTGGGGTGGCGTAGTGGGCAAAAGAACGATGGATTTAACCCAGATCTCTTGACTGGGGGAGAATGTCTGCATTGTCAGCATTCCGTCCATCATTTGTTTGTTGTAACGCTTTTCGCCCTAAGTGGGATGGGTATTCCCAGACGTGGGACCCGTGCTCACTACGCCACTGGAGTCAAGCTATCCTGGCTGATGACGGCTGATAGCCAGAAACCGGTCCTAGGATGCTTGATTCCGGTCCAGGGAAGACATGGCTTGGCAGTTCGGGCTGGACTGTTCCCATGAGGCACAGGGTCAAGACTGATTTGCATATGGCCATGTCTAAACTGGGGTGGCGTAGTGGGCAAAAGAACAATGGATTTAACCCAGATCTCTTGACTGGGGGAGAAAGTCTGCATTGTCAGCATTCCGTCCATCATTTGTTTGTTGTAACGCTTTTCGCCCTAAGTGGGATGGGTATTCCCAGACGTGGGACCCGTGCTCACTACGCCACTGGAGTCAAGCTATCCTGGCTGATGACGGCTGATAGCCAGAAACCGGTCCTAGGATGCTTGATTCCGGTCCAGGGAAGACATGGCTTGGCAGTTCGGGCTGGACTGTTCCCATGAGGCACAGGGTCAAGACTGATTTGCATATGGCCATGTCTAAACTGGGGTGGCGTAGTGGGCAAAAGAACGATGGATTTAACCCAGATCTCTTGACTGGGGGAGAATGTCTGCATTGTCAGCATTCTGTCCATCATTTGTTTGTTGTAACGCTTTTCGCCCTAAGTGGGATGGGTATTCCTAGACGTGGGACCCGTGCTCACTACGCCACTGGAGTCAAGCTATCCTGGCTGATGACGGCTGATAGCCAGAAACCGGTCCTAGGATGCTTGATTCCGGTCCAGGGAAGACATGGCTTGGCAGTTCGGGCTGGACTGTTCCCATGAGGCACAGGGTCAAGACTGATTTGCATATGGCCATGTCTAAACTGGGGTGGCGTAGTGGGCAAAAGAACGATGGATTTAACCCAGATCTCTTGACTGGGGGAGAATGTCTGCATTATCAGCATTCCGTCCATCATTTGTTTGTTGTAACGCATATATTGTGAGGAACACATTTATTCCATCCGTTATGGCCAGCGTACTCACAGCCATCGCTTGGCAGCGATGTATATGTGCTCCATCAACCCCCCATCTTCTCTATTGCCCCCTCATCCTATACAGTTTTTTATATTTCATTTTTTACTTTCAAAAGGTCTCGGAAGCTGCAACTTGTTGCTGGTCCTCTATCTATAAATGGGCCTTTTCACGCTGTTCTCAAAAAATTATGACTCCATAATTACTACTCAGTTTCATTTTCCTCTTTTCTCTAGCATCCTTTCTGTTTCCTGATTCTTTCATTCCTTTAGTAAGTAAAGGACATTGTCATTTACAACGCCAATACCTCTAACTCACATAAATGCAAGACCAATTTGCATTGCAAATGCTTGTTTTAAAAATGCAGCCCCTTTTCCTTAAAGGAAAACTCCCATTTTTATTTTTTACGAGTAGGGAATGGTCCTGCTCCTAATAAATATTTATTCAACCATTCTCAAAAAGCAAGGGGTCCTTTGGGATTAATTTCCCATTCATGTATAGGTTACCACCAGCTTTCAATGGCCATAAATTTCAAATGTTTTGCAACCACATTTGGGTCGCAAAACATTTGTACATGCCATTATGGTTCAGTAGTAGGTATTATACGCCCTCAACACACCCCATCCTAATACCAAATAAAAAAATAAAAAAATGTGATTCGGCAACAAGTTAAGGAATCACAATTTGGACTTTGGACATCCCAAAAAGCAGTTTTGTGGTCGCAAACAGCCCGATTCTGTGAATCAGGCCATTTGCAACCTAAAAAATGCTTTGTACATGTAGCCCTATTTTAATTGTATGTCTAAGAATGGAAAGAGACAAGAGGAACTTACCTAAATAGTACTACTACCAGGAATGAGCGGACAGCCAAAAGGATTTAATCTGTGATCATTTTGGTGTTCCCATGTCTTTCTAAATATCGTTGTGGCTTTACCACATAAGTAGTATTGCCTGCAGCAAAGCAAGCATCGACGGGCATAACAGAGGCTAAAGCAGCTTTCATTATAAACAAAGACTTTTTCATTCCCCTTTGAGAAAGCTCGTTATCTGATGTCACAAGCACCTGCTCCAGCCCAACCTGCACCCCTTCCACCAAAGCTCTTTTGCAGATTACCTCCGCATTGGTAATTTTCAGCCATGGTAGGACTGGCCAATAAGACAATCAGGCAGTGCCCCACAGGCAAGTCTGACAGGTTACAGTGTGGGGCGTTTTTTGGCTTTTTTGTGGTCGGCTGGGCCCATTTTTTTAGGTTGAAACCTACCAGACAGCACAGATGTCAGGATTGCTGAAGACTTGGGGACATTCAGAAAGCTTCCCTGGGAGTGCATTCCGCCCGTTGCTTACCATTGGCTTTGAATGTTTAATGTTGAATGCATTTATTTAGCACACGAATACCCGAGGGCGTCATGGCACTAGCTACAGAGTACAAGAAATGAAGAATTAAACTGTATTATCTAGTTAGGTCTTGAGGGATTTCAGCAAAGACAGAAGAGTTGTAGAGGATTTGATAGAGTGGAAGATTGTTCCAGGTGATGGAAGCACCCAACACAAAGCTGCAGCTACCCCAAGCCGCGTGTTTGAAATTAGGGACAGTCATAAATTTGGCTAAGGCTGATCTTAATGTCCTATTTCAAAAAGGCGGGACCTTGGTTATGTAAGGCAGCCCGTGAAGCCTCTTCAGATGTTTAGACACTGATTCATACTTTGGGATATTGTAGTTTGTAACTCACATTTTCTGGCTTTCTATTTGCTGTGTTTATTTGTATTAGGCTGTCTAGGGTGAATTCATCCCTCCCAAGGAGCAAAGCCTTTTCACCCCAACTCCACTTGTATTTTCCACGAGTGCTCCTTTCTGTAAATAGGCCTGTAAATCATGTTCTTTTCTTGCCACATTTGCTGTGCACTCAAAGACAGAAGTCAGATGCCAGGCTCTATCTTCCGAAGGAGCTTGGTGTTTACTTTTCTTTCTCTGACTTCAAAGTTAGAGGGTTTTTGTGATCATCTTGCCGGATGCTGGGGGTAGTAAAGGTTTTTATATTCTAGCACACAAAAACATTTAAATGAACTGTGCAAGTATCTCAGAATATATCAGAATGAGGAATGTACAAATGTAGGGCATTTTTTGTTAATTCTGGAGTGTGTTGGCAGAAAAATCTTTAATATGATCAAAACAAATCAATACACTGGGTGATACCAGTTCCACACATTATCGTTTGTGCACTGTATAGCTGTAGTAGTATAACTGTATGTCTGTGCAAATGTAATGATCATTTCAATTGAAAATGTGTTGTCTGTAATGGCAATGTACTACCACACCATGCATACTCCACTGTACACTATGCAACTCTACTCTAATCTGCACCACTCCACAAAACTGCCTTCTATTCTGCCGTTTACTTTACACCACTCCACACCACTGCACTCCACTTCACTCTGCATCACTCCACGCCATGCCACTGCACTCTATGCTTCTCTACTCCACTCTGTACAACTGTGCTCTATGCCAATGCGCTCTACGCCACTCTACTCTACCACTCCAGTCTAGGCCACTCCAATCTACTCTGCACAACGCCACTGTACGACACTCTGCAACACGGCATCGTACGCCACTTCACTCTATGCCAATACATTCTACGCCAGTGCACTTTTCTCTGTAACTCTCACCTCTATGCCAATCCACTGTACGCCACTCTAATCTACTCTGCACCACTGCACTGCACTCTACACCCCTTTACTCTTACATGGCACAGCACTCTGCACCACTCCACTTTACGTGACAGCACTCTATGCCACTTCACTCTACACCTCTCTACTCTACTCTGCACCCTCTACTCTATGCCAATGCATTCTAGGCCACTCTGCAAAACTGCACTCTACGCCACAGCGCTCTATGCCAATACACTCTATGCCAATGCACTATACTCTGTAAAACTCAACTCTCTGCCCTTCCACTCTACACCAATCCACTGTACGACACTGTAATGTACTTTGCACAACTGAACTCTATGGTATTGCACTCAAAACTACTTTACTGTACGCCATTAACACTCTATGCCTCTCCACTTTACGCCACAACTCTGAAACAATCTAATCTTCGCCACTGCACTCACTGCTTCTCCACTATGCCACTTCACTCTACGCCACTCCACTATAAATCACTGCAGTGTATGCCACTGCACTCTACATAACTGCACTCTACTCTGCACCACTTTTCTCTATGCCACTGTTCACTACACCAATGCACTCTATGCCAATGCACTTTATGCCAATTCACTCTACGACACTCTACTCTGCAACATTTCACTCTCCACCACTGAACTCTATGCCACTGTACTCTGCACTGCTACACTCAATGCACTCTACGACTGTGCACTCTGCATCACTCCTCTCTACGCCACTTCACTAGACGACACTCCACTGTACGCCACTGCACTCTACTCTGCATTACTTTTCTCTATGCCACTGTTCTCTACACCCATGTACTCAATGCCAATGCACTCTATGACACTGCGCTCTGCATCACTCTACTCTATGCCACTGCACTACACGCCACTCCACCCTGCACACTCTATGCCACTGCATTCTCTGCCACCTATGCTACTCTACTGTACACTATACACCTGCTCTCTACACAACTGTCATTATTGCCACTTCACTCTATGCCACTCTACTCTGCACCACTCCATTCTACACCACTCCACTCCACTATGCACCACTCTATTCTACACCACTGCATTCTACTATGCTGCATTGCACGCAGCTGAATTCTATGCCAGTATACTCTATGGTCCACACTGCTGCACTCTACACCACTATGCTCTGCAAAACTCTACACCAATGCACACTACTCTACAGAACTCTACTATTTGACACTGCACCTCACTGGACCTCAGACACCACCACTTCAGTACACTTCTGCACTTATAGATACTCTGCCAGGAATCAGGACTGCTGTATTGCTGAAAGGACTACCACTCTGCTGGACTCCTGCTCTGACAGATCTGCTGCCCTGCTGTGCTGACCTGCTGCCCTCTTGCCTGAGTGAGAAGGACTGGACCTGCATCTCTTGAACCCAGAACCCAGAGTGACTCCAAGGGCTTTTTGGCAGGCCTCCTGATCTGAAGCCTCAGGGACATACTAGGCTTCCAACAGCCTCTCACCTGCATCTGGACTCTGCCATCTGTGAGTCTACACTGCCAAGTGGTGCCACCCCAGTCCTGGACCCTTGGAAGTGGGCCTAAGGTGCCTGCCAGCGGAACCAAAGTATCTCCACTGTTGACCAGTGCATCCTTGAGCAGTACAGCTGCATCACCCGCTGCAGTGTGGATTGGCCCCATCACAAAGCTCTTCATCACCTCTGCAGGCTTGGAACATATGCATTGCCTGACAGTCCGGCGCATCGCGTCTTAAGTCCTCGCATCTTTTGGTGACGGTAACTCCAATGATGGAGCCGGACTCCGCCTTGAAGCCTCTCAACCAACGCATCACCAGCTGGGCGCCACATCTCCGATGTCGGACTTTGCATCAAAAGCCATCAATAGGATCCTCGATGACGATGCAGCAGGACCTCGCAATGCATCCTCGCCACATCTCAGGACCGATGCATTGATTCACAACCAGGATTGTAGAGGTTCAGCTGGCCTAACTGGGTCCATGTAGCTGGCCCACACTCCATTGCGGTCAGCCTGCACTTGTGACTTTGTGCAACCATAAATCCACAGTTGGCGCTTTTTTGCTTTCTGGCACTATTTGACCAAAAACTTTAAAACTGAATATCTCTGGTTCTACTAATTGAATTTGTGTTGTGAATGCCTTGTTTTATTTATTAAATTATGCACAATGTTTCTAAACTGGTGTGTGATCCTTTTATGTGGTGTAGGAAGCTGGCTTTTTATGTAGTGGGCCAATGTAGGGGCACACCATGCAAAAAATCCAGACCACCTTTATTGGTTTACAGGGGATTACTTTAATAATCCCAAGTGCTCTATTTGGGGTAGTGTGGTCGATTAGATTAGGCTTATCAGACAGGAGTGCTAAGCATTTGTTGCACACACAGAATCAATACATAAGACACACACTCAAAAAGAAATTTGAGTTAAATTTAGAAAACTAACACAGATTGTTATATAATTTTAGACATCAAGATCATCAGAATCAGGTAAGTACTTTCACAGTTAGGAATTTTACAGGAAAACAGTAAAGCAGTCAAATAACGTTTTTTGAAGCATGAGGCTTTTTCACGGTAATGGGAGGAAAGACATATACAGCAAAACAGTACTTGCAATTGGTGTACGGGGATACACTTTTGGACTTAAGGTGCTAGGGGGCCAAGGTCAAAAGAAGCCCCAGCAATTTGGGTTAACCTGCCCCGGTGTTTCCGCACGCAGAGGTGTTGGATGGGTTGGTAGCCTTGAGTGCTACATTAAAGTCAATGGTACCTGGAACAAAAAGGCTGTAAGTGGGGACTTGGGTACAAGTCCGCCTGAACTCAGAGGGGAGCTTGGCTCGTGAGAGTCTATGGAGCGAGTTGACACAGTTGGTTTCAATCTATCAATCAATCAACGATTTATAAACTGCGGCAAATAACCTGTGAGGTTCTCAAGATGCAGGAGTTGCTAGCTGCTTTCTGATGACGTTGTTCATTTGAACAGCTAGGTTTTGAGAACTTACTGAATTGCCAGAGCAATTAGGCAGTCCTGAATGCAGGGGAAGGTCGTTTCAGGCTTTGGCCGCCAGGTGTGAGAACGAGCATTCTCCACTGTTGCATCGGCAGATCCGGGGGGTGTCTGCAAGGAAGAGAGAGGTAGTTGTTGGTGTCTGGTTGGTAGGTGGAAGGTCATGCGTTTTTTGATGTAAGCTGGTCCTTCGTTGTGCAGGGCTTTGTACGCGAAGGTTCACATCTTAAACTGACATCTCTTTTGTATCGGGAACCAGTGTAGATTTTTGAGATGGGGAGTGATGTGGGTCCATCAAGGTTGAGTCTTGCCGCTGAGTTTTGTATTTTCTGTAGTCGCTTCAGTAAGTGTGCGGTGATTCCTACGCAGAGTGTGTTCTCGGAGCCAAGTCTGCATGACGCTTTTTCTGGTGTTGACTGGGAGCCACCTGAAGACCTTACGGAGCATGCATATAGTGTGGAAGCAGGCAGAAGAGACTGCTTTTACCTGTTTCTTCATGGATAGCTTGCTGTACAAGATGATGCCTAGTTGTGGGCATGGTTTGTCTGGGCGGAGGATGGGCCACATTCCACAGGCCACCATGCGTCGTTCCATGGCGAGGTGTTGTTCCCCAAAATGAGGACTTTTGTCTTGTCTGTGCTGAGTTTGAGATAGTTGTCCTTCATCAAGTCGGCAAGGTTCATTATACATCTGTGGAAGTTGGCTTTGGTGGTAGAGGATCTGATAGCTAGAAGATGAGCTGGTTGTGGTTGACGTAGGAGAAAATGTTGAGTCTGTGCAATCTGACTGTGGTGGCCATGGAGGCCATGTAGGTGTTGAAGAGGGGGGTCTGATCCTTGTTGGATGCGGCAAATTAAAATTATCTTCTTGGTTTCCGAGGTGAACAGTTGGAGACATATTCTTTGGATTCTTCCAGTGAGGTAACATGCAATCCATTTGAGGGCGTCTCCCTGGATTCGGATGTGGTGGAGTCTGCTGATCAGGATGTGGATGTGATGTGAGATGGTGTTGAAGTTGCCTGATAGGTCCAGAAGGATGAGGGCTGGTGTTTTGCAATTGTCCAGGAGGGCCCTGATGTCATCGGTGGCTATGATCAGTGTTGTCTCATTGCTGTGGTTGACTTGAAATCTGGATTGGAAGGGGTCTAGGAGGTTGTTATGTTCGGTGATTTGCTGATGACGTAGATAACGGTGATCTTGCCATCGAAGAGGTCCACCAGGGAATCACACAGTTCTTGGGAGGGGGTGATGTTGTTCTTGACAGCTGTAGGTTTGGGGAACTCCTTCACAATGACGAAGAGCTTCTTTCTCGGTTTGTGCTGGGTTCTATGCAGTCTGCTAAGGTATTTTTCTTAGGTTCTTAGTCAGTGATAATGGTTGAGTGCTGCCTTGAAGGTGGTATGGTATCCTGTCTCCTTGCTGATGCACCATTTCCTTTCTAGTTGCCCGCATTTGTGTTTGGTGGATTTCAGCTCCTCGGCGAACCTGCTCGGTCTTCTGGCAGGTCCCTTGGGTTTGGCTGGCTTGGTGGGAGCAATTATGTCGGCGCATTCTGTGATTCACTGGGAGAAGTTCTTTGCAGCCAGTTCTCGCGGGTGATCTTCCTGTCTTCACAGGCAGATTGGGGTCCGGGATTAAGGAAGGGCCAGGCCCCGGAGTAGTTAGGCCTCCGATCAACTCCACAGCCATCGCGCCCGTACCACCAGCAGGCTGGGGTTGTTGGGTGGGCACAGCCATGGCCGCAAAGGCGAGACAGCCTGCGGAGAGTCACGGCACCAGGCAGGGCAAGGGGGATCGGCCAGTAAACACCCTCGGCAGCTGCAGCAGGAGAGGCCCTGCAAAGCGGGTCCAATCAGCTCAGGTGTCAGGCCTCGGGCGAGGGTGCGGGCAGGCAGGTCCCCGTGCAGAAATAACTCAGCACAGTTCTTTTTCAGCCCCCAGGGGCAGCAGTGAGGGTGCATGATGCCTGCTATTGTGATTTGAGGCCAGGATCCTCCCTCTGATGGTGGATTATTACAGAATTCCCGGGCTTGGCCGGCGGAACTTGCTCAGTGTGCAGCCATCTTGCCACTGGCGAGGCCATGCCCCCTTCTGCCTGGTGTGGAGGGGATCCATAAATACTGAATTTAAGGGTGTTTAGGGGAGGGGAGGGTAGTAGTCAATAGGCTGGCTGTGTCTACACCCCCTACATGACCACTTCCTGCGAGGAATGGTCATACTCCTGGCCCAGAGTTCCTAGTTTCACCACAAACCAAGATGGTGAAACCCTCCTTCAACTGTCCACTTCAGATGGCCCACCTTAGGGGTGTGCCCAGCTTGCAAGTGTGACACGCCTTCTGACTAGCTAATTTCCCACATGCTCTGGTGTAAAATGTGCCCCAAATGAGAAGCCAGTGTGGCATATCAAAGGCAACAGAGGCTATGATGCCTCTGGCCTTGATATGCTAAATGACTAGCCATCCTTTTGGAGGAGGTGTCAACACCTTTTGCTGGAGCAGGCATTGTTTCTGGCCTCTGAGAGTGCAGGCTTTCACCTACAAGGGGTCAGAAACTTGTCTGTGGTGGCAGGGTGAACGTTACCAGTCAGCTAACACCTTAGAGAACTAGTAGGCTTACAGAGGGTGCCTCTAAGGTGCCCTCTGGATGCATGCCACAATAAGTCTGATAATGGTATCAGTAAAAATGTTTTAATATCAAACACAACAAGATGATGGACAGAATGCTGAAACCTTTCAACTACTCACCCCCAGTCACAGATCTGGCATTAATCCATCGTTCTGATGCTCACTATGCCACCCCAGTTTGGACCCAGCCATATGCACAACAGTATTTACCCTGTTCCTCATGGTAACAGTCCAGCTTGAACTGCCAGGCCAAATCCTCCCTGGACTGGAAACAAGCATCCTAGGGCTGGGTTCGGGGTTTCACCCCTCATCAGCCAGGCTAGCTTGAATCCACTGGCACAACGAGCAAGGGACTCACATCTGTGCATAACCTAGGCCACTTAGGTCAAACATAGCAAACACAAGATGATAGACAAAGTGCTGAAACTTTTCAACCACTCACCCCAGTCCCATATCTGGGTTTGATCCATTGTTCTTTTTCTCACTATGCCACCCTAGTTTGGACCCAGCCATATGCAAATCAGTCATGGCCCTGTTTCTCATGGAAACAGTCCAGCACTGATCTAATATTGACTGGGGGTGAGTGTCTGAAAAGTTTAAGCGCTCCGTCCATCATCTCCTTGTGTTCGCTTTGTACGCCTTAAGTTGGCAGGGTATGACTAGACGCGGGTCCCTTGCTCACTTTGCCAATGGATTCAAGCTAGCCTGGCTGATGAGGGGTGTTACATCGAAACCAGTCCCAGGATGCTTGTTTCCAGTCCCGGGACGATCTGGCTTGGTAGTTCGGGCTGGACTGTTCCCACGAGGAACAGAGTCAAGACTGATTTGTATATGGCTTGGTCTGAACTGGGGTGGTGAAGTGAGCTAAAGAATGATGATGGATTCAATCCAGATCTAATAGTGACTGAGGGTGAGTGTCTGAAAAGTGTCAGCACTCCATCCATCATCATGTTTGGATTGATACCAAATACCATTATTTTCTGTGAAGCCATTATGTAGCTGGGTAACTCGTAGGGGTCAGTGACTAGTACATACTTTTAACATGGATACCTGATTACTTGCAATGTCTTAGTAATGGAATTAGACATAACAGGGGCATATCTGCTTACGAAGTGTGCCGTCAATGTAATAAAATACACTTTGCCTTAATGCTATAAGGCCTGTTGTAGGGGTAACTTACACATAAGACATGTAGTGTATTTGGGCACTGCACACATGGAGTGTGCAATGTTGATTCTTCAGAATGGCTTGCACCATTACACAAGTCCTGCAATGGGAGTCTGCATGTAGTTATTGTGGGGGTCCCTTTCGGTGGCATTATATATGCTGTAGACCATAGAGACTCTCCTTACTTTCCATGCCCTGGGTACCATAGGTACAATTGACCAGGGACTTACAAGGGTGCTAAAGTCCTTGGCAGTTGAGGTACAATTGAAAATGTTGCAGTTATTAGTGAAAGAACACTGGCACTGGGGCCTGTTTAGCAGGGACCCAGTGCTCACCCAGTCAAGCACATCAGTACCAGTGGGTAAGATTTGGGGCTAAAATACAAAACAGAGGGAGGAGGGTTCAAGGAAAAATTTAAAAACCAGCACAGAAACTTTCCCTAAGAGACTTAGAAACACACTAAATTATCTGTGGGTCTAATAAGTTACACAGCGCCCTAGGGAGTCTTGTACACAAGTGGGTAGTACCTACTCTGACACAGGGAAGTCCTAATTAAGGAACGGAATCCCATCACTCACCAATGTGACATGCTTCATCATCTGGGATCTCCTCCCGGCTGTAAATCCTAGTACAGCTGAGGGCTACAACCCCCTCACTGAAAGGGAGGAGCTCAGGGATGTTTAAACCTTCAGTAGGAGATACTACAATCCACCGGGTGATGAGCTGGAGTGAATTATTAGTAACCCTGGGCGGACAACTACACTACGCTCGCGAAGTTTGCATAGTTTGTGCTACTTCGCGCTACGCGAATTGCAGGTGGCACAGTGCAAAATCACATAGCGTAGCGTAGTTGGCATTTTTTGCCCGTTCGCGGTCCTCTACGTCAACTTGGCGACAGCGAGCGAGCAAAATGATATCCCGGCAAGACTTTTTCCTCGTTGGCGATCAGCAACATCAAGTTGCCAATCGCGAGCGTGGAAAATAAACCTCCCGGCAAGATTCTCAACGCGAGGAGGTCAGGTTTCTCATTGCGAGTGGTTGCGTATGCTCACGACCGCTCGCGATGCGAAACTACCAGTCCGCGTTGAGAAAGCTGCCGCTCGAGTAAAAATCTACTCGAGCGTCAGAAAAGAACAGCTCGCATTGTGCAAGATGCCGTTTTCAATGATTGCACAGTGCGGTCAAGCATCCGTCACTGTGCAATCATCGCAAACAGCGCACTACGCAGTTCGCGTAGTGCTACGCGTATCTCGCGTAGTGCAAAGTGCACTTTGCATAGCTACGCGTAGCGCTACTACGCGAACTACGCCCAGGGTTAGGTGATGGGCGCAGTGCAAAAGTGAAAAAGTGATAAGAGTGGGGTAAAACTAACTACCAGGAGAAAAAGAAGGTTTTAATATGCGTCTCTTGGTGTCAGGATAAAAAACAGTGCTAGGGCAGTTTTGAAAAAATAACTGCAACTATCTTATTGGAGGGTTGGTCTACATGTTTCAGCTATAGAGTGTCTAGCCTTCCTCAGGACCAAAAAAGTTAAAGCTACTGCGTATTAAAGTGAAAAAAGTGCCAAAAAAAGGAAAAGAAAATAGGTGTAAATTAATAACAGAAACAGATACAACCAATTACACCAATCGTTGCAATTCGACGAACATGGTGTAGTGTTTAAACCTGTGTAGAGAAAAGAAACAAAAGGAAGATGGATCAATCAACAACTCATGTAATCCATGTAACAGAGAACGAGTAACAATACTCGTTATCTCAACTGTTTATGAATATAGCAATAGAAAATACTTATAAGAACCTGTTTTAACTTCCCCGTATCGTACGAGTAAGGAACCTCACCCCACCTGGCCACAGTTCAGGAAGTAAGGCACTGCTCTAGACATTTCATTTTTAAGTCTGACAGTACCATTAAATTGTTAAAAACTGAACTCATCTATACTAGATTAAGATTTGGGGCTACCATGTCAAAAAGCGGCACTTTCCTACATAGATAGATTCCCACACGCATCAAGTTTTCTTTTATTCAGAGATGACACTTTCCAAAGAAACTGAGCAAATTTGGGTCCCCTATTTTACTGTGCCACAGGACACAAGTTGCACCTTGCTGATGAGGCCTTGGATCATATCTGGGGCTGTTTGTGATTCCGTGCAGAGGGTACGTGGCCTAGGAGTTCAAGGTGGACTGTCTCTTGTGGGGTGAAGTCAAGACTGATTTTCATATTGTAAGTGCCTGTCTTTAGTACTACAAATAATTAAGAAATGATGGACTAGTTTGTGGACCAAAGCAATAAGCAGTGGCTGAGAATAAATAATTCAGTCCATACATCACCTTTTAATTTTTTCGAAGCTCATTTTAAAGCAAAACTATCAGTGGCTCACCAGAACAAATATATAGAGTGAAAGTCACAAACTTCAGAACAGTCTTAAACACTTTGATCATAATATTGTCTGATTTATAACAAGTAGAATTAAAGTGAAATTACATTGGAAATTACCATTCTCTGGACTCAAAATTCAATATGATAAGCTAAAGATAAAACGCCTAATCTAAAATATTTTTTTTCATATTAGATCTTGGACCAAAAGATAAAGTCTAATGGGTCAATTCATATTACAATACAGAAGCTTGTTCTAATGGATGAGTTGTGTCAAATTACCAGTGATTCAATTTCAAAGGGACACTGATTCTTTTATAAGGTTTTTTTTTTTTATAATTCTTTTTATTAAACATACTCGACATAGAGGTACAGTTCCACTTGAATCAATTACAGGGAGCACAGCGAAATCAAGAAATGTACAGATAGTGTAGGATAATGTTTGGAACTCACGGGGAGGGGGGATCATCACATTCGGGATTACAGGGGGGAGTACATATATTACCACGGTATTCGTTCCAGGAAGCCCAAATCTTAGACCAATTTTGGGGACAACCCTGAGCTGTGTATACTGTCTTTTCCCTCAACATACACCAGTCAAGGTCTTTCTCCCAATCCGCGACTTTAGGAGCATGTGGCGCCCCCCAGAGTTGGGCGATATTTCTATTGGCGATCATGCAGCCTAGCCTGACCCATTGTGTCGCGTGTGAATTAAGGTCGGTGGGTTCCCAGATGTTGAGGAGGCACCTAGGGGCCTCTGGCTTAATCTCGAATTCCAGTGTTTCACTCATAATGTTGTGAATCTTGCGCCAATATTCCTGAATTGGGTTGCAGTGCCATATTATGTGTATGAATGTGCCCATTTTGGGTGCCCCCCCGCCTGCAAGACCCATCCGCTGGACCACCCATGTGTATCAGTTGGGGGCCCGTGATGTATATTCTATGCAGTATTTTTAGTTGCACTAGGCGGAGACGCGCTGGGATAGCAACAGTTTTGGGGGAGGAGACTGCGACCTGACAGTTTTCGTCATCTAATTCGATCCCATCTTCAACCCATTTCTCTCGTAGGGACAGCAGGGGATCATCCATGTTGTTAATAAGTTTTCTGTAAGTCAGGGAGATAGCTGTCTCGGGTAGATGGCCATCTAATAGTCTGTCCTCTAATGGAGAATAGTCAGATGGGGAGGAGTCGCGGGGCAATGCTGTTTGCAGTGAGTGGCATATTTGTAGGTACCGAAAACGCTCCAACTCTGCCATAGTGTATTGACGTTGGAGGGAGTCAAAGGACTTCACAACATTTTTGACCCAAAGGTCTCTGATGTGAGAGATGCCAATTAGATCCCATTTATCAAAGCCCTTGGAGTTGGCCAGGTCTCCAAGTCTCTGGGAGTCCCACAGAGGTGTGAAAAGAGTCAATCTATTGCTCCAGCCTAGCGATGCAGTCGCCGAGTGCCAGATCTTGACTGTGTGGTTGGTAGGACCGGTAAGTGGGTATCTGTTTGGCTTAGAGTAAAGGGCTCGGGTATAGGATCTATTTGGGAGGAGCCATCTGTCCATGTTGAACCCCGGATTGTCGGAACGGCCGTAGGTGCCATGATTTATTGCTGTAAGATGTGCTGCCCAATATTATTTTTTAATGTCGGGCAAACCAATGCCCCCATCATACCAGCTGAGAGTGAGTTTTTGTAGGGCAATACGTGGCCTCCCATCCCAGAGAAGGTCCCGCTGAAGCCCCTCTATTTCTTTGAAATGCGAGTTTGGTACAGGGTCGGCCGAGTTTTGAAGGACAGAGAGGAATCGGGGCAGGGACATCATTTTAAACAGGGCCGCCTTGCCCAGCAAAGAGAGAGGAAGTGATTTCCAGTTTGTAATATCATGTTTGAGCCTTTGTAGTGGGGGAACAAGGTTTCGGTAAATCGGAGTGAGCTATCCAGAGAAATGAAGATACCCAGGTATTTAGAGCCTTCTAATACTATTGGTATGGGGCAGTTTCGGAGTATCGGAGGGAGGTTTCCACACAGGACATATAGGAGAGATTTCTGCCAGTTAATAAGGAACCCAGAGTATCTGCCAAAAATGGCCAAGATGTTGAATACAGCAATAAGGGATCTTTTAGGGGATGCAAGATATTGTAGGATGTAGTCAGCATACAAGGATATACGATCCTCCCAGTCAGCTGACCATAGTAGACCATGGATCATTACGTCTTTTCGAATCCATGCCGCCAGGGGCTCGAGGGCCAAACCAAATAGTAAGGGGGAGAGGGGGCATCCCTGACGGGCCCCTTGGCTAAGTAGAAAGGTATCTGATTTTCTGTTGTTCACGACTACCATTGGGAAGCTGTATAGTAAGCGCATCCATTGTCTGAAACCCGGCCCAAATCCCAACTTTGTGAGTACAGCGAAGAGATAAGGCCACATCGATTGTGTCGAAGGCCATAGTGGCATCTAGAGAGACTACGACAGAATCTTCGCCCATGGTCGGCGCCCTGCCCAAGACCCTGTGGACTCTACGCAGATTCAAAGCAGTGTTTCTCCTGGGCATAAACCCCGATTGATCCGGGTGTACCAGATCGCTTATTACCCTAATCAGTCTGTTGGGAAGCACTTTGGCTAAGATTTTGGGTTCTGCATTCAGCAATGAAATAGGGTGGTAGGAGGCACAGTCAGTCTTGAGTTTCCCTTCCTTGTCGCAGGGCATGAAGAGCCTCAGGTGAGGGATCAGAATTAACTTCATTATCGAGACGATACATTACTTGCTCTACATCGGAGATATCTTTTAGTTTGTCTTTTTTGGATCCCGCTATTAATGAGAGATCCTCACCCCAGACCACTGTTTTAAAGGCTTCCCACAATGTTTGCGGCGAGTCAACCGTGCGGTCGTTCTCCAGAAAATAGTTATCAACGGATTTGACCAGGTCTTTTCATATTTTCGGGTTTTTTAGATGTCAGGGATTGATTGGGGCAACACGTCCAACCTGGGAATGGTCAAGAACAATATGAACCCAAAGGGGTGAATGGTCGGAGATGCCCCTAGCTAGGTGCCGTATCTCGTGGATGTCCGTTACCTTTGGGGCAGGGACAACTATATAGTCTAGACGAGAGAGACTATTGTGGGCACCTGAGTCGAATTTGTGTTGGATCTTGTCAGGGTGGTATGTTCTTCACCCGTCCACTAACCCCACCGCCTCCAAGAAACTTGAGAAGGATTGTGCAGTGTAAGGGATCGTGCGAGGGGGATGTCTGTCTAGTGTACCCGATATAACAGAGTTGAAGTCACCGCCAAGCACAAGGTGCCCTTCTGGCAGTGCTAGCAGCACCGTGCTGAGGTCAGAAAATGGTGTGGCCTGTAACCCTGGAGGTGCACATATGGACATGAAGGTAATGGTTCGTCCCTCCCAGGTGCCCGTGATACCAACATATCTGCCACGGTCATCCACATAGGTGGACATAGGTGACAGTGGGAATGACTTCTTTTGCATGATGCCCACCCCTCTGGAGTTAGTCGCAAAACCTGGGTGCGCAATCATTGAGTAGCCCCATCTATGCATAGCTTTACAAGTGTTACCAATGAGGTGAGTTTCCTGAAGTAATACAATGTCCGGTGACAACCTCTTGACCTGTTGTAATACTATACTCTGCTTGATTTTGTCCCCCAATCCGTTAACATTCCAACTTAAAATTCTAACTTCCTTGTTACCCTGTACACCCATTGACTTGTATGTGGAACGCAGCAGCGGTCTCTGCCAAAGGCTGGGACTGCACCATTGAAATAATGTCGAGGATAAGAAACAAAAAACCATAAAACAATTAATCAAAAGACCTCAACCCAACAACCCCCCCCCGCCCCCCCGCTGCCCTCTGGGCTCAAAACTGCCCATCAAAAAACTCACAGAGTGCCTGTCGCCCTAGAAAATTTCAAAGGAAGAAAAAACCAGAGGGGGAAAGCAGTCAGCTCCGTGTCCATGCCCTGTGCTACAGCACTATCACACCCATATTAAACATTTAACATATGGCCAAAAATAAGTCAGTAGTCCCCTTTAGGTAAGATTCTGTTGGCCCTCCTCCCTAGCTCGCCCCCCAGCATTTGCTCCCCCAATCCTCCAAAAAGAAACCTGTCAATGTCAAGGCTCCGCCTTAGGCCGGTCCATTGTCCGCGTGGCCCCCGGCTCCTCGCTCCGCTGGGTTTTTAGTCCCTTGATAATCAATCCAGTCCGCAACATCTTCAGGTCGATCAAAAAAACACGTTCTCCCCTCCGCCTCAACCCGGAGGCGGGCCGGGAACAGCATAGAGTATTTCAGGCCCCTCTCTCTCTCAGGTCGCGTTTAACAGACAGGAATGATCTCCTCTGTTTCTGCACCCTTTGTGTGAAATCAGGGAAAAAGGAGATATCCGCATTTTCGTATCGGAGGGGGGCACCTTTTGTAAGGTTTTGGCGAGATCACTAATAAACAGGTGATTTATTTTCATATCTCAATGTAAGTGATCCATTTCGTTTATGCTACATATGAAGCAGATCCTATCATAAACTATCTCTAGAGACACTCTTTTGGTTAGCCAACGTTTTAGCCCTAACTGAAAGGTATGAAAATTAAGAACATATTTAAATAGAAGGTAGCGTTGTTAATCTCTCAGGGGAATAAAGAAGTATAATTATTTATGCATGTACAGCTGTTAGAAATGGAATTGCTGGCTGGCTGAGGTATGCACCCAGGTCAGGCAGAAATCACCACTCTAGTCAGGGTAAGCTAAGTACACACAAAGAGATCGCCTGTTCTCACCCTCTGTTAGTTTGGCACAGAGTAGTCAGGCTTATCTAAAGAGGCAATGTGTAAAGTATTTGCGCATCACACAGTAACACAATGAATACACCATAAAAAGATTCTGCACAGGTTTTGAAAAATAGAATATTATATTATGAAAAAAACAAGACCAAAACGACAAAAATCCAATGTATGGGAGTTGAGAAATTGAATTTCAAAAGAATACATGAATACTTTAACTCCTCCTTTGAAGTGGCGCTAACTTTTGATGCTAAACCCTGTCTACAATTGTTTGTAGATAGGGTATTGCATCACAAGACAATGGTGATTGCATGGGAACACCCATGTAACGCCCCCTTGGTGCCACGTAATGCAAAGCAGTGCTTCACACTGATTTGCATTACTTTTAGGGTACTTTCCAGTAAATTAGGGAAAAAACATTTTGTGCTGGTGAAGCTAACCCAGCACAAAATATTTGTAAATCTACCCATCAGTCTGGCTCATTTCTTTATTCAGTGGTCTAGCAGTAAGCAAATAAACTGTGGGCCTTGCTAAGCAAATGAGTCCCATAAAGTTACTACTGCAGCTGCTTGCCCCATGCACCTCTCAAGCTGAACCATTATTTGACCTGGCTGTCAGCCTTAGGGTGGTCTTCCCCCAAACCTTTAGCCTTCACGCTCCTATTTTTCTGAACAGCACCATGCGTTGCACAAGAGCATGCGCCCATTTGAGTTGTTTTTGCAGCAACTTGAGTAGAAAATCGACTAGAGCAGCAGCAAATCTACTTGCATGGTAGCTCTCTGACCATGACCGCTTGTGAACGCTGCTGGCCACGAGCTACAGGACCCACGCAGGCCCCAGTTATTAATGTACCTTTCCTGGTCACAACAACAAGATGGCAACGCGTCTGTTCCCTGGACAATGCCAGAGTTAAGAAGTGTCGAGCGATGTGCTGGGTTTCTCCACACAGTCAAGGGGATGCGTAAATCTCTCCATGCTGCAGTAGCAGCGATGCGCTGTCCGATGCATCGATCTTGGGATGCAAAGCACTGGTTTTAATGCGATGCACTCATTTGCCTCCTGTACCGCATCAATTCCTGGGTTGTGTTCACGCAGACAGGTGATGCGTTGAAGTCCATGTTGCAGCTATCTGGGTCACTTCCAGTGAGCCAGGCACAGGAGCAAGGGCAGAGACTTTGATATTCCTAAGTCTCAAACAACAGGAGACAAGCCAACAGGCCATTGGAGCACACAGGGAGTAAAGGCAGAGTCCAGCTCTCCTTCAGCAAAAAAGAGAGCAGCAGGCAGAAGGGCAACAAGCAGAACATCAGGCCTTCCAGATCAGCAGTCCAGTTGTGCCCTTTCAGCAACACAACCGTTCTTCTGGCAGAGCTTGAGTTACAAGTCTAGTATCGTCAAATTGTAGGGGGTCAGAGACTCAGTACTTATACCCAAAAGTGCCTTTGATGGGGGCGGGGGGGTGACTTCAAAGCAGCTCTTTGAAGAGCACAGGTCCTTCTTTCAATCCAGCCCTGTTTGCCAGGCCATTCAGGGGGGTACATCAGCCCTTTGTGTGGGGACAGGACACTACCTATTCAGTTTAGTGTTAGCCTCACCCTTCCATTCTGCCCAGGCAGGGCCATCAGAATGCAAATGTATGTCGATGAGCACTCAGGCATACCTATCCTTCCTGTGATTGCAGCTTAGAAAATATTGACCAAAAAGTGGTCTGAGAACTGAGAGGAGACCAGGACCAATCAGCTCGTCGATCAGCCCAAGGAGCATCGTTGGTTGGACTGGCTTTGTGATAGCAACTTTTTTCTCCGCAGTAGCAAATTCTGTTCAGTGGCTCCTTGCAGATGGGGTATCTGGCCTTGTGAAGCCCTCATCATCTTCACCATGCAACTTGGTCCCGCTGGAGGTCTTTGACTTCCAAAAAAGAGACTAAGTCTGAACATACAATTCTTCATTGCAACTGCGGCCAGCAGCTCCTCGCCGATGATACCTCCTACTAGTCAAACACCCCAAGCTGGCTAGCCCCGCTAAACTTCACATTTCCAGACATTTATCTACAAAATTTCTTTCAAGTCCTAAGGTAAGCAGAGACCGGGACCAGTCCACTTCTTGTGTCCGAACCATGCTCCATTGTGGTCGGCCATAACTTTTGACTTTTTCTGGTATCGTGCAACATGAGCTTTAATCTTTTAGGTGCTAGTTTTCACTTTAAACTTTTAAAATTCATAACTCTGATTCTATTGATTGAATTTTTGTCGTTTTGGTGTGATATAATGTATTAACATGTACTCAATTTATTTTAATAGGTGTGGGATTTTTTCTGTGTTATGTTTTCACTTTATTACTGTTTGTGTGTGGTATAAATACTTTACTCATTGCCTCTAAATTAAGCCTGACTGCCTTTTTGCACAGCTACCAGAGGATTAGTCGCAGGTTCATTTGGTGGTTTTAGTGGTTCATCCTGACAGGGTTTGTGGCTGTTGCTTGAAAAGGGCTCACACCCTCCTCACAATCCTTCAACCAACAACCCAATTTCTAAAACTATCAATAGTGGCACTTGTGAGTGCGTGGTTAGAGGTACATTTTGTTTCACCAGTGAGGACTGAAATTGGCTGAGAGGTCACCATGTTCACATGGTTCTGTAGTGTGGGAACTGGTCCACATTTCTTCTTCCTTCCACTGGGCAAAGGGTAGCTGGCTTGGGCAAGACACTTGCTATGTTGGAGCCCTAGAGGAACGTGTGCTTTGCCTCGAGCCAAGTGATATCTGGTGGTAAGAGGCCATGCAGAGACTAATCCAAAATGGTGACTCGTAGCCTTACTTACTTTTGCAGCCCAATCCATAGTGGAAGTGCTCTCCTGGCTATCGTCCGGAGAAATAAGCACTCAATAGGCTAATTAAAGTCAAGTATGCTGTTTGTTCTTAGTGTTGCAATTCTTACCCTTCTTCATCCTCTGCCGCCTGCAATGCTCTTTTTCAAATGCATTTCATTGTTTCTTGCTGGTGCTTTTCTTCTATGTGTCTCATTATCCGTCTGTGTGCCCCTTTTATTTGTGCTGGTTATTCTTGGTTTTGTCTTGTTTTGTGTTTAGATATTTTCTATATGTATCTTGTTCTGGTCTTTGGATGATATGTGGATGATATGTGGGGGCATCTTCCAAGGAAAAGTCACCTCTGATGTATGAAGGGGGAGTCACCTCTGATGTATGTTGTTTTATTTTTCTTGGACCCTTGATCCCCTCAAACCATAATCCTGCCCCATCTTTCAGTGAGTCAGCAGGGTGGTGTCAGGGGAAGGCCGTCTTTATAATTCTTCCAAAGGTTAGGGCTGAACTCAAGTTACATCATAAGACAATGTACCGCTCGAACAACTGCATTCCTGTTTAAAGTCAACTAAAAGCAGAAACAATGCTCTTTCCTCTAAGCTTACATATTTATAATATAAAGATAAGAAGCGGAAGAACTTCTTCGCAGTGCCAAAGTCCTCCTGGAAACGTTGTGGCTAGGATCCAAAATCTTCTCTGCCCCGTGCCAGTCCTTAACTCTATTTAGTATCTTGAGAATTCACATGCCTCTATAATAAACCATTCAGAGCTCCATTACTGAGGTAGCGGTCTCAGTACAGCACTGTTGATTGAGGCCTGTTGGTTCCAATGTGATTTATGTTGTCAGCAATATTAAGCACATTCATTCTGTGTAGGATGGATTTTTTTTTTAAAACAACAACATAATAGTATTACTGTGCTTTCATTCTTTACGTATATTTTGTTTATTTATTATATTGTGTATTTATAGAATGTGTATTTATTATATTAATGTGAATATTATGTGCCTAATTAATACATTTGTAAAATATATTTTCCAAATGTGTCCTTGCTATAGGTTTTATTAACTGGTTCAAATAAACATATTGAATTGCATTGCATGGTAATGTATAGTGTCTAGTAGCAACTTACTAAAACCTTATGCAAATGTGGACAAAATATTATTTATGATCTTCATATTGCATGGAGTTCAAAGCCTAACATCTATCAAAAAGACACTGACGGATATCCAACCAGGACCTGAGGCTTAGTTTGCCAAAATTGGGGCATGAGCAGACTTTACTTACTGAATATTTAATGGTTGGGGAGTCTTCCGTTTAATAATGTTGCTGATACCGTTGAAGGACCTCAAACCCACCTAAATGTTAAAAAGAAACTTTGACAGGACCTTTGCGGGACATTCAAAAGCCCATTCATCATTGAAAGAAGAGGTTTTAGGCATTTTACCATGCATTTTACCATGCTTTCCCAAGGCAACTAATTTAAAAAGAAACACCCTTGAATTCTTTGCTTGGACATGTTCATTTGTTTCTCACCAAGTACTGCTTTTTTTTCTTTTCTTCATACAAATTCACCTAATTTCTCACTGTTCCTTAGCTAAAGGCACCATTATTGCCAAATGTATTTTACAGCCATTTTTTATTTTTTGGGTCATTTACATCTCAGACATCCTGATCCAGTCCACAAGATTCACAAAAATTGATTTCAGTCTGGAGGCGGAGCTTGCCAGGCTCCAAAATGGCTGTGCGTTAGATCGGCTCCTCAAGCCATCTTTACCTATCCTTCAATATTTGCATTCCCCCGGGGATTCACCGCACGCATCTTGTTGGAGGTGTGCTGCTATATCTGCGCTTTGTTTCGCCGTTTGCCGGAGGTCTGGCCGTCTTTTCTTCATGGCGTTTCCAGCGATTGAGCTGCGGCGGCCTGCGATGCAGAGGGCTGTCTGCGTGGGCGGGGCGGCCTCTGATGGACTCCGGAGACCAGCCGTCCTGTGTTCGCTGTGGGCTGCTGACAACTCCTCGACCCCTGCTACCGGTGACTGCGCCCGCAGCTCCTGGTTGCTGGAGTGCTGCGGCAGATCGTCGTTGGGAGTGAGCCGGTACACTCTTTTGCTGCTGTTTGTGTAGCGGGGGCGCTGGGACGTCCCTTGCTCTCTGCGAGGCTGGTGTTGCGCCGTGGCCCCACCCGCTGCACTATATCATTACCTGTTTTGTGAACCGCGGTGCTGCTGGAGCCTGTCAGTTGGGTGCTAGCTCCTGCCCTTGTAGCTGCTGCCTGGCTTGAGGAAACACTCTGCCCCTCTTCCCTCTTCACTTTTCTTCACGCTTTGTAACTCTGAGGCCTGAGTTGGTCTCTGCGACTAGGAAGCTGCACTGGATTGGGAAGGTGCATATCTCGGAACACTGCTCACCCAATCGCATCCACTGCCGAACATTTGGGAGGCTTTCTTTAGTTGGGACGCTTGCTTCCGGTGATTGCTTCGGCTGCTCTTTGCCTCCCCCATTGCTCACACTGTACCTCTGGCCTTCTCCTTCTTCCACCGAATTTTGCCGGGGTCACCTCTCCTTCCTTATGTTCTGACGATGGAGAGCACTGCTTGGCCTTTGGAACTTCTGCACTGTTTGCGTGGCCAGGGGCTCAGTTTTTCTTTTGCTTGGTTTTGAACTAATGGGGGTTGTAGGTAGTCTCTCTCCTTCAGAACCAGCCTACCGTCCGCCACAGCGCTGTTTGGCCCCGGGTCCTGTAGCAACGCTCCTGTGAGTGCCGTGCGCCTGTGTGTTGTGTTCCTCCTTAAGCTGCTGGGTTTTGTTCGCAAGATCTAAAGCTTCTTGGTGGTGGTAGCACTCTCCTCTCCTTGGGAGATATCATGGGCAAGTCAGACAAAGTGCAATCCAAGTTGAATTTTGAGCTACGCAAGTCCAGAAGCAGAGACGATGCATCTGGGACATCCGCTCCCGCATCTGGTGACGAATCTGAGGTCTCAGGCAGCTACTTTAAGCATATCCTAGCCACCATCCAGAAAAGCTTTTCCGCAATAGATAGCAAGATTGACTCCTTATCTTACAGAATGGATCGTGTTAGACTTGGGGGTCTCTAGTTGGCACAGGTATGCACTTGTGACAAATAGGGACCCTCGCCTCTAGCCAGGGTAAAGGGGTACACACCTAAAATAACCCCTGCTCACCCCCTTGGTAGCTTGGCATGAGCAGACAGGCTTATCTCAGAGGCAGTGTATAAAGCATTTGTGAACACATACAGTAATCAAGTGACAACACTACAGATGGACACCACACAGGTTTTATATCAAAAATAAATATTCTCTATATAGATTTACCACAAGACCATAAACGACAAAAATCCACAATACTGTTACTTTAAGATGGTAGAATTTAGCTTAGTTCTCTTTAGTTCTTAAATTCAATACTTTAAGTCAATGTACCTGTTGTGGATTTGGGGGTCTTTTGGGGGACCGCCCAAAGGTGCAGAGTCACCCTATAGTCCACAAACTATATACGAACTGAGACCAACACTGGAGCACGGAGAGAAAGGATATTTATTACAATCTCATGAGAGAGAAAGCATCAACAACAGACACACATTGCTGTCTGAGGAGGCAGTCTGCTGAGTGCTTTGGTTCTGCACCTTATATACCCTTCATCCCCACCCTGTGCGTGCTAGGTGAACAATAACAAACACCAAAAACAGACAAGCAATGGTCAGTTATGATACAATCAGCAGGTGGTGGCGATTTGGCCCCTGCAGGGCATAGGTGAAAAAGGCATGATTATATGTCAAACAAAGGTTAATCTGATAAGTCCACAGATGGTAGCGGTGAGGCCCCTGCAGGGTGTAGGCGAAAAGCATTTTTATACGACAAGTAAAGTTCGATCGGATAAGTCCGCAGATGGTAGTTGTTGGACCACCTGCAGGGCACAGGCGAGAGGAATGATTACACAGCAAGGAGAGGTCAATCTGATGGGCCTGCAGATGGTAGCTGTTGGACGCCTGCAGGGCATAGTGTGCAGGGTGAGGACGATAAACATCTGGGAAACTCCCTGTCCGACTGGCTGAGCATGGGCTGGTCAGTTTGTGGCAGGTCAAAGCACGAACAGGGTGTGAGCGTCCGTGCAAGAATGTGGGAGGTCAAAAGTGGAGCTCCAGAGTGATCGTGATACAGAGGGAAGGTCAGTCATGAAGGGTATAGCACAAAATGGCGGAGTGAATGGCAAGATAATGTTAATGTTGTAGACTTGTAAAGCGCACAGCTACCCCAGCAACGTGGCGTCCCGGCGCTGTAGACCGCTGGGGAACCCGTCCTGGCTATCCCTGTGAGATGGTCCCTTTCTGGGTATCTCCAAGGTGAAACCAGGCATCCCCGGTGTCTGTGGGGGGCTGTTGTAGAGATGAGGCAAGCTTAATGCCCAGAGTTGCCGAGTGTGTTCCTGGTTAGAGTAGGTACCGAGGCGAGAATTATCGAGTCCGTTTTGACCCTGGTCCACGACCCTGCCGCGTCGGGAATTGAACCCTGGTCCCTGGCCGATTCTCTGCTTACGGGTCTGCCGCCTCTAACTAGTGAGCCACACCTCTCCACAAATAACAGACCTACTTTTCCATACTTTAGATGTGACACGCAGGGCAAAGAAAGTGTTGCAACGATGTTGATGCGCTGAAAGTTTGGTGCAAAGAAATAAAGACGTGAAGATCTTCCAGATGCGGCACGCTTCTCCGATGTTGCGAGAAGACTTGATTCGATGCATCAGCTGCAGCGGTGTCACCCCTCTACTCGATGCGACGACAGCGGCTTTAGCTGCGACACTCTTCTCCGACGCTGTGAGACGCTTCTGCTCGATGCGACAACTGCAGCGGCAACACCCTTTACGCGATACGACGACAACAGCTCCGACGGCGGCACGCTTCTCCGTGGATGCGAGGTGCTTTTCTTGATTCGGTGCCATGCGACAGCTACAGCGGCGTCATCCAAGATGCGACGGCAGCGGCTGCGACGGCGACACACTTCTTCCTCGATGCGAGACTCTTATGCTGTGTAATGCGTCACGCTTCTCCGATGTTGCGAGAAGACTTGATTCGATGCATCAGCTGCAGCGGCGTCACCCCTCTACTCGATGCGATGACAGCGGCTTTAGCTGCGACACTCTTCTCCGACGCTGTGAGACGCTTCCGATCAATGTGACAACTGCAGCGGCGACACCATTTATGCGATGCGACGACAACAGCTCCGACAGCGGCACGCTTCTCCTTCTTGAGTCGCGCTTCCAGCTCCTTGTGACACGCAGTCTCTCAGAAGGCCCCAAAACAGCAGCAGGCACTTCCAAATAACTCTGGGGAGCTGGTGGTTGAAGTCTGTTGTTCCTGAGACTTCAGCAGGAGGAAAGCTCTTTTCCAAGCCCTTGGAGATCCTTCACAAGTTGAGCAAAAGTACACACACAGTTCCTTTCTTCTCTCTTTGGCAGTAAGGCAACCACTGCCGGCCAATCCCCCAGTTTCAGGGATAGTTTCTCCTCAGCTTCTTCTTGGTTCCTCTCCCTCGGCAGAGTTTTCTTCGTGTTTCCCAAAGTGATCTAAATTCTTGGGATCAGGGTCCCAATACTTATACCCCAAAATCCTTTGTCCTCTGAGGGCAGAGGGGCCTTTGCCTTGTTCAAACCGGTTCTGGTCAGTCCTGGAGCACTTTGTTTACCTGCCTCCTTCTTTCCTTTCAGTGTGCAGGGCAGAGACATAAGACGCACCACAGGGGGTGGAGCCAGCATTGGGGAGGGAAGGCACAGCCCTATTCAGGTCCCAGGTGCAACTCCTCCCTCCCATCTAGATGCAGATCTCTCTATTCACCACTGGGCTACCTCACCCTGTCTCCTGGAATTCCCCAACCCTGTCACTCAAACTCCAGACAAGGAATACACAGCCTAGCAGAGGCAGGTTTGAATGGTTAGACAAGAAAATACCTACTTTCTAAAAGTGGCATTTTCAAACACAGAATGTTAAAACCAACTTCAGTAAAATATGTATTTTATCATTCTGAGTTCAGGCATACTAAATTCAAATTTCTACCATGTTCCCTGAGTCAGTTAGGATTATAAAATGTAATAATCAAAGTGCCCATTCTGTCCTATGAAAAACAGGTAGCCTTGCAATAGTGAAAAACGAAAATGGCAGTAATTCACTATTAGAACATGCCACACACACCAGGGCATGTTCTACCTTATCCTTACAATGCACCCTGCCCTTGGGCCTACCATAGGGGTGTCTGATATGAAGGAAAGGGAAGGTTTAGGGACTGGCAAGTGGGTGCACTTGCCCAGTCAGCATGACAGTACCAGACTGCACGCAGGCTCTGCAATGGCAGACCTTAGACATACTTTTACAGGCTGCTTCTGTGGGTGGCACAACCAGTGCTGCAAGCCCACTAGCAGCATTTGGATTTACAAGCCCTGGCCACTCCTGGTGCACTGTACTGGGGTCTGACAGGTAAACCAAACCAACCAATCATGGAATCACAAAGTCATACATTAATTTACAATAGAGAGCACTTGCACTGTTGCATTGGACAGCAGTGGCACAGTGCCCTGAGCATCTAACACCAACAAAAACAAATGAGGCAAAAGCAAAAAAATGCAAGGGAGACCCACGCCAAGGTGCCAGGTCTAACAAATCGTATGTCTGAGCAGCTTGATATGCACACGGAACGCCTTGATATGTCTGAGCGGCGGATCGCTGAGGTTGAGGAGGCACAGCTGGAGGTGAGCGGCATGCAGAAGCAAATGAATAAAGCGCTGGCCATCCTTCAGGGCAAGGCAGAAGATTTGGAGGCCAGGTACAGGGGTAGTAACCTGTGCATTACGGGCCTTCCGGAGTCGACCACCATTGGAGTCATGGAGGTGTTTGTGGAGAAACTTCTAATTGACCTGCTGGGCGCTGAGACCTTTTCTCCTATGTTTATCGTGGAACGTGCACCCCGCTCCTTGGGTCCTAGCCCTCCTCCGGGTGCCCCTCCCTGCCCCATCATTGCCAAGTTGCTCAACTACCACGACAGGGATGCAGCTCTTAAGAAAGCCAGAGAATTAGGTTGATTGCAGTTTGAGGGCTCTGTACTATCTCTGTTTCCTGATTTCATGATTAGAGTTCAGGAGGCTAGGAGGCTATTTGTTCCGATGAAGCTTAAGCTAAAGGAGCATAATATTGAATATGCTATGCTCTGCCCAGCGAGACTCAGGGTTGTCATCAACAGCTCTACGAAGATATTCACTGGCCCTAAGGTTCTTCAAAAATCTCTCAAAGACTGCAAAATAACAGCACGAAATAAGAAGTCATCGAGCTCCAGAGATGTAGAGGCAGGCTCCAGTGGTAACCTGGATGATAATGACTGACTTTGTATGAAGATGCAAGTACCTCAGTGGTTTTTATTTTCTTCTGGTCGGGTGTCCACTATTATATCAGTAGCTATTGCAATGGTGATGTTCTAATCCTCTTTCTATTATTGCAGCTGAGGGCCACTCTACTGACTCTTGTTGTGAACCGCAGACTTGAGCCTGAGTTAGGTCATGCTTATACATGTGCAATGTACACCCGGAGGGACAGGGTCATGCAAATATGATTTGGGTGGTCTTTATCCCGAGTTGGGGTTATCTTTCTGTTTAGACGGAACTGCTTTTAGTTGTCCGCTGTACATTAGTATGCCTGGCCACATCCACCTCCATGGGTTACCCCCAAGAACTGTTATTGGTCTTTCTTTTTGTTTTATGATTGTTTTTCTTAGTAATTGGATCGTTTTGGATTATGCAGTAGGGTGGGGTTGTGGTTGTAGATGCCTAGTTGGGGAAGGCATTGTGTGTGTGGGGGTGGGTTGGGATTTTGTTCTTTGTCTGCAGATGGTGTACATGATTGTGATGTCCGATATACTCACTTTGCAGTCCTATGCAACCGCCGCCAGGGGCCTACATGAGTAAGCAGCGACAGCCCTTAGATGACACTCCTAGTATACCAGGGAAAGTTAGGTTTGTCACCTGGAATATCCAGGTGCTAAATGATTTTAGGAAATTGCGTAAAATACTTGCATATCTCAAGCGTCACAACATAGATATTGCATTACTGCAAGAAACTCATTTAGCCCCTACCAATTGCTTTCATACCAACAAGCGGCTGCAAGGCACATTTCATGCGGCGGGGTTTACCTCTCATGCCAGTGGTGTCCTTACCTGGATCAATCCCAAATCAGGCATTTCCATGACAGTGGTTAAAACCGACCCCAATGGCAGATACACTGTTTCAAGGTGTCACAGCTGTGAGTTAGATATCCAAGTTGTTAACATATATGGCCCAAACTACGATGACCCCTCCTTTTATCAATTATTGTTAGTCCACATCTTTAGCGGCCCGACTATGCCACAGATATGGGGCAGTGATTTTAATTGTATTTTGAATCCTATCCTTGACAAGTCGGGTGGACCAGTACTCCGTACTTCCGCTGCAGCCAAAGCCATCTCTGACAAAGCACTGCAGTTAGACCTAGTAGACGTATGGAGGGTCAGGCACCCGGAGGCAGGCGGATTCAATCACTACTCAGCCCCTCACGATACACATACTAGGATTGATTACATACTATTAGACAGGTCACTGCTCCCCAGGGTTCGTACTTGCGAGGTCTTACCCCGTACCTTTTCAGACCACTCTCCTATAATTCTAGAGGTTGAGATGCCTCCGTGAAAATTAGTAGCCCCATTTACATGAAGATTTAACCCTTACTCCTTACTTGACACTGCGTTCAAAGGTGATCTAGCCGCTGCAATCACTGATTTTTTTGCCATTAACATAGACTCCGTTAGACATTTTACCACAGTTTGGGAGGTGTTTAAACTATACATAAGGGGGGTCACCATTAGCAAGCATGCGGGGGTGTTGTGCTCCATAAGGGGTAGACTTTCCACTTTAGAGAAAAGGCTTGCGGAGCTGGAATTGGCTCCTCAGGGATGCAGTGATCCCCAGATTGCAAAGCCTATGAAAGAAGCACTTGAGGAATACAGCGCAGAGGCTGATGCAGAGGTTAAGCATATGGGCAAGTATCTTCCCCTTCCGTGGGCTTGGGGTGGGGTTGACCTCTGCTCCGGCCCGCCCTCCCTTATTTCCCCCCCCCCCCACACCCTCTCCCCCAGGTGTATGCTCTGAGTCCCCCAGACTAAGATTGCTTTCTTTGTGGCATGGTTGGGTACGGAGGGTGGGTTCCGGGTGGGATTGGGGGTTGTGGAACAGTTGAGCGGACATCGCTCCCCTTGAATACAATTGTTCGTAGGCTAGGTATGTAAAGCACACCACTGTGATAGAATGGTGGCCTTCCTAGCGGCCTTGGGATATTATTGTAATATATCATGGACAACACTACAATTTGAACAGATGGCGCACAATGACTGAAGTGTATCCTGTGGTCTCTGAATAATTAAATGTTCAATGTGATGTGTATTATGATGTACCCCCACATGAAAATCCCAATAAAGTTTGTTTAAAAAAAAAAGCATATGGGCAAGTATGCCATCGCTAAATCCTATTGTGAGGGAGACAGGCCGGGCGGCATGCTGTCTGCGTTGTCCCGTCGACAGAGGGGCACAGGGGAGTTACTGACCTAGACAGAGGAGATGGCACCATCCTGACTGATCCTTCCGAGATAGTGCAGGAGTTTCATTGATATTATAGAGAGCTGTATAGTTCACGTATCACGGTCGTTGAGCATGCAGTTCTGGATTGTTTGGAACATGTGCAATTACCATGGCTTACCAATTCCCACAGAAAATATCATATGAGGCCACTTGACGCAAATGAAATTCCCATTGCCTTGAATTCTATGCGGGACGGCAGTGCCCCAGGTTTAGACGGTCTTACGGTTCCTTTTTATAAAACATACGCAGATCTTTTACTACCCTATCTTTGTAAATTGTTTGGGGAAATAGCAGAATATGGTGTAATGCCGCAGTCAATGAGGGAGGCGCTCACAGTAACCCTACTAAAACCTGAAAAATAACCTCACTTATGTGCATCCTATAGACCTCTTTCACTTCTAAACGTGGACACTAAAATATTTGCTAAGATTCTTGCCAATAGACTTTCTCCTCTCCTCCCTACATTGGTTGGCTCGGAGCAGGCGAGCTTTGTCCCGGGTCGTACACTCACTCAAAATTTGAGGACTGTTTTTCGTGTCATACAACACGTCAAACCTGAACTTAAGGGTGCTGCTAATTTTTGAGATGCTGAAAGTGCTTTTGATTCTGTGGAGTGGACATTTATGATGGCAGTGTTACGTAGGATGGGGTTGGGAGATGTCTTCATTGGTCTGGTTTTGGTATTATATAATCAGCCAACCGCAAGTGTTAAAATTGGTAATTGTGTCTCACCTTCACTGTCCATTTCCCAGGGAACGAGGCAGGGTTGCCCCCTCTCCCCATTATTGTATGCCATAGTTGCGGAGCCCTTAGTGCATGCATTGAGGGAATATCACGGGCACCGTGGCATTTGTTTCCCTAATTATAAATTTATCATATCTGCTTATGCGGACGACATGTTGCTATACAATCGGGATCCCGCTGTCAACCTTCCTCTTCTAATTCGTGAAGTTTAAAAAATTTGGTGGCCTTTCGGGATGAAAAATTAATTTGAGATAAATCTATTATATATCCACTCCCCCCCTCGATGGTCCCGTTCAACTTTGACTTCCCTCTTAAATGGATCAATGAGTCGATCCAATATTTAGGTATACAGGTCCTCACTGATTCTGATGTAGTATTGCGTGACAACTATGGCAGGGCAATTGCTAAGCTGGAGAGTGACGTTGAGAGTTGGATTAAGTTACCACTTTCTCTGATAGGACGTGTTTCTCTGATACAGATTTCCCTAGACTGTTGTTCCTCTTCACTAACATTCCTTTGGTGATGCCTAGTCATTTCTTCAAAACCCTCAAGGCTTTGATCGATCAGCTGGCGTGGGCAGGGAAGTCCCCCAGGGTCAAGATATACCCTCTCACACTTCCCTACTCTATGGGGGGGCTGGGTGCCCCGGAACTGGAGCTTTACTACAGAGCCGCTCAGTGCTCGCATGCGTATTACTGGAGTCATGGCCCGTACACTCTCCCGCATCTTCTCATAGAGAGTGTTTCCTCTGTCCCTTCCCCACATCCCCGGCAACTCACCCAGCCTCCCATCAGACATTAGGGCATTCTTGATTCTGTAAATTCAGTTGTTCAGGCCTGGAATGAGCTATTAAAAAGGCAAGCAGGCTCTTTGCTCTACTCTCCTTTACTTCCGTTGGATTGGTATCAGTGGTTCTCCCTGGGCACTGATACTGCTTTCAGGGTTGCGCTCAGAAGTGTCAGTATTACGAATATGGGTGACTTCTCTGAAGGCACTGCCCGGATGCGGGACGAGGTAGCTGTTGTTTGTCAGGGTGTTGGCCCCCTAGTGCAATTTCAATATTTTAGGGCACGGCACGCTTTGAGGGCGCTGTTGGGTGATGAATACTAAGAGCCTTTTGCCCTCCCGTCCTTTAATTACCCTTTACGCGCCAAAACCCCTTACAAGTTGATTTCTAACACATACACCATGTCCCAGGAATACTGCCAGGCCAATTTCTCGCCGCCGAGAGCACAGTGGCAGTCAGAATAGAAATTCCCATTGATGATAGTGTATGGAGGTACTGCTGCAAAGTCAGCCAATCAGTATCCTTAAATGGGAGGCATAGATTGTTTCATTTCAAGTTTTTGAACAGAACATATTACACACCCTCCCGCTTTTATCGGAATGGGCTATGTGACTCTGACAGGTGTGAGAGCTGCGGGGCCAGCGGTGCTGATTTCTTCCATATGGCATGGGTATGCCCACTTATTGCCACTTTTTGGGAACAGGTATTTACGGAATTGGGGAGTAATGTTGGCCCTCCACTTACTCCGGATACCGTATTAGCCTTTTTGGGATACACTAAACCACACCCCGAAGGGATCAGGAAGCTCCTGGGATTGGGCCTCCTTTTGGCCAAAAGGCGAATAGCTATGTGCTGGGCTCGGGGTTCTCCTCCCTCTAAGTTAGAGTGGGAAATAGAGTTGATTTTCTGTAATACGCAGTCCGAAATATACAGCGAGTTAATGCCCCCACAGAGTCGTCCTAAGAATTTTTGGGAGTTGTATAAACAGTATTTGCTATCACGAGAAGGTGCTGTAATAGGCGATGTATAAATCTTCACTATGCAGGAATATGTCTTCTAACTTGTGGTATGCCTTCGGAAATGCAAATGTAGGATACGTTTATATTTCCTTTACTGTTTTAATGTTATTGATGTCTGGGGCTGGCAAGACCATGTTGATAGAGTGTTATCAATAAGTGGCTGCTGTCTCCCCCACATGATGAAGGGATACTTTTCCTTCCTGCACTGCTTGTCCTCATTTATATCTGGCTGATTGCATGATATTCTTCATTGTAATAATGTTGCTGACGTTATGTTATGTACACCGATGTGGTTTGTTCAATAAAATTAAAAGAAAAAAACAAAAAAACAAAAACAAAAATTTATTTCAGTCTGCTTGATAAAAGACCTGCCATAATGTTTCTTGAGCCAGGGAATCCACCTTAGTTTAAGCCATTCGTTTGTCTCAATTTTCAACTCTGTACTAATGCTCCCTCCTGCTCTAATATTTGGTACATGGGCCTTATGCTCTTTTAATTTTCCCTAATAGATGTTCCTTCATCACTAGTCCTGAAGAGACCCCACATTGATTAAAGGGTCGAAACGCTGTCGACAAACAGAAGAAGCGAACCATTGCCCAGTGCGTTTCACTGTATATAGCTGCTGTTCACATAGAAATCATTTTGATAATGGTCGAATTTTTATGAATTGTGGAACCCTTGTATATAAGACTCACATTGTCACTTAGGTTCAGGTTCCCGTATCAACATTGTATATACCTATTTTTGTTTGAAAATGTATAAATATGTTACACTGAATCATTTGTGTTGGTGGTTCCTTTGCCCTCTGCCATTATTCAACCCTCTACATTGTGATTCTGCTTTTATATTACAAGTATAGATTATATTATGGAGGAGTGTGGCTCAATGGTTAGAGCGGCAGACCCTGAAGCAGAGTTCTGGCCAGGGACCAGGGTTCAATTCCTGCCTTGGCGGGGTTCGGGCTCAATTTCCTCGGACCTGTCTATTCTCGCCTCGGTGACTATTCTAATCACGGGCCCCACGCTGCAACTCTGGGAAATAGCTTGCTTAGCCTCCACACCGGCCCCAACAGCACTAAGGATGCCTGGCTTCACCCTGGGGGTACCCAGGAGTGGACACTTCACAGGGAAAGCCAGGAGAGATTCCACAGCGGTATGAGTATTAGCGCCAGGAAACCGCAAAGGCGATACTGCAAGGTGGCCGTCTGGTGACAGTGCGCTCTATATTTACATTTACATTATTCCACAGGGACCATTGTCTGTCCTATATAACTGTTTTCATGGAGGTCTTTCCTCGAATGCTCCTCACACAGCCTCAGTCATCACTATACTTAGCACTACCGACAGAGTGGTTGTTGACACCAAACCTTTGCCAAAAAATGACACTCAGGACCCAGTGGATAATCTTCGCTGCTTACTATGCAGTCTGACTTAAGAGCTGGCTGTGGGGCTATTGCCGATCCTGTGTACCCAGACAGTGGTTCACCTGTGCCTTCCCGGAGCTCTGGACTCTAAGGTGGGCTCCACTATACTGGCTACCACTCGTCTTTGCAGATCACGCCCCTGCACTTGAGATTGGCAGGCCCACCAGTAGCTGTCCGCAGCCTTGACTGAGCCTCTCCTCGCGGGCGGTGCCATGCTCCCATAGGGCAGAACATACTAATCTGTTCCACTCAGAGATGAGGGGCGTGTGGGTAGCAGGCTGCTACTCAAGGTGCACCGCGCCTATTACTATTATATATCTCTGGGGCTTGAGGAGAAGTGGAGCCCTGGGATTTGCCTGGGCCAGTGAGGACAATGCTTATGCTGGCAGTGATACTATTGGAGCCTACGTTTCCCAGCTGAGGTCCCTCTCTCTGCCGCTAGCAGATAGCTTCTGAGACCATGGTGCCTGAGACTCAGTGCAGAGAGTGCTGCAGTGATAATTTTCCCTCTTCTGCTTGTCTCTGTATAGTGCCAGCCTCGCTATCCCTGTCTCCTGCTGTGGCCTCAGTGTATTCTGTAACAATGGGCAAAACCAACAAGACTCAGCCCAAACTCCAATTTAAAAAATAGAAGATCCCCCCAGGCCTCGCAAAGGGGTCATGCAGTGGTGCTCGAGGCTGGCCCTGATGCTGCGGGGTGGGGACAGGTGGTAAATTGCGCTACATCTTGACCGCTATGGAGCTTACCCTCACCAAGATCGATAGCGAGATAGATGCTCTCTCCTTTTGGATGGACAGGATGTCGAAGCGCCTTGATAAACACGCAGTACACCTGGACATGGTTGAGCGGCATGTGTCGGAGACGGCGGATGAACAGGTCACTAACTCAGGAAAACAGAAGCAACTGGAGAAGGTACTTTTCTCCCTGCAGGCCAAGACTGAGAACCTGGAAACTTGCTCCTGTAGAAATAACCTCTGTATTGTATGCCTTGCAGAGTTCACAAATGTGGGGAACATGGAGAACTATTTGGAACAACTACTTATCAACCTACTGGGACGAGAGACATTCTCTGATATCTTTGTGGTGGATTACACCCACACTTCCCTTGTACCTTTTCCAGTGCTGGGGGCGAGCCCCGTCGGGTCATTGCAAGACTGCTCAACTACAGAGACCGGGACACAGCACTCCACCAGTCATAGGAAATGCAGGTGCTTTTCAATGAGGGCCGTAAACTTTCCATTTTCCTAGATTTTACTCAGTAAGTCAAGGAGGCGCGGAAACAATTTCATTCAGCTAAATGCAAGTTGCAGGAACTGAACCTGGAGTATGCTATGTTCTATCCTGGCACATTTAAGGGTGACAGTGGATGAGAAAGCCAAGATCTTTAGTGACCCTAAACTCTTGCAGTAATTCCTCAAGCAGCAGGTGCTTGTCGGTGCTCACCGAGGGCGAGCCAGAGGCCTCTCAGGGCTTGGAGGACTTGGAGGAGCAGAACTAATTCTGTTACTGTTTTATTGCTTCATAATCTTAATTCTGATACTTTTCTTTTAATGCAATGTTTCACATGTGTCCTGCTGTTTATTTTTACTTCTATGATCGTGTGAGGGTGGGATTGTTAGATGTCCAAACACCTGTAGGTGGTGGTCTTGATGGGTCACGACTGTTCCATGATTTGCGAGTCCCTCACATGTTGGCACAACTTTTCTTTCTCCTGGTTGGGTGCAGACCCTGAGTGCCTAGTACTGCAATGTCGGCTTTGAGTTCTTGACCCACCTGGTTACGTGGTGGTGGTGGTGCCTGCTTGTATTTGGTTAACGTTAGGGGTGGGCGGAATTTGCGAAATTCATTTTCGCAAATTATCGCGAAAATGTTAAAAATCTCCGCAAACACGCGGAAATATCGCGAAGATGCGGAAGTTTTTTTCCCGCCTATTCGCGGTATTTTCTGCGTGGTTGCGGCTCGCCAACTTACCCATGCGTTTGCTCGCGGGCGCGGCCATCTTGTTTTCACTTGTCTCGCGGTGCATGATTGCAAGAAGAAAGACGTGATCGCGCGACGAGTGACGTTACTGCGGGCGCGAACTGTCGCAAGACAGCGCAAATGGCTACCAACAATCCAACATCTCGTGGAGAACGCGACTGGATCGGAAAAATTTGTCGGCGAACACGGGGATTCAGGTAAGGCGATCGCGCGCACGCGAGAATGTATTATTTTACAGCGCGAGCAAGCAAAACATTTCTGGTAAAATGCGGATTGCGGAAGTTTTTACCTTTTCGCGCTCTCCGCGGAACGCGAAAATGTCAAATTATCGCAATTTCCGCGAGCGGAACGGAATTTTAGCCCAGGCCTAGTTAACGTAGGATTGGCACTCATTATGCCTGTGATACGGCCCCCTGCGTCTTTGTGTAGCAGGGGCGCTTGGGGGTATCCTCTGTCTCCATGTGTGCACCACATTGTTTGCCTTGGGGTTATGTTTTTGGGGTACAGGGTCGGTTTGGGGTGAGTAGTACATCACTGTGCTGTTTGTTAAGGGGCACAGTGTGGGTGGAGGTGGATTGGGTTACACACAACCATTTATCTTACACTGTTGACTGCTGACAGCAGTGCACGGTTCACAGTTCACGGGCACCCCTTCCTACTGAATTTCCTCACATGGAACGTCAGGGGACTGAATGATTGCAGAAGTGGAGGCATTTGGAGGTGCTTTTGGGAGGAGCTATGCGGCCCAATATTCTGTGGCCCTGAGGAGGTGGCCCATTCATTATTGCCAGAACCTGACGAGACTAGCGCTATAAAGCATGTTGCGTTGCCCTGCAGCGTGGGAGCTGCTGAGGCCAGTCAGTCATAAAAACGTTATTCAATTTTAATAAATCATAAAAGCATACAATACATACATGAATAAAATACAGCAACAACACAGAGCTAATTAGCAATTCATATGTTAAAATCAGACTACCAATAGCTGGGACCCTAAATTGTTCATCAACGATGTTCAACAATAAAGGTACAATGTGCATCTTACAGTGTGTAAAACGCAATAATCCTTTCAATAACTTGTTAGTCACATGACAACTGCTAGCCATATTGATTTCTTATTGCAAGTGTCCCCCGTTAAAAATGAAGAGCCGCATAGTAGATCCCATATGACTCCAATGAAGAGAGAAGTCTAAAACCATCTTGATATGAAATTGGCCTATGTGGTTGTATTAAGGGAAGCAAAAAGGTTGTTCTTATAGAGTGATATAAAGGACAAATTGTAAAAATTGTACAGTGGATTGATTTGATGTATTCTCACTAGGACAGGGGGGGAGATTTTTCGCCCATCCACATTGTGATGGAAATGCCACTAAAAAGTGCACAGAGCCAAAGCGAAATCTGGTCAAATAAAACCTATGCTGGGAATTTAAAACAAGCGTCTGATTAAATTGTATCACTGGGGGGGGGAAGTAACCACATTAGGTGAGTTGGATAACAGTCACGTAGGATCTAATCTTTGGTGGTTAGGCAGAGTCCTTTCCCAATAAGCTTCTTTAACTTGAGCTTTAGCTGAGAGTAAAATATAAACTGGGTCTTCAAAAAGAGCAACAAGGCCCAAATCACCAAGTGCACTTCTCACACATCTTAGCCACAGTATCTTCTCAACATTACAGGTAGATAAACAATCAGATAGTATTTAACTGGAAAATTCTACCTCGGGTTTCAATCATACTTTAACCCATTATAGTAACAGAGCCAGACCCATGCAATCCTCAAGGTAATTCAAGCCAAAGTGACAAAAGAAAGTTGAAGACCCCTGGGGGACCATAAGGAGCCTCATAAGGAAGGCATTCTCAACAAGTTGAAGCTTGGAACAGTCTGTATACCCCCATACTCCTGCCCCATATGTGGCAACTGACATGCATTTTGCTCTATATAGCATCATCACTACCCTAGGAGGTTTCTGGCCCAACTTAGCTGCAAAACAGAAGGGAACTTCCATCGCCCTATTAACTTGCTGCACCCTTAATTATATACCAGGATTTCATTTCAATAAATTATTAAAAAAGGATCCCTACATAGGAGACATTTGTAACTTTATCTAGTGCAGTGCCGTGTAGGTAGAAGGTATTTGTTTTTGTTGATTTTGGACCACATACCTTTACATGGGATTTTTTGAGGATTACTTTTAGATCCAGAGATTTGATACAGTCTGCAAACGCATCAAGGGCTTTCTTTAAACTGTTTGCTGTCCTCCCTAGGAGGACAGTGTTATCTGCATAAAAAAGAGAAGAGATGAAAAATGTGCCGGCCTTTGGACAGTCTAATTCCTTCTGTTGTAAGAAAACCTCCAATCCATTTATGTAGACAAGGAACAGGCAGGGGACAAGAAACACCCCTGGTGAACACCCTGAACTGAACCTATAGGTTCGAGCTGCTGAGGTATTTGGATGCACTTTTGGTGGGGACTATGCATTCCAAGATTCTGTGGGCCTGAGGAGACGTACAATTAATCATTACCAGCACCTGAAGAAACTAGTGCTATTAAGAGCGTTGTGTTGCCCCCCCCATCCTGCTCCTGTCAGCGCCAGGAAGAGATGGGTCGGGGTCACCCGTCTTGGTTCTGTGTCTCAAGGTACCATATCCTTCTAATAATTTGCTATCCTGATTAGCTGTTTCTGGGCACAAGCCTCCTCACTTTGGTTTGTTGTTTGTTTTGGGAGATTCGGGGAGCCCGGAATCTTTTTGGGTCACCATTATTTGAACCTGAGGATTGGAGGTTCCATCTATTTTTCTTACATTCTATGGGGAAAGAAAAATGAAGGCAACCAAAGGGGTTGATAAGTGCCCCAGAACCAGTAGTACCAGTTTATTCTTCCTAAATAATGCAGTGGGCGCTCTTTCAGAAGAAATTTGCTGCATGGAAGCACATATGACATTAACCTGCAGGGAAAAACCACAGTTTATTTATTTATTTATTTTATTTGTAGGTTTATATAGCGCTAGAATCGACTCCAATGGAGTATCTCTGTGCTTTTCAGGAACTGGTAAAGCAAGGGTAAGAGAAAAAGAGGAGCTAGATCTCATTCCTAAACAGCACAGTTTTCAGGAGTTTCCTGAAAATGAGGTGTTCTTGCACTGTCTCAGTGATAAAGGGAGTTTATTCCACAGTGTGGGGCCTGTGATTGATAACCCTTTGTTTCCATGTCTGGCTTTTTTAGCACGTGGGATCACTAAGAGAAGGCTATTGCTAGATCTTAGTGATCGAAGTGGAATGTAAGGAACAAATTTGTTTTGAAGATAAGCCGGTCCTTGTCCATTGATACATTTATGGACAGTTGATGGACAGAATGCAGAACAATGTCATACATTCACCCCAGTAGAGAGATCTGGGCCTAAATCCATCGTTTTTTTGCTCACCATGCCGTTCCAGTTTGAACCCAGCCATATGCAAATCAGTCTTGACCCTGTGCCTCATGGGAACAGTCCAGCCCGAACTGCCAAGCCAGGTCCTCAGACTGATTTGCATATGGCCATGTCTGAACTGGGGTGGCAGAGTGGGCTAAAGAGCGGTGATGGATCAAACGCAGATCTGGGTGTGAGTGTTTGATTGGTTCTGATGCTCCGTCCATCACCACCCCCTTTTGTACCGCATTAACCCGCAGGGACTCAGTCTTCACTTTGGAAAAAGGGAATCACCCCATATTGGCCGTTAACTCCCAGGCTCCTCCACAAATTGAGGTCAACAAGGAACTCAGGAATTACAGGATATGGTTCCTCCCTTGCTCAAACAAGCTTAGGCTTCTACTTCAAAACACTCTTTGGGGGTGGGGGAGGGAGGGTATAAGACCCAAGAGTAAAAGAAGGCCCACTCCTCATGTTGGCAATAAACCTATCAGTGGGTCAAAGAGGGCCCATTTGAACTCTGTAACTGAGACTGTTCTGATCCAGGATATGTTCTGTAGTTTGGAATTGAAAATCTCTTCTGCTTTTGAGTATTTAACCCATTGAATTGTTAAATTAGAGGATAGGGTGGAGGCTGTGGGGAAATCAGTGGATTCACTTAGGGAGCAATCAGAAGTTATTTTGTGTTAAATCTCTGTCGTGATATATCACATCTCCGCACGTCACCCCACTCAGTATAGTGGCCTCTTTAGGGTCCCATGGCCCCAAGGCACTTTCCTCATTTGAGCCCGTATCTAGGGTGGGTAATCCAGGTATGTTAGGTAACCCTCCTGCCACACCAGTATTACAAAGGGACATTAACTTGGGGGCAGGGGAAAGCGTTGCTCCTAGAACCTCCGTGTCCGTTTTAGAGCAAGGAGCCCTAAGGAGAACCCAACAAGTGTCAACTGAGATCCCATGTGGTCTATAAACTCAGAGGTTACTTTGCAACTTCCCCCAGCATGTATTATTATTATTATTATTGAGTCTTGTATAGCGCGTGGTTACCCTTGGGCATCCCAGCGCTCGTCCAGAGTACACCCCAAACCAGCAGAGCACTAAGCAGGGAACAGATGAGTCTTTAAAAGTTTGCGAAATCGCAAGGTGCCAGTTTCGGAGCGAAGGGCATGCGGAAGGGAGTTCCATAATGCTGCCACGTTGACGGAAAATCTTCTACCGCCAGTCCTGGCTTTATTTACTTTCGCGACTTGCAAGAGATGTTGGTGGTCTGAGCGGAGGGCGCGAGAGGCCTTATAAGGTTGAACCATACTCCGCAGGATAGGGGGCCCTTTTCCCTGCAAGATTTTGTGAGCCATGCAGAGTGCTTTAAACTTCACCCTCTCTCTCACAGGGAGCCAGTGGAGCGCCTTCAGCGCAGGTCGGGCTGACTGCCGCCTGGGAAGGTCCGTCAAAAGCCTGGCGGCAGCATTTTGCACTTGTTGCAATTTGTTTAGAGTTGATTCTGGAGCCCCCAGAAACAGCGCATTGCTGTAGTCCAGCCGTGAAATGATGAGACCCTGGATTAGTAACCTCCTAGTGGCCATCGGGAGGAGGGGTAGGATCTTCCGGGCTGACCGGAGCAGGCAGAAACACACGCCTGCGGTCTTTTTTGCGTGTGTCTTGAAGGATAGGTCCTGCTCCAGCCACACCCCCAAGCTCTTAATCTCCTGTTTTGGGGTAGGTGGCGCTCCCAGACAGCTAGGCCAGCTAATAGGGGACAGGGAGGGAGGGGAGTTCCCCAGCATCATCAGTTCGGTTTTTGAACTGTTAAGTTTAAGTGCTGAGTTGCACATCCAGGTGAAGACCCTGGCTAAACATGTGTGCAGCAGGTCGGGTTGGTTCGCCGGCTGGGGAAGCCCAACCACCAATTGGGTATCATCCGCATAGCTGATGATCTTGATACCCAGTGGCAGTACCACACTCTCCAGTGGGGCCATATAGATATTAAATAGTGTGGGGCTCAGCGATGAGCCCTGTGGCACACCACACTGGAGGGGAACCGATGTTGACTTCTCGTGGCCTTCCCAGACCTCAAACGTTCGATCTTCTAAGAAGGACGCGAGCCATTTCAGGGCCAACCCGGAGACCCCCACCCCCGACAGCCGCTGGAGTAACACCTGATGGTCTACGGTGTCAAATGCCGCACTAAGGTCCAGGAGGATCACTGCCACCGATCCCCCTGAATCCAAAATGCTCCTGGCATTCTCCACGACTGCCAGCAGGGCAGTGTCCATCCCCTGGCCAGGGCGAAATCCCGTTTGGGAGTCACCCAAGAGAGAGTTGGATTCCAGAAAACCCGAAAGGCGCCTATTCACAAGTTTCTCCGCCACCTTGCTAAGGCCGGGGAGCAGGGAGATAGGCCTACAATTAGCAAGGTCAGCGGGATCCAGGCTGGGCTTCTTCAGGAGGGCCTTAACTACCGCTCCTTTCCAGCTGGGAGGCACAACTCCTTGGGTGAAAGATAGGTTCAAAAGGTCCGTCACTGGGCCGCCGATGGTAGAAGCTACCTGCTTCAGGTATTTCATCGGTACCGGATCTCTCGGAGACCCACTCTTCAGGGTCACCAAGACCCCAAGAGCCTCGTCCACAGTGACTGGACCAAAGGAGTCCAGCTCTGCTGTCCTCACCCCAGGCTGAGACCCAGGGTTGCATTCGGAGGATTGCTCCTGCACTAACCGAGGGAGGGACGCCAAGATGTTTCCTATCTTAGATTTAAAGAACGTGGCTAATTCTGAGCATTTTTCACGCGGGTTGTCATGAGTGACCGGAGGTTCGGGGGTTTGCAGAAGTTCTCTGATGACCTTAAACGACTCTTTCGAGGAGTTAGAAGAGAGTCCTATTCTCTCCTCAAAGAACTTGGATTTCGCTGCCCGGATGGCGGATTTGTAGATGTTAAGTGCTGCCCGGTATTCTCTCCGGCTCACTTCGCCCCAGTCCCTCCTCCAGATCCGCTCCTGCCTCTTGCAACCCTTCCTCAAAGCTCTGAGCTCTGGCGTGTACCAGGGAGCTGAGCCCACTCTCTTACCCCTGGTGAGTAGTCTTTTCTTAGGGAGGATAGCATCGAGCGAGTTGGTCAACCAGGTGTTTAAGTTCGCATCAGCGACTAGCGGGTCAGACCGGGGGGGGGGACGTGTCTCCTCCAAGTGTACTGCCCAGGTGTCCACTGGGAGCCTAGACCAGGCTCTTTCCACCGTGTATACTCTAGGTGTAGGTACCACTGGGACATCAAACTGCCACAGGGCCGGAACCATAAAATGATCTGTCCAGGGCAGAACCAGCGCGGGCAGTACTTTAAGGCGTTCCGAGTTCGAAAGAATGGGGTCGAGCAAGTGTCTCTTCCCGTGCGTTGCACCTGAATTGAACAGGTTAATCTCGAATGCTTTCAGATCACCCTGAAGATCTACTGCCAGAGAGTCAGAGGGGTCATCAAAATGGATGTTAAAGTCACCTAGTGCCACAAAGTTGACTGTGGAAGAGGCAAGAAGCGCGACCGTTTCAAGAAAAGAGTTGAGGAAGTTGCCCATGGTCCCAGGTGGGCGATAGACAAGGAGGCCTGCCAAGGAAGCGGTATGCGACAACCGTAGAGAGAATTGACAGCTCTCACAGTCGCTCATCCCTCCATCCTGGACCTTACAGGTTAACGTATCCCTGTAAAGGATGGCAATTCCACCTCCCCGCCCTACTGGTCTATCTAGGTGAGATATAAGAAAGCCTGGTGGAAGTGCTCTGACCATGTCCGGGCCGGAGCTGGAAGAGATCCAGGTTTCTGTTAAAAACAAGACGTCCAACTTGTGGTCGAGAATGAGGGAATTAATTTCTGTCGCATGACTAGGGAGGGACCGACAGTTCAACAGGGCCATTGACAACAAACAATTGTCTTTGGCCGTTACCAGACCCGTATTACAGGCCCCGCAGGGCAGGAACGGTTGCCCTCCCTCGTGAACATACCTACATGCGGCGAGTTTCGGTGGCCGCCAAAGCATGAGCTCATCCCTCGTGTACCTGATGAAAGCCGGAGATGGCATCCGTGAGTCGGGCAGGGGGACCGGCCCTATGCCCGTCTGGGCCCGGACGGGCACAGACGGGCTGAACTCTGGCGTAACTCCGGCGTCAGTCCGGCGTGACCGCTGCGCGTGACCGTTGCGCGTCAGCATGGCTACCTATAAGCACGCCTAGCGACATAGAAAGGGGACTAGAGCGCGCGAAGGATCACCCACACCCAAATATGGCCACCACGAGTCGGGGGCAAAGGACCCGCAAAGTGCGGTGTTTTTCAGGCAATTATAGTGCAGGTTAGATGTCAGCAGTGCGAGTATGCGAGGCCAGGCTTAAAAACAGGGGATAAGTGTCCAAACACAAACTAAAGTAAAAGACAAAAACGGGTCATTAAAAACACAGAGCTTCCACAGACAAGCGCTGCAAGTATGGCGACACCGCTGTATGTTTTAGTTTTGGCTAATGTTCCACCCCTGAAACCAAACACTTTTAAGGTACCAAAGGGGAGACCTACTGGCTATGCCAATGCTTGTTTTTATTGACACGTTCCTTCGGTAGCTGGGATCAGGTGCGTGCTCAGACCGAAGCACCTACTGTGGTCGCTCAGTTTCACTGATATCGGGTGCGCCACACAATGCAGGACTTACTGGGTGAATCCCTGGTGGAACCCTCGGAGATACCCGCTCTGACTTACTTTCTGTGGGTGACAACACCGCAGTGAGTGATTGCCAAACTGTATGCATGCTCATTAGAATCCCAGTGTCCTGGTGCCGCCAGGGCTAGACTAGACTAACGGGAAGATTTAGAATTAATAATTAGTGACATTTGACTTACAGCTGGTCTGTGGTCCGGACTGCTTCTCTAAATGGCCGGCATTGGCTGACACACTTCAAGTGCCTCAACCGAGTGTATTCACTCCTGCTGTCCGCGCTGCGGCGAGGACGGTGCTGTAGTTGTTCACGTGGTTGGTTCTGGCCTGGCATACAGCACTCTTGGCTTGCGGTTATAGGGGCGCTGTGGGGCATTACAGGTGGAGCGATTCTGTCTACCCCCCGTTTGCGCTGCTGGGTTAAGACAGAGATGTTCCGAAGGCTTGTAGACAACTCATCACTGTGGGGCTATTGCTGACACCGCGCAGGATAGCGATGCTTCGGATGAAGGGTTCTCTCCCAACATTACAGGATTGTCATACTGATATGACATACTATACTATCATCGGATGCTTATCATGACTTTATGCCAATCCGAACCCGCCCGAAGGATATTTTAGGACCTTGAGCTGAGTTGCGGCCGCGCCGGGTATCCAAGTGCAAACCCGGCGCTTCGGAGTTAGCCGCTCTGGCCGCTGCGCCACACCTCTCCCACTGCGGCCGAATACCCTTCAGCAGGTTACGCAATTGCCGATGACGTGGTGTATGCTGCTGCCTTTGGGCATGGGGGTGGTTGCTGTTCGCACCTCTACGAGGCGATGATGACGGGGAGGCTGTCTGCTGGGGCTCCACTCAGTAGCTGTTGACGTTATTATACCGGTAATGGAAAATGTGTGATCTTCTGCTATGTGATGTCACTTGTGCTGTCTGACCTACCTTGACTCACATCAAGCTGAATGTGCGCCTGTATTATTGGCTCTTGTGACCTCTGTATCTCAGCTGTGATTGTCAAGACATTATACGGTGTATGGTTGTTATATCAAACGAAAATAAAGTGTAAAAAAAAGTAAAATACACGTAGAAACATAGAATGTAGGTGGCAAGAGGCTGCTATCACCTTTTAACTAGGAGCCAGAACAAAGGGGTTAGCTTCATACAAAGTTAAGAGCGCACTTCATACAGTTTGCTTCACGCCCAAGATGAACAGCTAACTTACATTGTTATTAGTCAGGCCTTGAGCAAGAGGTGGTACTTAACCCAGATAAAATGCAACAAAGCACAGATTAGACAAATTCACTCTCACACAAAATAGACATTATAGAGACCGTGAAAGTCCGGTCGAATACTGGGCTTGGTTACTGAAAAGGGAGCGTCCCCGTATGACAGAGGTCTTCAGTCTACGGGGCGCAGCATGGCATATGATCATATAACACCCGCAGCAGGAGGGAGTTTCAGAAGAAGCGCATGAGGTGGGGCGAGTACCTCCCACTTTCCTAAAGGCGACAGATACAACGCCGTTGGCATCATATTACCATCTTAAACACCAATGTACAAGTGCTCAGCACTCCATTAGCTAATAGAAGAACTGCAGGAACAGGCTCTCTACTGTCTGCACTGACCAGCCAGGCGCAGTATGTATAATATCAGGGAACTAACACATGTGATCTATGCCCTGGCGATCATAGAAGAGGTTTACGCCCTGTCGGTATCAGATATAAAATGAGCTTTTGATACGATTTCTTCTCACTATGTATGGCTGGTAATGGAAAAGCTGAGATTTGGGTCTAACATTCTAAAATGTGCCATCTCCATGGGCCACTAACAGGTGAACTGCGCACAATATTGGCACAATAGGGCATGCAAATTGGACCAACAATTTAAGTTTTGGTGCTTTATGCCGACAACGCTTTGGTCTATTTGAAACCCCATCATCTCGGCGCCCATCCTCCTTACTTACCTGAACAAACGTGGTAGGCTTTCAGGATTAAAAACAAATTGGGACATGTCAAGCGTTTTTACATTCACAAACAGCCCCATTTTCAGAATTGGGTGGTTTGAGACGGCAAAAAGCCATTTAGGCATGTAAAAAAAAAAAACGATTCGGTAGCACATGCCACATTGTAATTTGTGTTTGTGACCAAAGACCATTTCGGTATTTGGAAGTGGAGTGTTTAGGGAGCTCCTTTTAAACACTAAATCAGAATGGTACGTATTATTCAGTCGCAAAACATGAACATTTTACTGACTAAAAGGATACATCCTTTACCACGCAGTTTTTACCACGACATGACATTACCACGCAGTCTTTACCACGCATGCCTTTACCACACATAATGGCTAGTAAATGTAAGTATTAGTAAGTATCTGGTTTTTCAATTAAAAAAACCAGTTCATTTCAGATGAATGTTTCTACATTGTATTTAAAACATTATTTAAAGTGTTATATTAATATATATCTATATATACACACACACATATATAGTATATATATATATATATATGTTTCCACTTAAAAAAATCTAAGGTTACAGGAATGTTATTATAGTTAGAAAATAGAATTAGCAAAACCTAAGAAATTCACAGAAAAAAACAAAGGTTACAGAGACGTTATAGTTAGGCTCAGATTTCACTCCTACAAAACCAGTGACATTCAGCCGTTATAGTTACCTGAGCTAATTATAACTTATGCCCCCACAATGCACTGCTTATGACCTCACATATTACATCACTCATGACATGGTCAGTGACATAACAGGAGCTGACTCTGGGGGGTGGCAGTTCCCAGGTCCATCTATGGCTCCAGCAGAGGGGCCGCGCGGACCCTCATTTCTAATTTGTAGGGCCTGCTCTGGGGAGGTGGTGGTCCCCATGGCCGGAAACGGTACTGGAGGGGGGCCACGCTTCCCTCTTCCTACATTTTTTAAAAGAAGATGGCCCCGGGGAGGTGCTCCCGGGGGCCTGGGGGAGTCCCTGAGGCTTTCGTGATCAGGATTATTGGATGAAGTGTTGGAGAAGAACTTAATCTTTGGGATTATGCGAAGGACATTGACTGATTGAAATTGAACGCTGCTTTTGCTTCATTGTGCAACTTGAACATGGCCCTTGGGAAGTGCTGGTTCCTGGGGTCAGTGGAGGTCAGAGAGGCTCTCCCATAAGAATGAATTAGCCCCGGGAAGGTGATGGTCCTTGGGGTACGGGGGTCCAAGAGTCCACGTCATTTTAATTTTGGCCTGTCCCCGGGAAGTGGTGGTACCCAGGGCCAGGGGGCATCTAAGAAGCCCCCCCATTTAAAAATAAATAAGCCCCGGGGAGGTTGTGGCCCCCAGGGCATTAATAGGCCCGTGTAGGTGGGCCCATGCGCACCCAACTTTATTATGCAAATGTCCCCGGGACCTGGCCCACCCAGGCGGCAATTATTAAAGAAGCGCAGGAGCCCACCTAGCAGACAGATGCCTGTTAAAGGCCTACCACATGCAGAGATCAATGGGCCTGGAGAACCCACTGCAAAATACCGCAGATGACCATCCACAAAACCAAGCTCAGGGGAATCAGAATGCACCCTATATTCACCCTCAGGGAGGTCTGCCATCCGCTGCACCCCTGCAGCAGGGATCAGGTAGTTGGACGAATACATGGCAGCAACAACCGAAGACGGGAAACTCAGTACATCAGGGACAGGGGCACCAGTCCCCGCAGGGAGGGGTAACAGTATGGGGAGTTAGCCCCCTCATGCAGCCTCGGAACCAAAACTCACAATAGACTAGACAAGTAATAACAACACCACCGACAACACCCCAGCAGATGCAACCAATATCCCCCCTTCCTTCAGAAAGTAAACAGACAAACCAACAGCAAATGGATCCATAGATTTTATTGGGGTCCAGATGCTCTGGATCTTATATGAGTTCTTTCAATCAGATATCCTCACTAGAGTTCGACATCGTGGGCACCTCTAGGAGCTAGGCCCCACTCTGCTGTTGATCCCCCAGTGCAGGGTTAGCTGACCACACCCCAGGGGTGGGGCAGGCTGACCAGGGGACAGGGACTGCGTCCAAAGTCAATAGGAACAGGTTCCTATCACAAGGTCAAAAGATACCTGGGACCAATGTTTCCCTCATTGTGCGTAGGCCCATCAGCACCTTCAAAGAGCTAGAAGCCTCCGCCCAAAAGATGCCCTCTTTCAGCTCTGAAACATAGCTGTCCTCAATGGCGGAAGCCAGGATTCCTGTGCGCTGAAATTAGCAAAAAGCGCACACATTTAAGAGGCAATAAGCTGCAAGGCATCTTTATGATGTTGAGCCCAAGCTTCCAGTGGGGAGGGGGGATACCCCAGAGTGACTAGACGCATCAGGATAGCTAAGGCAGTCCCCTTAGTTTGTTGTCTGTACTGTCAGCCAGCAGACTTTTTGACTTTTTTTTATCAAAAACCCAGAGTTCCAAGTTTTTGAGGTCACAAGGCAAATAATGACTCAGCCAGCCTTCTCCTTTGTTCTGTGAACTATCCAATGTTTGTGAAGTTAGGGCACCGTGCCATGCCCTTACAACACACAACTGTAGTGATCTTAGTAACCAGCTAGAGACGGCAAGCCCTAGTATGCTGAAAGGAAGCAGGGTGTGGTCCGGGGGAGCGGGGAGCCTGGGAAGAGAGTTCCCAAATGACCACTGCAGCTCCAGATAACAATAGGACACAGGATGCACACACACACCCCAGATCAAGCATGGTGACTAACAAACACTCCAAACCTTGCATGCACCATATAGGGAAAGCAGCTGGCCCGACCTTGGACACCACAAAGCAGCATAGGTAGGGGCAAAAAGGGGGCAATGGAATAGCCTCCGGCTCCCTCACCTGCATGAGAAAAAAGATAGTAGATCACGCAAGACTTAGGGAAATGCCCAAAACTAAAGAGAAACAGCTCAAAGTTAGCCCAAAAAGAGATTTTCACAGGCGTGGTTGAGATATCTGTTGTCACAAGGGAGGGTCATGTAGCACACCACATGCCGGGAACTGAGAGATACATGCACATATGAATCTCAGGGCACATTGCAACCACCATGGGTACTAAATAGCAACAGGCCCCAACCACATACTCCTGCGCACATGTAGACTAAAAAGACACAACTTGCCAATAGTGCCTCCGGACGCACACCAAGCGAGACACCTCCTTGGAATAGCGATTGATGCCCATGGAATTCTCGATAAAGTGTGATGCTGTTAATTCATATGCCTCTGTAAACCACCTCACAAATATCTTGCGCTAAACAAAGCATCCATTTAGGAATAAACAACCTGCTGTAGGGGCAGAAGGTGTTGGATTTGTTGGATTTTCAATCCAACACCTTCCCTACTGTTGCACACACTGGAATTGGAATAGTAAATTATACTATTCCAAACTCCAGCGCACCCCCTACAGCAAGTTGTTGTAACGACTTGCGTTCTAATGGCATGTGATGTAACAACGCGTCATTGTAACGACTTGCGTTGTAATGGCATGCGTAGAAAATGCATTCGTTGTGACGAGTGCTATTCTTCCCAGAGAAGAGATTCTTGGAGGTAGTAAAACCGCTAACTCAGTGCACAAACACCTCACTCCAGAATCCATCTGTGGACCGAGGGAGGCTCTTAGCATTTCTGGTGCAGTCTTCTTTAACAACAAGTGGTCCCCAAACATGGAGTTCTTGTGTAGGGCCACCCAGCTCAACGATAGGAAGGGAAATTTGTAGCAGTGAGGAGGGTTGAATGAGGGTTCAATGAGATCATTATCACCCCCTGTCAGGAAATCTGGCAACCCCTATTAGTATGGAAATTTACACTGTATTCCTTATGTTTCAGAGGTAAAGGAATGATTCCAATGGGCACTAATGTTAAATGCGGCACAATTAAGCACATTCCGAATATGCAATGGGGCACTTCCACACTGATTTCTATTTGCCGTGTACTCAGCTCATCACTGGATGGCACAGACTCTGTTGCATGGTCACCATACATACCTCGACGATGGTCATTCCCGGAGAAGAATTATCAGACTTATACCTGAACCCGTTAAGGTAGAAGACAACCATGCTGCACCAGACTCGTGAAAAGTAAAACTGTGGACTATTTTGGCTGGGCTCAGTACAAGGACATTCCAAAGGAATTCAAACTGTTTACTGATGCACAAGTTTCGTCAGGAGGGTCGATACCCTTCTTCACCCCACAGACAAAAGCTAATGCTAACTGATTTCAAATAACCAGATTAGAAATGCTTAAAATGATGAACAGTACTGAGCTCAGCCTTAATTCAATCAAGGAAGAACTGTGAGCAATCCACCTCATGGTAATGCAGCAGCAACATGTATTGGACTTGATGACCGCGATGGAGGGAGGTGTGTGTGCCTGCCGCACCTTCATTCTCGGGAATGAGGCAGCTATTTGGACATTAACACTTGCCATCCAAGTGCTGTATTACTTACAGAGAGACATGCAAGAGGGGGGTAGGTGGCCCTGAGGAAGGAGTGGTTTTCAAATTGGTTCTCCTGGCTCCCCCGATAGAGCTTCAGTTTATGCAAATCGCTGTTGCCAGTTTTCATTGTGTTCCTATTTTTGTTCGGATCTGTAAAATTGGAGATTACCTGCTGTAAAAATGCAGTCATCAAAATGGGTAAAATGCCAGTAACTAGGAAGCTAGTAATTGTTGAGAGCGATCATAATAAGCAATAGATCCCCAATAAAATAACTGTCGAAAGGTATGAGTTAGATAGTGTAGTCGACAAATCGGCTGGGGGGAATTATTAAAATGGAAAAAGTTGATGCTAATATGAAAAACGAAAAATTCATGTATCGGAACAAAATTGCATCTTTATTAACGAATTTGCCCATTGTGAACTCCACATCAACCCCGACTCGGTTCTCTGACACAATAGCAAAAGCAGAAAAATTGTGCAACAGTAGAGGGGTGATTATGATGTCGTGCGGAAACTTTATGCCCGACTCCTTCTCGGATTCGGTTCCGACTGACTCGCGATCGGCAGTTCCGCACGACCGCTTACGATGCTTCCAAACACCATTCGGTCGGACTGTCATTGACTTCTGTGGGAGCCCGTTTTCCAACCAACAACACTGGCTCCTATGGGGAAAAGGTGTGTTTACTGAAAACCTTGCACTCTGTATCGGGCACCCCATGGTGCCTGCCACACAGTGCATGGTTTTACAGGGGGGTCCCTCGGGTACCCCCTCGGCCCCAAACCGGAAGCATAAGGATGAAGGGGGGACTGCTAAGGGCCCCCAAAGTCAGATTCTGACAGCCTTTTAGTGTTGGACAGGCTGAGTCGGAAAGGCTGTTGGAATCTGACTTCGTAATCGCTCAGTTGGAAACGCTAACCATAGAGCCGTACGATTCTGGCCCATTTTCATAAACATCAAAACCAACCATTAAAATGTAATTGAAGTAAAAAAAAAGAAGTATAACTCAATCAACATATAAAGTAATAAATAAAACAATTGGTTTTAAATGATTAAATATTTTTTTAATGTATTATTACTTAAATACCCTCCCACCCTAGTCTCCCACAAACACAACAAACACATCTAATATATAACATATAAAAATACATTATTAAAATAAAAAAAGTATAAATAAATTAAATAATTAATTTGTAATTCATTATTTCTTAATTAACTTCCCACCTTATTCCTCCACAAACTAGTGAACAAACACCTAAAATGTAATTTAACAAATATGATAATTTCACACCTAACATAATAAGCGATTAAATAATTAATTATGAACACTTTATTTCTTCATTAACTTCCGATCCTATACCCTTCAAAACCCAACCACCTGCACTTAAAACGTATCTTAAAAATTATATTTAGACAATTTACATAATTAATGATCAATTCTACAATTAATTTTAATTAAAATTTACTATTTTATAATTAATTTGCTTCTGATCCTTTATCCCTACAAATACCATAACCCGCACCTTAAATAAAACTTAGATAATTAATTAATTACCCTATTTACATAATTATCAATTAAATTATTCATTTTACTTAAAATGAATCATTATTTATTTATCATTAATTTACTTCCCACCCTTTAGCCCTAAAACCCCACAGCCTGCACTTACAATAAAACTAAATAATTAATTACACAATTTCCATACATATTGATCAAATAAATAATTAAATCTAATTAAAATGACTTAATATTTAATGATAATAGTTTACTTTCCACCCTTTACCATTATAAAGCCCACAACCCGCACCTAAAATAAAACTTAAAAAATAAATGAATCACAAAACGTACATAATTATCAATTAAATAATCAATTTTAATTAACATTAATTATTAATTAATTGTGAATAATTAACTTCCCACCCTGTACGCCTACAAACCCCACAACCCGCTACAGAACTCAAAATACAATTAACAATTACATTACATTTAAAAACAACGAAACATTTAAATACCTATATTTAAAAATATTAACAATAATTATACAAACAATTACATATAAACATTAAAACATACTAAAATACAAAGAGATAATTAAAAAGCAATATTTTTGACAAGTATGTATTTGTAAACCATATTAGCACATAGATATTTTTGACATCGATATTACTTAACTTAGAAAATCAATATTCTTGTCAGCAATATTCCTGCATCACGATATTTACGGATCATGGCATTAAAAACTTGATATTTCTGTATCTCGATATTTTTAAGACGAGATTTTGTCCAAAAACCTCCCCCCCAACTCATTAAATATAGCCAGCAGGCTCTGAGGCCTAGGTCCGAGATCACTCATCAAGAGGTCACAGGTGGGGTGGCACGTAGCCAGCAGACAAACGTACAAATTGGAAACCATAGATCAATTCCACAGATAGGATCAGCATGGTTGGAGCGGTTGCGTGCTGCCACAACACCACAAAATCAGATGCCACATGAGGTAGGAACAAATTGCCAATCAGGACACAGCACAAGCAGTGATCACATACTCCCCATGCCGGACATCTGAACATGTTACCCACTGGTCACATTGTGTCCGCACAAGGTTATGACTCCAAAGGCAGCAGCTTACATTCCTTACCATGCATGGACTCCAGAAGTACTTTATTATCTATGATGAACTGTATAAATAGAGCCCGCAGACCGACTGTAAATTGAGACAGTCCTCAGATCCTGCGACTGTTCTCCTGGCCGCTCTGTAAAATTAAACAAACTGTTCTCGTTTTGCCAAACGCCTCATGTCTCTTGTTTTTTCAAGGTATTTAATGTTCGAGCTCCAATATTTAAAAACAAAATAATATTTTAAAAATATTTTATGTAAATTACATAAAAGTATGTATGTTAAGTTTTAGGAGCAGGATGTAAGGGATACTAAGGGTAATGGATGGGTAAGTGTATTAACACTCAAGTATCAACTATGATTCCAGAGTATTAAAAATGTGATATATATTATAATTATTTAATAATGTTTAAAACATGTATGAAAATGTATTTAAAATATCAAAATTAAGTTTTAGAAGCAGGCTGTTTGAGATATAGGGTAGGGAAGTGTATTTATGCTCAGGTATGAACTTTAATAATTCTCTAAAAGATATTACATCATATATTTTATTAAAATTGTTTAAAATACTTAAAAAGTAAGCTACTAATTTGACAAAATCAATATTGATTAAAAAATAAGTACAACAAAGATGGTTTTTAATATTTATCTAAAAATGTTAAAAATAAATCTTAAATCGTATGGGGCACATTAAAATGGCGGACCTCCATCACTGCGGCCAGGTGACTGGCCAACAATGTGCCGGCGGTCCCGCCTGGGCCCTATTACAGTACAAGCGCCATGCAGGCTGTTGTAAAGTGCCCTTTTCTACTGAAGCTTCCGCTGCTTCAGCCCTGAATATGGCCGCAGCAGAAACCGCAATAGAAAAAGGCACTTTACAAACATCCGTGCACCGTGTGCCAGGTACCATGTGGTGCCTGGAACAAGGTGCATCGATGTGTGGGGCACCAAAAGTGCCCCCCCCAGCTACCTAGCAGTGACACACAGGGGATAGGGGCCCTGCTAGGGGCCCCCAAAAGTATGTTATTATAAATATTAGTTTTTTAATATTTTAAAAACACAACAAAATATAGTTTTATTTTCAAAAATATAAAACAGACTTTTAAATAAGATAAAAAACATTTATTATTATAATTAAAATATTTTGCCACAGTTTCCCATTGAGTTCAATTGACTACATTTTCCTTTTTAGTTTTGACTTTTCCAGCTTTTCTAAAAACGGTTCAGCATCTGTTTCTATATTTGGTAAAGTGTTGCAGTCAAGATTGGTTGGGGAGAACTTGGGAGAACTTGTGCAGACCTGTGGTGGGGCTGTGTTGTTGGTGTGGCGTGGTTCTTGACAGCCTGCCTGCCTCCCCTCGCCGCGCCGGTCTCGCCCAGCCCGTAAAACTACATTTCCCTACAGCCCTAGCGGCGGACCCGGAAGCCGCCGGACGTCCTTTCGCGCCCGGAGGCGCTTAAATCTCAACAGTGCCCCTCTCACAGTGGGAGAACTTGGGAGAACTTGTGCAGACCTGTGGTGGGGCTGTGTTGTTGGTGTGGCATGGTTCTTGACAGCCTGCCTGCCTCCCCTCGCCGCGCCGGTCTCGCCCAGCCCAGCCCGGAAAACTACATTTCCCTACAGCCCTAGCGGTGGACCCGGAAGCCGCCGGACGTCCTTTCGCGCCCGGAGGCGCTTAAATTTCAACAGCGCCCCTGTCACAGTGGGAGAACTTGGGACAACTTGTGCAGACCTGTGGTGGGGCTGTGTTGTTGGTGTGGCGTGGTTCTTGACAGCCTGCCTGCCTCCCCTCGCCGCGCCGGTCTCGCCCAGCCCAGCCCGGAAAACTACATTTCCCTACAGCCCTAGCGGCGGACCCGGAAGCCGCCGGACGTCCTTTCGCGCCCGGAGGCGCTTAAATCTCAACAGCGCCCCCGCATCGCGGGTCCGCGCGCGGGTCGGCGCCGGGAGAAGCCCGGGACAAGGGCGGGACAGTCTGTGACAGTCCGGGACTGGCCCGGGCTGAGCTGAGCCATTCCCTTTGATTTGGTTTTGAACTCCTGTAGTGTGACTTTGCCTTTGCTCATCTTTCCGTGCTGGACATCTATTATATTTGCTCGTGTACATAATGCCTATAGGGCCAAGGGACACATCGACGCCAGGGATAGGTCCTCTTGATAATTACCTGGTGAAAAAGGTAAACAAAATAATCAATGAAAGAAGGGCCTCTTTGGGAATGGTTAGTCCCCCAAGATTTATCCAAGTTCCCTTGACAACAGTAGAGACCCCTTTGGTACATGGCACTTGCGAGCAGGCCCCTACAACCGTTTCTACGGTTACAGCTCAGGTCCACCTGGATTCCATACCCCCAGATTCACATATACTGAGCGATACTACTAATGAAATCACCCATGTTGGTAGACCAGTTAGGAACTGTAGGAAGCAGAAAAGCAATTGGGGGGGGGCTAAATCCACTAGAAGGGTTGATATCACCGAACTAGAACAGGTTAATTTAGATGAGCCCTTAAATTCTCGAGTTGATAGTGACGGTACACACAGCCCTCTATGCCCTGATCAATTTGCCCAACTACTTAGTTCCCTAGAGGTTATATTAGATTCCAAATTAGAACAGCTGGTGCAACCTCTAGTCCGGAAACTTGATTTGGTGGCCGACGAGGTCAATAGGTTAGGAGGGTTGCTAACCAAACACCTAAAATTATTAGACGGCAAAAATAAAAAGATGACGGGTGTCGCTGGGCTTGAGCTTATAGCAGGAAATCAACAGCAGATTTCTCAGCCCCCCATCACTACACTCCCAGCCATATCTTCTTTACCGGCGTCATCCTCCGCACAAAGAATTGTTATACCAGGATCAAGGGGGTTGGTTGCGGCTTCCACTAGACAGGAAGAAACGAAAAGTAGAGTTATAAACTTACCTCCGGCATGTTCCCCTTATGTTGTGATTTTAACCAATGTCCCGTCCCAGGATAGTAACTTAGATTCACATGACTCCCTTAAATGTAAAACCGTTTCTTGGTTGCATAGGAAGTGTGGATTTCCACTAAATTTTGCTAACGACATTTTAACTACCAGACGAGTGAGTTGGATTGGGTCCACAAAAAAATCTTGCATAGGTGAATGTGTAATAGTTAATTTTAGACATCCACAACATGTGGCCACTGTCTTACTGAGGGCCGCTTCGTTGGTACAAGAAGAAAACAGCATTCAGGTGCATCCCCTAGGGTTCTTTTATAATCATCCACCTAGACATCCGCCGCATTGTTTAAAAACGAGTAATTACATTCCACCGACTGCCTTGACTCCGTCTGTCATCCAGCGTCCTGGAGGAGAAAATTACCTTAAGTATGGGTCTAACATCCCCACGCGAAATCGCTTTGAGGTTTTTTCTTCCTTGGACATGTGTGATTGACAAGAGGCTGCTGAGGGTATAGGGGATGAGTCTTGCCCCCTTTTGGTTCCTCAGGAATTAGACCAAGTACTTACGATCCCTGTTGGCAATAATCGTAGTGAAACGTCTTGTGGAAACTCCAAGGGGACATTTATTAAGTTGTTAGCCTGGAACGTGGCGGGTTTACGTTCTAAGAGAGATAATTCCTCTTGGTTAAGTTTCTTGGAAAATTACGACATTATAGCACTTCAAGAGACTTGGGAAACTGATTGTGATTTCTGGTTGAACGGATACACATCCTTTTATGTCCCAGCATTAAAACCTGTGTCTGGAAGGGCTATAGGGGGCTTAGTGGTCTTGGTATCGGTGAAACTAAGAGGGACAGTAAGCAGGATAAATTGTCTTTCTAATAATTTTCTTATCCTGGAATTTAAATTCACCGATAACACGAAATTATTACTAGTTAACTGTTATAATTCCCAGCAAGGGGACTCGCCGAATGTTCATTTTTTGCCATTACATTTTGTTAGGCGATTTTAATGTGCATCTCTGTAGTCATAACTGTCTGATAACTGATAATGACGAGCCTGATTTTATATCCCCGCAACACTTTGAGCACTCAAGCAAAGGGGAAGCACTGGAAAAACTCTTATCTGAAAATGCATTGTATGAACCAGGTTTCCCCGATCAAAGGACACGGGTTCCCACTTTTCCCACAGGCAGGGATAGCGATACAATAATTGACTACATATTTCTTTCTCCTAGTCTTTTAAAATTTGTTGTTTCATATAATGCTATACAGTCAATTTTTAGTGACCATAATCCAGTGACAATTGAACTGATTGATGGTTTCTCTTTTTTAAATTCTTGCTCCCCTTACCTGACGATGGCTGATTTGAAGGCAAAGGATCAGGGAAGGAGGTTAAACTGGAGCAAGGTAATTCCAGTGGAGTTTTTTAATACTATTACCTTAGCTGTGGCTTCGGATCTGGATATTTGTGGAGATGATCACTCCACGGGGAAACAAGTAATATCCTCGTATGAAGCTATCTGTCTAACAGTGGCAAAAGAGCTAACTTGTAAAAGTAGACCAGCAACTGACAGTTCACTTATGGGCTGGTTCAATCATAAATGCACTAAATCCCATAATGATCTCAAAAAAGCTCTTCAGGCATGCCCGAGGAATAAAGGCCTGGTGTCACAGCTCAGAAGAGATTACAAAAAAACGTTACAAGACAGGAAAAAAGAAATTAAACATAATGCCTGGGTCGAACTTATGGATAAAGCTACCCTAAAAGATAGTGCAAAATTTTGGTCAATAATTAATACACCACTCTTTACTAACGTTAAAAATAGTGTGCTGGAAACTAACATCGCAGAGGCGGACTGGCTGAGCCATTTTGAAATGATATATGGTAGTCACCTTGAATCTGAAACTTTCACGGGACTAGCCCCAGAATCCATCCCTGCGCCAGTTAGGTTTCACATAGGAGAGGTCACAAAAGCGATCGAAGACTCTGCAGGAAGAAAGGCCCCTGGACCAGATGGAGTCCCTACCGATATGTATAAAGCCAACCCTTTGTTCTGGGCCAATATACTGACAAATATATTCAACCACTCAGCTTGTATTGGTTTCCCTAAATCGTGGTCCCGGTCGGTCATAATACCGATTTTTAAGAAGGGCCAAAGGGCAGATCCCAGATGTTACAGGCCCATATCCCTGCTGGATTCCTCTATAAAAATCTTGGGGAAGGTCATCCTAGCTAGGGTAACCCGGTGGGCCTCTGACAATAACATCCTGTCAGATGCCCAATACGGTTTTCGAGTTGGGCGGAGTACGGAGGACCAATGTTTGAATCTTTTACTAATAACAGCCAAATACACCAAGGCGACCAGGGGCTCCATTTACCTGGGTTTTATGGATCTATCCACAGCTTTTGACCTGGTTAATAGGTCAAAGCTATGGACTATGCTCCTGGAAATGGGACTTGACGGATCCCTCGTGCACTTCCTCGCCGAGCTCCACAAAGACCTGAATGCTTGTATTAGGATGACGACCGAGGGGAAATGCACGTCCAGCTTTAAGTCTAGTAGAGGGGTACGACAGGGATGCATATTAGCCCCTATGTTGTTCACATTATACATAAATGCCCTGGAACAAAATTTGCTGGCAGCAACGCCGGACATTCCGCGCATGGGAGGTACCCCGATTCCGGTCCTCCTGTACGCGGATGACGCCGTTCTTCTGGCCAGGACCCCTCTGGCCCTGCAAAGATTGTTGGATGCGTTTGGAGCCTTCATGAAAAGTTTGGATTTGGTTGTTAACAACAGCAAATCCCATGTGATGTCGCTGGGCCCAACAAAGAATAATGTTAAGGCCTTTTTTTGTGGGGGAGAAGAAATTTCGAGAGTGAAGGCATTCACCTATTTGGGAGTAGTCTTCGATGATAAAAGCTCGTGGTCCCCTCAGCTTTCACTAAAGGTTAACTCCGCGAGAAATTCTTCTGCCGCAGTTCTTGGTTTTGCAAAAAGACTGGGTGGAAAGCCGGTCGAGGCTATATTAACCATTTACAAAGCAAAAACCATCTCTACTGTAAGATACGGGGCATCTATCTGGGGATATATCAAACATGATGTGATCCAGACGGAGGAAAATAAATTTCTGCGCTCTCTTCTTGGCCTTCCACACTCAACTGCTTCCTATTCAGTCCATATGGAACTTGGGATTGGATATATAGCAGATGTAATTAAATTGGCACCTTTACTGCTTTGGATTAAAACATGGTTAAACCCGAATCTCATCCTTAACCACAAAATCCTGTTGGACTGTATGAGATTAGATAACAGGAATAAAATTCATTGGTTGGCTAACATAGAGATGTTAGCTGCATACTTGGGGAGACCAGAAATTTTTTCCAACCCAGAATCCCTATGTAAGGCTGACTTAGAGTGGGTAAAATCTAACTTTATTAAACTAAAGGAGGCCGAGCGGGAGGGAGTTGAGCTATGTAAATCTTCGGTTAGGGGGCACGTTTTATTAACTTCGTCTCCAGGGATGTCTCTAAACCTGTCAACAGTCTCCAAACCCTTCCACAGATGGTTATTGACCAAACTGCGGTTTAACCAAATACATATGGTCCTCTGGGATGTAGAGGGCTGGAGTAGACCGGAAGATGTTGCACCTTGCAAGTGTGATGACTTCTCCTTTCAAGACATCATGCATTTTGTATTCTTTTGTTCATTTTTTAAAGAGGCTAGGAAAAAGTTTATCATTCCATTGATGAAAAACATGAACTTTGTTCAGTGTAAGCCAGCCTTAATGTTTTTAGCTCTATTAGAGTGTCCATTAACCATGTTCTGTGTTGCCAGCTTTTTAGCAGCGTCTGTTAGAGAGAGGAGGGTCAGACTAAAAACTGTTCAAGACACTGACCCTGCCTAGTTACTGACAAATGAATTTACATTAATTGATTAAACTGGCCATGGTCGACTATAATTTTTTTTTTAATGTCATTGGAATAGTTTTTTTATCTGTATATTTGTTATTATCAAAAAATTTTAATACTCTGTACTTGTATAGCTTACTTTTATGATTTTAATTAATCGAATAAAGTGGTTTTTGACTTTGGTTGGTAATAAGAGCTGCTGTCAGATAAGAACAATTTAATTGTCTTTTTATAACATGTTGGTAAAGAAATGTATTGTAAGGAGAGATGGAGGGTGGTAGATAGATGTAATTTAATTTATAAAATATATGTACTTTGTATTTTAACCAGTTTTACATCCCCATACAGGTTGTTTTTGTTTGTGGATGATGGGATGTTTATTTTTTGTTTTCAACCTATCTTTGTGACTTTAACATCTTTTTCAAAGCTATTTCATTTAAAAGCAACATTTTATTTTTTACGTTGTGTTTTTTTAATTGTTGATCAATTTTGGCAAATGAAGGATGCGCTTTTGAACAAACAAATCTGGATCATTAGATTGCTGTTATGTTTTTTCATTCAATTCTTTCAGTATTTAAATTCAGCTTTTATTTTTTTTAAATATATATTTTTCGGGTAACTTGGTTATCGGATTTTGTTTTTTCAGGAATGTGGAATGATGCAACATATATCTATATTTTTTTGCTTCATTTTGGATGGATCATTTGGATTGTATGGGAACCATCAGGATTGTTGGATTAATTGAGACTCTTGTGGATAGTTTACTTAACCCCTTAACTGCTGGGCCTTTTCCCACCCCAGTGATAATCTCTTTTTTGGTTCTTTAGGGTAGTTTGGGGTCAAGGCTCCAAAATGTTTTCCCCACATATGGTATCCACGCCAAGATTGCGTCCTTTTTTTCCAATATTCTGGGGATTCTAAAGGTAACCAGTGTTTGTGGATTCCCCTGGATGGGACTAAGAAAGCAGGCAGAGTATAGCTACATTTTGAGGGTTTTGGGAGAAATAGGAAAAAAGAACTCTGGATAAAAATGTCTGTATTTTCTCCTAAAAATGGCATCAACAGTTTGCTGTATTAAAGTCATCATTTTCTCAACTTTCAGGAACATGCAGAGCTGAATAAAAAAACACAAATTATGTACCACAGATTTGGCATTTTTTAAAGAGGTAGCCCATTTTTAGGTCTCGCCTGAGCCAGCGCATGCGCTGCTGAGACTTTTAGTAAGTGGGCTCAGAAAATGCTACCATGGCCGGCCTAGAGCTTGCGGTTACGCGTGCGGGCGGGCGCTTACAAGCAGAGGCGCCATCTGGCTTTCCGTCATGCTCATTAAGTGCAGCGCTCGCAGTGCGCGATCGCGATCACTTTCACTTTCACTTTCGCGGCCACGTCACTTTCACGGCCAATGCTTGCTTAATTCGCTGTGGTTTCGGAGCTTGGTGCAGTGGAAACAGGGTCTGCGTTCGAGAGTAGCCTTTGCGTTAACCCTTTCAGTGCTGGAGGCCGCATTAACACCATTGCAGGAGCAGCATGTGTAAACACGCTCTAGTGTGCAGCACAGCGCCAAAAAAATAATTTATAGTACCTCAGTGTTGCATTCATGCAGTGGTTTATTGTAGCTGCTCTTGCAATATGAGTCCCTTCTAATAAATGAAGTTAATGTGAGGAAAAGTGATGTGCTTTAGACAGCCTGGAGCTGTCTGACAGAAAGTCTTAAAGTTAGGATTTTTCTCAGTGTAGGAGTAGTAAAGTTAGGACTCCTAACTTTACTACTCCTAAACTGAGGAAAATCCTAATTTTCAGACTTTCGGTATTCACAGAAGGCATTTAGGAGTCCTAAAGTTAGGAGTCCTAAGTTTACTACTCCTAAACTGAGAAAAATCCTAATTTTAAGACTTTCGGTATTCACAGAAGCCATTTAGGAGTCCTAAAGTTAGGACTCCTAACTTCTGTGAATACCGAAATGAGTAAGTGCCTTCTGTGAATACCAAAATGAGTAAGTGCCTTCTGTGAATACCAAAATGGTAGTAAGTTTAGGATTTTGTCTTAAGTTAGTTCTGTGAATCGGGCTCCCTGTCACTAGTGACAATGAGTCAAGCTGTGCATGCACCCGTGTGGGGATACTGAGCTGAAAACCCCTCAATAAATAGCTGCAGGGAACGAGCCGTAAGACTTGGACGGGACCACGAGGGGTTCAATGAGTTCCTAGCGCACAAAAAAGCGAACAACTAATCGACCGTGGAATACTTCATTTACCAACTTCGCCCGACTTCTTTTACGGAATATAACTTGTCCACACAAAGGAAGTTTTACGAGAGAAATTTCTGAAACAACCTTTGGCAACAGAACCGAACAGCTAAAAAGCACTTTGGTTTAATTTCACCGTGCAGGCCTAGTTTTAGCGAAACGTTTTCTTCTGCTATTTTTCGAAAGCTTGCAAACGTCCTGACAGACATGCATTTTTGTAAAGTAAAAAAAAATACAGGTAGTTGACAAGAAAAAATCCCTTGCAAATCCTGACCGATGACGGGGTGGTGGGGGGGAGCACGTGCGGCGACTGTCACTAGGGGCATCAACGTTTTCTTTTTAATTGTATTTGTATTTTCTTTTTCCAAAAATTAAACACACGTTCCACACAGATAATTAAACTCAAGTTTAAGTCAATTTTAAAAAAAGGTATGTACATTGTAGTATAAATTAACACAGCTAGTCAAAAGTATGTAATAATGAGAAGCAAATCCATATGTAACAGCCCAGCCTATATAATAGATGTCCTTATATGTGGGAATGTATTATCATCTTCAAAACAAGCATTGGCATAGCCAATAGGTCTCGCCTTTGGGAACTTAGAAGTATTTAACCATGCAACAGTTAATGTTGTTGCACCAAGGATATTGTGCTGCATAACTAAATACTTATAAGGTCCCAAAAGCGAGACCTATTGGCTATGCCGATGCTTGTTCCTATTTTCTTGTGTTGGCAAACTACTTCCAGTTTGTGGGAGAAACCAGCATGAAACCCATGGGTGATCCAGGAAAGCTATAGATTTTTGGAACAAATACAAAATTCCAAATTAAGCAATTGGTCATATGTGTAGATCTGTCAAGGTTTTCCAAAGGAACTAACTATTGAAATATAGAAATATTGGAAATGAGTGGGAAAAATAATAATTTGTGACAATGTTTTCATCTGTAACTTTTTGTCATGATGGCCGATATATAAAACCAGTGTACCATTATGCTAGCTCGACCCTTCTAGTTCTGCGGATATATAGGGTTTGTAGGCTTTCCGGTGCTAAGCACCGGCATTTAATTGGTTTCCAGTGCTCAACACCAGCACCTAATTCTCAGCACCATACTTAGAACAGTCCACCACATGGTGGCGCTGCTCATCTAATTAAGAGATGAGCAGAATAACGGTAGTTTAGGAATCCAATCTACATTAACATTTCTAATACCTGCCTCCCCAGCCATTCCTTTAGCTTTGGGGACCTGGAATAATCTGAACTGTCGCATTTACATGCGAGAGAGATGGTTAGGAGTTGTTTTGGCAGCCATGACTAGGGTGATGGGTGGTGCAAGCTGCAGAGGCCTCCTGGTCAGAGCCCTGGCACTTGATATTTTCCAAATTAAGCACTGGGTATCATAGAAACTAATGTATTTCTGAAATCGGTGCAAGATATGGAGTTTAGGAGCAGTGGTGATTTGTACATTTCGCATCTGTGGGTACCCATACTAGCATTTGACTTAGAGAGTAGGTTACACACTGGCTTACATTTGAAAGGCACAAATGCAGCAAAATCTAATTTGTAATAACAAAATTCTAATATTCTATGCTCCCACATGTCTTCCGTTAAAAATGGTACCTCACTTGTGTGGGTAGGCCTACTGACCGCACCAGGAAACATCCCAAAACGCAACATGGATACATCACATTTTTCCATTCAAACTAAGCCTTTTTTGCAAAGTGGTTAGCTGTGGATTTTTGGCCCTAGCTCAGCTGGGATCTAGAAAAACCTAGCAAACTTGCACATTTTTGATAACTAGACACCTGGGGAAATCCAAAGTGGGGTGACTTGTCTAGCTGTCAGCAGTTTTTTTATACCCAGAATCCATTGCAAACCTCAGACCTTGACTAAAAATAATATTTTCCTCACATTTCTGTGACGGAAATTTTGGAATCTGTGGGGAGCTACAAACTGCCTTCCACCCAGTATTCCTCTAAGACTCCTGATAAAAGTGGTACCTCACTTGTGTGGATAGTCCTACTGCCCACGTCAAGAAACGACCCAAAACGCAACATTGATACATCAAATTTATCCACTTAAGACTAACCCTTGTTTTGCAAAGTGGGTAGCTGTGGATTTTGGGCCCTAGCTCAGCCAGCACCTAGGAAAACCAGGGAACCTGCACATTTTTGAAAACTAAACAACTAATGCAGTCAAGTAGTGTGTGAATTGCATGATTTTTACTAGGCCATTTTACCCAGAACCCCTTGTAAACGTAAAACTTTGGTAAAAAACACACATTTTCCTCACATTTCTGTAAGGGGAAAGTTCTGGAATCTGCGGGGAGCCCCTGAGTTTCCAAATGTCCCCCAATAAGACTGGTACCCCACTTTTGGGGCCAGCCCACAAGACCACAGCCCAAAAGGCCCTACAGCTGTATGTCCTTAGAGGAACAACAATAGGTGTAGCTGCAGTATCTGGGGCCACCCTCACAAACCTTCGAAACACAGACATTTTTGAAAAGTAGACATCTATGGGATTCTAAGGTGGTGTGTCTTGTGTGGATACTGTGAGAGGAATTGATCAAATCAAAGTCAATAGGAGCTCTTGCAAGGGGACTCCCAATGACCCCAGTTTGATCTATTTTGTTGCAGGCAGTAGGCCCAATCACACACTTGGCGCAGTGTTTTTATTGGCATAAGTGGGGAATACTACGTTGTAGGAATTTTGTGGATTTCCAAATGTTTCTAATACAGAAATAGATGCACCACCCTGGAATACCCTGGGTGTCTAGTTTTAACAAATGTCTGTGGTTGATAGGTCTCCATGGGTTTTGGCTGAGCAAGCCCCCAAATCCTGTAGGTACCCCTATTTCTGATTTCTCCTTGTAGCACTATTGGGACTTTTGTATCAAGGTTTCTTGGCCCACTCACACAACTTGGATACCACTTTTATTGGGAGACCTGGGGAAATGCTGTCTGGTATGGATCTTGTGGATCCCCACAGATTACATAATTTTTCCTCAAATAAATAGGAGGAAAATGTGTGTTTTTAGTCAAAGTCTGAGGTGTGCAGGGCATTGTGGATAAGAAAATTGTGTGGGATCTATGAGAAGCACACATCCCTGGACTCCACCGGATGTCTAGTTTTCAGAACTGTCAGGGTCTGGTAGGTTTTCCCTGGTGGCTACCTAACCAAGCTCAAAAAATGCAGGCATTCACCATTTCGGGAATCAGCCACGCTCTCCTGTCCCATATGTAAAAATAACACTCAAAATAATCAAATGTCCTCTCGCTTGCCATTGGGATGGGATACTTTATTTGATTTATCTTTGGAGTTTTCTATAGCGCTGGCCAGACCCGAAGGTATCGGAGCGCTTTACAGCAATCGACATGTGAGAGACATACAATCTGGCAAAAAAGGAGTATACATAATAGTTCAAGACGCTTTGAGAGGTTCAGCAAAAGTGCATCTTGAAGCATGGAGAACAAGTAGTGTTCAAATTGTTTTCCATGGTGTGCTGGCTTGAGAGCATCAACGGTCGCTATCGGTTCGGGAGAGCTCGCTTGAGGAAGAGGTCTTTGAGCTGCCTCTTGAATTTTAGGAAGGAGGTGATAGTCCTGATATGGACTGGAATGGAGTCACATAGTTTTGGCGCTTTACCAGCGAAGGATCGGGCTGCGGTTTTTTGTTTGCGTGTTTTCAAAGGGATGAGGAGTAAGGTGTTGGTGCTCCTGAGGTTCCTTGCCTGGCCGGCTTTCTTGAGCTTAGATGCCAGGTATTCAGGTTTCCCTGTGTGCAGGGCTTTATGTGTAAGACAGGCAGTTCTGAAGCTAGCTCGCATTTCGACTGGGAGCCATTTTAGTTCTCTGAGTGCGGGTGAGATGTAATCATATTTCTTGACTCCGGTGACCATTCTAGCTGCTGCGTTGAGGGTTGTTCTGAGGTAGGCTAGGTGGGATTTTGCTGTACCTGTGAGGATTGCATTCCCATAATCGAGTCTAGACAGCACCAGCGATTGAGTTGCTTGTTTGAGGTCTTTGGGGGGGAATGAATGGAGTTTCATGTTGAGAAAGGTGCTTTTTGCTTCATTCTTGATGTGTTTAGCCTTGTCAAGTTTTGGATCTAGGGTGATTCCCAGCGATTTTACAGAGTCTGCCAGGGTGAGATTGCCGTTGAGAGCATCAATAGCTTTTAACCATTCTGAGATTAGGGGATTCTCTTCTTTGTTGGAAATGAGAAGGATTTCTGTTTTGTCTTGGTTGAGCTTTAGATGATTTCTTGTTAGCCAGAGTTGGACCTCTCTTAGAGTGTTGTTGAGTCTCTGAATGTCCTCAATGGAGGAGGTTTCTAGGTAGATCTGGGTGTCATCTGCATAGAGGTGGAAGGGGATGTTGGCTTTTTTTGAGTATGTTGGTGGGTGGTTCCATGTAGATGTTGAAAAGTTGCGGAGAAAGTACTGATCCTTGGGGGACACCCCTGCTGATGGGGTGTATGTCAGACATGAAGTTTTTGATTTTTATTCTTTGGGAGCGGTTGTGGAGGAAGGAGGAGAACCAATGTAGAACCATCTCATCCACTCCTACCCTTACTTGAAGGACCTTGATGAGTCGACTATGGTCAACCGTGTCGAAGGCTGCCGATAAATCCAGGAGAATGAGTAAGCAGCATTGGTCCGCATTGAGTGACTTGTGGATATCGTCTATGACGTTGAGGATCGCGGTCTCAGTGCTGCAGCCTGTCCTGAAGCCCGATAGGTGGGGGTCTAGAAGGTTGATGTTGTTTATGTGTTGAGTCAGTTGTGGGAGGACGCACCTTTCTAGGATTTTGGAAAGGAGAGGGAGATTGGAGACGGGTCTAAAGTTATTCAGATCTTTGGGATCCAAGCCAGGTTTTTTCAGTAAAGGAGTCACTTGGCTGACTTTCGGGCAGTTAGGTATGTCTCCGGTTCTTAGGGAGGTATTTATGATTTTGCATCAGAGCGTTGCTAGGGAGAGTTTGAGTTTCTTGGCCAATTGGGCGGGAAGAGGATCAAGGATGTGAGAGGAAGGTTTGGCGGATAAGATAAGATTGACTATCTCCTCTTCTGAGATGGGATTGAAGGATTTCCAGGGTTTCAGGGGGGTTGGGTGTGGCGTCTTCTGTTCTTAGTGGAGAGGTCTTGTGAGGGGGACTGAGGTTGTTGACCAATGAGAGCTCCATCTTGGTGATTTTGTCGTTAAAGAAGTTTGCGAAGTTGTCACACCGCTCTTTGGAGGCTCGACCTGGGGATGTAGGGGGCTTGGAAGTTTGCTGCCTAATGATGGTGAAGAGTTCTTTGGGCCTGTTTTTTGCGTTGTTTAGAGTGCTGCAGAAAAATTTGGATTTTTCTTCTTTATGTGTTTTTTGTACTTTGCGCAAACTGAATTGAGTTGCTTGAGGAGGATTTTGGAAGAGTTGTTTTGCCAGAGTCTTTCTGTAGCTCTGAGTTGTCGCCTTTCAGCATTGATGTCTGTGTTGAACCAGGATCTGGATGGAATGCTCCTTACTCTTTATAGTTTTTATGGGGCAAGTTGGTCCAGAATGGAAGTCATATTAGTGTTGTAGAGAGAGGTGAGTTTGGTTGTGGAGAGATCCTTGGTGAGGATGGGACGGAGAGAGCTTACCTTTTCCTCTAGGTCAGCCAAGGAAATCTGATTCAGGCTTCTCACCCATTTAGGGGATTCATACGTGAGAGATTGTTCTTGGGTCATTTGGTTGATGTGGAAAAGGATGATGTGATGGTCAGACCAGTCAACAGGAAGGGTGTGGTCGATCGTGATTGTGTCTCTTTGGGCAATAATGGCATCTAGGATAGCTCCATGGTTGTGTGTTTCATCTGAACAGAATTGGGTGAGGTTGTTGGTGTGGAGGAGATCCTTCAGGGTTTGTATTAGCAATTTGTTTTCTTTGTTCCAATGTAAGTTGAGGCCCCCCAGAATTAGGTTGTTAGCATCACAGAGCGAGCATTTGGCAATCAGGTCAGACAGTTGTTCACCGAATGTGTTGGTGTTGCCTGGAGGATGGTAGAGGAGATGACAGAGTAATGGATTTTTGTCCCTTGTCTAAATGGTGGCGGTTAGGTATTTAAAGGAGTTATAGTTGAAGGTGTCGGTTTCCGTTATGGAGATGTTGTTCTTGTGAATGATTGCTGTGCCTTCTCGTTGATCCTTTCTGTCTTTATTTATGATTGCGAAGCCTGGTGGTACTAGCATGTCCAAGATAGGGTGAGATGAATCGTTTAACCATGTCTCGGTGATAAATGTAATGTCTATGTCATGTGTGAGGATTGATTCTGACAGCTCTGTTGATACATTAGTCTGCAAGAGAGCAGAAAGACTGTTGAGACTTTGAGGGTGATAGTGGAGCCTGATGTTAGAGTAGGCCATACCCACTACATTATTTTATTAAAAAATATATATTCCTGCCATACAGTGGGCTTTCTGCCCTCCCAGAGGCAAATTGGGAGAACACCTCCTGCCTGCTTCTGGTTTGTCCCTTTTGAGGCGTGGCCAATGCCAGAGTGCAACAGCTGTAGCACTTTGTTTTGCCCCAAAAGCAAAATCTCTGGTATGAGGTGGATTTTCTACCCCCTGGGGGCAGGCTTTGGGCAACCTCCCCAAGTGGGACAACCGTCCCATCTGCCCCCGGGGTGGCAGACAGATACAGACAGATACTATTGACCCCAATGGGGCACAGGTATAGCTTGATGCCAGGGTAAGTTAGCACATAGTTTTGGAGTCGTTTGGAAATCCCTTGCGTCTAGTGGGCTGTTTGCCAACCTTGGGGGGGTGCAGTTCAGGGGTAATCACCCCTATCTGACCCCCAGGGAGCAGAAAGACTGATGCCCCATTTAACTGGGGGTGGTGGCATGGCCATGCCCATGGTGGGTGGCCCCGAAGGGAAAGATCGGGAGTAAGTACCACCATCTGCCCATCTGCAGCAAGACTGAATCCTAATTTAATTTGGGTGAGCCATGGCTATGGTGGGCAGCCCCCACGCCAATATTTTATTTAAAAAACTCTTTATTTTGTTTTTTAGGGTGGGAGCATGGCCAATCCCTCTATATTTTAAAACGATCTTTCCCCGGTGGCTAGTTGGCTTTCTGCCGTGGGCACAGATTGTGGTACTTACCCCATCCTCCCCCCGGGAGCAGAAAGACTGGGTCAATTAAATGTTCTGGGGGAGCACTAGCCCTGCCTAAGGGGCCGCTCCCCCATCCCTGGTGGCTAGTGTGTGGCCCGTGATTAGGGATCTCTCTCCTGTGGCAATTTCCAAGCACGGATCCACCGGGCAAAGGTAGCATTGGAAAGGGGAGATTCCTGCCTTTCCAATGCTACCTCTACTAAAGGAATCAGTTATTGGGTGGCTGAGATATGCCCACAAGCACTTATTTAGTGAAAGTAAAATGAGCCCATTGGCTTATTTTACTTTCACTTTCCTGTACTGACGTCAGTGGGCTCTGTCATTCATTGCAGGACTAAAAAAAGTGACCAGGCTGCTCTGGAAGCTCTTCCAGATCAGCCTGATGTAGAAAAATAATAAAGGACCAGAGGGGTCTTTAAGTTCCTTTCCAGTGTCGGTTAAGGGTAGCACTTCGCAAACTGCGTAGTAACTTGTTCGCACTGTGCCAGATGTCGCTTTCAATGATTGGACAGTGCGGACAAGCAACCGGCACTGTGCAATCATTGAAAATGGCATCTTGCACAGTGCGAGCTGTAGTTTTCTGCTGCTCGAGTAGATTTTTACTCGAGCGGCAGCTTTCTCAACGAGAACTGGTAGTTTCTCATCGCGAGCGGTCGCGAGCATACGCGACCACTCGCAATGAGAAACCTGACCTCCTCGCGCTGGGAATCTCGGCGGGAGGTTTATTTTCCATGCTCGTGATCGCCAACTTGATGTTGCTGATCGCGAACAAGGAAAAAGTGTCGCCGGGATGGCATTTTGCTTGCTCGCGGTCGCCAACTTGACGTTGAGGACCGCGAGCAAGCAAAAAATGACCGCAGCACTACGCAACACTACGCTACGTGTGTTCGCACTGTGCTATGTGCAATTCGCGTAGTGCGAAGTAGCGCGAACTTCGCAAACTACGCGAGCGTAGCGTAGTGCTTTGCCCAGGCTTAGTTAAGGGGCAACACCTGCACTGGGGAGATTGTGTGGTCTTCCCCCATAGACCAACGTCCCCTCTTAGTTTTTACAGGAGAGTAATTTTAGAAGGTGTTATCTATGGTTAGAAGTGTAGGATGCAGGTAATATTTTCAAGGTACTCAAGGAAATCAATGTGAGGGAGTGAGAAGCAGAAAAGGAATGTTCACGCAGCTTTCTATAGCAATGCACAAAACATCGAGGAGAGTGAAACCACACCATTCTCGGGAACCAGAGTCTCTTTTAGAAATTGTATTGAGACACTCAACAGCTGTTTTTTGTCAGGAGTATGTTCTATCCACGATGTACTAGAAGCTGGTAGCTTCATCATAGGATCTTACCTCCATCAGGAGGAAGAGTCTCGAGGTGTGGAGAGGTGGTGGGATCTGTGAGAAAGTGCAGTGAAGTAAAATTACCTCCTACCCCACAGATATGCTATCTATTAAAACTGGAGTGGGGGTAAGATTACAAACAGTGAGGTGTTGGGGATTAGTTATATATCCCTCAATATGCCCAACATGTTTCAGCCTACTTGCACCTGGAAAGGTCGTTGGCTTTCTTCAGGACCATAATACGTCAGATCCCTTATGTTACCAGATGGGACAATCCCCACTGGAACTCTGGATGTAAGGTTAATGACTTAGTTAGTCTGGGAAATGAATTGCTATTCCCTTGAATGGGAAATTCTAAAGCCCCATAGGATGCAGGGAGGAGGCGGGTAATTTATCAGTGCAGCTTTTGTCGCTACTTGGCCATGCTCCACTAGCGGCGTCCTCTCCAACCAACATTTTACAATATTGTCAAGGTAGTCTGACGCTCCCATGATAGGAAATTGATTCATTTTGCCAGTAATCTTTCAGATAACTGAGAGTTCACACTGCCTGACAATGATTTTACCATTCTCATTCCTGATAATGTTGTTCTTTTTTCAATATTACACGGAAAATATAAAAGTTGGGGTGACTTTTTCCAAATGTGTTGTTGAAAGAATTATACCAACTCTATGGCATTATTGGTTTTTGCACCTCCCCTAAGCAGGTTGAGTTACAGTTACACTATTCAATGGGAAACCTTGGTTTCTTTCTGTGACCTGACTGGCTTAGATGGCCAATCCAGGTGTTTTCAAAGTAATTTAGAAGTTGGGCCAATTTTTCCTTGTTTCATGTAATATATTCGGATTGGATAATTGAAGTGTAAAAGGCATCCACACATTTAGGTGGTAGAAAAACTAAATGTAGTTAGTTTTTTTTCAGTTCATATTGCAGTTTACTATTTGACATTTAATCCTTATCTAAAAATGTTTTTGAAAAGTATGCCAATATGCTTGAGAAAAGTGAAAAAAAATCCTTGAATTTAAGGATAAATTCGAGTAATTGTATTAATCATTTTGCAATTTGATGTCAATTATGATTTTCCTATGACTTTGATTTGCTGTTTTAGATTTTACAACTGATAACAATTCAGTGTAAGTTGGGGATTGTTTGTCAGGCAATAAACAAATGGGTATGTAGTGTTGTTAATGTTTGCTTGAATAGTATACATTTGGGTGAATCGAGGGGGAGGTGATTTAAAAGATCAACTCATAATCCAATTTGTGCTATTCTCCAGGGTTACTGTGTTATGTACTGTGCAAAAGATTAGTATTCATGACAGATAGTTTTCATTATCATAGAGTAGAAAGGGTTCATTAGAAAAGGAAACAGTATGTTCAGGGGGGATGTTAATGTCAGAGTAGGTTTGAGGAGTTACTCTTTAGTGACTAGCTTATTTTTGTCATTGAACCATTCTCGTAAAAATTTGTGTTCGTGGACATACTTCTAACAATGTTCATGGAGATGCTCCGGGCTACTTCCCTCAAAACTAAGCCAACGGGTTCATTGGAGGTGCCTGCAAGTAACTTTATTTGCTGAATATTGCCCCCTACTACAATCTCCTTTGCAGAGGTAGAGTGGTTATCTTATGTGGGTCTTTCAACTGTGTGGCCAAGAGTAACCGCTCTGCCTTTTCAGTGGGATGAGAAAATTCAACATACCTCCAATGACTGCTTGACTCAGTTAATCTCTCCTTACAATAAATGAGCATTCTGCATGCCATCTTATCAGCAATTTTCACTTGTCCCAGGTCTAAATATTACGGGGTCAATGGTGTACTTATGGGCACATTCAATAAGGTTCTTCAGAACCTTTGCTTCACTATGGATAGGCCCTCAATATGGGAGTACCCCCACAGCTTGGCGCCTTAAAGGACAGCCCCCAAGGCCTTCACATTATAAATTTCCAATGCTAAAGCCATCCTTTTTGATATGTTATCCTGTTGATTTTTCCTATGTGTGCTGTCTGCTGAATCAGAGATTTAGATTTAAAGAATTGATTTTATCTGAAGAATGATTTTGAGATGTGAGATTCCCAGTGTGGGGCTTGGTCATCGAGTCTGATTAAAAGAGAGGCCATTTACCACAAGGAGTGAGACTGAATCTAATTAGTGAGATTTTATTGGGAGCTAATCATTAGAAGCTGCTATGGGGCCATGGGGCGGGCGGGGAAGGGGAGACAGGTGGGAGGTGTTTAAATAAAGAAAATTGGACTTACCTGGCCGCACCGCCTCTCCTCCTGTCTTCTTACTTCGACGAGGCAGGAACAGGAAGGAAGCACCCAGGCTCCCTAGCCAATTACGACACTGCTGATTACAGCATTGTTATTGGTCTGAGGGCCGTGGCTCGGCGCTCAGAAAGGAAGTAGGAGTCTGGGTATGTTCTCCACCCAGGCAAGAACATGCGAAGTGCGCATGCTGGTTTGGCCGGCCCGAGACGGCCGACCAAATCATCATGTGTACTTGAGTGCACATACCACTCCTCCCCCTCCTGTCTGACAGCCCAGCCACCTCAGTACAATAAAAATATAATGATAATAACATTATGTTATTATTATTTTATTTTTCATGTGGGGTGACGCTTCTCTGCCTTAGCGGAGGAGCCGCCACTGGAGCTAATATGCCACTGTGCTCTCGATTAAATCCTGTGGAGCCAAGAAAGACTAAGCAGACCCAGGCATCCAATTTACTCAAAGCAGGGCGAAAACAGAAGCTACACACTTGTCAAGGGGTAGTCCCTAAGAAGGAGGTCAAGTAGGAGCTATGCTAGTATTGTCAGTCCATATTCTCACTGTAAGAAAGTCATATGGAGTAAGAATTTCCTACTGTGGGTTATTTCTGTATGTCTGATTAGTTGTTTCAAAGAATAATGCGTTATGTTCCAGATTTCTTAATATTATTCTGAGACTGCCTGTTTGTGTCTAGTTGTGAGTCTTATTGACTTCACCAACTCAAAAAAGGCACTGTAACCTCTTTGACATGCAATCCTACAACTAAGGTTGTGCGAATGGAGCAACTCCGCCTGAGTTTTTATGTAACTGCAGAATTCCACGTAGTGCAACTCTGTGAGCTCCGCCCACCCCAGTTGATGCATGCACTTTAATGTCATATAATTCAACTACAAACATGTAGCGGTAACACAATTGCAAACGGGACTGGGCCCCTAAAGAGCCTAATCACAAGGATACATGAGGGGCGGAGACAGCGCAAGGGAGTGGAGCGAGCTGTCTCAGGACAGAACAGCAACTAAGGGCTTCCAGCCAAAGATTTACACAAAATTTTCATTTTTGAAGGATGCTGGGTCATTTTTGAGCTCTTCAATCGGTGATCTCAAGGGACTCCCCTCTCCCCTGGAGCCTGACGGGGTAGTACAAAAAGAAGGGGGGCTGCAACAGGAACCGCACCATCAGCAGGCAATGAAGCCTCTGATAGCAAAAAAATGTAAAATGTAAAACAACACAAGATGCAAGAGGTACTTATACAGGGGCTGTACAAGGAGAAGGACAAGGATGTGGCGCCGAAGGTGAGGAACTGGCAGAGGGCATTTCTAACACACTCAAACCCACCAAGCAGGAATTGCGGCTACAAGTCTCCGTGGGGAAAGCAAGAGTACTGAAAGTAGAGCCCTTCACGACAAATGGGATTATCCGCTTGAGCCAAAGATCATAATCCTGCCTACTCCGTCGCCAACAACAGCAGAAATAGGGTTAGAATCTAGCAGTCATGTGTCTACCAAAGATGCAACATCTAACTTACCTAGCTCGCTGATCAATATTGACCTGCATGCCCCAAGACAGCCACAAATCAGGGATCTCGACGTCTCAGCTCAAACAGTAGATAAACTAGCAACCGATAGCAGCAACCTGGTGGGGGAGCACCACAGTACACCAGGCCCCAGACCATCATAATCAATCTCACCATGACCCAGAGGGGTCTGAGAAAGAGGCAGCGAAAAGTGTAATAACAGAAGAGACAGAGAATGAATCAACGGAAACCTCCAAACCGGGAAACACTTCATATCTTACAACAGAGGAGTGGGAGAGATTGGTAGCGTCATACTCCCCAGTCATCCCACAGGAGGACAGTAGCAAGCAAGAATTCGACAAAAACTTGGCTACGGAAAAGTCTCCAAAGGGAGTGGAAAATGCATGGTCCCCCTACTACACACTCTACAACTTTCAATAAAAGCCATGTCGTACCACTCTGACAAAATGGATATTCAACTATCCCTCCTAAACTTTTTGGCTGTACATGTGTCTAGTATTGACAACAAGATATCAGATATGAGTAGTATGATCAAGAGGGTCAAAGCAGAAACAAAAATAACACAGGCGAGTTGTACCTGCCACACCATTGTGGATAAACTTACAATAATTCCATCATTACTGAGGGGACTTCTGTCTGATTTAAAAAAGGTAACCAGCAACGTAAAAAAAGAATCGCACCCTGGCCACGGCGAAGAGCTGACAGCCCCATATTCCAGCGACTCAGGGGGCTTAAACCAGCAGAGACCTGAAAGAAAACCCCCAGTACCACTTGTAATGACAATGGAACAACAGAGCAAAAGTCAACTGGGCAAAGCAGAAAGCATTGTAATATATCAGTCCAACAATTAGGCAGCACAGCCCATGTGGAGGTTACAACCGGCCCAGTTGGAAGACTCTGAGTTTCGGGAGGCAGTTGGTGAAGCGATCGGAGAGTATTTCGAGCTTAACACGGGGACTGCCTCCTCTGCACTGGTGGAGTGGGAGGCTATGAAAGTCACCCTGCAGGGGAAATGCTTGGGGTTGGGTTGTGAGATGCGACAGCAGGTAACCTCGGATTTGGTTAAGGTGGAAAAACGCTTGTTGCCATTAGAATCTAGGGCTGTGACAGATGCCCGGGGGATTGGCCAATTTAAAAGAAGCGCGAAAGAAGCACTTTGAGCTTCTTGAATGACAGCATTGCTTTAACTTTGCAGCACACTCCTAATCAGTACACGCCAAAGTGGATCGTTCCGGGCCTCTCCTTGCTTGGCTGATAAAACAGGAGCAATCGGGTAGGCAGATTACGGCTCCACGTTCCCCAGGTGGAGAGCTTTGATTCACACAGTTGGAGATCCATAGGGAACTGATGGCTCATTTCATGAAGCTGTATAGAGCTGGTCCGCAGCCCTCGGAAGATGAGATTCAGAAATCTTTAGAGCAACTCCTGGTCCCAGTCTTGACACCTGACCAGCGACTTGACCTAGATGCTCTGCTAACGACTGATGAAGTGCGAGGTGCAATGAGGACTCTGCCGTCCGGCAAGGTCCCTGGTCCCGACGGTCTCCCCCATGAATTTTATAAAGCATATGTGGACGCCCTGGGCTCCCAGCTTCTCCGGGTATACACAGAGGCACTTGAATCTCTTGTCCTCCCTGCTTCAATGACGGAGGCTACGTTGATTACACTCCCCAAACCAGGTAGGGACTCTACTTCCGTGGGGGTGTATTGTCGTCTGGCACTCCTGAATGGGGATTATAAGATATTAGCAGGTATCCTGGCTGGTAGATTGGGGCCGTTGGTTCCTCAACAGGTCCACCAGGACCAGAATGGATTTGTACCGGCTCGTAACACATCACTTAAAATTCTGCGATTGCTAAGGGTGATGAGCTGTACTACCTCTTACTGGCCAATGGCTGGCTGTGTAGTGCTGTACCCGGAGAAGGCCTTCGACACAGTCGAGTGGTCTCTCCTGTTTGCAGTGCTCCATCGCTACGGATCTGGACCCTACATATTAAGCCTTATTGGATAGTTGTACGGGGCTCCGACGGTTCGATTGCGGCTGGGATCGCTTTTTTCCAAACCCATTTTGATTGGACGGGGGACTTGTCAGGGATGCCCTCTTTCCCCCCTGATCTTCGCTTTGGTCATTGAACCTTTAGCGATGGCATTGCACGCCTCAGCACCAGACTGGGGGATACCCCTTGGGGATGGCATACATGCGGTTTCGCTTTATGCTGATGACATCTTATTGTATGTATGTGATATCCCGGCGATTCCGCAGATCATCCCCGCCACGTTGAAATCTTTTTCATCATTGTCTGGGCTAAGGGTCCATTGGGGTAAATCCTGTCTATACCCATTTAATCCTGCTACAGTGGATCCGGGCTGGATCGTAAATGGGACGGCGGTGCAGTGGCAACTGATGGCGTTCAGATACTTGGGTGTTCGTATCTACCATAACACACAAGACCTTATGGATGGGAATATCACAAGGGCGGTTACTGCACTCAAGTCTTAAATTGAATTCTGGAAGATGCTTCCCTTTCAGTCATAGGCAAGGTGGAGTTAATCAAAATGGCAATGTTACCACGTCTTCTTTATTACTTTGCTACCTTACCGCTCCACCGATCAGTGTCCTATTTCCTATCTTTGGAGAGGATTGCTTGTGATTTCATCTGGAATAACTTGCGATGCCGGGTGGCATTGTCAAAACTATATCTACCTCGTTTAAAGGGGGGGCTGGCCCTGCCAAACTTTAAGCATTACCACCTGGGGTCTCAGATCTTGTGGGTGGCGAAATGGGTGGAGGAGCTCCATTTGTCGGACTTGGCGGAACAGGATCCTCCATACTCCCTAGACAGGATTCTTTATTTATTTCATCCCTGTAATAAACTGAATGAACCTCTTCCCTTGCTGGTATCGATAGCGTGGTAATGCTTTCGCAGGGCACTGCGTCTTACTAGAAGTGTAATACCATATGCACCCATTGTACCCACACTGGGAATGCCGACAGGGCGGGTACATGTTCGGAATATAGACCTTGTCTCATGGGTGGACGCTGGTGTAACCACCCTTGGAGACTTATACGAAGACGGAGCACTACGGTCGTTTCTCGCTACCTCGAATGAAGAGGATGTACCTCCTGGTCAATTTCTGAATCATGCCTCATGGACGGCCGCAATGAGACATTGGTGGGGGGACGTAACACAGGAACCCCCGACGAACCTCCTAGTGCAATATGTGCATGTTATGGGCATGGGATGCCACTTGGCGAAATGGTTCGCAGACTCGATCAGGGGACATACCTTTGCGGATTTAACGCCACTGCGAGTTAAATGGGAGGCAGACCGGGGGAGGCCTTACTCAGAATAGGAATGGTCTATGGTTCTGGAAAGCCCTAAACAATTCCCCAGAAACGCTCTTTTCAAGTTAATTCAATTTTATATTGTGCAAGGGCATATCTCTCCCCGGATAAAATTAACAGGTATTTTAATAGACAAGTGGAGGGCTGTCCGCGCTGCATGTTGGTAGATGCAGATATTTTACATATGCTCTGTTCCTGTCCCGCTCTGCATATTTTCTGGGAGGGGGTGCTAGATGCTTTAAGCACCTGCACTGATAGAGAGGTGCCGAGGACGTGGGAGTCGTGCATCACTGGTGTGTTTCCAGAAATAAAAAACATAAAGCATCCACCAGGTTTCTTGATCTGGGCTTTATTGTGACTAAGTGTCTGATTACTCGTAAGTGGAAATCCGAGGAGTCCCCTCCGAGGAATGCCTGGTTCCTCTCCATGCTGAATTGGGTGAGGGCGGAAGCGGTCTCCCTGATACGGGAAGATACGCTGGGCTTGCACAAATTTCCCATCTTCAGTGAATGGAATACTATGTTGTGTGCCCGGCAGGGTCTGCTAGTGCTGGAGGCTCCGTGAGACGTCCCCCTTCCTGATGGCCAGTGAGACTGGCTTTAGTAGACCCATGTCCCAAAGGGAGTGTTGATATATTGACTGTAACCTCTATTCACTTCACTAGATGATCTAGATTTGCCGCAGTTTGTTTGGGAACTTTTAGGGTAGTTGTGGAGACCCTGCTCTCTGTTGCTGGGGGACCTTGATTCTCCTTCCTCCTTTCTTTTTTTTTTTTTTTTTTTTTATTGAGCAGAGCAAGAGGTTGGAAATACATTACAGAATACATTTTACAATCATATCATAGATAATATGGCATTAAAGTGCAATAGTATATAAAGAAAAAAAGCACTAATCAAAAGTGCAATGTGCCATGTGCAAAACAGCATTGACCACATATTTTAAGATAAAAAAAACGAGTAAAATACAAGTACACAAAACCACTAAAGTGCAAATGCAAGGCTTAAATAATCACAGTAATGTTAAAATAAAGGGAATTCATTAACATACAAACATCGATAAAAAACATACTTCGAAACGATTCACCACTTCCAGTATTTAAAATGTAATGTCTATAAAGTGCTAGTGCATTCTTGACAAAAAAGGAGGTTCACTTCCATACAGAGACCATGTAGGGAGAAGACTTCTGGCTATATCACTTCCAATATTTCATTTACTATTGAGTCTTCTCCAACCTTACGAAAAACTTCCAGTTTCGCTCAAACTTTTTTACAGCTCCTACCCTCCTATTTTTTTACCCTTTTCATTTTGTTAATCCATTTCATATGCGAGGGGGCTTCTGTAGATCTCCAATTTTGCAAGATTAATGAACGTGCAACCGCACTTGCAATAAATATAAAAACTCTTTCTGGTGTAGACTGTTGTATCCCTCCCTTAGAATAGCCGAATAGGACAGCGTCAGCTTCAACCGGGATTCTATTTCCGATTGCGCGCTCCATATCTGAAAAAACGGCTTCCCAGAAAGACCTGAGACCGGGACATACAAAAAAATATGGGGCCAGCCACCTTCCCCAGGTTTAGAACACCAAAAACACTTATCTTCCACCTCTGGAAACCTTTTACTTAGAGTAGAAGGTGTTAAATAAGCCAGCCACCTTGATAAAAAGGCCATCCTCCTATAATTGGCAGCGCGCAGCGCTCTTCCTCCTAAGTGGCTGATCCACTCCCACTCCCTTTCGGATAATCTGCAGTCAGTCTCCCGATTTATTTTTTCCAAATGATTCTGAATCACCAAAGGATATTTCGTTTTATGTAGCAACTTATACCAGTTGCCTATTCCTCGTAATTTGGCCCCATAAAGGGCCACTGCCAAATGATTAGGGGATTCAATTATACCCCCGGTGCTTCTAAACCAGGAGACTAAACGCAGATATTCGAAAAAGGCCGGTTTCCGATGGGTCCCTGTCCTGGCCAATATTTCCTGCCAGGAAATCAGCCTATTCTGTACTATGAAGTGTCTCAATTCGGTTAACCCAGAATTCTCCCAGACATTGATATGGCTCGCTTGTATCTGAAAACCGAGGCTGGCACATTCTCTTATGTGCAGATAGTGAAAGCCCATCAGATTCATTTCCTTAGAGACAGCTTGAAGTCTAAAAAGGAGGTCTTTTAAAGTTTTATATCAAGTTTTCTTAGGAAGTTTAGCAGTTTTTAAAAACACTGGAGTGGACGAACCAATTTCTAGCAGTATCCTATCAATAAAAAAAGTATCTCTACAAGAGCTAGATCCTAACAGCCCGGATACTAAATCGAGAAGGGCAGCTTCATAGTATAATCTTATATGTGGGAGCGCAAGCCCCCCCCCGAATCTATAGGCAATTGTAAAGTATTCAATTTAACTCTGGGGGCTTTCTTCTCCCAAATAAATTGTCTGAAAAGCGTATCCATTTCCCTAAAAAATACCTGATTAATTTTAATTGGAACATTGGAAAATAAAAAAATCAATAGGGGTAATATAGACATTTTAATTAATGATACTCACCCTACTATTGATAATGGGAGCAATGACCATTGCTCCAATAATTTACTTATTTTAGTCTTCATTCTTAAATAATTTAACTCAAATAGTTGAGAAAACTGTGAGGATACATATATCCCAAGGTATCTTATAGGGTCAGTTCTTAATGCTTGTGATTTCAAAGAGCAGGGAAATGCATCAATATCAGCGTTCATAGCAAGAACTTCTGTTTTATTTGCGTTGATTTTATAACCGCCTATTCTCTCAAACTGAGAGAATTCCCCCAAAACCTCCTCGAAATTAATCCTATTTGGGGCCAAGTATAAAATAATGTTGTCGACAAATAATTTAAGTTTAGGCATATCAGAAATTGGGGCATGGATAGCGGCATTATTTCGAATTTTTAAAACCAAGGGTTCAATAAAAAAGGTAAAAAGTAAAGGAGAAAGCGGACGACCTTGTCTCGTTCCGCGCCTAATTTTTATTGTTCCTGCGCAGCTAGCATTTATTACGAGCTTGGCTGTGGCATCCTGATAAATATTGTTTAACATCCTTACTACTTTTAAAAGGAAACCATATTGAGCCAAAGTAATGAATAAAGTTTTCCAATTTACAAGGTCGAATGCTTTTTCTGCATCGACCATTACAATGCTTGCAGGGATACGATTTGTATTGATATAATCTAAAGGCTGTATTAAAAATTGGGTATTGGCTGCTATTGATCTACCCGCAATAAAACCTGTTGGATCCCTATGAATTACTTCCTGACCAACAGGTAAGAAACCCTCAGCCCAAACCTTCATTAATAGTTTATAATCAGAATTTAAAAGACTTATGGGCCGATACGAATTCATATCAACGGGGTTCTTATCTTTTTTAACGAATGAAACAATAATCCCCTCTTTAAAATTGCCCGGGACCTGGCCCCCTTCTCTAATAAAGTTAAACAGATTTCTCAAGGGAACAAGTAATTCCCTTGAAAAGACTTTAAAAAACTCGATTGGGAAGCCGTCTTGCCCACAAGCTTTAGCACCCGCAGTTGATTTAATGGCCGCTAGAATTTCCCCTGCCTCAATTTCTCTTTCTAAATTATGGGCCCGCTCCGAAGATAGTTGAGGGAGATTCAAAGTTGAAAAATACTCTTTGATCGAGTTTTCCTGAATTACATATTCAGTGGAGTATAACCGGGCATAATGATCCAAAAAGAGTTGGGAGATATTGCTGCTATCAACTACTTCTAATCCAGTAGAGGGATCCGATATTTTTATTATTGAGGCAGATTCCTGTTTCTTCCTCGTGGAATTTGCCAGGAGTTTGCCAATTAATTGACTCTCCTCGTAGACCCTCTGTTGAAATAATTGAGAGTTACATACCTCTTCAACGATAAAAAAATCTTTCAATGCCATTTTTGCCTGATCATATTTATTTGGTAGAGACTGAAGTTGTAGGGCATACTCCTGCTCCAGTTCTATCTGTAATTGAGCTATCTTGTTCCTTCGAACCTTATGCTGAGCAGTAGTAAAAGCTATTATTAAACCCCGAGCTGTTGTTTTAAACCCTCCCCAGACAGAAAAGGGGGTAGCAGTATTTTCGTTAATCCGGAAGTATTCCCCAATCCAGACCCTAAAATCCTTTACCCATTCCTCATTTTGCAGTAGGAGACGATCTAGCTGCCACCTAGGCCGTTCCTTATTCTCTCCCTTGATTTTAATTTCGAGATTAATATAGGCATGATCTGAAAAGGGGTTGCATCCTATACCTACTTCTAAAATCTGAAGGGACCTGGAACTAAGGAAAAAGTCGATTCTGGATGCGGTTTGAAAGTGATGTGAATAAAAAGTAAAAAATTCCTTCTCCGCATTCCTTTCCCTCCAACCATCTACCAATTGGAATCCCTTAATAATAGTTTCCAGAGCTTTTTTAGTATTCGGTTTTAATTGTCTCCTCTGTTTATTTGTCGTGTCTTTTCTCGGGTCCAACATAAGATTAAAATCCCCTCCAAGTATCATCTGCCCCGAGGCACCAGATAATAAAGTAAATATTTGAATTAACGGAGCCTCGTCATCTATTATCGGACCATAATAGTTAATTAAATTAAGCCTTTTGCCATGTAGCTTTACTGCTACCCATATCCATCTCCCCTGCAGATCCCTATGAACTTCTACAACCTCCCAAGGAAGCTTATTTGAAAGATAAATTGCAACACCCCTCGTAGCTCAGCCCGATGATGCAAAAAATACTTTCGAGAAAATTCTGGGTATAAATAACTTGGGGGAGTTAGACTTAAGATGAGTTTCTTGGAGGAAAAGTATTTGAGGGTTTAACGAAGTTAGCCATCTAATTAAAGCTCCATATTTCTTTTTATTCAGTATGCCATTTACATTGGCTGATAGAATCTTGCATCTATTCAATTCCCTTTCCATCTATCCATCTATTCGTGATCCATTTTTTGCCTTGCCTTTTAATATATATTCTGATAGTAACCTTATTCAAAAAACCTTTTGCACTTGCTCTGTTTTTCTCCCCTTTACCATGCGTGAACCCTCGCCCCCAACCCCTCAAACCCCTCAAAACATGGACCCCCTCCCTAGAGTGTGGAGTATCCCTTACCAGCCACGCTAACCACATTCCTACCCACCCTGCAACACCCTAGGGTGTCTTGACCTTACACCCTTCGTGACCCGCAGCCCGCCCCGCCCTCGCAAACGTGACTTAACTAAGAACCTGAAGGTGAATTATTTGTAAAGATCAAACTAGCCCAAAGTTTTTACATGAAAACTCCTGTTGGACTTAGTCCCCCTTTGAAATTTCCTTTAATAATGCCTGGGCTTCATCCGGGTCTGAAAAAAAAAAGAACTTGCCCTTGACGAGAACCTTAAGTTTGGACTGCTGGGCAATAGATGCTTGGGCGCCATATGTTTTAAAGAGTTGCAAGAGTTTAACGAATTCTTTTCTTTTTGCGGGCTGCAGAGGCACTCATGTCGGAATAGATACGACATTTAGTGGTTGCATTCACTGAAAACTGCCTCTGCTGAATTGCTCTTGAAATTATTCTTTCTTTGATTCGGAAGTCCGTAAAATTTACCAAAATTGTTCGTGGAATTGAGGAGTTCGGGAAGGGTTGTGCTGGTACACGGTGTGCCCTTGTAATTGTGAGGTCTCCTTCAAACTCAGGAAGAACAGTCTGTTTGATAAAGGAGTCCACCCATTGCAGTGGTTGGGACTTTTCAATTCCCTCGCGAACTCCGACTATCCGTAAGTTGGATCTCCGGGAATGATTTTCAAGATCCTCAATCTTGCTTTCTAGATGATATTCTTTAATTATGGCTGCTTTCATATCTTTAGTCATATTAAAAATCTGGTCCTCCAACAGCGAGACTCTAGCTTCTGCCTCCTGGAGTCTAATAGGGAAACCCTGCATCACCTCTTCAATTTTCCCTAAACGTTGATGTAAGGTAGCAGTTTCAATTTTCTGGGCCCTCTTCATCTCACGAATTTCATCCAAAATGAGATTGAGAAGGTCCTTAATGTCGAGTTGCTTTACGTCACTTGTCTCCCTCTTATCCGAGGTTATGATGGACTTAAGCTGAGACACAATGGGCTCGAGAGGTGTGACTACTGTTATGATCTCCTCTTGTGCTGGTACTTCAGGTGGACTTTCAGATCCTATAGAATTATGAGACCGTAAGGCTAATGAGATTGATGAACCTGTATCCAGCATCTCAACAGCTACCGGATTTAATATCTCATGGCCCCTGCTCATATTCTGATTTATATCTTGACCTTGAACTTGGGACGACTCCGGATTTATGCCCCCTTCAGTTGAATGATTCCGAGGAAGTGTTTCCTGTCCTGGGGGCATACTGTCGAGTGATCCCATTATCTGGCCTCTACTCGCTTTAGCTGTTATAATCCTTGTAGGGGGGCTAGAGCAGGAATCCGGAGGTGGTAGAGTTGCTTTTTTTAAAAATAATGGAAACTGTTTAGAAGAGTTTATTTTATCGTTGGGACCGTCTGTGTCCACTGTGTCCACTTTATTGGGCTCACAAGCCACCCCTGGATCGTCTTCCACATGAGGTTTCTTGGCTTTCAAGGACGTTGACAAGGCCAGCTCCTCTTCAGAGCTCTCAAAGGTACTGTCTAAGACTGGAGTGGACACAAGCTCATCCCCTTTTCAGACCAGGCGAGCAGCTTGTTTTGCTTCCTTTACCTGAGCCAGACGAGTTTTAATTTTTTGACGGGCCACGTTGACGATTTTAGCCATCCCGCTGATATTTTTAAGAGGTTTACCCATTCTTCTCTTTTTTGTCTTTACTGGCCTCTGCTCGGACAGATTCGACAAGAACAGTTTTTTCCGCTATTTTCAATGGCTCTTAGCTCCAGCTTCCTCTTTCCCCCCCCCCCCCTTGTTATACCATCCACGCAACCTTCTCTTCTACTGGGCTTGAAAAGTCTAATGTATTTTCTGAAACTCGCTGCCGCTTTCCCCATCAACTCCAGGCCGCTAATACTGATATCGCTTCGTTTTGAGCCAGAAAGACAACGGCTAGTAAACAGAGTCTTTCACTCCAAAACTCGGCGTAAATATGATGAGAGGGGGCTAAAAGTAACAATAATCCTTTCTGCTAATTTCCAATTCCAAGAAGACTCCTTGTAGAGGAAGGGAAAAAAGAGTAGAAGTCTATCCTGCTCTCCAGTAGAAACGGTCTGTACAGGTCGATTTTATTTCCCTCCCCTGATCTCTTCACAGCCTTAGGGGATTTTTAGCCACCAGCAGGAGACTCACAGCCTGCTACTTGCACCCAGCACTCAGCACTCGTGGATCAAAGCAGCTGCCGCCGCTCAAGCCAGCCTCCTTCACCTCACCTGCACGGATGCCGTCTGAACCCGTAGCCGCCTGGGGAGCCTTGCCGTCACGAACGCCGAGGCATCAAGAAGAATAAAAGCCCCCTCCGGATAAAGAATCGCTCCGTAGCCAGCCCAGAGCTGCTATTGAGTCCCGAAAAGGAAAACCGCAGTCACTTGGCAGGGTTTACTGAGAACGCCAGCCTGCAGAATACCAGAAACGAACCACCATTGCTGGGGGCGGGGCAGGGTAGCGGTCACCTGTGGCTACTCGGAGGCATGGTTCTCCGTAGCCATTCCCCGACCTGTCAGTTCGACATTCCGCCCCCCCCCTCCTTCCTCCTTACTATGGCTCTTGCTTCCCCTTCTTCCCCGAAAAGTTTTTTTCCTAAGTTTGGTGTTTCATATAAAAGTTTGAATCTATACACTGATCTATGTGATATGGCGGAGTGAAGCCATACGAAACGTGATTATGTGAACTGTTGCAAGTTGTATAAGTTGCAGTCACGGTGCACCAAATTGCAGTCGCTTAGATTCTTTTGATTATGGGAGGAAAATGCTACAGTTAACGGAATATACTAAATGTTATTACCTATATTGTATATGCTTAATGATGTGACCAAGTTGCTATATTGTTGTTTAATTATCTGGATTTTATGACTACCTATTGGTTCTGCATGGTGCTTTCCCTTATAGTGTACTATTTTGTATTCATGTACACAAAAGAAAACAGAAAAAAAACTTTAATAAACAGATCAAACAAAAAAAACAACAATTAGGTAGCACAGGGCTGGAAACGCAGGAGACTCGGATCCAAGTCACCACTACAAAGCCCTGGGATGTCAAAGGGTTAAAGGATCAAACTCTCTCAGGGAAGGATAGGAATAGTAAGAATCCATCAGAGAACACCAAAGAAAAAAACTATGCTGCAATCTCAGGAAAAGCCTTGAAGCAGTCTAGAAAAACACAGCTAGAGGAATGCCTTGAATATTTAAACACACAGCATTGCAAAACCCAGAGGCATCAGGTGAGTGAACCAGAAGACACCGGTCGACATAGCCTGCAGGGTCAACATGCGGGGAAATGAAGCCTGGAAAAAATTGGGGAGCAAACCAAAAAATGTCGAAAGCAGAGGTGGAAAGGGAGAAAAAAGACTACCAACATAAGAGAATACTTTAAAGCTGGAAAAGTGACCCCAAAAGGGGAAGAAGAAACAGAAAGTCTAACTCCGTCCATAACAACCTTACCGGCCAAGGAGATTGCACAATCTCAGGAGCCCAAAAACATAGATGAAGGCACAAAGGGGAAACACTGGGAGCAACCACCGGCTAAACAATTCCGTCAGTCCAACAAAGGGGGCTGAAACCGTTGACCCCCAAAATGCCCTATGGGCAGTAACACCACCGTCAGGCAGAGAGAAAATTCCTGTGAACCAGGATTATCCGCCCATAGCAGAAATTAACATAGCGGTACTGCAGGTAGAAGCATCATCATCAAACAGAACAAAAAGATCTGTATGGACCCAGGAACAACCGCTCAGAGTAGAAACAAAATTGAGTGGCAGTAACCAGGAGGAGTCAGACAGCTGTCCAATCCTGCTCATCCCATAGTACAAATCAAGAAGTCGGGGGGATATCCTTAATCGAGGCAATATTTTATGATTATTATCATGCATTAGCAATCTGACTGATACAAGCACAAACGACTTGGAATCTGTTGAGTTCGAACATTGCAATTACTTGTCAGACCAGGAGGTCATGAAGACAACATGGGCTACGCAGAAAATTGTCGAGAGAATTCTGAAGGAGGAACGTCGATTTCATGCCTGGAGGATACGACGAAAACTTTATCAAAAAATCGGGTACCCAGAGCCGCTGTCCCGAACACAACAAGAGAGGGAAGGCGGTAGACTGTCAAACGATCAAAGGACAGGCAAGACACTATCTGTGCTGAAAGGGGCCAGAAGCACCTCTATCTCACAAACGGAAACCAAACTATGGAGCCCAAAGCAACCACATGGAACGTTCAGACCAAATGATTGGAAGTGGATAGCAAGGACCATCAACACACAGGTCATGAAAACCTGACAAGACATGCAACAAAATCCTACAACAAAACACCAACTGAAACTATGTTCCTGGAATATATATGGTCTAGGAAATAAAACCAATGACACGCAGCTACTATTATACTTTAAAATATTCAACCTAATCGCCCTCTAAGAGCCCTGGTCAGAACAACCATATCAAATGGAAATCAGAAGCGGCCATCTGAAGGGCGGGCAAACAATCTATTTCTCAATACGGAGCATAAACGAAATAGAGAATTTAGAAGTTAAACAGTCAGCAAACAAGTGCATAAATTCTATAAAACTGGATCTAGGGGAAATAAACTTAATCAATAATGATTACTGCTAAATATATACCTGCATCCTTGAGAGAAAAAAGCAGGGCCACTGACAAGGGACCCACTTTTGGAAGAGCAGTTTCTAGCATGGGGCATTCCACAACAGGAGGTGAGGAAATGGGGCTAACAATGCAGACTAGCGAGGGAAAGTTTAAAGGACCTAGAACACTTAAATCTAGCGATACTAAATGGCCACTTTCCAAATGACAGTCCGCCGGCAGCCACTTTCCACAATTCAACAGCGAGTTCAATCATAGACTATACAATTACATCATTGTCACTGTTCAGTAAAGTCTTCGACTTCTGAATAGGAACAATTGACGCCAGAGATCACTTACTGCAAAAGATCACGCTAAATATTCAAGGGGAAGCAAAAATCCTCTGGGAAAAAAGCACAGCGATTTATACTGATAACTAAAGACGCTGGGAGCTATTTACCAACAGCCTCGGGGCTGCACATACAAAGAGAAAAAATGACCAATCAACAGCTGAAGTACAACTGCAAAAAAGGCCAGCCCCTGAATCTCATAGTGGGGAAGGCCACAGTTTGTCATCTGAGCAAAAAACAAACTTAAGACTCCTCAAGAGAAACATTAATAAATTAATGTGGCGCCTACGCCAAGCTGGCCCGGATAAGGCTGTTCAAGTGAAATTAAAAGCTCTAAAAACCTCCAAAAAGAAATTCATCTGGCACTCAAAAAGGGAAACAGAGGAGAAGCTGTGGGCCAAGCTGCTACATGATGCGAAGAGAAACAACAGCGGAAGGTTCTGGCTTACTGTGAACAGTTTTCAGAATCTAAGAGCACCCTGCATTAATTCGCACCTGACAGAAGAAGCTTAGACTGATTACCTTTGGCATCACTTCAATGCGGTACCACTGGACAAAATAATAGGGCCATCTGAACCCATTAGAAGCTCATCAGATCGGGCCATCATTGGAGCTAGCTTGCATGGCCTTTACGGAAAAGCAAATTACAAGAAGGATAGCGAAAGGCAAGATGGAGGGGCACCGGGTCCTAACATATCCCTCCTATCCTTTATAAGCGAGATCCGGAATATTGGACAGCGGCATTATTACTGCTTTACAAACAGATTTTAGAAACAGAAATAATTCCTGACTCATGAAAGGGGTCAATAATAGCCCCAATCCACAAGAAAGGCACCATAAATGAAGCAAAAAACGACAGACTCGTGGTCTTAATAGACAACAACGCCAAAAACTATGCTGGTCTTCTATTGGATGAGCTTACGGACTGGGCCGTCGATAATGCAGTGATCCCCATCAACCAGACAGTTTTCCGCAAACACACAGGAACAAAAACAAACATCCTTTCCTTAACACTTCGAATAGATGCTGACAAATCTGCCAACTAACCACTCTTTGTCTGCTTCATCGAAATTACCTCCGCCTTCGATAACACCAACAGAAGCACACTCTGGGATAAGCTCGCTAAAAGAAAAATTCCATCAGCTTTACTATCTCAACTGATGCTACTGCATACGAACACGTGGGTGCAAATCAATCTGGGATCAGGTGACTGCTTGTCGAGGAAAATAGACAACCAAGGGCCTTAAACAAGGATGCGTTCTGGCCCGACCCTATTTAACATCTACATGTCTGACCTCACCCCCGAGCTAGATGACTGCAACTCTCATGCTCCCAAGCTGGGAGGTCTCAACCTCTCAAACTTATTATATGCCGATGACATTGCTCTAATCAGCCGTACGCCGATTGGATTACAACATCTAATTGATACAACATATAATTACTCGGCAACAAATAGTTTAAGCAAAACCACTCTAAAACAAAAGCGATGAGAATAAATTCTAAGAGTCTACACCCAGGTTCCTCTGGCAACTGGGAGGTTTATCATTGGAAATTGTGGAAGAATATAGGTATTTTGGTTTAATAGTTGCTAGTAAGGGTACATTTCACCCACAGAAAGAAGCAGTAGCAAGGAGAGGGAATGCAACAGCGGTAGCATTGAAAAATCTCAAATTGAAAACGGCTGGCCGCAGCTTCACCCCCCTGCTACAGGTGATCAAGCTAAACATTTACCTGTCATTACCTATGGAAGTGAATGCTTACGATGAAGTGATGCGGGGACTTTGGACAATACAGTAGCTAGGGCAATGTGAATGATATTCAACCTCCCTAAATATACATCTCAGGCATAAATAAGGCTTGAATTTTGCATGAGGAACCAAAGAATAGCACAAATGGGCACCTATGCCAAATGCTGGCATAAAATACAGGGAGCTGATGTAACAACGATGAATCACTATTTTTGGAAGGAGCGTGAAACAATAAAAGGTAGCACCGCTACAATCTATCTACAACAATCAATAGCCACTCTGGCTCTACGAGATCTTTGGGAAAGCACCGGATAACACAATACGTTCAAAGGACTGGTAAATAAAACAGTAAGGCGTCATCACGCAAGTAGAGGACAATCAACATTGAAAAAAAGGGCCCATGGCTGCTTTGTCATTCAAAGCTACACCAGAGGCTTCCATCAACCCTACCTTGGCACTGGATTCAGACGGACAACGAAGGAGAAGTTTTTACGACTACGGCTGGGCATCCTTCCATCATTGTATCATCTGCCCCGGTGGACACTCCAACAAACAACGACCAACTCTCGCCTATGCGGGGATTTAAAACAGGATATTCTCCATATAATATGCAACTGCAAGGGATTGGACAAGGAGCGCAGATACCTATTTAAACCTGCAATGTAGTAAATGGGAATAAGAACATGCAGGCAGGCAGTTAAAGCATGCTTTGAAGGCAAAAATATCCAATTAGCGTGCCGCCTTGTCCAATTCCTGGATAAAGCAGGAAAAATGTTGAACTCCAATTGGCAGTGAACAGACAATGACACATCATGCTGTACCTAAGACTCACTGCCCTTGCAAAGAAATAAGGGGAAATCAGCAGCAATCCAAAATTATGCAAATGCAACATTTTTAACCCTTCTATTTATTCTCCTTTGTTTTAACAGACCACTCTCTAAACCTTGAGACACGCGCTACTCCACAAACAAGGACCTAACCTTTGAACACTTGGCTATGACCATTTTACCGCAAGGTCTTGGGTTTTAAATATGTTTGTCCAATTGAAATGTTTTCTTTTTTTGATACATTGATTTTATGGTTGCAATGGAGTTAAGTAATCACGCAATAAAGGTTGATTGATTGATTGAATGTCATACAATCCAACTACAAACATGTAGAGGTAAGACAATTGCAAACAGGACTGGGCCCCTAAAGAACCCTTTACACTGAATGTTGCCAAAAACATTTTTTATGAGTAAGCAGTGTTTCTATGGACCACTGCCTACTCCTAAAAAACGTTTTTATTTTTTATATTTATATGAAATGCATCCTGTTTTCCTTTAAGAAAAAATTGGGCATTTAAATAAAAGGAAATTGCTGTAATTAAAAGTAATCACAGTCTACTGACTCCAGCACACCACCAGCCCTGTGATAGCTGTGATTCCTACTGGGTTGTAATTTGTGATCTACCTCATTACTATTCATGAAGCACGCCAAATTGCTACTCAATTAGGAATCAGTAATTTGAGAACTGAAGAGTTAGTACACATGTCAGTTTTCAAATTGCCACATTGATTGCAAGAACTACAAGTCACACATTGTGACTAGTATTTTGCGGCCAGTGCTATTTGCATCTAGCCCAAACCTCTTTCCACTGGGTGGTTTGAGATGTATAAACACTGACCCTCTCCCAGACCTGGGGATGAATCAGAGGTCGGACACTTCATATATTTGCGAATACAAGTTGCAAATCAGGTGTAAGATCAATAAGAGCTTAATATGGTGAAAGTACTGATGGGCCTCACTTGTTCTGTAGACCTTTAGAAGAAATTGCTGATTTCAATAATGGAAGACTATCACTGGTGAAATGGTCTTTTTTCCATGATGTCTCTATCTGCTGCAAATTTTAATGTGTCCTTTGCAAACTAACCTGTTTTGCAACCTAGACAGATTGGTGAGTTTATGGGTTTGTGCTAAAAAACTTCCTTGAGTTAAATTGGAAACATTGAAACTTCAGTGGATGGGGGAGGGGCCTGGTCTCCCAGGCATACTCCAATATTATGTTGCAGCACAATACAACACATATTACACTGGTTTGATCCTGACACTATCTGGGGGAAGACATTATTAGATGGGACACACCCACTTGATGCTATACCCAAGAACTACAAGATATGTAGCACAAGCTTACCTTGTCTAGTCAGATAGATGAAAAATATTTAGAGTAGTCAAAACCATCCAAAAAGAAAGCATCCAATGGATCCCGAAATTCCACTTTGGTCAATTAAGCCATTAGGAGACATCAACAAGAATATGTCAATAGCTAAATGCCGGGGGTATGGTGGACAGCTGGAGATTTATTCCTAAAAATGTGTCACTTTCAACCAAGTGAAGGGTTCTTTTGGACTAGACCTCTGCGAATTTTTACAACACGCACAGTTAGCGTAGGTAGCCAGAGAGTTCCAGACCCTTGTTAGAGCAGATTTATTAATTAAAAATAATGTTTATGTGCATGTGTTTTACTTAGCATACTTAAGCTGCAAAATGTATTTAGTGGGCCTTTACCTGTTTGCAAGTGATAGCTGAAGAAAATGTGGCTTTTAAAAGTTCAATGAGTAAGTTTCCTGCCTACATGTTTCTTGTTCTCTTCTGGGTGTTTTCTTCTCATAATATTGTCACAATGGGATTCCTTTTGTGGTGTTGTTCACTTGTAGTATTTCTAACTGTGTGCTTTGGAGGAAGCCATGTCCGAGATGTTCTTGTAATGCCTCAAGAATCAAGGCGGTTGCTGCCTGCAGCCACAACTGTATTGCCCATTCATTTTAGCTGACTTTTTGTACAATTATGCAATTTAATTTTCCTTGTTTACAGGATAAAAGGGATCATTATTTATTATTTATTTGGATGGTCCCTATAGTAGCCTGTTGAATGTAAAATAATTTCTTCAATGTTGATTGTTTTATGTCATGGAACTTCATTAGTTTAGCCCTATGTTACCACCTCATGTGATGTTGCGAACATTCTTTTCACTTCTCTTAAACTATAAAATGCGCCTTTTCTGGGATATGTGCCACAGCTTTCCTTGCTTTTATACTGGTCAGTCTCTCTGTCCATCTATTATTCGACATTATAATGTCCACAACAGAATATTTGCAGATTTATCTTTCCATTGAAATATGAATTGAGAAGATTTGTGCTAGTTCATTACTGAACTTAATTTAAATTATAGCTAATTTCATTTTGTTATGACCTAATGCAATAGGTTTTATTTTTCAGCATTATTGATGCTGTTTTGAATCTAACTACCTTTTTCCCTTTGTATCGATTCTTATCTTTTGAATAAACCGTCATTGTTTTGACCTTGAACATTGTCCTGTGAAGGTTTCCTTTATTAGTGCTAGAGCCCTCTTTCTATGGGACTCAAACAGCCCTGTTACTGCATATCAGCCCTTTGAATATACTAGTGCAAAGTGCCGACACCACGTTCCCTGAAGCACTTCCAAAGACAGAAATATGGACACAGCAGGAGGTATACAACTAATCTGTATGAAGCATTGATACACAATAGGGGTGTGAACACAGATCCACTTTGGAGAAAGGAGCACAAGAATCCTTAACTGACTCAAAGCGGAGGAAAGCCTGTGAACAAGTTAAACCAATCAAATGCATATTTCAAACTAACCCACTTACATAATCTGCGCAGAACATAATATATCTCTAAAAAACTCACTGAAATGTACCTAAATATATCAGTGTGTAATAGGTGCTGAATGCCTGGGACAGACTTCTTTTATATGGTCTGAAAGGGCCACTTGGTGGCTGAATTCTGCAGTAAAGTGGTGGAGAACTTGCAAGCACTGCCCAAAAATCTATCAAACAGTGTTTATTATGGATATTTCAAATAGAGAAAAATTATAAGATGAAAGTGAAGTTGGCTAGTGTGGTAGATTAAAGGCACATAGTGATACACCGGATAAGCCCCCTGGTCCTGAAATATGAGGTATGAAAAAATACCTAATTGGATAGACTCCAGCCGAAGAACAGTACTTTAAACCACAAGGACAGATAACAAATTAATAAAAGACTTAACAGATTGGGCTGAGATACTTACAAAGCTGATAGACCTCCCACAAATTGACATCCTAGAATGGCACAGTATGTAATACAAAGCTATATTAACTTGAGCTGATTTAAGTTAATTTGGAAAATATGTACATATCTATCTATCTATCTATCTATCTATCTATCTATCTATCTATCTATCTATCTATCTATCTATCTATCTATCTATCTATCTATCTATCTATCTATCTATCTATCTATCTATCTATCTATCTATCTATCTATCTATCTATCTATCTATCTATCACATCAATCCTGCTTCTTGCAGATCCAAAAACAGGCGCTGACACCGTGGAGTATATGCCACTGGAATTTAATTATTCCACACAAGAGCCCTGACGCGTTTTGGCGGAGAACCGCCTTGCTCACAACATCTGTATATATATGTACATATTTTCCACCAAATATATTTATATATGTAGAATTAATATGGCTGTGAAATTAAAAAAAGAAAAAATGTGGTTTGTGAAAAAAATGACGGTCATATGTATGTTTCTGTACATGATTATTGAAAATCAATATAATTGATTTGAAACACAAGTGCTACGAGCCCAGCCGAATTGTATTTTGAGCACCTCAACTTCAGCTGATGGTTGCTTGTAGTGTCTTGTAATAAAAGAACTCTGTATACTGTAGGCCTGTGACATAAGCATTAGGGGGATGAGTTGAAGGCACGCTAAGGGCCTGATTACGAGTTTGGCATTTTTCGCAGTAGGCCGCTATGACACCGCTCCACTGCGAGCCTACCAAACCCATAGTCACACCGGCCGCTAGATTATGACTTACATCCTGGTCTGGCGGGTGGTGTTTTATCTGCACCACAGCCATGTCTTTCTAAGGCTCAAATGTGAGCCTTAGAAAGGCAGCGCCGTGGGACCCCCAAAACAGGTTCCAGCGCGGAAAGAAATGCACCATGTCGTGCATTTCTTTCTGTTCTGGAACTGGGGCTGGAGACATGCAGGGGGCAAATCGTGTGCTCCCCTACATACACCTCAGTGCCTGTAGGGCCCCTTTTGTTCTCTTTCCGTCACCCTTTTCATGTCGGTCGCACCGCCATAAGAAGGGTGGCAGTGAGGCGACTCATAATATGCTTATTCTGCCCAGGGAAAGACTGCCGCCCAGTGGGATCCTTGGTGCTTGTGGCACTCCAACTGCAACTGGAGATGAGATAGGGGATCTGAAGTCTGAAAGCGTCCTTCCAGAGAGTTTGCTGTGGTCCAGCAAACTGCTAGTGCGTGCCACATGTGCTACAGTTGAATTGTACAATCAACGCTGGCACAGGTGGAGTCGCAGTGCAGCACCAGCCTGTATAAAACACTTGAAGATAAAGAAAATGACATTGAAAGTCTACATGTTGGTGGCCAGGAACTGAATGAAACAGCCACAAATCAAAGGTACTGCGCCATTACCCAAATTAATGCCATATGTTATACGGAGTAAAGAAAGCTAAAGGCGGATGCAACCAGGTTACAAAAGCAGTGCACAGCGATACTTCAATACAAATCAAATTGAAATTTGTGTGCTATGAAGCGGAGGTGAACCAGGTGGTTGTTAAGAAATGGTTAAGCCAAAGCGTGCCAAAAATCATAACATGATCTGCTTCATGGACTTGTAGAATGCAAGCCTTATCAACTTAGCAAAACCATTAATGAATCGTCATGCCACAACGTGCTGCGAAGATGCCCAGGAAGAGGGTCCGGGCTTGTGCATGCAGGGTTGTCCCCAGAAGAAGTAGCCCACCCCCAAAGCTGCTACACAGGGGCCCAGAACAACTTCCCAGACAGCCATCAAGTAAAAACCTCCAATGGAGAGCAACGGCAAGACCCAAGCAGCAAAAGTTGATAAGGCTGACCCCGCAGCCAGCACATCACAAGGTGTTATAGAAGCTCTGCCGGGTCAAGCTCCACACAAAGCGCCTGAGAGACCACTGCTGTCCACCAATGTATATATGGCTCCTCCATCCTTAAATCCACCAATTGCCTTTGAGGCTGCGAAAAAACACAATATACACAATAGAAGAATGACATGGATAGAGACTTTTGAAGATTTCATAGACGTGATTAGTGAAAAATATAATAAAAAGATTATAAAGTATCTGTGAAACATGGCTGGTGACGGAGTAAAAGAAGCCATGAAAAAGATACCAAAAGAAAGTGAAGTGAAGTGCAGCAAGCCTTGAATGTCAAGTTTAATCCAGTGCCAAATGTGGATTATGAAAGATATCTCTTCAGTCAAGAGCGCTAGAGACCAAGTGAGACCATTGATGAGTTTGTGGAGAGACAGTATGTTCTGGTGAAGCACTGTAAATTCAATTAATTCAATGATGTGGAAGCTACCTACCTCAGAATAATCAACGGACGTCTGTCAGATTCATTTAGTCGCAAATTGCTGAAGGAAACTCTGAGTTTAGAACAAATCCTCAAGGCTGCTTGCCATTGACGTCATTTGGGGCAGTCAGGGGTCGCAGCTGTGACCTCTAGTTTGCCCCTGCTACTTCTGGCACTTATTTTTCAACCCCTGGCCTCAGAGGAGGCAAACGTTTTGCCCCCTCTGAGGCCAGGGTTCATAAACAAAGTACCAGGAGTAACAGGGAGCAAGCTAGAGGTCACAGCTGTGACCCGTGACTACCCCCAAATGACGTCCATACTGCTCATGCTGAAGAACTTGCTGATCATCAAGCGACTGACACAGAGGTCGGAGGCGTCCAAAGTGCGTCAGTCATGAGCATGAAAAGTAAGCAATGGAACAAGGCTGGGTGACACAAGGTGATGTCTCAACAAAAAAGAGAATGTGTTACAAATGTGGATTGCCATTTCCACACAAAGGTAAATGTTCCGCCATTGGTCAAACATGCCTTGGTTGTGGTAAAGCAAACCATTTCGTGATGACTTGCAGGGCAAAGAGAAAAATTTGTGCATCATAGCGTGAAGACAAAATGGCCGACCGAACGCTACATCAGCGATGTTCGACGTGCTTCCACAAGGTAAAGCGGTCACACCAACTGACGCAAATCGACACCAAACAAAGTTGATTGTCATCTAAATAAATGACAAAAGGTTTCTCAGTCTCAATTTCTAGCGAACAGGACAATGATATTTTACGATGTTGATGTTTACCTCAGAAAGGAATGCACATGTGGGATTGGTCAAGTTTGAAAAAAACTCAAAGTGAAGAATATTCGACATAAAGAAGCACCAAATACATTCAAACGTTGTCCGACGATCACTCTAAAAAATAAATAGGTTTCAGATACCATTCATTTTTGACAGTGGGTCATCAATAAATATCATGCTGAAGGAGACGTATCAATCACTGTCTCCAATACCACAACTTACTAAGTCAAAAACAAAAGTATACACATGGCTGCTTTAACCTCCTTAAAGAGTCAAAGATCCTTTGTAGCCAAGATGAAATACAAGAAAAGTGTGGTACAAGCACCTGTTCATGTACTTCAAGGAACAGCTGCAAGTGCCTATCTACTGAGTTTTAATACTGCAGCTGATTTGAGACTGATATCAGTGAACTAAAATATGAATGCTCATCATGAAATTGCAAGTCAATTTCCTTCATTATTGCTTGAGTTAGGAAAACTCAAAACAATGAAAGTAAAGATACACATAAATGAGGATGTTCGCCCTGTTGCTCAACGACACAGACAAGTTGCATTTTACTTGCAAGACACTGATGAAAAGGACCTGAGGGGCTCATTTATGAGTTTTTGTGTAGGGCAGCACCGCAGGCCTTCCTGCTGCGCTGCCCCACGGCAAAACAAAAGGACAGGAATGCACCATATCTATCAGATACGGCACATTCCTGTCCTTTTCCCTGCACTGGTGCACAATGGGCTGCCGTGTTCCAATGCAGGCACATATGCACCATGGTGCAAGGGTGCCTGTGTTTTGGGGATGGTTTTTCCTCTTTCTGCAGCACACATAGAACAAGGAAAAACAAGGAGAAATAAACATATTTCTCCTTGTTGTGCCTCCCTTATGCCTCTCCTGGGGAGGTGTAAGTTTTTGGCGCTGCCTCAGAGTTATGATTTCTCGTAAATCTGGGGCAGTGTCAAAAAGCCATGGATGTTGCTGGGAACACCTGAGCAATACCCATTGCACACCCTTCTAACGTAGAAGACTGCATTAAATGGAACAATATTTATGAGGCAGCTTTAAGCCAAAAAAAGTGGCTTAGTGCTGCCTGGTAAATATGAAGCAGGCGTTTGCACCCAGGAGCGTCACAAAAAGTGATAAATAGGCCCCTTCATTGTTTACTCAAACATGGCATCATTGAATGCTCCACTGGTCTGACGCCATAGGTTTCTCCCATTGAATTAGTGCCCAAAAGAGACAATGAAGGAGCTGTATGCATACGCGTTGCCATGCAAACAAGGCCATTAAGAGAGAGAGAGAGAGAGATATCCTGGTCTGTACACTTCTGATATGACAACTCAACTGAATGGTGCAAAGTTCTTCTCTCGACACGACCTTAAGGATTTCACCAATTGGAGCTTGAGGAAAAAAACAGGTACATTTCAACCTTTTCTACGCCTATTGGTCTGTTTCACTATAAGAGATTGAGCTTTGATATATCCTCTGCAGCAGAACTTTTCCATGACATCATTCAACGTATGTATTTAACTATAGTTATGACATATTAGTTTTCAGAGCCATTCTGAACGAACATGCCACAGCTCTCATGCAACTATGTGGTTTGTTGACCAATGCAGGCTTAACTGTGAATGCCAACAAGAAAAGCTTGAAATTCTTTTGTCATGTCTTTTCTGAAGGGGGTATGAAACCTGATCCAGCAAGAGTGCAAGCATTGTCCACTGCAAAGCCCCCACAAGACATTTCTATGTTAAAACCCTTTCTTGGACTGGGCAGTTACTGCTCGAGATACATATGAGACTTTACAACGGTCAGTGCACCATTAAGAGAACTAATGAAAAAACATCAAGCAAGCCATTGAGAAGGCCACTGAGATGGCCTACTTTGATCCCAAACTACATACAGAGGTTGTAGTTGACGTTAACCCCGTTGGGTTGTGTGCAAGCGTTGCACAGCAAAGTGGACAGCCAAATGTCTGGCGATATGTTGTGACATGCGCAATGTTTGACCGTGGTCTGGGCTTGTGAATATTTCCATGTTTTCTTGTACGCATAGCCTTTCACTGTAGTGACTGATCATCAAGCACTATTGACGATATTTGGCAATCCAAAAGCCGAAATGCCTCCTTGAATTGAAAGTTGATGTTTTAGGTTACAAGAATACAACTATACGATTATTAATTGTCCAGGGAAAGACCAGAATCTGGCTGAATATTTTTCAAGAGTGCCATTACATTGCCCTGGTACCCCATCTAAGGCAGCAGAGACGTATATAATCTTATTGTGAAATCGAGCACACCAGCTGCCATTTCTTTAGAACAGATTGCCACCGATACGAGCCAAGATAGTGACATGTTAAGATTAAATGACATTATTCCTCATCAATCATGGAACCAACACTCCCGACCTTTCACTAATGACAATGAGTATTTGAAGTTCAAAAATGTAAGAGATGACCTTTCAGTGACCCAAAAAGGCCTCATTCTGAGATACACAAATTGTTATTACCGAGAGTCTATAACAACAAGTAATGGATGGCGCCCATGAGGGACATTGAGGCATACGATACAGAAAAGGGACACTGGCTGGGTATACAAGGCGCACTCTACTTCTTATTTCAAAATGATCTGTAAATGAACTGTTCAGTCCAGCATATAGTCCATCTGGTGCTTCAAGAACAGAGGAAGCCAGCTGTCGCTCCCAATAAGGAAAGAGTCTACAACTTATGAAGCAATATTCTCCAAGCACACAAAGAGTAGACTGAAGTCGCGGTTTCAGTTGTTCTTTATTTCGATATCTTTGTTGCTGCCCATATGCCAACACGTGTTTCGTCTACAACTGTTTGAGTCACAGCAGACTTCATCAGGGCAAATGCATCTACAATATAAGCGTAACCCAAGGCAAACCAAAGGACCTCAAGAACGTCCGTCCCATCTCCCTGGTCTAGTTCCTGTCAAAAGTCATCGAGAAGATCGTCAACAGACAACTGACCCGCTTCCTCGAAGAGAACAACACCCTGGACTCATCCCAATCTGGTTTTCCAGCGACCACAGCACCAAAACCACCCTCATCGCCGCCATTGATAACATCAAGACCCTGCTGGACAACGGCGAAACCGCGGCCCTCTATCCTCCTAGACCTCAAGGCCGCCTTTGATACCATCTGCCACCACACCCTATGCACACGCCTCCACAATGCAGGGATCTGCGACAAAGCCCTGGACTGGATCACCTCCTTCCTCACCAACAGAATCCAGAGAGTCCACCTCCCTACATTACGATCCAAAGCCACCAAGATCACCTGCGGCGTACTCCAAGGATCATCCCTCAGCCGGACCCTTTTCAACGTCTACATGACACCGCTCGCCTACCTCGTCCAATCGTACGACCTCAACATCATCTCATAAGCTGACGACACCCAGCTGGATCCCGCCACCGCCAAAACCAACTTCCATGAAGGAATGAAGGCCGTCGCCGAATGGATGAAGAACAGTCGCCTGAAACTGAACTCGGACAAGATGGAGGTCCTCATCCTCGGCTCAACCCCCTCCGCCTGGGACGACTCCTGGTGGCCAGCCTCGCTGGGAGCTGCACCTACACCCACCGACCACACACGCAACCTGGGATTCATCCTGGACTTATCACTGTCGATGTCCCAGCAAGTCAACTCCGTCTCCTCCATCTCCTCCTCCTTCAACACCCTCTGCATGCTTCGCAAGATCTACCGGAACCAAAAGGATAGTCACCCAGGCCCTCATCACCAGCAGGCTGGACTACGGCAATGCCCTCTATGAGGGAACGACGGCCAAACTCCAGAAAAGACTTCAACACATACAGAACGCCTCTGCACCCCTCATCTTCAACAACCCCCGCCACAGCCACATCACTGCCCACCTGAGAGACCTGCACTGGCTCCCCGTCAACAAGATGATCACCTTCAAGCTGTTCACCCACGCTCACAAAGCACTCCACGACGCCGGACCAACATACCTCAACAAACGACTCACCTTCTACACTCCCAACCGCCAAATTCGCTCCACTGACCTCGCCCTCGTCCCCGTTCCACACATCCACCAAATGACCACTGGTGGCAGATCATTCTCCCACCTCGCCGCCAAGACTTGGAATACCCTCCCCATCCACCTGCGACAGACCCAGGACCTGCTGACCTTCAGGAGACTTCTCAAGACCTGGCTGTTTGAACAGTAGCAACTCCCCCCCCCCCTTAGTGCCTTGAGACCCTCTCGGGTGAGTAGTGCGCTCTACAAATGCTTGATTGATTGATTGAGTTCCCGTCACCCATCTTTTGTGACTAAGTTACCTCACGAAGTAGTGATTTCAGTTGTGATAGAATGATCACGCCTCTTAATTTTTTGAGACTATGCCATAGTGTTCTCAGTTACCATAGTGTTCATGTCCAGTTATACTAAGCTCTACAACATGCAAGAATTTGAACATGCAAGTGAATTCACATGCAGTGTCTAAAACTAGTGCATATTAAGTTGTGGGGGAATGTAGCGCTCATACTCACTGGGTCTATCAAGAACAATAATACGTCATCCAAGTAAGGCTTGACAGTATTTAGTAGAAAGTCTGTAAAAATAATATTGCATATTGCGAAAAGGACTACCCAAAGAATGGTCTTAACATGGTGCATAAACCGAATATGAGGCCGGCTTTTACCTTATGTCTGGAGTCTGATACCTTGTATCCAGATAAGGAGTATCTATAAGTCGAAACGATATATGGAGGGTTCCATCATCATTCAAGTAAAAAACGTCCAGTCACATGTCAAGTCATTGTATTGCTAACTTATCCCTAAGAGTAAAATTGTAAACCCGGTAGCATTTCTGAGTAGCATTTCTGAGTATCTATAAGTTGACACAAATATGGAGGGTTCTATCATCACTCAACTAAATTTCACGATCGCATTCACAACCAGTAACCAACAAAATTAATTATATTACTATCTTATCCTTCAAAGTAGTTTCTTATACCCCATAAATCTCTGAGGACCTCAACCGCTACCAAATATAGTTGGCAGCACCATCAATTTAACTTGTGAATTGACTTGCATGCTCAAATTCTTGCATGTCGTAGGATTTGGTGTAACTGGACATGAAAACTATGGTAACTAAGGACACTATGGAATAGTCTAAAAAAATTAAGAGGCATGATCATTCTATCACGACTGAAATCACTACTTTGTGAGGTAACTTAGTCACAAAACTTGGGTGACGGGAACTGTGCCTTGATAGGAGACAACTCCTTCTGATTTTCTGATACACTTATATTGTAGATGCATTTGCCCTGATTAAGTCTGCTGTGACTCAAACAGTTGTAGACGAAACATGTGTTGGCATATGGTCAGCAACAAAGATATCAGAATAAAGAGCATCCGAAACTGGGATTTTAGTCTACACTCTGTGTGCTTGGAGAAAATTGCTTCATAAGTTTTGGACATCAAGGAATAGTTGCAACCAAGAGAGCTCTCCAGTTTCCGTATCTCAACAATAGGGTCGAAAAAGAATTAAAGACTTGCTAAGTCACTCAGCACCATTTGAACATGTCAGACGTGCCACATCATGCTGAAAATGGACACCATCTTCTAGTCGTTGATGAATATTCCCGTTTTCCATTGGTGGAAGACCTTTCATCCACCACTAATGAAAAGATCATTCAAAAACTAGATGGAATCTTTACAACATGTGGTGTACCTGCAGTATTAAAGTCTGACAACGGTCCACCTTTCAATAGTTAAGAATTTAATGACTTTATAAATCATCTCAATATAAAGTATAAAAAAAGCACTCCTCTTTGGCCCCAGCCCAATGGCCTGGTAGAACGGTTTATGAGTACACTAAATGAAGCTGTTCATGGTGCTGCATTGGAGAAGGAAACCTCAAACTGTTCTAAACACTACTCTTCGAGCTTACTGTTCAACCCCTCACTCAGCGACAGGGGAAAGCCCGCTACTCTCATGTTTGGAAGAACCAGGACGGCCAAGCTGACTCAATGGGCCAACCTCATATCTAAAAATGAGGAAGGCATTCACTCTGCGGAATTAGGTCGCAAACAGAAGATAAAAATATATGCTGATCTATGACATCATGCATATGAAATCACTTTTACAAGAGAAGATGGCGTGCTGGTTAGATAATACAGAAGAAGGGAATCTGATGCTCTTTTTTTAGGTTGACCCTTTACTTTCACCTACAACAAAGGACACATGGTGACAGCCCAGCATCTTGGGAAGACCCTTACGAGAGATTCCTCTCATTTTCAACATGTGACCCATGGCTCACCAAACATTGATTTTAATGTACAAAACTGGGTCTCGACAGACTGTTGATGACTCTGTATCTGCTGATAATTCCATCTCACCTGTGCAGATCACTGACACTTCGACTGTCAGTTACTGGCTTCCAGTGACCCGATCAGGACGTGTGATTCACACGCCACAACTGTTAGTTGAAAAATTGTTATTGCTTTTGTATCTATGTATTTATTTATGTATGTAGTCATATATTTATTTATGTATTTATTTATCTGTTTGTGAAAGTTGTAATTTTTTATTTAACAGAGCGGATGATGTAGTTTATTGTAATAAAAGAATGCTGGAACTCTTTTGGTTCACACTGTATACCGTAGGCCTGTAACGTAAGCATTGGAGGGATGAGTTGAAGACAGGCATAGAATGTGGAGTTCTAACTTACATGCAGCGGAATAAAGATGTGCAAATTGCTCTCTGTGTGTGGCGTACGTATTGGCGAGTGCCTAGGCTGGCAGGATGCTACAGTTTTCAACATGAAATGCTCTACCAATATGTATTATGATCTACTTTATGTTGTTCTAATATGGCAAGTCCTTCTTCTTCACATTCACCAGTCGCAGTCTATGTCCTTGTTCAGGTGTGCAGTGAAAAGCTGGCTATTATAGTGAATTGCTGTGACTCTCCACATTGTGTTGTCTGATTTTCTTTCCTTTGCTGTGGTGCCCACAGGTGGGTTTGTACACTGTGTGTGGTGATACAAACAAATAAATGCATACATTCAATTGTAACATGGAGGCCTCTTGCTCTAATATTCTCTGTCCAGATAATTCCCTGTCCACTTGGCTCCCAAACACCAAAGAATGCTCCAAGCATCCCTAAAATATTGTACCCCATTGATAACACAGTAATACACCCACTCCTGCACCCAAATTGCTCTTGTACACACATGCACCACAGTAGCACAACTGCTTACGAGCCCCGTTGTGCATACACTGACTCACAGGAATACAACACACACACAATTTTGCAAAAAAAAAATCCTAGAACCCCAGAATGAGGTATACCGATAATGCACAACATGAACATAAGGACTAATAGACACCAAAGCATTTTACATTTCTCTCCAATACAGATAGCATACACAGTGTTTAAATAAACGTGCATTATTAATACTGTGCAGAGCAACTAATCTACACTTGAATTTATGTGTGTATGCACACTGACATGAAGAATTTGCAGTTGAAACAAATGTGCTATGACCTGGCAAAATGTGCTTTCCTAGCTTATGATAACTAAGCCTCAGTAAGGCCTCAAGGACATCTTGTCCAGAATGGATGTCACATCATGTTTATTCTCTGAATATATTTCTTCTGCATGTAGTTAAGCAGGATGGGGATTTTGTGTATTTCTGCCTTGCACTGTTCTCACCTGCTAGAACTTTGTAACATATTTTCAAGGACCATCCACTTGCACATGGTACTACATTCATTCACAATGGTTCACTGTTAACTCATTTGTTCTGACACTTCCAGATGATGTTAGGTCAGAGGGGCCAAATCAATGTTCATGTAATCGGTTTGTGCTGACTATTTAAAAATGTGTAATTTGATTTCTTAAAAATTCAATTATTTGCTTACATCATGGTGACATTCCAGTTCCAATGCTTTCTTATGGAGAAAATGGCTCCATTTGGGGGTGAGCTAGAGAGTTTCCTGTGCTACAAGGGATGCTGTCCAATTCCCTCCTGATTTTGCTGCACATCTGACACTTAGTATATTGCCTATTTTCCTATTATGCATTTTCCTATTACTGAGAGCCTTCATGGCAACGATTATATGTGTACAAATTAGATTTGGTGCCTCTGCATTTTACTATTTCTTGTTTGTATCCTTTTGAATTTTGTAATAAACCTTCATGATGTTTCTAAATTCCACTTTAGAACTCACTTTTTAAGTCAGTCCCTTCTTTAATAAAGAATTATGATGGCACTGTTTAACCTGGCCCTTTCTGCTGGCTGTTTTTGCTGGCTTTAGGACTCTGTTTACTTTACCACTGCTAACCAGTGCTAAAGTGCTTGTGATGTCCTCTTAAAAACTGTTAGAATGGGCTAATACCCAATTGGCATATTTAATTTACTTATAAGTCCCTAGTAAAGTGACACAACACCTGTCCAGGGCCTTAAAATTAAATGCTACTAGTGAGTCTGCAGAACTGGTTGTGACACCAGTCGCCCTTTAAACATGTTTAAGGCCTGCCATTGCAGAGTCTGTGTGTGCAGTTTTAACCTGGCATGTCGACCTGGTTAAATAAACCTTTTACCAGGCCCAGACCTTTTTTACACACACAAGCTGCGCCTAAGGTAGGCCCTACACAGCCCCAAGGGCGGGGTGAATGTACATACTGGTAGTAAAAAAGATTTTCACTACTCCAAGGCCTATCTTTCCCATATGATAATATTGGAGTTATTATTAGTTATTACATTTTATAAGTGTAATTTCCAAATGGGATGAGATGACTGATTTATGTTTGATGTCTCTGGAATCCTAATAGAAAATCCTAACTTATGGTGAAGTCGAAATGCAATTCTGAAAATGCCACTTTTAGAAAGTTCAGAACACAAAACAATGAATCCGGCTCCGTACTACCGTACACTCCTACTACTCATGGAGTAACGAACAGTCAACTCTTTTATTTGTCCGAATGGAATTTTTATTAGACCATTACTGTTTCTTTTTAATTTAAAAATTGATCAAAACAATTTTTTGGACTGAAAAAGAAACACAGACTTATCAAATTCACACATGAACTTACACGTATATACAATTCACATTAACATACACTTAAAGACAAAAATTGACTTAGACACTGTGAAAAAATTATTGGCAACAGCTTGCAGCATAACAAAAGCAGCAAATGAATTCATACATTAATCTGATGCAAAACACATTTTTAGGAAAATTTACATCATATACAAAATTTAGTAATAAACATGAAAATATCCAATGTTATGAACCACATGTGTTATTCCAACTCCAGCGTCAAAAGAGTGTCTGAATAGTATATCAATCCTTTATCCAATAATTTCCTTCAACTCTCGCCGTATTCAGAATTAACTAAATGCCTCCCAAAATGCATTTTGGAATTTTGAATAGCCCTACCTGCCCCTGGTCCGTTGGGCTTAACCCCTATAGGTTTTGTCTTTTAGAAAGTTGGCATTTTCTTGCCCTAGCCTTTGGTGCCTGCGGCCTGTCTGATTGGATGGGCTATCAATGGCAGGATGGGAGGAAGGCACTGGGCACAGCCCTACTTACACTCAATAGGCTGTCTACTGTCTCGCCACACAAAGGGTTGCATAGACATGTAGTTAGTTTGGAGCCAGGAAAGAAGGGTGCATATACACTTCTAAGACATGCCTCTAGAAGCTAGCTTTTCTCCTCCACTTCAAAGGCACAATTGGGTATAAATACTGGACCTAAGACACTAACAGTTCAGTTCACTTCTGGACCTGTGGTTACTCTGCCATGAAGAGGGACTGCTGTGCTTGTTAGTCCCTCCTCATGATGGACGTCCTCATTTGTTTCCTTCCATGGCTACTGGCCCTTTTACTCCAAACACTTTTTTCTTCCCTGTCTCTCCCCCCCTCCCGCAGTCCGTGACTTCTCTCCTCCGCCCCCCCCCTCAAATGCTTGTTATTGTTGTGAACGCTGGCTATCAGTAGCAGCAGAAAGCTGCCCCTCCTCCCTCTGGTGCCAAGGTGCCGACTCTGGGTTGCCTGGATGTGACTCACCACCCACCTCCCCCTGGCTATTTACTACGGCTTGTGACCTGTTTCTCCTGTCAACAGTGAGAGTTGAAGCCTCTTAAAGAGACGGAAGCTCAGTCGTCGAGTTTTCTCTCGAGTTCCCTCATTCAACCCCCTTCGCCTGTGTAGAGTTAAAGCAGCACTGACAACGTTGCACCCACGCTACTCTGCTTCTTGGGGGCAAGAAACATGCAGTGTTAGAACCGAAATAGCGCATTTCTTTAACCAAAACATGTTAGAGTCGGAGAAAAATCTGAAAGCGGAAGAAATCTTGAAAATGCGGAAGCATACATAAAAAAAGCTATACATCGACCATAGTAATAGGAATTAATCATGTGTCTACAAATGTTTCTCTTAGAAAGTGTTTTTATTTTAAAAGACGAAAACGCTTGTTTCGTGGTGTTGCGTTCGCGAGACTGCCTTTCACCTTCATGGTTATCCATCCATTCTGCTGTGCTCACATCATATGAACGACAGCTAGATCGGCCATACTGATCTACTCTCCTTAGTTTATCGGGGTTTGGTTTCTACTATTTTAGTCTACTTTTGTTAAGAACTCAAATTTTTCTAGGTAAGCAAGAGATCACTATGTCACTCACAAATTCATTTGAAATCTCCCTGAAAGTTTTGTAATATTGGTAAAAACCTGTCCCTCTTTCTAAACAACTTTCCATTCCCTGGGGAACTGCCTACTCCATCAGCCTGGTGAGTGTGTGTTTCTGAACAAATGGCCTGAGAGGGGCATTGGTTTGCGCGTATGGCATATCGCGCTTTATTTTCACAGCTTAAAGGACAAATTGTAAGAAAGGCTGCCAGATAGCCCTCTAATTCAACGCTTGGTACATCGCATTGTCAGTTCTTTCCTAGGCAGCTCTCGTTTTTTCTGCAGTTCATTTTATTAAAAGAGCATCCATTTTGGAAACCTGAAATTCTACAAGGGGATGTCATTTCTGAGGCAAGAAGTGAGCTTGAGATGGGGTTTAGGGAAAGCAGGTTGTTTCCGTGAAAAAACCTAGAAGCAGTGCTTTAAGTGGGATGAGAAAACTAGGGGGGTCTCTCAAGGGGCGTGGTTGATTTATTTTTTCAAATCTTGTATTTTCAGTGATATGCCCACCGAAGGCCCTGATTTTATATTTAAAACAGAGCTTTGGACTATATCATTTCCCACTGAAAGGCAATATTTCTCTCCAAGTGTTCCCATACCTGGTGTGTCACTCAATTTGGTGCTTACTTTCCCTCCATGTAAAGACCAGTAGATGTTTCAGCACCCAGGCTAATGTGCTGCATATCTAATTACATATAAGGTCCCAAAGGCGAGACCGATTGCATTGCAAATGCTTGTTGTGTGGTATTTCCACTTTATTACTGTATGAAGTGATGCAATAAAGTACTTTACACGTTGTCTCTAAGTTGAAGGTTGGATTGTGCCTCACCCTGACAAGAATTGTGGTTGCTGCTTGACCAAGGCTCACACCTAAGTCAACCAGTAACCCAATTTCTTACATTTCCACTCTTCCAATCTCCAAATTTGGTATAACAGGTACATTACTCAATGCATCCTACATTCTGTCTTGATGGGTGATAAATATACTGTTTTGGGCAACATAAACCTCAAAACTATGTGGGACTGGGTCAGTGCATACCATCAGAATTTGTTGACCTAAGTCTGGACTAGCTCACAGTGCACCATCTGTACCTCTAACCTTACAAGGTACCCAATGGTATATGCAACCTCAGAACATGACAATCCTGATTCCTCAAGGAAATCGTGAAAAGAAATCTACCCTTTTGTTATCGCAGGCATGCCCAAAGAGGGAGACACAATAAGTACACAAATTGACATTTCAAACATTCATTGAAGCAATTGGATTCTTGTGTAAAACACGTGCGCTGCAATGGTTAATAGAATGGAACAAAACAATGTTACCAGCACTACATGAATGGTGAAAAGATTGAACAGTTTAACCATTGTGCAATTGTGTTGATTATATGTGTGCATATCATTGTAATCCTACCTAGCGTTACCTTTCCACTAAAGCTTGGGGTATACAAGTCTGCCAGCGTACCTTAGAGTGGTCTAACTCACCACTTACCTGTGGGTGTTTGTCATCTGGAAGCCAGTCTTGGTGTAGAACAGGCCGCAGTCCCTGTCAGGATAGGAATGGGATTCAGCTGGTCTATTCAGCATAGGGCAACTTCAACATTCCCATTGAAATGTTCCTCTGCCTGAACAAGGGCTGTGTACAGTTTATATAATAAACTTGACCAATTCTCTCTTTATACCGGAGTTCTGGTCTGGTTGTCATTGATGATTCTACCCACCCAGAGCTGTTGCCGAACAGACAACAACAAACAACAACATTATATAGACTGAACTTAGTCCTTGTACAGAATGTTCCAGAACTTGATAATGTACCTATGAAGGAGTGTAAGTGTTAGCAAACCATTTTTGAGAACATTATCCCATACGAGCAAGCAAGCAAATGTTTATTAAAAGTCATCGTTTAAAAGGGATGTCAGTTTTAAATGCGAACATGTCAATTGGAAGTGTTTTGTGCACAGGGGCTATGTCACGACATCGACTCCTTGACTGGAAGACGACTAAAAGCTTCATATTAAACTTAAAGCATGTACTAAAATCTAAGTTTAAAAAATCTTTGAAATATTATGCTCTTTAATATTAAAAGCAGAAAGAAAGTCAATTTAAGAATGCACATTAAAAGCTGCATATAAAAGCAATTTTCCATTAAAAACATTGCCGAATTAAAAAAACAAATTCTTCTTGAAACTACTTGATTGTTTAAATTCCTGAGAGTCAGACAAAACAATGGTTTTCCAGCTATCGCAGATGATGTTTCCGTTGGTACCCTGCTCACAAGTTCCTGTGAGCAAACATAGTCATATCCAACCTAATCTCCAGCCACTGAAGGTCTGACAGCCAGTAGTGCATCCACAGAGGATGAGCCAGGATCTGAAAATCCAGGAGCCAAGGCATGTAAGTCAGACTCGTAATATGCACGAATACGGGCTGTGTGCAATGAAACCATGCAGGCCAAAAGGACAAGGAACAGTTGTCATTTAGTTCCTGAAGTAAAGGTGCACCAAAAAACTGAATCCTTCGGTCATGACACAGTAGCACATGTGGCAGTGCTATCCCCATTTGGCCGCGTGATGAAACATCCATTGCCGAACAACAAAAACAGGACGAATATACCGACAATTAGAAATAGGACAGGTGGTAAGTCTCCAAAAATGCTGGAAGAGAACGAGTGGATGAAAGATGGAATCACTCTGAAGACAGTCTGGAAAGTACTAACAAACAGAGACACAATCGCTTTAAAAAAGTGTACTACTCCCGCAGTAAGTATTTGATGCATTAAAAATGCAGTGCACAAGTTCTACGAAATGTTGTGGGAGGTTAGTGCATAGTAGCAACTGGATTTCAGAAGAAGACCTTGCACTTGAAGATCAAAAATCTCCATTGCAGATGGTAAGGAAACTTTCTTCTGAAACAAGAAAGCTTTCAGTCTGCTCAAACTATCAAAGTTCACATTTAAAATAGAAATCGAAGGCCAAATTGACACTTCAATAACTGTATGGGCAGGTGTGTTAAATGGTAGCGGCAGTTTCAGTCGATAACCCTTCAAGTATTGCCCGGCGGTAATCGCCTCTCATACCATTCGATAATTTACCAATGAAAGAGGCAGGCGCCGGAGACTGGAAGGCAGGAAACAAAGTTTTATTCCGTCGGAGCAGAACACATCAGATCAGACAGCAAGGTATCGTCACGAGGTGCTCTAACTGCATCTCTGAGGCCTGGCCTCTTATACACAGGTTTATGACTTTATTGCAGGTTTATTGTACATGGCACATTCTTGAGATTACTTTGATGTATAAAAGAACGTCTTTGGAATCCCCACTTCGAACTCGTTCCCACACATATCTACAGTGGAAGTCCCCACCCCATCTACAGTAGGAGATGGCTATCACGCAGCTGGACATTCCGCCAATTCCCGGGGGTGTGTGCAACCGGCCGGGTCTCAGGGGGTAGGGGCTTTGATCCACTGTAATCCCTTTGATGAGGGGTGTTTCCCTTACAGTAGGGGCAATAAACTGCATCCGCAGGGCTAGGTGATGGCCTGGGATCGGTTCGGACAAGGGGGCGCAGAGGAAGGGGGTTATCAAAGAGAGGCATGACCATGTATGGGATGTCGGTCAGGCGTGGGATGTGGTTCCATGGCAGGGTCGCGCAGAATGAGGGGGTTTATGGCCCGTGTATGAGAGAGCGGGGGTGGCCAGCGCGCGGGGGATGCTCGCAGCGCCTGGGGAACGCACTGGCGATCGAGAATGAGCGGGGAGAGAGTGGGGTGCCTAAAATGGCGGCGCTGGGGAGAGGCAAGATGGCGCAGATAATGTTCAGTTACAAGCTAAATTTCCACAGTCCTCCCTTTTAACATATCTCGCCAGCTTGCCTGGTCGACGTTTACCTTCGTTAACCTTCAGCTATAATATCGCTAATGTTTTTCTTACATTCCTTAAAGATACAGGGTTTTTAGGGCAGGCAGGAGTAATCTGACACATTTGTACATAGTTACATACAGGTGGTAAAGTAGGCGAGGAGGTAGTACATACAAAGTTACATCAGCTGCGCCGCATGTCAGGCCCAGGGGTAGGAAGAGGTGAGCTTGTTTGAGCACAAATAGGATACTGTAAAGCAAAAAATGTTTCTGGCAAAGCAAGGGATATTCCGTACATTATATAAGGCCCAGACTTCGTGTGGATCAAAGAGATAGTCAGTATAGTCGTGTGCATGGCTGGTGTTGTATGAATGTCATTATACAAAGTTAGATTTTCTAAACTTCTCAGTGTGCAGTCGGAAGTGACTGATGCAACATCATGAAAACTCGATAGGAAGATAGTTAATATAAAAAGGTGGTTGGGAGAGGATTTTCGACTCAACATGGGTTCTTCTTTCCAGTGTCCTTTTATAAAGAGTCATCACTGGTAAGCTCTTATTGTTGTTCTTCTTTCGTTGGCACTGTTGAGCACCCGCGGTGGAGCTAAGGTCCAGCTCAAATCCAATTCCTCACGTGGCAGGGTGTGACCATTCGCTGTTCTCCGATCACAGTCCTGTTCCTTAACACAGTTCATCATAGGTACTTTGAGACAGGGTACCCGCTTTTTGTTCTTCTGTAGTTAGGTCAAATTCATAATCCGTATAAAAGAGGGAGAGAGAGAGAAGGGTGTGACGTGCGTCCGGATGCCGAGGGAAGAGGGGGTGGAGTGGGATCGGATCAAAAATGCGGACCAAGGGGAGCAGAATCTTCCAGCACTGGGCCCATCAATCGGGCCCGACGGGTTGGGACTTCAGGCACACTGGTCAGTGAGTAGGGGGCCTCGATGTAGCCCTTCGTTCTATCGCTTATCATCCTGATAATGGTGCCTCGTCTCACGCCCTTTTTGCTTCGTTGCTTCCCCCTTGGTCGATGCCATAGATGTTCCATGGTCTGCAGCCAGGCTGTGCGTCACGTTCAACCCCTCTCTTCCGATGGCCGCAGGTTATCTTTGAATGGGTACAAGAAACAAAAATCTTAGAGAGTTGGCAGGGAAGACATTTACATACTTCATCCTCTCTCCCAACCACCGAGTAGTTGCGGAAATGCTTTTATCGGTTGCTGTATGATCGATATCTATTAACTCTGATGTTAGTGTGCGTGTTACTAATCTATTAATCATTGCTGTGGTGCAGGCTTCTGTGGGTGTCCCTGTCCATCGTCTGGCCTTCTAGGTGTCGATTCCTGCGCCCTAGAATCGTCGCAGGAAGCCTGACATCTGTCAACCTTCTGGTCTATTAAAAATTCGAACCGGCTTCTCCGGTGGATGCTCGTTCATTTCAACACAAGTTTTGTTAATACACATTTTCCTCCGAGGACTGCTAAGTTTAAGAAAAGAAAGTGCGAGGTGCTACTGTCACGGGTTCACGAGTATCCATTTCGGGGAGGAACATAAGCTAAGCATTATTTTTGCTGGCGACAATAGGTAACCCTTTATCAGTTTAGGCGATGTATTATTAGAGAATAAGGTCATCAGCTGTTTCGTTCGAAATACTCTGAGACGGCTAGTATAGGGCTGGGGTTATTTTGGGAGAACGGGGTGCTTTAGACATTCTTTTCGGGGTAATTGGGCGGGGGTAATTCTGGGCGGTGGAGATGGTGTCTTCTAAAAACAAAAACCACTGACATATAGTCCCCGTGATGAGGGCCAGATTGGGAGACATCAGTCGTCTTACCTGTCTCTTCTTTCTCAGCTAATTAAGCTCAACATTTGCAGAAAGGAGAGGTAGTAACGTGGTAAAGTATGGTCGTTTTGTTTCTGTCAATTTGTTCGAACACCACCGTGTTTCAGGCCAATTATACACTTACCGGAGAGGTATGTGTCGTTAATTTATTCAAAAAGAAAAGAGGGCAAGAAAGCCTTTAGTGAAGGAGGGGGAGAGAGAGAGAGAGAGAGAGAGAGAGAGAGAGAGAGAGAGAGAGAGAGAGAGAGAGAGAGACGTGTGCATCAAGTAGGCTATTTGGCATATGTACGACACAAAACGAGAGAGAGAGAGAGACATGGGTATGATAATAGGCCACTTGGTGCACACACAACATGGAGTGGCATGGGTCGGTTCTATGTAAGAAAACACCAGCGGGAAAAAGACATAAATTCGGTGATCACGTACACACAAATACCGGATAGGGTGTGACAGTACATGCATCAAGCGCAGAAACTTAAGACGGAGACTCAGGGCTACGCTGAGTATGGGGACCTCTCCTTTCCTGTCCTCTTTCCTAAGCATGCTGCGTATTTTCAGTATTTTTGTAGTTTATCTTGGGGGGGTGTTGGACCTTTTACTCTCCTCCCTTTTGATCGATGGACGAGCACTTCAATCATACGGTGACGCTCTCTTCAAGTGACCCAAGCATGAAATGCATACACAGTCATACCGTATAATCGTAGCACACACGCACAGTCATATCATACAGTTTTTCATGTTCCCAATGGTGGTCTGCACTTTACGCACTACCCCACAACGTTTGTCTATGTTTTTCCTGATATCGAACGCGGTGCGGTCCATGTCCACTCCATTCTTTAGTCGGAACTTCGTCATGACCTATAGAGGGGAGAAAAGAGGGGAGGGGATGTGCAGTATTCAAAGTACCTTAGCGCGCGTAGACACGAAAAAGTTCTACTTACCACGTACCAGGCTGGCCGCAGGAGTGGGTAATACCACAGACCTATTATTCTTTTTTTGTCCGAGGCAAAGATGCTCTATTTCATTTATCTCCTAAATTCGGGTTCCCTGGTCGCGCATGCCTTTCTCAATCGGTCGTGTATTATGGTGTAAGATATCATACCTTGCGTTCGGCCTACACCTTAAGCTACAGCTGACCATCGATTTGACAACTCTTGGGAAAGGACAGGTGTGATGGGTACAAATTCCGTTAATCAAAAAGATTCAGGCAAATGGGGTCTGCATTATCTGTATTCTTTTGCTTGGGAGTAACAATCATTTATTCAAAAGAAAAATCTTTATCAACCTATATGATTTGTCATGACACTGATTCAGTAATCCTTTCAAGAAGCCCTTTATTTAAAACAATGTCAGTATACAAATACGGGCCTACAACCGTTCAGGCCGGCCACGGCGTGAGAGGCGTCGAATATCATGAGCAATACTATCTTGGCTAAAAATAAAAATGGGTAGGTCAGCAATCAGTAAGGTTGTACGTATGCTCGGTCAGTACCCTTCCCGTCCCTCTGCTCATCATGTGTGGGAACATCACATTCATATCCTTTTAACACAAATGCCACGTGACTGGAACGCCACAAGGAGTTGTAGGCCTCTCCTACATCGGCTCCATTTTGGGGCGAGGTCGGGCCAGTGTACAGTCTAAGTCTTTCCATGAATTAGCTGTTGGACCAGAATTCCTTTCGGTAGTTCGAGAACTTTCGTTAGCGTCAGCTTGCGTCAGCATGGCGTCACCGCGATCTTGTAGCAATGCCATGGTCCGTTCTTGGGGCGGGGCAGCAGGCGGGTTCTTCCGCCGACGTCTTGAATCAGTCTTTCTCACTGCACCAAGCGGAGGCAAGGTGGCTGCCGCCCGGGGCAAAGAACAATGGCGGCGGTTTGTCCTTACCGGAAGTCCGCGGGAGTCGAGTGCCAATGACTCCAGCAGATTCTGCAAAGCTGAGGGGAGCGTTTTGTCAAGGGTGGGGCCCACGCCCAAGCAGACAAGCTTTCGAGTCCAGAATCGCCTCACGGAGGGCTAGGTCTGGATCCGAAGAACCGACCGCCGGAGTCCAAAGGCAGCAGCAGTAGCAGCTCTTCGGTACAGCCACCGGAGAGGGGCCAGCAGCAGCAACGACAGCAGTTCGGATGGTATCGCCACCGGGGTGATTCCAGTAGCAGCAACAACAGCAGTTTGGATGGTATCGCCACCGGGGTGGGTCCCCGATTACTTGGCTGCGGGGGCCCACTCCTCGCGTCGGGCGCTAGTGGCGATCCTGGTGAACCCGTGCTTGGGTGGCCGTCCGGTGGTCGAGCGCAGGGGGCGCCAACTTGGCTGGCCGGTGAAAAGAGACGGTTGGGGTGCCCTCATCTGCTGGTGAGCCTCCACCTGGGGAGGTGGGGGAAGCCCGTCCGCGTCGCTTCCCCCCGCCAGGGCACCCTTCGTTATTGAAGGAAGAAGAAGAAAATGGGAAGATCCGCACGGCGTGGCAGGCTCCGCCTTGGCGCTGCCAGAGCTTCGGCGCTTCGTGCAGCCTCCGGCCTATTCGCACAGTCGTCCGCCACTGATGTCAATGGATTTTTGCATGGCTTTTATAGCCCAAAACCGACTAAAAGGACCGCCCAAAACAGGCCAATGTTGCAACTTCGAGGAAGGAGAGGCAAGGACGGTGTCACGTGGATGTGGATGCTTTGGGATGCAGGTTGCAGCAGACCGTCATGTAAATAGTTGTTTAAAACGTGTTTTAACCTGTTTATCCTGTTGGTGTGTTTGTTATACCTATAAGTTATTAAAATGTTATAACTATACCACTTCGTTGGAGTGTTCGTACATATTTGCAATCTGGCGACGAGCACAAGGATGCTACTGCGTAATTAGGAGAAATAACATAGCCCAATTGTGCGCGATCTAGCCCTAGTTCGGTGACGTCGATGGTGGGTATCAGCAGGCTTCCGTTTGTGCAGGATTTGGTCATGCTTATTGGGCGGGGTGGGTAGTAGGGCAGACATGTTTAGGTAGCGAGAGCGATGGAGTCGGGCTACCTCGTGGCCGTCTCGACCGTGAGCTTGGCTCCTTCCCTTAGTTCCATATATCCCACAAAGGGCTATTTCCTAGCATTACTTTAGTTTTGTAGGGTCAAAAAGGATTCTGCCAGTGGCCACTGACTCTCGGGGTCCCCCTTTGTATATTTTATGCCATAGCTTGCTATAAACTACGGCGATTAGTTTGTATTTTAGTGAACATGTCCTTATTAGGGGTGCCTTCCAGAGGAGCCGGATGGTCCACCTCTAATAAGCGGTCCGGGCAGAACCAACTACCAATCAGTGGGGAGAAGATAGGCATGACGGGTTTCAATGGGGACAAAAGTCAGCACTACCTATCTTTTCACTGCTTGCAAAGACTAGACAGAATATCTCTATTCCTCGTTATTTGTAAGCAGAGAATACCTCCAAAGAACCAATATCGAACAACTAGTGTTCGGACAATCAATCAATCAATCAATGGGGAGATAAAGATAGGCACGACGGGTTACAACGGGGACAAAAGTCTGCATTACCTACCCTTCACTATTTGCAAAGACTAGACAGAATATTTCTATTCTACGTTATTTGCAAACAGAGAATATCTCAAAGAGCACTATTCTTCAAAACAATCAATGTTCGGACAATCAATCAGTGGGGAGATAAAGATAGGCACGACGGGTTTCAACGGGGACAAAAGTCTGCGTTACCTACCCTTCTCTATCTGCAAAGGGAGAGAGAGAGAGAGTATTTCTACTCCTCCCCGTTTGTAGACAGCGAATATCTCAAAGAGAACAATCAATGAGCAATACTAGTATTTTCAAAACTTCAAACAATCAATCAATTATTTTGCAATTTGTCGTGTATCACGACCTTACCCGGACCGCGTGGACAGTTTCTCGTCTTCCGCCTCCAGCGCCCGATCGTCCTCTACTCTCCGTATTTGCAGCGGCACTCCTGATGGTTCCCAGTCAGGACCGTAGATCACTCGAGAGAGGTCTGCTCGGAACCAGTGAAGTTCGGATGATCGGCTGCCAGACGAGGGTCTATTGGGCAGGAGCTCTCCCGATCGTTGCAGTCGTTCACTCTGTCGTCAGGACCTCTCCCACTGGATCCACGTGTCTCTGATGGGCCCCACGCTTGGGACGCCAATTGTTAAATGGTAGCAGCAGTTTCAGTCGATAACCCTTCAAGTATTGCCCGGCGGTAATCGCCTCTCATACCATTCGATAATTTACCAATGAAAGAGGCAGGCGCCGGAGACTGGAAGGCAGGAAACAAAGTTTTATTCCGTCGGAGCAGAACACATCAGATCAGACAGCAAGGTATCGTCACGAGGTGCTCTAACTGCATCTCTGAGGCCTGGCCTCTTATATACAGGTTTATGACTTTATTGCAGGTTTATTGTACATGGCACATTCTTGAGATTACTTTGATGTATAAAAGAACGTCTTTGGAATCCCCACTTCGAACTCGTTCCCACACATATCTACAGTGGAAGTCCCCACCCCATCTACAGTAGGAGATGGCTATCACGCAGCTGGACATTCCGCCAATTCCCGGGGGTGTGTGCAACCGGCCGGGTCTCAGGGGGTAGGGGCTTTGATCCACTGTAATCCCTTTGATGCGGGGTGTTTCCCTTACAGTAGGGGCAATAAACTGCATCCGCAGGGCTAGGTGATGGCCTGGGATTGGTTCGGACAAGGGGGCGCAGAGGAAGGGGGTTATAAAAGAGAGGCATGACCATGTATGGGATGTCGGTCAGGCGTGGGATGTGGTTCCATGGCAGGGTCGCGCAGAATGAGGGGGTTTATGGCCCGTGTATGAGAGAGCGGGGGTGGCTAGCGCGCGGGGGATGCTCGCAGCGCCAGGGGAACGCACTGGCGATCGAGAATGAGCGGGGAGAGAGTGGGGTGCCTAAAATGGCGGCCGTGCATTCGCTGTGCGTGGCGCTGGGGAGAGGCAAGATGGCGCAGATAATGTTCAGTTACAAGCTAAATTTCCACAGGTGGAAAAAGCACATTTGTACAACAGGTCACAGCCTTATAAACCCTCACTACATAGGGCACTCCCGGTTTTATCCCGCAGCAACCTTGGTCATTCAACATCAAACAACTCCCATTTGAAAGTAATCTGAATGCCAGACGAACTGCAGCAGCCGGGGAACCCTTCAGATAACAGGCTAAATTTGCCTTGGACTTATTACATGCTCCGTGAAGTGTGACATCCCTGCAAACTAAAGAATGACCTAAAGTATTCTCACAGTCTATGTCGCTAAGAAAATAATCAGTACCTCCATCTTTACACCTGTGAGTGAAATGTAGGACCCAAGCCTCATGCATAAATCTCTCCCCATGCCCTTTATATCTGTCTACTTGATAGTGTTGTAAGCAGTTCATAAAGTGGAATGTTTAAATCGCAGAGAAATAAACCCATGAATTATCCAATCAGCTGCTATTGTCTCCGCCACAGTGAAGGGTAGTTTTTCTAGCTGTTCTATGTTTAACATTATGTATGTTGTGTCCTCCCTTGCCATCATTTTCTGTTCTCATGTTAAATTGTATGGCAGAAATAAGTTAGTAGTATTCAAATGTTTACAGAACACTCAATCATTGCACAGAGTCTGCAAAGTCCAGCTCAATTGCATGATGGACCTAAGCTGTGTTTGTCCATGCTGTAAAAGGGACACGTCTCTCTGTATGATGTCAATAGCTGATAATACAATGTTACCCAGAGAATAAATCTAGTAGATAATGTAGTCATACCATTTGCAGATCCTACTAGAGATTTTTCTAAATTTACTCTGTCAAGTTCACATATCTGCTCAGAAGCATCCTGCTGTGAAACTTTCTACAATTCGTGTATATTGCATATAAAAAGAGCTTTGGACGTGGCTTTGTAGGACCTAGCAAAAAATCCTGTAAATCCAAGTCATCAGAAAGGAGAGAGAAGTGTTCTTTCACCTCATCCAACATGAAATGTTTGAGCCATTCTAAGCACAATTTTCCGTCGCTGTATGTTGTAACTCCCCCAAGTGTTGTGTATGCGCATAATGTGGGTCTGGCTTATTTATCCTAAAACCCTTTGTGTTGTTGTGAAAACATGTGTGACACCCATTAGTGTCTAATTCCCCTCCAGCCAACCCCCTGGACAGGAATGTGAAATATTATATGTACCTTTCTTGACCATGATGTTGAACGTTTCCTCCTTGTCATTTGTGAATTGCTGCACAGTTTTGTTCAGAGAAATCATTTTTCTTGGTATAAGGCACACTCTAAACAAGGTTCATTGCCTTGAACTTGCCAGTCTTTAGTTTCCCACACAGATTTTAAATAATTATTATCACTCCAATAGTCATACTCCTACATTGACAACTGGGGAAAAGAGGGGGCTGAATAAATTAGCCTGGTATCAGTTAACATATTTTTCTTCACCGGGTAAGGGTGAAGATTATAATAATAAGACTCTAGGTCTGCGGGATTCTTGCGAGAAAAATATGCAAACTTGTGTGTAAATGTATAGCAATATTCCCAGTGTGTGTAATTAAATTCTGCATGTGGAGTATTCGCTCTATGTAAGTAATGGTGCTCATAATGGTGAAAACAGAACATTTTATCATAATTGGATGTTCCACTATACATATCTTCACTTTCAAATAGAGTATAATGTGCTAGCATTGACCTCACAGTACAAATATCCGAATCATCTGAGATGCTGCTAGGAGTAATAACATCATTCAAAGAAATCTTAAACACATATGGTATCTGCAAAGTTTCTGTCAGTCCAAAAATATTATATGGTACCTTATCCCAAACAATTCCATCAATTACTGGAACCACTGAAATGTTCACAAGGGACAGTTCCCTTTGCACTTTGTTTGATGAAGAATGAGGCTTTAACACCTCGTTTTTCAGTTCTATAGCAGATCATTTTGGAAAATAGTATCCATTCATAAGCAAAAAGAATATTCTCACAAAACCAATCCAAAGAAAAGGAAAAGCAACAAAATGTAAATCCAAATATAAATCCAAGGTGGGACAAAATATGTATTTTTAAGCCAAATTATGAATGCACGAGTTCCAAGTGGTGTAGGGTCTGACGAATCCAGGTAAAAGTCATCAATGTCAGAAAATAGCCTGAGGCAGTTTGCGCAAATGTAGGAGTCTCGTGGGATTGTGTCATCAATGATGGATCATAATAAACAACTTTGTGGTTGGCATGTGGTGTTGAAACCTGTGACTTTGCATACAGTGTTTGTATGGAGTTTGTAGATGTAACTGGAAGTAGCAAAACTTCAGTGTCAGATGTCCCCAGCTGGGTAGAAGAAACCTCAATGTTGGTTAAAGTGTGTAATGTGATTTCCTGTATGGTAGTGAGAGGAGGCATGTAACTACCCAGGAGCACTCGTGCTTACTGTGTAGGACTTACAATATGGTGTGGTTTGATCAGATCTATTGACACAAACCTTTTGACACAAACATTTTGTGTTAACAACCAGCAAAGGGCGGTAAAAGTACACTTCTAGTACCTTCAACAGCCAAGTCAGGAACAAGCACTCTGTAAGATGGGCCAAATTCCGTTTTGTCCACAATTTGTGCTCAAACCAAATCCCCAATCTTTGGAATCCAGCCAGGAGTTGCTGTTTTCACCTGCACTTCGCCAGTGGCAGAACATTTCTCAAGCTCGTTGCTTTGTTCGTCCCGGAAGTCTTTCAGTTATCGTAAGACACCCAAAAGTTCACTGATATCAAAGGGCATTTCCACCACCACTGTACTAGGATTGTCAAGGTCTGGAACCCACATCTTAACCCCAAACAGGACCTCCCAATGTTCCCATAGTTTCCGGGTAAGCCTTAGAGGCAAATGCTGGGCCCTGCTCAGAATGGAATGCAACTACTACATTTGCGCTGATGAAGACTTGCAAATCTTTTCTAAACATTTGAGCATCAGCCATTCACTGTGGCCATACCCATAGGAATCGTGAACAAGAGTCCACTGCTAACATAATGTATTTAAAGGAGCCATCAGTGTGTAGGGGTCTCCAGTGGTCCAGACAAACGCAGGCTATAGTCTTGTCTGAAATTAAGAGAGATGTCTGTGGTGGCTGTGCTGCAGTGGAAACCTTTATTTGTTGACAAATGTCACATTTAAGGACATAATCTCTAGTTTGTATGTAAAGACCAGGCCACCTGTAGCATTGATGCAATAGTGAAACTGTAGGTGCCACACCTGCGTGAGCAGATGCTAAACCTGCATGTGCTGCTAGTGTTAATTCTAGCCTGTGGTCTGAATTTGGAATCACTCTATCCCACCCTCCGGGAAGATGAGCAAACTGAATATTTGAGCACTTAGCTAGTAGGCGTATTTTGCTGGAAAACCTTTTGGTAAGGGGGTGCCACAGCGGGACGCTGTAATAGCCGTCATTATGTCTCCATCTATCCTTGTGTTAGAATTAGGGCTGGGCGGAGCTCGCGGAGTCTCACTCCGCAGAATTCCACGGAGTTAGCAGAAATCTCTGTTGTATTCCACAGAGCTCTGCTCGCAGGCAGAGTATTGGTCAGCCACCTCTAGCAGGGCTTAGTGTCTCCATGGTTACCTGTGTGGAGCCTTTGGGAATCTCCAATAAGGCTGCTCGTTGTGGGCTTTCATTGGTTTACTTTTAACTGCCACATTTGTGTTTTCTATCAAATATTCAGCCAATGGTTGTGCATGTGCGCCCACAAAAGTAATCAACATGCGTGGGTGGGAAATTGCAAATCATAGCTCTTCAAATGTGCTAAGGTCACAACTCAGGCAGGGCAAAAATCACAGTTTCTTTCAGTATAAATATATACAAAAATGTAAGCTGCATTCACCGCCTCCTGACCCTCCTACAGCCCGCAGTCCGACACCTGAAGCAGCTCAGCAGTCATCCAGATTCCAGGATCCACTGTGGAGAGGAGCAGTGATAACAACTTTGTGGAAGGATGCCATGATGGCAATTGACAGGACACACATGACTAGAGGTTCCAGGGGACGAAAAGAGTGGCACATTGACCGGGAGCCCCAGTCGCGCAGCCACCATAGTAGCACTATGCCATGCCATATCCTCCCACCCCTGAGAGGAGGGGCTCGGTTAGAGCACGACTCATGTGATGTCACGAACAAATGGGGCGGAGAGGAGGCAGGCGGGAGGAAGTCTTAAAGTAGAAGGAGGGTTTTGTCTACAGAGAGTGGGGAAAGGGCAGTGAGAAGGAAGGAGAAGGAACGAGTGGTGTGACTGAGCTGTGAGCACACCACTGCACTCTGCTCCACTGCCGGAGTGGTGTGTTTGCCAAACTTCGTGCTCCACGCATAGCGCGGAGTACCAAAAACTCTGTAAATGCCGTTGGTGGAGCGGAGACTACCGCCCATCACTAGTTAGAAAGAGTCACTGCAGCTACAACAGTAGTTTGCACTGTTGCCTTAATGACTGCACCAGTCAATGAATTGCCTGCAATATGTATTCCTACACATTGTTTACTCAGTGCGTGAATAACATGAGCCTATGGCAAACTCGCTTCAAGTTTTGATACCTGTCCCCAAAGCATCTTGTGCTTTTTAGTCTACTCTTTATAATCTCCGAATCCATTCTGACTCCATTAGTGTACATACTCATTGTAAGACTGGACATGATAATACGAATCACACACTATAAGTGTGGGGAATTCAGGATGAGTATTCTCAAGTGCCAAAATTAGATCTTTCAGTTCAGAAAGCTGTGCCCTTGCTGGGTTTGCTGTTATGGTCAGCACAGTAAACACCGCAAGAAATGCCAATACTGATGATCATTCGGCAATCACACAAACCCAATTTTTATGATCATCCGATTTTTTTATTTAATTCCTTGATTTCAATCTTTTGATTAGTTAAAATGCAAATATTTAGAAAACAATTTTTAACATTTTGATACTGTAAAGCTTTAAAGATATTTGAACATACACTGGAATCACAAAAGAAATACTAAATGACATACAAAACGCTTTGCATAATATATTACAAACACTAGAAACAAAAATGACATACAAGGCAATTGTAGCTCAGGTTCTGTACAATATTCAACCTTAATCCAAACCTAATACTCCTGACTGTTATCTTACTAGATAACTTTTTTGAATGTTCGCAGAGGCAGTGGCCAAATAGTGACCCTACTGAGCTCATTGTATTCGTTACAGAAAAGAGAAACTTAGTTGTGAGCCCAAGTGGTGGCACATAATTTTGAACACTTATTTGACAAATGAAAAAAACTGTTGACGCGTTTCAAACCCCATTCAGTTTCTTAAAGGGTTCTCCTAAGGACACATAATGCTTGTAGACCTGAAAATTAAAGAAGGGGATGAAGTTAAAACCCAATCAGTATTGTCACTCACATTCGTTGCTCTCAATCCATCCTAACACAGCACAATTTATTTACCTCCATTCTTAACTTGCGTTACATGCACCTTCTTTCACCATAGACCATCATAAGACAGCTGGAGGCTGCCACCAATGGCAACAATCCAGAGGGAAAATAACATTAACAAATCTATTGTCATTAGAGTGCGTGATAGAGTTTGAAGTGAAGTAGAAAAAGCCCTTTCTTTTTAATAAGGTACTTACTTTGGGGGAAGGCCCAAATCCTGGACTCGCATCCCTTCTTGTTTGTTAACTTTTTCTTTTATGGAATTATCTAATGGGAAAAAGAACCCTTTGTAAATTTGTGCCTTCTTAATAGTTCTTAATGCTTGTTATTCTTACGTAAAAGGCTTCTGTCAAATGCCAGTAAACTGTGTAAACTGTGTAAGTCTAAGGAATAATACACTGTAGATTCCTAATAGTACTTTCAGCCGTGTTGGTGTCACCTGGTTCGATAGTTCCAGTACCTTTGCCTAGCGGAGAGAGAACACTTCACTTGCAGATACACCATTTGTGATTTATACTAGAGTTATTTACGAAAAATGTGCTACGCAAACTGGGCGGAAGCTTGTGGGAGGGGGCCAGCAAATGGACGTGCCAAATGCATGGCTGTCATTATTTGAGTTTGCAGTGGCTCACATACGATACAAAACTTTGCCAAAAGGCACGGGGCTATTGTCAGGAAACTTGCTTTATCATAATCCTGCGGTCCGTGTATCCTTATTAGACAGCATCGTGAAACATTTGTGACTTACGGGTGAATTGTATGTAAGAAACGCTCTACAAATTATGCGAACACTTATGGGAGAAGGCAGCAATTAAACATACCGTAAATGTGGCTTTCATTAAGTGGGTTTGAACGGCACACAAATAATACGAAACTTTACCAAAAGGTTGGCATAACAAAATTGAATTAGTTGCCTGTATAGTGTAACTATACCTTTGTAAAGTGTACAAAGTTCTGCTGCTGTGAGAACTCTTATTTCTTGATATGATGTATAGCCTATTAGGATAGACCATGTTTCATGTGGCAAGGTGCCTTGGAAATAGTACAGTAAAGAAGCGTGGCTAGGTCAAACCTTGCGCAAAGCCATTATTAATAGTTACAATGTCAGTATCTAGTAAGTGCTCAAAGGGAACAGTAGGGGAATGGCCACCTACGTATCCCAAAGGCCCCTGCATCCAAAAGGCACACAAGGAGCAAATTACAAAAACAAAGTCCCGTCCCCGAGCACAACGTAATTGTTATTTCCAAGAATTTCTCCTAGAAAATATCAGTCCATATCTTAAATATTCAAGATTTCTTTATTCTCTCATTTCGCTCAGAGCCGTAGGTTTTTTACAGGTGGCTCCTAATCATCACAGTGCAAAGCCGATATAGCCAAAATGTAGCCAACACGTGTTTCTTTCTGAGTATATCGCCCATTGACTTCCTCAGGGCAGCTAATAATTACAAAGTAGTTCCACCAACATCCAGGCAGAATCTTTTCAGGGTCCCATTCAGCATGGGTCTACTCAATGGGACTTTTATTTCCAGAAGAAAAATTGTCGTATACAGTTGCAGAAACAGGGTCATTCAACCAGTCAGAGTTGGTCCTTGTGGTTACGTCTGTTCCATCAAAGAACGTATAGTATGTGCAAATATCGTATCTCGGAGAGTACTCCACCCGTAATAGAATTCCGCATGCGAGTAAAAAAAAGCCTTGGAAATAGTTAATGTGTTCCTGATATGTTAATTGAAGTTCTGAATCTTCTTACGGTCTGTAGTTGTTTGGTATGGGAGCATCAGTGTATATGTGAAAGTTTCCTGTGTTTCCGGCATTTGCTGCAGGAAATGTTACCAATGAATAGAATATCTCTGGCCTGTCTGCTTCTTGGGCTACTACCACAAAGGTAAAATCCCCTCCAATAAGAGAGAGAGCCTTTATTGTTGTAACATTTGTTTTATTGTATGTCTTCAGTTTAGTGGTAAAACCACTTGTGCTGAATTAGCCATTTTAATATGTGAAAATCAGAGATGGTAACTATGGAGAGGTGATTCTTTTAAAGGTTCAAGCTCGCACAACCTACAGCCAGAAATAAGGGTTTCCTACTTTGCTGAGGAGGATTTTCACTAACAGCACTGATGTCTCCGGATAAATGGTGAGTAGGGTATTTGGACACACAGAAGAAAATTACTCAGGAGACCCATTAAATTAGTACCTGACATAGAATGTTGGTGGTGTCATGTCATACACATCCTACTATTTCAGTAAGACTGCGTGTTTTGGCAACATAAATGTCAAAACTATGTGTAACTGAGTCTGTGCATTTCATCATAATATCTTGACCTAAGTCCTGGCTAGCTCACTGTGCACCATCTGGACCTTCAACCTTACAAGGTACCTCATAGTATATGCAACCTCAGAACATGGCAACCCTGATTCCTCAAGGAAATAGTGAAAACAGATTTACCCTTTTCATTATTGCCTCAGACTTGCCCAAAGAGAGAGACATAAGAAATACACAAATTGGTGTTTCAAGCATTTATTGAAGCAATTAGATTCTAGCACAAAATACGTACTGCAATGATTAATAGAATGGACAAAAACAATGTTGCCAGCATTACAAGAATGGTGAAAAGAATGAAAAGTTCCACCATTGTGCAATTACGTTGATTATGTGCAAACATATAATTGTACAAGAGTTACCTAGTGTTACCTATCTTCTAAAGCATAGGGTGTGCAAGTCAGCCAGAATACCTTAGAGTGATCTAACTCTCCATTTGCCTGTGGGTATGTGTCATTTGGAAGCCAGTCTTGGTGTATAATAGGCTGCCTTCCCTCTCAGGATAGTAACAGGATTCAGTGGGGCTAGAATTCCAGCATAAGGGGACCTTGACAATCCCATTGAAATGCTCCTCTGCCTACACAAGGGCTGGGTACAGTTTATGTAATAAACGTGAACCATTGTCTCAATACAGGAGTTGTGGTCTGGCTGTCATTGCTGATTCTACCCCCAGAGCTGTCGCTGAACAGACAACAACAAAAAACACATTTTGCGCAGTGAACTTAGTCCTTCTACAATATTTTCTAGGGCCTGAAAATGTGCCTTTGAAGAAGTGTAAGTGTAAGCAAACCATTTTCTGAGAACATTATTCCATACGAGTTTACAAGCAAATGTGTGTGTTAAAGTCCTTCCTGTCTGCCCAGGGATTTGATCAGTGTTGTCAGGGCCCATTTGTTACCATTGGTCGTCGGATGGACCTTTTTAACCTGACTTAGAGGTGATGGGAGTTAGCCTTTCCATCCAACAAAACATTTAGGTTGGCTACCCAATGACGACCAGGAATCGGTAGCCAAGTTAAAAAAAGGTTTATAACAAATTAATAATCGAGTTAAAATGCACAACTCTCAAGACCATGTTGTAACTGGAAAGTTCCAACCTCCTAAAGAAATTGAGGCGGACTAGTATTAAACAAACAAGCTATTCTGTAATGACTAATAGTCTAAGTCTTTCTTGCTTATACATTAGTAATCTAAATCTCCCAAATCCAGTCCAAGTGGTTCTGTAACCTAGAATTTCTCCATCAGAGAAGTCCCATTAAGGAATTTAGGTCAAGATAAAGCAAACCAGGGAGGAAAGTGTTAGCATTTCAGAAACTCAGTCAAGGGTCTTCATTGGGTCAGGAATAAGTGTTAGTCTAAACCACAATTAAGGAAGAATCAAGAGGAAGCATGGCGGTCTGAACCCTTCAAAGTGCATCCAGGCAGTAGGGATTCAGGGAAGGTGTCTGCAAGGAAAGTAGTTCTGAAGTCAGATGAAATCTGAAGGGATCTCGAGAGAGGTATGCTGTGAAGTTTTATGGGGTGAACACTATATTATATCTCACAAAGTCTTTGGGCAACACCCCTTGTACATTTCACCATCGCAGGTTCATTGTTCTCATCAATTCTCATGGTGCATATGGCAATTTCAGTAGTTTATCCCACACTGGACATGGGAATTACATCTCTTTTTCAAACACACGTTGGTTGCAACATTCGCTCAATAGTCCTTTCAGTTAACACTCTGGTTCCCCATGTACTTTTGTCAAGGTCTTCTTATCAGGCTCTCTCCTCTAAATCTGGTACAGTAATGTATCTATTCTAAACTAACAATGCATGAGAAAACCTACAATAAATGTTGTATTAGCAGAAAATTGAGAACAGTATTATATGAAATGCAGCATGGTGAAATACAGGTCTAAATAGTCAAAATAACTTAAATAATTAACTCAATGGTGCACAATTAATATGTGCATGCACTTTTACGCACAAGTGAATATAAATATCTCGCACGGTGTGCCATATTACTTGTGACATACAGTAAACCTTTATTTTAATCAAGTGTAAGTATGGCCCCTAACTACATTGAAATACATTTAACATTAGTACACATATTATATAACTATATTGTTCTAGGTAAAATCACCTTCTATATGTATGAGGATGGTTTTAATCAAAGTTTCAAGTATTAAGTGTTATCCATGTAATATAGCACATGTTTATGAAAGTAGAATTTCATCTTCACAGAAAGTATATAATCAGTTAAGAGAGGATGGTTTTAGAATTTATTAATACTTCAATTAATAGGTATATTAGGATGATTAAAACTCACACATAAGTATATTCTCTAATTCTACAGCAAATGCACTCTTCAATAATAATGTCGAATGCAACATTTTCATTAATCATTTAGTCATGTAAGAAACGTGTGAAGTGCACCTTCATGTCACGTATCTGTTAAAATGTTTGTGACGCATTTGTGACGTGTAAAGAGTGGGCAACTTTGCACTGCACTGATCCCCCTCTGATGGTGAATCAAGCCATCATATCAATGTCTTTATCAGATGCAAAAATCACAATCTGGTTGTTTTCATCATCTTTCTTCTGGAATCCTCCTGACATTTCATGTCATCATAGTATTTACTCTGTCTATCCTATAGTTTCATATCTGCTCTCTTTCTCTTCACTCTCTTTTTCACTCGAGCACATTGTATACCTTATAGATTAGAAACAAGAATAACAATTATCACTAAGGGTTTCAGAATGTTTCCAGCCATTCCACTACCTAGGCTTCCAAACCATCTGCCTATATCAGAAAATCCATTCCCTATTGCTTTGCAAGCTCCTGTTGATGTTAACCCCTTCAAATCTTTTTTTCAGGTCAGTAATATTACTAATGTACTTCTTCAAGTTCTTACTTTCATCTGGAAATTAAGTACAACATTGCTGATCTTTCAACATCTGTCAGACTCCGCAATTTTCTGCGAGGAGGAAATCTAAAGCAAGTCTATTCTGCAAAACCATGGCTCTAATGGCAACCATTTCTGTATCTATCTGCAAAAATCATCCAGCTGTAATAGTAGAAAATTTGTCAACCACAGTAGAAAGCTTTCTAATCTTGTGTGAGTTAAGTGTTATTCCTACAGATGGTATGAAAGCATCAGAGATGTCTCCTATAGTTTCACTAGCACTCACACCTCTCTTTGTTCCCACATGTTGTTCCCTTGTTGACTCATCAATTTGTCCCACATGATAAATCTTTGGAAAAACTATTCCCATTTAACATCTTCCATACAATCTCTTGGGTAACCTGTAAAATGCATTTTTCCCACAAATGCAATAAGCTCCAGGAAAAACAGGATCAAGTCCATCTAAATATAATCCCCAGTTTTCTCTATCTTCGAATGTAAGGTAACATTTATTAGACTCTATGAAATTTGTGTCAGTTGTGCATTTCTAATGAAATTACATCATTTTCCTTTATGTTGCCAATCTACAGCTAATGATTTATGATAAATGTTTTAATGTTTTTTAGAATGCTTTTATGGTTGTACACTACCCGAATAAAGCTTGTTTTGAATTGAATTGAATACAGCTAATTCTTCCATGTGATTCCCACTGATCTATGTTCACTCTCGTCTTTAATCCATTGTCGCACATTTGAATGATTTGTTGCTATAGCTAAAATGTCTCTCCTTCTGTCTTCTACTGAATCTATGAATCTACATCTGTTAAGAACCAAGATAAGTTGTCTCTATGTGTATAAGCAGGCTCCATTGTCAAGGTGGGTCTAAAGAAATGTCCCACTATCTCAGTGTTTTTCACATCAGTCAGCCTATTCAAGTGCTTCAGCACAGGAACTTCTGAAAAGATCAAGTCATGATTCAAGTAATAGTATTGAAAATGACCTTCCCTGTAGAATAAGCTCAACAATAAGCTACAGGTAACTCCATTTGTTAAAGAGAAATGGTGATAGTAATAACCTTGGCAACTGATGCAGGTAGTTGCATACAAACGTAGCAATCCATAGTGTCAGCATATTCATAAAGTAGTTTTGAATAAACATTCATTGAGTAATCTCCTCGAGAAGCATCTACATGTACTCTTTCTCATCTAATGTGGGTAAACTATTGTCAGTAGTAAATGACATTTGAGAGGCACGTGTGAAAATAGGCTCTTCTACCTGTGAAGCATGGGGTAAACTCAGAATTACTAATAAAGCAAATATACTAATGTCACAACAACAAATACTACTACACAAATGTGTTTACATTTATTAGTATTTGCGTCAGTTCTTTGATGACAGACTGTTTAACTAGAAGATTGCAGAACAGTCCTTGTAGTTAGTTCCACCTGCTCAAATAACAAAGCAAAGTTCAAATGTATTTTTCCAGTAATGTATGTACAGTGATCTTTGTGAGACTTCCTTAGCCCTACTCTGTGTTCTGCTAAAGGACCACCTTACGCTCCTTCACCAACTCGGGCCTTGGTACTCTTCTTTGTAATTTGGGCAAGGATATAAAGTTCTGTCCTTAATAAATGCTCAATTTTGAACTCATTAATGATCACTTCCAGGATTGTTTACTGGCAATGTAATTTTAAAACTCAGTTTAGTCACAAAGGTCAATTCAGAGAGGCTCAATTGAATGCGAACTGTTATAGCAAAAGGTAGAAAATGCTCTCTCCCAGTCATTTGCTGCTAGGTAAGTCCATTCAGGTGAGGAGTACCTCTGACAAAGCACTCTAGCTCTCTTTGTCCCGCCTTACTATTGGCCCTTCTTCATCACTGCCACCTAGGCTAAATTCTTCAGTATCTTCTGGGAAAGTGTGTGGTATGTGTAATTCAGGCAGACAGCGTCTCTGTCTCTCCTGTCTTCTTGGCCACTGCTGTCCTGGTACAACTCACTTTACTACTGCACTAGGCCCTTCCCCATGGTCTAAAGCTGGTGCAGTCAGACTGCTGGATGAGCCCCCTCTATACCAGCTTCAACTGTGGACTCTCTCAGACCCCCCTCAGGCCAAACAAGTGCTGTCCTAGCTGCTGGCTAGTCCCCAAAAGCTTGACTAATCTGCCCCCTCTATCTCTCTGTAGCCACCAGCACATCAGGAACAGGTGCTGTTATATCATCAAGGAGACATGGGACTCTGCAAATATGGGCAGCATGTACCCAATTAGGGAGACCTCCACACTTCACAGCTGTTGTGATGACCAGAATCACTAGGTAGGGGCCACGCCTCTTTGGCTCCAAGCATGATTTGCACCTGTGCTTCTTCACTATAACCCAGTTGTTGGGACTGAGGTCATGGCACTGCTCCTCTTGAGGTGGGTCTCTAGCCTCTTCAACCTGGTGAGACACAGAACTCCTTGTGTTTGCTTTGTTCACCCTATATTGGCAGGGTATGCCCAGACGTGGGTCCCTTGCTCACTTTGCCACTAGATTCATGCTAGCCTGGTTGATGAGGGGTGTTACCTCGAAACCGGTCCTAAGATGCTTGTTTCCGGTCCAGGGAAGACCTGGCTTGGTAGATTGAGCTGCACTGTTCCCATGGGAAACAGGGTCAAGACTGATTTGCATATGGCTGGGTCTGAACTGGGGTGGCAAAGTGAGCTAAAGAACAATGATGGATTCAACCCGGATCTGTGACTGGGGGTGAGTGTCTGAAAGTTTCAGCGCTCCGTCCATCATCTCCTTGTGTTTGCTTTGTTCGCCCTACACTGGCGTGGGTAAGCCCAGACGTGGGTCCCTTGCTCACTTCGCCACTGGATTCAAGCTAGCATGGCTGATGAGGGTTGTCACCCCAAAACCGGTCCCAGGATGCTTTTTTCCGGTCTAGGGAATGCCTGGCTTGGCAGTTTGGGCTAGACTGGTCCCATGGGGAACAGGGTCAAGACTGATTTGCATATGGCTGGGTCCGAACTGGGGTGGCGAAGTGAGCTAAAGAAAAATGATGGATTCAACCCAGATCTGTGACTGGGGGTGAGTGTCTGAAAAGTTTCAGCGTCGGTCCATCATCTCCTTGTGTTTGCTTTGTTCGCCCTACATTGGTGTGGGTAAGCCCAGACGTGGGTCCCTTGCTCACTTTGCCACTGGATTCAAGCTAGCCTGGCTGATGAGGGGTGTTACCTCGAAACCGGTCCCAGGATGCTTGTTTCCGGTCCAGGGAAGACCTGGCTTGGTAGATTGGGCTGGACTGTTCCCATTGCTGGTTCTGAACTGGGGTGGTGAAGTGAGCTAAAGATCAATGATGGATTCAACCCAGATCTGTGACTGGGGATGAGGGTCTGAAAAGTTTCTGCGCTCCGCCCATCATCTCCTTGTGTTTGCTTTGTTCACCCTATATTGGCAGGGTATGCTCAGACGTGGGTCCCTTACTCAATTTGCCACTGGATTCAAGCTAGCTTAGCTGATGAGGAGTGTTACCCCGAAACTGGTCCCAGGATGCTTGTTTCCGGTCCAGGGAAGACCTGGCTTGGCAGTTTGAGCTGATCTGTTCCCATGGGGAACAGGGTTGAGACTGATTTGCATATGGCTGGTTCTGAACTGGGGTGGTGAAGTGAGCTAAAGAACGATAATGGATTCAACCCAGATCTGTGACTGGGGGTGAGTGTCTGAAAAGTTTCAGCCCCACATCCATCATTTACTTGTGTTTGCTTTGTATACCCTACGTTGGGAGAGTATGCCCAGACATGGGTCCCTTGCTCACTTTGCTGCTGCATTCAAGCTAGCCTGGCTGATGAGGGGTGTTACCCCGAAACCGGTCCCAGGATGCTTGTTTTCGGTTCTGGGAAGACCCGGCTTGGCAGTTTGGGCTGGACTGTTCCCATGGGGAATAGGGTCAAGACTGATTTGCATATGGCTGGGTTTGAACTTGGTTGGCAAAGTGAGCTAAAGAAAGATAATGGATTCAACCCAGATCTGTGACTGGGGGTGAATATCTGAAAAGATTCAGTGCTCCATCCATCATCTCTTTGTGTTTGCTTTGAGACACAGACCGCACCACATCAGTCTTTGCAGTAATCAAGAATCATATCATCAGTAATGTTCACAAGCATATTCATGGGCATAGCTGGCAGTCTCATGGCCCTCCACATGTTGATTTCATGGTGCAACAATCCTGTCCTCCTACCTGGAGTACTATGTAGAGTCATCAACACAAGAGAAAAGTATCAGGCCACTTCTGAGATATAGCACACACTTTAGTCAAGCTGGATTTCAACGTGCCATTGACGTGCTCCACAATTCCAGAAGCCTAAGGTCTGTAACTGCAATGTAGGCTCTGTTCAACTTGTAATGCTGCACAAAACATCTTCAGGACCTCAATGTTAAAATGGGTTCCTCCTTCTCACTTCAAAGAAGTCGGAAACCGAAACAAGGTATTAACTCTTTAAACAGCAATTTGGCCACTGTGAGACCATCATTTCTCCTTGTCGGTTAAGTTACAACCAACCGTGAAAAGATGCACACATTAACTAGAACATATCTTAATCGATTGCAAAAGGGCATCTCAATGAAGTCCAACTGATTCCTGTTGAAGAGACCTCCTGATCTCCCTATGTGACTTAGTGTAACTGCTGTTCTTTTACCTACATTTTGCTGTTGCCACTCAACACATCTGTTATGTTATGTTAATGTTGTGTTAAATTAACTTATAATGCGCATGAATCACCCTCAAAGGGGTACCTCAGCACAGCAGAGACCACAAACGTGCAGCCCTAGAATTAGATTAGTTTGGTTTTAAGAGGTTTCCTGAAGCTACGGTAAACAGTACACTTTCATATGTGAGTAGGAAGTTTATGCTAGTACTCAGAGGCCAGAAATGAGAAATCTCTGTCTCCAGAGCGAGATTTTTTAATTTGTGGGACTGAATGTTGCGACTTACTCATTGATCCTAAAGACCTTCCTGGCCGATAAGGGATGAGTTTCTCCACGAGGTATCTGGGTCCGTTGCCCCCTAAGACTTTTTTTTTTTTTTTTTTGTTTTTCAAAACCTTTATTCAGCATGAATACGAAATACACAGCCCCATGCCTACAACCAACCTGTGACCGGCGGCTTGATACGAGAAGGAAAATGAATGTTAAACACAGCTGCCTGCCTACAACCCTCCAGGGGCCGGTTGCGGCATAAGAAGCAGGATAATTAGCATGCCAGCATGAATGACCACCACCCATCAACCACGGAATACTTTGCATTGAAACAGTCTACCCACAATAACATGCAGCAATGGTATAGAGGTGCCTCGTAATCGTGCACAATGACCGTCTCACCTCTCAGCCCCGTGTGCTGCCTGGCCGAGGGTATGGCTGTGGGTGTGACAACAGATATGCCTGTAAGGGACCCCAGATGTCAGTTGGCTTAGAAGCGGAAGGCAGAAGTATCCTGACAGTGTACCATATCACCAATCCAATCCTTAAATTTGGGAGCCCTGCCCCGTCCCCATCTGCAGGCTATCAGACGTTTCGCCATAAGCAGGGCGATAGTGGCAAATCTGCGGACCGGTTTTCGTATAGTTTTTGTATAGCCCAGGAGTGCCTGCGTCGGAGAGGGTGCCAGTGGGACATCTATCATTTCCGAAACGCCGGAATACACTTGTTGCCAATAGTCGGCAATCTCCCGGCATCCCCACGTCGTGTGAAGGAAGTCCGCCCCCGGAGCGTGGCAGCGCCAGCATAGATCATCCTCTCGAAGGCCCACCCTATGCATGTGTGCTGGAGTACAATAGAGCCTATGTAAGAACCTATAATGAATCACCCTGAACCTGCTACTGGAGGAGATCTGTTCAGTTTGTAAGCAGCAATAGCTCCAGAGTTCATCATCTATGGGCAGTCCTAGGTCTTCCTCCCATTTGGTACGTGCCCTGCAAGGCAAGGAGTCTGGAGTAGTGCGTAGCGAGTGGTATAGGGTAGAGACTGCGTGTGCCGGAGTGGTAGCCTTGAGTAACCGATGCAAGGGTTCCAACGTGGGTGGCTCACTAGGAAACTCCCCTGTCACTGCTCGAATACCACTACGAAGCCTGACATATAGGAAGGTGTCCATGAAAGTGGGTGCAAAGTGAGCGAACATGTGAGATTGGGAACGGAATTGTCCGTCATGATAGAGGTCCCCCCATGTTGTAATGTGGAATTTGGCCATAAAGTTTTTAAACAGTTGTTCCTGTAAAAGGGGCAACCGGGGATGGTATGCCAGGGGAAGTGGTGGAGAATAAAGCAGCGGTGCGCGTGCCACCTTCGCAATGTATCGCCACGCCAGAATGGAACTCGAAAACGTGGAGCGGTATGCCGTATGTGTCTCTGGTGTACTGAGTATCGCTCCCTCCAGTGGGATAGGAGCAACCAGCCAATGTTCCACAGCCGTCTGCGGCAGGAAGGGCGTGGGGCGAATCCAGTGATGAATGTAGTGGGCCTGCGCGCTATGATAATACATCTCAAAGTCCGGGAGGTCGAGCCCTCCCTGCACGAATGGACGAGTCAACACCTCCCAACGAAGACGCGGCCTCCTCCCTCCCCAGACCAGGCGAATGAGCTCAGACCTCAAGAGACGAAAGAAGGACTTGCCAGGGTAATATGGGATATTCATGAAAAGGTACAGGAGTTTCGGAAGAACCACCATCTTAATTAAGGAAGCGCGGCCCGCAAAGGAGACGGGCAGCGTGATCCATCTAGACACGCATGCCTGGATATAGTCAAACGCACGGCCATAGTTCATCCGCATTAGCTCTTCTCGGTCATGGGAGAGAAGTATGCCCAGGTAGCGAACCTCATCCATTTCCCACCGTAGAGGGTAGTCCAGAGGGAAAGGCTGAGCGGCCGCAGTCAGGGGAAATATAGTGGATTTTCCCCAATTGATATGGATACCAGACATACCCGCGAAGCGAATAAACTCACGGAGGATAGGGTTGAGGTTGGCAGCGGGATCACGTATGTAGAGCGTGATGTCATCCGCGTATAGGGAGATGAGGACCTCTCGCTGAAGACAGCGCAGTGCCTTGTCTCGGTGATGTTGGCGGAGCCGGGCCGCCAGAGGTTCCATCGCCACCGCAAACAGCAGCGGAGATAGTGGGCAACCCTGCCGGGTACCCCGCGACACCACAAAAGCGTCCGATATGTGCCCATTCAACCCCACCCTAGCGGCCGGCCGGTCATACAGGAGATCTATCCAGCGCGTGAAGCCCAGCGGCATGCCCATGTTGCGCAAAATACAGTGGAGATAGTCCCATTCCAGAGAGTCGAAGGCCTTGGTGGCGTCCAAAAAAAACGCCACCAATGGCAACTCCGGGTCTACATTGTGCATGATGGAGAATAGCGTCCGGAGATTATTGGAAGTGGCCCTGCCAGGGACGAATCCCGCTTGATCTGATAACACCAGGCCTCCCAGCAACAACTGCAACCGGTTAGCTAGTATTTTAGTCAGGATTTTGGCGTCACAATTAATTAACGAGAGAGGGCGGTACGAGTCGCAATACTGAGGCAGCTTCCCAGGCTTCAACAAGGAGGTAATCAGTGCCTCCCGCATTGACGGAGGAAGCGTGCCCGATTCATGCGCCTCCATAAAGACCTCCCGGAGCACCGGAGCAAGGATATCCATATACGCCTTGTAGAAATCCATGGGCAACCCGTCCAGGCCAGGGGCCTTTCCCGGAGCCATCTGTTTGATCGCATCTCTAACCTCCTCCAGGCCGATCGGCTCTGCCAGGAACTCTCGTTGACGGTCAGAGAGCCATCCCAGTGTGAGCTCCCGAAGGTAGTCGTCCATGTCCAGTGCACCGACCCTAGTAGTAGAGTATAGTGTGGAATAGTGTGTAGTGAAGGCCGCCAGAAGCGAGTGCGTGTCACGTAAGGGAGTCCCATCCTCCCCCTCTAGCTCCAGCACAAAATTAGAGACTCGCGGTGGGCGGACCGCTCCTGCCAAAGATTTACCGGGTCGTTCCCCTTCCCCGTACGTACGAGCTTTAAAGTACTTGCCCCGGAAATTTACCTCTCTTTCAGCGGTGGACATGTAGTCCGATAGCGTCTCGCGGTACTTTGCCTGCGCATCTGTATTATTGGCGTAGTCTGGGCTATGTTCTAGGGTGTGGAGTGTAGTTTCCAGTTTGCGTAATGTATCTCGCAAGGTCCTTAGTACCCCGGAGCTCTTAGAAATGCAGAAGCCCCGTATTGTGACCTTTAGCGCCTCCCAGAGAGTGGCCGCCCGGTCTACCGTTCCCTTGTTACGGGATAGGAAATCTTCTAGCTCTTGACACAATTCGGTTCGAAACAGTTCATCAAGTAAGATGGTGGGTTGGAGTCTCCAAGTCTGAGGCCTACCCATTATTTCGGGTAGACGGAACTTGGCCAGTACCGGAGAGTGATCGGAGTACGTACGGCCCACATGTCGCACCTCCACCAAGGAGGGGGCTAGGGCCCTACTCACCATAATGTAGTCTAGTCTGGCCCAAGTTGCATGTGCATTATTCCAGTGCATGCCTTCCATAGAAGTCGGGTGTAAGTGACGCCAGCCATCCACGACATCATGGGTGTCGCAGATGTCCCTTAGGTATCTGTGGGTATTAGTGTAGTGGTGCATAGATGGGTTCGACCTATCCAAAGTGGGGTCTAAAACAGCGTTGAAATCTCCCCCCCAAATGAGGTGTGTGGATCCCACGTCTCTAATCTTGTTCCAGAGAGCAATGAAACTGCTTGGGTTGTCGCAGTTGGGGCCATAAGAGCAGGCAAGGGTGATGGTCTCGATACCTATCCTACCCCACGCCATACAATAACGACCCTCGCGATCCGTGGTGGTGCCTATGGGAACATAGGGAACTCCCCTTTTAACTAGGATAGTAGTGCCTCTCGCATAAGACGAGTATGGCGCATGAAGTGAGTGGGCAGCCCATCTGGCAGCGAAGGTGGCATTGCGGAGGGGGTCCATGTGAGTCTCCTGAAGAAATACAACCTGAGCCTGCAACCTGTCTAAGGCACCCAAGATTCGCCTCCGTTTCCTTGGATCCCCCAGGCCACGGACATTCCAGGTAATAGCAGTGAGCAGTCCTCCCCCCCCCCCCAGCTCAGTGCGTGTGGTGCGGGTCATTTGTGCCGATAAATGAATTATGGGTTAAGAGGCGCAACTGGCAGCAAGGCCATAGATGTATTGGTCGAAAAAGGGTGGCATGCTGTGCTATTTCAACAAGTAAGTTCGCAGTGCTCATGCTGAAGAGCAACAACAACCCCAAAACAGTCCCTAGAAAACCCACCCCCCCACCCACTCCGACATCCCAATCATGTCGGGCATCCCCAACCCCGATCCCACCCCCTCCCACCACTGCAGCCCAATCCTGCCGGAATTTAGACCCCCTCCCATCCTTTACAACAGACATATACGCAAAAGTGGGGTATACCCTCTAGGGGACTCGCCGGTGTGCCGGACCCGCCTTTCCCAATCCCCTTTTTTTCACCCACCACACCATCACCCCAGTGGGGGAGGAGTTCAAGTGGGACAGGGGGGGAGTGCCAGGGCGAATCCTGTCATCAATGTCCAGACCAGTACCCTGTTAACAATAGGTGACAGCACATACGGGTCCCCAAACAGTAAAGTCTGTTCATCTCTCACAGCATAGAGAGAGGGCGAAAGGCCAAGGCAGTCCTATACTGGGCCAACGGAAACGGTCCCTCTCAAAAGCAGGATCCTCCCCAGCTCCACAGCCAAAGTACAGGTCACTCAAGAGAGAGGAAGCAAGAGCGAGGGGGAGCTGGCAGTGCCGAGGAAGAAAGACAGACACATGAAGGGGGAAAGAGACAGAACATGAACCAGAACAGTGGTACTCATCAGTCCGGTGCAGACGTCGGAGAGCTGGAGCCCGATCCCGTCACAGGACTGCGTCGCCGAGGGGCCGCAGAAGGCTGTTCTTTCAAAAAGTCCTCCACCTGTTGCGGATTGCCAAAAAAAAGGGGCTTGCCATGATGGGTGACCTTGAGCTTGGCTGGATATTGCATGGAGTAAGGAATGTCTCGTTGCTGTAGTTTCTTCTTTACTCCTGTAAACTTCCGACGGGCATCCTGCACTGCCTGGGTAAAATCCGGGTAGAATGAAATGGTGACGTTTTCATGCAGGATCGGTTGTTTCTCCCTGGCCAGGCGCAGTACGGCGTCCCGATCCCTGTAATTCAGAAATTTGATGATGACAGGGCGCGGCGGGGCACCAGGGACCGGACGAGGCCCCAAGGAGCGGTGGGCCCGCTCCACCACCAGCTGTGGCGAGAAAGAGTCCCTTCCAAATTTATCGATCAGCAGCCGCTCAATGAAATCCTCCATATGGCCCCCACCGCTGGACTCCGCAAGGCCAATCAGGCGAACGTTGTTCCGTCGGGAGCGTGCCTCTAAATCTTCATTTTTGTCGGCAATGACCTTGAGCAGCCGGTCCATCTGCGTCAACTTAGTCGCACCAGCCACTGCGCCATCCTCCAGCTCCGATATTCGGTCCTCCGCCTCTTTCAGGCGCTCTCCGTGTTGGTCCAGCCGGTGTACCACCGCCTCCAGGCGCGTGTTCATATTGTCAATTTTGGTATCAATGGACGTTAAGCTCTTCTGCATGCCGAGAAGGATAGTTTTCCAGTCCACCTCCTCCTCCTCGCTGGGACCCGACTCTCCACTCTCCGCGGGCAGCGCACGTGTTTTCTTTTTGGGGGGGTTGAACTGTAGCGTCGCTTGTTTTGCGTCCGATTTGCCCATGGCGGCCTCAGACGAGAGCCCAGATCTCCAAGAGTTAGTCCGCCAGGTAAGTTCAATGTTGTATGCGACCACGTGAGCACCAATTCGAGGGGCCAGCCACAGTCCGCAGTGCTAACACCAGCTCATCAGACGACCAGTCCCCTCTATCCGCCAGGATTCTGCAGCTCAGCTTGGCTTCAAGGCGCTCCGTGCAGCCACAGCCCCTTCTCAGCCCCCGCAAGGACAGGGTCGCGCCACTCCGCTCCGTAGGCCACGGGGTGCCGACCAGGGGATGCACCAAGCCAGGCCCAGAAGAGACGTCCGTCAGGCAAGGGCCGCAGCCACCTCTTAGCGTCAGTGGAGGGGCTCTGCCACCAGCCCCCACCTCGATGCAGCTCCCGGTGCCCCCGGCCACGGCACCCCCGCGACCCCCGGGCCGAGAAGCGCGCTCCTCCGCCTCAGCGCGGTCCAGCCGGGCGGGCAGGGCACTTACACGCACCGCGTCCGCAGCCCCGATGCAGCGAGGTCCCCTCAGCGTTCCCCGCACGCCCGGCACATCAGGTAGGCACCGGCAGTCGCGATGCAGGGAGGGGGACGTCCAGGCCCACCTCGGCTGTCGAGCAGAGCGTCCGCCGCGTCAGCCACAGTCCACAACTCCCCCACGGCTCGCAGGGCCCGATGAATCCCCGGTCTCGCGTTGCTGGGAGCCTCCGCTCCGATGGTCCGCTCCTCACGCTGCCCCGTCCGCAACGGGTAATATCTTCACCGCCAAGGCGCCCACGGACCTGGAACTCACACCGAGTGTACCCGCGACCTTTAGCCGTCCATTGGTGTCGTTTGAATGTCGGTAACTGGCCTGTAGGATGGTGTTGTAGGGTTTATTGTCGCCCGGCTGGCGAGAGCCTCACTAAAGCGCGGCCATGACGGTCCAGCGCCACCTAGCGCCCCCTGCCCCCTAAGACTTTATGCACTAAGCAGCAAATTTTTAAAATACTTCTTTTATGCACCAGAGGCCAATGGAGGGAGTGCAACAGAGGAATGAGGGAGATCTAGATGGCAGATTTTGACTTAAGCAAGCAGCTGTGTTTTGGACTATTTGTAGTTTATCCAAAAAGGATTTGTTAACTGCGACAAGAAGAGCATTGTCATTGTCCTGGCAACTAATCACCAAAGCCTGAACTAAGGTCTTGCGCATTGAAAGTGGGAGCAAAGGAAAGACTCTGCGCAGCAGACTCATTGCTTGAAAGCAGGTGCCTGTGGTAGCCACTGCCTGATCTAGCAAGAGTCTGGTCCAGGCGAAAGCCCAGGTTTTTACTGAAGATTTGAGTGAAGGTGCCGCTCCTAGTTCTGAAAGTATCTATTCTAAACTAGCAATGCATGTGTGTTAAAGCCGGATTACATGTGGCATATAGTAACCTTTATTTTAATCAACTGTAAGTAAGGCCCATAACTACATTTACATATACATGTAACATTAGTGCACATATTACAAAACTATATTGTTCAAGGTAAAATCACATTCGACATATGTGAGAATGGTTTTAATCAAAGTTTGAAGTCATTAAGTGTTATACATGTAATATAGCACACATTTATTAAAGTCGAATTTTATCTTAACAGAAATGACATTATCTATTAAGGGAGGGTGGGTTAGAATTGGGGGTCTCTACTTGACAGTGGCTTGCACCCTGTCCAAGAAGGGACCCTTCCTTCTAGTCAGGATGAGTAAAGTATACACCTACTTTTGCCTGTGCTCACCCTCTGGTAGCTTGGCACAGAGAAGTCAGCCTAAACCACAGAGGCAATGAGTAAAGCATTTCTATATAACCCACAATAATACTGTGAAAACACCACAAATAAACCCACACCAGTTTATAAAAAGAAAGAATCTTTATCTAAACTAAACAAGACCACAATGACAAAAATCCAAAATACTGATATCAGACTATGACTTTTAAAAGCTAAAACCAGTTCTTTCCATAGGAAACTATGAATGTGTCACTTTCAGCACAGAGTACCTGGGATGTGTCAAAATCACAACCAAAAACAACTACAGGTAAGGTGATGCGTCAGTTCCTTATGAACAGGGTGGGTGATGCGTCGGTTCCTTGCTCCAGGGGAGATGATGCGTTTGTTCCTTACTGACATGTAGGGGAGGTGATGTGTCGGTTCCTTACTGGAGAGGAGGTGATGCGTCAGTTTCTTACTGTGCGGGGAGGTGGTGTGTAGGTTTTTTACTGTAACCCCAGAGTTGATGTAGATTTGAGGCCCAGGCGCAAAGAATGCAAAGAGTGAAACGCCGGACGCACTGGAGGCAGATGCGGCAGTGGTCATGCAGGTGCTGCGTCGATTTCTTCAGCTGCAGGCCAATGATGCGTCGCTTCTTTAGCCGCACAGCAGAGTCTGCATCGTAATCGGTGCATTAATCTCAGACTTCAGAGATAGGTGGACAGGACACGCCGGGCAGCCATTTTCCATACCAGGAGCAGGCGCTGCATGGATTTCTTTGGCCTCGCGGAGCAGTGCGTTGGGAATTTCTCCTACGCCTCGATGCTGCTTTAGAAAAGTCAGCCCTGAGGAGGGTGATGCGTCAATTTCCTTCACAACTTTAGTTCTTGACAGCTTCCTTTAGCAGGAAAAAATTCCAGAGGCCCAGTTCCTGGAATAGCCACCTCCTGGCAGGTCAGAACAGCCAGCAATGGAGTTCCAGGAAGCTGTGGGTGTAGTGTTTGTGTCCTTGAGACTTCCTTCGTAACAGGAGGCAAGCACACACAAGTCCTTGGAGAATCTTGTCAAGCAGGTTGCAAAGCCAAGTCTTTGTCCTCTAGTTAGCAGAAGCAGCAACTGCAGGCCAGCCCAACAAAGAAACACACAGCAAAGGGGCAGTACTCCTCCTCACACAGCTCTTCTTCCTTGGCAGAGGTTCCTCTTGATACCAGAAGTAATCTAAAGTCCTGGGTTTTTATGCATAATATTTATACCCCATTTTTTTTCTTTGTAGTCTTTGTTTGCAAGAGTCTCTGAGTTCTGTCCTCCTTGTTCCAGCTTCATTACAGGAGGTGGAGACAGCATTGTGCAGAGTAGGTACAGCCTATTCAGGTGCTAGTGAAAACTCCTCCCACCACTTTAAATAGAAAGGTCTACTCAGCCTGGCTATGAGTCACCCAGGAAGGGTATGACACACCTCAGCCCCCCTTGTGATTGTCTAGAGCGAATGCACAACCCCAGCTCCTGTCACTCCAAAACCAGACAGTGAATACACAAACAGGCAGAGGCACACAAGATAGTTAAACAAGAAAATGCCCATTTTCTAAAAGTAGCATTTTCAAACACACAATTCAAAAACCACCTTTACTAAAAGCTGTGTTATTAAATTCTGAGTTCAGAGTGCCTAAACTCTAAATCTCTGTTTTTTCACAATTAAAAGTTACACATGTAAAATTTTACAGTGCAGCTTCAATGATAGTCTGTGGGAGAGATAGTCAATGCAATAGTGAAAAACCGAAATAAACAGTATTTCACTATCAGGACATGTAAAACATTCCTGTATATGTCCTTCCTTTCACATACACTGCACCCTGCTCACAGAACTAACTTGGGCCTACCTTAGGGAAGAGGTGTGGCGCCGCGGCCAGGTCGACGGACTCCGGAATCTGGGGATCACGGTTCGATCCCCGGCGGCAGATTAGCCCAGCACCATGTGACTCTGGGCAATAGCTTGCTTAATCTTCCCGACGGCCCCCAGCGCCTAGAGACCCTAACGGGTGATTGTTCGCGCTTTACAAATGTGGATTATTATTAGGCGTGTTTTACATGTAAGAAAAGGGAAGGTTAGGGCCTGGAAAGTGGGTGCACTTGCTAGGTTGACATTTCAGGTAAAACTGCGTGCACTGAGGTGGCAGGTCTGAGATACATTTGAAAGGCTACTTGTGGGGGGCGTGGTCTGGCCACGCAGGAAGATGGCCGCCTGACGAGTGAGCTCCGCCGCGGGATGGGCTCTTAAAGGAAATATTTTACCCCATATCGGCTTTGGAGTCCTCTTCACGTGCCCTGTGGTTGCCGGAAGTTGGGGGGCACGATTTGAGCGTGTTCCAGGGATGTGACGGCGTAGTCTTCCTGGTGTTAATCGTCTTGACGAGATTGTGTGGCGCTGCTTGCCTGACGCAGCCCGCCTGACGTACTTCCTTCGGCTGCCTCATCCTCCCCCTGAAGCCGCGCCTCTGTTGCTCATGGAGTGCGCCTGCCCCCTCATGAGGCCGCGCCTTTGTTGCTGTTGAGGAGCGCTTGCTTCCTTATGAGGTCGAGCCTTTCTTGTGGATGTCGAGCGCCCGCCTCCTCATGAGGCCGCGCCTTCGCTGCTGCTGTCAAGCGCCTTCCTCATGAAGTCACACCTTCGCTATTACTGTTGAATACCTGCCTCCTCATGTAGCCGCGCCTCCGTCAATTTTGTCTGCTGCATTATTTTCCTCAGAAATATTACCTGACAGGAGTCATGGTTCTTGTTGTGCTGCTGGTCTGCTACTGGTAGGATTAACTCCTTTTACAATTTCATTGTGGCGCTTTTGTCATTCGCCTCAGCCAGTCATTTTGCGCCTCACCCTCTGCAAAGTTAGTGATCTTCTTGCAAGAACAATTCACGATTTGTCACTCAAAACTGAACTTCCGAATTTAACTTTTTCACCCTTCTATGAGTGGCCTCACCTTTGTGATAGTTGCAGTTTTGCGCCCTTCGACTTTGATAACGACTGGTGCTGCATGGAAATGACTCTTTTTAGCGCAATTTGGGTGACTCACATAATAGCGTGCCTTAATTCAATGTCATTATAGTGTTTTACTCAATCTTTTCAGTCAGGTTGTGTATTCTTTGCTCTGATATGGCTCATGATTTCCCTGCATTTTGCAGTTCTGTTTATTCTGCAAATACAACTGTGGTTATTAATGTCATAAGCGCGCATATGTTGTTTCATCTTATCTCAGTTCTATTTATGCGCCTTTGAGCATGGCGACAGTTACACTATCTTCACCAATGCCTTAATCCTTTGCTTATGGTTTTGGGGACCACTAAGCAGTGATTTCCCCTTCATGTGATCTACTTTTGCATTTTAGTGTCTGGAATTGCGATATATTATTACCATACACCAACTGCTATTATTGTGCTTTTGTATGTCCTGGTATTCCACTGTATTTTTTTTTTTTTTTGTGATCATATATAAGCATTGTCTACCGGCAAGACGCCTTCACGCATTTTCAAAGTTTCTGTCAAATATTCTCCTCAAATGCCTGCTCCTAAGCAAGGAAATAAGTCTTCTAAGCCACTTCTTTTTGCAGAAGCTCTTAAGCAGACCATCAACATGCCAACAAAAGGTTCTGCCTCCTCTCCTCCCGTTTTACCCCCGGCTTCGGCCTCTAACGGGGGGCAGGCATCGGCGGCAACTCTACAACGTATTCTGCACGAAATATCTGAGGTTAGTCGTCGATTAGATGACATGAACCTTACAATTACATCATTAGCTGAGGAGACTAAATCAATTAAAACAGAATTCACCAGCTTTCATGCGAAGATTGAATCTCTTGACTCTAGAGTTCAGACGGTGGAGAACCGCTTGGACTCCCTTCCCAACAAAGACCGAGACCTCTTATTCTTCCATAGCAAACTTATTGATTTGGAGGACAGAAGTAGGAGGGATAACGTTCGTTTTTTTGGTTTTCCAGAGCGCATTGAAGGACAGAGTTCCAGTGCATTTCTGTGTCATATACTTCCTAAGATGACTGGTATTTCTTTCACTCCACCTCTGGAGATACAGCGGGCTCATAGAATTGGCCCTCCACGTGTTGATTCTGCTGCGCGCCCACGGCCGATCATTGCCTGTTTTCTCCGACATGACCAAACTAGACAACTACTGTCTGCTGCTCGGCTTCAAGGTTCCTTCTCTTTTGAAGGCCATCGCATCCATATGGCAGCCGATTTCTCCAAGGAAACCAATGAACGGCGGAAGGCCTTTCTCTCCATGCGACCTCAATTACGTCAGTTAGATATCAAGTATGGTCTATTTGAACCTGCACGTTTTCGTGTTAACAAAGATGGAGTCTCTAAGGACTTTTTTGATCCAGAACATCTTTAGCAATTTTTGGACTGCCTTCAACCTCAAGATATGGAGGTTCTCACTGCATCTTCGCAGCAAATCCCGTCCCAATCACCCTCTAAATCTTCTACTCCAATGTCAGATCGTAGCAGGCGCCCTCCCAGTAGCCCTAGACCTCGGGGTAGGGATCTTGAACGACTTCATCGCTCACAAGAAGATAGGAAATCTGCATTACAATCGGTTTCGGCTGCTACATTCCCACAAGACTTGCAAAGAGACAAGTCCCGCTCTCCTCTTAAAACCCCTTCAGATGCGGACTGAATAATGCTTCCTCCTGTGGAAATAGTTATCTCCAGTCCTATTGGCAGTTAATGGTAGACTCCTTTTCCTTGCGAGTCTTGTTTCTATTGTTAATTCATCATTATATTTTTGACATATTTTGCTGTTCTTATAATATTTGATTGCCTTTTTTCATCTCTTTCTCACTAGCTTCCTATCTTATTTCCTTTCCCTTTCACTTTGCCTTCTGCTATTTCTCTGCTTTATAATGCTATTCCTTTTTCTCCCTGCATTTATTACTCTCCATGTTACAATTTTATTGCATATTTCTAACTGGTTTTGCAGTTACTTGGGTGCCTTGGCGCCTAATTGTTTGATTATAGTTGTATTATTTTATTTGCTCGCATGCATATTGGTATAGGCTTTTTTGATATGCGTATGATATGTCTTATGCTCTTAGGTTACCTCACATTTAATTATTGTTAGATTTCTCTTCTTACGTAATGTCGCTTCTCAATTTCTATTTTGCTTTCTTTACTTTTCTTCTGTTCTCTTTTACAATGCTCTTCTGGGCTTCCCTTCTATATTATTAATGCATTCCTAACTGTTTCTCTCTTTCTGTGGGGTCTTTTCCCGCTGCGGCGCTCTAGTGCGCCCAGACCCACGGGTAACAGTCTACGGTTTTTTGTTCTTTACTTGCTACTATTTAATATTTTATAGTTTCTTTATTACTGTACTGCTTTTCTAAATCTTATCTCCTTTCGTCATTACTTCTTTTATTGTTTCCTTTATGTATCTCATCTAAATCAGAGTATCGTTTCCACTTATTTTATTTCTGTTTCCCCCTCCTTTTGTCATTTCTTTTCCTTTTTTCTTTGTTTGGTTCAACACGTTGTTTTGTGCTTCATTTTCCTGTTTCTGATTTTTGCTCTATTCTACTATGGCACAGGCACATTCTCTTAATGCAATTACTTGGAATGTACATGGCCTCACCCATTACATAAAACGGAAGAAAGTACTCTCCTATCTCCAGACCAAACATGTAGATGTGGCCCTGCTTCAAGAGACCCATTTGGATGCTCTAGAATCAGATAAACTTTGTAGAGACTGGGTGGGCAAGGTTATCCATAGTAGTGTCCAACAAGACGATTCCACAGACACAGGCCCCCTCCGCAAGTGTGGAGTAGCAATCCTCCTTCGCAAATCCCTTCCGGTCACTGTCTCTAAAACATGGTCAGATGTAAATGGCCGTTATGTATTTGCCAAACTTAAAATTGGAGAGTCTCACATTTGTGTTGGGTCTGTTTATGCCCCTACGGGTACCAAAAAACATTTTTTCTTCAATTATCCCGCCTGCTGCTCGAAATTAATGCATCGCAATATTTGATTGGCGGAGACTGGAATGTAACGCAAGATTCCATTCTAGACAAAACTGGCCCATTAGATAGGGGCAATGCGTCAGACAGAGCTTTGTTAGGGGACATCATATCAGATATTGGATTGGTTGACCATTGGCGTTTCAGCCATCCAACGGATAAGGAATATACTTTCTTTTCATCGGCTCATGGTACATTTTCTCGTCTTGATTATTTCCTCATCTCACATTGCACAGTTCAATTGGTTACAGACTCCTGCATCCTGGAAGCGGCCTTGTCTGATCACTCTCCTGTTCTCCTTTCCCTTGATCTGGGTCTTTCTAGGCCTGGACGTAAGCCATGGCGAATGAATATCCAACGCCACAGGACTCCTACTGGTAAGTCCCAACTGCAATCTCACCTTCAAAATTATCTTTCTACTAATCAGGGGTCTGTCACTTCCAGCAGGACTCTTTGGGCTGCGGCGAAGGCTACTTTGAGGGGGCAATTAATGCGTGATGCAGCAATTGCTAATAAGCAAAATGCAAAGAGACAAGGTGAGCTCGAATCCGACATACAAACTTATTCTCGCCTATACACCACATCTCCGTCTTTACAAAACCGTAAACTACTCGAGCAAGCTCGAATGGCCTTAAATAGCCTTTTTACATCTAAAGCAGAATACGCTTTACAGAAAATGAAAGGTCGACATTACGAGCAAGGGGAAAAGGCGGGAAGGCTATTAGCCGCGCAGTTGCGTCAGAGGGAGGCGTCTATGGCCATTCCGGCCATTAGATCTGCGCAAGGACACTTGTGCACAAAACCTCAAGACATTGTTAATGAGTTCGCCTCCTTTTACGAATCTCTTTACACTTCCGATAATCGAATGGATTCGGATAAAATGACAGCATTTCTTGCAAAAGTGCATCTTCCTTCTCTTTCGGCGGAGGGCAGAGCCATTCTCGAGGGTGAAATAACCAGAGATGAGGTTTCTGGTGCGATTGCTGCCCTGCCTTACCACAAGGCCCCTGGAGAGGATGGATTTCCTCCTGAATTTTATCGCTGGGCAGGTCACAATATTATTGATACCCTACATGCCGCATTCCAGGAGGCGGACAGTGCATCTTCACTAGGACCCCTTTCTAACAAGGCTATTATTGTTGTGCTTCCAAAGCCAGGTAAAGATCCCCAGCTTTGCAGTAGTTATCGTCCCATTTCTCTATTGAACTCTGATATTAAAATCTTGGCCAGCATTCTTGCTTCGCGTTTGCGTAAAGTCTTGCCTTCTTTGATACACCATTCTCAAGTAGGCTTTGTACCGGGCCGTTCCTCCCGGAATCATCTGCGTTCTCTGGCCCATGCACTATGGTCGGCTCAACATCTTACGGATGATGCGTTAGCCCTTTCACTTGACGCAGACAAAATACTTGGGTGTCCTCGTTAATAAAGGATTGCAAGACATGGTTGCAGATAATTTATCTCCTCTTATATCCCAAATGCAACGGGATTTTGATAAATGGAAGGCTTTGGGTCTTTCTCTTTGGGGCAGAACTCAGGTGGTTAAAATGGTTACCCTTCCGAGATTTATATACATTCTAGGTATGCTTCCTCTGCAGATCCCCTTATCTTTACTTCGATCAGTAGATGCCCAGATTAAAACTTTCATTTGGGGTACTGCTAAGCCTCGCCTTACTATCACTAAGTTAAAGGCTCACCAGTTATCTGGCGGAATTGGCCTTCCATCTATTGAACACTACTCTTTGGCGTTACATGTTTCCCAAATCTCATATTTTCTACCTGGCATCAAAGATTTACCACAATGGGTTCAAATAGAAAGACATCTCCTATCCTCAGAATCGAACCTCTCTCCTCTGTATGGTAGTGGCACTAGTCGTCTTGACCCAAAAAACCCGATATTATCTGCCATGCATAAATCCTGGCAGAGAAGTCATAGATTATTAGGCTCAAACTCAAGAATCCATGCTAAGGCTCCCCTATGGAATAACTCGGGGATCCGTATTAATGGTCGTATGTTATCCTGGCCTGAATGGCGAGCTGCAGGTATTCTCTGTCCGGATCAACTTCTGCATGATGGGGATTTTAAGTCATTCTCTCAGCTTAGGGTAGAATTTGATCTTCCCCTTCATCATTCTTCCAAATATCTTCAACTTCAACAATGTTTGAAGACCCATATGGGATCATCACCATGGCTCCTGCAAGATTCCCCTATATTATCCTATTTGCACATTTGGGGGAAATTTAAGGGTGTTACTTCTGGTATATACAAAATGTTTTCGTCTCATCTTTTTTCTAAATCTCTTTCACATGATCTTCAGCGTAAATGGCAATCTCGCCTCTCAATTTCCTTTTCCGATACTGAATGGGATTTGATTCTAGAGAATTTAAACAAGGGAGCCCGTGAATCAAGGCTCAAATTTTGTCTTTTCAAAATTCTGCATGATTGGCATTGGTCTCCTGTCAAATTACACCAAGCTGGCCTTCTCTCTCATTCTAATTGCTGGAGATGCTCCAATTCAGGTTGTGATATTACTCATATCATTTGTGAATGTCCTAGTATCCAATCCTATTGGACTTTTATTGGTGTTACTTTGAATTCCACTATGCCCCTAAAATTGCCACTTACATCTACTAACATTCTCTTGCATGATTTACGTCACTCCCCAAAGCTCACGAAACCACAACTCCGCCTTTTCCATACCTCAATTGCTACTGCCAAAATATGTATACTGCGTCATTGGAAATCAACTTTACCTCCCTCCCAGGAGGATTGGTTGGTGGCAATGATGCAAACTGCCTCCCATGAACGCACAATCTATAATCTTCAGGATCAAGCTGACACTTTTCTCCGAATTTGGTCTCCATTTCTTAAATCAAATGCTGCTGATTCTCCGGCCTCCACTTCTACCCAAACACATTAATCAGCTTTCACTCTTTCTGTCCTTTGTTTTTTCTCTTGTCTTTGTTTTTCTCCAATCCTTTGCTTCCTCCGTTGTTGTGTTCTTCTGCCTTGATCCAATTACCTTTTCTTCGTTTTATTTCTTTATATTTTCAGCACTTTTTATTCTTCTAGGTCTTTCCTCTCTTCTTTCCCTACAGCTCATTTTTATTACATTTCATTCTGTGTTTTGATCTCATTGTTGCATTAACTAGTATTTATTTATTTAAACGCATATTTATATCGTATTTATTTATCAATATCTTATTCCATGATTCCTTTCAACATGAATTTATTTTCTCTTTATTTATTGCTGTATATGCTCTAATGTATTTGCCTTATAAAACTCAATAAAAAATTTCAACTCAAAGAAAGGCTACTTGTGTGGGTGGCACAACCAATGCTGCATGCCCACTAGTGGCATTTGATTTACAGGCCCTGGGCACACACAGTGCACTCTACTAGGGACTTACCAGTGAATCAAATAAGAAAATCATGGATAACCAGTCATAATTACAATTTACACCAAGAGCATTTGCACCTTGGCACTCATCAGCAGTGGCGAAGCGCCCAGAGCACCTAAACCAGCAAAAATGAAGTCCGGCACACAACCAAAAATACAGAAGGCAGAGGCACAAATTCAATGGAAACCATGCCAAGGATGCCAGGATGGTTTTAGAATTCATTAAGACCTCAAATAATAGTGATATTAGCATATGATTAAAACACACACATAAGTATATTCTCTATTTCTACAGTAAATGCACTTTTTTTTTTTTTTTTTTTGAAACCGTTTATTACAAAATTCAAAAAATATACACAGATGGGCCTACAACCGTCAGGCCGGCCGCTAGCAGACAGAAGGAGCATACGGTACAAACAACAGCTCACATGCTGCGGCAAAAGGAAATGCACAGGAGTTAGCAGCGTTGATAGCCACACCATCCGGAACCCATATAACGATTTCTTTTTGATATAAATAACAACAAAAAACAAATCCACAAGGCAACCCACAATCGGAAACAGCGACATGTGCTCCCCTAGGAGGGGGACCCTACCAATCCATAGGAGTATCAAGGGGGGGAAAAGGTCAGGACAGGGACTAGGTGGACTCAGTGCCCGGTACCGGGGCGAGAAACCGGCTAAGGGGACGGGGCCGGAGACGGATCGGGCAATAACGGCGGGGTACAGATTCCCCCGCGGTAGGCGTTCCAGGGGCCCCATACTTTCACCCATGTCCCAGGCTTACCTCTCGCAACATACACCACCTTTTCCCGAAACATGCACCAGTCCATGTTGTCCTTTCAGGCCGAGACGGTCGGCGACCTCTGGGAACCCCACAATTGGGCAATGTCACGTTTGGCCACCATGTATCCCAGAGTCACCCACCACGTCTGCGGCGCCGAGCAGTCGGTTGGCTCCCACACATTCAGAAGGCATCTCCTCGCTTCAGGCGGCAGCGACACACGCGTAACCACCCGCAGGACCTCATGCACACCACGCCAGAATCGCTCCACCTCCGGGCAGTCCCACAAAATATGAAGAAAGGTCCCCAAGGAACCACACCCACGCTTACACAGCCCGTCCACAGCATAACCCATACGCAATAGCCTTGGCCCCGTGACGTAGACCCTATGGAGTATCTTGAGCTGGACGAAGCGAAGGCGGGCCGGTATGGCCACCTCTTTCGAGGAGGCCACCGCAGAGACCCAGTCCTCGTCGTCCAGCTCCAAGCCATCGGCGACCCATGCCTCACGAAGGCTAGTTAGCAATCCCGCGCGGTCATTAATAAGTTTTTTATAGATTAGTGAAATCGTGCTTTCCGGTACATGTCCATCCAGCACTCTGTCTTCCAGAGGGGAATACTCCGGGATGGAGGCAACATCCGGGAAGACGGAGCCTAGCGCATGACGGATCTGCATATACCGAAAGTACTCCCTGTCCTGCAACTGGAATTCCGTCTGCAACATCTCGAACGTTTTGAATCCCCCCCTAGTCCAAAGATCACCCACCCTGCTGATGCCTATCATGTCCCACCTCTCGAAGCCCTTCGAAGTCCACAGGGTGCCCAACTGCTCAGCTGCGTATAGTGGCGACGCCCGAGTCAAACGACCTTTCCACCCCATCGCTACATTAGCCGCGTGCCACACTTGTACCATGACACGTGTGGGCCCCGTCAGACGTGCGTCGAGCGAGCTGGAGTAAAGCGCACGGTTATAATCACCACCCGGCAGTAACATCTTATCCATTTCAAAGGCAGGATTTAGAGCGGGCCCGTACATGCCGTGATTAATCTCAGCCAGCTGGGAGGCCCAATAATACCGCTTGATATCCGGGAGGGCAATCCCCCCGTCATACCACGGGAGCGTCAGCTTCGCCAGAGCGATACGCGGCCTCCCCTCCCAGAACAGGCGGCGCTGCAAACTCTCTACTTCGCGGAAGTAGCGCGCCGGGACGACGTCCATTGTGTTCTGCAGAGCGTATAGGAAACGCGGCAGCGACATCATCTTAAACAATGCCGCCCGGCCGAGCGGCGAGAGCGGCAAGCGCCTCCAACGTGCGACATCCTCCTTCAGGCGCTGGAGGGGGGGAAGCAAGTTCTGACTATATTGGGCCTCCGCATCCAGGGTAATGAAGACCCCCAGGTACCGAAATCCCCGTGGGGCGATCTGGATAGGACAGCCCCGCGGAAGGATAGGTGCCTCCCCAGAGAGAACATAAACGCACGATTTAGCCCAGTTGATGACAAGGCCGGAGTTAAGGCCAAATGAATGCAATACATCAACCAGTACTATCAATGACTTACGTGGGGAAGCCAGGTATAGGAGAATATCGTCAGCGTAGAGAGATACGCGGTCCTCATACTCGGGGGTCCAGCGGAGACCACGAATAGAAGGTTCCCACCGCAGCCACTCCACCAGGGGCTCCAAGGCGAGCGCGAAAAGGAGCGGCGATAACGGTCAGCCCTGCCGCGTGCCTCTGCCCAGCTCGAATGGAGCCGATACTCTACCGTTCACGACCACCTGTGCCAGCGGGCCAGAGTACAACAATTTAACCCAACTGATAAACCCAGGGCCAAACCCAAATTTCGCGAGCGTCGCCCAAATATATGGCCATTCCAGTGTGTCAAACGCCATAGTGGCGTCCAAGGACGCCAAGATGGCCGGCTCCCGTATGTACGGGACACGTGCGAGCACCCCATGCAAACGCCGCAGGTTAAGCGCTGTGTTGCGATGGGGGATGAAGCCGGACTGATCTTGGTGAATCAAGTCACACACTACGCCGACCAGCCGATTGTCCAACACTTTGGCAAGAATTTTGGGCTCAGCATTCAATAGCGAAATGGGCCGATAGGATGTGACTCGGTCCCGCGGCCTCCCCTCCTTGTGAATAACCACAATTGTAGCCAGACGCTGGTCTAGCGGGAGGGAACCCGTCGAGTGGGCCGCAAGGAACATAGCACGGAGATGTGGTGCCAGCGTATCCGGTCGCAATTTATACAACTCGATGGGAAGACCATTAGGACCCATGGCCTTGCCGGAAGCGACCGAGCGTATGGCGAGGGCAATTTCGTCAGAAGTTGGAGCGGCGTCCAACGACACTCTGTCCTCCTCCGAAAGGGAAGGCAGCGCGATATCTCTGAGCAGGGCATGGGAATCCTCTTCAGAGCGGGAGGACACCGGGGAATACACCCCACGGAAATAGTCTGCAAAGCAAGAAACAATTTCTTCCGGTTCAGTGACACACACACCATCTTGTTTCTCAATCAAAGGGACAACTCGACTCGCTCTCTCCTTTTTGTCCAGCCACGCAAGCAATTTACCAGCCTTATCACCCACATCATACAGTCTCCCCTGTTGCTCTCTACTGAGGCCCCTGGCCGCCTCCGTGACGAGGGCCTTATAGGCCGCTTGCTTGAGTCAAAGAACATGTAATTTGTTATCCGTCACCCCACATTCTAGATCCCCCTCCAACTCTGTTATCTCAGCTTCAACACGGGTCACCTCCTCCTGCTCGCGCCTCCGGGAGTGGGAAATAAGGGACAGGGCCTCTCCTCGGAGCACCGACTTGAACGCCTCCCACAGTGAGACCGCCGATGACACAGACCCCATATTCTCGTCAAAGTAGCGCTTAAGGGATTTAACAAACTCCGCGCGGATGGTGGAGTCACGCAGGTACCAGGGATTAATCGGGACCACCCTACCCTCTCCCCTCGGAAGAATATCAAAGCGCAACAAGAGCGGGGAGTGGTCCGAGATACCCCGTGCCAAATGGCTCACCTCTCCCACCCTCCCCACATGAGCCGCCGGAACCAGGACATAATCTAGCCGTGAAAGGCTACCATGAACCCCGGAGTGGAAGGTATACTGGAGCTGCGTGGGATGCTTCAAGCGCCAACAATCCACCAGCCCCAAGGTATCCAAGAGGCCAGGCAACCACGCCTGGGCCCGGGGGAGATCCCTAGGGGGGTGACGGTCCACAGTTCCGGAAACCACAGCATTAAAATCCCCCCCCACCACTAGAATCCCCTCCGGAAGGCCAAGGAGGAGGCGCCCCAGGTCCGCAAAGGTAGTCGTCTGCAGCCCCGGCGGGACATATACTGACACAAAAACGACCACTCTGCCCTCCATTCTGCCCACCAAAACCGTGTAGCGTCCCCTGTCGTCATGGAGCACCTCATCAATCTCCAACGGGAGCGAGTTCTTAACCATAATGCCCACACCCCTTGAACCAGACGTGAAGCCCGAATGGGCCACAAGGCGGTAGCCCCGTCGATTCATAGCATGAAAGGAGTTGCCAATGAGGTGTGTCTCCTGCAGAAAAACTATATCGGGCGAAATTCGCTTCAAGAACTGCAGGACCACACCTCGCTTTATCCTGTCCCCCAGTCCATTAACATTCCAGGACAACAAACTCAGTCCCCTACCCCCCATTATAAACAGAAGCCATCGCTTGTCCCCCAGAGAGCACTTTAAAGATAACACAATGATACATTTGCCTTGTGGTGTAAACGAACAGCACCCCACCCCAACCCACCCGCCCCAACAAAACTCCCCCCTCCCTGCACCCCTGCATGAGCCCGGACAGCCCCCCCAACTTGCAGTGTGCCTGTCGCCCCTATGTAATGAAACTAGCTAGACCCCCTAGAGGAGGAAAGAGTACCCCCTCCAGACCCCTCACAACCTCCATGGGAGAGGAAAGAACAAAGACAGAAGCTTAGTCGAAAGTGGCATCATAGTCGTCCAGAGTGAGGACCAATATCAACCCCTCAGTCCCGATCCAGTGGGCCGTTTCCACCCCCCGCCTCCCCCCCCCGCCATCCCGACCACGATCCCCAGACAGAGTATCCAGCCAGTCCCCGGCTACTTCGGGACGATCAAAAAAGTGCGTGCGACCATCCACCTCCACTCGCAGCTTGGCCGGGAAGAGCATGGCATATTTTAGGTTCATGTCCCGAAGTCGGCGCTTAACGCCCAGGAAGCTCAGTCTCTGCTTTTGGACCGCTTGGGTAAAATCAGGGTAAAAGTTCACCTCCATATTTTCCAGCTTAATCGGCCCTTGCAGTCTGGAGGCTTGCAAGATCGCGTCCCTGTCCCGAAAGTTAAAAATCCGGGCAATGAGAGGTCGCGGAGGGGCTCCGACCTTCGGCCTTCCCCCGGGAACTCTGTGGGCCCTCTCCACGGCAAAAAATTTACTCAGTCCCCGAGGCTGGAGATGGGTAGCGATCAGGTCTTCCACAAATAGATCCGCCGCCGCTTCCTCCCGTCCCTCGGGCACCCCGATGATGCGGATGTTGTTCCTCCGGGCCCGACTCTCGGAATCCTCAAGGCGCCGATCCATAAGCGCACTCGCCTGACGAAGTCGGCGCACCTCCGTTTGTAGGGCCGCCACCTCAGTCGTGAGGCCCGATGCGGTGTGGGCCAACGAATCAACCCGGTCGTTGGTCTTAGAGAGATCAGCCCTCACCAGGCCAACATCCACAAGGACCGCGTCGATCTTATGTGCCAGGGTATCGAACCGCTGGCCCACCGAGGCCTTCATCTCGGCAATGGCGCCCATGACGTCTTGCAGAGTCAGATCCGTGGGCAAGTCCGGAGCATCAGAAGGGCCCTCAGAGGACTTGTGTGGTCCGCCAGGAGATCCCCTCTGAAGGGTATAGCGGTCCATGATGTTGGACTGGTGTGCGGCGCCACGCCGGGTCGACTTGGTCTTTGATCGATCTCCATCTTGTTTCGTGGCCATCGCCACCGTTCTCACACTCGCACCAGCGACGCCGTAGAGGGCAGGCAATCGGGGCCACAAGCTCCGAGGGGGGCCACCCCAGATCGGCGGGGTGGGTCACAGCCGGCAGGCAGGCAGGGTCCCCCAGCGACGCCACACCAACGCAAAGAGCTCCGTGATCTCACTCGCAGAGAAGGCGAGGGGGTGCGAAAGTGAAAGCGAAAGTGCGGGGTACGCGACCCACCAGGCCCAGCCCGCCGTTGTTGTTCACTTTGCCACCAGGTCACCCCTCAGCGCAAATCCGGGGTCCGGCGAGGAGAAGGCCGCAAACTTCAATCGGTGCTCACTCCGGCACCCGAGGTCCGACTTGAGAACGGGAAACGGGTACCACCTCAGCTCAGGCTCACCAACACAGTCCCCTCAACCGAGGCAGGATAAATACAGGATAAATGTAGGAGGTTGCGGAGGTCCTCGGGAGCCTCGCACCTACGCGGCCATCTTGGTTGCGCCGTAAATGCACTTTTTAATATTAATGTTGAATGCAACATTTTAATTAATCATTTAGTCACGTAAGAAACATGTGCTAAGTGCACCTTCATGTCAAGTATCTGTTAACATTTTTGTGACACATTTGTGACATATAAAGAGTGGGCAATTTTGCACTGCACCAGCCTATGACAAAACACAAAACAGAATGGTAGAAACAACATGAATCAACCCTTGGTCAATCACTGCCCTATCCAATATTGGCATCTTCCTCATCCTGTCTAGAAGACTCAGTTCCAGCTAATCTCGTAAAATGCTGCAAATTGCTTCTTTAATCCTCAAAGTAATGAATGTAACCCCTGATAAAGGAATTATCACCACTGAACTTCAAATTCGATAAAAGCATACTTTTAATCAAGAAATGAAGCCTGGACATTTAAGAACATAATGAGTTTCAAACCTCTACTTCCCCAATGAATTCATTGAGACAGCAGTCACTACTATTTGGGTGCAAAAACAACAGTTGATGGACAGAATGCAGAACAATGTCATACATTCACCCCAGTACAGAGATCTCGGCCTAAATCCATTGTTATTTTGCTCACCACGCCACCCCAGTTCAGACATGGCCATATGCAAATCAGTCTTGACCCTGTGCCTCATGGGAACAGTCCAGCCTGAACTGCCAAGCCATGTCTTCCCTGGACCAGAATCAAGCATCCTTGGACCGGTTTCGGGGTTTCACCCTCTTCAGCCAGGATAGCTTGATTCCAGTGGCATGGAGAGCACGGGACTCACGTCTGAGCATACCCGTCCCACTCGGGGTGACAAATGCAAAAATAACAGTTGATGGACAGAATGCAGAACAATGTCATATATTCACCCCAGTACAGAGATCTGGGCCTAAATCCATCATTTTTTTGCTCACCATGCCATTCCAGTTTGAACCCAGCCATATGCAAATCAGTCTTGACCCTGTGCCTCATGGGAACAGTCCAGCCCGAACTGCCAAGCCAGGTCCTCCCTGGACTGGAAACAAGCATCCTAGGACCGGTTTCAGGGTTTCACCCCTCTTCAGCCAGGATAGCTAGATTCCAGATCTCTGTACTGGGGTGAATGTATGACTTGGTTCTGCATTCTGTCCATCAATTGTTTTTGCATTTGTCACCTCGAGTGGGACGGGTATGCCTAGATGTAGGTCCCGTGCTCTCCATGCCACTGGAATTAAGCTATCCTGGCTGAAGAGGGGTGAAACCCCGAAACCGGTCCTAGGATGCTTGTTTCCAGTCCAGGGAGGACCTGGCTTGGCAGTTCGGGCTGGACTGTTCCTATGAGGCACAGGGTCAAGACTGAGTTGCATATGGCTGGCTTCAAACTGGAATGGCATGGTGAGCAAAAAAACGATGGATTTAGGCCCAGATCTCTGTACTGGGGTGAATGTTGACATTGTTCTGCATTCTGTCCATCAATTGTTGTTCTTGCATTTGTCACCCTGAGTGGGACGGGTATGCCTAGACATAGGTCTCGTGCTCTCCATGCCACTGGAATCAAGCTATCCTGGCTGAAGAGGGGTGAAACCCTGAAACTGGTCCTAGGATGCTTGTTTCCAGTCCAGGGAGGACCTGGCTTTGCAGTTCGGGCTGGTCTGTTCCCATGAGGCACAGGGTCAAGCCTGATTTGCATATGGCTGGGTTCAAACTGGAATGGCATGGTGAGCAAAGAAACGATGGATTTAGGCCCAGATCTCTGTACTGGGGTGAATGTATGACATTGTTCTGCCTTCTGTCCATCAATTGTTGTTTTTGCACTACTATTTGGGTGACAACTATGCTCTTCATGTTTTTTGTAAAGCTCTCTGATTCCCCCATGTCTAAGTCCTGGGCCAGGCCTTTTATCAGACCACATCTTGGGCAGAATCAAATTCAGCACCCCATGCTTACCCTCATTTCGTCCTAGTTGTAGCCTACAACTTGCTATAATGGAAAACAGAGTGCAAAGCCATTTACTGGAATGACATTTCAAAGTCATGTTTTCTTTGCATCCTGGTACTAGGACTCCTGCAGTTATAGAGGGCACAAACCAAGCTGCAAGTACTTTAATGCATAGAACAACTTTAGAACTTCAAGAAATACCAATAGTAATCAACCAAACACTAATGTTTTCCTTGCAAGCATTATTTGACCAGAAAGAGGGAAGATTTTTACCTTTAGAAAACAATACCTAGCAATTAGTGTTTGTGACTTATTACGAGTCTGGCGGTGCATGGACCGCCAGACTCGCGGGAGCATGGAGGTGCCTTATTATGACCAGGGTGGTCGGGCTGCCCTAGGACCACAGCAACCGCCAGGGATCGGAGATCTCTGGTGGATGGGATAGGATTGTGAAACTAGAGTACTAATGTCAGGTCTGTGCTAGCGAGTATTATAACCAAAAGTGAGCAACCTAATTTGAACACAAAGATTTAAAGGATGTGCAGATACCCTTAGTGGAAATTTCACAGTTCACTTTCAAAATTGATGTTGTTAGTGTTATTTGAACTACTGCAAGGCTCTCAGAACAAAAATTCCAAGATGGGGGCTGCTGAGAAAATTCCATTTGAAGTTTCAACTCTAGACTTTTAACATGAAGAGCAGTGTTCAACGGCACTAGGAACACAACACACACTTCAACCGATCTCCTGAGAGGAAAGCAGTGTTCCTGTATTGCTCAGCATTAGAGTGATGAAGAAAACTTGATTTTGGAAGTGTCTCTTCAGTGCACTTGCTCTTAACGTTATATGAGCTTGTGCGTTTGAGGAGATTTTCGTGAGCAGTGTTCTCAGTTACAAAAACGTACAGTGAGTAGTGTTTCCTGAAGAGACTTTCAAGAGTGTGTTTGAAGAGGTATCGTTACGTGAGTAGGTACTTCTAAAAAAATAATATAATCTGTTACTTGCTCAGCAGTTTTTTTTGTGAGAATTATCAGAACTGTCTTTTCAACAAATGAACTGAGTACCCAGTCGAAAGGAAAAGGGAAAGTTAAATAATACGTTTTAGCTTTTACTCAACGCTAGAGATTACTCATAAATGCAATAGAATTCAGCAGACAATTCAACAATCTAAGATGCAAAAAATGGGAAGCTTATATAAATATCGTCTCGCCAGTAGGTAGTTATAGTTAGGACCCTGTTTCTATTAAAAAAATGTTTTTTCATTTGCCAATATCTTTAGTGCCGTTTGACGAATCTTCGCGACATTTTCAAAACTAATGGTTCACTCAGGTAAGCTCCTATCCTGAAAGTTTTGGGGTGATTCGTCAAGCGAGGCCGAGAAAAAAGGGGGGTCCCAAAACGCATTTTTCCCATGTTAATTTCCATTGGAAACTTTAGACACGGCTACAGCCCAAACTGCTGAACGGAATTACACCAAATTTGGCAAAAGGTAGCTTTTGGTCCAGAAAGCACCCTTTTCTTTACATGGTGTAAATGCATTCAGTGGTTGCCGAGAAGTTAGAAAAAAAAAATATCGATATCTGAGCGACTTCTGAGCAAGAGCTGACTTCTGATTGGCTGCCAACACTCCAAACAAGAATATGTTGGCAGCCATCTTGTGACTCTATAAAACCGAGTCACAAGAAAACAGTAAAATAAAGGTTAAAAAACAAGAAAAGGGGGCAGGGTAGAAATAACCTGTCCCCCTAGGCCTGCTAAGGGGGTCCCACAAGAACCCTCAGGGTCCAAAAAAGCATTTTTAAAAATAATTTCAGCGTAACTCGCACTGGGTGCACGAATCCAGACGAAATTATTTTAAAAAAACAAAGCGCGGTCTCCCACGCTTTGTTTGTTTCAAGCCCCTGGGTTGGCCAGGTCCCGGGGGCAATTGTAAATTATGCTGTGGGGGCCCATGGAGGCCCCCGCAGGCCTGGGTAATACCACCTCCCTGGGGATTTGTTTATCATATGCGGCGGGCAGGCAGCCTCCCTGCAGCCCCAGGATCTGCCACCTCCCCGGCTTTTTCACAAAACTTGTGTGGGGGGCGCCTGCCCCCCGCTGCCCTAGGGACCGTAACCTTGCTGGGGCATTTCTAATTATGTGGGGAGGGTGTCACGGGCCCCCCCCAGCCCCAGGGACCACCATTTCCCTGAGGCAATTAATTATTTTTGGGGGGGCTTGTAAATTCATTGTAGAACAAATTGGCCCGAGGTAAAAAGAGGATCAATATTCTACAGAGGTCTCAAAGAGGACTGACCAAAATTTGAGAATTAGTAGACATGGTTCTACAAATTGATCAGTGATTAAATGAACGAAAAATTGAAAGAAAAAGAGATCTTTGCCCCACTCCTCCTCTGTTTGATAGAATAAAGTCTAATGCTACTTAATCCACAGAAACATCTTCAGGAGAAGAACCCATGCGGTTCACTGACACAACATGGATCTAAAAAATATCGATGTTCTAAATATCGAGTTAAAAATATGGACAACAAATATATCGACTTCTATACTTAATCAGGTGAGTACAAAAATATAGATGTATAAAATATCAAATTTTATATAAATATAAAATAAAATAATATCTATTAAATATAATTTTAACAAAATAAAATACATTAAGGTGCCGATTCCGATCCGGGTCGGAAAGCACTCTGACCGAGCCGGATCCGGAGAGTTTTCCGACCAAGCCGGAGTCCTGCAGTCCGAACGAGCGAATACGATGCTGCCAGACTCGGTTCGCTCATACTCACGCAAGGGCGCCCGCTACAGTGGGTATGCGTCCCTGCCATCCGTACCATACATGCCTGTGTTGGGGGGACCCTTGGGTCTCCCCCTGTGTCCGAGTCATAGGGCTGCGGGTGACCGGGGGTCCGACGCGGACCCTCATAGGCAACCACCCAGACGTTTTGCGAGCCGGACACTCCGGCTTGCACAGGCTGTCCGACGCGTGCATCGTACTGGCTCTGTCGTAAAGCGCATCGATTGCACGCCACAGTTAGCTTCCAACCGAGACGTACGTAGCAGTTCGGACCCGGGAACGACTCGGTCGGTCAATTTCATGTAGCTCGCATTGTACTTGCTCGCTCGTACAGCTGTATGAGTCGGGCGGAAAACACGCGTACGGCTCGTAGTTTTTCCGGCCGGATCGCATTCGCTGCCCTTCCGATCCGGATCGGAATCGGCACCTTAATATACATTTTAATTAAATATAACTAATAAACTTAATTAATAAAACACACAAACATACAACTGTATACATATAGTTACAATTAATAAACTAATATGTTTAATTTATGTTAAAAGTTTAAAATAATATAATGATTTAAAATATTAAAAAACAAAAATTTATAATAAATTAAAACATTAAACTATTAAAAAATATTTAAACTTACATTTCACAGTAGGGAAAGTGTTGGATAGCAAAGGGGTAAAAATAACTATTCCCACTTCAGTGAGTGCAAAAGTAGGGTAAGTGTTGGATAGCGGAGGAATTACATTTACTATTCCAACTCCAGTGAGTGCAACAGTAGGGAAAGTGTTGGATAGCTGAAGAAATGATTCTTTTAAACTAGAAAATATTTACAAACAAAACAATTAATGAATACATAAATGTATTTATTTTATTTCCTACCCTATAACACCACACCAATAACAAAACACTTCAACATTTTTAATTAAATGTACTTCCATAATTAACATAATTATTAATCAATTAAAAAAATATTGTTAATAAAAAACAACTAATTAATATTAATTGACTACACACACTATAATATCCAAAACACACACCTAAATCAAACTATAAATTAATAAAACACAATTAAAACTTATTTTTGAATTAAAAACTATTCCTAATGAGAACTAATAATAAAGTACATAAATGTATTTAATACCCACCCTTTACCCCTTTAAAAGTAGTAGTAGTAGGTAGTACTTATAAAGCGTACTGTGACCAAAAATGGTATCCTGACGCTAAGTAAAAACAACACACACAAAAATAAACAATTACCCAAACTAAGGGCATCATTAGGATGGCGGCCATCTCGACGTAAAAAGGGACTGCCCGCCTAAGGTGCGGCGGTCCCGTTGGGGAGATTAGGATGCGCCCGGCACACTGGCGGGCTCATCCTGCATTTTTGACATTGCGGCGGGCGGTGCTTCCAGCACCACCTGCCGCAATGGCAAAAATGCATTTTGTGCATTTGCATTCACAACGTGGCAGGCACTGCGCGGTGCCTGCCATGTTGTGCATGCAAATGCAGGGGGGTACCATAGGTACCCCCCATGTGCACCCCCCAAACCCCAAAATTCCTGGCGACCCACTACGGGCCCCCAATGGCAAGGACCGCTGCCGCCACGGAAAGTCAAATCCCCGCATGTATCGTAATATGGATGGCGGTATCTAACAGACACCGCCACCATATTAAAACCACACGGTCGACTCATCAACCGGGCGGAAAATACATAACAATAATAAAAAAACGATAATATTAACAATTATATTTGTGCAAACAATATTAAACACTTACTTTAGCAAAGACTTGGCTGGCATTGGCAGGGGGCGTGGCCAAATGAAACATTGCCCATGCATGGGGGCAGGAGACGCCCCGTCAGTAGAAGCCTGGAAAAGAGATATGGAATGGTGCTATTGGGCACAACAACCAGTTTATCAAAGCAGGGGCTGCCCACGCAAATGGGGGAAGATATGGGGAGCATGGGCAAAATACAGAGGTCTTTGGGCAGAGGAATGTGGGACGCATACAAACCTCCCTAGATCAAATAGCTGAGCAATATCTCATGGGAGAGCAATAATGGCAGCAGCAAAATTGCGAAAACCAATGTACGATGTAACATGGTGTACAGGGAACACGTAAACTTATGTGACTATATACTATATGTATGATGTATATCTGAAGATTGTTATTTGTTCAATAAAAAGATATTTTAAAAATAAGCTGAATGAGTGACGTAAACTTGTTCTTCATGATCTAAATAATGCGCTCGACAGGATTCATTTAATTTTCAGAATATCATGCTTCATAGAGTTCATCTGATTAGACCAAATAATTCACAAAATAAAAATGTCACAAATTCTAAAAAAAACAAAAAACACTTACCTTAAGTCGTTATTCTTGACCACGATATTCTTGCTGTCGATGTTTCTGGACCATGATATTAATGACTCCACATTTATGCAACTCAGTATTTTTTACACAATATTCTGTCTCTGCACCAACAAATGCAAATTGGATCTATTTGAGGCCCTTTATCAAGAGAAGAAAGAGAGAAACAAAGAGTTGGAAAATTATGTATATATTCTTACCATCCATGTCATTTTGTTAGAGATTCTGAAGAAACCCAAGAGTAGTAAACAGTTAAAAGACAAGCCCCATCATAGAAGGATGTGCTCTGATAGGTGCAGCCAACAAGTCAATTCCAGTTGTTCAGCAGATTGCCAATACACTTCACTCATCAGCTCCTCATCTTATCATCTCATGTACAATCATGTTGGGAAGATCTGAATTGAAGGGGATATATGTGATGATAGACTCCGAAGCCACTGGGAATTTCTGTGACATCAAATTTGAAAGAAAGTTTGGGATTTGTTTCTTCAAAAAAGAAGAACCAGAGTCTGCGTGAGCTGATGACGGTACGAACCTCTCATCTGGTTCCATTACTGATTATATGGAGGCGATTAAGCTCTTAGGTACTGACAGACATCAGAGTTTTTTTGTTTTTTTTACTTTATTTACAATTTTGACATAAAAAAACGGCCTTCTGGTACACATCCACAAGTTGAAGTTGAAAGGAAAGACATGATACAACATAAACAAAACCCACTTAGCCACGTATACTACTTTTGTCAACTCCATACACGACAATCCCCCTGTTGCACACAACAATTATACACCTTGTAGTTCATGATTGATTAATCGTAGGTTGGTGGAGAGACCTTCACCCCACTCCAATGGAAACTATCCCAGGCGGAGTATGGGTCGGGGAGGATTGTTCAATTTCAAACAAATAAGCTTTCAAGGGTCCCCAAATGTCCCTGGGCCTAGAAGTAGCTGGCAGTGTGGAGGAGAATAAATCACTATTAGTATTGCAGTGAATAGGACTATTTAGCCAAGCTTTGACAGTAGGGATACGCTTGCACCCTCAGGCTATAACTATTTTCCTTTTGGCTAATAGTAATGCTATTGATGTATATCGACAAAGCTGCTTAGGGATATCCTGAACGTACCACAGCAGGGTGACCTGCGGGGTAGGCCGGAGGTCCAGACCAGTCATCCGCCTCAGTGTCACAGAGATCGTCCTCAAATAATTGTCCACTTTCGCACAGTTCCAGGTCATGCGGGTAAAGTCTGCATAGTGTGTCCCACATTTGGGGCATGCATATGATCTCGAGTGGTCAATGGAATGGAGCTTACCTGGGGACATGTATGCCCTCCACAAAAACTTGAAATTAAGCAATTTTTGCCTGCTGTTCAGAGAGACTTCTTTAATCTGTGAACAACAAAAGGCCCATTGTGAGTCATCAATAGGGTGGCCCAAATCTCATTCCCAGTCAGCGCTAATTTTTGTGTCCCTGGCCGGTATCAATGACATAGAAGTTTTATATAGTTTTGAAACTAAGTGATCTCCCTGTGTGCTTGTAATGAGGTTCGTCAAAGGCAAATCTGATTCTGGTTTTAGTGGGAATTCAGGCAACAGTGCTCTTAAGTGCACAGCGCAGTCTTTTAAGTATGAATTTATCCATGAAGGACGCTTTGCGGAATCTAGAATCCTCTGCCAGGTGAAACATTTGTCTGCCCGGAAAAAGATCTCCACAGGTTACTAGTGAATATGCAGTGAGTGTCTTCTGAACTATCTTTTTTGCACTGATAGGTACCCACGGATTGTTTGTGAGTAGGATGGCCGATGAGTATAACTTATGCCCCCCGGTGACCGTAGCTAGTTTCCGCCAAGCCCAGTTTGTCATGGAGGCTGAAAAAGAAGCAGAGAAGCTGACCCCACAGAGAGTATATGATTGCAAGATCAAATTAGAACCTGGGGCCATTCTGTCTTGTAGTAGAATATATGCATTTACGGAAGCGGAAAATCTTTAAAGGAATACTTGGATCAATATCTGTCCAAAGGATTTATCCTCCCCTCTCAGTCTCCAGTTTCTTCACCCCTGTTTTTTATTCCTCTGAAGGATGGAAATATCAGAACATGTATTGATTATAGGGCTTCAAATCAAGTCACCCAGAAGAACCAGTATCCTTTGACATTAGTTTCAGAGCTACTAGATCAAGTAAAAGGAACAAGAATGTATACTAAGTTAGATCTTCAAGGAGCATATCAACTGGTAAGAATCTCTGAAGGTGATGAGTGGAAAATGGTCTTCAGCACGTGATTTACTTTATTTGAAAATCAGGTATTGCCTTATGGATTGTGCAATGTTCGAGCTGCGTTCCAACATTTTGTGAATGATGATATTTTGAGATAATTTTTGGTTCATTGTGCTGTAGTATATATAGATGACATTATGATCTTTTCAGCTAATTTGGGAGAATATGTCCTACATGTGAGCGCAGCCCTTGAGAAATTATTGGAAAACTACTTATATGTTAAGTTGGAAACATTTGCTTTTCATACAGATTGAGTTAAGTTTTTGGAAGGAGTATCAATTGATCTCACCAAGTTAAAAGCAATACAAGATTGGCCATCCCCAAGGAACATCAAAGAAATACAAAACTTCATTGATTTTGCAAATTTTTATAGATGTTTTGTCCCAAATTTCTCAGAAAAAGTCAACCCACTTACATGTCTGTTGAAAAAGGTGTAACATTTGTCTGTATTATCGAAACGGACATAGCCTCCAATTCCTTGAAGGAAGTATTTTCTACTGCACCTGTGTTATTACATCCAAACCCAGAAGAGCTGACTCATCTGACACGGCTGTTGAAGGAATTTTATCTCAAAGACATAAAAACACCAGATAACTGCATCCTGTGACTTACCGGTCCAGGAAACTAATGCCTTCACAAATTAATTATTCCATTGCTGATAAAGAGTTATTAGCAGAGAAACCTGCCTTTCAAAAGTGGAGGCATTATCTGCTAGGGGCAAAGCATGTGGTAACAGTTTTTACAGATCATCGGAATTTGCAGTTTTTGAAATCCGCTCAAACTCTTACGCCAAGACAATTATGGTAGTCGCTATTCCTTGCAGACTTTAATTTTGTATTGCCTTATAAGCTGGGAGTTACCAATGGTAAAGCTGACACCTTGTCTCATCTAAACTTTGGAGATAACAACATAATTCCTGAAATGAAGCCAATCATTCCCCAAGAAAGTACAGTGTGCACAATTCAGTACTCAGATATTGAAGCAGGAAAAAGAGATTCATTTTCAGAAAAAAAATGCTGAAATGGCTAATAGAAGGACCAGAAAGAAAAATCAAGAATGTTATGCCATATTTTCAAGGAACCTTATACTTACTAAATGAAAAATTGCAGAGATTAGCCTTACAGCATTGTCATGGCAGTTCTCTTGCAGGGCAGAAATGAATGAAAAAAGACTTTGGAATTGGTACAAAGAGAATTGTGGTGGCCAAATCTCAAAACTCAAATGAAACAATATGTTTCAACCTGTGAGCTATGCATTAAAGGAAAGGCTTCTAGGCAAGTGTGACAAGGACAGGTAATGCCACTGCACATTGCCCCCTATCCCTGGCACACAATCACTATGGATCTCATAATAGACCTCCCCTCAAGTCAGGATGTTTGTACAGTCTGGGTGGTGGTAGACACTTATTTAAAAATGAGTCACTTTGTCCCACTAAAATCCATTCCAAAAGCACTGCAGTTGGCACAACTATTTACACAACCTGCAGTGAGAGCACATGGTATTCCTAAATTGGTGATGTCAGACCGGGTGTCTCAATTCCTATCTCGTTTTTGGCAGTTCTTTTTGAAAAAACTGGGAGTAGAGTTTTGTTTTTCCCCCAGTTATCATCCAGAAACTGATGAACAAACTGAGAGGGTTTATCAAGAATCGGAACAATATTTACCTCTCTCTCTTAGATCATGGGGTAGACTGGTCAGAGTTAGTTTGAGCTGCACAATTCCCTTACAATAATGCCGAACACTCTTCTATTGGTTTTTCCCCCTTCTATTTAAAATATGGGAAACATCCCAGTATGTTGATAGGTAAAGAAGAAAGTGTGGTTCCAGCTGTTGAGACCTTTGTGAAAGAGTTGCAGGACACTTATCAGTGAGCAAAGACCAATTTAGCAGAGGCTACGGGTTCTTACAAGAAACTGGCATATAAGAAAAGAAGAGGTAATCCAGTTTATGTACAGGGAGAGAAAGTCAGGTTCTCTACCTGTCATTTCCACTTAAAAGGTAACAGAAAATTTTAACCTCGTTATGTGTGACCTTATTGGTGTAAAAAATTATAACTCCAGTAACTGTAAAAGTAAAACTCCCCTCTCGATTAAGAATACAACCAGTATTTCACATATCCCTTCTCAAGAGAAGTCCACCTGATTTGAGGAAAAGCATTTCTCCCGATCCAGTCCAAGTTCATTCAGAAGAAGAATTTTAGGTTAAAAAAAATGTGGATGCAAAAAAGGTTAGAGGCAAGATGTTTCACCTCATAGATTGAAAGGGTTTTGGACCAGAGGAGAGATCCTGGGAACCTCTTTCCAATTTAAATGCCCAAGACTGGTACCAGAATTTCATAAAACATACCCAAACAAACTAAAGATTGGTGGAGAAGGACCCTTGGAGGGAGGTACTGTCAGGTATGTGCAAGCGAGCATTACAACCAAAAGAGAGCAACCTCATTTGAAGGCAAAGATGAAAAGGATGTGCAAATACCCTCAGTGGACTTTTCACCGTTCACTTTCAAATTGTATATTGTTAATATTATTCGAACTACTGCTAGGCTCACGGAACTATAATTCCAAGATGGCGGCTTCAAAGAAGATTCCATTTGAAGTTGCAGGTCTAGACTTTTAACATGAAAAGCAGTGTTCAGCGTTAACACTGGTGCGCTAGGAACGCGACGCACACTTCAACTAATCTCTTGAGAGGAAAGCAGTGTTCCTGTGTTGGGCAGCCTTTGAGTGTAAAAGAAAACATGATTTTGGAAGTGCCTCTTTTGCGCACTTGCTCTTAACACTATCTGAGCTTGTGCATTTGAGGAGATTTTCATGAGCAGTGTTCTTAGGTACGAGAACATACAGTGAGTAGTGTTTCCTGAAGACAATTCAAAGAGCGTGTTTGCAGAGGTATCGTCACGTGAGTAGAGCTTTAAGTCTGGAGAAGACTTTCATCTGTTACTCATTCTGCAGTTTTTTTTTGCGAGAACTGTGTGAACTGTTTTTCAACAAATGAACTGAGTAGCCAGTCAAAAGGAAAAGGACAAAAGAACAACAAGAATTATTCAAATAAAGTTAAATAATAAGTTTGATTCGGCACAAGGGATTATTCATAAATGCAAGGAATTCACCAGACAATTCAACAACCCAAGATACAAAAGAAGGGAAGCTTAAATACATAAAACCTTGATCTACATTTTATCTAAGAAATAAAATACAGAGAGAGACTTCTACTGAATTCACTATAAGGAAAAAAATAAGTGAATTTACAGGAAGGCATCAAGTGCTTTATTCCAATCCCCTTCTCTTCCCAAATATATGACATAGGTGAAGGTCTTCATTTATCTAAATTTATCACATACAAAATAAGAGAGCAGCTATATCACTGTGAAAACAAGGTAAAATAAGAGTATAGATTTAAAATATAAGATAGAAGTAGGCCAGTGCTTTGATTGTTGTTTGCATATTTTATATTTGTGACAAGTGCAGTAAATTAAAATCCATTTGCTCCACAAAGAAGAGGATTAGGCGAGTTACCATTGAGGATTAGTGAAGAGATGTAAGGCACCTTCAGTGGTAGTCTCTTTTGTCTACCCATCCCTGTGGCCCTTGCTGGTGGTAGAAACAAGCCTTTTTGGGTTGTTGCTGGCAGTAGTGTGTGAGATTTGGGCACAGATATGCGATTTTTGGCAACTAGTGAAACTAACATTAACAAAGATATGGAAATCCTAGCAAACAGCAATGTGGTTCATTACTGTGAAAGTAGAACTTTCTGTACCCCAGGGATAACAATAATGCTGGTACTTAAGAAATCGGATTGTGCTGAAGAATACTTCAAGTATTAAAGGCCACAAGAGACACTAGTAACCCTAGTTGAGACCTGGGTGGGTACAATATCATACAACAATGTCTCAATGGGAGTCAATGGGGGACTACAATGTAGAAGGTAAATTAATTACTAACCCCGGGCAGAGCTGGCGTGGTGAGACTACGCGGAGGTCCACCGAGTTGGGGGGAAACTCTGTGGAACTCCGCTCCACCACCCTCCTCCACCCTCCTATATTAACAGTTAAAGATTAATTTAAAATTAAATAAAAACACCCTTACCTGTCCTGCGGCGTCCCCGGGCTGCCCTCCTCCCTCTCACCGTCTCTCTCCTACGTGGAGTACATCTTGACAGAACTGCGCATGCATGCTCGCGCATGCACATTTCTCGCAAGACGTCTTGCAAGAAATGCGCATGCATGCACATGCTCAGTTCTCTCAAGATGTAACCCACGTAGGAGAGAAACAGTAAGGAGGAGGAGGGCAGCCCGGAGATGCCGCAGAACAGGTAAGTGTGTTTTATTTAATTTTAAAATAGTTTATAACTGTATTTCGGGGGGGCGGACTGGCTAACTCTGCTCCGCTGCGGAGTCAGAGTTTTGCCCTTTACTCCGCATTCCCAGTGGAGCGCGGAGTGGGCAAATCTCTGCACACCCCGCTGGCGGAGTGGAGTATATGCCCAGGGTTATTAATTACACAGCAACACGTAGTCCCAATTTTTGGGTTAAATTATGTTATATTAACAAAAAGAGAAGCATAGATTCATACTTTACATGGATTGTGAAGCAGCATCAACCATGCTTATTTTAGTTGAATGCTAAGTGCAAGGTGAACACACTGTGCTTGTCAAAAAGTGTTTAAACAGCGCATGTGAAACATATAAAACAAAAACAGAGCTTTTAGGAACATTTGAAAAGAGTATTATGCATGAATATTTACTTTATAATACAACCAGTAGAAAATCATGACACAATCCCAATTAGGCTGATACGAGTCAATGGTGTTTCGACCTTCATGACTTGAGGTCATCATCAGGACAAGGGGACACAATAAAGGTGATTGTTGCCTGATGGGGAACAAGATGAGAGTTACGCCTAACAAGGAGTAAACTTAATTCAATGCAGATAAAAGTGATGTATTTGTTATAAGGTACCTGAATGAAGTACAAGCCACAAGGAAAGGAGGAGAAAAGAGCAAGGGCTACATTAGCCACCGCTAGCATAACTTAGATGAAACAGCCTCCTTTAGAACAAGTAAAAGTGTGGCCAATACACTCATGTGGAACAAGACCGCCAAAGCGTATATGCCTGGAGCTGGGCCCACCCAGTTGGTTACCAGGGAGGAGGGAGGGGGTCCACAAGCTGTCTTTCAAGATGTAAGCAAATTTGGACTGAAGAAGAGGTAGCTCAAAGGGCTGTAGGAGACAAATCACAATAACCTGGTCAGAATTTGGTGTGAGGAGGACTCAAGTAAATAAGGTTACATGGATGAGAACTCACGCATAGGTGAATATAGCTTAAGGGAGAAGCATGTCCGTGCTTGAAAGGTACGCAAAATGCGAAAAGTTAATTTCAGTCTACAAATGACATAATGAATCTGAAATTAATAATAAGCTGTAATGATTATGGGCGCACACGCTATTAAATTAAAGACAGCACTGCCCAAGGGTTTCTACTCACCCTGTGGAAATAGAGTAGCTGAGGAATGGAAGAAATGCAGAGTGATGACTGCACATCTTTTTAAATTGGAGCGCACTACAGTGAATGGAATTTTGTTTTTAAGAGTTATGATTGAATGCAGAAATTATTTGTGTCTCAAGCTGGAGGGGGCACACCATTGAGATGAAGTAGAATTGCAAAATATTGTAATTGCAATTGCATTTATGTAGCACTTACTACCCCGATGAGGCATTGAAGTGCCTTATGCCTTGCTCTAAAACTCAAGGTTAGTGGTTAGTACAGTGTTACTTGGTTGATTGTTGTTAGTTATTTATTGGTATTAGTCTTGTATGTTCAAGCAAACCATTACATGCAGTCATTCCAGTTTCTTTATGGTGGACTAAATTAAAAGGGGTAGTTGCAATCATTAGTGGGGGAGTATGTGAACTAATGCACATGGTTGGTTGAGATTAATGGAGGAGTCAGAAGAGATCAGGTATTGTTGGGTTGCGTACGTATGACTTAGAGGAAGCAGGAGAGATTGTGATCTTGTAAGTGAGTTATAGACATTTGCAGAAATACAATTATAGAGAATGCATATGTGCGATTATAGTAGGCTGTGCTCAGAAAGAGGTGGCATGCATAGGATAAAAGGAAAGAGTGGGACACTTGAAAGAGAAAAATAAACTAAAAAAACAAAATGAGAGGCGACAATCAGAAGTTTAAATTAAAAATTAGTAGTTCATGCCGAATTTAAAGCGTGTAGAAAATACATTTGAGACAACGTGCAGTTTCAGGATGAAACAATCTAGAAAGAAACAACATTATTTACTTTTTTTTAAAAGTTTTTTATTGGCATTTCTAATCATATAGAAAACATTCACATGGATAAATGCAAGATGTGACATCTAACAAATACAATATATATAATGTCCATCCGTTCGGGCAGTTGGTCTTACGTGGGATGTATTCCATGCAGTACAAAATTAAATTGTGAAGCAATCAGTGCAATCAATTGTTACAGGTACTACATGGTACATGTGTTACATGATGCGATCTGAACAATTCCACCCAGTCCCACATTTTAAATGTGCCCATGTCATTCCTACCTGCAGTCCCAGGGGCCCAATCCTGTTAGCAAGAAGTAGGTTGTCTGTTATCTAGCCGGATAAAAACCCAAAGTTCATATGCCATTGTAAAGGGAGAGCATTAAACTAGAACGCAAGGAAAAACATAAAACAGTCCTCATATGCACCGTCTCAAACAACATTACTTACTTGTGCAGATTGTGCTAAATTAGGTATTTTTGGGTGACAGTGGAATCAGAACCGTCTGTCCACTGCAAATCTACTGCTAGTCCACCAATCAAGCCAGGTCAGTTGACAGTGGTGAGGGGGTAGGGCAGCCAAGACGGGGGCGGTGGGGTTGGGGGTGATGGGGGGACTTGGGGGAGAGAAATGAAAATGAAAAATACTTACCTGCCGCTCCACTTCCGCTAATGCTGCCGGCTGCCTTGTTGCTGCTCTCGTCCGTCCCGGAAGTAAATGGGCCTCAAAGCACAGGCTCCCCATCCAATCCAGGCGCTGCTTTCAAGCATGAGCACAGTGCCAGGATTGGTCTGAAAGGGCTTGTTTGCAGCTCAGACACTGCCTGGGAGCCTGTACTTTTCTTTATCCCGGCTGTGCCACACAGTTGGGTTGGAGAAACATAATTGTGCATGCCTAGGGTGCCTGGCCAAACTGACATGCGCACTTATAAGTGCACACTGCTCCTCCTCCCTGCCATGCCCGGCCCACCTTACCCAATACTTATTGCGATGTCAGACAGCGATAAATAAAATGATAATAACGTTGTGTTATTATCATTTTATTTATCATCTGCTGGCTTTGGGCAGTGGGGTGATGCTTCTCTGCCATTACGGAGGATCCGCCCCTGTCAGTTGATCAGCTTAAATGTTTGAAAGTGAAAAATAATGCTGGACGCATATGTCTAGAAGTATCAGGAGCTTTAGGCTGCACTCAGAGGAAGCAGTAACTTCAAGATCATAGCAGTGTGAGAAACATACTTGGGAAATAATGTAAACATTGCATAAGAGTTCTTGCAAATGCTGGGGTGGGTGTCTTCTGGTGCTCACCCTAACGTTTGGCAAGTCCTTCACCAAGGATCAAGAGCTGTGCCTGATGCCTGTAACATGCTGAAAGGTACTGGGTTGGAAAGGGCATGGGTACATACATGTAATAGAGTCCGATGGTCAGGTCATTGAAATGTACCAAACAGTGTGATTACATTATAATAAGCTCTTATGAGAGAAATGCTGACTGACAATTGCACTAAGATACCTGGCCATGACACTACGGTCCTAATGCCAATTCAGACACATACAACAATAATAATAATACTGCTTCATGGATCCAATCAATCAAAGAAAATATCAGCTGATAAAATAGAAGTCGCTCCATAACCACGATGTAGAAAGCACTCTTTTGGATTTAGGGCAACAAATCATTCAAAGGTACCTCTGGGCTCATTTCCTTTAATACCATTAAGATTAAACTTCGGTTTAAAAAATGTTCTGACGTGATGGGCACAGCACAAACTGGAAGGTCAGTGCGACTTGAGAGTAGCATAGGAAGTGCCAAGGCTGGTAATGAAAGAGGGAGAATGGCTGGAAGAAAATCTACCTGTAGACAGCAATCCCATTTAATGACAGTGCCTACTAAAAGTGCGTCATTAAGTGCAACATATGACAACATTACAGTGTTAATGTGGAAAAAAGGTATTAGGTTGGACGTTGGCTTGTGGTTCAAGTATGTAAATATGTTTTTGTTTACTGCCTGAAACTGGAAGATGCTGCTCCTCTGTGTTATTTGATTGTTGATGGAAGCTACTTCATTCATCTCTTTTTTAAAATGGCAGAGCTCAGTCTATCAATGGCCTCCATGAGTAGCCCTGAGAGAGGGAAAAAAGAGGTGACTCTCCAAGCAACATTTTGAAAATGGTGAACTATGTGATCTGGATTTACCTTTGGTAGATGTAAGGTGGGAAATGTATTCAATAAAAACTCAAACCTCAAGATTAAAGAAAGAAACTCTTCACAGACCCATTGAAACTATGGTGATGGCGGGATCAGAAGCTCCTTCTCTCGGAGTTGACCCACCAGCCCCCTGCCGTACAGTGTAGAGTGCCATGGAGTCCTTTGCTCAGCGGTGGCTCCTCCTCTAAGGCAGAGGAGCATCGCCCCACTGACGTTAATAACGTTACGTTATTATCATTTTATTTTCAGTACGGAGCCCGGACCCTAGCCCGAGGGTTGGATAGGGCTTGGTTGTCCTCACAAGGAGAAGGGGTGGCTGATACATCATAAGTGCGCATGACGATTTGGCTAAACCGTCAAGCGCACTTACCATGTTCTCCACCCAGCTGTATTGCAAAACCTGGAGGAGAACATGCACAGGCTCTCACTCCCTGTCTGAGCGGCGAACCAGGGCGCTCAGACCAATTATGATACTGTAGTCATGCTGGTGACAGCAACGTTGTGATTGGCTAGTGGAGTCTGGGAGCCTGTGTGCTTTCTGCTTCCTAGAGACTACAGAACAGGACAGAGGAGAGGCGGCAGCTGGCCGGCAGAAGGAGTCGTAATCAAGCCCTCAGTATACTCATGTATCCCTTAAATGATTACATTACAAAAGTTAAATGCACATCAAGATGAGTCTTTTATATAACCAATTGCCAACACATGTTTAGCAGTGTCAACTCTACCACTCTTCAGGGCTATAAACTGAAATTTCTCACTACTTTGTTCAAGGATCTTTAATATGTACTCTCAAACCCTTTGTTACTGGATTTCTTTTCACAGGCTGCACATCTGTGTTATGGCATTCAGTGTCCTTTTAAAATATTATACACTTTAATTTGTATTTCCATGTTGCTATGTATTTTCTGTTCTCATTCATTTACTATTCTCAATGAATAGTGAACAGTAATTCACCAAGCCCCTGAGCTACCCAATACGTTATCAGTGATTTAACACATCTTGTCACCACAAGGCAGACAATCCACACCTCAAAAGTCCAAAGAGATTCTTGGTCTCAGAGTAGGTACTCGTGGTGCATTCTCGTATCTGCCTTCAGTCAAGGCAAAACTCTCCTGTTTCACTCAGTTTACATGTTCCATCTAGGAACTTTTGTAGATTGCATTTCACCTGCAGTAACATGTCGTAGGGAAGGCCAACATTTTTTTGTTGTCTCTTAATTATTTCCATTTGGCTAGACATGGGACCTCCAGGTTTGGTGTCTCAGGAATCACAATTTATTTATTTTATTTATTTATTATTTAGGATTTAAATAGTGCAGAAGCCACTCATTGAGTGCCCCCAGGATTTAGCATAGTCACCAGAGTAATCTTTATGCCATGATTAATAAAACTCTTTAAAATATAAGGTAAAAACATGAATACTAAAAATATCTCAGTGTATTATGTACTGGATGCAGGCTGGGATCAAAAGTATACTGGCGGCATCTAAATTTAGTAGAAATAAATAAATACCAAAACGGTGACGTAGAGAAGGGAACAGCATCTTGACGTCTTAGATCAGCGGAGTTAGGAACTGAATCAGTGTGTTAAGTACTGGATAAGGTGCAAATATCAAAGGTGCGCTAGCAGCATCTGAATTAAGTTGAAGTAAGTAAGTACAAAAACAAGGAGACGTCTTAGACCTCTGGAGCTTAGGTCACTTTAGAGCAGTTCATTATGAGCGGACCAAGTGTCTCAGATGAACTGATCGAGTTTCTCAGACGAACATAGCTGCCCGATCTTTAGATGTTACATCCTTTAGTCTCTGTTTCATATTGCTGAACACCAAGCTTACAGCCTTGTAGCAAGTTGAGGCACAGTGAGCAATAAAAAGTGGTTTCAACAGTCTGTGGCACGATGTAAGAAGTGCAGGGCAGCAAGAAAGCACAATAGTTTTTATAGTGGCAGAGTCTGCAGTTTTCAATTGCCTTGAGTGATCGCCATCTTGGGTAAAGATCTTTTTATGTAGTCCCATTAGCCTGGCAAAAGGATTTCTTTTAGGCAGTGTTTATGGAGTTCACATGTCAGATATGGTTGTATGCTGGAATACAACCACTCCACAGCTAGCAAAGCACTCGTATTTTGGAGCATATTCATGTCACTTTCCTCGGATAGCCCTCTAGATTGTTTTTTCATGGCGTGTTTGAGCATGGCATAGGAGAGCTGCGGGATGTTTAATATCTCTTGGTCAATTTGAAGGGTGTCAATAGCAAGTTGTCGGTGTGCTGACCAAGGATTCCCCCTTTGGTTGAATATGGACCGGAGGGCTGCTTTCATTGTGTTGGCCTGCACCTTGATTATTCTGTGGTAGTAATTTACAAATATCAACATGCTCACTCACATTTGTTTGTCTTTTCCCAGACTTTGAGCTTTTGCAAGTTCCCTGGGCCCCATTTGATCCTTCTGTTTAGATTATGTTTTTCCTCGCTCGTAGGGCATTAAAGGTGGTGACAAGTGGAAGGTAATCGCTCTCTGAATGTGACAGGATATCGCATGTAGCTGCACCATCCACTATCCTACTTTAGGTAATCATGTATTCCAAGGAGCTTATTCCTTTGAAGCATTTTTGGTAGTTAAGTTCTGGAAAGTTATTTTCAATTGTGTGCTAGACGGAGCTCCGACTATGTGCTTGAAAAAGGGTGGCTAACAAGTTGTCAGTTTTGTATCCTGATGCCAAGTTTGTCAGGTAAGAGTCCAGGGATTGATGGTTAAAATCACCACAGATGATGATTGCATGCTTTGTGCTTTCATACAGAATGGATTCGAGAGAATTGCGGAACTTGATTAACCTTGCCAGGCATCCTGTCCCAAAGCAGTTAAAATATATATTGACAACCAAGATCTTCACCTTCTGGCCATTTATTTGCAGGCCTTCCAGGGATGCCAGTCGGTGCCAGATTGTGTTCCTAGGCCCTTGGAAATGGAATCTGGTCAATCTGAGAACAAAATCCATGCATTGACTCTCAGCACTGTTTTTTTGACGCAGCACCACTGTGCTGTTGAGAAACCGCTGTGCCGGCGAAGAATCAACGCAGCGCCTCCTGTGCAGCCGAAAGATCACTGCAGCCCAAGTCCCAAGCACTGTATACCGACGTCCATGGTGCACGCTCCAACACTGCCACAGGCCCTGCTGTGCAGCTGAAGTAATCGACACATCGCCTGCTTTGCGGCTGTGAAATCGACGGAGCACCTGTTCAGCCGCATCGACACAGCGTGTCTGAATTTTTGATGCATCATCCCTGGGTGCCAAATTCTTCACCGACGTCGCACAGCAGTAACAACCGAAGCCGCATGTTTAGAGATCAACGCATCAACTCCCCTCATAGTAAGGAACTGATGCATCACCTCCCCTGACAGCCAGAAACCAACGCATCACCTCCCCTGCGCTGCAGTAATGAACTGCTGCATCACCTCCCCTGGTAGTAGGGAACCGACGCATCACATCCACTGGGAGTAAGGAACCTGCGCATCGTTTTGCTTTTCCGGCACCTCAAATCCCCTTTGCCTGTTTTTGTCTTTGATTTTGGTGCATCTCAGGTACTTTTTCCCAAAAGTGACGCTTCCACAACTTCCTAGGGACTGAACTATTGTTAACATTTTAAAAGTGATATCTTTACTTGTGAATGTTGGATTTTTGTTATTTTGGTCTTGTTTTATTCAGATAAATATTGGTTATTATTCTACATTGACGTAGTGTCCTTTTGTAGTGTTTTCTCTTTTTTAATGTGTGTGTATGCACAAATACTTTACACATTGCCTCTGAGATAACCTGACTGCTCGTGCCAAAGGGTTATCTAGCTGTGTGACTCCCTTACCCTGACTAGAGTGAGGGCCCCTACATGGACAGGGTGTAAAAACTGCCAGAGACCCCATTTCTAACACATATAATAACATCCTCCATGTTACAATGCCAAAGATCCATCAGGCCGCTCTTCTTTATTCTATTGCGATAGCTCTGTCGCCGAGCGGCCAAAAACAAATAAAATCTTGCATGCTGAACTTAGCCCTAGTGCTGAATGTTCCAGGTGTTCTGCTAGAGTGCCTATGAAGCGGTATTGTAAGCAAAACTGAGTTTGAAGAATGTTAGCCCATATGTGCACACAAATGAATGTGTTTCAACTGTCACCATGTTTAGAGAGAGAAGGCAACTTAAGAACATAAGCATGTAAAAATGTCATTTCTTCACTGGGCCTAATACCTCCATGAAACAGTTTTGACCATGTTAGTTTTAGGTAGTGTGCGGCACTGTGGAATAGTTTACAGTAAAACACACAGAAAGTGCTGCAAAAGTGAATAGGGTCAGCCGGGGAATTTTTACCCCATTGGATTGGGAGTGGCCAGGAGGTTCCACTACCCTCGGGCTGCTTTATGCATTCATATGGCCCCTCCAGTAGCCTCTTTAGAACACTGCTGGACCTGTGGAAGACAGAAGAAAGGGCAGCACTTTCTGTTGTGAACTGTGAAGAGAACCCTGAGGGCTGGACCTGTTCCCATGTGTACCAGGACTTAGGAGTAGACTCCAGGGGTCAGTTGGGTGACCTCCTAATAAGTTACAGGAACACAAACCTGCAAGACCTCCACTTTCCACTTCTAAATGCTTTACACATTTTCCTAACTAAGTCTGTCTGCTGTGTGCCTTAGCTTCCAGGGGTTGAGCTCCGGCTTAAATGACTGAAACCTTTACTGAACCCAAGGAGACTAGAGCCATTATTACTTGTGATGGACTGCCATTCACCCCACTAATAATCCACTTTCTGACAATCAGATCATATCTATTTCCATTCCTAGTCCTCAAATAACATCTCACTCCCTGCTAGGAGTGGTGTGGATGAAGATGCTTTCGGCGCAGCCCCGCCCTATTCCTCTGTTCCAGCGCAGATGAATCTGCTGTCAGAGAGCCTCTGTCCACAGTCACAGAAACCGGGCGAATGTCGACATCCTGTCTCGTTTCCCATGTCACGCAGTGGTGTGCTCTCTCGAAGAGACAAGAGCGCCAGAGGAGAGTCGGAGTTGTCATCAAAGGGCAAAAGGTGTGGATGTGACTCACTCCTCTGCGTCGACATTCCTCTGAGAAGCGTCAAGCGAAAGGCTTTACCTGCTGCTTTCTTTTGGATACACTTTTGGGAGAGGCAAACCGCCGTTCATTCAGTAAATTGTAATAAAACTTCCTGTGGCCATGGTATCGCCTCAGGCTTTCATTGACAGGATTTTAAGGGAGGTAAATCGGCGCTCTGACCCCGAAGAGTGGAGGAACGAGGGCAACACGAGTAACCTCGTATTTTAATGACATCAGAAATACTTTTATTTTTATTCAGACACATACGAGAAACATTAGGACAGAAACGGTAAAGGCACGCGCGTAGCAAAGGACCCCACAGTTAACAACAATAACATCCCGTGATGCTATCGAGAGTCAACATAACGCAGAGCGGAGCAAAACGTGGGGGGAACAAGCTGTGAGTTCGGAATATTGAATCTTGTTTCATTTCACAGCAGCAAATGCTGCAGAGATTGTAAACTCAAAACGGCGATGCCCTCTGTGTAGAGCAGACGAGTGTATACTATAATGTATCCTTTTTGCGCAGCAGGAGTCCTCGGACAGTGAAATCTGTTCACTGTGGAAGCCTCGGAGCCGAGCGCACACAAGTAACGAGTGTTTAGTTTCAGGGTTGCTGCCAGAAAATGAGCCAACTCCGGAGCCCAACGGGTGGCCATGGGAACCCGCGACAGCCAATGAGGAGACAGCCAACCCCGGCCATGCCCTTGCGCTGCTATAAAGGCTCCTTCCTCGAGAAGGGATGAGTAAAGCTGACGCGCAGCACCGGGATTGCTGAGCCTAGCTGAGAGCTGCGCAACCTCAAGACACCTCACCTGGGGTTCCACATTTTCTGCTGCGTCTACGGAGGCTCAATTATACAAGAATGTGCGGTAAGAGAAGACACTTATATATTTATAACACGTTTTCTATGTACTGGAATCTGGTTTTGCAGGTCTGGGAGGCGCAACAGGGATTCTGAGTTATTAGCCTACTTTAAAAAAAAAAGCTATGAGTTTGGAACACCCTGTCGCTTAATGGCACGCGAAAAGTCAATTGTAAATCCGTTCAAAGTTTTCGTATTCTCTATCTTACAGTTAGCGCGAAATAAATGGAGGCACGATATCTCTTACCTGGATAAAAAGAAACATTGCAACTTTTAAAGGCTAAGGTGGTGAAAGTATTTCTAGGAGTAAAAGTTAACCGGCAGAACTTTAAATTAAACTTGCATTGCCTTTCAATCACCGGCCATCAGTGGGTGATGTAGTGTGACGTTGGCAGAGCAATGGGCACCTCGAGGACAGACTGTGCGCACGGTCCTGGCACGCGCGGTGCCCAGACTGGAAGTGCTTTTCACGCTGGTTCTCCCTGTTTGTGATAAATAACTCGAGTCCTGGGCCAGCGGCGAGGGGTGACCAGGCTCTCGAATGACAGATGAGCGGTAATGCCTTACATATGGAGGAGAGAGGGGGCTCCTGCCTGCTGCTGCCCCGGGCTATGTTCACAGACTCTCTATGTACTGGGGAAGGGGCGTGTAACGTGGCTGCAAAACTAACTTCAGACGGATAGTGGTCCTCATAAAACAAGTCTTTCATTCTATTGACATTGCATTTATAGAGCGCTTATTAGCGGCTGGCGAGGCGTTGTAGCGCTTTATAGGAAGACTCTTAACATAACTGAACGTTTCAGAACAGGACCAATGCCCCGGAGTTTATGTTTCCATACTTGCTCTTTGTGAGTCTGGGTGGTGTTTATTATAACTGGTGGTAAGTGACTGATACAAACAAACAATGCTTTATTCCTGCAAAGTTCTTCTGTTAAAGTAAGCATCACCCGCAGTGACAGTTACATATACTTTACCCCCCTGGCTGCATTTGCAAGATATGTTTTCAAGAGTTTGATTTTAAAAAACTGGCCCTCTGCTAAAGAGTGCAACACACCGTGTGAAAGGTTTCAAGATGTTTTTTTTAAAATGTAAAACAGGAAAGTATGAGTTTGGTGGTCAGAAAGTTGTTTATGAACTCGTGTAGTTAGGTCGGATGAGAAAGGCGCCGTTTATGTTGGTGCTTAGAAGTAGACACCAGCAGTACAAAGCGCTACTGTTCTAGGAACTTCTAGTGTAATGGACAAAGCAGTCCTGCCTTTACCATGAAGTCATTACTTGAAATAAGAAACTTTGATTAACTTGAGATAAACCTTTCCTTTGGTTCTTATGAAGGCCCTTTACTAGCTCCAATTCTCATCCATTGAGTAATTAGGAGGAACTCACACTGCGTGACTCGCACTGTCCATTATTAGTTGGGCAAAGTGAGCATGGACCCCACGACTGGCCATAACCATGGCCCCTTAAGGCGTTACATTAAGCACACAAAAAGTTATGGAAGGATTGTTTGCAAGTTGTCTAACCACTGGCTATCGCTCGGGTTAGCATTCCAACCTATTGTTTTTTGCCCACAATGCCACCTCAGATTAGATCAAGCCATATGCAAATCAGCCTTGGTCCTGCTCCCGTGGGAACAGTTCAGTCCGAAATGCCAAGCCGGCTTCTCTCTGAAATGGAATAGAAGCAACGCAAGACCGATTTCAGCCTAATTGGGCCTCTTCAGTTGGTTGCAATGGCAAAATGAGCACAGGACCTACGACTGGCCATACCCGTGGCCACGTAAAGCAGTACATTTAACACACAATAAGGGATGGGAGGAATGTTTGCAAATAGTCTAACCACTGGTAATCACTCAGTGGCGCATTCTTACCCATTGTTTCTTTGTCCACGATGCAACCTCAGATTAGACCCTGCCATATGCAAATCAGCCTTGGTCCTACTCCAATAGGAGCAGTCCGGAACAAACTGCTAAACCAGGTCCTCTCTGAATCAGAACACAAGCCACCCAAGACTGGTTTCAATCTCGTTGACCCCAGTTGGAGGCAAGGATTCCATCCATCTTCTTGCTGGGACAGATGGTTCTCATGAGGCGCATGGTAGGTACTGTTTGCATAAGGCAAGCCTTTGTCTAGAGTGAAAGTAGAGTGAAAAACAATGGACTGGAAAACAGCCCTGAGTGATTGTCATTGGATGAGAATATTTCAAGTATTCCAGTCAGCACCATATTGCGGTTGATGCTCTAAGTGCCATTGCTATGTCCAGACTTGGGCAACATGTTCGCTGTGCCATGGGACTCAAGCCACACCCTCCTGACGAGCCCCAGCTACGGCAAAACCAGTCTGGGGTCATTTGTGATCCATTCTGGAGGGGCCTCGCCTGGCAGTTTGGGACAATTGTTCCCATGAGGAGCAGCATAGGTACTGATTAACACAAAGCGGGAGGCATGGTGGTGAAAAACAATGGACCGAAATGCGTCCCTAAACTGATTGCCAGTGGTTGAGACTAATTCAAACATTCCATCCATCACTTTGTTTTTGTTGCTTGTGCTTGGAATATTAATTTTAAATGTTGGGGTGAAGTTCTATCAGCCATAGTTGGTTGATTGCATGATTTCGCTCCATCAACGAGTCCCTGTATGAAAAAGTGTCCTTACTAGCTGAAACTCTGGATATCGAACTCGAAATCCAAGGACATCGTTTATCCTCACAAAATTCCTGCTGAGTGCCAAAACACATTTATCAATCATCAGTGTTCATCAGTTATTTCAATTTTTTTACATAGATCGTGGGCCTTATTATAACAACTGCAGCCCAGTGTCTGTTTAGTGTCTTGTGTAATTGGTTTACTTTTGCCAACACATATCCCAGTGGGGAATGCTAATCCCAGACCAAAGGCACTATTATACAATGACTTTACCTGGCACTTTATAACAGGTGGTTTCAGCTGAGAGGCCACCTGTGATGATGGGATCTAAAAGAGAGACTTTACTGTAGTTCCTCCATATCAGGGGTTTACGAACATAGACCTGAAACTCAACAACTTCCCACCTCTCATCAAATTGTCCTGTCATGACAGAATTCCAATCTTCAGCCTATATGATGACAGGTAGGTTGCATTGTGTACGCACAACAAATAACAAATTGGCCCGCTTGCCTTCACTACGCAGCTGTAACCTAGATAGTACTGGCTCCAAATCGGAGAGTTAGGACTTTTCTGCTTTTTTTCTGAGAAAGCAGGACTGAATTTCTGTCTTCCGAAATTCATGTTGTTGATTCGTTCCCGGAGAGTCCTCCTTTTTATTTAATGGCCCACTCAGTACAATCAGCGCCTGACTTCCTCAACCATTTTCCATTGCTTCTTTTTTTCACGACCGATTTATGCCTCAATGTTATTGGACTTTGTGGTCCCAATATATGGAGCCATTTTAAGGGACAATCTATTCCCTGTCAGAGCCGAGTCTTTTTAAACACCATCGTAAAACTCACTTCTTTTTGTGAACCTTTCTATTTCACAACTGCTCCTAAACCTGATGCTGCTGGACTGGCCTGCGCCAGGCGTGGCTCCTGCAGGTAGACGCAGTGGGGTAGGGCACGGAGGGGGGTGGGCGGTGAGTAGTCAACAGATGACAGAATAGTGAAATTAAATAAATAAATAAAACTTATTCTGTCATCTGTCGACTTCTCCCCTCACCCCGCCCCACCACGCTTAACTGCAGGCGCCGTGACTGGCCTATGCATGTACTTTATCTTTTCTAGTGTCAAAGACTGCATTGACAGTAGGCACACCCTGTAAGAATTCTGAATAATATCAGTCAGTCTCTTCCATGCCGTCTTGGGCTCTCAACATCAACGTGTGGGCTAGCTGTCTTCTCCTTTGTGAGATTTGGCATTGATTTGTGGCGTATCATATTACAACACACTGGACTGTGGAAGCCAATGAGAGCAAGAGCACAGTAAACACACAGAGGCACACATCAACATCAGAGAGTGAGCGCAGAATGTGTGTATCTGCATGCGGAATACAAAAAAGGAATGAGTGGAATGGTTGAATTAATTTCAGCCACTGGCAATTACTCGGGACTGCATCTCAGTCAGTGGTTTTTGTGCCCACCATCCCTCCTCAGATTAAGCCCCAATGGGAACAGTCCAGCCCAAACTGCCAAGCCAGGTCCTCCCTGAATGAAGACAATCAACCCAAGACCGGTTTCGGCCTATTTGGTCCTCTTCAGTCGGGGGCAGCTTGGTTCCAGTGGAACAGTGAGCAAAGGAGTGTGTGTGTAAGAGGGCATGAGCATGGAAGGCATGCTTCAGCATTCAAGCAAGTGCATAGAAGTCCTTCACTAGTAAGAGGACATGAGCCTAGAAGACCTTCGTCATTGTCAGAGAGGGAGGGCCTTGAAGCATGCATGCATGGATGAACATTGAGGGCAAACGTCAACATGAGACCATGAGCATAAGTCGTGCATTGTTCCGAGAACATGAACTGGGGAGGTGTGCATTGTTATGAAAGTTAGCGTATTGAAAGCATACTTAAGTATTAAATGATGAGCATTGAAAAGATGATTTGCGAGAGGAAGAATATAGAGTCATGCATTGGTATAAGAGATATAAAGCACAGAAACTGCAGATGGGTGAGAGGGCATGGGTGTAGTAGTATGCATCTTTTGAGAGTGGTAGAACTCAGAATCTATGGCATCGCGAGCACAGAAGCATGCATGGTGGTGAGAGAACTGGAGCAAAGAAGGTGCACATTGGTAAGAGACCATGCCCATAGAATACAGACGTCATTGTGACGGAGGTGGAGTTTAGGAGGTAGGCATCAGGAAAGCCTGCTTCTACGTCAATGGCATTGAGCGTGCAGGCTCACATGCCTATTCCTAATCCCACCTCTGCACAAGTTCGTGTCAGTCAATAGACAGTAGCTACAAAGTAACACCCCCTATTCCCTAAATCACTTTATTTACAGCCAGCAACGAACATGAAGGTCAAGAATGAAATGGGATTGTTGTACACAACACTCCGTGCCGCATTTGTATTGTTCCTAAACTCCGTATTTAGCAGATGTTAGTTACTATGACCCAACTTTAGATAATCAATATGCCGACCTCTGAAGGATGAGCGTCTGAGTCTGCCATACCTGGATTCGAACCCTAGGCCTCCAGGACACGCACTGGGAAAGTGTAGACCGCATCTGTGGTCATGAGCTGTGGGAGTGTAGCATTCCTGAGCATCATTCACCAACCATGCAGGAAGCGCTTACTTCTCTTAGTCTCATTGTTTCCTGTGACCTTTAACCCATACGTTTGTCACAGCAGACACTTTATAAAAACAAGTATTATTGCAAGGGATAAATGGCAGAGGCTTCAGCCCGTCAATGAATATGTTTACGGCATCAAGACCTATCAAAATTTCAATTAGTTGAAACCGTAGGTGTGAGCATCCACTGACAAGAGTTATTGCATTGCACGGCTTGTTTTCTGTGAATAGCTGTGCTAAATACAATAGGTCTGAGTTAGTTATGCTGACAAGCCAATGATCTAGGCTGGTCTGGTTATTATGAAATAATTGTACTGCTTAAGGCAGGAGGCCTGACTTATTTATTGAGAAAGGAACATGCTATTCTGTGACCACCGCTCTTTCTTTTTTTGCATAATTATGGGTTTGCCTCGTTTGTCACACAATCCATCATTTGCTGCAGAATCTGCAGATTGAATTTTTTAAAAATGTCTCAAGATGAAACGGATCAAAAGATTAAAACGCTGTGACGTGTTAGTGTGCAGCAGAAGACCCTCCACAAAGGTTAACTGGTCATCTTTCAGTTGCTTATTTCTGCATTTGGTTGTTAAACTGGCACTAATGGGGGGAAATGTTGCCCATACAGTATTAACATGTGTAAAATTGACAAAATAATGAAGTAATACTATAAAAAAGTTCTTCATTTTGCTGCATAATTAGGCTTTTCTTGCCTCAAATTTAGTCAGCCGCATAATTTGAGGCTCTTCTGCGGCATAATTCCAGAGGCTCTGGGCATACGTTAAGGGCAATAGACAGCCCTTTGTACCCCACAAGGCATTTCCCCAGTGGGCTGGAGCCCTTGGAGGCTGGTTTTGAGAGCCCATGGCCACTCATGATGCTTGCGTCACTTCCCCTAGATCCCCAGGTTCCTTGCAGCAGTCACAGGGTGGCATCAGGAGAGAGAGAATGAGAGGAAGGGGGGAGGTAGATAGAAAATAATCAGAGAGGAGGGAGAGAGAGAGGAGAAGGCGAGCGAGAATGCTTAGATGGAAAGAGAGTGACTGTGCAAAGAGACATAAAGAGTGGGCAAGTTTGAGCTTTTTTTTTACAAGACTGCTTTTGGTCCCTCATTCCGAGCCTGGCAATAGGCTTTTAAGGGTGGGTTGGAATTACACTGTGATGAAACATTTGGACAGGTAATTTGTTGCATGGAATCTCTCAGATTATTGTACTAGACAGTGTGACTGTATAATGTTACGACAAATATAACTTTATACATATTTGTGATTTTGAAATTACCGGAAGTTGCTTTGTGGTATTCTGATTGGTTCAATGGTAAAAGCTGACAGATTCCAGTGGTGTGATCTGTTTATTAAGAAAAGCTATAACAGAGGCAGTAGGGCTGGCATATTTATTGTGAAAAGCATATGTAAATAGGCCTTTAAGAGTGTATTATTAGTACTCCGTCTATACATTATGACAGTACCATTTCCAAGATTGCCACCAGCTGCTATGTTTAACCTTTTTCTTATTTTTTTATTGCAAACATACGCCCACCAGATTTGGGCAACATCATTTTTGTTTTTTTAACTTTTATACTTTTAATTGATCTTCCCTATGTGTGTTGTGTTTTTTTTTTATACATACTTTATTGATGACCGTGACAATATATCCAGTGCAATTAAAACAATAGAAAGGTGGTCTTTTGTAATGAAAACAGCTACAGCATATATATCGCGTGAATCTACCATACCCTATTCCGATTAGTGGGTAGGAAATGAAAGGCAAAAGTCCCAAGAACAACATAAGTTCCGTATCCTTGCAACTGTGACACCAAATTTACAATATAAAGCATATATAATTCCAATTAATAAAAACAAACAATGTGTGTTGAGTTATGTGTGTGTTTTGTCCTGGATGGGTGAGTGGCTCAAAGCAAGAGTGAATCATTGAGTGACCATATGAGTGCAGGAGTGAACGGATGAGTGACAAGGTGTAAGTGTCATGTGTTACTGTACGTCTAAACTCTCCACTGACTGAAGAGGCACTTTCATTTATAGATCAAACCTATTGACATTGCCTGCGCGTATAGTATGTCCTAATATAGTTATCATAAGATTCAGTATATTAACTTTGAACCATTAGAAAATCAGCACATTCTGTGAGAAAATATTGCTTCTGAGATAGGCCTGTTCTCTGCCTTTGGAATCAGAATATTACAATAATTTGAGGTTGATCACATGGCACTGCAGCAGAGCTCCTTCTCGTTCTAGAGATGCATTCAGCATCCCGTACCAATGTGTTATCTTCAGTCGACATGTCTGTACATTTAAGTTCAGCCAGTTAGAATGTCCTTGCAATGCCTAAACCTATATCAGCTGCAGCATCCCCATTGGGTCCTTCCTCTTTGTGATACCGCATCTCTGGAACGCCCTTCCCATCGGCCAGCACTCAGTCACTTTGCTTCCCAGATTCAAGCCCTCTCTCAAAGAATATTGCCTCTACCTAGATTCACATCGATGACCAACTGCACAAAGTATTTTAACTGCATGCGCTCCCCTTATCCCTGACGATACGCGGCTTGTGAATGATTGCTCCATTTACTGTCCCATCTTCCATCAGTTATACCTGCCTCCTCTTCTACATGTTCCCACCAAAACTGACACTGACCTGGTACTGCTGTCCTGATGCAATGTACACAATGTACAGTGCTCCTTGAGGAAATGCTCCTACTGCTCAGTCAATGCAAATATACATTGCAAGCCAGGTCCTCCCTGATGGAGATGGCCTGTTGGATGGAGTGGATACATGCAAGCATATCCTGTTCAGCAGAGAACTGATGACAACATACTCCAACCCGTGATTCCAGCTGGGGCTGGGGGGCTGCGTTCTCCCATTAACTAATGGGATTCGTGCTTTCTCTTGACCGCATTGCACAACCTCTGACTGTGGCTGTGATATCCTCAGGAGCTGTTAAGGTTAATTCAGGCTTTTACCGCCTCAGAGCTCTGTAAGCTCTAAGACATCTTCTCTTGATTCGAGATCTGTAGTCGAAAGGGGTCGGTGTATTTTATCCACAGTCAAATAAACCATATAATAAAATGCAGCATTTATGATGTGGTTTCATAACATTTCAGTTATAAACATGTAGGTAAATATGAGTCTTTCAGTTGGCAGAGAAATCCATAATTGGCTGGTAATGCTGGGTAAGTCTTGTCTCTCGAAGCAAAATGCTTAGGGTGAGTACTTTTGGAAAAGACGAACCATTATGCTAGCATGGAAAAAAACAAACTACCTCTGTGAGTAAAACATTGCACAATATATAGCCCTGGCATAGAGACCAAAAGCTACTCTGCTCCCTTTGAAGTAGGGGGCAGGCGGAACTCTTGGAGTTTCCCTTCATGAAATTTCGTGTAGTTACAGAAAAACTCTGCGAAACTCCTCAGAGTTCCACCAGCAGGCAGAAATATGCACGTTGCACTAATTTAGCACCAGTAGCGCAAGCAGTGCTGAAAAATTTGCACAAACGGCACCATGCAGTGCACAAAAGCGGGCAACCATTCGAGTTGATTTTGCTGCAGCTCGAGTAGACAATATACATGAGATGCAGCAAATCTACTCAAGAAGCAGTCCTCTGACCGTAATCGCTTGCGGCTGCCTGTAAATGGCCACGTTAGAAAATCGCAGTAGGCGACGCCAAATCTTGCTTGTATTTCTGGAGCCTCGCTTAGAAAAAGTTCTGCCACGCGATAATTGGTAGATATTGGCCGGATGATGCGTTTCAAGAGTAACCGGAGTCGCCAAATTCCGGCAATTCCACATTCTGTCCACCCCTATTTTTACGAAAAGTAAGGAAAGAAAGTTGCAGGACCAAACACTCTAACAACTGTATACAGCACGTTCTTTCTTTTACTACATGACTGCTACGGATTTTCATAAGGATTTTTGGAGATCAAAGCATATTTATTTGACTTGGACAACTTTTAATTTTTTCGCAGCCACCATTGCGCTTCCTTCTGGAATATTCATTAGATTACCCAGGCTTCTGATGTAGTGTTTAGCAGTCAACATCAAAATTGTGAATCACATTATAACCTAAATCACAGAAAAACAACGAAATTATATCTGTATACCCAGCAAACAGCTTACACCTAGTTATTTTAGTTTCACAGAAATGCACAGCATTTTTATTTTCCATTAAACAAAAGAACGATGGTGCTTTCATACTGCAGGGAGGTTTGCCCACAACAAAACATTCAGTACTGCTCTAATTCAAACCAACGCAAAGCAGTGTAACTTTAACCCCCCCACACACACACATTTATTTATGCAAATAGCTCGCTGCAAGTCCTGGGTATTTCCTCTTTTTTATTTGGGAAAACAAGGGAGTGTGTGAGGCGGAACAGTAGGAGGAGGTGATAGAAGACATAAAAAGAATTGAAGACTAATAGTGGCCCTGGCACACCTCAGGCAGATGAGTATGATGGCAGTGTTGCATATCATACAGAGCTGGTTGGTGGAGTGATGTCAGATCTGTGCTGTAAATTGCACAAAAGCGCATATTCACTGAATGCGGAAAGGCAAACTAAAGAAAGCCCACAACACTGAAGGGAATAAAGCAATGGGGCCTTCCCTCATGCAGGTAAAAGGATGATAGGGACTGCCCCTTACAGAGCTACGACAACAATACGATGAAAATATTTAAAGTGAAATGAAAGAAAAAAGAACAAAACGGAGTCCAAATTATTCTAGCTACAGCAACATTATATACAGTTAAAATAGCACATGAAACCTCCCTACCTACTTCAAGTGGCTTAGGCGGAGCATTCCACCCAACAGTAGGTCCACAGTAGCCACTAGTGGTTTTAACAAATGCACTACTCCCACCCTGTGCTGGTCACAGTTATACCGGTATAGGAAAGCTAATTTTGCACTCTGGTGTGACAATGTTCAGATCCTGTTTCCAGTCATGGCCGGCATGACTCGCGGGTGGGGGATGCGGCGGGTTTAATTTAAAATTAAAATACATTTTTTAAAAAAGTTACCTTACCTTCGCTGGCCTGGTTCCGTGTCACGTCTGCTGTCCTGGAACAGGAAGCAGGCAGCCTCGCTCCCCTCCCCTAAGCCAATCACAACACTGCAATGGCAGCGTTGTGATTGGTCGGGACTCCGGCCAGCCAGGCGTCTATGGAGAGGCCATTTTCTCCATTTAGGCTGCATGCAGCCGACATGGAGAAAAGGCAGAGTGCGCATGACTGGTTAGGGCCGACCAAACAGTCAGCGCTCTCAGTAGTAGGGCAAGCCACTCCTCCTCTGCCCTAGAGCAGACCCTCCCACCCCCAACCAAACCCTTCTCCTTTCTCTCAGTGCGAGAAGCAGAAACATAAAATGTTAGTTGTGAGAAAGCAGTGGGGTGACGCTCCTCCGCCCTGGTGGAGAAGCTGCCCCTGCCTGTTTAATGGACTATAGTTAATGTCACTGTAAGGGGAAGATGAGGAGTCCCAAAAAACATACTAACTGGCCTCTTTTGTAACTTGCACATGTCCATCAATGTCGCCTAACACCTTCCTTCGCCTAACAACAACATGACTCCCTCTGACCACCAATGAGCCTAAAGTATCAAGCCCTAGTTGGAAATCTTCTCTCTAAAGTAACTATCACACTTGCCCTTAAGACTACCAGATCCAGAGACAAAAGTCCAAATAATGCGAACAAGTAGGCTTGGGCACGCTCCTTTTAATAACCACTAATATGTGGATATTTCCAATAAGTCACTTATCTTTATGTCATGACTAGATCATTCTAGTCTGGTTTTATGTATGAGTAAATCCATTCTGAGTGTAACTTCATGTTCTGTGAATGATAAATATGAATTAACATTCATAACTCAAGTCGTTTGCACCTAAGTTCAGCTTATGTGCAAACCTCGTTACTTGTTTAATTGGCATATTCTGAAGATAATGCAATATGTGAGTAAAATAAGAAATCACTCCCACTAAAGCAGAGAAGGATTCAATATCTGGTGATGAAACGTCTTCATGTAAAAACAACTCTCTAATCGGAGAGAGAAGTGTACTGTTAAAGTTGACTAGAGTGGTCAAACCTTCATGTAGAAAAAGACTGTTTATATGAGTGTTAATGACTCAATATTCATACACCTCCAGTAGGTACTGCTGAGCGATAGGAATAAAGCCTGGAACACAAGATCTGAGGTGAAATAATAATTTTCACTTGAGCTTCAAACATAGATTGACATATGGCTTTGTTTAAGACTGGAAATAAGGTGTGAAGCAGCAAACATGCACCTGCCAAGGCGAGATAATTCTTTCATATCTGAGCTCCTAAAATGAGTACATTTGTACCCTTGTCAAGCAGTGAACCTCAGGGTACAGGTGTAGCTTGGTTAGTAAGATTGGGGGGTTGGGGTGTGCGAGCTTCTGATTTCCTAACAATCTCGCTGGCATGGCTTGCTAAAATACATTGTATGAGAAGCAGGACAGGGGGGTGGGGGATCAGTGGAAAGGGAAAAGAGTGTGGATTGTTAGGGGTACTTAAAACACAATCGCTTGCAAACTAATCAACATTTTTTTAATTTTTGAAGGCCTTCAATACAGAGATGAGTGTGTGTGTGTGGCCATGTAAAAATACCAGGTAAAATCTGACACACATTTAACAACACCCCACTGAAAGCACTTGTACCCATCTATTTAGTACATAATACAGTTTAGTGGGGTCTACCACCCCAAACACCGCCTCCTTCCGAAGCTACGCCCCTGCCTCAAAGTGAAGATTCCCTCTTTTCTTGATGTTCTGTGTTTATGTCGACCTACTACTCTTTTTATGAATTAAGCCCAAGAGAAAATATCACGTACAGGCTTCAGTTTTTGAAAAAAAGACCTAGTTACACAAAAAGCTTAATATACGAGTATAGAGCCACTTTCAGATTCAGACAAGTTGATTATGCACTTCTGCACAGGTTCACCCACACAGAGACTTCTGTGTCCTTATCTACTGCTGTAAGTGGAGAGTGATCATTCAGGGCGTGAATAACCTAAAAGTGGGTATGCACACAGGATGTTCACAAACTACCTGGGACCCACCTGGGAAACGATCAGAGGTGGAGATTATATTCTCTTAAGGCAGTAAATCCCTTTTCACTGGAGAAGGTGTAAAAGAAGAGGTTTCCCTTACCTTGTGCTAAAAAAGCAACTTAGAAAAAGCATTTGTACATGCACAGTTTCTGGGATATTCGCAATACAGCACTAACAAGGGACAAAATATTACCCCCCACCACGTAGAGCGTAAAAAACAAAAAAGTGACTCCTGGTGCAATAGCTGTAAATTATGTGATGAATCAAAATATCCTGCCTGTTCCATCAACAAATTGCCTACATTTTCTAGCAAATGCAGTTACAATCACTCTGCCCATTTTACCGTGTATATCCACACTTGTAACACGTGCCAACAAACTCACAGTGGGCGTACACCCCACCTACTGCTTACCATGGGTTGGTTTTGTTATCACTCTCATGTGTTTGCTTCTTCTTCGAAGGCCTGCCTCCCTCTTCTTTGGCTTGTTCCTCTCTTGTAACACAGCCTCTTTAGCATCCTTCTGATAGAAGCACTTGTATCATGCTCACATTCCGGGAAATGCTTTTTTCTTTTTCTTGCTGCACCCATGAGAGTGCATGTGTTATTTAGCTCTCTCATTTGTGTGCTGCTTCCCCCTCAAACACAAGCCACAGTACTCTCGGTGTTGCTTCCAAGCCCTCCCAGCTTGTATTGGAAAAAATTAGCAACACGGTTATATTTTTGCCAGGGTATGACTTAGGAGCAGACAATAATGATTTTCTTTGTTTTATCTCGTGTATTCCACCTAATCTATGAAAGCTCAGGCCTTGGCACACTAAGGCTTCTACGGCGCTGGGGGAAAGGATATAAACTGCACTCACACAACTAGAGTTTGAGGCAGAAAATACTTAGAAAGACTAAAAATGATATGTTTCATCTACTGAGGCCCATATATCTGCTCCCTGGGCTACTGCAGAGCACCAAATGGCTCTTGCATGTGTTTCAATTATGGGTTCTGTGGAAAGTAAATTAGGACTTGGGAAGCGTGATCCTTTGAATCCTGAAAAAATCTTTATTCTTTTTTAATTCATTTCACAATTGAAAAGTATTTGAAAAATAAACTATACCAGTTATGAAGATACAAACTAGTGAATCTTATGTACAGTTCTAAGATACCTTAAGATATGTGTTTGTTTTTTCCTGTAGTATTTTCGATTTTTTTAGTTTTTAACATTTTTTGTTTAAACTATACTTTATAAACAAGCATTGGGAAAGTCAATACATTTAAAAAAAAAAAATGTATGGAGTTTTATGTAGTGCAAACTTGACCCGAAGGTATTGTGTATCAGATCGCTTTACATAGCACCAGTTGCGTTACATGCAGCCACATTCATTTTTGTTAGACACGGGGAGATTAAGTGATTTGCTCAGAATCACAGGATGTTGAGCATCATTGCCGAGACTCGAACCCGGTTCCCCAGATTCAAGTTTGACTGCCCTAGGTGTTAGGCCAACTCCTCTCCCCTCTGTTGCCACTGTTATTATACACGCAAGATCTATTGGCTTTGCCAATGCTTGTTCATGTATTTGACTGCCATAGTTTACATGGCCTTCACAAACATGTCTTAATACATTGGTAGGCCTAGTTTTGGGGGGTCGGGGGTGAACTGACACGGCCCTGTGGTGGAGGGGGTCACCAGCTGGAGGTCTTCAACGGCAGAGGCTGCAGTCTGGGACCAAGCAGTTGTCCCACCCCTAAATAAGTTGCCGGGAGCACTATCTGCTAGTTTATGTCTGATGCCCCGCTTGCCCCAAACCTTAAATTAATCTCTGTGTACCATAAAGGTGAACATATACTTTAAGATGATGAAACGGGAGTACTTGCTGGCTAAATATATTGGATTTTAAAACCTGGTAAATATGCCTGTGCTGGATTTAATTTCAACCAAAGCGGATTCCCAAAAACATACAGTATTGCAATTTCACATAAAATCGCGCTGTTCAAAAGGCATCCACTGAAAACCATAAATGTAAGATTGATTTCTCTTATTACAAAGAATGTGCAGAAAGGTCTGTTTCAGCTCAGCCTGAAACGATAACGTTGAGTAAAATATTCCCCAAGGGTTCCCGAAACCTTTGGTTTACACAGGCAGCAGCCCAGCCACGTCATGCAAACACAAGGCCCCTTTAACAATCACAGCACAGGGGCCTCATTGTAAAGGCGCATTCAAGGGGTCTCCTCTGGAGCCAGATATTCACTCATAAGACCCACAGTGGTGGCTTGCATTTTTAAGCGAGGAGAGTAAAATGTCTAAAATAAAAGTGAAGTGATGAGCCGAGTGGTGAAAATAAAATATGCAGCCATCTTTTTCCGACTGGTGGTTACACAGGATAGCTGGCTAGGCTGTCTCACTGTTGCTGCGTGAGAAGTTGTACTTTAGGCAGCAGCTTGCCTATTAAGATGTACGTTTTATAGTAAGACACTTCTTATTGGACTATAATTCTTTCGCAAGTTTTGATAGTGGGGCAGTATGTTAGCGTCTTTTAAAAATACGAACCTGGTTTTCTGAAGCCGCTAACAGTGGAGCGCGTGGATAGTGAACGCAGGGACCCTCGTTAGACAGTGCACATGTATCCTCTTTGCATGAGCAACTAGCTGAGTTTAAGGTGGAGGGCTACCTTTTGTGATGAAGGCACAAATAGCTAAGCTGAATGACTGTGCGCTCTTGTAGCCAATTAGTTGTGGTGATCTGCGCCACACTGCAAAGCTATAAGAAATTCACAGTGTGATAGAGCCACTTAAACCCTGCTTGCACGTTTGAGGAACCAGAGAAATATATCATCCATGCACAGGTGCGGGACCGGCCCCAGACCTACCCCAATTAACCCTCCCTCCCAACTAAGAATTTTCCTTGGGAGGAGATAGAGACACGCAGACATCATGGATGCGTTAGAGAATATACAATTCTCCGGCCATATTTATTACGTTCACCATAAACACAACATGACAATTATATCAACAAAATTATTCGATTACCCAAACTTTTCAATTGATATTTACAATAGGAACAGCAAGACATTTATCTTGGGAGAACTAATAAATGTCAATTCCTATCAAGAGTTCCTCAAAGGAGTCATGACTGGCCACCCTCCAGGCACCAAGGCATTGACCATTCAAAATGATTCGGGACTGACTGTGGTCCCCCATACCACAAGTTGCATATCACAAGGGGAACTCACCTGCCCCTCAAGATAGAGCGAGCGTGGGCCAGCAAAGAAACTGAGCCCCCAACACCACCGTGCCAGAGCCAACCCAAGAAGGTAATCCCCCATGGCACCCAATGGGGATGGGTCTGGGTAACCGGGTCATACCTTGGACCCCTGGCGCAGACGCTATCCCCCAACATCCTCCAGGGCCCTGTTATGGAGCATCGTGAGAGGCTTGGGACAATCGCTGTAGCGGGAGTCCCAACCCCTACTCTATACCCCTACGGCAACCCCAGGCCCCGGTTCTTAAGCCAGAGGCTTCCTAATTCATAATTCGCCTGCAATTCAATTACTGATTCCAAGGTTGTCCACCTGTTTTGTGACCAAGACATGACTCCTTCCCCGCCCGCGACCTGACCCCTTCCTTGCCCCAATGAGAAAAAGATGCTGTCTAAGGGGATGGGAGGGTGGGACAAAAGGCGTCTTCTAAGCTGCGATCCCACGCAGTAGCAGGCCACACAAAGTGGGGGGGGGGCACGGTCACAGGCGCGTGGCAGCAACAAGGTCATTGTCAGGGGCAGCCAGGCAAAGAAAACAGGTAATCCAGGTGGGGAGGCCCTCCCATTCTTATCCTCGCCTGGCTGCCCCCACTGGCCAATCCTGATCACGAGCGTCCAGCCAGCGAAATTTTTTGAAAATGTGGCGCCACTGCTGGCGCCGCCCGATACCAGCCCGAACCGGCTAGCTCCTGCCTTAGGGGCCTGCCATCGGTCGGCGTTGTCCCCAGGGCCATTCTCTTATCTGGAAGAGGCCTGGCTTTCCCTGGACCACAGGATTAGAAAATTGCATGATTCTTGTTATCTATATATATATATATATATATAGTCTGTATGTTACCGTACCAGTTTTGATCCGTGGTCCAATTTGTTCCTCCCTGAAAATTCACTTCTAGAGATGCCACTGATTTGCTGCATACTTCTACATTCGAGCCCTATTGTGTAATGTCTGTTTTCTGGTGGTCTTCCAAAACCACTCGACATTCGGCCTGTTGAAAATCTTCTTGTCGCTAGAACGCATCAATGACAAAGGATCATAATGCTTGGTTTCCTTTTATGCAGCTTTGTAGCTATTTTTAAGTTGCGTTTTCATAACGATAGAGTGTTTCTTATTTATTAACAACGTTAGCATTCTTTGATTATCTGTACAAAACATTTGAAAACAAATGTGGTTTGATTATGGCCAATCTGAAATATTTCATGCGCCGGGTCCAACCGGGTAAGTTGAGATCAGACTCCTGCTATCGTTGTTGTGGAGTTCTCCTGATCTCTGCTCTGTCACCCTTACTATTCAACTTCCATAGGAGTCCCTTGAAGGCCGAATTACGGCCCATGGTCTTTGGTATGAGGTATTTGCAGACATTTCCGACATTCTGTTGAATCTGTATGATAACTCTCTGAAAATCCTTGTCTTTTAGTGAAACCAGGCACTTGATGACTATTAATCAACTAAGTATCAATGCCAATAAAACAGATGTAGGGTTCTGGTCCATTTAACACAGTAGCACTTCACAGCCAGTCAGTCAGGAACTAGGGTTGTCAGGTACTGACTTGTCTTTGTCCATTACCGCTGCTACTAAGGCACTTATTACCATGTGTTTAATCTTTCAAAGATGACTCCATGAATATGGACATCACATATTATTCTTTTGATAAATTTGGTGTTATTTTCTGGATTACTGTACAACTTAATAGTATAGTTAAATACAACTCAGAGCAATCTAAACAAGTTACAAGCAGTATAAAAATACATGCAATCCGATTTGTGTGCGGTCTTAAAATCTGTGACCATTTGGCTTATCACAGGCCTCTAGGCTGACTTCCAGTTAAGCAGATTATTCTTGATTCGGCATGGAAATCACTGCAGATGTTTAGCCTAAATTACTTGATGTAAAGTTGCCATTTCAAGCAAGATACTAGAGAATTACTTTGAGTATTCGGTCATAAATTAGTTCCCACTAGATGAAGTGCACAAAGTTGCTGGCATGCAGTCGATCATAGTTGGAGTTGGATTGTGGAATGCTGTACTCTCTGGTGATCCAGCTGAAGCTTTTTAAATTTGCTTTACTTACTTACACATTTGGTTCTGTTTGCTAATTATTTTACCCTAATTTACTCCTCTAATTGTACTTGGCCCTTTATGAATAGATGCTCAATTTTAATTAATTTGCCTCAGAGGCAATGATCCTCTGATGACTCTTTCTCCACTGATACGAGGGGTGGAAATTAGGATGTCTAAACTCTCTGTTAGCTGGCCAATGAGGACCATTAATTGACAGCCAACTCACAAATTATAAATAAAATTTAGATACACTGCTCTCAAGACCATACTGTAAATATAAAGAATAACAACTGGAAGTCCCAACCTTCTGAAGAAGTTAAGACGGGTAAGAATTATACATACCAATAACTCTGCAGTCGCTACACAAAATAAGAGAGGCAACACCTGATGTTCTGTCAGGGCTTGCTGATTCTTTCTACAATGCATTTAAATCATCAATACGATCTAATGACAAATCAACAAGACTCAATAATAGGCTCAGGCAGATTTAGAATATATTGATTATTGCATTAGAGATGCAAAGTTCAACACAATCACCAATTGTTTAAGTTTCTCAGTTGGAAATATCACACCTTTAATAACTGTGCCAAGCATTTAAGCAGGTGTTTCAAATCAAAAAGTAGCCACAGAATTGCAGAGTTCGACTTTCAAAAAGGCAGAAGGATAATTTGTAGACTAACAGCTCAATTTCTAAGGGGATGGAAATGCTTCAGCTATAGTCCATTAAGGACAAGTCCATAAGCAAAGCATGAATAAGATCTAAGAAAGCTTTGGCATGAAAATTGGTTCGTGTGCCACAGACTGCAGCATAGACCAGGCACTCAAGTTAGCAAAAGTTCAAAAATCGACTAGCATCCATAATGCAATGTAGCTTGCTTCAGAAAACATTTCAAAAGGAAAGTCTGTAAGCTGTCTGTGCAAAAGGACAAATGGTATCTGCGTTGCTCCTCCTTTGGGGTTTCTTCTTCTTATACATCCTTTGGTAAAGTCCTTGTGGCGTAACATCACACCACCATCGAAAGACCATCACATAAATTATGGTCACACAATGTCATCTAAAATAATTGAAACATCAAGCTAATTTCCCATGCTGGTCAAACAAAACTGCAAGTCCACATCGGCCTAACGTTGCTGAAAAGAAATAAAAAGTTGCAGCCTATGCTCATAGCTAACATTCTATTCACACAGGAACATTTTGCTGTGCACATTTGCAAAAGAAGTGAATTATATCAAGGGACTGCAGAGTTCAGACCAAATAAATTACATTATATCTTGGCATAGAACGAATCTTTGATTTCAATCAGGGGAAGGTCAATACCAGGGAAAAAGCACCTAAAAAATAAGGCCTTAAAGTTAGCATCGCATAGTTAAATGAAATAAGCTTTAACTCTACCTTAATTGTAATGAATATAAATCAATTCACATATAGTGTATAAACTTTCACAAATATTATTACATGAAATGTCTAATGTTAAAAATATCCTACTACTTAATTTTTTTGTATTAATATCATAAATGCACGTTTTCCAAAGTTCAAAATTCGGATCTCGTTTGAATGTTTTCATATTCTATCACGTCCCTGTTATCATTCTGTAAAACATCAAGCTTATACTTCATTGTTTACATATTTTGCACCATTTTTTTCCAAATGTTCCATATTAACAATAGGCCTCATATTACTAAACGACTATATTTTAGCATAAACTCAATTTTTAAGCATGTTTCATTAGGGCAACTTCATTTATATGTATTAATGTTATTCTACATATGTTTTCTTAATCTCACATTTTAAAGCACCCTTTATGGTTCTTCTGCTACACTTGTCTCTATTTCATGTATCCCTATATATCGCATGTAATGTAAAATGTTAACGTTTTTGTGTGCTCTACCTATAAATGTGTTGTGTATTATGATTTTCAAAAGTGTAAGCTGAAAGAATATGTTTAGTGTCTGGTACCCTTATTTGCCTGTTTGGTTCTATTATTGCACTTGGCTGACTCTGTTTAATTTCTTTTTTTTTTAATGTTGCGTTGTTATCCTATTTTGTATGCACTTGTGTTTGACCTGGCCATTTTTGCAGGGTTGTTACCAAACTTTTTGCTTTACTCGTGTGTTTTTTTCTGACCTGTTTTAGTGGATTTTAGGTCTCCAGCCATTTTACCACTGCTATTCAGTGAATGTGCTCTCTCCTTTAAACATTGTATGATTGGCTTGCATTTGTTTGGCATATATATTTTACCTGTAAGTCCCTTGTACAGTGGTATCCCATATACCACGGGCCTGTAAATTAAATGCTGATAGTGCTAATTTCTGATCTGAAAGGAGTAGTGTTACCATGTTTGGTATGTTTGGAATAGTGGTGCTAAATATGTACAGTGATGGTGTTTTTATGATGTGTGCAACATATAAGTCTTTAGCTTATTGCACTAACTTTGATGTTTTGACAGTTGCCTTTAGTGGAGTTTAGTCCACGTTTATAAGCAATACATAAAAATAGTGTTATATGATACTGTGTGGAGTCTTTTTTGTGGTTCATTTGTTGTGTCGCTGGCGTGAGTGTGTTGCGCAAACGCTTTACACATTGCCTCTGAGCTAAGATTGACCACTCGTACCAAGCTACCAAGGGGGTGAACATGGGTTATCTTGGGTTTGCTACTCCCTTACCATGACTAGAGTGGTGGGTTCTACCTGGCTTAGGTGAATAACAGCCAACGAGAAACCTCATTTCTAACAACTTTGAAGCTTCATTTTCTGGCATGAGTATGTTATATAAAATAAATATATATAATATATGGAAATTGATTGATGCAGTGAGTTATAAGGAGAGTCTCAACATGGTTTTTCCTATTGCACATTATCTAGAGAACTTTTAGCTGGAGCTGTAGAAAGAAAGCCAACTCGACATAAAATAGAGGTTGTGTTATTGAGATTTTGGTCCTTCACTGACTCTCTGTCCACCACCAAAGCACTGTTCCTGATGATGACTCTATATGAAGTGATTGGCAAATCATCTTTCATTATTATTTTGGTGCTTATGAATACTGGATTTTAGGTTGAAACAATTGTTGACACTGAATTCAGCTGATCTATGATATTGAGTGTTATTGACCATACACACGATCAAATGGATTATGTTGACTATTCATTAGGCTATACACAATTCTACAGTCTCGCCATAATTCATTTTCATCAATTTCATGTTTTAGAGACAGATCATGTACACTAAGACATACTGAAATATTTATAGATGTTTAAGATGTCACTACCAAGTAAATGCATTGTAGAAGCTGAAGGGACTGTATTGTTGTTTTGACATAAATACACAACAAGACAGCTATCATTAACTTCACAATGCACCGCTCATGACCTCATGGATGATAACAAAAATCCCACCATTGATGACATCATAGTAAATTTGAAATATCGCATTAGGCATTGTAATAAGGTGATAGTGAATATGAGATGCAACAGAAGTGCTCACAGACATCCCACAAAGAACGATGGCTGAAGTTACAGTGAAAACACTGAGACTACATAGAGGCAAAGGGTTACAGTACCACTGTCTGCCAACAGATGGCAATACTGATGTTACTTGGAAATGAAATGCTATAAGGTACCATTGAATGGTTACAAATTTCCAATGGCAGCTGGTAATCGTTTACAAAGTGCAACCTACTTATTTTGACTAGCTTCCAGTGTGTGCGTGTGGTTGACTATAAGAGAGACATCTCTTGGTATTCTAAAGTCAGGAAGTAGGACAATGGACAGATGCCTGCTTACCCCAGATGTAGCTTCTGGAATATTCCATTTGTGTGGCAATTGTGACACCAGTGTTTGAGGGATAGGTGGTGTAATCCCAGCACTCAAGAGAATACTTAGACAGAGTTCTTCCTCCCTTGGCAGGCCGCCATCCCGGCATTCGCTCATGCAGTGGGGTGAGCAGCCAAATCCCATTCCTTAAATTTGAAAGATCGATTTTGTGCTTTCCTCTTTGCACACATCCCTTTTCTTTGCGTTGTGCCTGAATTGCACATCATATACAGCTCAAAGGGTTCTGTGCACTGTGATATGCATAGGTTGCTAGGTGCTGCGAGATGGCCAGATCATGAATCTTTTTCTCAATGTGATTGACTAAAATTAATTGGCTTAGGTGGCCTCAGGTACTAGTAATTAGTATTTCGAACTATTGCCCATAATTCCACTTGATTTGAAGTGAAGCCAAGCTCTCTGGAATAACCTGTACAGCTCTTTTGAAACTTTACTCCACTTCAGTTTTTAAAATAATGGCACATTCCAATATCTCTGGATCTTGTGATTAAAATCAAATCTGTGTGTGTAGATTTCGAAACAAATGAAATGAGTTCTTGCTTCCCTTCTTCTTTTACAGGAATCTTCGCTTACTTGAACTACAACGTGCCCCGCACCAGGAAAGAGATCTTTCAAACCCTGATCACAGGCCTGGAAAGACTGGAGTACAGGGGATACGATTCTGCAGGTATTTGAAATAACTTCTGGTACGCCTCAGTCAAAGAAAGAGGAGTATCCCGCCCCATGATACCAGGGCCACTCCATGCTCGAGGTATATAGCCCCAGTCCTCCTGCGGTGTGCGTGCTCCCTTGTGTGCCCCTACGCCTGCACAGATTATCTGCTGCTCTTGAGAGCTCCCTTTCAATACAGATGCTTTCAAAGGACTGTGTAATCAGGCCCTTGTCTCATGCTGAGGTGTGAGTGCATTTAGATGCTTCAACTTGTCAATAGGTCTAGATGGGACATAAACTCAGAGCAGTGGAACTTACAGGCAGTCCCACTGAAGACAATACAACCTGTGCTTGAATCATGACCTTCGTGACGTTCAAGGTCATGTGTCCTGCATATAGACAAACCTATGAGCCCAAATATGATCGGGTTCGAGTTCAGTTGCAGACTAGACATTTTCTAGAAGTTCGAAAATACATATTTGTTTGTCTAAAAGGGATTTTGAATTTGCTATTTGCATTCTAGGTGTCGCAGTTGATGGTAACAACCATGAAGACAAAGAAAGGCACTTAAAGCTCATCAAGAAAAAAGGGAAAGTGAAGGCCCTGGATGAGGAGCTATACAGTAAGTTGAGGGATCTGTTTAGTATTACAGCGTAACATGCCATTCCTTTGCGGGGCCACCAGAGCAGGAAAAATAGAAACTCGCATAGGGTCGTACTCTTTAGGCCGGATTCACAACATTTTACTTTTGCCATCTTTACAGCTACAAAAAGAGTTGGGAAACAGCACATTTTTCACAAAAGCTGTTTAGCAAGCTACATCTGCAGAGCTGTTGGTGTGCAATTTGTGCTTTTACCTGCAAATTCTTTAGGTGCTAAATGTGTACTGTTGGGCGGGACAAGGGTGTTATGCATTCCTTTATCACAAAGGTATGCAAAGAGACAGTGTCATGGCCACTTACAGGCCTGGTGAGCTTCAGGCTGTCATGGGAATGTCCACTGCTGTTGAGGGGTAGAAAAGTATGGTATCAGTTCTGCAAATCCTTCTATTCCCCTAATTAAGTGGTGCAATTTAGTTCAATACATTGGCATGTGGGCTTCTGAGGGCCTGTATATTAGGCGCATGCACAGTAACCATGTTTTTAAAAACTTTGTGATCTTGGCAAAGTGCAAAATATGTAATGTTTGAAAAGGAGGAAGGTTTCTGAAGACCTTTGCAGCAATGGGGAGCCATTCCTTTGGCTGTGAGAGACAGTGAGAGGCAACAGGGTGGACCTCTGCCCCTTATCAGCCATCCACTGTAAGAGACTCCCTTTCGCAGCATATGTCCTACGCAATCACTTATTGCTGTCACTTCCTGCTGTCTTAACCTTCCTTCGTCCCCCAGAAATTTTCCTTTCCACCATGCGCACCATTGCCAGAACTACATGTGCTCCCTGATCCCCATACGCCTCCCCGTCACCCTTCTCATTCTGTTGTACCATGCCCTAATCCCCAGACTCCATCCACTCCCTTCACTGCTCTCATTCTGTGTTATACCTTGCTCTAACCCTCGGACTCCTCCGTCACTTTTCTTATTCTGTGTTATATCGTTACCTAATCCCCAGACTCCACCACGGCACATCTCCTATACTGTGTTATACTATGCCCTGATCCCCACACTCCACCCCTTCACTTCTCTCATTCTGTGTTATACCGTGCCCTAATCCCCAGACTCCACCCCGGCACCTCTCTCTTTCTGTGTTATACTGCGCCCTAATCCCCAGACTCCACCCTGGCACCTCCCTCATTCTGTGTTATACTGTGCTCTAATCCCCAGACTCCACCCCGGCACCTCTCTCTTTCTGTGTTATACCGTGCTCTAACCCCCAGACTCCACCGAATAGGCCACGTATTCACGCATACCTTTGCAACGCATGCCTTTACAACGCGGGCAATACAATGAACAAGTCGTCACCGCGAGTTCGATTACAACGCAAGTCATTGAAACGCAAGTCATTACAATGACTTGCTTTAGGGAAGTGCTTCACTTTGGAATCGTATATTTAACTATTCCAACTCCAGTCTGTGCAACAGCAGGGAAGGTGTTGGATCTAAAATTCAACAATGAGTTCCCTAAAGCAAGTCATTGTTATGACTTGCGTTGTAATGGGACGCGTGGTAACAAAACATTCATTGTAGTGTCTGCGTTGTAAGGGCACTGCGTTTTTCTGATAGCTTTGTAAACTATGTTTCCCGATTCCACCACGGCACCTCTCTCTTTATGTGTTATACCATGCCCTAATCCCCAGACTCCACCCCGTCACCTCTCTCATTCTGTGTTATATCATGGCCTGATCCCCAGATGCCACCTGGGCACCTCTTTCATTCCGTGTTATACCATGCCCTGATCCCCAGACGCCACCCAGAAACCTCTCTCATTCTGTGTTATACCGTGCCCTAATCCCCAGACTCCACTCCTGTCACCTCTCTCATTCTGTGTTATACCATGCCCTAATCCCCAGACTCCACTCCTGTCACCTCTCTCCTTCTGTGTTATACCATGCCCTGATCCCCAGACTCCACCTTGTCACCGCTCTCATTCTGTGTTATACCATGCCCTAATACCCAGACTCCACCTGGGCACCTCTCTCATTCTGTGTTATACCATGCCCTGATCCCCAGACGCCACCCGGGCACCTCACTCATTCTGTGTAATATAATTCCCCTGATCCCCAGACTCCACCCTGTCACCGCTCTCATTCTGTGTTATACCATGCCCTGATCCCCAGACGCCACCCCGGGCACCTCTCTCATTCTGTGTTATACATTGCCCTGATCCCCAGACGCCACCCGGAAACCTCTCTCATTCTGTGTTATACCATTCCCTAATCCCCAGACTCCACTCCCATCACCTCTCTCATTCTGTGATATACCATGCCCTGATCCCCAGGCCCCACCCCATCACCTCTCTCATTCTGGGTTATGCCGTGCACTAATCCACAGACTCCACCCTGTCACTTCTCTCATTCTGTGTTATACCATGCCCTGATCCCCAGACTCCACCCCGTCTCCTCTCTCATTCTGTGTTATACCATGCCCTGATCCACAGACTCCACCCCGTCACCTCTCTCATTCTGTGTTATACCATGCCCTAATCCCCAGACTCCACTCCCGTCACCTCTCTCATTCTGTGTTCTACCATGCCCTGATCCCCAGACCCCACCCCATCACCTCTCTCATTCTGTGTTATACCGTGCCCTAATCCACAGACTCCACCCCGTCACTTCTCTCATTCCGTGTTATACCATGCCCTGATCCCCAGACGCCAGCCAGGCACCTCTCTCATTCTGTGTCATATCATGCCCTGATCCCCAGACGCCACCCGGACACCTCTCTCATTCTGTGTTATACCATGCCCTGATCCCCAGACGCCAGCCGGGAACCTCTCTCATTGTGTGTTATACCATGCCCTGATCCCCAGACGCCACCGGGTCACCTCTCTCATTGTGTGTTATACCATGCCCTGATCCCCAGACGCCACCGGGGCACCTCTCTCATGCTGTGTTATACCATGCCCTGATCCCCAGACGCGACCCAGGCACCTCTCTCATTCTGTGTTATACCATGCCCTAATCCCCAGACTCCACTCCCATCACCTCTCTCATTCTGTGTTATACCATGCCCTGATCCCCAGACCCCACCCCGGCACCGCTCTCATTCTGTGTAATACTGTTCCACTAATACACAGACTCCACCCGGTCACTTCTCTTATTTTGTTATACCATGCTCTAATCCCCAGACTTCAACCCAGCAACTCTCATTCTGTGTAATACTGTTCCCCTAATCCCCAGACTCCACCCCGCCGTCACCTCTCTCATTCTGTGTTATACCATGCCCTGATCCCCAGACGCCAGCCAGGCACCTCTCTCATTCTGTGTTATACCATGCCGTGATCCCCAGACGCCCGCCGGGCACCTCTCTCATTCTGTGTAATACTGTTCCCCTAATACCCAGACTCCACTCGGTCACCTCTCTCATTTTGTTATACCATGCTCTAATCCCCAGACTTCAACCCAGCAACTCTCATTCTGTGTAATACTGTTCCCCTAATCCCCAAACTCCACCCCGGACTGCCCTTCCCCAGCCTGCTTTTCTAGATTTTCAATCACGTTCTGCAGACTAAAAAATACCATGTTTGTCAAGGGCGCGTTTCCTCTCACAACCGTATTTTTGTGAATACGCCCCTTGTTTTTATGTTGGCCCTGAAAGCGTTCTGGCTGACATGGCGCATACTAAATTTAGTGCCTGCGAAGGTTTGAGATTCATGAACATTTTTGTGTAAAGCTCCCATTCTTTAGCTCCGACCAAAAACTAAATTTGATGGCACCTAGGGCCGGTTTTGGTTCCCAGTCCGGCCCTGCTGGCAACCTACACTGCTTGCCACTCATTTTCCATGTCCCTTGTGTACACGTTTTAGAATGTTCCCTTCTTTGTAGTTTGCTGCAGGGTTCTCCTTTGGGTGAGACAGACACTGAGAAGCGAGAGAGTGCATGATCAGTGCGAATGATGCTTTCCCTCCTTGTGAGAGGATTCCTGCCGCTCCGCATGCCAGAGCAGCCTCACTCCCTCACTGTGCTCGAGGCTCGACAACATGAGTGCTCGGAGACATCCTCTGCGATTCCTGCTATGTATAGAACAAATGAATGGAATGAAGCCCGGGCACCGCTAGTAAATTAGGGGAAAAGAGCATCCCTAACTCCATGCTATATACACATTCATGTTTTTTTTCATCTTTATTTTTTATTAAGAAAATAAAAATCCTGAGTCTGTCTGGATGCAAAAGCCCCTTCTAGCCTAGCTCCGACTTTGAGTTCCCTCAAAGAACCGAACACCGGCGGTGCCTATTTAATTTTTCTAATGTAAACACAATACTATAGCCAACATTTAGCACGTATGAATAAAAGTACCTTGTCACAGAGGTTCTCCAAATTCTCGCCAGTAAAAAGTCTGTTAAATATTTGTACCAGATGTCGATGACCAGTTTTAACTGAATGACGTATGAGCTGCTTGCGTCCACACTCCCCCGATACCTTTGGCGAGAGTGACCAAAAATAAGGCTTTCAAAATGTTCAGAACTAAAAAGCAGAAAACACAATCGCCCTGAGTCAGATAAACGAGCCTATATGAATGAATGAATGAATGAATGAATACACACTTGTATAGCGCATGGCTACCCGAGGGCATCCCAGCGCTTCATGTCTACCTTTAAAATATAAACTACTATGCATGTTTTGTAGTAAGCTCTCTACATTTTTGTTGCATTCTAACCGTGCATAAAACATAGTAATTTTCTGGAATGCAGCATTGCATCAGAGCACAACCCTTATGCTGCATTGTCTCACTGTGTAGGGTAGTACAGGAAACGTGAACAGGGCAGGCTCAACAGCAGCGGGGGTGTGCACTGAATCGGTGTCTGAGCAAGGAGCTCCTCGGCCCACCTTACTTGAGAGTCTGGGAGTTTGAAAAGAGTCTTCACAAGACAGCAGCGATCTCTCAAATGCTGTTGGCGAAGACAGCCTGAGTCTAAGTTCAAACCATGTGAGCCCTGAAAGTAGGTTTTCTTGAACTTTACTGGCATTCGGTTTGGTTGGTATATCCTATCAGTGAAATCTTTATTCAGAGCATGTTGCCGCAATACTTTTTTGAACACGTGCAGGCTACCATCAGCCATGTACATCAATGGTATCACCTGTTCGACAGACAAACGGCCCAAGTTCCGTTTCGCCTAAAAAATATATAGTTTTGGAAGGGCAAAAAAATGTCATGGATATGCAGGGAAAGTAAGGTGACCACACTGTTGCTCGAATATGAATTTACCTTGAAAAAAACAAAAGACAAGAGGGGTTGGCAAAACAAGAACAGTTGGTTTAATTAAAATCTTTGGCCAGGAGTACAGATACAGAGGCAGTTCTGAGGACTGTCTCAAAGTACAATCAATCTGAAGAAGGTCTTATACATTTCTTTGGGTATCGTAAGTGTGCCTGTGGATATTTTTGAGGTAAAATATTAAGGGCCTTGTCTTTGGAGTCATAAATACGGCCCCTGATAATAACTGTGGTTGGCCTGGTCCTTGTGTAGACACACTTGGGACCAGTGGGTAATGTGTCCAGATGTCTGGCATGAGGGGTACATGATCACTGCGTGTGCTGTGTGTGCTGTGTCCTGATTGGCTGTGTGTTCCTACCTTCATATGGCATCTGACTTTTTTGTGTTTTTGGGAATGCATGCAACCCTCCGGCCATATGTGCTTTATTGGGGCCAATCTCCCTGGACCATTGTAGTGTCGCTGCACCTATCTGAGGGATTTACCTGAGTTTTCTGTTCACGCGTTTGTCTGCCGGCTACGTGCATCCGCACCTGTGACCTGGCAATCAATAACCTCAGCCTAGGTCTCAGTGCCTGCCTGACCACGTATTTCTGAGTAGGGGTTGATGGAGAGTTCATGACGGGTGAATTTGATAATAGAGATGTGATTTCGTTCTTACATGAGAATGTATCATTATAAACGTTGGCATCGATTTTATCAATATTAACAGCATTTAAAGGGGTAGTGTTCTGTGTCTAGGTGCCCCAGGTTTAGTGTAGGAATTAAGTATTCTGCCAAAAACAGTTCATAATGTGGGTGACACAATGCCTATGGAACCACTTTATTTAGGGTGTGTGTTTTAAATGGAGTGCGATTTGTTGGAAAAAATGGTTTTCAACAGGAAAAAGCTTGACTGTAAAAAAAAAGTTTAACATTCTTTCCCAAGTCTGCAAATCAAACAAGAAATTGCATTCCCATTCTAGATCACCAATATTACTCCCCTTTTCAACATCTACTCTTTGCATTCACAGTACCACATCCTCAACATTTAGCGCTATTGTTTACTCAGACTCAGGGCCGGACTGGGAACCACAACCGTCCGTGGCAAAGTGCTCGGCCGCCCCCCCCCCGCCTCCCCCTCCGGGTGATGCCACCAAGCTCTTTGCCAGGGCTGGTTTTCGGAAAAATGGCCCTGTAGCAAAAACGGCCCCCAGGGGCCCAAAACCGGCCCCCACCCGTGCAGTGAACCAGGGGATTGCCCGGTGCCCGCTACAGCCAGTCCGGCCCTGCTCAGACTTAATTTTGTATACTTCCTGTCCTATTCGAAGAGCTCCACAGCGCATGTGCAAGATCTGTGCCACACAAATATCATTAATATATAAACACTGCAGATATGTGCCTACGTTATCAAATGCATGTTTTATGTTTGAGTCACAAGGGAATGGATTTAAACATCCAACACCCAAAAAGTAGTAAACCTCATGAGGGCCCGTAGAGGGGACACAAGTAAACCTTCACTTGTAAAGTGACCCGGGCTCGGGAACTTCAGCTTCTGGATGCTGAGTAAAGTTTTCAGACTGCATAAGACTTCGCAGATGCTAAGTTCTCCATATGCGAATGGTACAACTGGGTTGGTTGCTATTTGTAGAATGTCTCGTCTATGAAGGGAAGGACATCCTGTGGCTGAGAAATGACAGGAACGATAAAGCATGCGATGGCCAGAAAATGGGGGCTGGGAAGGGATCTGTCTAGACCTCTGGGGACAGTGTGCATAGAGTGCAGAGGAGGGTTGTGGTGCTAAAGTGGCAGTGGACCATGTAAAAAGAAGGTGATGCTAAGGATGTGCATGGGTGCTGGCTCTCATAAGCGATGTCTAATAAGCGACATGAGTCCACCCGCTGCTTTTGTGACACTAGAACGCTTTCTTGCTTTCACAAAGGGCTGCAGAGGCTCCTATTTATCCACTTCTTCACACACCCACTAGTAAACTATGCACCACCAAAGTATAAGTCAGTCATTGTGTTATTTAGTCTTCTGAACTATTACCTTTGCGGATAAACCCCAAAGATAGTCTGAAAAAATGTAAATACTGGGGCTCAGCCGCAAATGTGTTTGGTTACTTTATATATGCATTCCACACAATACAGAAATTATGCTTCAATTGTGCAATTATATATGTAGGTTGGTACTTTTGGTACACACATACAGTCACTTACTGAAGCATTAAACATGCATATCGAAATGTGCCTGTTTTGTATCCTTGTGCATCTGTCAAAGGCCTGCAAAAGTGTGTGCAGTGCATGCCTCAATGTTTGAGAATAGCATATGTTACTACTTGTAGATGGAAACCTACTTTTCATTTGTGAGCCCTCTGATGCTCCGCTGGGAATGCCCACTTTTGCACAAGCACATGGAACTGACATATGCATAAATAATGCATATGCGTCGCGCAGTACACACGTAGAGCAAAATTGTGCATGTGTATTGCACGTCTTGGAGTAGTGCATACTTCACATGTATAAGTTATGACAATGAGAAACTTTTAGTTAGAAACGTCACACTATTTGTGGAAAAAACACTTAGTTGGAAAACAACTAAGCACAAGTTTACTAAGGGTTTTCATAGGTTGTTAACTGATGCAAAGCAGCACTAATCTACTGTACGATATATAACATTATCTGCACAGCACAAGGGCCAGTGCAAACCTTTGCAAATTTGGGCCTTATTTAAAAAAAAAAAAAATGTACTTTAAAATAAAAATATAATTTTCTTTTTCAAGAACAGATTTTTACAACACATTTGGTTCAAACGTTAGCACAAGTTTGAAACATGCTTTATAATAACTGATTTTCTTTCACTACCTCAACTTGGCCACAGCTTCGACTTTGACGAATATCATCAAACACAATCTACTTTTCAAGCGAATTGGTACAATACGACAAGCCCAATGTCGAAATCTAGATCTCACAATTTGCTATTTTGGTGCATTTGGGATTATACTAATGTTTTAAATTTTTTTAATAAATGTGGTTTTCTTAAATGAACTTCAGAACATTGTACACATGATGTTGCTAAGCAAACCACTATATTTAATACAGAACAAGATGGCATGGACTTGGAGGCACAATTCAAGACACATTTTGGGATTGCCCACACTCGCTGGGCCACACACGGAGTCCCCAATGCTGTAAACAGCCATCCTCAACGTTCAGATAAAAACAATGGTATGTACATCATATAAACAGGATCTTTACTGAATGTGAAAAAATCCACATAGATGTTTTCATAAATATTTGCAAATGATGCATTTTAAGAAACACTTTTCTGTATGAGATACATAAATTAGAACCTAAGCCCAAAATAAATGTAATCTGACGCTAAAAAGTTGTTGCAGTTTAAACTACAAAAATGGTAAATTGCTTCAGAGACTGGCATTTCAGTTTCCATTTTCATTACCACATTCTGTCTTGCTGACTTTCATTTATGGTATGAAAAATAAAAATTGTTTATGCATGCAACACAATAATTTTAAAGTTTAGTTTGATATTTGGAACATTGTTCTTCTCTGAGAATTGATTATATTCACATAATGTGAACCTGCTTTTGTTATCCGGGTATTTGCATGATTGCAATTTCACCATGATGTATTGGGTGTTTTCTTTTTTTAATTATTGCATATGTTATCTCCAAGCCCCGTGTCCTCTTTGAAAAGCCTTATTTATGATTTATTTTGAATAAAATTCATGCTCTCTTTTTGATATTTTTTGTACTTTTCAATTTAGAAACAATATACAACAAAAGGGTATTTAACAAATGAATGGCAGAGATGTTACTAGTAAGGATTTGAGTAATGTAGGCCATATTTTGGTAGCCGTTCTCATTGATTTTCACTATTGTTAACAGTTTTCATTAGATTTTGCTTTCCTGCCTTCTCACAACTTGACCCCTTATTCACTTCGATTGTAGATATGTCATCACCAGACCCTCTCCATTTGTCATCCCATGACTATGCCTTCAATTAAACACTTCTCAAAGATATTCTCTTTTGAGACAAAGTCTTTATGAAAACACGTGTCTGTGCTAAAGTATTGAACATCTAGGGGCATGCAAAATTCCTGTAAATTTCTTCTGTGAAATTACGTGAAATGTTGGTACATTTAGGCAAAATTATGCCTTATTATGTGAAATGTTACTCCATCATTTCGAGCTAGATTTTTGTGCGAAATTTGCTCTCACATGAATTCCTGAGGCAAAGACACATTTTGCGCTATAAAGTTAAAGCAAAAAAAAAAAAAAGCAGAACTAGGAACAATAGATTCTAATGTCCCGTACAGTCACAGTGAATGTCTACTGCGAATGCCTCATTTGTGTTAAATATTTACTGCAAATTGTGTGTATTTATCTGAAGTGGTGTAATGGCATGAGTTCATCAATTTTGAGTGACAAGTATAATGTGAAGTGAACCGGCATTGTTGCTATGACGTGGCATATATAGTCGCCTCAGCACCACAAAGGGTGGCAGGAGGTACAGACTGTGTGACTGTTTTCCATTATCGTACACATTGCACAAAGGATGTGCAGATTGCTCCTCGCATGAAATATGTGCAGGATTAAATGATTACAATAAGTGCAAATCCACCCTAATCCCACATGTGCATTGTAAACATTTAAAGGAGCACAAACCATGGTTTACAACCACAATTTATGGTCAATATAAATTGCTGCTGATAGTAAATGCTGATATTACTTAGCTCATTACTACTCTCTGTAATGACCTCAGAAGGATAAAAGGTCAGCCTTTTCTAAGAGAGACCCAAAGGGTAAAACATTGACATCAAACTCCACACTCTACCTTCACAGTTGTTTGTGATGTTGTAATCATTTACTGATTTTCTTAGATTCTGCGGTTTATAATTTTTGCAGGGAGCAAACAAAATTGGCTAAGGGGTTAGATTACTTTTGTCTGTGTGATGCACTGTGAAATTGTGTGAAGAACAAAAGACATCTTTCGTGTTGTAACTGCTTCAAACGTCATTTTACATGGCTTCCCAGAGATGGCTAATGACAAGTGGACTTTATGGGTAAAGGAAGCAGTAAACATACGTTTATGACCAAATGTAATTTTCTTTACAATTGCCGTGAATCCACAAGGGGATTCCTGAAGAACATAAATGGTTTTACGAGTGTGCACATCTGTCATAAGTGCAGTGAATTCAGTGAGGTAAATACAACTCATGAGGATGGAGAAGGACATTCCAGGTGTGGTTTGTCTTGGAAGTTTAGGAATACCCTCAAACATGCAGGATATTGGGCATCCTCTAGGCGCATCCGACACTGAAAATGGTCAGCGTTATTCCCCTGCCTATGGCTTGAGTAACTCCCCTTCCAGGATGGGAAGGGGAGCAGTGTACTCCCACTGCGAACTGTTTCTCAATTGAGAAAACCTATTCCCGGTGAGAAAAAACCCACAGTGGATTTACACAGGGTATTCCATTCCCCTGTGCAGACTTTTCCACTATAGAAAACTCTGTACATGCTCTGTGGGAAGAGTCGTGTGTAGGATCCTGTGGGAAGAGTCGTGTGACATGTTTAATAATATGCTTGTAAACCTTCGACTCACTCAACTTGTGAGGTGTGCTTGTGGAAATATTGGTGAATATCAAAAAGTAAGAAAACTACACTACGGATATATCTCTACAGGTGCAGATGTACTATTGTTTTCGTGGGTGGGGGCCCTGTGGCTCCAACAGATCTGGTTCCATGTACTTAAGGTCAATTCTGTTATACATAAATGATTCACTTGCATTTATTGACAAGTGTTATTTGTTCTGTTTTTTTTCTTCAGAATTTGCTGTCATCCACAATGGAATTATTACAAACTATAAGGACCTTAAGAAATTTCTGGTATGTTCATTATTTGTGAAAATTGTCTATATCACTCATATTGCATTAGATAACTCGTATTTGCACACCTCCTGAATCATTGCCCTGGCCACTCATGTTCCATAGTATGAGAAATGTTTATGTGCTTAACTACTAAATAACGGCCAGTATCAGTCATGTTGCATGACAAGTGACACCCATGTTGATTAATAATGAATAACTGCTCACTGCGCTCATATTGCCTGATGTGAGCAAGTCCTGTCATGTGCATACCTAATGAGCTGCCCACAAATCACAAATTGCATAATATGTGAATCTTCTTGTAGCGTGTAGCTGAAAATAAAACTGTTATTCGGGACTGTGCCTTTACAACAATGTTTCACATTCTCTTCCAAAGGCCATCTTTGGCATGCAAGAAGAAACATTTTATCTAACGTTTTGCAAAAAACATTCCAGGAGCTGAAAGGCTATGAATTTGAATCTGAAACTGATACGGAAGTAATTCCAAAGCTGATAAAGTATTTGTACGACAACAGAGAGAGCGGGGACATCAGCTTTTCAACCTTGGTGGAGAGAGTCATCCAGCAACTTGTAAGTATCGATTATTTTCTTATTAAAGAAATTAAGGAAAACTGCATTTTGAGCTCCTGTGTGATATTTAAAGTTAAAAAAAGGGCATTTGAACTCGTGAAAGTCAATTAACATTCCTAATTATACAGTATGCACTGTTACGGATTGGTGGACTTGGAATTTCTCTAAAGGGTTTCTCCTTGGCACCTACAACTGCCTCAGATCCCCAGGCAAAGGCGTAGCTATCAATGGGACAGCAACAACAGGAGAATAAATGTACACATATGTCGAATACTTTACTTTCAAAAGGATATATATAAATATAGTGCATCCAGTGATCGGAAGGCCGGCGGCCATTAGTTGCGGTGCGATTTAGAGCCGGAAGTGACGATAAGCGGTTGGCTCCTAGAGGTTCAGAGCACTGAGTTGAAACAGCTGCTTTTGGGATGTTCCATAACATACCTAACTGATCGACTAATTTTTCCTTATCTTATCTTCTTAGGTTAAAGTTAAATCCCCTGTCACAATAACAGCTGTGTCTGTATACTCTCCTTATGCCTTTTGCAATAACCAAATCCGAGTAGTGGCCAAGCTCTTCTACAACTTTACAGGCGGTCGAACATAATGTTGAACAAATCCTCACCCACCAATCTAAACGTGAATGTACATCTACAAATTAAGATTTACACATTTATATAGTGTTGAAGGGCCCCCAAGGATTAACTTCATAGAAACATTTATTTATTTGAATTTATGTATTTTTCAATACATATTTCAGATTAGCATTTTCTCACCAATTTGGTCATTTGTAAAGTACTGTCGGCTGAAACTTGAAACTTTCATACACTGAATGTGTGTTTATGAAGACAGAAATTGAGCTTGCTGTCTTTAAAGGAGCTTTGCTTCAGCCAGGCAGTTAACCTCTCAAACAACACTCTCATTATGAACCCTCGGTGCTGTGTGTTCCAAGTGGGAGCTGAGTTTCGAAATCCTGTCTAATAAATATCCTTGGCTCTGTAGCTTGGAGCCAAGGCCAGTAGCAGTTGTTCACCAATGCCCTTTAAGTGGTCACAAGCAGGAGCCTGGGACTTTTGGTGCATTCAGAAAGTCTAAGGGCCGTATTAAATAATTAAAAATAAAAACACTTACCTGGATGCGGCCGGCTGGTGCCTTTCCTCTGTCCTCATCCTGGCTTCTATAGAAGCCGGAAGCACCCAGGCTTCCCTGCAGCGTTGTGATGGGTCCAGGCATTGTGTTTCAGTGCTCAGTCAGCGAATAGGACCCTGGGCATGTGCTCCACCCACGCTGTAATGCAGCCTGGGTGTAGAACATTCAAAGTGCACATGAATGTTTTGCCGGCTCAATAGGGCCAGCCAAACATTCATGCACTTAGGAATGTGCCACCACTCCTCCCCCAGCCTCAGCGCCAGGAAGGTGAGTTTTTCAGGAGGTGTGTCACACTGTAACATTTCAATCAGCTATCAGTGTTTTGCTACCACCAGTGTTTATCCAATGGCTATGTCCGTTATAAGGGCACTAGAACAGACTGGGCATAAAGTGGGTATATGGTGTGTTTTTCACTTTTGTGAGATGGGAAGGCTCAGAAAAAGGTGCAAATTCCCAGCATCAATTCCACACATTTTTCTAACGAAAATCATATGAGCTAAACCTTATGGGCATGGTACATTCAGCAGAATGCGTGGTCTAATATATCTGTGTAGAAAAACATTTCTGTGAATCACTATTTATTTGAAAAAATACCGTTTTTAAAAAGGAAATCACATGAAAGTAACATTCTATCTTGACAGTCAACATCATCAACCTATTTACATATCTAATAGTGTTTTTCTATGGCGCCCACTGTTTATTGGCTGCATCAGGGTCTGCTATAAACTCGTTTTATTCGTTTACATGTATTGCTGATATCAGGATTGAATTGAGGCCCACTTTAGTTGGGGAATACCTGTAAGTTACAAACAAAATTGTATTCCTAAATATAAGCATTCTTAGTTTAGCAGCTAGAAAGTTTGAGGCTGTAAATGTCTGCCCTGGTCAACTTCTACACTTTATATGTGCAAAGGGCATGTTTTGAATGAACTGTCAAAATATGTCCCTCTAGCAGAACCAAGCCTTGCTGTAAAGACTGTTCATATGTTAACATCAAGCACATGGAGTTCTCAGCTAGTTTGACCTTCTCATATATTAGATGGTCTTTTGCTTTTCAGGAGGGAGCGTTTGCACTGGTCTTTAAGAGCACCCACTATCCAGGAGAAGCTGTTGCCACTAGGTTAGTGAACTTCAAGATATAATGCAGCCATGGATTCTGGGGTAATGGTGATAAATGGTGTTTTATTGCTTTCTTGTTTCGCTTGATTGATTCTCAAAGTTATTTTCCCACCTACTTTGAACATGCATGTACAAAAGGACTGAATTACTAGTGTAAATTCATCACTATAAAAACATTCACTCCAAAAATATTTCCTTGGGGAAAATAAAAATTAAATGTGCTCATGTAAGTGTACTATAAACTTTCTCCTGCAGAGGGTAACACTGCCGAAATGTTTCTGGTATACATTTGTAGGACTACCTATGGTAATGCAGTACTTGCAAAAATGTACATGTGTACTGCTAAGCATTTTGTATATCGCCAGAAAGTTGGGAATCAACGAGAATCCTCCGTGTAACTCTACACTGACAGGATTTCCGAATTTCACTAAATATTTCCGAATAAGTCATTTAGGGCCATATGTAGGTATCATCACATTTACCGATTCATAAATACCGAATTTTACCGATTCTGTATTTATGAATCGGTAAATGTAATGTAGGTAACCAATCGGTAATTATTACCGATTCGGTAAATATCGGTATTTAAGAATCGGTATTTACCGAATCGGTAATAATGCATCCCTTCCCATTCATTCCTATGGGCCTGGAGGCCCATAGGAAAGAATAGGAAGCCAGTTACCATTACCGATTCGGTAAATACCGAATCGGTCATAGGGGAGGCATTATCATGGGTGGCAGGGCGTCACATTGACACCCTGTTGCAACCCTGATTCGTGCATGTGTGCACATGTGGCGCACATACATGTATGTCTGCCACATTGCACTTTTCAAATAGCACAAAAATGCTTTTTGAAAGGTATTCGTCATTTACCATCAACTAGTAGTTGGTGGTAAATAACGAATCCAGACACCAATGATGCACTCACTTGAGTGCCCCCTACATAGCATTTCTGGATTCGGTATTTACCGAATCGGTATTTTACCGATTTCTTAATTTCCGATTCGGTAAATACCGAATCCAGAAAATCTGCCACCTACATCGCAAATGCCTAAATACCGGTCGATAACGGGATATTTACCGAATTTCGGCCGTTACCGACCGGTATTTGGCTTCCTACATGAGGCCCTTAGTCTCTTTAAATTTACTTTAAAATATTATATATGATTTTAAATGTGTTTGTTTTACTAGGAGAGGGAGCCCTCTGCTGATTGGAATACGCAGTAAATACAAGCTCTCCACTGAACATGTGCCCATACTCTACAGGACATGTAAGTTGTGCTTATTGATTTGTGTTAATGATTTAGATTCAAGTTCAGATCTTTGATGGTCACTGTTTCTTAAAAAACAAATCTGAATGGAATGAGATTATGTTATTATTATGACTGTTCCTACGTCGGCTGTAAATACAATGTAGATTCAGTTTTTTAGGAGACTGCGTGACTTGAATGCAGACTGGAGCTGCCCCTTTCAGTGTCACCCTTTACTGGATTGCTTTTGTGAGGGAGTTCGGAGATTGCCTAGCCATGGGCAAGGGACATGGAACTCTCCCCGTGTTATGTGTGAATGTTTATTTTATTTGAAAGAATGCAAGTATTCCATAATGGTAGGAACCTCCCTGAAAAGCTCACCCAGACGTATTACTGGAAATCCCTTGCTTACTTTCTCTCGTTCAGTTGTGAAACACTGTTTAATCCCGAAGCAAGTCTTGCCAAACCATAGGCCCTGGAAGCGCGCCCGGTTACCTCATATTTGGCTTCTCAATCGCTGATGAAACTAATACTCTGGAGATTCCACGACTTTCTTTACTTGAATATCATTCCCTGGTTGTCAGATTCAACCTGTTGTCTGTTTCCTTCAAGATAAGGCAGATACTTGTCTCCTCCTTTACAGGGCGTGGACTGTAGGGTGGAGATGGAAAGGCTTGGTGACATCATCACCACTCTTTCCCATTTTGTGATTACTCTGTATTTTTGTGTCCAATCTGGGGGTTTCCCATGCAGCCTCTCTTTACCCATTATTCTTTCTTGTGGCCTCTGACGAACCCCCTAAATGACACCCCTGTGCTGATATGTTAATTGCGCCTGACTCCATGCCTTACCTTCTTGTTGTGATATACATTTCTGGTCCGGACATACCTTTGTAGAGTTTATTTGGCATGTTTCACAATCCTGAAAACATAACTAGTTCACGGTCATCAGCTCTCGCTGGGCACAGTATGTAAAATTCAAGGTATATTTAATCAAAGTAACTCAGATACGTGTGTTTGAGTACCCCAGCCGCAACCCTCTGTCAGAAAGCAGTGTGTGGGGGACATGAAATGCCACTGAAAGTGCAAAAGCAATCCACTGCTATGCCCTGTTGTAGTATCTGTGGGTAATGTGTCACTTTCCAAATCACAATATTTGCAGAGATGGGCACTATGGGAGCCCTCAGAAAAGCAAGAGTTGCCAAATAATATTCATGCCTCACTGCAACTGAAAAGGGGGAGAGGCTTTACAGCAGTCTGGAAGGATGGGACTAACTTTGCATTGATGAACGTCCTGGCAGACTTTATCTATCAACTCTTTGCCTCCCACTTACACTATGTGTCCTGTGCCAACGGTGAAGGCTTTTGAGAAACCTGAAAGGCAGTTATCATAATGTTTATGCCCTCGAGAACTTTCATTAATTCTATCCCTACATGTTCCGTGGGAACAGCACTGGTTTAGAAAACTCATTTTGATCGTTTCGTTGAAAATAACATATAAACTCTGTTTTTCTCTAATGTTCTTTGTGGCATCATGAGTACCATGAGAAGAGTTAAGCAGCAGCAAAAAAAAAAAGTGTGAGAAAATGGCTAGTGAAATCACAAGCTTAAGATATGTGAAAAGTAGGCTTTTATTCCCAGTGAAAACCTTCACTGTGAGCATTCTGATTGGTCTATCCATTAAGTCCGTTTTCTAGTAACATATAATCCCTAGGTTTACTATGCAGATCAGTAATGTCTCAGTTAGTTGAGTAAAAGTCTGACAACGAAGGATGTAAGTATGTTAGTTTTTCTGTTCTTCATGGCTGCTGATGGACATCTCTCATGATCCATATTGGAACATACCAGGGGCCACATTACAGACAGTGTACACTGTCCCACTCTGTGCTGCTGCTAATCCTCAGATGGGCACGCTGCGCGCAGAGTGACAGCGTAACATATCACAGCAAATGTGCTGTTCCCAGTACAGGCATGAACGCATGCCTGCCTGGGAAAAGAGCACTATACAAATGCTGAATGACCCTTTGAAGCTGCAGTCCACTTTTTACTTCCGGCCACGTCCCGGCCTGCAGTTCAAAGAGGTAGAAATCCCCCTGCAGGTGAGATCAGTGAAATAATGCAGTCTCTTCAGGGGGTGCCTAGGATCCTCTGCTACCTCTTACTCCCCCTAGTAAGAGGTACCCTCAGTGGGATCACTAATTGTGTGCCAACTCTTTGTGGTATACAATCAGTTTTCCTCCCGATAGCTGTTGATGCAACTGTAGTACGTCCCAGATACAACAGCAATGTGTTCCCTTAGTTGCATTGGGCCACATCCCATGCAAATGAGGGATGTCCACTTGTAATTTCACTTGTGCAAAGTACGATTATTATTATTCTTGTACAGTGGCGTTCTGGCCATATTCCCCCAATCACCGCGTGACGGGCATATTTTCTTGCCAGAATGTCCAAAAATGTAAGCAGGTGTGCACAAATAAGATTTGGTATCTCCTAGCATGATTTTCTAATGTGAAAGGTCACGAGCGATCAGAGAGCCGCTTCGCGAGTGGATTTCTACTTGAACTGCAGGAAAATCAACTCGAATAGCCGGTGGCACTTGCACACCACATGGTGCTGTTCATGCTTATTTTTCAGTGCTGCTTTCATTGCTCTCACTACCAGCACTACGTTGCGGTGCAACGTACACATTTTCTGCCTCTTGGCAAAACTGCACAGAATCTCGCAGAGTTTTTATGTAACGCCCACCCTTACTTAAGGGTCTTCTGAAAGGCATAGCAACTCATTGATGACAGGTTAAATGTTCTCTACAACATCAGTGTGAAAATGTACTTGTTTATAGCAGGTCTATCGGCACCAGTAAGGTAGTGCATCATCACATCTGAAGAAAAAGGTAGGTACTACTGTGGTCAAAAAAGAACCTCCATGACAATCTGTCTTATTGATTGTCTAAAATATACCAGTGAACAACAAATCTTTGTCTTTGCTCTTATCAATGGCTTCTGAGACAATGCCAAGAAATGCGTACAATGCATCTCACATGCACAATCAAACATATATTGGCATGCATGTTCTGTGTGATTCAAATGCAGACCCGAGCTACCACTGCATGCATTTGTCATATCTAAGCATTATATTATTAATTATGCATCGTATTTGATTGTCAAATTAGCCTTGTCTTGACTTCTTTTTCAACATTTATTTTATCCAGTATCCCAGAGCTCATACACTTTGGACACACAGTGTAGCCTTTCCACAAAATCTACCGCTTTGCAACAATTGGAACATGTTATCATAGGTGGAGTATTGCTCTATACATTCTTATCTGGGCCTGTTGTTTTTGGCTTTGGTTGTTTAGAGCGCAATTTTGAATCTGAGCTCGATTTTTGTAGTGGGAGCTTCATTGATGTCCTTTTTTCTTTTCCCTTAACTAATTTCTATATGCAAATCTATCAAAATTAATTATATTATTATGTACAGCTCAATATAGCTAAATCCAACCTGTAATGACAGTATGGGTATCTTTTCTGCCAAAAATCATAAATTCCTTTTGTGGTGCATTACTGTAGCATGTGTAATTGCAAGATATTTCTGCAGCCTGGGAATGAAATAGGCCATCATGAAGGATATCTGCTTAACTAGCACTTTTTCCTTTGCCCAACAGGCAATAATATTGATATCCGGAATAACTGCAAATCCATAAAAAACAGACGTGACAGCTCCACCTGCCTTTACCCGGTTGGAAATGAAAAAAGTGTGGAATATTTTTTTGCTTCAGATGCAAGGTATTTGATGAAGAAATATATTCTAAATTGTGTTTCAAATGTAAACAAATATGTAAGAAAATGAAATGTGTTAAAATATATAGGGCCTGATTCACAAAGTTAACTAACACTTTTGAGTAGTTTAATACCTTTTGGGCTATTCACAAATTCTGAGTTTAACTTTACTCAAAAAGTGTAACTCACGTCGCCACCAAATTAAAGTGCCTGGGCGCTATTGACTCTTAAGTAATTTGCACTTTTGATTAAGTTTACTTCTTTTCTGCTTGTTTTTGGATATTCACAAAATTCAAGTGTAAATTTAATTCAAAGTGTAACTTACACTCCGATTTGGTGAACCTCCAAAAATTAGGGAACTTACTCAAAAGCGTTAATTACTTCCAAGCCCTTCAGTTAGCGAAGTGTATTTCATCACAAGGACAACCCTTTATCTGCTCACGTGGACCCGGATTAGACCAGAGTCAATCATCCAATACGTTGTTAGTTACAGATGTATGTGATTGTGCATAAGACTTAGCGTCTATAATTGCGGTTCAGGATGCTCGGTCTTATGCACATACGTCTGGGTGTTGTTTTTCATATAAACTTTAGTTAGCGAAGGTATGAATGCTACACTTTTGGGGTAAATTTGCACTTGGATTTTGTGAATGGCCAAGTAGTAAATATACTCAAAGTGTAAATTCTCCCAAAGTGTAAGTTACCTCTCTGAATCAGCCCTAAATTCTTTTGTGTGAATCATTGGGACAGTTGTCATTGTATAAGTTAACAAATTTACTTAGGCTGGCTGTTCAAAAACCATGTAAATATAAATAAAGCTTTCACTTTTTATTTATACAGATGTTTACGTATGAATGCAGACAGAATAAAATCTGTTTCCATGCATGTATCTATTTTTCAAAAGAGAAAAATGGAGAAAGTGCATACTCATTTAGGTGCATCGCCGTTGTATCAATCATGAGTAATTACCAAGCTAATGGCTTTGTATGTTGACTGTACAGTGAGGTAAGAAACAGGATGAGGCTTCTTAATGAAGTTCAGATAAGTGAAGATGTGCACAAGTGATAATACTACAATGATAATGCTTTCACATGAGTGTAATACTTTATGGTATATAGATACCTATTGCTCTAAAACCCTCCAACCATTGAATTGTGAAAGTGAATTGTTCAAATAAAAGTGGAAATGTACTAGCTGTGACATAAAAATAAGGAAAATGTCTGGATTAATATAGACGTATACATCCAAAGAAAAAAAAAACATGCAACTGGGACCCCTAATCACAATCTATTACTACAATTAAGAAAGCCATCACTGTATTTAGGAAATCTATTTTGGGAATCTGTACACAGCATAATATACTTGATAAATCCAGACAGCTGTAATTTCTCGAGGCCAAATGAAGTTGCGTCAGTACTATTGTATTGCAGTATGTTAATTTCGTGTACGTGTCATTAGATTTCATTTACGATTTGGTATATGTGTTGGGTTGTCAATATAATTCATTAGAGAAAAGTGAAGAAAATAAATACATAGAGTAGGCACTCTGTGGTTCTTTATACTAGCTTACTTAGAACTGAGAATCTTTTAACAATTTACTGGCAGATTAATATTAAATATGATGATAATGTATATACATTTTGAATGTATATCGTTTTTCCTTATGTTGAAACTCTTCCTTATAGTTGTTATCTTAATATAGTGTTGCAGTTTTAGAGAAACGAACAGTGTCACTTCACATACAATGTTTTACATGCTATCAAAGCAAACCATGCATGTGTCTTTCATTTTTTCCCCTAGTGCCATTATTGAACACACCAACAAGGTGATTTTCGTGGAGGAGGATGACATTGCATCTGTGGCCGAGGGGAAACTTTGCATCCACCGAATCAAACGTTCAGCTGGAGATGACGCCTCGCGCGCCATCCAGACCCTGCAGATGGAGTTGCAGCAAATCATGAAAGGTGGGCTCCACAGTCCTCAGAGATGACTGCTGAATTGTGATAAGCATTCCTACAGAGTCTTCTCATGGGGAGCAAGTGCACACGTAATGCTTTCTAGAAATATTTATGGCACGATCTTCTAAGCACTGCGTTTAAATGTCCCAGCATCAAATGCTCCCGATTTGCAGAAAAAGTTATAATACTCTGCAGAACACAAAATCCTACTGCAGAAAGCATGCAAAATGAATGAACTGAAATAACAGGAAAGCTAACCACACCAATATCACACACAACTTGCACACAACATACACCTGCGTAAAACAACTTCTTTATGAAAAAAACATTTTACACCTCTAATCCCACATGTCAAACGCTTTTTAATCCTGTTTATGCCACTGCCAAGATCAGATTGTCCTTCTGTCAGGTCTTATCAATGAACGATGGACACCCTGGTAATAGCTATTAATTTAGCTATGTATTTACCCAGGTATTTCTTATGCAGAACCAAAAAATGCCACTTTATGATTGAAGCACATTTGTGCTGGTTAGACTGGGATACCAACACCTGTGCTCCAGTGGTAGCTGGAATAGGCCCCAAATCAGAAATTGATAATTCAGGTATGAGAGGAAGTTGGTGTGTTCCGAGGCTGCGTAACATATATCTCGTCGATTTGCGCTAACCCAAATTCTGCACAATGGAGAAGTGTGGCTCAATGATTGGAGCGGCAGACCCTGATGCAGAGGTCTAGCCCGGGACCAGTGTTCAATTCCCCGCCTCGGCGGGTCTTGGGCTCAAAATTTCCACGGACCTGATAATTCTCGCCTCGGTGCCTATTCCAAAAATGGAGTCCCACTCTGCAACTCTGGGCAATAGCTTGCTTAATCTCCACAACGGCCCCCACAACGCTAAGGATGCCTGGCCTCCACCTTGGGGGTGCCCAGGAGTGGACGCCTCACAGGGAAAGCCAGGATGGGTTCCACAGCGGTATTCGTACAAGCGCCTTGAGACCCTTGCGGGTGAGTAGTGCGCTATACAAGTATCAAATTTACATTTACATTTTACAAATTTACACAATGTGATGCAGTCCTTGTATTTACTCTTTAGGCTCTATGACCCAGGGTGCATAATTATATATGCTAATTAGTATTGCAGCACTATTGAAAAATGACGTTTATGTAACAGAACATGCTGGTGTGTAGGTCATTTAAATGGTAGCACTGTGACTGCGACTGTGAATTATGATTTCTTTTTCCACAATAGTTTTATTATTTTATTTGCTATAAAAACTATTTCTATATTTAAATCTATTTTTTGGTATTTTACACATTTTGATGTCAATTTTTGACATTGTGCCAATTTTCTACTATCATTTTTAGAAAATAGCGTGTTTTATATATATAGATAGATAGATAGATACATACATACATAGATAGATAGATAGATAGATAGATGTAAAAGGCATGCACCATGCTCGAGAAATATTGTTCTGGTACTACCTTCGTATTGTGCACAGGTCATGTTCCAGTGTGGCTATAAGTGAGGTTTGCGAAAGCCCTACAATTATTGGTTGGTGTCCTGTCTGCCCAGCACAGAGTTCTTGGTTTAAGGCGCAAAATTTGATACTCTGGCAAAAAGCAAGAAAATATAGACTATATATTCTATAGAAAATATAGAATGAATATAGCAAGGAAGCAACCAATGACTTTCCTTTCCATTCAGTGTGGGTGATCTATTTCCTGAAGAGGTTGTTTTACTGCACTATAGAAGAGGGGCTTAGCATTGCATTGTGCTTTGATGCACTCCCTTATGCGAATCTTAACTAAATTTTCAAAAACACAGTCTTAAATGGTCAAAAAGCTACCATTCATTCCTTTGAGAATGTTCTAGAATCCAGCTGCACTTTTCCCAAGGCAGGTGTCTTGACCACTATAAAATCAGTCTTGCCTCAACCTTCTCTCCACTTCTTGAAAGGCAGATTGGCCGGGAAAACATGTCCTCCCCCACCCCCATGCATACCAATCGTAAATTGTATGTGCTATCTATGAAGCTCCCTATCTCCCAGCTTGTACTCTAGAACACTTCAGCACTAATAAAACTGGGCAGCTCTGTTTATAAAATATCAATCAGCCTCTCGGCTTCAAACTGACTGACCCTCAGAACATCTTATCTAAGTTCACAATAGATCATATACCAAGCTGATCCTGCTATGATTTCACATCTAATATTATACATTTTTTCTTATATCATGCACACTGCTTCTTACAAAATACTGTTAACTCTTTGTTGTCCTGAATCTTGGTGCAGCTATATTGTTCCAGGTTAACTAACAAATCTACCCTGCTTCTACACACTTAAGCCACTTCCAGGCACCATCACTTGACTGAATATTAGACTGATATTAGACACATTGTTATGTTTATGTTCATTTCAATGTGTTTACATTTGATGTTATCAATGTAAAAGGCAGAAGTAAAATGACTTGTTTGTGGATCACACTGAATAACTTCAGTGTGGTTACCTATTTTCAACTTTTAAGTCTATAATATATCTAATATGCAGAAAAGCTGAAGCAATAAACAACTGACATTTAAATACTTAATAGGAAACTTCAGTGCTTTTATGCAGAAAGAAATCTTTGAACAACCAGAATCCGTGTTCAATACTATGAGAGGAAGAGTAAATTTTGAAAACAACACAGGTACTGTTTCCTTATGTCTTTTACTAATGTGCATGAACAAAATGTTAAATATTTCTTTGCTTTGGATGTTTGTCCCTCTTCCCTTTCCTCCTCTTCCCTCTCTCCTTGTTATACACTACTTGATGTAAATTCTAAATCATCTTCAGTGGCCAATTGCTTTGTAGCTAGGCATGTGCTATGTAAGCCAACTAAATACATATATTCATATTTGGAAGTTTAAAAATATAGTTTCAGTTGGGAATAATATTATGTATAACTTTCCACAACCAATCAAAATTTATGAAACCTACACGGAGTCTCAATTTTTAAATTGGGTGAAGGGTGTGCCATAGGATAAATGAGTACCATTCAACTGGTTAATATGAATACCTCTTATATGCAGATGTGAATTAGGAAAGTCTTATATTTAAAGTCTGTGATAATTTTTATTTTTATTTATAATATATTTTTACTTTTTTAGAATTCACAAAGGTTTCTAGGAGTAACCCTATGAAACAGCAACTTAATTTTTTTTCACAGGGGTACTTTTGGAATTCTATTGTGAGTTACATTTTATTATGAGCAAATATGTATGTGTGAATATAGCACAAGTATATAGTAGAATGTATAGTACAAATGCACCAGCTAACTTGTTTGTTCTTTGTTCTCCACGGGTAAGTTATTTTCACTATGGAAACCTCTTACCAACACCCCATCAATGTAGGGCATGTTCCCTAACCATTTCCACACTGGAAGTGATGTACCTTTCCCCTTGCCCGGAGTAAATCTTCAACCATTTCCAAGGTGGATTTGATATGTGGAAATAATTCAGAATATCCACTAACTCAAAAGTTTATTGGAGTGTGCAAACCTTCCTGGGAATCCCCACGCTTGAAATATCACTCTCCCTCCATTGGAGTAAATATATTCACACATAATAGTACACCAAATTGGTGTAGTAATGTATGTCAGCAATTTTAATGACAAGTTCAAATTCACATTTTCTGAATAGAAAACATGAATTTGGATTCATATATCCCACAATTTAATCCTTTTTGTTCAGCTTACAAGTGAAAATAGCTTTGTGAATTGGACATATATTTTTTAAAATGTGTGCAACCAGATTGAAGTTCCGGAACAAAAATACACATTTTTCAAAAAACTTTGTTGCTCAATTTTCCCTTATTCTTGCATTAGTATATCTGTACAGACTGAAGTAAATAAGCAGTTTACCATTCTCACGATAAAATTGAGGTCGCAGTTTGGATTATTCAAAACTCTCCTTAGCTAAACCTATTGTAAAGTTGTTTATCAATTAATTATCTGATGGTATATCGGTTCTTTGTCTTAGTTTTCGTTGGTGGACTGAAGGATCACATGAAGGAATTCAAAAGATGCAGAAGACTTATAATGATTGGCTGTGGAACAAGTTATCACGCGGCCATTGCTGTAAGTTCAATACATAGATATTTCTAATGAAAATTTTATATGTGTTGCACCTGCTAGCACTCCCAGATTAAGACCTATTTCTGAAAATTAACTACTGTCTTATATAGCCATCTGGTGAATGATATCGCAGTAGATTGCAAAACTCAAACAAATGTTACAAACAATGCAACGTATTACAATGCCTATTGCCGTTTTTTTTTTAAGGATTCAGGTTTGGACGAAGAAATAGTTTTTCTCTACCCTGGATGGATCCTTTAAATATTTTCCAGACATTTACTAATATTTTGATGGATAATCAAAGTCCCATGCTAAATATTAGTAATAATTACTTACAAAGTGTTACCATTAGGTACTACCAGATTATCAAGTTTGTCTCATCAACCTACAAAAATATCAACTGCTGAATATGGACTACCACTATATTCACAAGCTAAGTATATGAAGGGAAGTACAGATTAAACTATTTTTAACTCAGCCATACCTTGATGATAAACTTAACTTCAAGGTATGTAAATGTAGAGTTGAGAATAGTAAATTAATATTTACGTATATATACTTATGTTGATGACAAAGTGGAAGTTTATATTCCTCAGTCAATATTTTTGTAGTTTGATATTTCTGATCTTGATATTCGGGCATATAGACTTCAGTATAATTCCTTGAGGTGTTCTGTGCTGGTGGGACAACCAGAATGAAGAGAGAGAGTGACAGAAACATAAATTAAAGGTAAAAATGGGAGGAGCTAATAGCTTGCAAATTAAGTAAGAGCAGAGGAGATGAATTTTTTATTTTTTCAGGTTTTTGCTTGGTTTGACACTACTTGATCCAGGTACGAGCATCTAACCACTTGTTTCCCTTTTTAGGTCTCGCTGAGCCAAAGGCTCGAAGAGACATTTTATATGTGGGATTTTCAAAGTGCTACCCACAGTCTTTTGGCTGGCCTAAACCTTGAGTGCACGATCACATGCACGTGCACAGCTGCTCCTCTGCTCATTGCATTCCCCCCTCCCTTCTCACCCAGCCCTTTGATGCTCTGCTCGATTACTTTCACTTTCGCCGCTTTGACCCTTGCATTCCCCCCTCCCTTCTCACCCAGCCCTTTGATGCTCTGCTCGCATCTCCCTCCTCCCTGGGCGTGAAGGGAGACAGAGCCATCCTGCTTGATTAATGGCTTTGCATTCCCATGTGTTCCCATAGTAAACATGCCCGAGGCGCCAGCCGAGCACAAGGCTCACGGAGACATTCTCTTTACCCTCGTTAGTCCCTGTATCTCTATTTCCTTCAGAAGCTCCTGCTTTTCCTACCTTTCTGCCCAGCGATTTGCTTGTTTTTCTTAACTTTTGGTATAAGCGCGGCACCCGGGTGCCACGATTATACCAAAGGTAAAGAAATAGAAAAAAACATCTATTTCTTTACGTTTGGTATAATCGCGGCACCCGCGCTTTACTTTTAATGTTATAAGTAAAGCGCGGGTGCCACGATTATACCAAAAGTAAACAAATAGATTGTCACGGTGTTCCAGCATCATTCACTGTGTTCCCATCATGTTTATAAGGTTACACGCGAAGGTAGGATACAGCATCAAGATAGCTCAGTGAGTTCATGTGCCCATTGCGGAGCTGCTATGTGACAGTGACTTTACAGCATAGCGCTTCTGTTTAAACTTCTACAGTTTCTAAGCGTTGATGATGCGAGTAGTACCACATCTATTGCAAATATTAAAACATCCATTAGCAAGAGTTAATATTGCCCTCTCTTCCGGAGCAAATTGCTAACTTCTAATTAGGGGCTTTTTTTGGTGAGAACTCAGGCCTTGCAGACGAAGTTGTGTAATTATGGGGGGAATATATGTTGAGCTCTCGGGCCAACCCTGCCGGTTTGGGCTGTGAACGCATCTCTGGTTACAAAGAGGACAGGACTCTGTGCTATTAATTGGGGACAGAAGCCAGCAGGGTCCCAAAAAATCAAAGCCACCTGATGGTCGGTATTATTAAGCCGTAATGTCATGGAAACAGTCCATTGTCACCGGGGGCTTTATATATTACATCATACTGCTCTGTAGCGGTTGCAATAGCTAACAATGGGATGGGTTCTCAAAAAAATTTCAATGTACATCTTTAGTAGGTTTACTCCTCGGTTTGGGCTTACATTTACTCATTTTTGAATCTCAAAGGATTCCAGGAGTTTTCCTAAAAAAGCTACATGCATTAATACTTCCTCACTCACGACTGCAGTTTTGCATGCAAATCTGTAAAGGATGTACAACTACCATGCAAAAATGTTTTGCCTGAATCAATTGTAGCTTTAAAAAAATGTTTCACTTCACCTAAACCCTCACCAATTTTGGAGGTATTCCTTGACCATTTCCACTATGGGAATGGATTTACTCCTGCTGTCGACAGAAGTAAATCTGTAACAATCTCCAAAAGGAGAATGAGCTGAGAAAAAAATTGTGAAAACCCCAAAACAAAAGCGTAGCAGGACATTCTAGCAACATGACACTCAAACAATACCTTATAGGGCATTTATTCACGCAAAAATACATGTGTGAGAAAATCTTTTCAAAAGCGGAAACGCATGATTTTTTTTAATGATAAAAAGATGCTGTGCGCATGCACATAGGCGATTCCTCCACGCTACCTAAACGTGCACATGCTAATTGCCCTGACACTGTATCGTGATTTGCTAAGAATACCACGGTGGGGCATGCACGACTCACGAAGACAATTACACATGTACATTGAACTTACATCAGCAAGTGGATTGTTTTGCGAGCAAGGGAGTAGACAGAGAATTAAAACACCCCTCACTTTTAACCAAAGCTCTTATGGCATGATGCAAGTCACTGTGACCCTCCCCATAGGAGTTCTCTTGTCTCTTCCACCCAAGCATCTATCCTTTCATCCTTCCAGCTATCCACTAATATCCACCTTTTCACCTTTACATTCTGTCATCCATTCATTCTTTCATCTATCAGTCAGTCTTTCACCATTCTGTCTGCCCACCCACCCATCTCCAAACCTCCCCATCCATCTCCAAACCTATCCATCCTTTCTTTCAACCCTCCATCCACCCTTTCACTCATTCATCCATCCTTCCACCCCATCCATCCACCCACCCATCCAACCTTTCACTCATACATCCCCTTTCACTAATTCATTCATCCATCCTTCGCTCAGCCTTTCACTCTTCCATTCCTCCATCCATCCTTTCACTCATTCACCCATCCTTTCATTCATCCATCCATCTTTACCTTATCAATCCATTTACCCTTTCACACATCCATCCATTCTTTCACTCACTCATCCATCCATGCTTTGACCATATGTCAATCCATTCACCCTCCCTTTCATTTGCCCTTCCATTCTTTTACCCATTAATTCATCCTCCCTTTCACCCAACCATCGACTCTTTCACTGAGCCCTTTTTACAGCCATCCTTTCACTCATCCATCTTTACATCAATCCCTTCACCCATCCATCCAACCATCCATCCTTTCACTCATCCACCCTTTAACTCTGTCCATACATCCACCCATTCACTCAATTCATCCATCCATCCATCCTCCCTTTCACTCATCTATGGACTCTTTCACTCATCCACTCTAACAACCATCCTTTCACTCATCGCTCTTTACTCCAATCCTTTCACTCATCCACCCATCCACTCATCCACCCTTTCACTCTGTCCATACATCCACCCATTCACGCTAGCCATCAATGCATCCATCCGCCCATCTTCACCTTGACTCATCCATCCATCCTTCAACTCATCCATTCTTACATTCATCCACTTTCATGCAGTCCATCCATCCATGCATTCTTCTATCCTCCCATTTACTGATCCATCCATTCCATCACTCATCGATCAGTCCTTCCACTCCTCCACCCTTCTACTCCATTTATCCATCCACCAGTTCATCTGTTTAGCTACCTCTCCATCCTCTCTTTCCCTCATCCATCCATCCTTAATTTCATTCATCTATCCATTCGCTCATTCGCCCACTCTGTCACGCAACATATCCATCCATCCTCCTTCACTCATTCATCCATTCTTTCCCTCATCTAGCCATAAATCCATCCTTTCACTCATTCATCCATCTTATTTTAAAAACTTTTATACAGCGCGAACGTGACCCTAGTGGGTATCAGAGCACTTTACATATGAGTTGAGGAACCCATAGGTAGATAATTATGGGAGAACAACAATGATATAACAGCGGGGAAAAAATGACAACAAAATGACATAAAGAGGCAGGCAATGGGACAATACAATTGCCAAGTAGGCCATCAATCAGCGGTACGTGATAGGACACAAAAGGACAAAAGTTTCTAGCTCAGCGCGGAGTTCATCAGTGTAGTTTTCACTTCCCTTTTGAAGACGAGTATAGAAGGAATCAGTCTAGTTTCCGGAGGAAGGTAGTTCCAGATTCTCTGGGCAATACCTGAGAATGTACGATTGTAGAAATCCATCCATCTCCCATCTACGCTTTCACTCACCCTAATCCACCTTTTCACTCACACATTCATCCATCCCTTCAATATGCCACCCATGCACCCTCCCTTTGGTTAACGTTAATTATGAGCCTTTGTCTGCCGAGTTGCAGAAAGAGGAGGCCCATCAAGAACCCCCGCTGTTGCTGCTAAAGAGGGGGATTCACACCAACCCACTTTGCAAATGTGAATTCACACTCTGTATTTCCAAAATGTGAACGTGAACTTATAAATCTGTGTACATTAGATGGGTCTAAATCTGCTTCAATGGATGGCAAGTGAATGTTCCCTGTTGGGGGTGCCCCGGAAAGTCTATGTATACCCACAAACTTGTGAGTTTGTTGGCATTCACATTTTTAGGTCTCGCGCCTAGCGTTGCACTGCATAGCAGTGCTTGCGCAGCGAGAGTCCTTTTGTCCGGGGTTCAGAAATGGACCCTGGAATCGTACACGCTAGTGCTTGTGTTTTTTGTTTTGTCTTCTATTATTCGGCTTTTAGTGGCTGGATTTTTTAGACAGAGTACGCAATAGGCCAAAGGAGGGCGCATTGCTCCACCCACGGCCTTTTGGTGTCTGTTACGCGCACTAAAGACTATCTGGTTTCAATTATCGTGCCCAAACACGGGCGCGATAATTGAAACCATATGGCTGTCTGTGGCGCGCGCACCATTGGCGGCTGTCTCTGCTTCCAAAAGCGATTGCTTTCGGTTTCGCGATCGCTTTACTTGTGGCTTTGCTTTCAGTTTTGCGATCACTTTACTTGTGGCTTTGCGGCTGCAATACAGTTTGTTGCCTAATTGGGAGGAATGCGTGGCTAATCTTTACGCGGTTACAAGGTAAAATAAATGAAGGCGGTTACAAGGCAAAGTAAATGAAAATATGCGGCAAATATTTACTTCGTTACAAGGTAAACAATGCGTGCCTAATAATTGCACTTTACTTCTCTTTTTCTAATGTCGCGTCAGGCTTACTGAAATAATTGACTGTATCTGCTTAGTTACAAAACAAGGACTCGTTGGGGCTAAGTCATACTTTCTGACTGGACTGAAAACGTGGGATTTTGGATAGAGTTCTTTCTCTTTCCGTTACCCGATTCCCTCAAGTTGTGTGTGGTTGTGTGTGGTTGTGTGAGTGTGTGTTTGTGTGGGTGGCTATGTGTGTGTGGTTGTGTGTGTGTGGTTGTTTGGGTGGCTGTGTGTGTGTGGGTGGCTGTGTGTGTGTGGTTGTGTGTGTGTGTGTGGTTGTGTGTGTGTGGTTCTGATAGTTGTGATTGTGTGTGTGGTTGAGGTTGCGTGTGTGGTTGAGGTTGCGTGTGTGGTTGTGGGTGTGTGGTTGTGTATGTGTGTGTGGTTGTGTGGTTGGGTGTGGTTGTGTGATTACACATCACATAATAACACTGTATTCAATACAACATAAATACACTCGACCTGTCACTCAGTACTACATGATTGCACATCCCATAATTACTCTACTTAACGCAAGATAAATACACTCCACACAATACCACTCTGTGCCACATTATAACACAACACATAATTACACTGTACTCAATGCGGCATAAATACACACCTTTCACTCAAGTTCGTGCTATATAAAAAAAACAACAAAAAAAAACAATTGCAATGCAATAGGTCTCACATTACTGAATCTTTGAGCTGCTATTGGCGTTGCATTATTATTAGCAATGCCAACAGCTCACACTTTAATAATGCAAGACCTATTGCATTGAAAATGCTTGTTCACTTTCCCAATATGAACAATATGAACACATGGGGTTACACAAAGGTACCTTAAGATGGTTGTGGGTAGCATAGCCTCCATGAACAATGAGGGAAGCTTCTCTGACCTCAGTCCTATGTGTAAACAAAGCCCAGGTTTTAAAATCTATGTTTTAACATCCTGGAGGCAAATCAGTGGTGATGCTGGGCCTGGCATTGCTTGAGTTAGGACCACCTATTCTTCCTTCTACAGTGTCTCCTTATCCTTCCTGTACCATTTCAAAGCACAGCATCATTGGGTCCATTTAAGAAAGGTGGCAAGAAGTGATTAGATGTTGACATATCAGATTGCAACCAATTAAATCTATCCCCAAAATACAAATTAGGAACTCTCTAAATCATTTGCACAGGTGAAGCAATTAACAGATTAACAATTTGCACCTGGTTCTGAGTTCCAGGCCTCTGAGTGAGGGTTAACAGGGTTATTATCCATGTTCTATCTAGTTCTAATTGTGGAAAATGGAAATGTGAGCTATAAGCCATGCTGATTTGTGGTAAAGTAAAATACTTGCATCAGGGCAGTTTGTGCATGGTGTGAAATTCCACCTTAGGGTCACATTGAATTGTATATCTGAAAGTGGATTAGCTGCTCCATTGTATTTAGGGTCCTACTTGTCTTGATGATATAAGTCATAAACTCTAAGAAACTGAATTCCCATTCACTGTTACTTGCTCTGATCCAGTTGCTCTTTAGGCTAGACTTAAATTTCGCAGTCTCTTTTAATGAAACAAGTTCTTCTGGTTAGAGATTCCTTATAGGATAGTACAGGGATAACATTTAACTTGACACATTTCAATACCCATTGCTGTAGCCCATGAAGCTTAGTAACCTGTGGGCTGGGTTACTAACATAACCTTTCTATTTGGTGTACCTAAACTTGACTTAGTGACAAGACTCGTCTCATCTTGTTACCCACTGCTCTTTTTGTAAAGATAATACCTTGCACATGTGTTATGTAGTCAATGTCTAATGCTTCATAAGCAAATAAATAATGGGCTGGTTAAATACCCTCCAGGGCACAAATGTGTGGGGTATAAAGTACTGATGATTTAATTAAGATTACAAAATGTAAAATATTGGGTCCGCATCAGGAGAAAGCAAGGCTAAAATTAGTGCAACACGCGGGTGGGATACTAAGGCTGGTGGGGAAGAATAGGTCGACCCTCAAACCCATAGGTCCTCCGCTACATATTTATAGGGTGCAAGCTAGAGGAGCTGTCATTTATGGCAGCGAACTATGGGGTCATAAAGTCTCGCCAAGCTTGACAAAAGAGGAGAATAGGTTTCTCAGGTGCCTAGTAGCCCTCCCTTCAAGCACACCCCTAGTGCCATTAAGACTCGATCTAGGCATCAGACCCCTGGAAGATGAACTGGCGCTCCGCCCTCTGATCTACTGGCGTAGATTGTGGGCAGTCCCCGAATTGATTCATTATAGACAGGGCCTGCAGGAAGTCCTTAGTCTTCCAAACTCGGGGAATATTGCCTGGTTCAAATTCGTAAGGAGCAGTCTGGTGGGTTTAGGCCTTGACACTCTCTGGAGTGACCCCCTGGATGCCTGCCCCAGGCTCCCAAAAAAGGTTCTAACTAAATTGCATTATAACTCCAAGGATCCCACATTATATTCCTCCATAACCTTAGGGACTCTAACGGAGCAATTTCTCTGTATTAAAAATGCCTATAGTTTCGAACCAACCTTCGACAATATTTACCCTGTACTAATTAGGAAGCTTTACCTACAATGGAGGCACGGGTCCTTGCCAATCCGTGCATTTACTAGTCATTGGTCCAAGTCTGCACCCAGCACTTGCCTGGCATGCAGAGTAACTGACGAAACCGAGCTGCATATTATATTTTTTTGTCCGGGCTATAGTGAGGCGCGCAGAAAATGGATCATTCCCATTTGTAGGAATTTAGGTTTTATTAGGTGTCATGAAGCCTTCAGAATCCTCAAGAGTGAAATGGCTGCTCATATTGTGTTTGCTGTGGCCAAATTTCTGGGGGCTTTCTGGCATTCGAGAAAACGGTACCTGAAAATGCTTACCTGATTCAAATTGCACCGGGTTAAATTGTACATGACTGTTGTAACCAGCGGACTTATAGATGTCCTGGCATTTTTAATGTTTTATGTCTAACCATTTTAACCACTTTTTATTATCCAATGTATGTTTTTAAACGCTCTTTTAAATTATCATTTTATGTACCTTTTATGGAGATTCTCTCCGAAATAAAGTTCTCTTGACTTGGTAGAACACTGTATCATGTTCTGATGTATTTCATTGACTGAGCCATTAAATAAAAGGCTGAGAGTATGTTACACCTCCCGTTTGGAGTGGGAAGAGAAGACGACCAGCAAATGAGAGGATACCGTTTAGTGTAATGTAACCATCGACCCTTTTGAGGTTAAATACCTCATCAAAATAGATGTCCTTGAATGAACTAATATAAAACCCCTCGAGAGTACCAATAGAAAAATTACTTTACTATGCTGTGAGCTCCTTCACAAATATTCTAAGTGATGTCCATGTGTGAGAAAAGAGCCATCTTCCCTTAGTGCAAAATATACAGCTTGTGAGATGTTCCAACTGATGCCTATGCACCTGTGTGATATATCGACTTACTCTCAGTTCCTAGTGTTCAATCTAATGTCTAGCCTAAAGATTCCGCTAAGGCCCTACAACCATTCAGAGCTCTACAACTCTACTTCTCTCCTCTGCCCTCAATATATTTGTCACACAAGCACCCTTGCCATCTGTGTTGTAATCCCATAAAACACTCCTGTACTCTAGTACTCCCATGCCCCACCTCCCTATTTGAGAGGTTTTTGGGCTGGTCCTTTTGAAGCCAGGGTGATTTGAAAAAACATTGGTCCGTATCTGGACTGACACCAAAAGCAAATAATTATGGAACTAATTTAGCCTAGAATAACCATAAGTGGATGATACAAATTCAAGCATTCTACCTGTCCCTTTTTTGTCCTTCCCCCTTCTGTCCTATCCACTGTACAAGTTCAATGTATGACTTTGTAACAAGGTTTTTGTCTTGTTTATCAGTCACATATATACATACATTAAGTTATGTTGTTTGTTCATTGATCCAAGTCAAGTTTTCAGGTTCCAGCTCTTACATGCCCAATTCCATGTTTTCATTGTTGATTCTTTTTTTGGGAGGTGGTGATTAATTTTATGAACCTTAACTTTGGACTCTCATTAGAATTGAGTTAAGTTCTCAGGTTGCAGCTCTTCCATGCCCAATTCCATGTTTTCATTTTTGATTTTTTGTCTTGAGGGGGAGATTTATTTTATGGGCCTTAACTTTAGACCTTCATTAGAACTGAGTTAAAGGCGCTATGCAGAAATTTGCTATTCTGTATTTATTCAGCAGTTTTGTTTTTGGTCATCCATTCTAGGCCTCCTTTTTTTTACTTCAGGGCTCAATCAACATTAATGAGCCTGACAGCACCCGTCTGCTGTGTCACTCGCCCCATGGGAGAAATTGCTAGAGGGTAGGAGCACAAAGGCCCTATAGAAAGGGGACTCACTTAAGTAGACGTATGAGTGGGAAATCATAGAGGCTTATTTCAGACAAAGACAGGTGAACAGCCTTGTCTCAAGAGATATTTGTCTATTCAAAGTATTACCCCACCATTTTTTTGCAAAAGGAGCAAATAGTAACCAAAACATGGTTTTTCATCTACTTTCTTTGTTTTCGCAATTTTCATCTCTGGAATCATTAGAGTGTCTAAGTATATGAGCAAAGAAATTTGAATGCCTATTTGCAAAATATTCTTTATTGACTACAATTTAGGTTAGTTTTCTTTTCCATTAGTTTTGAATGCTGTGTTCACGTTCTACAGAAAGCTCCAAAGTAGACGTCCAATAATGAGGAATTGGATAAATCACATCAAACATTGACATAAAAGAACTTCTGCATAAGGCAGAAAAGGTCAAATATTGTCGGCCAAACTGATAAATAAAGAGAACTGGACCTCTGTAAAATACTAGCTAAGAGGCCACTGAAGACAGTGAAGTACAAAGCTCTGCTCTGCGCAAAGGTGTCTGTTCATGATACTGTCCCAAATCAGCAAGCGTGCAGTTATAGGTTTCACAGTTGCTTCCTTTGTCTCAGATATGCATGTCACAGGAGAAGAACGAGCAGTAGACTTTACCACCTTTCTGGCAATTGTAACATAATGAGGAATTAATGAGAATGAAATTATATCTACAAAACTAGTTGAAAATCACACATAGTGAACTATGTAATGTAATAATGTCTGCCCTATGCATGTAAATCAGCTGCTTATTTCAATTCTAGACCCGGCAAGTGCTGGAAGAGCTGACTGAGCTACCTGTGATGGTAGAACTTGCCAGTGATTTCATGGACAGAAACACCCCCGTCTTCAGAGATGACGTCTGTTTTTTTATAAGTCAGTCAGGTGAGTAAATTTGCCTTTCTTGATATTCCTGCAGTGTGAATGTCAAGCTAATTTCTATGAAAGAAGAAAGAGCCAAAATAAATATTTACCAATTATTTGCCTATATATGTGGTAAGCCAACATCCTTGTAAAAGAGGGTTGAGCTTCATCAGTAACATTTATAAGGCCTACTCACTTCTATTGAAAAAATGTGTTAATGGAGTCAAACAAATCATTCTTGAAGACAAAATACAAACAATTTTGGAAAACCTAGCACATTGAATGGGAGGAAAGTTTGTGATGTTGCTTAAGACCCGGTAGGGTCTATAGCAGGATGTGCAGAAAAGTAAGTACTTCCCAGTATTCCCAGTATACTTTACACTATTTTTGCCGTTTGCAAAACACTAAGTGTGACATATCTATTTAGTGAATACTTGGCTAGAAAAATGTGATTACATTTTGAATATTCATATAGAAAACATCACTAAAATATTTCGAAACCCTTTGGTTCATTTTAAGTAATGGTCTGCAAGCACTGTCAAATAGTTGTACCTATAATATACATTTCATCACGGGTTACCTTTCACTTTAATATTGATTTGATACTAATTTTTCAACATTTCTTACACACTCCTAAATGCATCATTACCAGAGAAAAGGGGCACACAGATTATTGATGTTGTTAGATTATTGCTTTCCCTTCAATAGCATTAGAGATATTTGCAATGTATGAATAGCAAATTCCAGAAGAGGGACCCTATTGCTGAGGGCACTCTTCCCCAATTAGATGAAGAGAACAAAAAAAGTGATGCTTGGATAGCTTGGATTAATTTCAGCCACTGGTAATTACTCTGGGCTGCAATCAATTCCATCATTCATTTGGCCCACCATGCACCTCACCCAGGAACAAGTCAAATGAAAACAGCCTTGGTCGTGCTCACATGGAAAGCTTGAGCTGCCAGGCTAGGCTGTGGGAACACACCCAACTACAGAACAGGTTCAGCCTACTTGGGCCACCTCATTAGAGACCAGCTTGAGTCCCGTGGCACAGTGACACTGGGCCAATGCCCCACACTCCACACAGAGAAGGAGATGTCATTGTACTGATGCTTCGTTGGTTTTCAAGCAGGCTAGAGCATATATGAGCACAGGTTGCTCTTGATTCCCAAACCACAACCCCAATGGTGAGCAGAACATGCGTAGACCAGCTGGTACGTGGTATGAGTATCAGGGCAGTTTTCTCATCTCCTGCGGATTGCTTAAATTCATCTTATTCATGGGAAACTGCCTTGGGCAGCAAAAATCGAGTCCAAGGCACAGATCTAATCTGGCAGTTCAAGCTGGACTTCTCCTTTTGGAACAGGACCAAGACTAATTTGCATATAGCTGGTTCCTCTCTGATGTGGCATGATGGGTAAAAAACTCAATGAATGTCTATGCCCGAATTAAGACCAGTGTTGCTGTGATGATGTTAGTTGGCCGCTTGGCTTTTCATATATCCACATGTATAAAGAATGTTATAGTCAGCATACCAGCCTTAGAACTACTCACTACTTTATGGAGTCAATATAACAATTTGAACTACACTCATGGATATTTGGAGCTAGTCTGATGCTTTTAATTTAAATCTATTGTGAGCCGACTGGCAAGCATACAATGGGAAACAGATAAAAACATATTGAAAATCACTGGATCACCTAAGATGCCAGGTTTTGTTCTTGAGCCTCGATATGCAGTCCATAGAAATCGCCTGCTTGCTCATGCTTCTATATGGGATTAGGTACCCCTTTTTGATTTAAGAATATTGCAAGTCACTAAGGAGTTCTGTGACCATATAAAGCAACAAAGCCGAAGGCCGAGTTCCTTTATAATAGTACAAAACTCTGAGGCAGCATTTCTTGTATGGCATAGTGTATTTATTTCTATGTCATACATAGCCACACAATTATTCCATCAAACCACTTAAATCCTTGTGTCTGCTACAAGAAAGTGCTCTTTCAGGAAGGTGCTCTTTTGTAAGAAAGAGTATGGTTGCAGACATGAAGAAAAAAAGCCGAATCGGTTGCTCTAAATTAAACACACCCCAAACAAATGTGTGTGCTGTTTAAAAAAAGAGATTAGAAGCACCTTACTCTGTCAGATTTTTAAAAAATGCTGTGGCTCATAATGTGTAGAAACATGCAGAGAGAGTCTATGTTTTCTGTATTGACATCTCCTTTCTGCTAATCCCTGTTCATTTGAACACAAATAAAATAGAACATATATATTTCATGGCCTTCGTTTCTGCCAGTGGCGTAGCAAGGGGGGTGGCATCACAAGTTATGGGGACAGCGGCCTCCTCCCCCCAGCTCTTACCTGCGGCCATGCAGGGGGGCAAATGCAGGATTAGTTCGCCAGCACACCTCCCCTCCCCCTGAGCTCTTACCGTCACAACGGCGGCAAAGGCCTAGCTACGCCCCTGCTGCTGGCTCAGCAGCTGGCTTTGTGATGTCCCAACTCAACTGTAATGACTTATTACAGTTGCCCAGCTGCTTCTTTTCATTATTACTTTTAACTAGAGGCATCACAACTGTAGTATGGAAATTAGAGCCAGGGAGACAGCAAGTTTCCCTGAATTGTCCTATTGTTTCACTGTTTGTTTTTGGACTTTCTAAAGTTATCCACTGGCATTATCTCGAAAACATGCTTTGAGAGGATGTCAGAGAGCACATTTCCACTAACAAATATTTGACTCTTCTTTCAGGTTTATTGTTTTGAATATATCTAGCTTACTCCCCTTTGCCTCCCTTCATATATATTTTCTGGCAAATTTACTTCTAGAAGTGGACCCTAGGCCTAACCAATAAACAATGCATTGGTTACAAACACCCTCTTGTGGTGGGTTCACCAGTCATGTGTGCTATAATATTTCTCTATTTCACTGTTCAAAAATGCCATATTGTGTACCTTCTGGAGATTCTCTGGCATAAAAGCTCCCCAGACCTGCTTTTGGTTGTATTTTATCCATGATGCATTTTACGCTTTTATTTTATGGAAATAATAACTAAAAGCCATGGTTGATTTGTACTACAGGCGAAACTGCAGATTCTCTTATGGCTCTTCGGTACTGCAAGGACCGGGGCGCTTTGACGTGCGGTGTAACAAACACTGTGGGAAGTTCAATATCGAGAGAAACAGATTGTGGAGTCCATATCAATGCAGGCCCGGAGATTGGTGTGGCAAGCACAAAGGTGTGTAAAACAATTAGAAATGCTAATAATGACAATTAATTGTGTAATATTCACAAGACCTGGCGTCATAGTAGTGAAAGTTTGCACCAGTGCAAAAAATGTCAAATCCATTTACACAGGTCTGTGTGTATTGTGTCATAGGCAGTAGAAAACAGTGTTTGCATTAACACAAAACACCAACTATACAGGTTGCATGCGATTTGTCTTTGTTTTTAGAATAAGAAATGACAAAATATTGTTATCCGCATTTAGAGTGTGAAAAAGAGGAGCAGGATTAGGCAAAATCAGTGAACTTTATTTGTGTTTTACAATTTCCTTGCCCCATTCCATGTCACACAATCAGCAAAATTGTTTAAAAAAGTTTTGCCTGAATTTTTTGCAGCAGTGTAAAGTCTCCTTTAATATGTTTGCCTATTTCAACTACAATATATTGACATGCAGTGAAATATTGCTTGCACAATAATGTAATGACAAGTAGAAATTATGTTAGAATAGTTCATTTTCCCTCTTCTACTTATGTGTACTTTGTCGATATTGTGCAAGTCGACATCTTTCTGTCTACTTTGTTGCAGGTTGATATATTTTTATTAGACATTTTGACATACATCCCCATTTCCCAGAAGACCTATCTTTGCTAGAGGTTCCTAGACTAGGGCATGTTTCAGCCATGGATGTCAAACGGTCTCCCTATACTACATAGGTGAATTTTGAAAATTCAGGCTTGCAGGAATGTAGCTGTGCTACAAATGTGTATGTATGTGTGTGCATATGTGTGTGCGTGTATGTGTGTGTGCGCGCGCATCTGCGTGTGTTTAACAGTGCCTGTCTCCAAACATGTGTCAAGTCATAGTCGTTTTATAGAGTGATGACGATCATTTATGCTTTAGAACGTCTACAGATTGTGGCTCACTGTTAACTCGAATCGACCTTTCATGTTTTTCATTGTGATTTCTTTTAGGCATACACTAGTCAGTTCGTTGCTTTAGTACTGTTTGGTCTGATGATGTCCGAGGACCGTATTTCGTTGCAGAAAAGAAGACAGGAGATTATAAATGGCTTGAAGTCCTTACCAGGTATGTTACAGCCTCATCCATGCATTGTTCAAAAAACTGATTTGCACAGTGGACATGTATCAAGGACTGCTCATGCGATACAAGCACGAAATGTACAATAATTATCTGCAGCCTATAGACACTACAAGTATACATTGGTAATTAGTGCCTAACATACAGGCAAATCTATAGATTCAGTAAAATGTCACCCGTTTACACCCATCTTCACATTGTAGGTGTTTATTTTGAATATCATACCTTAAACTCATCAGAAGGTGCTTCCTTTCTGTCATTGCATCCGAACCATAGTGGGTGGCGGTGACATCACGTGCCTTTGGTTCACTGATGATACGTCAAGAAGTCACGTTGTGTGTAATTTTGAACCCAGATATCAACACAAGAAGTGACTTAGTTTAGCCTTTCGCTCTGAGAAAATCTTTGAAAATGCATAGAAAGGAGCCACAAAAGGAGTGGAAAATGAAAATTAGCATCAAACCTTCATATCTCCTCAAAGGCAGGTAAGGGGGCTGTAAGTGTGGTATGTGTGTGCCATGACATCTTCCAATGCTATCAGTTACTTTACCAGAAGGGTTAAGTGTCCTTTTAAACAATGAAGGCTATTTTCCCTGTTAGCCTCTGATACCACTTGAATGTATTAAAGCAAGGAGCATCCCTGGAGTGCTTTATTTTTGTGATAAAGGCACCATATATATTTCAACCCCAATCTGTTGTTTTAGACCACTGATTTTAAATAAAAGTGACCTTAATTTTCTATGTACTAGCATTGTAAAGGGCATATTTACTAATGTTTGCCACAACGCAATGCAGCAAGACAACTTTCTGCGCTGCGTCAAATGGGAGGGCAGGAATGCACCATATCTACTGAGATATGGTGCATTCCTGCTCTCCCTCTGAGCTGGTGCACTTGTGGATGCCAAGTGCCAACGCATGCACCTATGCACCATGGTGCAAGAGGGCCTGCATTACAGCCAGGGACACCTTTCTGCACAAAAACAATCCTCTGAGCCTTTTTCCAAGTGTGTTGCCCTGGGAAGGTGTGCCCTTTTGAGGCATTCCCTGGTTTACTAGTGTTAGTAAATCTGGAAGTGCCCTAAAACAATGGGTGGATGCACGGAAACACCCACACTCTACCCTTGGAATACCTTCCCAGAGCAGAGTAATCCAAGGCAGCGACTTGCACTGTGTTGTGTTATTCCAAATGTACTATGCCATCCAGAGTCACGCAAGGTGGCTCTGTGCGGCTCTGCGTGGTATAGTAAATTTCACTTAAGGGCTTGTGACACAAGGACAAAACCAGCTCTTCATCAATCTGCCCCTAAGTGTCCTGCATCAGTTGTACATGCATCCGTGTTGAAAAGTCATTCTTAGAGGACTTTGCACCTCTCATTGTATTCTTCATCATACCTGAAATGCAAAATGATACCTACTTATCAAACAGGTTGATTTTATTTGTAATGAATCACTTTATGTCATAACTGAATTGATAAACAAATCATGTACAAAAACGAATTATTATTGACATACATGCATACACTTACTATTCACAAATCCCAATCTTGCAAATGTTCATTGATTCGATCTGTGGAGTTTCTAAACTGCTTTAAATTTTGTATTAGTGGCAAGTAATACCTACCTCCCTCCGTGATCTTAATATGCAGTTTATAAGTCCAATTCTTATTGCATAAGACCTGCTCATTTACCATTTCTCCTAGTTGTGTTATGTAATTAATGAATTTGTTATGCTGTGACACTATCAAATGTAGCTCCCTTTTAACAATTCAGACCCAATTACATAAATGTTCAATTAATTTCTCTGATTTTTTGGCAATAAAATAAAGTATTATGTGTTTCATAAAAGCTTACTCTTTTAAGAATTTATGTTGAATCCCTAATTATAATTCCGGCTAATGTTTTGGCAATTGCTGCTTATTATGAAATATTTATATTGATTCACACACACATTTAGTTATACTCACACATATTCACATGATGCTATGCCATGGCCTCCTTCAACTCAGCGATATTCTAATGTTGTGGTAACAGTGTGACAAAGGCATCAATGACATGCCTTGCATTCATATAACACATATTTTGTCTTTATCTTGAAGAGATGATCAAAGAAGTTCTTGCTCTGGATGAGAAGATCAATGACTTGGCACATGAGCTCTACAAACAGCGATCTCTGCTTGTGATGGGTCGGGGATACAATTATGCCACATGCTTGGAAGGTGCCTTGGTAAGACTTTGAATTTGTTATATTTTGATGTGTTTTGATAAATCCTTTATTATTTTCATTGGTATGTTTAGATTTATTGATGCTCACTGTTGAATGTCTGAAATAGAACATGCTGGCTAAGCTACAGTGATCAAAGCTGCACCTGATTATGGGACGTAAGATTTCATGCAATAGACACTATGGGGGTTGCTGCACTTCCAATAAAGTAATTCCACTCCTAAAACCTGTGGTACTATGCGGTGCTGTACGGTTTAGTGATAAATGACAGCACACGCAGGGTTTTCCATCTTTTGAACGAGGAAATTAGCTCCGGAATCAATGCTTCTAAACTTCCCTTGTTTTCCTCCAAATCCTGACCTCTTTTCCATGCACACATTTTCACCTTGTTTTTCTTAGTGACGTGTGTGCAAGTAATAATATGCAGAGTGCACTTAAAACGTAGAATGCTGATTCAATTGTAAACACATTTAGGGCTAAATCAGGATTGCGGTAAATCCCCAATGAGAATCTTAAGGTTGAAAAGACCAACTCCTTTAGGCTTTGGAAGGGAATTGGTACCAAAATACAAATTTTTGTTAAGCCGGTGTGCTTCTTTTGTGTTCACTAGGGGCTGGTGTTATAGTATTAATAAATATTCATGAGAGCATTTCTCGCAACCCAAGCTATGGATTTGGAGCAAAAACAAGTCTACATAATGTTTAGGAAACTTGCTTCACAATTATTCTCTCTAGAATGCGTGCTAATGGTAGTTGAACGCGCTTGTTAAAAGCAATATGGGATTATAAAACTCAGGCTGGGGCTTTAGTATTGAAAGAAAAAACAACTAATAACTTGATAACCAATTCTGTTTATGCTGTCTGATGTCAAATGAATACATGGGATGGGCTGAAACAGAAAAATGGTAAGAGTCACATTCTGATTCAATCGTGAAGAATTATTACATCAAATGTTTCACAATTTAAAAAATAAATTGTTTATTGTAAGTTAATGCCATCTTTCTGTTTTAGCTTAAATGTCCACATTTTTTATCATTTCCTCGCTAACCTCCTTTGCCGCAAAGCACTTCAAAATACTAGCATAGAATATGCATTGGTAAAGATGTGATTTCAGTTATATTCTTTAAATGAACAAGAAATGTAAATGTTCTAAAATTGTCTTTATATTTATTTCATGTTGGTTTGACTAAACTTTTATTTTGTACAATTACTTTCTAGAAAATTAAAGAGATCACTTACATGCACTCTGAAGGTATTCTAGCAGGCGAACTCAAGCATGGGCCGCTAGCCCTGATAGACAAGCAAATGCCCGTGATCATGATCATTATGAAGGATCCGTGTTTCACAAAATGCCAGAATGCACTCCAGCAGGTTACTGCCCGCCAGGTGAGAGAATTGGAAGTAGTTTACAGACATACACAATATTTGGTGATGTTTTAAATCCAGTGTTGTATGTTATGGACTATACAGGTTATAAATATTAGGCTGTTGTTACAGGACTCAACTCCTAATATTTGGAAATACATGCTTCATAGGTGTGTCTATTGCACAAAAACACACTCTTAGTCCTTCCTTTTATGGGGAGGATTTTTCCCCTGAAGCCACTCCTTTTCTCTTTCATTTTCCAGAAACACTCGTACCCTTGGCTTATGAAATAGCAATTCAGCATGTTTAACCGCGGTCTGAAAGTACCTGCAAAATGCTTGAGGACATCCACCAACTTATGTGTTTGTGAGCGTTCAATAGACTTTGACTACCTCTGATATCTGCTTTTGTGTCCCTACTGTGCTGCCAGTTTAGGTGTGACAAGGAAAGACAATGGTTTCAGCAGTGAAACAGATGCCTGGCCAGTGGCAGGGAATGTGGTGTTCATTCAATCCGTTTCCCTCCCAGTGGTCAATATTTATTTGTGCCACCGGCTTCCTTGTCAGCATGCTACAGTTTGTCACCTTGATGAATTACAGTGTTGAACGATGACAGTGAGTGGCAGCAATCATCTGTCCCTCTTGAGACATTGTTTCAGGCTGCATTTTCTTGAGACGGTTAAACGCTTTGGGCCTTGTAACCCCTTTTGCGGTCCTCCAGCGGCACCGCCACTGCAGCGTCCACTGGAGGACCGCCAAAGCCGTGGTGCGCCAGCCCGCTGGAATAGGAGTTTAATCTTGATTGGGCGGACGGTTCTGCAGCAGTCTCACAGCAGTGGGCTGTTAGCCTCATAGAAGAGCCTAAAATACAGCCTGCCGCTGTGACGGTGCCTGTAACACCTTCCTGCACGGTGTAGCATTCATGCCACACCATGCAGGAACAGGGATGCAATTCCAGAGGGGCACAACCTGTACCCCCGTGCATGCACCCCCATGCCCAGGAGTGTCACAGGGACCCTGCTATGGACCCCTTAATCACCTTTCCACCACCCTTTTCATGCCTAGCTCACCACCCTGAAATGGACGGTGGAGAGGATACTCAGAATATGTTCGGCAGACACATAAAAACATTGCCTTTTAATGGGGTTGATCACTCAGTATCCCCTGTTGATCCTGCAGGATTCCAGAGCTCTTTCTATGATTTTGAGGCATGTCTTCATGAATCTGTGTGTTACCAGCTCGCATCCCACCGTTCTGTGAAGAGTTCGGGCCCAGCAGTGATCAACTGTAATAATTTAGGACATATGAGACAGGCTAGAATTCACTTACCACTTTTCCAATGGTAGTTGTTTGTGCTTGTTTCTGTTCGGGTCTAAAATATGACTTGGTGCTTCTTTGACATGCGGGCCATTTGGGGGCACTGGCTCAGAGACTATGATCTCTTGGGTTGTGGTTCATGGGTGTCAGGCCTTTATAGATATATGTGTATATATATATATATATATATATATATATATATATATATATATATATTGGAATTACATGGTAAAGTCTAATGCTTAATATTCCTCCAACCGAATCGAGCAGAAACTACTGTATTTTGCACTATGATGCCCTGTTCAACTGTAGACAGCTATTGTGGCATACGTAACAGTGGGAGTTGGAGGCCATCCTTGCTTTAGTCACTGAGAGGTTTTGAGTGGACATGTTGGAGAGTGGTCGAACTTCAAGGCAGGAAGCTGGTTTCCTTAAAGTGAGGTTAGGTACACTCTAAGGACTAAACTTTGTTTTTTTAATTCTGTCATGCAACACGTATGTGCAAAGTCAACCTTTTTTGTGGCATGCATCTGTGCAGCATTAACGTACCCAGTTTTTCTTTGTAATACCCTGATTTCTTACCTCCTGCCTATCCAGGGACAAGAATTTTAATTTTTGTGTTTTCTCTGTGAAATTGACACATCTCAGTGTTATTGTGGTCTTGTACCTCGATGAACTATTTAATATGTCCTTATACCAATTACATCTCAAGACAATTACACTTTACCTTCTTGAATGGCAGAAATATGTCCCTGTAAAGCTTTAAGTTTGTCACCAATCATCACATGGCTAACCTTAAGATAAGGGGGATTTAAGAGATAACAGTAAGCTACCTATCACCTTCAAAGGACAGTTGTTGTGTTTTTTAGGCAACTTTGTAAGAATGGGTGTGGAGTGGTGAGTGGAATTGAGTGTGCTTTGTCTTACCCACTGTTACTTAAAGCATTGTATTGCAAGGGCTTACTTTCCCTGATGAGGCATTGAAGTGCTTTGCAGCGAGAAGCACACTACTCTGGAATAGTGTTAATGGTTAATCCAGTGAGTATTTTTATACGTTTTTTTGGGAGGATTAGTGGGGCTGTATGTGAGTGACTGCAAGTCATTAATTATCCGATTTAGAGTTTGGCATATGGGTTACTCCATCACAAATGTGCCGAATATCCTGTCCATCATATTACAAGTGCCATTGGATATGAGGAACTTGTGATATGGCATACAGGATATCCGTCACATTTGTGATGGAGTAACCAGTCCACCCAATTTTAAATTAAGCCCTAAGTATTGTTTGATTGCGGAGTTATGGTGTCAAAGACAGCGGGGTTGTAATATATCAAAAGAGCGTTGGACAAATGGACTATGGACAAATAGAAGCACTGCATAGATCATTAAATCAGACCAAAAAACAATTTTCTTGCAGGGGCGCCCAATAATCCTGTGCTCCAAAGAAGATAATGAAAGTTGCAAACTGGCGTACAAAACCATCGAGCTCCCCCAGACGGTGGACTGCCTGCAGGGAATCCTCAGCGTCATCCCTCTGCAGTTACTCTCATTCCATTTGGCTGTTCTCAGAGGATTTGATGTAAGTTGAATTGCAAATGTTCCATGTTGAAATCATCTTGATATATATCCTGGATAATCGAAAAACAATTATTGGGAGAAGTAGTCTGTTTTCAGTAACATATAAATTGTATGGTTTCGACTGCACATATCCTAAGAATTCCTATGGCGAACAAGCATGTTTGTATGCTTCTCTCTCTTATTGTCTTGGAAGCCAATTTGCTCCTCATTTTGTTTTGTTTTTGCCAAAACGTGTTGTGACTCTGCTACTATTTTTAATTAGAACCTGTTACCTCAATATGTATTTGCTAAATATTCTACTGTGTGCTAGAATCTTCAGGGCATCACCGTTCTCAGCCCCATTCCCAATGTTCTGCTAATGTCTCTGATGAGCAACATAGCAATAATCAATCACACACAGACACTTTGGGGCCGATTTAAAAAAGCCATTTTTTGAGCATTTAAAGTAGTGCCCCTGCAGTAGTCTTTTATGTACACTTACATTCCCCCACAGCACCTGAAATGGGAATATTCAGGAACTATCCATATGTTATCCAAACAAATGAAAACAACTGTGCTCGCTTTGCATTTTATAGGGAGTTGGATGTCTTGGGTCCAGTTGACAAAGTCACATAACGGTACATAGGGCAATAGGGCACAAAATAAAATGTTTAATGTTGTGAATGTTTCTGGGTTTGTGGTCCATTCGGTTTCGAGCCAGTATGACTCACCTGCTGATTACTTTGTCAGGCCCAGATACGAACAGCACTGAATGACCACACGGCATTCTGCCTTCAGTGAAAGTCTTTGCATCAATAGTCATCCTGGCTAGCTTAAAGCTCTTGCTTGGATGGACTTACATTTACAGGAACTTGCCACTGAAAGTGGCACACATATATATGATGCTTCATGGGCTAGTTTTGAAGTTTTCTGGTGCCAGAGCCTACTGCTCTAGCTAGTTTCTTGGCAGGTATATCCAGTTGCTGATGGATGGAAGGAGACAGTAGGTGTGACTCATCACTGACTGAGCCTGCATGAGTCAGCGAACTTGAGGCAGCTGCAAAGACCTGCACATTTTTGTTGTTGGTGCTGCAACCTCGGCTTACTGGTTCTCCTCCTTTCCTAATCCATCTTGCACCCTTCTAAGAGGTCAGGGTGGCAGAGCAAATGGCAGGTCGCATCATATTAAGACCATCAGCACTTGAAACCCTGCAGCATCGCTTGAGAGTGAGTGACTCACAATGCTTCACTGCTGGTCGGAGTTTAGAAATGGAGGGCTATAACAAAACAAAGAAATAGTGATACGTTGACTGCCTTCGGGAAAGGAGACAAACCCCAGTTCTGAAAGCCAGGGAGCAGATATTATCTGCTCTAAATGCACCCTGTTGTCATCTATCATTCTCCTATGCCCAAAACAACCTTTTTCTGTATCTGGTGAACTACTTAAACAAATTTGATGATTTTATTCAAGCAGCGGCACTAATTTTTTTTGGGGGGTTATACCGCGCAAACTCAACCCGAAGGTATCAGAGCACTTTGCATGAGAACCAGTTGCGTTACAGACGGACACATTCATTTTGTTATTCACAGGGAGATTAAGTGATTTGCCCAGAATCACAGGATGTTAAGTGTCCCTGTCGAGAGTCAAACCCCGTTCCCCATCTTAGAGGTTGACCGCTCTAGCAGTTAGGCCACATCCTCTCCCTTCACTATGAGTTCATTTATAGTGCAGTGGAGGACTGCGTTGTCCACTTGTTAACTTTCACAGTCACTATCTACGCCCTAAATTCACACAAAGCATTGACTGGTTTAGTCTCTTGTGTGCTTTATTATAAAAATGTATCTCAAGGAATTACTCACTCACTCAGCGGCGGCTGGTGACTTTCCAAAGTGGTGAGGCACGAAAAACTGGTTTACGAACGATGGATTTGAGGTGATTGGGGTTCATTCTGTTTAAAGGTACTTTTCATTCAAATAGAATGTGCTCCAATCACCTCTGCAATGCAAATTTAATATTTAATATTGCAGCATATTGAAAGTACTGCTGGAAAGTAAACAAACCAGTGCTTAATTTGAGCCGGTGCTTTCCGGTGCTCAGCATCGGCACCTAATCCTCGGCACCAGTGCTTACAGCACCAGTTAAGGACACACTTACTTAGAACGCCCATGATTTTCCCCAGACTCACAGGATGTTGAGCCACGCTGACACTCGAACCGGATTCTCTAGCTCCGAAATCGATAGCTCTACCCATTAGGCCAAGTCCTCTCCAGGTTAATAATTGCCGGGGCTCAAGTTAGGAGGCAGTTTGCACCAGCACATTTCTCCTGTTAGCGCTGAGGAGAGCCCCAGCACTTTTTATTTTACAAATTAACCACTGAAACAAACATAACAATAAACTTATCTTTATCTTGAGTAGACGTGTTCCTCCTGCTTCGCGCTCCCTGGCAAAGATGTACATGCTGAGAAATCCCAGCCAATCCACGCACTGCTGTCATACTATATTTAATACCAAACAGCAGAAAAGCAGTGCGAGGATTGGCTGGGTCCGGGAAGCAAAACGCTCCATCGGAGACCGATGGGACTGTGTCTCTGCTCTTTCATCTTCCACGCAATGTTGATTAAGGAAGCCTGAACTGTGCATGTCAGGCTGGTCATATGAAAAGCACTGGCCAATCTGACATGCGCAGTTCACTTAACACAGCTTCCCATTTAATCGTCGCCAGGAGAAAGAGCTCCTCAGCCCCACCCTAAAGCAACAAATGAATGGGTGCAAGGAGTCCGTCTGGGGTGTAGTGGCTTGCAGTAGGGGGTCAACGCCCCTGCACTCACTCACCCCTCACTCTCTCACCCTTTCATGCAACTCAAGTTCTAATCTCAGAAGCAAGCAAGAGCTGCAAATAAGGATCCCGTTTTTATGTCCCACTGATCCCGTGTTGCTGCGTGACAGATATTGGCTATTGGTTTCAATTGGCTCATAGGCAGAAAACACAGTTCAAACAATATACAGCACTCATGTGTGCACTAAACACACATCTTTCAGCTTGACCTGGACTGACCAGGTCAATAACAAATATTACATTGATGAGCTCTGAAGTGTTACCCCTCAGTAAAGCTTCTTTTTGTTTCAAGTTGCTCATACACAATTCGCCATCTTGACACTGCACAATCTACTGGTAGCCACAAAGTGTGCAACATTCCCACACCACAAGAGTGGGTAGGTCGTTTGGTGGTCTGACAGCCACCTCCAAACTGTCCATGTACACAAAACCTGCCACTGATAGCAGTCCAATTGAAAAGTACATTTAGGACCAGATTAATTGTCCATCCTCTGCAGAAGTTGCCTCAATTATTCAACCTCTACATTTGCCTTATGGCGAAAATGCATGCTTAGCAAAAGTGCCTTTAGCTCAGTCAAACTCAAACTTAGCAACCATAATAAGTGAATCTATAGTTGAAATATTGGACAATCATCTGAGGTCATGCTATCTTACTAAATGTTAATGGTCTATATTATTGAATTATATATATTCTTTTGAAATGCAAACACATGGATATGACGTTTGTACAATGACTATATAACACTCCTCGGGCTTATAACACTCTTTTCTTGTTCTAGGTTGACTTTCCAAGAAATCTGGCCAAATCTGTGACAGTGGAATAGCTTCTTCTTTCAATATTCCCGAAGACGTGTCAGCCCTTCTTTTGAATTGTGAATTATTTTGGACAGTTCAAATAATTTGTGCTCAAAAGAAATTTGTAAACTAAGGCGAAGGATTTCAATATTTTTATATTTTTTATATACCGTAGCCTGGTGATATGGGAGGCCCGAGTGCTATGCCTTTACCTAGAATGCTTTTACCAAAGCCATTTGTGGTTTGAGTACTCATATCGACCAAAAAGAAGGAAAAAAATGTTTACATATGCTGTGTAGATTTTTCTCTTCTACTACTGTGCAATACATATATAGATATATATTTATGTATACATATTTAGACTCTGTTTAGAGAAACTGTGAACATCTTACTAGTAAAAATTTGTAACAACTATTCTAAAAGTATTTATGACAACAATTGTACAGAAAAAGTGTTTAAATTATTTTGTAAATTGCTACCTGTCTATGATATCTATCAGTGCAATGTCAAAAGTTACACCAGGGAAATATTTTCAGTGCGTTCCCCGCTTCAAAGCCTATGATGACCCGTGCCAATATATATTCGGAGCTCACTCATGCTGTTAGTGTTAGGCAAGAGACAAAATGAAACTTCAGTGGCCACTGTCTCCAATAAAAGGCACTATCTATCGCCCCGTACCAGCTGTAGGCAATTTTTTACCCAGACTCCAATCTAGATGCAGAGTTGGAAAAGACGCTGGATGTCTATTGTCCTATCACAGTTCTTTTATTTTATTCTTCCATTGCACCCAGGTCGGACCTCCCTATAGGGCAGTCAGGCAGTGCCCGATGGGATGGTCTGACAGGTCAATGTGTAGGCTGGTTTTTCAGCATTTAGCGGGCCTTGTTTATGGCCGGGTGGGCCGGTGTTTGCTGTTGATTTCCCTGATATTAATACAAACATTGCCCGCAGCAAACGCAAATGCCTGTCATACCTTGCAAAATACTTGTACAGTGTGTCTTTACAAGCTCAAAACTGGCCCGATACGCAGACATGGGCCACCTTTTTTTAGCTATCCGGTTCGCTATCGTCGGCCCCTTTTACTTTGGTGCCCAGGCCTATTGATGTCCCAGTCCGACCCCGGTTGCACCTCAACTGCCTTATATGTCAAAGGCCTCCACCGTCTGCCTAATATGTATTGATGCTTCTCTTTCATACCAGGAGAAATCTGAACCCGTATAATGGATTCTAGACTTGGAGGCTGATGCATCAGCAAGAATCAAGATGTGGGACAAAATAAGTTAAGTTTTGTGAGAAACAGCACGCCCAGAGATGCTCGTAATGAGCATAATGTAATACTGAGCCAGGTGAAAATGGGAGGTTGATCGCGTGCAGCATCAGTCAGCTTTGCAGGAAAACACATTTTGCACCAACTGGAAAGGAGTTTGCATGAATGCTTGTACAGGGGTTTGTAACTCATAAGGAGTATGAACAAGGTTGTAAGTTACGGAAAAAATATCCCTTATGTCAGATTGTGTATTCAGTGTGGAAACAACAATGCACATTATTTTTTCTCATTTTTCTATGTATGCAAATCTTTGACATGTGCCTTGAAGTAAGTAAACCAGAGATCCAGATTCTCCATAATGCAGTAATATATGAAAAAACAACACTCCACGTTCTAGTGCTGCCACATCACATCCGGTGCGCTTAACGAATGAAGGATTTTTGTATAACTTGAAAAAACAAATACATTCCAGAGAGCAAAGGCGGGTGTAAACCCTAACACCAAAGATGTGTACTTTGGTAATATGTTCTACAATGAAGTAATGTTGCATGAGTAAATTATATTTAAGAAACATTTTGTGACTGTTTAATTTAAATTATAATCGCACTTGGTATAAATAAATTCCATTTCAGAAATGTTCAGTGAGCATTTGATTTCGTTTATAAAAGTCCCTGGATCAAACAAAAGAGCCCAAATGACCCAGCTTCAGGTGATGTATGGCCTTGTATATCGATCTGGAAGAGCTGTGCTTGCAAAACCATATCTTTCAGGCCTTTGCATAATTTTCACAAGTTATCATGGACCTAAATAGCTGTACCCCGTGTTATTGTTGCAATGTAGCTTGCTTAGGTTGTCCTATGTATAAGGAAAGGGCATGATGTAGTGTCTTGACATGTTAAGAAGTGATCTTCTGCTTAAGTGATTCCAGACTTATGTTTGTGAAGACTGCATCTCCTACAGCACTTACCTACGAGGGTCCCTATAATGCATAGAGCTCAGAGGCACACAGGGTTGTGTGTGCCCACTCTTTGCACCTCCGAGCACAGAAGGGGCAACAGATGCTTGGGCGACCCCTTCTGTAATACTGGTAGAGCTGGGACACTATTAGAGCCGGTGGTAGCTTGAGAGGTCATCCCTCAATTGCACAGGGGATTGGCCCCATGTAAATGAAGGTATCACTTTATCTCTACACCCAATTACGGATGCGTGCACAGAGGCAAACAGACATTTAGAAGGTACACTGACAGTGCACCACAAAGAGGTGGCACACGGTCAGTGCAGCCCCTGACGGCAACCCTATGGAGGGAGAAAATGGGGTCCCAATAGCCCCCATACATCTTCTTGCAGGCAAGTACAGTCACTCACTGCACCTGCCTGTGGGAGATCTGCCCCTCTTTGATGTACAGACAGCTGCCACCTTCACTGTGAAATACGGAGTGGATTGTAAGTAGTTGCTTCATTTTTTCCTGAATGCCCTGCCCCCAAGTGGTTACACAATAACGTCTTGTAACCAACCACAAGCCATGTTACAAAAATATTGCTTGATGAAAAAAATTGAGGCTTTCTAGCCCTACAGCTCAAAACTATGTATTTTTTGCATAGGTTAAAAATGCTTCTGATTACAGGATGACTGGTCCATAATAGCGAATGAAAAGAAGACTATGTTGAATATTTCAGTCAATGGTATTTCCCATACGACGGAGTTTATATAATTTGCACATGTGAATGCGCCAATGAAGGAACATCCACAGGGGCAAAATAACTGGCTAAGCAAGTTGCTGTATGTGTGCTAACCTTTCACCTCCAAGGAAGGTGTGGGACTTTCGGATAAGTTAAGCTGGTCACAGCAGCGCTATAGGAAACCAACCCCTGATGGGGGCATGGCCACTTCAAAAGTCAAGATGGGTGGGCCCGATTCACAGAACTAACTTAAGACAAAATCCTAAACTTACTACCATTTTGGTATTCACAGAAGACACTTACTCATTTTGGTATTCACAGAAGGCACTTACTCATTTCGGTATTCACAAAAGTTAGGAGTCCTAACTCTAGGACTCCTAAATGTCTTCTGTGAATACCGAAAGTCTTAAAGTTAGGATTTTTCTCAGTGTGGGAGTAGTAAAGTTAGGACTCCTAACTTTAGGACTCCTAAATGCCTTCTGTGAATACCGAAAGCCTTAAAGTTAGGATTTTTCTCACTTTAGGAGTCCTAAATTTAGGAGGCCAAACTTTACTACTCTTAAACTGAGAAAAATCCTAACTTTAAGACTTTCGGTATTCACAGAAGGCATTTAGGAGTCCTAAAGTTAGGAGTCCTAACTTTACTACTCCTAAACTGGGAAAAATCACTGAGTTCTTGTAGTTGAAGTGAAAACAATTCTTGGCTCACTAACCTCATGCGAGTTTTTAGAATGGTCTTCCAGTTTGCTTTTGAATCAAAAGGCTTGAACCATTCCCTAAAGGAATGTGGGCCGGCATCTGTTTTTCAGCAAGAAGACTAAAAACGTGCTGGCTCTACTAACTCAGGCAGTAATCCTACTCATGTAAAAAGCACTGCAAACAGTTCTTATACAATTATCTGTAGTATATTGATGGTAAAAGAAGGTTTTAAATGGACAGGCAAAGAACACGAAGGCAAAAATGAGGTGATAATCAAACCACATACCAAAAGCATAAACAGAGGTTGGAGTAGGATGTTGATCAGTTGAAGCTTTCATAGCTTCCTTTGTATTTTGTAGATCATGGTGTTTGGACAAAATATTGATTTAAAAATATGGGAAATTAAATCTATCGCAATAAACAAATACCTTTGACAAGAATATAGGGGCATATTTAACAAAAATTCAGCCGGCACAGGAAGTTACCTTGGTGCACTGTTTGAAAGGAAATGGGAAGGAATGTTCTGTACGGCACATTCCTGTCTTTTCCCAACGCTGGTGCACAATGTGCTGCCTAGCACCATTGCATGTACCTTTGCAGCATAGTGCAAGGCTGCCTGTGTTGAAACACAGGATTGTTTTTGTGCAGGAAGGGACACCATCCTGCACAAAAACAATTCCCTGTGGCATTTTCCTCTTTCTATGTGTGCTGCAGAATGCAGAACACAGCACACATATAGAAAAAGGATGCAACACGGAGAAATACTTTCTTTCTCCTTGTTAAGCCTTCCCTGGGAAGGCAAAGCATTCTGACGCATTCCCAGGTCTACCAGTATTGGTAAATCTGGAAATGCTTCAGAATCCATGGGTGGATGTGTGGGAACACCCATGCTTCACACATGGAACGTCTTACCTGGACAGAGTAGCCCATTGCAGTGATGTGCTCTGCGTTACTCTGAATTTATCAAGCCACTCAGGGCCATACAAGGTGGCCCTTTAAAATTACTATTAAACATTGCTCATAACATTTAAAGTCACCACTTAAATTTTGCATGACAGTTCATGTTCAATTTAGTAAAAAAAAAGCTTCCTCTATCACATTCAAGCCTAAATAAAAGATTCCCCTTTCAAGTTAGCAGTCCCCCAAGCAAAAGCTCATTGGCTCGAGCTTTTTCTCTTTGTGATCATTAACTGCGCAGTCGCGCCACCATGCCGTTTTTAGAGCCCTCCCTCATTAATCCTGCAAAACCGGTAGACCCCTCACTTTGATGGCCCCAAAATGGCAGTCGTTATATATATATTTTTTTTTTCACTGAAAAAAACATAGGTTTCAGGGACATTATAGTTAGAAATTAGCGTTTAAAAAACCTTAGAAATTCACTGAAAAAAAACACAGGTTTCTGGGACGTTATAGTTCATTGGACATTTCACTCGTACAAAAACAGAGAAATTTGCCGTTATAGTTAGTTCAGCTAACTATAACTCACGCCCCTGCAAAGCACTGCTGATGATGTCACATATTACATCAGTCATGACATGGTCAGTGACATCACTGATTACATCACTGATGACATCTCAAATGACATCACTGATGACATCATCCAGTGACTGTGTGTTTAAATTTGTTTTATATATATGCCAAGGTGTATTGAAGAATGGGTGTATAAGTGTCTGGATGGATGATTTGGTAGATGCGTGACTGACTGTATAAGTGAGTGATTAAATGTGTCTTACTGAATGCATGGGTTAGTGACTGATACAGACATTCACACAGTTTAATTTGTCAGTTGGTGTGTAAGCAGTTGCATGAGTTGGTGAGTAGCTAAATGAGGATCTATATGGGTTATTGATTGGTTGTCTGAGTATCTGTATGGGTGCCTGAGTGTCTGTGTGGGTGGGTGGGGGGGCGTGTGACTCTGTGCACAGATGTGTGAGTGGATGATTCACTGGGTGTATGGGTTCAAGAGTGCATCTGTGAAGGGCTGTATGGGTGGGTGAGTATGGGTATGAGTGTGTTGGTGAGACAATGGATGCCTCAGTGGTACATGTGTGAGTAACTGCATATGTGAAAGGCAGTATATGTGAGTGTTGGAGTGTATAAATGACTATATGTGAGAGTGAGTGATTGTGAGAGTGGCTGTATGGATCAGTGTGTGCTTGTATTAGTTATTGTATAAGAGTGTAAGTATGTGTTAGTAAATGTTTGAATAAGTGAGGTGGTGTGTTTATAACTGTATAGGTGAGTAAATGGGAGTATGATTGATTCTTTGCATGACTGACTAGGTGTGCGAGTAACTCTATGGATGAGTGGCGGTGTGTGAGTGTCTGTATAGATATGTGAGTGCATATGATAATGCCGTATTGATGGTTGACTGCATGTTTGAGTGACTGTATGGGTGAATGAGTGGATGTGTGTATAGACCTAGGAATTAGTGAGTGGGTATGCACTAACTGGTATTGGTGTGTCTATGGTTTCGAAAATGGTAGTCTGTATTTTAGAGTGGGAGTATCAAAGGTTATATTAGGGTATGAGGAGGTGCATCAGATTATCACATGGATGATGTCATCAGTGATGTCATCAGTGAAGGCACTGACCATGTCATGAATGATGTAATATGTGACGATTTCAGCAGTGCATTGCAGGGGCGCAAGTTATAGTTAGCTGAACTAACTATAACGGCCACATTTCTCTGGTTTTGCATGAGTGAAAAGTCCTACTAACTATAACATCCCAGAAACCTGTGATTTTTTCAGTGAATTTCTAAGGTATTTTTAAATGCTAATTTCTAACTATAGCATCACTGAAACCTACGGTTTCTATAGTGAATTTCAAAGGTTTTTTAAATCCTAATTTCTAACTATACCTAAAAAGGTAGGACATGTGAAGAAAGAAGAAGAAAAGCGCACAAAGAAGCAAGACAAATGCAGAAAGAGGCAACAGAAGTCCAGGAAGATGGAGAAAAGTGCAGGAAGAAGCAAGAGATGTGCAGAAGGAACCGACAGAGGAGCAGAAAAACCTCCCGTGCCCCCAATTTTTTGCTGACGGGTACTGGTGGTAACTGACTCTGACTAACCAGGCCTAGAGCCAGTGCTATGCTAAAAGAAACTTAGAATACAGTGAAAACACCTACATACACTAGGGAACACTATGCGTTGGGCTATCCCTGTGATTAGCATGACCTCCTCTGTATTTGCCATGAGTTAGTGCCTGGGTCATTGCATGAGTTCATGAGTAGTGACTGGATGATTAGAGAGCTACAAGGAGAGTGCATGGTGATTTTATAGGTGGTGGTGACTGGGTGATTGGAGGAGTGCATAAGCAGTGACAGGGAGATGGCGGCACTGCATGGGTAGTGCTCAGGTAATTGTAGCAGTGCATGTGTTAGTGCCTGGGTCATTGCATGAGTACATGGGTACTGACTGGATGATTAGAGTACTGCCAGGAGAGTGCATGGTGATTTTATAACTGCTTTGGTTTGGGCAGAGTGATTGGATAAGTACATGATGCTGGATGGGTGATTGGAGGAGTGCATGGGTAGTGACAGAAGGATTCATGGAGTGCATGGATACTACCTGGGTAATTGGAGAAGTGAATCAGTAGTGTGTAGGTGGTTAGAGGTCTGCATGGGTAGTGCTCAGGGGATTGTAGCAGTGCATGAGTTAGTGCCTAGGTCATTGCATGAGTGCATGAGTAGTGACAGGATGATTAGAGTGCTGCAAAGAGAGTGTATGGTGAATCTATAGGTGCTTGGGTTTTGGCAGAGTGATTGGATAAGTACATGAGTACTGACTGGATGATGAGAGTACTGCAAGGAGAGAGCATGGTGAATTTATAAGTGCTTGGATTTTGGCAGTGTGATTGGATAAGTACATGCTGCTGACTGGGTGATTGGAGGAGTGCATAGGCAGTGACAGGGAGATGGCTGGACTGCATGGGTAGTGCTCAGAGGATTGTAGCAGTTCATGTGTTAGTGCCTTGGTCATTGCATGAGTACATGGGTACTGACTGGATAATTAGAGTACTGCAAGGAGAGTGCATGGTGAATTCATAACTGCTTGGGGTTTGGTGGAGTGATTGGATAAGTTCATGATACTGGATGGGTGATTGGAGGAGTGCAAGGAGATGGCTGGTCTGCATGAGTAGTGTTCAGGTAATTGTGGCAGTGCATGTGTTAGTGCCTGGGTTATTGCACGAGTACATGGGTAGTGACTGGATGATTAGAGTGCTGCAAGGACAGTGCATGGCGATTTTATAACTGCTTGGGTTTTGGCACAGTGATTGGATAAGTACATGATGCTGGATGGGTGATTGGAGGAGTGCATGGGTAGTGACAAAAGGATTCCTGGAGTGCATTGGGTACTACCTTGGTAATTGGAGGAGTGAATCAGTAGTGTGTAGGTGGTTAGAGGTCTGCATGGGAAGTGCTCTGGGGATTGTAGCAGTGCATGTGTTAGTGCCTGGGCCATTTCATGAGTACATGGGTAGTGACTGGATGATTGGAGTTCTGCAAGAACAGTGCATGGTGATTTTATAACTGCTTGAGTTTTTGCGGAGTTATTGGATAAGTACATGGTGCTGGCTGGGTGATTGGAGGAGTGCAAGGGTAGTGACAAGCACATGGCTGGAATGTATCAGTAGTGATTAGGGGATTGTAGCAGTGCATGTGTTAGTGCCTGGGCCATTGCATGAGTACATGGGTAGTGACTGGATGATCAGAGTGCTGCAAGGACTGTGCATGGTGATATTATAACTGCTTGGGTTTTGGCGGAGTGATTGGATAAGTACATAGTGCTGGCTGGGAGATTGGAGGAGTGCATGGGTAGTGACAGAGGGATTTCTGGAGTGCACAGGTACTACCTGGGTAATTGGAGAAGTGAATCAGTAGTGTGTAGGTGGTTAGAGGTCTGCATGGGAAGTGCTCAGGAGATTGTAGCAGTGCATGTGTTAGTGCCTGGGTCATTGCATGAGTACATGGGTACTGACTGGATGATTAGAGTACTGCAAGGAGAGTGCATGGTGAATTTATAAGTGCTTGGATTTTGGCAGAGTGATTGGATAAGTACATGGTGCTGGCTGGGTGATTGGAGGAGTGGATGCGTAGTGAAAGGGAGATGGCTGGACTGCATGGGTAATGCTCAGGGGATTGTAGCAGTGCATGAGTTAGTGCCTGGGTCATTGCCTGAGTACATGGGTAGTGGCTGGATGATTAGAGTGCTGCAAGGAGAGTGCATGGTGATTTTGTAACTGCTTGGGTTTTGGCGGAGTGATCGGATAAGTACATAGTGCTGGCTGGGAGATTGGAGGAGTGCATGGGTAGTGACAGAAGGATTTCTGGAGTGCATGGGTACTACATGGGTAATTAGAGCGTGAATCAGTAGTGTGTAGGTGGTTAGAGGTCTGCATGGGAAGTGCTCAGGGGATTGTAGCAGTGCAGGTGTTAGTGCTTGGGCCATTTCATGAGTACATGGGTAGTGGCTGGATGATTAGAGTGCTGCAAGGAGAGTGCATGGTGATTTTATAACTGCTTGGGTTTTGGCGGAGTGATTGGATAAGTACATAGTGCTGGCTGGGAGATTGGAGGAGTGCATGGGTAGTGACAGAAGGATTTCTGGAGTGCATGGGTACTACCTGGGTAATTAGAGTGTGAATCAGTAGTGTGTAGGTGGTTAGAGGTCTGCATGGGAAGTGCTCAGGGGATTGTAGCAGTGCATGTGTTAGTGCCTGGGCCATTTCATGAGTACATGGGTAGTGACTGGATGATTGGAGTTCTGCAAGAACAGTGCATGGTGATTTTATAACTGCTTGGGTTTTGGCAGAGTGATTGGATAAGTACATGGTGGTGAATGGGTGATTGAAGGAATGCATAGGCAGTGACAGGGAAATGGCTGGATTGTATGGGTAGTGCTCAGGGGATTGTAGCTTTGCATGTGTTAATGCCTGGGTCATTGCATGAGTGCATGGATAGTGACTGGATGATCAGAGTGCTGCAAGGAGAGTGCATGGTGAATTTTTAAGCACTTGGGTTTTGGCAGAGTGACTAGATAAGTACATACATGTCACATCAGACCCGCCCCTTCCCTTCACCACTGTGCAAACGCCCCCCGGCGGGTTTTAAGTTGGGGGATTAATTCTACTTGAATCCTGAGGGTCCCTGGGGGCCAACTAACCCACCAGGTACCTCCAGTAAGCACCACAGAGCTGCATTGCAGAGAGGTGGTCCGAGGCCACGCCCCTTTTCACACCTCTCTGCAATGCAACTCTGTGGCGCTTACTGGATGTACCTGACAGGCTAGTTGGCCCCCAGGGACCCTTAGGATTCAAGGAGACTTAATCCCCCAACTTAAAATGCGCCACAAGGTGCATTTGCACACTTGTCACATCATGCCACGCCACCTCCCTGCACCACTGTGCAAACGCACCCCCTGGTGCATTGTAAATTGGGGGATTAAGTCCCATTGAGTCCTGAGGGTCCCTGGGGGCCAACTAGCCCACCAGCTACCTCCAGTAAGCACCACAGAGCTGCGTTGCAGAGTGGTATAAAAAGGGGGCGTGGCCTTGGACCACCTCTCTGCAACACAGCTCCCTGGTGCTTACTGGGGGTACCTGGTGGGCTAGTTGGCCCCCAGGGACCCTCAGGATTCAAGGGAACGTAATACCCCAACTTAAAAAGCACCACAGGGTGTGTTTGCACACTTGTCACATCAGGCCACGCCCCCTCCCTGCACCACTGTACAAAGGCACCCTGTGGTGCATTGTAAATTGGGGGATTAAGTCCCCTTGAGTCCTGAGGGTCCCTGGGGGCCAACTAGCCCACCTGCTACCTCCAGTAAGCACCACAGAGCTGCTTTGCAGTGTGGTATAAAAAGGGGGCGTGGCCTTGGACCACCTCTTTGCAACAGCTCCACGGCACTTACTGGAGGTACCTGGTGGGCTAGTTGGCCCCTAGGGACCCTCAGGATTCAAGGGGACTTAATCCCCCAACTTAAAATGAACCACAGGGCTCATTTGTACATTTGTCACATCAGGCCACGTCCCCTCCCTGCACCACTGTGCAAACGCGCCCCCTGGTGCGTTGTAAATTGGGGGATTAAATGCCCTTGAGTCCTGAGGGTTCCTGGGGAAAAACTAGCCCACCAGCTACCTCCAGTAAGCACCACAGAGCTGCATTACAGAGAGGTGTAAAAAGGGGTGTGGCCTCAGACCACCTCTCTGCAAGGCAGCCCTGTGGCACTTACTGGAGGTACCTGGTGGGCTAGTTGGCCCCCAGGGACCCTCAGGATTCAAGGGAACTTAATACCCCAACTTAAAATGAACCACAGGGTGTGTTTGCACACTTGTCACATCAGGCCACGCCCCCTCCCTGCACCGCTGTGCAAACACACCCCGTGGTGCATTGTAAATTGGGGGATTAAGCCCCCTTTAGTCCTGAGGGTCCCTGGGGGCCAACTAGTCCACCTGCTACCTCCAGTAAGTTCCACAGAGCTACGTTGCAGAGTGGTGTAAAAATGGGGCGTGGCCTTGGACCACCTCTCTGCAACAGCTCCACGGCACTTACTGGAGGTACCTGGGGGACTAGTTGGCCCCCTGGGACCCTCAGGATTCAAGGGGACTTAATCCCCCAACTTAAAACGCACCACAGGGCGCATTTGCACACTTGTCACATCAGGCCTCGTCCCCTCCCTGCACCACTGTGCAAATGCGCCCCCTGGTGTGTTGTAAATTGGGGGATTAAATGCCCTTGAGTCCTGAGGGTTCCTGGGGGCCAACTAGCCCACCAGCTACCTCCAGTAAGCGCCACAGAGCTGCATTGCAGAGAGGTGTAAAAAGGGGTGTGGCCTCGGACCACCTCCCTGCAAGGCAGCCCTGTGGTGCTTACTGGAGGTACCTGGTGAGCTAGTTGGACCCCAGGGACCCTCAGGATTCAAGGGGGCTTAATCCCCCAACCTAAAATGTACCACATTTGCAGTTTGCAGAGTGTTGCTTGGAGGGGGTGGGGCCTCCAGCGCGATGCCGTTTAAAAAAAAAAAAAATCTTTTAAAAGGGGGCTGTGTCCCCCAGGGCCTGACCACTTTTCTTTAAAAAAAAAACGGGAGGGGGGGCCGCGTGGCCCCCTCCAGAGGCCAATTATGGCCCAGGGTACCCCATCCCCCGAGGGCTGGCCACCCTGTTTATTTATTATTTTTTTGTTGGAAGGGGGGCCTCGTGGCCCACCTCCTCAGGCCAATTATGGCCCAGGGACCCCATTCCCCAGGGCAGGCCTTCCGTGTTTAAAAAAAAATATATTTTTTAAATGGGAGGTGGGCCGCCCCCCTCCCGGGCCACTTCTGGTCCTCGGGACCCAATACCTCTGGGCCTGGCCTCTCTGTTGGGGACCGTGGGGGGAGCCCCAATTCCCCCATGGTCCCGCCGGCTCCTTACCTCCTGCAGGAGTCGGCATTGCTTTTCCACACGGGGAGGTGCTGACATGCAGCTCCCCTTGTGGAAAAGCAATCTGTGATGTCATCAGTGATGTCACTAACCATGTCATGAGTGATGAAATATGTGACGTCATCAGCAGTGCATTGCGGGGGTGCGAGTTATAGTTAGCTCTACTAACTATAACATTCGAATTTCTCTGGTTTTGTACGACTGAAATGACCAACTAACTATAACGTCCCTGAAACCTATGGTTTTTTCAGTGAATTTCAAAGGTTTTTTAAATGCTAATTTCTAACTATAACGTCCCTGAAACCTATGGTTTTTTCAGTGAATTTCAAAGGTTTTGTAAATGCTAATTTCTAACTATAACGTCTGTAAAACCTATGGTTTTTCAGTGAATTTCAAAGGATTTTTAAATATTAATTTCTAATTATAATGTTCATTAAACCTATAGTTTTTTCAGTGATTTTAAATTATCATTCCTTTCTCAACCTGGTTAAATAAGCCGATATCGCCAGTTTTCCGGCACTAGCTCCCGCCCAAAAAAATTGCCACAAAGGAGAGCAACAACTAACGCAAATAATATGCAGAGTAGGCATTCCTGTACAAAAATAACACGAAAACAACACTTCCCGATATTTTCAACGAGCAGCCAACTCTGCGGTGCGTTCCAAAAACAGGCGATAAGCTGCGTTAGCAGTAGTAATGTAACATCTGCCTTTTACTGGTGTAAAGTAGGACGAATACCTACAGTGTGAAAGGAAGCGTAGCCCAGAATCACATCTGAACACCAACACATGTCATAGAGCTATTGTTCATGCACCTCCGACACCCAAGAAGGCCACAAAACCCACTGCCACCACCCTGAGGACCTCCCCCGGACCACGCCCCCTACTACCACGAGGCAGCGCACAACAGGACAGCGGACCTTCCAAAAAAGGCATGGCCCCTGAGCCACACAATAGCTGAATGTAGCAAGATGTGGCAACCAAACATGTGTGAAGAACGGAAGTCACCCGCCAATAATAATGCACACAATACCAAAAGTACAGGGTGACACATTGGTGCTTGCGGCCCGGGTGGTGGCAGCACTACAACAGGGACACCCGCATCAATTGATTCCTCATACAGCCCAGGACGGAACCACGCCCAGAGCTCCGGAGTCATTGTTCACAGCCTCACGCAGGACTGGCATACGCCAGGCCTGCCCAATCCGTTTACACATACAGAGAGGGACAACAACGCTACATGGCCCAGCTTTTCATTGTAGTGATCTGCTGCTCACAGGTCTAGTTCTCAGTACACCACAGCCACTCCTTGATGGCTGGTTTACACCCACACCACACCCATCAAGCACAGGCGTCACAGGACACGTGACCCTGCCAATAAAAACGACCGTACGCACGTGCACTTTCTCTCTCTCTTCCGCTCTTTCACTGTTTCTCTCTTTCACTGTCTTCCTCTCACTCTTTCTTTCTTTTTCTCTCTCTTCCTCTCACTCTTTCTTTCTCTCTTTCTTCCTCTAACTCTCACTGTTTCTCTCTTTCTCTGTCTTCCTCTCGCTCTTTCTTTCTTTTTCTCTCTCTCTTTCTTTCTCTCTCTCTTCCTCTCTCACACTCTTTCTGTCTCTCTCTCTCCTTTGATGGACGCATGATGCACAATCTTATCTTGCTTTTTGTCTAATTGGCTGTGATTCACGGATTGATGTCCCCCCCAACACCGAACTCCCGCCACTCAGTGCCACCAGAGTTGCACGCGTGTGCAGGCTGCGATGATGCGTGGCCATCCTGACAATCAACACCCAGTCTGAATTGTGAGCTCTGCTTTACCGAGTGTACGCAACGCCTCAGAAGGTTGCTTCGGCACATGGTGCACCCTCTTACACACACGCCGATGGCAGAGGGTGAGCAGAGAGGCTTGTTTCTGCAGCAGCGGGCAGTCACCTCTGGGCGGTGGGAGTGGATAGTGGGCAGCAGCCTGGGTGCACAAGAGCGGACAGACACCTCCGGGCACTGAGAGTGGATGGGATGCAGCAGCCTGGGTGCACAGCAGCGGGCAGATACCTCTGGGCAGTGGGAGTGGATGGGGTACATCAGCCTGGGTGTGCAGACACCTCTGGGCGGCAGGAGTCGATGGTGTGCAGCAACCTGAGTGCGCAGGAGCGAAACAGAGAATTGCGAGTGTGCAGTTGTATGTACTCTGCCATCACTGGTTCTATACTATGTTTCAGATGACCAAACTTGAGGGCTGCATTATATCCCGGCACGTGGTTGGAGACACACCGGTGGCAGAAAGGTGAGCTGTGAAGATTTTCTCCACAGTGTCAACACTCACTCTCAATCTCCATCTCTTCCTTTCTGTCACTCACACTCTTTCTCTCTCTTATTCTCTATCTCTTCCTTTCTCTCTCTCACACTTTCTCTCTTTATCTGTCTCTTCCTCTCTCTCATTCTTTCTTTCTCTCTCTTCCTCTCTCTCACTCTTTCTCTCTTTCTCTTCCTCTCTCTCACACTGTTTCTCTGTTTCTCTCTTCCTTGTATCTCACTCTTTCTCTCTTTCTCTCTCACTCTTTCTCTGTCTTCCTCTCTCTCCCACTCTTTCTTTCTTTCTCTCTCTCTTCCTCTCTCTCACTCTTTCTCTCTTTCTCTCTCTCTCCTTTGCTGGACGCATGACGCACCATCTTATCTTTCTTTTTGTCTTGCAGGCTGTGATTCACAAATTGTTGAGGGATGACACGCCATACCTGTACCTACTTTTATTTTCTTCTTTTGTTTAAATAAAATGTTTTATATGTAAATCCATACATGACTAAGATTCTTATTTGTCCAACCTCACAAGCATCTTCTTATTAAAATTTGTACGACATTAGCCAGAATCGCTAACGTGACTGTCACATTTGTTTGTGGGGGGTGGGGGTGAGGGGGTTGGCGGACAAGGAGCTGCTGCTGGGGGGTGTTTGAGCAGTCTTGGGTGTCCGACCTGCATGATCGTTGGCTACATTACATCTGTTCTCAGAGACTTGCGAGCCGGCGGGCTGGCTCGTAGATGATGAGCTGCAAGCTGACTGGCTGTCTCGTAGAGGGAGAGCCTCGACCCGTCAGTTCACAGAGGGAGAGCTGCGGGCCAGCTCGCAGAGGAACAGATGCGGGCCGATAGGTATAGGGAAAGGTGCAGGCCGTCAGCTTCCAAAGGAATAGCTGAGGAACAGTGATGTGGGGAAAGGGAGTGTGAAGGGGGTATCTCGCAGAGAGAGACCTGCGGTATATTTCCAGTTTTGGCTTCACAGATACAACTGCGGGCCCGAGAAGTCGCACCTGAAGAGCTGCGAGCTGACCGGTGGTTCGCAGAGGGAGACTTGCAGGCCCAGGAAGGTTTTTGGGGGTATGCTGGTGATGTGAGAAGAGGGTGAGTCACCTGCTGATGTGGGGAGAGGCAGCGTGAAAGGGATATCTCGCACAGACAGAGCTCAGGTATGGTGTCAGAGTTGCCTCGGACAGATGCGAGCTGACGGACTGAATCACAATATGGCTTTTCAATGCTCATATAGTGTGACTTATCAACAGTTTGCACCCAGGCTCGCAGAGGGACAGCTGCGGACCGTGGGCTCGACTCACAGAGGGAGAACTACCGGCCGTCTGCTCCCAAAGGAACAGCAGCGTACTAGCTCGCAGAGGTAGAGGACAGCAGAGTACTAGCTCGAAAAGGTAGAGAGCTGCGAGCCGACGGACTGGCTTCTAAAGGCATAGCTGCGAAGTGGTGATAGAGGGAGCATGAAACGGGAATCTCGCACAGAGAGAGCTCCGGTATATTTTCAGTATTGCCCCGCAGAGGTAGAACTACGGAGAGATAGGAGCTGACAGACTGAATCACAAAATGGCTGCCAACACTTCCTAGTCTCAACAGTTCGCAGCCAATGAGCCGCAAACTCGTGCTCGTAAAGCCTCAACCAATCAGATGTCAGAATTCTCAAATATCGGTATCTGTACAATATGATATTTCTCAAAAACTACTGAATGGATTTACCCCATTTAAACAAAAGGGTGCTTTCAGGACCACAACCTTTCTCCCTGCCAAATGTGGCGCATCCGCTTGCAAAGAGGCACAGCAGCATACTAGCTAACAATGGTGGAGAGCTACGAGCCAACGGACTGCCTTCTAAAGGCATAGCTGTGAGCTGGTGATGTGGGCAGAGGGAGCGTGAAAGGGGTATAAACAAAAGCGTGCTTTCTAGACCACGACCTTTCTCCCTGCCAAATGTGGCGCGCCTGCTCGCAAAGAGGCACAGCAGCGTACTAGCTCGCAAAGGTGAAGAGCTGCGAGCCCACGGACTGCCTTCTAAAGGCATAGCTGCGAGCTGGTGATGTGAGCAGAAGGAGCGTGAAAGGGGTATCTCACACAGACAGAGCTCCGGTATATTAAATTGCCCCCGGCACCTTTGTTTTATATTTTCACTCGATGCGAGGCACAAGATGGCTGCTAACACTTCCTGGTTTGAAGTGTTAGCAGCCAATCAGAGGACACTTCCTGGTTTGAAGAGTTAGCAGCCAATCAGAGGCAAGCTCGTGCTCTGGAGTTAGGCTCCGCCCAGATATATATATTTTTTTCCTTTAATATCTCAAAAACTACTGAACGGATTTACACCATTTCAACAAAAGAGTGCTTTCTAGACCAAGACCTTTCTCCCTGCCAAATTTGGCATAATTCCGTTCAGGAAAATGCATTGAGAAAACACGTTTTAGGACCCCCCTTTTTTTCAGCCCCACCTTGATCAATCACCCCCAAACTTTAAAGATAGGAGCTGATCAAAAAAGAGAAACTTTTTGGAAAATTTCGTAAAGATTCATCAAACGACGCCAAATTTATAAGCACATGAAAAAATGCTTTTCCTATGGAAACGAGGTCCTAGCTATAAGTATCTACTGGCGACTGCCAGTAGATAATATATATATATATATATATTCACTGAAAAAACCATAGGTTTCAGGGATGTTATAGTTAGTTGGATATTTCACTCATACAAAACCAGAGAAATTCGGCCATTATAGTTAGTTTAGCTAACTATAACTCGCGCCCCGTGGTGCACTGCTGATGATGTCACATATTACATCTTTCATGACATGGTCAGTGACATCACTGATGACATCACTGATGACATCTCAAATGACATCACTGATGACATCATCCATGTGATAATCTAATGCACCCCCTCTTACTCTAATATAACCTTTGATACACCCACTCTAAAATACAGACTACCATTTTCGAAACCATAGACACACCAATACAAGTTACTACATACCCACTCACTTATTCCTAGGGCTACACACACATCACACATCCATTTATTCACCCATACAGTCACTCATACATGCAGTCACTCAATACAGCACTATCATATGCACTCATACACGTATACAGACACTCACACACCACCACTCATCCATAGAGTTACTCACACACCTAGTCAGTCCTGTACAGAATCAATCACACTCCCATTTACTTACCTATTCAGTTATACACACACCACCTTACTTATTCATACAGATATAAACACATACTTACTCTCTTGTACAATCACTGATACAATCACACACTCATCCATACAGCCACTCTCACAATCACTCACTCTCACATATAGTCATTTATATATTACAACACTCACTTATACTGCCTTTCAAATATGAAGTTACTCACACATGTACCACTGAGACATCCATTCACTCACCAACACACTCATACACACACTCACCCACCTATACAGCCCAACACAGATACACTGTTGAACTCATACACCTTAGTGAATTACCCAGTCACACATCTATGCACAGAGTCACACCCTCTCCACCCACCCACACAGATACTCAGGCACCCATACAGATACTCAGACAACCAATCAATAACCCATATTGATACTCATTTCGCTACTCACCAACCCATGCAACCGCTTACACACCAACTGACAGACTGATACAGACTTTCACACAGTTTAGTCACTAACCCATGCATTCAGTAAGACACATTTAATCACTCACTTATACAGTCAGTCACGCACCTCTAAATCATCAATTCAGACACATATACACCCACTCATTCTTCAATACACCTTAACGTGAATATATATATAAATATATATATATATATATATATATATTCACTTAAAAAACCATAGGTTTCACACATGTTATAGTTAGCTGGGCATTTCCTTCGAAAAAAACCAATGAAATTCCCCCGTTATAGTTACTGCAGGCAACTATAACTCACGCGACCGCAATCCGCTGCTGATGACGTCAGATATTACATCACTGTATTTAGACACTTATTTACCCATGTCTTCTTCCATTCATTTTTAGCTATACATATATTACAATTTTTTTTTTTCAGAAAGACACATATGTCCTCAGTGATGTAATATCTGACGTCATCAGCAGCGGATTGCGGTCGCGTGAGTTATAGTTGCCTGCAGTAACTATAACGGGGGAATTTCATTGGTTTTTTTCGAAGGTAATGCCCAGCTAACTATAACATGTGTGAAACCTATAGTTTTTTAAGTGAATTTGCAAGGTTTTTTAAATGCTAATTCCTAACTATAACGTGTGTGAAACCTATGGTTTTTTCAGTGAATTTGTACGGTTTTTTAAATGCTAAGTTATGTATTTATTAATATATTTTTTTAAACAAAACTTTTTCACAGCGCGCGCACGGTGCGCTTCAAATACCGTGCGCGCGCGGTGGGCACACGGTGCGCTTTGCGCACCGGGTGCCCACTTTACGCAGTCCAGGCCGTGCGCTCACGGTGCGCTTCGCGCACCGTGCGTGCACAGTGGGAACGCGGTGCGCGAAGCACACTTTACGCAGTTCGGGCCGTGCGCGCACGGTGCGCTTCGCGCACCGTGCGCTCGCGGTGGGCACGCGGTGCACTTTACGCAGTTCGTGCGCACCGCGCGCCCACTTTACGCAGTTCTTGCCGTGCTTTTTTTTTCCACAACATCGCGGAGTGCGCGCAGACTGCGCGAACTTCGCAGATTTTTTCTGTTTGGATGGTGCACGCTGGGTGCGCGCACTCGGCGATTTTTTGAAAAAAAAATAATTTATTTTTTTGCCCTTGGGGGTCCTTCTGGGACCCCCTGACCACGGCTAGGGGGTCGGGAAGTGTCCATGCTGCCCCCTTTTCACGTTCTCCACATTAGTTTTTCACCCCCTCAGAGTGTGAGAGACAAAATGGCGGCCGACACTTCCTGGTTTTGACCGATTCGAATGTTTACTAAGATCTACCAACCAATCAGAATTGCGCTCGCGCACGGCAAGGTGCGTGCACCCAGCGCGCACGCTGCGCGCGTATAGATATATATATTGATTTAAATGCTATTTTCTCAGAAAATACTGAACAGATGTACACCAAACCTGCAAAAAGCACTTCATGGACCTTATGGCTACCTCTCTGCCAAATTTCACGTAATTCTGTTCAGCCGTTCGGGCTGTAGCTGCGACTAAAGTCCCTATGGAAAAATCCATGGGGAAAACACGTTTTGGGACCCCCCCTTTTTCTCGGCCCCCGCTTGACGAATCACCCCGAGACTTTCAGGGTAGGAGCGGAGCAGAGCGCCCCATTAGTTTTGAAAATTTCGCGAAGATTCGTCAATCGGCGCCAAAGTTATTCAAAATAGAATTTTGAGATTTCCTATGGAAACACGGTCCTAACTATAACTATCTACTGGCGACCGCCAGTAGATAATATATATATATATATATATATATATATTCACTGAAAAAACCATAGGTTTCACACAAGTTATAGTTAGCTGTACATTTCACTCGTAAAAAACCAATGAAATTCCCCCGTTATAGTTAGTGCAGGAAACTATAACTCACGCGACCGCAAGCCTCTGCTGATGCTAATACTGTATTTAGACACTTATTTGCCCATGTCTTCTTCCATTAAATTTTAGCTATACATATATTACAAATATTTTTTTTTCATAAAGACACATATGTCATCAGCAGAGGATTGCGGTCGCGTGAGTTATAGTTGCCTGCACTAACTATAACGGGGGAATTTCATTGGTTTTTTACGAGTGAAATGTACAGCTAACTATAACTTGCGTGAAACCTATGGTTTTTTCAGTGAATTTGCAAGGTTTTTTAAATGCTAATTCCTAACTATAACGTGTGTGAAACCTATGGTTTTTTCAGTGAATTTGTACGGTTTTTTAAATGCTAAGTTACTTTACGCCATTCGTGGCGTGCGCGCCCAGTTAATGCAGTTCGTTCCGTGCGCGCACGGTGCGCTTCGCGGACCGTGCGCGCACAGTGAGCACGCGGTGCGCTTCGCGCACCGCGCACCCACTTTACACAGTTAGTGCCGTGCACGCACGGTGGTCATGCGGTGCGCTGCGCGCACTGCGTGCCCACGTTACGCGGGATGGGCTATGTACGCACGATGCGCTTCGCGCACCGTGCGCACATGGGGGACATATTATGCGCTTCGTTGTGAAAGGTATTCATTTGTACTTTTCGGATGAAAAATTTGACATGCTCTAATGTTGCCCTTCGGGCACCATTTGCACACGGGGTGGGGAAAGTGTGGATAATTTTTTTTTTTTTAATAATTTTAACCGTACGCGTACGGTAAGCGTAATCGGTGATTTTGAAAAAAAAAAAAAAATTGTTTTTTTGGCCTTGGGGGTTGTTTGGGGACACCTATATCGATGCTGGGTGGTTAAGAACTGAATATACTGCCCCTTTAGATGTTTTTTGTCTTTGTTTTTGCTGCCCCCCTCAGAGTGCGAGAGAGAAAATGGCGGCCGCCGCTTCCTGGTTTCGACCGATTCGAATGTTTACTTAGATCGAACAGCCAATCAGAATCGCGCTCGCGCACGTCACCGTACGCGTACGGTAAGCGCACCGTAAGCTGGCTCAGATATATATATTGATTTAAAGGCTATTTTCTCAGAATCTACTGAACAGATTTACACCAAACCTACAAAAGGCACTTCCTTGACCTGTAGACTACCTCTCTGCCAAATTTCAAGGAATTCTGTTCAGCCGTTCGGGCTGTAGCTCGGACTAAAGGTCCTATGGGAAAATGCATGGGGAAAACGCGTTTTGGGACCCCCCTTTTATCTCAGCCCCCGCTTGACGAATCCCCCCGAGACTTTCAGGGTAGGAGCGGAGCATAGCGCCCCATTAGTTTTGAAAATTTCGCGAGGATTCGTCGACCGGCGCCAAAGTTATTCCAAATAGAATGTTGCGGTTTTCCTATGGAAACAGGGTCCTAACTATAACTACCTACTGGCGACCGCCGGTAGGTAAAATATATATGTATATATATATATATATATATATATATATATATATATATATATATAGTTCCACAAAGTCGCTCCTGCCGACAGACGGGGGACCCAAGGAAGGTGGCGCACATACCGGCGGAGCACGCCGGTAAAATAATCCAATTTGAAAGTCACTGATAGTGCGCTCTCAGTAAACGAATCACAGGAAACCGCAGAGGATCCAAGGGTTTCAGCTTGCAAAGAAGCCTTGTTCACGTAACCCAACAGTGCAAAGTGTAACCATGACTGATAAAGCAGAGGACGTGGAAGAGGCCGGGGAAATGTAGAAACCGTAGAAAAAGAATACAGCAGCGATGGCAGAAGAGGCAGAGCAAGGGGCGGTATGGGAACCAACAGTACACGCTCCAGAAGAGCCCACTGATGGACAGTGACATGGTAAAGAAGACTATCATCAACCTATCTAAGAGGGTGATGAATGAAACTGAGAAAAGGACTCTATGTTTAGGACTTTCCTTCTGTCCCTCTAGGTCATTCAGCTACACTGATGCCAGAATAGATCTATTTAAGTTCATTAGAAAACTGAAACTTAAAAACTGACACAAACTAAAAAGACTAGGGGAAACAAGAAAAACCAGGATACACACCCCAACGGACCAGGACAACATCAATGTGGGTGATATTGACACCCTCATTGACATGATTCAACTTAATCAGAATGAGCCCATTAACAACACTGAACAACTCACTCAGACGTGTGAACATATAGGCCTCGTCACTGACTGTAGTGCATCTTCAGGCTTTAGACCCAAATCTAAATTTTTTCCCACACTTCCTCATGACCCCATTGACACTTTTCACGAAAGTGTAGGCAAGGCTTTGTGCATTTTTAGGGACAGGAGCAAGGGTCACATCTCTCCCAGGAACAACCTCTCATTCGTTCAAACACAGGCACTCAAGTAACACATGGATGACACTGATATTGTCATCCGTCCAGCTGACAATGTCGTGATCATGGACAGGGACAAATACATTGCAGAAGCTTACAGGCAACTTAATGATGTCAGGTACTATGAGATTATTAGTAGTGAAGGTTACAACAACAGCATCACTGAATTGTGGGACAAACTTACTACCTGGAAAGATAAGGGCATCCTCGAATGGGAGGAATTTTGTTATTTGAAAAATGATTATCCCATTCTGCCGGCTCTATATCTGCTCCCCAAACTTCACAAAGATCCCATTAATCCCCCAGGTCGTCCCATTGTCTCTTCTAGAGGGAGTGTATCAGAACATATATCCAAGTATGTGGATCACTTCCTTAGGGATAATGTTATCCGTCTTCCCAGTTACATCAGGGACACAAAAGACTTTCTCAACAAAATAGACGGTCTCGAATGGGATGATGAGTTCTTCATGATCACTCTGGATGTACAATCCTTGTACACTATCATTGACCACCAGCAAGGACTAGAAGCTTGCAAACATTTCCTTAAATCCAGACCTGCCCATTTCAGAGAACATAACAAAATGATTTTGGAAATGATCAAATATTGTCTTTCTAATAACATCTTTCTCTTTAATGGTGTTCTGTACCGACAGACTGTCGGTACAGCGATGGGTTCTAGCTTCGCTCCCAGTTTCGCGAACCTCTTCATGGGGCACTGGGAGGAAGAGATTTTTACCAACCCTGATTGGAATGTTGATCTTGGTCATGTCTGTATCTGGATGCGGTACATTGATGACCTGTTTATTGTGTGGAAAGGTGATCATCAGGGGGCGATCCATTTCATTGACAGGCTCAACATCAACAATAAAAACATTGTTCTCACGAGCAACATTAGCAAGACCCATGCCGAGTATCTTGATGTTAGTCTTGATCTTAGGAACAATAAAATACATACCACTCTTTTTAGGAAGAGTACAGCAGGGAACAGTGTTTTACATGCCCTCAGCAGCCATCCTGAGACACTTAAATGGAGTATCCCCTACGGAGAGTTACTGAGGGCTAGAAGGAATTGTAACACGGAGGAGGCTTACCAACTAGAGAGCAAAGAAATGATGCTTAGATTTATAATCAGAGGTTATCCCAACTGGGTGTTACAGAAAGCCAAAAAGAGAGCAGACACGATGCCTAGAGCTCTTACCATAAGTGACAAGGAGACTGAATCCCCTGACAGTGGTGATGATAACACCCGTTTGATCCTGACCTATAATGCTGACTCCAACAACATTAGAAGAATCCTGGCCAAAAATTGGGACATTCTTAAATGTGACCACATGATTGGTAATCACATATCAGACAGGCCTACTATAACATACAGAAAGGGCAGGAGCATCAGGGACATGTTGGTTCACAGCGATGTCACTATCTATCCCAACAAACATGAACATGGTCTGAAGGGATTTTTTCCTTGTGGACATTGCAAGGCATGCAAAAACAGCATTTTTGTCAAAAGTATTTCTTACAATGGTGTCACCAAAGAAATTGCACAATTCCTTACTTGTAGCACTACTTTTGTTATTTACGTCATCGAGTGCCCATGCAAGCTTTGGTATATAGGGAGTACCACCCTGTTGGCCAAAAAATGTGTATTGGAACACTATTGAGCTATTACACACAATGACGATAAATATCCAGTGGCTCGTCATTTCAGTGATACACATTTTTCCAATCCAGCCCTTTTGAGATTTTTCATTCTGGAACAAATTACCATCAACCCTAGAGGCGGTAACAGAGTACTGAAACTAAGACAAAGGGAGTCTAAGTATATAGTGGACTTCCAGACTAAGGCACCGGGCGGGCTAAATCAGGATGAGGAATTGGCGATACACCTCAGAGAACATTAGACGATTCTGATTGTTCCCTTCATGCTATGTCCTACAGTTTTCCTCAGTGTTTAATGGATTTAATATATCTGCGAGAACATTAGATGATTCTGATTGTTCCCTTTATGCTTTGTCCCACAGTTCTCCTTAGCGTTTAATGGTTATAATCTATCTGCGATATATTTTTAATGTGCAATTTATGATTCTTCTCTCTTCCGTGTGGCAGATTTGTGCATTTGAGATTATTAGCAAGCTATATGTGTTTTATATACATTTTATATACATTTGTTTTTCACTATCTCCTTTTCTCTCTCTTTTTCACAGGAGGAAAGGAAGGGGCCCAGACACTGGCACGCTCACTTCACGGGCAACCTACCCTTTTCCCCCTTTTCTTCACATAGCACCATGACTGGCTGGCTTCTGAGATCACGTAGGAAGTGCTCATTGGCATTTATCGCAGTGGTATTTGGACATTGTTTTGCATGACCAGTACTTATCAGATGTATTATATTATGGTTGAGTTTTTTCTACACACTGACATTCAAATAAGAACACTGTGGGTTTCATGAGGATTTGATGATACACAGGGGCACTTGCCCCCTTTATATTGTGGTTCACTCTTGCGAGTGTTAACAGTGGCGTGACAATATTGATCAACAGCAAATGCACACTATGTGCATCAATGTGTTATGTGCTCTTTCGCTCCATGCAGTCATTATTCGTGTTACTGTTATCCCAGGGCAATCTTGCACCATATTATTTTGTTAGATGCCTTTAGAATCTTTCTACACTATGTAGTTATTATGCTATTATAGGATTTGACGGTTTCTATGTTTGCCATATTCTGGTATTATTAACGATTACATTAAGGGCATTGTTGGATAATTTGTTTGTGGGGTCAGATTGCCATCTCTTTGCACAACGAGTAGGTCCTGTATATTATGGCACCAACAGCACATTTTTGTATTGAGACGTTTATCAACAACAAGGGTCATTTTACTATTCTAAGATATCTGCCGATATGCCTCGATATAACCGAGTTTGTCCATGTTGCACGCCACCTCGCATTTATTTTATTTTAATCTGCACAAAAATCATGTTCAACCATACGACATGATCTCCCACAGTGCGATTCAAACACAGCATTGAACACATGGCCACATTAAGTATATTATGTTCTAATCATGAACGTTGATAATCGTCACCATTCAAAGATGTCTGCCATGACAACTACAATGTGATAACTTTTGTCTTTTGTTTATGTTTAGTAATTGAAGCTTTATCAGTCATGGTTACACTTTGCACTTTTGGGTTACGTGAACAAGGCTTCTTTGCAAGCTGAAACGCGTCGTAATTAAACACCCTTGGATCCTCTGCGGTTTCCTGTGATTCGTTTACTGAGAGCGCACTATCAGTGACTTTCAAATTGGATAGATATATATATATATATACATCCCAGGAATTTCCACTGGCACTCATGGATATCTCTGTAATCCAGTTATTTATTTTCTTGGCACCAGCTTTACTGAAGCAATCTACCAACACCCAACGCGTTTACGGGTAATGCAAAGGGTGGCATTTTTTCAATGTTTAAATGAAGCTTATGACATTTTTACATCACTTCCTGTAATCTTCCCCTTTGCATTGTAGACAAAGTAGTGAATTTATTCTTGAAAAACACGCGTTTCTTTAATACTGCCACCAATCCAAGTGAAATGTTAATAAAGAGAAACAAACAAATAAAACAAATTATAATCAAATAAATCAACATGTGTTTCAAAGATAACAGATTAACCTTTAGGGTTAATCCTTTTTATGCCCCATGTATGACTTTACCATTCCTATCCTTACATCTCTTGATTTCATGTAATCAGAATCAGTTGAATATATATAAACTGGTACTATTTGTAGCTCATTTGTTTTCAGCATGAGTGATTGTTCATACATTTGACATTCAATCAGTTAGTGATCCAGTAACTGCGGAGACCACTTCAGAAAACTTAAATCCATCATAACGGTCACATACCCCATCGCGAACTTTATTACGCGATACTTAGGGTGACATTCTTGGGACAGTCCTTTTTTGTGACAGAAACCAGCCCACTGGTGGGCTAACTGCGGAAGTTGTTTTCCTGGTTCAGTCTTACTCTCATATTGAGCATTTTACTGAAGACATTCTATTGATTGTGTTCTTCCTTTGGGGACCACAGAGGCAGTCACCAACTGGTAATCAAGTTGTTGTGCATTCGGGGCTTTGAGTTCACAATTAGGGATACATAGTGATCTAAGTGTAGTGTGATTCAAGTGAACAAACAAGTGAAAGGTAAGTGAAAGTTTCATTATATACACAGGGAAATTGCATTTCAGTAAGTCTGAGGGTAGGGGGAGTTTGCATAAAGAATCCATATTTACAGATGTGAATGCATTTCTTCATCTTGGTGCAACCTGTTCGGGGTTAGTGTGCGAAAAGCTAGGATGTGACGTGATCCTTTTTGTCTTAGAATCCGTTCCCTATCGCCACATCTCACGTGGCTTTCCAATACTTCAACTGCATAGAATTTAAGTTGTTTTCAATTTCCTCCATGTACTTTTTCCATATGTTTCGCAACTGCATTGCTCCGGTCTCTATTTATGGTCGCCCTAACATGTTCAAGAATGCGCTTCTTTAATACGCATATTGTGCTACTCTCATATTTGAGGGAACATGGGCATTCAATTATGTAGATAACAAATTGGCTCTTGCATGTAATAAATTGTTCAATTTTCCAAGTTTTCTTGTTGGCCATTTGAATCTCTTTGGTATTTTTTGCGATCACTCAGACTTTGCAGTTAGTACATTTGTAAAAGCCGCTCGGTTTCAGCCATGTGTCTTGTTTCTTTTTGTTTAAGAAATGACTTTGAACCAACTGATCTTTTAGGTTCCTTGCTCTCAGAAATGTTAGGTTTGGATGGTTACCTATGATCTTGGAAACTGTGGAATCCAGATGTTATATATTCCAATTTTTTTCGAGGAATACGCATCATTTGTTTGGATTCAGTAGAGTATTTGGTGATCAAGCAAATTTTATCTTCAGTTTTTCCTTCGTTTGATTCTTTTCTTGTTTCTTTAATCAATTCTGATCGAGATTGGTTGGAGGTTTTATTTAAGGAGGTTGTTACCACTTTTTAGTTGTAATTGCGTTTCTTGAATCTCCTCATAGTTTGTTGACTGTTCTTTTGCCATTCCTCTTCCTGGGAGCAAATCCTCCGTATCCCCAGGAATCCTCCATACGGAATGTTATTAATCAATTTAGGCTGATGGAAACTGCCTGCATGAAGTGTTGCGTTTGTTGCTGTGGCTTTACGGTGCAGGGTTGTATGTAATTTCATATTGAGGATGTAGATTTCTGTATCCAAGAAAATGAATCGGTCATCACTGATGGTGTAAATAAATTTTAGGTTTGCTTCGATATTATTCAAGATCTTGAAATATTAATCAAATTCTTCATTGGAACCATCCCAGATAATAAAAAGGTCGTCAATGTACCTTAGCCACATGATGATTTTATTCACATATTTATCATTGTTCGATGACACACCAATTTGCATTCCCACCACCCCATAGTTAAACATGCGTAACTAGGGTAAATGAAAAACCCATTGTGGTTCCATTCACTTAGCGATAAATTTCTTCACCGATCTTGAATATATTTTGAGTTAGGCATAACTGGATCATCTCCACCAACATCTTGCTGTTGTGGGCATAATGAATGCTGCGTTCTTGTAAGAAATGTTCACTTGCAGTTATTCCAATGCCATTCCATATATTGGTGTACACCGAAATTACATCCATTGTGATCAATTTATATGCTGCTAGGCATGGAATTTCTTCTAAGTGTCACAAGAGATCATTCGTGTCTTGTAGATATGATGTTAGGGTCTTCACATACGGTAATAGATATCCATCCAAATAGTTTGCAATTGGTTCCAACAAAGCTCCTTTTGTGGAGATGATTGGTCTTCCTGGTGGTTTAGTGGAATGCTTATGGATTTTAGGTAAAAAGTATATTGTCGCTGTTTTGGGATGTTCTATCATTAGATATCTGATTTTATCTTCATCAAGTAAATTGTTTTTCAACCATCCCTGTACTTTTTTGTCCAGTTCTGTTTTGTACTTTTATGTAGGATTTTCTTTTAGTTTTTCATAGTACTCCTTATTTCTCAATAGGGAATGAGCTTCTCGCATATAGAAATTCTTGTCCATGATAAATATATTTCCACCCTTATCAGCCATTTTTATCTCAATGTTGTCATCTTTTTTTAGTTCCATTAAGGCTTTACGTTCTTTGACAGTTAGATTGTCTGTACATTTTTTATGTTTCAATTGATATAGATCTTTGATTACAGCTTCATGGAAGGTGTCAATTGTATTGCTCTTTGGTAATTGGGGACAGAACCTCAATTTTGCTTTCTTACCACTCGTACCTGCCCCCAGTTGTGGGCAGTATGCAGCCAATTCCATGCTTTGAGAGTTTGGCTCTTTATCTAACTCCATTAGTGTTAGAAAATCCATGGAATCTTTTGCAGTTAAGTCCATTGTTGATTTTGCCACTAGTTTCGTATGATCCGCCATTTTTTGATTTTCCACAAAGATCTTCCACAATTTGAGTTTGCGGACATATTTATAAAGATCAATTCTGGTTTGTGCCAGATCCATGGTGTTGCTAGGACAGAAGTTTAAACCACGTTTCAATAATTGAATTTCCATATTTGTCAGGAGTTTTTTAATGAATATCTCAAAACACGCGTCAATCACGTCTCCAAGAACCAGGTACAGACTTCAATTATATTTCTCTGCTTTTATTATAGCATGTCCGCCATTACACCTTTTGGCCTGTCCTGGTCTTGTTCACAAACGCGCAGCGTCATTTACATTCTATATATATAGCAATCACATGGTACATGAATGGGGAAATTAGATGATGCGATTCCTTTTACCGGTAAGCATACAATTCATCAATCTAAGCATAATACTTAAAGTGCACGATTAATCTCAACATTTTAGGAGTTTCAAATTCCTATAGCAAATGAATGATATTGTTGGCATTAAGGGCAAACATAAGCATACCCAGGCTAATTTATCAAGATTGTTTGAAAAATATTATACATTTAAAATTGCTGGATAAATCCACTTAGACCTATAATCCAATTGAGTTTAAAAATTCTGTCAAAATTCTCATGAAGTGATCACTTTCCCTTACTGAAGACTCACTTATGTACAAAACATCCCAATAACATCTTATGTATTCCATACTCATAATGAGCTTAAAGTATAACCATATTAATCTGCTATTAGGTGTCATTTCGTAACTTCATTAAAAACCATCATGTCCATAGTGGGCTAAGTAATTCCTACAGATCAAACTCAGACTAACAATGTATTATAATTCATACACATACCCTCAATAACTTTACACTTTCTCAAATGCTTAACTAATTCTAAGTATTCGCTACTGCTTGGATAAAAATTATTTCCTCTCAACCATCTTCCAGCAATGCTATAAAAAGAGACTTAAGGAACGAAAGGCATACAGAGGCACCACAGAAATAAATTCCATGGTCTAAAACAAAAACAAAAATACTAAAAACTCTTTCCTATATCTCATAATCATAAGAATGTGTATGAATCTTCATTCAAGTTTAACCCATTAGGTGACATGGAATTTAAATTCAATATGTGGCGCATCTCCAACTCAAACACAATTAGATGATAGATGGAGCGCTGAAACTTTTCAGACACTCAGCTCCAGTCACTATAAGACCTGGGTTAAATCATTCTTTTGCTCACTTCACCACCTCAGTTCAGACCCAGCCATAGGGAAATCAGCTTCATGGGAACAGTCCAACCCAAACTGCCAAGCCAGCTCTTCACTGGACCGGAAGCTAGCATCCTGGGACCTGTTTTGAGGATACACCCCTCATCAGCCATGCTAGTGGTAAAGTAAGCAAGGGACCCACGTCTGGGCCTACCCTGCCAACTTATGGCATCTCCAACTGCTTGAGCAACCGCTCCCGATTGCCACCTCAAACTAGCTTCGGAATTGCATCAATAACAAAATATTTTAGGCAGTTGGGATTGCTATTTTGGAGTTCAAAAAAATTACTACCTACTAAATTGAAGAATCCCCATCTGTCATTGTTCTTAAATGCTGCAATACTCTCTTATTAGCTTGCAACTTGGTACTCCCAGCAGTTAGCCGTCACACTCTAAGACATATAAATTGTAGCATATTCAGTTTTGCAGTTGAATGTATCCACAATCTTCTGGGGCCTAACTTTAAATGGTGTAGTGTATTGGTCGGTGTTTAGCCCAAACTTACACACCCTACAGGAGCTTCATTTCCAGAAACCCCTTCTTGGTTTGAGCCAACTTTTGTTCTCAAGGTATCTCTCATTGATAGAGCCTTTTGAAAAGTTATAGAAGGTGATTTAGGTAGAATGGGTCCAAGCACTGGATCACTCTGTAATTAGAGAACAATGCTCTCTAACAATAGCTCTTAAATGCTTTTCCTGTTTACAGTATGTTAAAATCAACCTGCAAGATGTATCATTGGCTTGAGAAATCAGTCAAACATGCCCACTTTCCTACTTTTCTGATTTGCCTTAGCTATAGCCTTCTCAAGGGTTAGTCTAGAATAGCCATGCTGAAAGAACCTGACTACATCCTCCTCTTGGCATCTGGTTAAATCCTCAGCATGGGTACAGTTCCTTATTAATCATAGTGTTTTCCCATAGGGGATGCTGGCATTTAGATGACTGGGGTGAAAGCTACTCACCTGTAACACAGAGTTACCCAATGTTGCTTTCCTAAATAACCAGGTCTCAATCTTGTTGTTATGAATGAACACTTGTAGGTTTACAAATTCAACCTGTTGCTTACTTATGTGGGCTGTAAAATGTAAATTAATAGCATTATTGTTGATTCTATCAAAAAATTATTCTACTGTGTCAGATATCCGCTTCCAAACCACAAATATGTCGTCTACATAATGGAACCAGCATATAACCTATTGATCTCAAAGCGCGCCATGGTCAGTGATGAGCACCTGTTCCTCCATCCAGCCCATTGAATTCATACTTTTGGTTTGCGGAGTTCCGACTGAATCGTGACACCGGAAAAAAATAATATATATATATTGTTTTTTTTAAAGATTTAAACTAAGTATTATTTAGTATTGGGCAATAGAATGGCTCTGAAGAGAGCCTTTGTGCTTCTTGAAAGTATATGTCATCTACAGATAAGAGCCGATGCAGAGTTTCAGGTTGCTGAGAAACACCCTGTTGCCTTCTTCTGTAAAGTGAACTCCATCACTTCTACAGATTGAGTACATATCGAAATACAGGTTGTTGCTGTAGATAGAGGCCACGCTATGGTCCCTGAGGTATGCAGAAACAGCGTTATTAACATGTTTCTTAGCTTTGTCAATCTGTGGACAGAATTTATTTGACCACTTCCATTTTTGTGTTTGACATATGTTGGAGTGCACCAAGACAGAGCAAGGAAAAAGTGCCATTAATTGGCTAAATGTCTTCTTCATTGCAATTTCCAACTCAACACCAGTAATAGGGCCTAGGTTGTTGCCACCACAATGCACTATTAAGAGGTCTAGATATTGGGAATGTGCAAAACTCTCAACTAAGGCAGCAATTGGTGCCGCTTTAAACCTCTGTGACCAAACCATTTAATATACACATTTTCCAAACCCAAGTCCATGTCAATTCCACTTTTTCTCACATACTCTTTGGCCCAGAAGCTATAGCTAAAAAAAACAAAGGTTACAGGTACGTTATAGTCAGGTAATAGAATAAATAAAAAACTTAGAAATTCACTGAAAAAAAGGTTACATTACATTATACTTAGGTTCAGATTTCACTTGTACAACTTCAGTTAAATTCAGCAGTTATAGTTACCTGAGCTGAGTATAACATACTCCCCCGCAATGCATTGCTTATGACCTCACATATTGCATCACTCATGAGATGATCATCACTGATGACATCTCAAATTACATCATTAATGACCTCATCCACAGAACCACTCAATTACCCACTTACATCCCATAAAACCTCTTCAATTCCCACTCACACACCCACACAGCCACTCACATACCCATTCACAGATCCATATCAGTACTCACACACCCACTCACTCCTTCCTAGAGCCCCTCACACACACACTCACTCACTCTTACAGCCACTCACTCAACCATTCACTCACCTATACAGCTACTCATACAACCAGTCACTCACCCTTACAGCCACTCACAGTCACACACTCACCCATACAGGTCACACATCAACTTCTTTACCTACACAGTCACTCCCACTCCCACTAACTCATCACTATGGCACCACAACACAGCCCTTCACTATTTGTCATATATATCTATGCCAAGGTATATTGAAGAATGAATGCATTTACAAGTGCCTGAAGGGATTGTTTAGTAGGTGCGTGACTGACTGTATAAGTGAGTGATTGAATGTGTCTTACTGAATGCATGGGTTAGTGACTACACTGTGTGAAAGTCTGTATTAGTCTCTCAGTTGGTGTGTAAACAACTGCATGGGTTGCTGAATAGCTACATGAGTATCTATATGGGTTATTGATTTGTTGTCTGAGTATCTGTATGCGTCCCTGAGTGTCTGTATGGGTGGGTGGGGGTATATGACTCTGTGCATAGATGTCTGAGTGGGTGATTCACTGGTTATATGGATTCAAAAGCGCATCTGGGAAGGGCTGTATGGATGAGTTACTGTGTGTATGGGTGTGATGGTGAGTGAATGAATGTCTCAGTGGTATATATGTGACTAACTACATATGTTTTAAGGCACTATAAGTGAGTGTTGGAGTATATAAATGACTATACATGAGAGTAAGTTATTTGAAGAGTTTGTGTATAAATGAGTGTCTGCTTGTATCAGCAATTGTATAAGACAGTAAATATGTGTTAGTATCTCTATAAATAGGTGATATGGTGTGTCTATAAATAACGGACTTGGTGTATATAACTGTATACATGAGTAAATGGATATGTGATTGATGCTTTGCATTACTGACTAGGTGTGTGAGTAACTCTATGGATGAGCGCTGGAGTGTGACTGCATGTATAGATGTAAGAGTGCATATTATACTACTGTATTGATGAGTAACTACATGTATAAGTGACTGGATGGGTGTGTAGACCTAGGAAACAGTGAGTGGTATGTAGTATATGGCATTGTTCTGTGTATAGTTTCAAAAATTGTAGTCTGCATTTTACAATGGGTGTATCAAAGTTTATATTAGGGCATCAGTATGTGCATCAGATTATCTCATGAATGATGTCATCAGTGATGTCATCAGTGATGTCATTTGAGATGTCATCTGTGATGTCATCAGTGATGTCACTGACCATGTCATGAGTAATGTAATATGTGACATCATCAGCAGTGCATTGCGGGCGCGCGAGTTATAGTTAGCTCAACTAACTATAACAGGCGAATTTCTCTGGTTGTATATGAGTCAAATGTCCAACTAACTATAATGTCCCTGAAACCTATGTTTTTTTGTGAATTTCAAAGGTTTTTTAAATGCTAATTCCTAACTATAACGTCTGTAAAACCTATGGTTTTTTCAGTGAATTTCAAAGGTTTTTTAAATGTTAATTTCATATTTTAATGTTTATAAAACCTATATTTTTTCTATTTTTTTTGTAATATTTTGGAACTTTATTATACTTCTTTTTTTTAACTTTAAAAATTAAGTAATGTTTTATATCTTCCCCAAAAGTACGTATATCTTTTTTTTTTGTTGAGAAAACTGCACTCCCATACCGGTGGTGTACCAAGCTCCATCACCACGCGAATCCTATCCGCCATATTGCTAAACTCGTAAAGGAAGCGCATTTCGTATCCGACGGATTCGTGGCACCACGTCCCACGTAACATCATATACATATGAGTTCGCACCAGCTGCTACATAGGTATCCGACGGGTATGCAGTACCAAGCCACGCGTTACGTCATGTATGTATGGGGTCGCGCCCACTGCGCGTTCCATATGCGACGAGTGCACGCTGCCAGGTCCTGTGTTACGTCATAGACGTATGGTGTCACGCCGGGTACGCCATTCCCTCGTTCTTTTTTTTATGTCTCAAAACTATATCTAAATAACTTTAAACTGTATATGAGAGCAAGAGATAATCTAAAATATTTGAAACATTTATATATTTCTAAGTGTAATAAACTTATACTATGATAAATATATTTTCTCAAAATCTTGTCGGGTGCGGCCTCCTTGCACCCTCGATGCGCGATTGCCATGTGACCTTAAAAAAAAGCATTTGATAGTTCATAACATTTCCCATTGTAACAGTTGGAGGACTCCACCCATTTTAGTCATTCTCTCTATAGCGTTTGATGAGACACACCCCTTCTGCTTAGAGAGCTTTTTTGAAAAGTTTTTTTGCTGTGTACACATATCTTCTACTACACACAACATGCAAGATCATCTTGATCAATATTCATGGTCTGTACATTAGCCTTCCACATGTGATGGCCCTGCATCTCAAACGTTACATCAAAAATCAAATGTGTGTTACACGATGCCCCTGGTGTGTGTGTGTGCACATTATTGTGCTGCCTTTCGGTCTGGGTATTGCTGGCCCGAAGGGGTATCATCAGCCACGGGCAGAGTGCACATCCTAGATCACATGTGACAAACAGTAAACAGTAATGTGTACATTTGTATTGCTGTATTCTCTGTTGTCAGGCTTTGCCAGTATAGTAGCGTGTCATATGTGAGACTTTCAGATTCACGTTTGGCATGCATTGATTCACTATAATGAACATTATCACTATTTATGACGTAGCCTCACAGCTGATCCTCCCTCCATCCGAGCACATTCACATGTGTGCGCTTCGCGATAGCAACACTTTCAATAATACCGCACACCATTGACATGAGTGTCTGCGCATATCCACAACCTTGACAACGACAGGTGATGTTGGCAATTCAATGTTTTCGAACAGCATCTCATTAGCGATAGTTGCCGCCCTCCCGGTACATGCTGCATTAATGTAAATTGCGCATTCTGCGACGTCAAAACTGCAACAGAAACACACATAAGTACACTTCCTGGCCAGGCAGGAACTGAACAACGCCCAGGTCCCCGGAACTATTATTCACACACCTACGCTCGCCTGGCATACGCAAGCCCAGCCCACTTTGTGTACGTATAAATAGGATAACAACTACGCCACATGTCCCAGTTCTTCTACACTGCCTCAGGTGATATTGCCGCATCCACCTCGCATGTCCTTCCTTGGGGTTTCTGGATAGTCTTCCCACCAGAGTGGGAGTTGAGAACCGGTAGGGGCCAGTTGCTGAGTACAGCAAGTGGCCTGGAGAAGCTCACAAAGGCGGCATGCCTTTTAAGCTTCCCCTGCCCATCCTGGGGGAAGAGACCTAGCACCTCGCCCAGGATGTGCATTGTTGCAGGCCCAGGAGAGCGGATGGCTCTCTACCCAGGGGTCCAGCACCATGTCTGCTGTGTGGCAGCCTAGGCAGCCCCTCAGACCAGACGTGGATTATAGGTTAGGTTCAGGGGGCATCTCTAAGATGCCCTCTGTTGTGGCTTGCACATTGAATCCTGCACTGGCATCAGTGCGGGTTTAAGGTGCTGAGACGTTTGATACCAAACTTCTCAGTCTTCAGTGGAGCCATCATGGTGCTGTGGTGTTCATGTTTGACAATCTCCCAGCACCTTATACTCTTAAATGGCAGCACTGCACTTACTGTGCCCAGGAATGGACCTGGGTACTGTAGGGGCACAGGGCTCATGCTCCTGTGCCCACACCACTGGCATAGGGCACCCAGCTAGAGGGGTGGCTGATGTATGCCAGGGCAGTGTATGTTGTAGGCTGCCATGTCGACTCTCTGTTTTGTCCTGTACCCAGACACTCAGCCTGCAATGGCAGTGTGTTTGTGTTAGGGGACAGGGCCTCTAAGGGTGGCACAATAAGTGCTGCAGTCTTAGAGGCCTTCCCTGGTCACAAGGCCCTGGGTACCAAGTGTACAATTTACCAAGGGCTGACATGTGGCCAGGGTTCGCCAATTTGGGTTGTAGGTTTCAGTATAGTTTTTGGGGAAGGAACATAAGCCCTGGGCACCTGATTGGCAGGAGCTCAGGGCACACTTAGTCAAAGTACATTCAGCAATTCAGCAAAAAGTGGTGCATTCCATGCAAGAAAGATGGCACTTTCTCACACGCGTTGCTACACGAATCCACATGACAGGAGGAGAGCTGTTTTTGGCTGCAGACAGACGGTCACACATCCACTCATATACCCACTTGTAGATGCATACACCCACTGAGAGTCCCACTCAGAGACTCACACACCCACTTAGAGGAGCACCGAAACAGTCACTGACCCAATTAGAGACTCAATCACAGTGTCATGCACCCAGTGACAGCCCCACTCAGAACCTCACACAATCAGTCACAGAACCACTCAGAGACTCATGCTCCCACTCACAGACCCACTCAGACATTCATGCACCCAGTCACTCACCTACTCAGACATATGCACCCACTCACAGACTCATTCATAAACTCACACATCCACTTGCAGACCCACTCACAGACTCATGCAACCACTGACAGACCTATTCACACACCCACTCACAGACTTATACACCCACTCAGAGAATCACAAAACCACTCACAGAAACACTCAGAGACCCATGCACTGAGATGGTCAAACACACACTCACAGACCCACTCAGAGACTCAAACACCTACTCAAAGAACCACTCAGAGACTCATACACCTGCTCACAGACCCACTCAGTCACACACCCAGTCACACACCCAGTCAGAGACTCATGTACCCACTCAGAGACCCACTCAGACACTCATGCACCCAGTCACTCACCCTCTCAGAGACGTATTCACCCACTCACAGACTCATTCAGAGACTCACACACCCACTTGCAGACCCACTGAGAGACTCATGTACCCACTCACAGACTCACCCAGACCCACTCACACACATATACCCACTCACAAAACTACTCAGAGACTCAGACACCCACTACCATACCCACTCATAGGTGCATGCACCCACTGAGAAATGCACTCAGACACTCACACACCCACTTAGAGGAGCACTGAAACAATCACTGACCCAATCCTAGACTCATTCACAGTGTCATGCACCCAGTGGCAGGTCCACTCAGAAACTCACACAATCAGTCACAGAACCACTCAGACATGTGCACCCAGTCACAGACCCACTCAGCGACTCATGCACCCACTGATAGACTCACTCAGAGACCCACACATGCATTCACAGATCCACTCACACACCAACGCACTGAATCACAGACCTAGTTACAGACTCATGCATCCACTCTCACACCCACTCAGAGACTCATGCACCCACTCACAGACCCACTCAGATACTCATGCACCCAGTCACTCACACACTAAGAGATGTATGCACTCACTCACAGACTCATTCATAAACTCACACAACCAGTTGCCGACCCACTCAGAGACTCATGCAACTAGTCACAGACACACTCATACACCCACTCACAGACCCACTCAGAGACTCACAAAACCACTCACAGAACCACTCAGAGACCCATGCACCAACTTACAGACCCACTCAGACACTTATGCACCCACTCAGAGATCCAATTAGAGACTCGCGCATCTACTCTCAGACCCACTGAGACAGTCATACACCCACTCACAGACCCACTCAGCACATACACCCACTCACAGAGGCACTCAGAGACTCAGACCCCTCCCAACAGACTCACTCAGACACCTAGCCACACACCCACTCAGAGGCTCATGTACCCACTTGCAGACCCACTCAGACTCACACACCCACTAACAGAAACACTTAGAGAGTCATGCATTTAATTGCAAACCTACTCAGAGACTCATGCACCCACTCATAGACTCACTCACACACCCACTTACAGACCCATCGAGCCACTCAGAGACTGATGCACCCAGTCACAGACCCATTCAGACACTCACACATTCACCGACAGATTAACTGAGAGACTCATGCACTCATTGACAATAACATTCAGAGACTTATGCACCCACAGACCCACTTAGAGACTCATGCATGTGCTTTCAGACCCACTCAGATACTCATGCACCCACTCACAGGCCCATTCAGAGACTCATGCATCTACTCACATACCGACAGAGAGACACTCATGCTTATACTCACAGACCCACTGAGAGATTCATGTACCCACTCACAGATACACTCAGAGACTCATGCATTAGTCAAACACTCATGCATCCACTCACATACCCACTTACAGAATATTTTCTTTAGGCACACTTTCACTTAGACATTGATATATGTACTTCCAGACTTACTCAGGCTTATCTATCCAGTTGTTCACATAGTTAGACAGTTGGAAAATCACTTTGAAAGTGATTGTAATTTGTATAGTATGAAATTTACATTCATACATTTTAAATGCGTAGTTGCGCATTGAATTCATACTTTTGGTTTGCGGAGTTCCGACTGAATCGTGACACCGGAAAAAAATAATATATATATATTTTTTTTTTTAAAGATTTAAACTAAGTAATATTTAGTATTGGGCAATAGAATGGCTCTGAAGAGAGCCTTTGTGCTTCTTGAAAGTATATGTCATCTACAGATAAGAGCGGATGCAGAGTTTCAGGTTGCTGAGAAACACCCTGTTGCCTTCTTCTGTAATGTGAACTCCATCACTTCTACAGATTGAGTACATATCGAAATACAGGTTGTTGCTGTAGATAGAGGCCACGCTATGGTCCCTGAGGTATGCAGAAACAGCGTTATTAACATGTTTCTTAGCTTTGTCAATCTGTGGACAGAATTTATTTGACCACTTCCATTTTTGTGTTTGACATATGTTGGAGTGCACCAAGACAGAGCAAGGAAAAAGTGCCATTAATTGGCTAAATGTCTTCTTCATTGCAATTTCCAACTCAACACCAGTAATAGGGCCTAGGTTGTTGCCACCACAATGCACTATTAAGAGGTCTAGATATTGGGAATGTGCAAAACTCTCAACTAAGGCAGCAATTGGTGCCGCTTTAAACCTCTGTGACCAAACCATTTAATATACACATTTTCCAAACCCAAGTCCATGTCAATTCCACTTTTTCTCACATACTCTTTGGCCCAGAAGCTATAGCTAATAAAAACAAAGGTTACAGGTACGTTATAGTCAGGTAATAGAATAAATAAAAAACTTAGAAATTCACTGAAAAAAAGGTTACATTACATTATACTTAGGTTCAGATTTCACTTGTACAACTTCAGTTAAATTCAGCAGTTATAGTTACCTGAGCTGAGTATAACATACTCCCCCGCAATGCATTGCTTATGACCTCACATATTGCATCACTCATGAGATGATCATCACTGATGACATCTCAAATTACATCATTGATGACCTCATCCACAGAACCACTCAATTACCCACTTACATCCCATAAAACCTCTTCAATTCCCACTCACACACCCACACAGCCACTCACATACCCATTCACAGATCCATATCAGTACTCACACACCCACTCACTCCTTCCTAGAGCCCCTCACACACACACTCACTCACTCTTACAGCCACACACTCAACCATTCACTCACCTATACAGCTACTCATACAACCAGTCACTCACCCTTACAGCCACTCACAGTCACACACTCACCCATACAGGTCACACATCAACTTCTTTACCTACACAGTCACTCCCACTCCCACTAACTCATCACTATGGCACCACAACACAGCCCTTCACTATTTGTCATATATATCTATGCCAAGGTATATTGAAGAATGAATGCATTTACAAGTGCCTGAAGGGATTATTTAGTAGGTGCGTGACTGACTGTGTAAGTGAGTGATTGAATGTGTCTTACTGAATGCATGGGTTAGTGACTACACTGTGTGAAAGTCTGTATTAGTCTCTCAGTTGGTGTGTAAACAACTGCATGGGTTGCTGAATAGCTACATGAGTATCTACATGGGTTATTGATTTGTTGTCTGAGTATCTGTATGCGTCCCTGAGTGTCTGTATGGGTGGGTGGGGGTATATGACTCTGTGCATAGATGTCTGAGTGGGTGATTCACTGGTTATATGGATTCAAAAGCGCATCTGGGAAGGGCTGTATGGATGAGTTACTGTGTGTATGGGTGTGTTGGTGAGTGAATGAATGTCTCAGTGGTATATATGTGACTAACTACATATGTTTTAAGGCACTATAAGTGAGTGTTGGAGTATATAAATGACTATACATGAGAGTAAGTTATTTGAAGAGTTTGTGTATAAATGAGTTTCTGCTTGTATCAGCAATTGTATAAGACAGTAAATATGTGTTAGTATCTCTATAAATAAGTGATATGGTGTGTCTATAAATAACAGACTTGGTGTATATAACTGTATACATGAGTAAATGGATATGTGATTGATGCTTTGCATTACTGACTAGGTGTGTGAGTAACTCTATGGATGAGCGCTGGAGGGTGACTGCATGTATAGATGTATGAGTGCATATTATACTACTGTATTGATGAGTAACTACATGTATAAGTGACTGGATGGGTGTGTAGACCTAGGAAACAGTGAGTGGTATGTAGTATATGGCATTGTTCTGTGTATAGTTTCAAAAATTGTAGTCTGCATTTTACAATGGGTGTATCAAAGTTTATATTAGGGCATCAGTATGTGCATCAGATTATCTCATGAATGATGTCATCAGTGATGTCATCAGTGATGTCATTTGAGATGTCATCTGTGATGTCATCAGTGATGTCACTGACCATGTCATGAGTAATGTAATATGTGACATCATCAGCAGTGCATTGCGGGCGCGCGAGTTATAGTTAGCTCAACTAACTATAACAGGCGAATTTCTCTGGTTGTATATGAGTCAAATGTCCAACTAACTATAATGTCCCTGAAACCTATGTTTTTTTTGTGAATTTCAAAGGTTTTTTAAATGCTAATTCCTAACTATAACGTCTGTAAAACCTATGTTTTTTTCAGTGAATTTCAAAGGTTTTTTAAATGTTAATTTCATATTTTAATGTTTATAAAACCTATATTTTTTCTATTTTTTTTGTAATATTTTGGAACTTTATTATACTTCTTTTTTTTAACTTTAAAAATTAAGTAATGTTTTATATCTTCCCCAAAAGTACGTATATCTTTTTTTTGTTGTTGAGAAAACTGCACTCCCATACCGGTGGTGTACCAAGCTCCATCACCACGCGAATCCTATCCGCCATATTGCTAAACTCGTAAAGAAAGCGCATTTCGTATCCGACGGATTCGTGGCACCACGTCCCACGTAACATCATATACGTATGAGTTCGCACCAGCTGCTACATAGGTATCCGACGGGTATGCAGTACCAAGCCACGCGTTACGTCATGTATGTATGGGGTCGCGCCCACTGCGCGTTCCATATGCGACGAGTGCACGCTGCCAGGTCCTGTGTTACGTCATAGACGTATGGTGTCACGCCGGGTACGCCATTCCCTTGTTCTTTTTTTTATGTCTCAAAACTATATCTAAATAACTTTAAACTGTATATGAGAGCAAGAGATAATCTAAAATATTTGAAACATTTATATATTTCTAAGTGTAATAAACTTATACTATGATAAATATATTTTCTCAAAATCTTGTCGGGTGCGGCCTCCTTGCACCCTCGATGCGCGATTGCCATGTGACCTTAAAAAAAAGCATTTGATTAGTTCATAACATTTCCCATTGTATCAGTTGGAGGACTCCACCCATTTTAGTCATTCTCTCTATAGCGTTTGATGAGACACACCCCTTCTGCTTAGAGAGCTTTTTTGAAAAGTTTTTTTGCTGTGTACACATATCTTCTACTACACACAACATGCAACGATCATCTTGATCAATATTCATGGTCTGTACATTAGCCTTCCACATGTGATGGCCCTGCATCTCAAACGTTACATCAAAAATCAAATGTGTGTTACACGATGCCCCTGGTGTGTGTGTGTGCACATTATTGTGCTGCCCTTCGGTCTGGGTATTGCTGGCCCGAAGGGGTATCATCAGCCACGGGCAGAGTGCACATCCTAGATCACATGTGACAAACAGTAAACAGTAATGTGTACATTTGTATTGCTGTATTCTCTGTTGTCAGGCTTTGCCAGTATAGTAGCGTGTCATATGTGAGACTTTCAGATTCACGTTTGGCATGCATTGCTTCACTATAATGAACATTATCACTATTTATGACGTAGCCTCACAGCTGATCCTCCCTCCATCCGAGCACATTCACATGTGTGCGCTTCGCGATAGCAACACTTTCAATAATACCGCACACCATTGACATGAGTGTCTGCGCATATCCACAACCTTGACAACGACAGGTGATGTTGGCCATTCAATGTTTTCGAACAGCATCTCATTAGCGATAGTTGTAAATTGCGCATTCTGCGACGTCAAAACTGCAACAGAAACACACATAAGTACACTTCCTGGCCAGGCAGGAACTGAACAACGCCCAGGTACCCGGAACTATTATTCACACACCTACGCTCGCCTGGCATACGCAAGCCCAGCCCACTTTGTGTACGTATAAATAGGATAACAACTACGCCACATGTCCCAGTTCTTCTACACTGCCTCAGGTGATATTGCCGCATCCACCTCGCATATCACAATGCGCAATAAAAAAAGGCATCCATAAGGCGTACACCATCGTTGCAATCAACACTGCACCTGAATTGTGAACACTGCTGCCCGTCCTGTTTGGACACACAACAATGACTGCAGGTGAGCAGTGGGGCCTGGGTGCACAGGGGCTGCAGTTGAGCGCGATGCTACAGGAGGGGTGGGGTGCATCAGCCGGGTGCGCAGGTACAAACAAGCGATCTTGCCCTGCTTAATAATGTGTTCTCTGACCTCTCATTTTAAGGACCTGCTGGACCGTACTGTAGGCCTGAGCCAGAGGGCAGTGCTGCCCTACAGACACGTGTTGAGCGCAGTGCTGCGGGAGGGGTGGAGTGCATCAGCCTGTGTGCAAAGGTGCAAACTACCGATGTTACCCTGCGTACCGATGTGATCTCTGACCTTATTCAGTCACATCTCTGTCTCATTTTATGGACCTGCTGGACCGTACTGTAGGCCTGAGCCAGCGGGCAGCGCTGCCCTATAGACACGTGGCGTTGGCTTTTGGGGCACTGTAGTGAGCTGACTACTAAGTGTACATGCACACAGGCTTGCGCCATTGCATTACACACGCACATTATGATTCTACCATGTGCTCTGTTCCTTTGTATGTGAATGTAGGCACAACATATTATTTCACCTTGTGTATTCTTGTGCACTCCAACTCCTCTTTGAACTGCAATTACCACTAACAGTTCGAAGATCATACTTCAAGAAGGAAGGATGCACTCAACTGGTGTTCTCTATTAACGTTGAAAGAAACCTCAAGACATTTCCAACATTATATTTTTTCTCCCTTTTCAGACACTGGGTTAGTGGAGCCAAAAATGGGCGGAGCGGGTGGTCACCCCGTAAAGATGCCCTGGGCATTCTGACGCCTTCCACCGTGGTATCAAGACACCGTCCCTGAACGGAGACCTTCTGGGCCACCCTGATAGCGGCACCCCGGAGTTGGAGCTCACACTGGTACGTCCTTGGACACACCGCTTGTGGCAGGTGAGCAGTCAAGCCTCGGCGCGCAGGAGCTGCAATTCAGCACAGTGCGGAGAAAGGGGCTTGGGTACAGCAGCCCGGGTGCACAGGTGCAGGCAAGCTATGTTGCCATACATAATAATGTAATCTCTGGCCTCATTCATATCTCAGTTTCATTTTAAGAACTTGCTGGACCGCACACGTTCTCGCGGACTCCAGCGTCACAGACACACGGGTGACAGGAGGTGAACAGTGAGGGCTGGGTGCAGTAGGCCGGCGCTCGGTCTCCTCCTCCCTCTGTTCTTTTTACTCTCCCTCCCCTTCTCCCTTCCACCCACTCGCTCTCTGTCCCATTCTCACTTTCCTCCGTTCATTCTCACTAGCTTTCTTTTTCTCTTAGACATGGCACACATACTTATGCTTCTTTTTTGTCTTGCAGGTTTTGTACGCTGCTTCCAGAGGAGTCCCACCCACTTCTTTCATGTTTTACTGTTGTTCTAATAAAGTTACATTTCCATTTATTTGTGTTGTGTTAATAAAAGTTTTTTTTTTTTACCAATAAATAACTGAGTGTTTGAGTCTTCTTTTTCTGACAACACTTGTCTGTAGTTTATTGTGAAAATCGGAGGTTGATAGTAGGTTATAAGGGAAATTTTGTTGAATTTTCCAGTGCACCTACCAAATATAAACCAACAGACTATTTCATAAATGAAGCCTGGGTAATTGTACAACGGCAAGAGTTCTATGAGTGTATCACTTTATAACACCATGAGTACTGCCCGTGTGATTTCAGAACCAATAAGGCACTGCCTAGGGCCACCGAGGCTTCAAGGACTGGCGAGGCCCACCCTACATATTTAAATAAAGCCCCGGAGGTTGCTGATCCCTGGTCTTGAGTTGGCCTCGAAGCCCCCCCGAACAATTCGTAAATTCAAAACGGTGTCGATCCCCTAGTCTGCGAAACGTCTCTGTGCCCTCCCGAGCCTAATTTACATGTGAGATTAAGATCCCCAGTGCTGCAGAGACCCCGCAATATAATAATAGGATTGGCCCCGAAACATTACCCACCAGTGGGCTCATTTAAATGAAAGAGTGAGACCCCGCTTCATATTTTGTTTCTCCATTTTTACCATCCGGTTCTGCTTTATTGAAACAATACGAGGTTTTCCTCCTCTCGCATCAACGAGGCAAACAAGAATTTACTATCACAGGGTGCAAGCAATGCTCCCGCCCTGTAATAGCAAACATAAACGTCCCGCGCTTGCACACCCCGGGACATTGTATGACCTGCGCCTGGGAGGTGGTGCTCCATGGGACCATGATGCTTTGTTTAATGCATAACTACAGAATTAGTATAAACGCATACTAATACTACTTGCACACGTGTGGTACAGCAACCAGAGTGTAGTGAAGAGGCAGAGGAAGCCCAAAATCAAAAAATATAAATCCTACCAGAGGTCGGATCACATAGTTCGATCAGCTGACGACCCTGGGATGAGTAGAAACAGATTCACCAAGAAACAAGTCTTCAGCACAACGCAAGCAAGCGCAAAATTGTGGTGAGTGCTGCCTTCTTTTCACCTTCTCCCGCTCATCGCCAAATTTATGTAGTGAACAGGGTGACAGCAGTGGATCCACTAAGTAGATTTATTGCAGGAAAAGAAGGCAGCTTAAACAGCCACCAACAGGACCAGACACCAAGGCATTCGTCTTCTCCAGTACAAACTCCCCAAGATTCCCCCTCATGACAGCCCTACATTCTAACATTACATACTTACATTATAGTAGCATTACATACTAACATTGTACTATGAATTACATTGAAATACTACACAGAGCACATCACTTTACAGCAATGAGCTCACGGTTTAATCCCAGAGTCTTCAGACCAGTAGGGGTGAGTATTTCGCTTCCCACTCCCTGTATAGAATAAACGCATACTAACACTACTTACAGTTATACTACAGCAGCCAGTATGCTACAGCGCCCACAGCCCATCACTTTATAACAATCAGCTCGGTTTGATCCCCGAGTCTTCACACCGGTAGGCATAGTACTTCGCTTCCCACTTCCGATATAGTATAAACGCACGGTAGAGCTCAGTAGTTCGCTTCCCACTCCCTGTATGGTATAAATGCCTACTAACACTACTTCCACAGGTATCCTACAAACACCAGAGCACATCACTCTACAGCAATGACCTCCCGGTTTAGGCTCTAGGTTTCATACCCGACTGTAGCAGCATCTTATCTCAGTACCATGTCACTCTGAGCAACACTGCACTTTCAGACCGGTAGGTGTGACTACTTCGCTTCGCACTCCCCCACAGAGGTTACAGTGCTCCTATCGTCCTGTTTCCTACTCTTTTCGCCCTTTTTCCCCCTTACTCGCTTCAACAGAATCACAAAGTGGCGACCAACCCTTCCTAGTTGCAACCGCTCGCAGCGCTCACAACCAATAAGCAGCAAGCTCGTGCTCGTAACGCCTCAGCCAATCAGATGGCAGAATTCCCAAAAATCGATATCTGTTAATTGTGATATTTCTCCAAAACTACTGAACGGGTTTACACCAAATAAAGAAAAGCGTGCTTTCTAGACCAAGACCCTTCTACCTGCCAAATGTTGGGCAATTCCGTTCACCCGTTCGACCTGTAGCCTTGTCTATATTTTCCTTTGGAAATTAACATGGAGAAAACACGTTTTGGGACACCCCTTTTTTCCCGCCCCCCCCTTGACGAATCACTCCCAAACTTCCCACATTGGAGCTGATATGAACAAAGAATTATATTGGTAAATTTCATGAAGATTCATCAAACGACACCAAAGTTATAAGCAAAACAAAAAATGCTCTTCCTATGGAAACTTGGTCCTAACTATAACTACCTACTGGCAACCCGTTTCGGGTTTCCCCTTGCTCACGAGCCTCACAGCAGAGGTGACAGGGTGCTGCCAGTGGAGCCTTCGTAGGATAGAAGTTTATCCTCTGTGGTGGCTTCCTCACAAGGGATAACCTGTTCTGTTTTGTGGATATTAGCGGCCTTTTCCCGGTCGCGAGGAAGACCCGCCGCAAATTTTGTGGATCTAAGCACCGGACTACCGAATGCCAAGTGGAGCAGAGGTCTTCAACACGAAAGGGTTGCTGAGTGCCATGACAGCGCCTTGAACCTGACGTCAACCCACTGAGGATTTTTAAAGAAGCGTAATTTTGAAACATTAACATCACCCACTGTGGTTAAATTTGTTGATTGGACTGCTTTTACCATAATGTATCTGTATGCACATGCCAACTGTAGCGGTAAGACACGCCCACTTGGGCGGCAATGATTTATTAAAGCAGGTGTTTCCAATCAAAGATGACTTTGTTTCTCTGCTGTGAGGCTCGTGAGCAAGGGGAAACCCGAAACGCGTTGAGCCGCGTAACATGATGAATGGTGACAGGGTGCTGCCAGTGGAGCCTTCGTAGGAAAGAAGTTTATCCTCTGTGGTGGCTTCCTCACAAGGGATAACCTGTTCTGTTTTGTGGATATTAGCGGCCTTTTCCCGGTCGCGAGGAAGACCCGCCGCAAATTTTGCGGATCTAAGCACCGGACTACCGAATGCCAAGTGGAGCAGAGGTCTTCAACACGAAAGGGTTGCTGAGTGCCACGATAGCGCCTTGAACCTGACGTCAACCCACTGAGGATTTTTAAAGAAGCGTAATTTTGAAACATTAACATCACCCACTGTGGTTAAATTTGTTGATTGGACTGCTTTTACCATAATGCATCTGTATGCACACGCCAACTGTAGCGGTAAGACACGCCCACTTGGGCGGCAATGATTTATTAAAGCAGGTGTTTCCAATCAAAGATGACTTTGTTTCTCTGCTGTGAGGCTCGTGAGCAAGGGGAAACCCGAAACGCGTTGAGCCGCGTAACATGATGAATGGTGACAGGGTGCTGCCAGTGGAGCCTTCGTAGGAAAGAAGTTTATCCTCTGTGGTGGCTACCTCACAAAGGATAACCTGTTCTGTTTTGTGGATATATATATAGATATATATACATATATATATATATATATATATATATTACCTACTGGCGGTCGCCAGTAGGTAGTTATAGTTAGGACCCCTTTTCCATAGGAAATCCGCAACATTCTATTTTGAATAACTTTGGCGCCGGTCGACGAATCCTCGCGAATTTCTCAAAATAGGTGGGGCGCTATGCTCCGCTCCTACCCTGAAAGTCTCGGGGGGATTCGTCAAGCGGGGGCTGAGATAAAAGGGGGGTCCCAAAACGCGTTTTTCCCATGCATTTTTCCATAGGACCTTTAGAACGAGCTACAGCCCGAACGGCTGAACAGAATTACTAGAAATTTGGCAGAGAGGTAGTCCCTATGTCAAGGAAGTGCCTTTTGTAGGTTTGGTGTAAATCTGTTCAGTAGATTCTGAGAAAATAGCCTTTAAATCAATATATATATCTGAGCCCGCTTACGGTACGCTTACCGTACGCTTACGGTACGCGTACGGTGGCGAGCGCGATTCTGATTGGCTGTTAGATCTTAGTAAACATTCGAATCGGCTGAAACCAGGAAGCGGCGGCCGCCATTTTGTGTGTTTCACTCAGAAAAAAAAGAGTGAAAACAAGAAAAGGGGGCAATGAGGAGAGTTACAGACCCCCTTACATTTGTGAGGGGGTCAAAGAAGGACTGTAAAGTACAAAGAAAACATTTATTGATTTTTAAAAAAATCACGGGGTACGCGTACGGTAAGCTTACGGTAAGCGTAGGGTAGAAAAAAAAAATAAAAAAATAAATGAAATTCAGATTTAAGTGTTTAGATATTAGGGGGCTCTAAAAAGAGCCGTTGTGTTTATGAAATGATTTTCTAGTGGTACCTACAAGTAAGTACCGATGCAGAGTCTAAGGTTCAAGAGGAAGACTCTGTTCCCTTCATCATTGAAGTGCACACCATCTCCTCTATAAATGTCTTGCATGTCATAACGCAAGTTGTTGTGGTAAATGGCACCCATACCATAGTCACGGAGGAAAGCAGAAACAGATTTGTTGACGTGCTTTCTTGCTTTGTCAATCTGCGGACAGAAATGATTAGACCAGTTCCATTTTTGCCTTTGGCATATGTTGGAAAACACAAAGGCAGTTTTAGGGAAAAGTGAAAACAGTTGTGCAAAGGTGTCCTTCATAAGCATTTCCAGACCTACCCCAGTCAAAGTGCCTAGGTCATTGCCACCACAGTGCACTATTATGAGGTCAGGGTGTTGGATTTGCATGAAGGATTTCACCAATGGCATCAATTGGTGCCACTTTAACCCTCTCTGACCAAGCCATTTAATGTCTACATTTGGCAAAGCAACGTCTCTCACCATATCTGTTTTCTCTGCAAACTTTTCACTCCAGAAGACATAGCTGTGCCCTACAATCCACACTGTGAACATCTTCAAAGGAGAACTGGATGCACTCAGGAGGTGTCTTTCAGTAGAATGGCAATATGAAAAGAAAGACAGTTTGGAAATGGAGGCATACATATTTTTTTCAAAACAAAAAGAACTGATTGGCTGTTTCATACCATTCTAGAATAAAAACTAGGCTGTATGTGTAAATTAATAGAAGCATGTTTTGTATTGGTACAAAAAAATGTGTTACCAAAGAACAGTACTATGGATTTGCTGTTAGGTTTGAAAAGTCAAGCACTCTTGCTCTGTGGAATTGAAACATTGTGTGGCGAACTTATGACCTAACTCCACACAGCAGTGTTCCATGAGCTGTTGCTATGGTAGCAGGCAGAAGTCAAGTTGGGGGAAGGGTACTAGGCAGAAGTCAAGTTGGGGGCAGGGTACTTTTGGAAAAGGGTTGGTTTTCAACCAATAGAAATGTGTGATTACATTTGAAAAAAAGGGGCAAGCACTGAGATTTGAAACTTACATGTATATGTGTGGAAAAATAGAGGGAAAGTTTGCCATTATCTGGTTCTGCTGAGAGGAGAGAGGTGAACAGAACAGAGATCCTGGCTCTGATAATCTGCTGTTTGAGTGCCACATTTCTTTCACAACTAACTAATTTTAAAGGTGAGGTTAGAGTTTGAGAGGAGATGTATATGGTAAATTAAGAAATGAATAATAGAAATGGAAATTCTTTTTGTTGAAGTTGCGTTTATCATTTTCTGTTTTGGGAGAAATTTAAATGTGAGGAACATGTAAAATAATATGGACTATGTTTTCACGATAAATTAAGGTGTACTGGAAAAAAAAAGAATAGTTTAAGGGTTTGAGGTTGGACTCAGTAATGCAAATACATTCAGCATCACTAAGGCTGGTTGCCCTTGCTGGAATGTAGGCAGCCACCCAGGTTACACATGGTGGTGGTCTGAAAAAGCAGTTTGGACATGTGCATTTAAAAAAATCAAAAAAGTGGTTTCATAATGTGTCAGTCTGTAAAAGTGATTTTCACTTGCCAAAAAAAAAGAGCAGTAAGTGTGCATTCAAATTGGCAAAGAAATTTCGTTTTGGGACTAATGTGAAAACATGACTCTGTGTGGAAATAGGAATTACAGGCAGAGATTTATTGCGTTTTTTTCTGGTGATTTCACAGTTGCATTAGTAGGAAAAAGGGGGAGCGATTTTTTGGGGGAAGAAGCAGACTCTTAGCACACACCCATCTGCTTGCCATGTATAATCATGCACAGTATTTACAAGCGAGTGGGGTTTTCAGGTTTCAGTCTGTAATGCAAATAATTCAGCATCACTAAGGCAATATATTCTGAAAACAGCAAAAATAAGGCAAAAATATTTTTTGAAAAATATGTAAATATGTGTACTGTATTATAAAATGTTTTAAAAATATTAATACTTTTTTTTTTACTTTTTTTTCAGATTGATATAGAAAAATTTCGAAAACTAGAACCATTTTTAAAGCTATTTTTTTAAAAAACAAATGAATAAATATTTTTTTGAGTGGGTATGGTAAGTCAATAATAATAATTGTAGTCTCTCAAGGACCTTGTAATGTGATAATTGATTTTTAGTGTTTTTTTAAAAAAAAAAAAAAATAAAGTACGCGCACCGTACGCGTACGGTAAAAAAAAAAAAAAAAGTTTTTAAAAACATATGTAAAAAAAAGATGAAAGATAAGGTTGGCTCTTAAAAGAACCGTTGTGTTCATGCAGGGACAGAGGAAAGAAAGAATGGGAAAATTATTCAAAGCGACAAATGTGCTGATCTATTTTGTTGTTCACTAGGGAAACACTGGTCTCCCTATGGCAAATTAGATCTTGACAAAAGGCGCATCGAATATCAACCCTTCGAAATCGAGGGTTCATTTCCAGAGGGCCAGCAAAAGGAGATGCTCCCCCCACAGATGAAGGGCTCACCTGACCTGCAGAAGAAGGAGTCAGCCCTGCAGATGATGGTCCAGGCTGAGCTGCTGTGGATGTGCTTGGTTGACTTTCTGAAGAGTTACCTCCAAAAAGTCGAGCATGTGTCCTTCTGTGTACATCCTTGAGGTGTCTCTTCATGGTATGATTCCCAAAGGAATACTTCTTGTCAGGATTACCTCTTGAAAGTACACGCTTACACAGCTTACAAGTTACTAAAGGTGCATTTACCTTTTGCTGGCCTTCAGGAAAAGTAAAATAATCCCATACATAAGAGGGCTTTTGTTTCCTCGCTCTCTGCCTCAAAACAGTGCTGCTAGTGCTAGCCTCACTCTCAGAAGAGCTCTGCTGTTCTGCCATCGTATCACAAAGACAACCCAGCTCCTTCTCCTAAGGGACCACAAGCAGAAATGAGGGGAATGGGTGTGGTGTAGGAGAGTTCTAGAACTGAAAGTAGTTTCAACCAATCAAAAGTTGTGTTTCATGATCACATGACCTACCGTACGCTTACGGTACGCTTACGGTACGCTTACGGCAAAAGTGCGCATGCGCGTAAAAAAGACACGCGCTTGCGCACATGCGCATAACAGTCACTACCCGACACTTCCGCGTAACGTGCGCGTGTAGCGTACGCGCGCACGCGTCCCACGCGGAGTATGCGCGGCTACGCAAATTGCGTAACTATACGCAAGCAGCGTAGAAAAATTACGGGCGTTGCGTAAACCGTACACTTACCGTGAGCTTACGGTACGCGTACTAAAAAAATAATAAAAAAAAAAAAAAAAAATGTACTGCAAATACATTTTACATGTTTATTTTAAAAAATATATTAAAAAAAAAATATTAAAGAATTTTAAAAATTTAACCATAGTCTTTATAAAAGGTAAGAAAATTAAAATAAAAATATGTTTAAAAAAATAGAAGAAAAAAAAAACAATTAGCATTTAAAAAACCTTGCAAATTCACTGAAAAAACCATGGGTTTCACACACGTTATAGTTAGGAATTAGCATTTAAAAAACCTTTGAAATTCACTGAAAAAACCATGGGTTTCACACACGTTATAGTTAGGAATTAGCATTTAAAAAACCTTAGAAATTCAGTGAAAAAACCATATGTTTCACACATGTTATAGTTAGCTGGACATTTTACTCGTAAAAAACCAATGAAATTCCCCCGTTATAGTTAGTTCAGCTAACTATAACTCGCGCGCCCGCAATGCACTGCTGATGACGTCACATATTACATCACTCATGACATGGTCAGTGACATCACTCATGACATCACTGATGACATCTCAAATGACATCACTGATGACCTCACTGATGACATCATCCTTGTGATAGAGTGGCAGACCTGCTCTTCCCCTAATAAAACCTTTGATACACACATTCAAAAATAGAGACTAAAATTTACATAAGAATGGACATACCAATAACAGTTACAACAACCTCTTCAGTAATTCTAAGATCCACATACACATCCACTCATTCACCAACAGTCCAATACAGTCACTCATACATGTACTCACTTATCATATGTACTCATACACCTATACATCCTGTTACACAATGCCACTCATCCATAGAGCTACTCACACACATAGTCACTCATGCTAATAAAGAATCAAACATACATTTACTTGCATATACAGTTATACACACACCACCACACTTACTTCTACGGAAACTTACACATACTTAGTCTTTTAAACAATCACTTAAAGAAATACATACTTATTCATACAGGAACTCTTTCAATCTCTCACTCTCACATATACTCACATATATAAACCAATAGTCACATATACTAGTTTTAAACATATGTAGTTACTCATAAAGACACTATTGAGACAGTCATTCACTCACTAACACACCCATACACACACACATCCACCCATGCAGTCCTGCACACATGCTCTGTTCAACACATACAAACAGTGAGTCACTCATTCATGCACCTATGCACTACGTAATACCCCCCACCAAACCATGCAGACACTCATACTGATACTCAAAAAACCAACTAATAACCTATATAGACACCCATGTAGCTACTCACCAACCCATGCAGCCACTTATATACAAAGTGAAAAAATGATACAGATATTTATATATTTAAACAGTACTCACTAAGCCATGTATTCACTATGATACACTTAATCAGTCAGTTACACAATCAATTTTTCAAAAAGAAATCATCCATTTAGACAGTAATATACCCATTTATTCTTCCATCAACCTTGAGATATACATATATAAAACATATTTAATTTTGAGAAAAACACACATTCACTGGATGATGTCATCAGTGAGGTCATCAGTGATGTCATTTGAGATGTCATCAGTGATGTCATGAGTGATGTCACTGACCATGTCATGAGTGATGTAATATGTGACGTCATCAGCAGTGCATTGCGGGCGCGCGAGTTATAGTTAGCTGAACTAACTATAACGGGGGAATTTCATTGGTTTTTTACGAGTAAAATGTCCAGCTAACTATAACATGTGTGAAACATATGGTTTTTTCACTGAATATATATATTTATATATATATATATATATGTGTTGTATATAGGTATATATTTTTATATAGTATTAAATATTAGTGGACTATATTTAATTCACACTATATTAAAATTGTATACTAAAATATTTAACATTTACTACTCTAAACTCTGTTTATATTTTTTTAAATCTATATTTTTGTCTGGTTTTGGACAATATTAGTATTAGTGTGATAATTCTTTCCAATATTTTTGTAATTACTATTATAAGTATGTGAGCAAGCCATTTGGCAAACAATATTTTTTACAGACTATTCCTGTCAAAGATATTGTTTACCACGATATTGTGTCAGTGATCTGTAGATCACAGCCTAGTACAGTGTGAACTTCAGATCATCTCTGTGAGTGAACGCCACAGCAGAACTCTAGGACAGAGGCATTACTAACAAAAGAATGCTTTAAATCGCATTGCTTGGTGCACTGTGTTGGCTTTGGGAAATTCAACAAGGTAGTTTAAGAACCAACCTGACTAGAAAGGGGAGATACAGAAATATCTCAGAGGATTGAGACACACTAGGTCAGGCACAAACGGGCTTTGCAATCACCACCACCTGCACTCGGTTGTTTGACAGAAGCACGCATTGTTAAACCATGCATGCCTCAATAACGGGGTCACAACAACGAATGCATCTTAACCACGCATTCCTACACCACGCAAGCTGTTACCACACATGCCTTTAGCACGCAATTTATTTGGTAAAGATATATGCATGGTAAAGATCACCCCACATCCTAAAAACTGTCCTGACCCCAGGCCCCAGCCCTAAGCCCTGAATCTCTACCCCAGCCTAAAATACTAACCCAAACCCAGCACCCCTGCCCTGGGCCCTAAAAACTGACCCCAGCCCTGAAAACGATGAGCCCTAAAAGCCAGCCCTCAGCCCTAAGAATTACCCCACCCGAGTCCTAAAAGTGGCCTCAGCCCTAAAAACTACCCCACCTCCCTAAAACCCAGCTCTAGTCCCAAAATCGACCCCCTCATCCCCCTAAATCCTGGACCCAGCACCAAAAACTACTCCCCACCTCCCCAAAACCCGGTCCCAGCCCTACTTACCAGACTGAGTCCCAGAGCTTCTTCTCACAGTTCTTCCTGCTCCTCTCCCTGCCCATCCGCTCACCTAGACCATGCACTGCCTTAACCAGGCATATGCGTGGTCAAGGCAAGCATGGTTCAGCCCGCGTTGTAAAGGCTGTTTCCCCCTACACTCAAAGAGACAAACCAGGTTGAATAATAAAGTTTTTAAGACATGTCCTTCTTTTATATTCCTTACTTTACCCCCGCCCCATCCTTCTTTCATCCCTAGAGGAGATTATTTAAGTTTGACTCTCTACTGAGCACTCTTTGCTTTTGGCTCTTTACTCCTCCGATGATGCTGTCGAATCACAATCTAACACGCTCTGCTTTTACAATCCCATCAGACCTCTTTGCCCACACGCATGTCATATTTCTCTATTTTAAATCAAAAGTTACTACTGTGGTTCCCTTAGCCCATTCCAAGTTATGTGCTGCATTCATTTGCAATTTTAACACTGCAAACCTGAGGCCCCAGGCAGAGATTCAGACTCTCAACACAGTGCCAAAGCTGGAAACTCCAGAGATACAGTTCCTTCAGTAGAGTAGCAGTCCCCACCCCACTGGCCTGATAAATACCAGGCATTACAACAAACAAATGATGGACGGAATGCTGACAATGCAGACATTCTCCCCCAGTCAAGAGATCTGGGTTAAATCCATCGTTCTTTTGCCCACTACGCCACCCCAGTTTAGACATGGTCATATGCAAATCAGTCTTGACCCTGTGCCTCATGGGAACAGTCCAGCCCGAACTGCCAAGCCATGTCTTCCCTGGACCGGAATCAAGCATCCTAGGACCGGTTTCTGGCTATCAGCCGTCATCAGCCAGGATAGCTTGACTCCAGTGGCGTAGTGAGCATGGGTCCCACGTCTGGGAATACCCATCCCACTTAGGGCGAAAAGCGTTACAACAAACAAATGATGGACGGAATGCTGACAATGCAGACATTCTCCCCCAGTCAAGAGATCTGGGTTAAATCCATCGTTCTTTTGCCCACTACGCCACCCCAGTTTAGACATGACCATATGCAAATCAGTCTTGACCCTGTGCCTCATGGGAACAGTCCAGCCCGAACTGCCAAGCCATGTCTTCCCTGGACCGGAATCAAGCATCCTAGGACCGGTTTCTGGCTATCAGCCGTCATCAGCCAGGATAGCTTCACTCCAGTGGCGTAGTGAGCATGGGTCCCACGTTTGGGAATACCCATCCCACTTAGGGCGAAAAGCGTTACAACAAACAAATGATGGACGGAATGCTGACAATGCAGACATTCTCCCCCAGTCAAGAGATCTGGGTTAAATCCATTGTTCTTTTGCCCACTACGCCACCCCAGTTTAGACATGGCCATATGCAAATCAGTCTTGACCCTGTGCCTCATGGGAACAGTCCAGCCCGAACTGCCAAGCCATGTCTTCCCTGGACCGGAATCAAGCATCCTAGGACCGGTTTCTGGCTATCAGCCGTCATCAGCCAGGATAGCTTGACTCCAGTGGCGTAGAGAGCATGGGTCCCACGTCTGGGAATACCCATCCCACTTAGGGCGAAAAGCGTTACAACAAACAAATGATGGACGGAATGCTGACAATGCAGACATTCTCCCCAGTCAAGAGATCTGGGTTAAATCCACCGTTCTTTTGCCCACTACGCCACCCCAGTTTAGACATGGCCATATGCAAATCAGTCTTGACCCTGTGCCTCATGGGAACAGTCCAGCCCGAACTGCCAAGCCATGTCTTCCCTGGACCGGAATCAAGCATCCTAGGACCGGTTTCTGGCTATCAGCCGTCATCAGCCAGGATAGCTTGACTCCAGTGGCGTAGTGAGCATGGGTCCCACGTCTGGGAATACCCATCCCACTTAGGGCGAAAAGCGTTACAACAAACAAATGATGGACGGAATGCTGACAATGCATACATTCTCCCCCAGTCAAGAGATCTGGGTTAAATCCATCGTTCTTTTGCCCACTACGCCACCCCAGTTTAGACATGGCCATATGCAAATCAGTCTTGACCCTGTGCCTCATGGGAACAGTCCAGCCCGAACTGCCAAGCCATGTCTTCCCTGGACCGGAATCAAGCATCCTAGGACCGGTTTCTGGCTATCAGCCGTCATCAGCCAGGATAGCTTGACTCCAGTGGCGTAGTGAGCATGGGTCCCACGTCTGGGAATACCCATCCCACTTAGGGCGAAAAGCGTTACAACAAACAAATGATGGACGGAATGCTGACAATGCAGACATTCTCCCCCAGTCAAGAGATCTGGGTTAAATCCATCGTTCTTTTGCCCACTACGCCACCCCAGTTTAGACATGGCCATATGCAAATCAGTCTTGACCCTGTGCCTCATGGGAACAGTCCAGCCCGAACTGCCAAGCCATGTCTTCCCTGGACTGGAATTAAGCATCCTAGGACCGGTTTCTGGCTATCAGCCGTCATCAGCCAGGATAGCTTGACTCCAGTGGCGAAGTGAGCATGGGTCCCACGTCGGGGAATACCCATCCCACTTAGGGCGAAAAGCGTTACAACAAACAAATGATGGACGGAATGCTGACAATGCAGACATTCTCCCCCAGTCAAGAGATCTGGGTTAAATCCATTGTTCTTTTGCCCACTACGCCACCCCAGTTTAGACATGGCCATATGCAAATCAGTCTTGACCCTGTGCCTCATGGGAACAGTCCAGCCCGAACTGCCAAGCCATGTCTTCCCTGGACCGGAATCAAGCATCCTAGGACCGGTTTCTGGCTATCAGCCGTCATCAGCCAGGATAGCTTGACTCCAGTGGCGTAGTGAGCATGGGTCCCACGTCTGGGAATACCCATCCCACTTAGGGCGAAAAGCGTTACAACAAGACATGGCTTGGCAGTTCGGGCTGGACTGTTCCCATGAGGCACAGGGTCAAGACTGATTTGCATATGGCCATGTCTGAACTGGGGTGGCGTAGTGGGCAAAAGAACGATGGATTTAACCCAGATCTCTTGACTGGGGGAGAATGTCTGCATTGTCAGCATTCCGTCCATCATTTGTTTGTTGTAACGCTTTTCGCCCTAAGTGGGATGGGTATGCCCAGACGTGGGTCCCGTGCTCACTACGCCACTGGAGTCAAGCTATCCTGGCTGATGACGGCTGATAGCCAGAAACCGGTTCTAGGATGCTTGATTCCGGTCCAGGGAAGACATGGCTTGGCAGTTCGGGCTGGACTGTTCCCATGAGGCACAGGGTCAAGACTGATTTGCATATGGCCATGTCTGAACTGGGGTGGCGTAGTGGGCAAAAGAACGATGGATTTAACCCAGATCTCTTGACTGGGGGAGAATGTCTGCATTGTCAGCATTCCGTCCATCATTTGTTTGTTGTAACGCTTTTCGCCCTAAGTGGGATGGGTGTGCCCAGACGTGGGTCCCGTGCTCACTACGCCACTGGAGTCAAGCTATCCTGGCTGATAACGGCTGATAGCCAGAAACCGGTCCTAGGAGGCTTGATTCCGGTCCAGGGAAGACATGGCTTGGCAGTTCGGGCTGGACTGTTCCCATGAGGCACAGGGTCAAGACTGATTTGCATATGGCCATGTCTGAACTGGGGTGGCGTAGTGGGCAAAAGAACGATGGATTTAACCTAGATCTCTTGACTGGGGGAGAATGTCTGCATTGTCAGCATTCCGTCCATCATTTGTTTGTTGTAACGCTGATAAATACCAGGGACACATATGATGAGAGATGCAATGAAGGTAACTTCATAAGGTCTCTCTGTGTCCATAAGGGACACTCATTCATTGCAAAACCTGCACTTACCTTATCCACATCTTGTAACCTACCTCCCTCCTCCCAGGTCTCTCAGAACTGTTAGATGTAACGCCCTGACCCTCCCTCTATCACCAAATTTATTTTTTGCTTCCACCACCTACCACTCAACATAAACAGCTCCCTTTCCACCAGCATTCTTGCCTTTTCTTAGCACTCCAATCTGTCTTCACCTCCTGTTGTCTTTGGCCTGATAAAAACATTCATGACACCTGACTACACTGTTCACCTTTCTACACAGCTTCTTCCGGATGTCCTTCTCGGTTACAATAAAGTAGAAATATCGGTCTGCCCAGTCACTCACACTTATGCATGTACTTTACGCACTTCCATCCCTCTTTTTATCCTTATAAGGAAATCTTGGTGTCAGTCTAGACATCTCACAGTTCTCCTTCCTCAGACCCCAACTTTATCACTTTTGTGTAATCCATCTGTTTCTACCCTTCCAACACCCTCAATCTCGATCTTTCCCAGCTTCCCCTTACACTATTCTCCATCAGTTTCCTCTGGTCTCCATGTACTCATGCTCCTATATTTATCTTATCTTTAAGCTTCCATTTGCTACTCCCTCTCTGTGGTCCCTTTTTTCTTTTTCTCTACTGGCTATCATTCCACCCTCAATTATAGCTCAGCTTTCTCTTTCTCTGTACTGCTTTTAATGCATTCACAGTCTTGGTTCCTTTTACGTACCTTCTCTTACTAATTTATATCCCCCCTTAGTACTTCTCAGTATTGAAACACCCCTCTTGCATCTGTTGGTAATGCTTCCACTTCTCTCTCCTTTTGCACATTGCTTAAGGCACTCCTTTATGGTTATCGCTTCACCCTACTCAACTTTGATGAATATAGCTATTCACTATTTATTGCATCCCTTCGTGTACTATATAAAGCACTTTGGTTGAAATGTGCATCATAAGCAAATAAAGCTTCAAAATTGGGTATAGGGTTGGAAGTGGGAAAGAACTGTAGATGTGAACAACAGTGTTGTGATATTAAGTCATTGTGAGGATCGACAAGTTGGTGATGATGCTGAGGAGGTGAATCTGTATTTGGGAAGAATGTATAGCGCCAATATGTGGAAGATACTATAACATGAGGAATACAGCATCCTTGTCCACAATAGTTTGGTATTTCAGGTGGCTACAAGTGTGGCATGATGGTGTATGAAGAGAAGGAATGAGAAAGACATAGGGAGAAAGAGAGTGAGAGGGAGTGGCGCATCTGAAACAGTTAGAGACAATTTAGTGGGAGTAACAATTAGAAAATGTGAAGTTAGTATAGCGTATTTGTATATTTATGTTTTATATCTTGTTCTTATTATGTGTCTGTTGTGTTATGTGCCTGCCTGTTGAGTTACTACAGAATGTCCATGGCCATTCCTATCAAATGATATAGAACAAATGGTCAGGGTTCTAGTTCTAGTAGTTTGAGATTGTTTGTTTATCTGGATGGTCACAGTGCAGAGAAACTGGAGAAACCTTTGAGCCTCATTCAATGTTTGAGGCGCACGGTGAACACAGTAAATAGGTATTTCTCATGCCCCACCACCCTCACGTTCCCCTACATAAGTCAGAGCAGCGATAACCACTGGTTAGCATTGATGAAGCCTCAGCTGGCTCCACCAACAGTAACTCCTGACCCGGTGGACCATTTGCCACAGGACCACTGGGCCATAGTGGCAGTCATCCCATCATATTATGGGTGGGGTCACTGCCACTTAGTTTTTCCTGCCCATGTTCACCATTTGAGACATTGCGGACGCCGGCAGGGAATATGTAGAATGTCCTAATGCATATGGAAAAAACACCCTGAACTTGCCGGACATTTCTTATGTGCTTGGACAAAAAACAACTCCTGTTATTGGAGACTGTTTTCTTTCGACAAAAATAGATTGCCAAGCAGGCACTTTGACCATTTGCAGGTTTATATAGGGTGAGCTTGGCTCTCAGGCATTGCAGAGCTTCACAAGTAAGCCCAATTGTGTGCACATTTGTTTAGGCACAGAGTCTTAAGCAGCTGTTGTGAAAGTGGATGTAAGGAACTGAATCAGAGGAAGGTCTTAAAGTGTTTGTGAGAGCCAAACCCTAAAAATCACCTGAATCCCAATATTTGATCACCCCAAAATGTTCCCAAAATAGATCGGCTCCGGTGCCTTTGGTAGGGGTGGGTGGTAAACTCCGCTCCGCAGGCGGAGTCTACTGAGTTTTTGTCACTCTCCGCACTCAACTAGAAAGTTTCTGCTTTTACAACTCTGCAGCTTTAAGAAAAGTGTCTCCGCTTCGCCCTCCTTTGCACCCGCTGCCAACTCCCCATTCTTCAGATTAAATTAACCCACAAGAGCCTACAATGGAATTCGCAGAAAGGGTATTCTCAGAATGCAACGTTTTTGTTAAAACCAGGTGCGCAGAGCTTCAAAATATAGTATGCAAATTTCTGCAAACCACAATTCACAATTTATCATACCTCTAGCAGTAAGAGGACCACAGGGAAAGCACAGTACAAAATCAAACAAAAAGCACATATTGCTTTGTTATAATGCACTAGGGTGTTCCGCAGATTAACAGCTAACAGGAGCTGGGAGCAATGCAGATTCCAATTGGCAGTCTATTGTTTAGAGTGACACCCCCTTCATGTGAAAGGTCACCACTTTAGAGTTTCCGAGAATGGCATTCTGTGCCCTTGAAATCCATGGTGTGGTGTAGTAGAGATTCTGTTTCATTTCTTTTGCTCTGAATGAAAATGGCCGGAGTCCTTTCTCAAGAAGAACTCTCTGGCCCGGGAGAGCCTGGGGAGCCGCTTTGCTACATCCGGTATCTCCCTCGGCAGGGCCGTCAGCCAGTGGTTAATTTGTAAAAAGAAAAGTGCAAGGGCTCTCCTCTGGATGCAGCGCTAACAAAAGAAATGTGCTGGGGCAAACTGCCTCCTGACTAGAGCCCCGGCACTTATTATTCTGGAGAGGACTTTGCCCAATGGCTGCAGCTGCTGATTTCGGGGCTGGGGAACCAGGTTTGAGTCTCGGCGTGCCTCAACATCCTGCAATTCTGGAGAAAATCACCTGTCTTCCAGATGAGTGTGTCCTTAACTGGTTTTATAAGCACTGGTGCTGAGGATTTGATGCCGGTGCTGAGCATCGGAAAGCACCTGCTCAAATTAAGCACTGCCGTCAGCTATCATGGGGTGGTGCCCTGCCACCTTTCCGCCTGTTGGCAATGCAGTGCCTGGAAGCTGACGTGGTCACTGTCCTGATGGATCTCTACGGGACAGGCAGGTTGGTCCTTCTGGGAGACCTTGGCTGGGGACGCTTTCTGCAGCTACAAGACAGTCTGTTAATGCAAAGAACACAGTCATCTTTCAGAGTGCGCAACACTCTGCAGGTGAGTGTCTGGCCTCTGAATTTTATGTCCTAACAGTTAAAACTGGGTAAAATAGTGTATAAATGCTTGATTAAAATGATTGTTCACTTTATTTGATGTGTATTTCAATCGGAAGACACTAGAGAATGCCACTCAATAAAGAATTCCTCTCCAGGCAATTAACGTCCTAAATTATTCCTCCATCAACCAAGCTCGAGGCATCAACAGCCTGCGTCTAACAGCATTGGTGGCCCCGCGCTCAATGCATCGTAATAATGCAAATGGCTATTATAATTATAATGTCAGTTTGTTGGTGAGAGAAATCAGATCCGAGGGCACAGCCAATTGTTTCCAATCAGAGATCCCCTCCATGGCTGGATGTGAGCGCATGCTCAGACTGCTCACACTAAAGAAATGACCAGGACATTAGGGACTCTGTTTAGGAATTATTATCTGCTGCATTGAAAGAGAAAAGGGATACTCCATCTTAAATTAGACGCTGCAGAGATGGTTCATTAGGAACATAAATATGTGGTTTTCAACAGACACAATGTGTAGATTCCTTATGTTTTTTTAAAAGAGAATCAGAACGCAATGCCATGAACTGATGTTTCACAAGCATGTCGGGCAACAGGAGCGCTTCCGGTCTGTGGCATCGCAAACAGCTACAGAATGGCATCACAGTTAATACAACAGGTGTGTTCCAAGCTTATGACATCACAAACACCTGTACCGGAACTTTCTTTCCATGGCGTCACAGAGTAAATAGAATTGGCCGTATCCAGTCGATGACGTCACAGCCAGTAAGTTAAATGTAAACCGATCACTGGTCTTCATGGTTTGTTCAGCCCAGGGTAAAGGTGTATTTTGGAACTAGAAGGACAGATTGGAAGCCGCCCGTGGGTGCCTCGGTGAGCTACGGATTTGAGCAGCAGCCGCCCATACTTAAGGGCAGAGGGGCCACCCCTCACACCTTTTTGGACATAGAGAGAGAGTCTGCCAGGCTGAGCAAAGGTCAGCCTGACAGATATTCTTTCTTTTCAGGTCAGGCAGCCAGAAGCTAGATATGTGCTAAATGCAAAAGCCCTCGAGGCCCTCCCCCTCGTGACAATGTAGAGCTCCAGGGTTAGCCTCGTACCTGGGCGCTTCAGTTTTCAGCCCTGAAGTGCCCAAAGCCGAATGTCTATCACTGACACCTCAGCTCAGAGTGGGTGGGGTCAGCAGTCTCTCTGATCCCATCCTTCTCTGTGACGAGGTAGGGACTGCTTCCTCCCCTCATTGGCTGACCTAATGTCTCCTGGCCTCTCCGAGGTTCTCTACCCTTGAGTTGCAGCAGTAAGTGTTCTTTTTTATTGATTGTTTGGTGCGTGCATGTATGTAGGAATCTATATGTATTTGTGAGTGTTGTGAATGGGTGTGTCTGTCTGCACATTTCTACATGTGAATCATGGGTGTAAGTGAGTGTGCATGTGTGTGTGTGCGCCCCCTTCTCTATTGCACTTACCGGCCGCCACTTGGTTTGGGACTACTAACCTCATCAGAAACACACAATTAGCAGAGTTAAACAAGATACAACATTGGGAGAGTAAAGGAGGGAGTTCCAGATCAAAAATAGAGCAAACGTATTTATTACAGATTAGTCAAAATGCTGTACAGAGAAAAATGCATGATTTGCCATTAAGGCCTTATTACAGAAGTACAGGTAAATGCAAAATCATAAAACTATATAATCCTTAGCTAAGCAAAACTTAGGCAAAAGTTCTAAGTGTAGTGTCAAACTCATAAAGAACACCGACGGCAAGGAGGAGCATGCTATGCCACTCAAGATGAAAATAGTAAACGTATGATACGTATCCCACAAACAACAGAATCCCAAAGGTTTTACAGACCAATCTCACAAGCTATTAATAGAGTCTGCAAATTCAGCATGGCATGATGACTGCTAGGGTCGCATTTAGCAGGTCAGAAACAAGGAAATAATCATTAAAACTACACACTTATGTAGCACTAACCCATATCCTAAGGTAAGGGCAATCTTCTACTTGCTTCCTCAGCAACTGCACTTCAGAGACGGGCAACACAAATGAAACATTTCCTCAACAATTGCTCAGAGGATTATCAGCAGCACATCTTTAGTGGAACTTCCAGCGGAAGCCCACGAAAATGGTTCTTCAGGAACACGATGGAAGCCTAATTCACAATACACATTTGGTAATAATGTTATATTTTGCCATTACATTCACATTATTCACTTGATGCTCTGTGAACACAAGGGGAGAGATGGCTTTCCAGTGGGACACTCACTGGGAGGGGGAAGGAGCAGAAGCAAGTTAAACAGAACATTAGAAACTGCATCCATTTAAAAATAATAAAGTTTCACCCAACAATATGGTATAACTATTAATAGATTTATTCACACTTCTAAGTGACTTTGGTAATTCGTTTCAAGTGCAACATCATTAGCTAATAGTTTCCGACTCTATGCAACGTTAAAACACTATCAATTGTCATTTTCACACGGCATTTGTACATTTTGCATAGTTTGAAAAACACTACAAGATCACATTTTGTTAGTATGAATTCATGGGGCCATAGCCTGGCCACCACACAGTAGATGGCTGGAAAGCTCGAAAAGTATGTAGGGCTGGTACTCCTTTGCAGAAATGTCTTGAAATTAATCTTGCTTCACAGTGGATCAGGCCTCTGTATTTGCTATGTCATTCTTTATGTTATTTCCAATGTTTTGATCAGAACGAGCATTGGCGATGAGTTAGCTTAAAGAATTTTACAATGGCCTGGGACCCTGGGGAAGAGATGCAAGGTGGAGTCAAAAGGTGACAGCACCCCAAATGGGCAGTGAGATTCGTGTTTGAATACTGATAATTTGCCTATAAACTGGACAGAGAAGGTGGGCTCTGGGTCTTTGGTTTCTGGGGGATGCTGAATTGAAGTTCTGGAGTTTACCGGCCAGGGAGAGAAATGCCCCTTTTTGTCCTGTACTCAGAGTACAGATGAGAACACAAAGTCACTAAAATAAACTGAGGGTCAAATGAGTGTGAGCTAGACTGATGATCGTGTTTTAAAAAAGTGGTTTGAGAATTATGTTATTGTCATAGAGATATCGGCTACATTCCCAAAAAACAAAGCAGTGCGCGCCTTCACATAAGAGGGGAGCCGCGCCACCAGTCCCCGCCCTTTAATTCAACGTGTTCAATCCCTTCTGTGCTATCTATCACTGAAGGGAAACTACAGAACCCCGCATTGTGTATCCAAGGGCAGTCAATGCGACCAGGCATGGGAGAGCTGTAGTTTGCTGCCACTCAAAGTCTGAAAAGGGAGACCTCTGTTCAGAAAAACAAGGTGTGTTGGGAACCTGAGGAAGCAGTCTTTGCCACAAAATAAATACTCTGGATGCCAAGAACTATTGCAAAATGTTAAAGATTATTCTGTTGATTGAAAGGCTTGCATTATGTTGTTTTCAAATGATTCATTATAAAGGGGCAACGCCTACCCAACGTGGCATTGTGATAGACATTCATCAGCTAACAATTTCAAGCTAACAAATATATTGCATGTTTTCTTTCTCTGTGCAATCAGAAGCGCAATCATAGAGACTTTACCTGGAAATATTTTTTTTATCCACTCACTGTGTATTCATTGTTAGTATGAACAGCAGCTGCGCTTGTAAAGCAAAGAGTCATGTTTTAGGCAAACATAGGTAAAGGTTGGTTAGCTAAATTCTAAATATGTGGAGGGTAAATTGTTTACTCCTTTCCCCTAGGTGGTTTAGCGATTAGGCCCATGCCACAAATGGGTCTGGGCTGGTTTTCAAGTGGGGCTACATGATTACCTGGAGTGAGAAAAAAACCAAAATATTTGTTAACACACCATGATTTAGGCACAAACACCATCTTTTTATGTTAAATATTTCATGGTATAGAATGGAGCTAAGCACATCAATAAACAAATATTGCTGGCCTCTGAAAACAAGATTTCCTTGCAGGACAATTCACAAAACCTATTTCTGGTCATTTCTGCATAAAAACACAATTTCTATTTCAGGAGTTCCTTTCCCCACTTACTGCAAAGTTTCCTAGAGTCCCAGTTCAGGTTGGCCCTAGACTTCCTCCCTTTGCAAGAACCTGGTGTTCCCTATCAGTCACACCTTATTGATATGACAGACCTTCCCTTTCCCAGTGCTGGAACTGATTCTCCCTCTTCCTGGGAGCCTGGACAGGCACCCTAGGGTGGCACTGTGAATGTATGGTGTCAGTTTCTGAAACCTCATTTTGAGAATGTATCTTCAAATGAAGCTTCTCTTGAGGCAGCCCTTTGCATTGACAATTTTTCCCCCGACCCCCGAGTACTTATCCTGGCCAAGTGGTCACTGTAGAAACCTCTTTAACCTTTCTGCTCCTAGAGGCTGGACTGTTGTCCTTCGAAATGCAAGTTGATAGCACCTATTCTAGACCCTCCGTGTAGGTCCACTCTCTCTCCGCAGCTCTGCTGTGCCGTCTCTTGCCACCAGACCCCGACCTCCTCCTCGGGAGGTATGAGGCTGTTGTCCGCTCCTGCACCTGCTGCCCGCTCCAACTGGGACCAGACTGCCTGCAACCACCGTTAACTTTCTCAGACGTCTTTTTTTCTTAATTTTTCCCTGTTGTGCCACTGTTATTGTGCCCATCTGTGTCTTGCTCTAATTCCACCACTGGTTTTATTTTCTCGTGCCTGCCTGTTCCTTTCGCCTTTCGCCGCTGCTGCCCCAGCGGCCCCTACCCCCCGGAATTCCCCCCGGGAATTCCCCCCCGGAATTCCCCCTCGTCTGCCTCCCAGCCTGTCCTCCCTCCAACCTTCCCTACTTCATGGCGGCTGCTGTGCGGTTGCGCCGCTGGCACGCTGAAGGCTCGCCAAAGGCAAGCCCGTCTGCACCCACCCACGACCCGACTGTGGACAGCGCCAGGAATCCTGGACCTCCTACTACCCATCACTACAACACCACCACCCTCCTCGCACTCAACCCTGGAAGACTTAGAAAATGCCAACAGGCCGCGCTGAACATGACACACAGCCAGTTCTCCTGCCTCCACTGATGCCAGACCCTCACTGCCACCCCGGCCTCCAACACCGCAGACGCCATCGCTGGCGGCACCCGGAAATGCATCCTCCTCAACGTACTCTCCGCACACAAACACGCCATGGAAATCTGGAACCTACTAGACTATCTCTCGCCCGACATCACCTTCTTCTCAGAGACCTGGACCAATGCATCCTTCGCCCCCAACATCAGCACCGCCATCACAGACGGATACAAGATCCAGAGGAAAGACCGCCCCAACCACCCAGGAGGGGGCCTCGCCATCACCCACAAAAGCACCCTCCGCCTCACCACCTCCAGCGAAACCTTCCCCTCCGCCGAACGCCTGCACTTCCAGATCCAGACCACCCCCAAAGCCGCACTCTGAGGAACCCTCATCTACAGCCCCCCAGCCCCCGAACACCCTTCGCCACCACCATCACCGACTTCATTGCACCCCACGCCATCACCTCAACAAACTACATACTCAGTGGAGACCTGAACTTCCAACTCGACAACCCCAGCAACCCCATCTCCACTATCCTTCGTGACAACCTCGCCAGCATTGGACTTAAACAACTCATCAACATACCAACCCACAGAGCAGGACACACCTTCGACCCCATCTCCACGGCAGGAAACAGCGTCCAATTCATCCACATAACGCAGCCGCCATGGACCGACCACCACTGCGTACACTTCGATATCAACAAACCCAAGGCACCCAAACAAGTCCCACGCCCACCACGAAGGAACTGGAGCAAGGTTACCGATGAGCAACTTAACTCCACCCTCACCCGAGACAACCACACCTGGGCACCTGACGCAAACGACGCAGCCAGAGAACTCCACACCTGTATCTCCGACGGCGCAGAGGAGCTACGCAACCCCGACAGACAATGCCCCAGGAAAGCGGCCTGGTTCACCGCCGCTCTCCAAGAAGCCAGACACACCTGCAGACGCTTGGAGAAGAACTGGAGAAACACCAAGACAACTGAAAACCACACCACCTACATGGATGCCTTGACGGACTACCACAACCAGATTAGAGCCACCAAGAGGAACTTCATCCACAAAAAAATCCTGGCCAACTCCACCAACTCCTAGGAACTTTTCAGTGTCATTCAAGAATTCACCAACACATGCAGCGAAGCTACAGACATCATCCCATCCCAAGACCTCTGCGACAAGCTTGGAACCTATTTCCACCTCAAGATCAAAAACCTCTACGACAACATCCACAGACGGCCCCTCGTCCCCCAGAAACACCAGCCCACCATCTCCAACTGGACACCGATCACAGCCGAAGACACCGCCTCGACCATGAAAAGCATCCACTCAGGGCTCCCCACCGACCCCTGCCCCCTCACATCTACCACAGAGCCGCGGCCGCCATCGCACCCAAACTACAACGCACCATCAACACCACCTTCAAAACAGGCACCTTTCCAGATGACTGGAAGCGCGCAGAAGTCAGACCTCTGCTCAAGAAGCCCACAGCTGACCCCACCGACCTCAAGAACTATCGGCCCATCTCGCTCCTCCCCTTCGCAGCCAAAGTTGCAGAGAAAACAGTCAACAGAGAACTGACATGATTCATTGAAGAGAACGCCATCCTCGACCCGTCCCAATCCAGATTCCGAAGCAACCACAGCACAGAGGCTGCCCTCCTCGCCGCCACAGATGACATCCACACCCTCCTGGACAAAGGCCACTCTACAGCCCTCATCCTACTCGACCTATCAGCGGCCTTCGACATCATCTCCCACCGCACACCAGTTGCTGGACTACATGACGCAGGCATACAAGGAACAGCCCTGGACTGGATCTGATCATTCCTCACCGGAGGAAGCGAAAGGATCAGACTCCCACCCTTCCTCTCTGACCCCACAAAAATCACCTGCGGAGTCCCACAGGGTTCATCCCTGAGCCCGACCCTCTTCAACATCTACATGACCCCTCTCGCAGCCATTGTCTGACAACACGGCCTCAACATCGTATCCTACGCCAACGACACCCAGCTCATCCCCTCCCTCACCAAAGACCTCACCACTGCCAAACTCAACTTCCAGAAAGGAATGCAAGACGATGCAGTCTGAATTACAAACAGCTGCCTATAGCTCAACGCCGAGAAGACAGAAGTCCTCGTCCTTGGTACCACTCCTTCTGCATGGGACAGAAACTGGTGGCCGACCACCCTCGGAAACCCACCTACCCCCTCAGACCACACCAAGAACCTCGGTATTGTACTAGACTCATCACTCACCATGAACCGACAGGTCAACGCCGTCACCTCCAGCTGCTTCAACACCCTCTGCATCCTCCGCAAGATCTTCAAGTGGATCCCCCCTGAGTCAAGAAAGACAGTCACCCACGCAATCATCACCAGCAGACTGGACTATGGAAATGCACTCTACGCCGGCATCAACAAGTCCCTACTCCGCAAACTCCAGACAATACAGAACACTGCCGCCAGACTCGTCCTTGGCATCCCCCAACACAAACACATCAGTCAACACCTACAAAGTCTCCACTGGCTCCCCATGGAGAAAAGAGTCACTTTCAAAACCCTTCTCACGCCTACAAATGCCTACACAACAACGGACCCAAATACCTCATTGACAGAATCAACTTCCACGTACCCAAAAAAAACCTCCGATCTTCCAACCTTGCACTGGCCGAAACCCCGTGCATCCACAGAGCCAGAGCAGGCAGAAGATCCTTCTCTCACATTGCAGCCACGACCTGGAATGAGCTACCGGCAGACATCAGACGCGCCCCCTCTCTGAACCACTTCAGGAAGACCCTCAAGACCAGGCTCTTCAGCTAAACAGATATGTGGACCCCCCCCTCAGCGCCTTGAGACCCTCACAGGTGAGTAGCGCACTTACAAATCCTTGATTGATTGATAGGATGTGTTTTACAGGCTCAGGAACAAGGCTACAGAGCAAGCAAGTTCTAACCTAATTGCTTTTCCTCTGCACATATTACAAATCTGCTTTACTCATATTTTTAATAATAAGTTGGAAAGAACTTTGACTTATTTTTCTCACCTTTCTGCAAGTTAAGATCAGTTATGACATCCATTTTTATTACCAATCATGCCTGTTCATGAAAAATGTAAAGTTAACTTCAACCTATTGACAAGCAGCTTTCTAAAACAGTTTCCTGTGCTGTACACACTGTCCATATTAGTTAGCACATTTCACTTTTATATATTAAGCACTCAGCTCTTTGGGATTGCAAGGAACATTAAGGGGTAATTTAGCTAATACAGAAAAGGACGTTCCCTACAGGGGCAAAGAACATTTTCTTGCCATGTGCCACTGCAATTATTTTAACTCTTTAGCCTAGCCAGAGCACAATGGTGTTTTCTGGAGCCATACTCTTTAGCCATATATGTCATTGGTGTAAATATACACTGCAGTTCCAATTATGAAAAAGTAGTGGGACCACTGCAAAATTATGTCTATTCTTACATGGAACAAAAACTAACCACATGGAGAACATGTATTCATTAATGTGTTCAATATGTAGAATGGTATCCTTAAAAATACCATGAAAAACCTGCTAAAAATTAGAACACACTGATTTTGACAAGGCTTGGGCAAAATTTGTATTACACCAGTGCAATTAGCGTAATTTTGGTACTTTCATGTTAGTCTTTTTATGCAAAGTGCAATAAATGACACCTGTTAGAAATGGGGGTCTCTAGTTGGCAATGGTTTGCACCTTTGTCCAAATATTGACCCTTGCTTCTAGTCAGGGAAAGGGGGATACACTCCGAAAATAACCTCTGCTCACCCCCTTGGTAGCTTGGCACGAGCAGACAGGCTTATCTCAGAGGCAGTGTGTAAAGCACTTGTGAACACATACAGTAATACAGTGAAAACACTACAAAGGGACACCACACCAGTTTAGAAAAATAAGTAATCTTCACTAGACTTAACACAAGACCAAACGACAAAAATCCACAATACAATATCAAGAATATGACTTTAAAATGGTAGAAATAGCTTAGTTCAATTTAGATAGTAAATGTAACACTTTACTCTCAAAGTACCTTGGATGCTTCACGCAATACAAACAAAAGGGCTGCAGGGAAGGGGATGTGTCAGTTCCTTGCATCGGGGGAGGCGGTGCACCTGTTACTTACTGCAGAGCAGTGGAGGCGATGCGTCTGTTCCATACCAGAGAAGAGGCAAAGCATCTGTTTCTTACTGTGATCCGGTGCGATGCGACAACATGGCGCCTCGATGCGATGATCCGGTGCGATGCGACAAAATGGCATCTTGGATGCGATGCGGCAACATTAGATGCGATGAGTGCACGCCCGACGGCCGTGCGATGAAATCGATGAACTTTGGAGCCGCGACAGGCCCTGCAACACACTTCTCCGGTGATGCGACGGCGACCTCTACAGCGGCAGCACACTTCTCCGGTGATGCGACACGCTTCATTTGCGATGCGACGGCGAACAGCAACGGCGGCGGTACGCTTCTTCAACGATGCGACGGCAACTGCTGCGGCGGCGACACGCTTCTCCTTGTTGCGTCGCGCTTCCAGCTCCCAGCGACACACAGTCTCTCAGAGGGCACAAACAACTGCAGTCACCTCACTGCAGGTAGAATTCCCAGCCAGGGAATTCAGGGGGAGCTGGTGGTGAAGTCTTTGTGTCCCTGAGATTTCAGAACAGGAGGCAAGCTCAGCTTCAAGCCCTTGGAGATCTTCCTCAAGATGATTAAAGCGCACATAATGTTCAGTTTCTCCTTTCCTTGGCAATAAAGTAGCCACTGCAGGCCAACCCCAAACAGTCACTATCGCAGGGGCAGTCTCCTCCTTCAGCTTCCTTGGTTCTTCTCCTTGGCAAAGGTTTGTCTTGATTCCCAGAATTGATCTAATGTTCTGGAGTCAGGGCCCCAATATTTATACTGCAAAATCCTTTGTTCTCTGAAGGCAGAGAGTGTCTGTACCTAGTCAAAACCAGTTCTGTCCTCCTGGGTTCAGCTTCCTGGCAGGAGGTCGAGACAGCATTGTTTGAGAGCAGACCTGGCCCAGGTAGCTGAAAGCAAATCTCTTCCCCCTACTCTCTATTCTATGGGGCTCAGGTCAATAAAAGGAAATCTCCTCCACCTACTCTCTATTCAATGCAGGTCTTATTCAGCCCAGCCCGGACCCATCAGACTGCTGGAGCCAAGGCCCTCTCCAGCCCCCTGTCACTCACAACCAGACATGGAATACACAAACCCAGCAGAGAAATACTGGATGGTTAGGCAAGAAAATACCTACTTTCTAAAAAGTGGTATTTTCAAACACAGAATGTAAAAATCACCCTCACTAAAACATGTATTTTAACATTCTGAGTTCAGGCATACTAAACTTGAATTTCTGCCTTGCTCCCTGGGTAAGTTAGGATTATAAGATGTTATAATCAAACTGCCCATTCTGGCCTATGGGGACAGGTAGCCTTGCAATAGTGAGAAACAAAATTGGCTGTAATTCACTATCAGGACATGCCACACACCTCAGGGCATGTCCTACCTTTTACATACAATGCACCCTGCCCTTGGGCCTACCTTAGGGGTGGCTAACATGTAGAAAAGGGAAGGGTTAGGGACTGGCAAGTGGGTGCACTTACCAAGTCAACGTGGTAGCACTAGGCTGCACACAGGCTCTGCAATGACAGGCCTGAGCCACAGGTTACAAGCTGCTCCGGTGGGTGGCACAATCAGTGTTGCAAGCCCACCAGCAGCATTAGATTTACAAGCCCTGGACACACACGGTGAACTGTACTAGGGTCTGACAAGTAAACCAAATAAGCCAATCATTGAGTCACTAATCCATTACATCAATTTAACATAGGGGGCACTTGCACGGTGGCACTGAATGGCAGTGGCACAGTGCCCAAAGCATCTAGACCAGCAAAACATATAGCAAAAACACAGGAGGCAACAGCAAAAAATGGAAGGGAGACCCACGCCAATGTTGCCAGGTCTAACACTTATATACTACAGTTTAGAGCAATATGATTTTGTATCAAATTTAAACATTTGCAAAGTGGACAAGAATTCATTTCTTAAAATGTAAATATAGCATAAATTGAATAAAAATCAATTTGCTCAATGTATTGCCTCATGAAAACCTTAGTTCTGTATAAGTATATATTGTCCTACTAGCTATTGTAGAAGCAGCACAAAAAGAGCAAATAGATTTGCCTGGTATTCATCACTAATGCAAAGCTTCTATAATACTATAATTTAAGGGTTGGTGTTTTACAGCTATACAGAAATCCCTCTTAGGGCAGAAACTGTTTATTTTAAAGAAATGTAGTATTGCTTTTGACCCCATTTTTTATATATTTATTTCCAGCTTTTTGCTAATGTTTTTACTAACAGTATAAACACCACTTGGTGCTGACATACCTTACCTGCCCACCTCAAGTGTGCAGGACTGTAAAACTTAATTCAAATGGTCATATAGAGAGTTATCCTATACATCGATTCAAGTCACAGAGAGAAGGACCAACGATAACAATCTTTTTAAGAAAAATTCTTTCTTTCTATAATCTTTATGAAAAAGCAGTCTTCAATCAATCATTATGATAATAGGCGGTTGTCAGAAAGAAGATGAGAAAGGAAATGCTCATGTGCAATGTGAACGTGAAAATATAAAGGAACAATCAGAGGAAATAAAAAACAATGATACCCTAGTTTATATACACAGCATTGGTTGGAATAAGTGAATGATCGACCAAACCAATATTAGGCCTGTATACATTACTATTCCACTATCTTATTCCTTAGATGACCTATGAACATTAGGCAAGGGTCAAGAGGTAGTATTCCAGATCAAATGGGTAAAACTGTCGACGTTTCGACCAGTCTTCTGCAATAAATGTAATTTCTACATCTGCATGCGGGTTTACATCAGGACATATGGACAACTTAAGTATAATAAACATATAAACATATGATTAAGGCCTACCCTGTTATAATTGTGTGGCGTGAACATTACAAAATTAACAAATAGAAAAATGCAAGGACACTGACCTTAATATTAGACTGGACATACCATAGTTTATATGCTGTCCAAAATGGATATTGATCCTATTCATGGGGACTTTGAGAGGGTGGTCTGAAACATTAAATGTATCTTGATTAGACTACTCCCCCTATATTGCAAAAGACTCCATGCAATTTTAAGATATGCAAAAAAAGGAACCTTACCCCCAAGAAAGTAGTAATGGGGCGCCCTAAGTTGCTTCCAAAAATGATTCACTTTACTCGAGATCAATTATAAGTCAATGCGTTGGCAACTCACCAAATAAATCTAAACAAAATGGGAAAGAACAGCCTTAGCAGATCATATGCGAAAATAGATTAAAACGCTATCAGAAGTATAGCGGAGCAAATCATACCTTAGTGCGAGCCCATGCAAATTAGGGCCTCAATGTCAAATGTGTGGAGAGGAGAGTAATCCTTTCATGAGGGGCCAAAAGCCCATCTCCGTCAAGGCCTGTATTAACACCAGGAGAATGATCCCTCATTAAAAATCCAACTCATGGACATATGTAAAAATAGAAGCGGAGGGACGAGGTATCTTACCCTCATGAAGCGCTGGCACGGAAGTGCTGAAAATCCTATATGGGGCGAGTAGGCGGTGTTGGCTCTCGTGTTAAAATATTGAGCCCTGTAAATGTACTTCAGACCTGCCACTATAGTGTCTATGGGCAGTTTTAAACTACCATGTCGACCTGGCAAGTGCACCCACTTGCCAGGCCCTAACCTCCCCTTATCTTACATGTTATGTTATGTTATGTTAAAAGCATTTATTAAGCGCGCATACACCAACGGTTTCTTGGCGCTCAGATAAGGATCACGGCAGTGGCAAGGAGATTGCTTAATCAGTATATGCTTGAATGAACAACCAAGTCTTTAACTGTTTCCTGAACTGGGCAAGGGAAGTCAAAGACCTAATCTCCGCCGGGAGGGAGTTCCAAAATTGCGAAGCAAGGACAGAGAACCTTAGTCCGCCATACTTCTTCCGTTTGATTGAAGGAGTATCCAACAGATTCGAGTGGGAGGATCTAAGATTACGAGAGGGAGTGTAGCGTGCAATGTAGTGCTTTAAAAATGGTGCAACCCATCTTAAAAGCACAGCGCTTACTGACTGGAAGCCAAAGGAGGCTTTTCATTAAATGATGCCATTTAGGCTGATGAAAGATCAGCCTGGCCGCCTGGTTCTGAACTAGTTGGAGGCGCCTCAGTTGGTATGCCGGAATGCCAACATACAATGAATTGGCATAATCCAAGTGAGAGATCACTAGGGCTATAATGACCAAAATCATAGCTTCCCTGCTCAAGAATCTACTGATCTTCTTTATTCTACGCAGCTGAAAGAAACCAGCAGAGACTACCGAGCTGATCTGAGCCTTCATGGACAAATCATTACTGATAATGATCCCCAGACTCTTAGACGAGGCAGCTGGCACAGGGGGATCACCAAGTTTAGGGGGCCAGAAATTGGAATGCCATGGATTTGCTGACCCACCGGTAAGAATCAGCTCAGTTTTCTCCGAGTTCAGCTTCAACTGGTTGTTGTTCATCTAGTCACTTATAAAAACCACTGTGTCTTGAATGTTGGACTCAGATGAAGCAGAAGAATTAACATTAAATACCAGTTGAAGATCGTCGGCGTAGTTAAAAATTCCAACATTCCTTTCCCTCAATGAATGGATTAAAGGAAGAAGATAAAGATTAAAAAGGAGTGGGGAAAGAAAAGAGCCCTGAGGAACCCCACAGGTAATATCTCTTTTGTTGGAAGAAAAATTGGCAAGGCGCACCGCTTCGGACCGATTGCTCAGAAAGGAGGAAAGCCACTTCAGGGCCAGACCCTGAATTCTGGCATTGCTGACACGGTCGATCAAGATACCATGATCAACTGTGTCAAAAGCTGCTGAAAGATCCAGGAGAATCAGGGCCTGGGTGGTGCCTATATCCACCCCCCCTCTGAGCACATCCATAACAATAAGGATGACTGACTCGGTCGAGTGTGCAGGTCTAAAGCCGTTCTGGTGAGTGTCTAAGACCTGGAAGTGTTCAACAAAAGACCTGAGGTAGTTAGCTACATGGGTCTCTAAAACTTTTCCCAGATATGGCAGCAAAGAAATAGGGTAATAGTTGCTGAGAGCCGACGGGTCGGCGCCCGGTTTCTTCAAGATTGGAATAATTTCAGCCCTTTTAAAATAATCTGGAACAATACCATGCTCAAGCGAGTTATTCAGAAATGATCGGGGCGGGTCTGGGCATACGGTAAAGGCTTCCTGACGAATATGAAGGGGACAAAAGTCCAAGGGAGAGCCCGAAGTGACCTTATTTAATAAGTTCAAAAAAGTCTCCTCCTGCAATAGGAGGAATTTGGTCAAAACGATGAGGGCTCAGATCGATATTAGGGTCCTGTAGAGCACCGACCACAGAAGGGATACTAGCCTTGATGGTGGCTATCTTCTCTATAAATTATGAATTAAGAGAATCACATAGAGACTGAGAAAGAACAGGTTTAGGCGTGACTCTATCTGGTTTTGAGAGTTGGTCAACTATAGAGAAAATCTCTTTAGATTTATTGGATGCATTAATACTTTTTTTGCGAGAAGTAGTTAGCCTTAGTTTGAATAATCAGATTTTTATATTCTTTCATCAGGACTAAGTAGGAGACTTTTTTATCTGGGAGGTAGTGACAACGCCATTGGTGTTCTGCTTGTCTAAGTTCAAGTTTCCTTAATTTAAGATCTTTCGAGAACCACCGTTGAGCGTCGTGAGGTCTCATGGTCTTAGTTTTTTTGAGGGGGGCGACACAATAACTGGCCGACTCCAACCATAGTTTAATGCTCTCTGCCTGGGTCTGAAAGTCTTCTAATGTAGAGGAGGAGGTGCTCATTAGGCATGACCGACAATGGTCCATGTCTGGACATTTGATTCTCTATTAGTTGGGGTTTTGGAGAAGGAATACATCGAAGAGTAAATCTAATAAAATGATGGTCGGACCAGACACACGGAGATATCAGAGGAGTAGAAATCTCCAAATTCGAGGTCCAGACTTGATCTAAAATATGCCCTTTTATGTGGGTGGCGTCCCTCACATGTGAGGTACAATTCATCCCTGAAAGCAGGTCAGCAAATTCCCTCGAGCTAGGGCTCTCCCGATTGTTGCTAGGCCAATAATTGAAATCCCCAATTATGAGAATCCTGGCATGGTTGATAACAAGGTGAGATATCATCTCTCCCAGTGCCTGAGGAAAGGTAGGCATATTACCAGGAGGTCTATAAAAGAGGGCACAAATAAAAGATAACTGAGGAGAATCAAATTTTAAAATCAAGAAATCAGTTGAGGGCAAACCAGTGGCCTCTAAACTGGAGAACTGATGTTCCTTACGGATTATGGCAGCAACCCCTCCTCCAGCTTTCCCCAGAGATCGATTGGCCTGAACGATATAATAGCCAGGAAATCATGCTTCAACAATATGCAATACCAATTTTGTAACTAGCATCTCCTGCAATGTAGCTGTTCAATGATGATGTTTTTTTTTACTTTGGCTTTACTGAATGCATTGTAAAGTTTGTAAACAATAGTGTTCCAGGTAATGTGGATGATAGCTACCTATATCATCAATGAGTTAAGCCTTTGTGTTCCAACATGTGGGCTCTGGAAGTCTATCTTAGTCAGGCATTGCTTCTGTGAGTGTTTAGTTACAGTCCAGTATTTGGGCACTTCAATTCACGTTTAGAAAGCCTGAACTTGGCAAATGTGTTTTGGCACCAAATAGCCAATAATATGTGAGTGAGAACTACTCCGTGCTGCTCTCAGATGTCATTGACAGTGCCTCAAGCCAGTGGTTGAAAGTGGCTGATACAAATAAGCCAATGGTTGAAGAGTGCTGACCCAAAGCCTGCTCTGCATGTTGTAACAGGTCTTGGCTATGGCTTTGCTGCCAACCTAGAGCTACAAATGTAATTAATTGGCGAGGAAGCCAATGAAATATGAAGGAAGTCATCTTAATCTTGTGTAGGAGGTATTATTCTATACAACTGGAAGACAGGAATTTAGTTAAACAGTATTACTGATGATTGTACCTTGGACACAAATATATATAGATACACCTTTTGCTCTAGGAAAAAAGACAGTATTTGATTTTGTTACTTTTGAGTAAAAAATCTGTGTTTTTCACCCTGAGATATGTAGTTCATGCTTTATTATTCATATAATACTGCAAGTAACTCAGTATATATTGCAGCATCCTGGCAATGCATTTGTGTAATTGTTGTCAGGGCCGGCTTTAGCACTGGTGGCGCCCTGTGTGACAATGTTTGTTGGCGCCCCCCACAGACTCCCTCACTACCACCCTCAGTGCCCCCTCAAGTCTCCATAATCACTCTCTCTCACATGTATTTAGTTGTATAGCACCTCCTATACCAGTGTAGGGTGTCAGAGCACTTTCCATCACACACACACTACACAGACACAATCAATCATAGGTGTGTAAATCAGTGTATAGGAATTGTTATATAAGCCAGAAGACGTAGGAGTTACATGACATACATAGTGGTAGACATTTTAGTTTAAGAGTGCTTGGTCTGGAGAAGCACAGACTCCGAATTGAAAACATAACCCCATGGTTTGGGGTTACATTTAATAATAGGGATTTTTTATTCTTACCAAAATGAACCCTTTTTGAAACATTAGAATAATGAAAGACAATGGAAAAATTATAAAGCTCTAATCTATATCTTGCAGTTTGCATGCAGCTCTTTGACAGTTAATAGAGCACTGTTCCATGTTAGGATTTTAACATCTACACTGCCAGTAACAAAAGGATCTCTCTGACAAAAGCACTGACTGATTTAAAATGTATGCACATTCTGATCTGCATGGTACACATTCTTGGCAGCAGGCACATAAACCCTCTGTGCTACCATACAATGAGTTAAAACCTCCACCAGACAAAACTTCTTCTCTCTCCAGGAAGAACATTAGTCACTGTAGTTATCTTAACATTTGTATTACTGTATGAGAATTGCTGGAGGCTAGCAATGCAGCAGCAGGTGCTTCTAAAGCTATAAAATACTTCCAAGGACGACGCCCCATTGAAGAGTCAGCACCAGGTGGGGTGGCACTGGCTGCACCGCCCTAGAGCCGGCCCATATTGTTGTTTTTCCATTAAATATGACTACAAGCCATTTTAGCTCAACGTGTTTATTCGGAAGTAGCCCATGAAAGAAGTGTAAACAGGGGCAGGATAGATACCAACCACAATATTTTTTTTATGTCTTATTATAAATACTAGCTCTGTTTATTAAATTAGCAAACACAATACAGCACATGAAGATCCACTGTTAAAGATAAACTAATATTCGGATAACAAATCTACATATCGTCTTAATTGATCATATATATAAAACCACTCAAAGGTCAAAAAGGTACTTTATTCAGCCACTGAAAGCCATAAAAGCAAACATTTAAAAAAATAGACATTTCATCAAAGATACAAACAATTAAAAAAAACAGATCACACAGATAAATATACTAAAATCAGCTGTACAAATCAATAAAACAACCAAAGTTATTGTTTCCAGGACCAAGTTTGTAAACAGCAAGGGATACAATATATAACAGCAAGGGATACAATATATAAAGTGCTACAGTGTTTGAAACATAAAACCACTCTTTCCCCCATACTAACCAAAATAAAGCTATACACAGTAATTCACAATAATGGATTATCAAATTATTTCCTCATTGACATAGTCTCAAACCATCAGGCTGTAAATGTATAGGAAACATTTTCATCAGTGGTTTAATCCATGTTCAGTTCAGCCTTCAGCACTAAGGTAAAAAAAAATGGGAAACTGACTCAATGTCACTTAATTTAATATAAAATGATGTCCTGAACTCCAGGCTTGAACACCTACCTTGGCTTACCATTCGCACATTAATGTAGCCTGGTGCATGTTTCCATTGAGTATGACGGCAGCGAATACACCGCAAACCCAAGAATAATGAGCATTAATAAAGGCGAGTGAATATAAAGTAATTGTTTATCTGTAGTCTTGCTTTGAATGAATTCATGAATTTGTTTGATAACATGCATAATCCACCCCCACAGGGGTATCTTGGTGCACAGCCGGTACTGCAAGTTGAAACTGGGTTAAAACAGAGCCGTTTTTAGTGCTTTCCTGAATTTATTGTAGTTGGAATGTATACATAAACTAACAGTATTTATTTTTACGGTTTTATACAGACAAGAACCAATGAGTGACAGAGCACCAAACATGGGTTCAGTTTCTTTAAACAGTGGAAGATTCAAACCAGTATATAGTGGCTAAGTAAGCTATATTGTATTTTATATATAATATAATCTTTTCAAAATGTATAATAAAACAGTAAAAAAACATTATGAATAGGATAATGAGGGTGAATAGTATACGGTAAGAAACATATTTGACAATAGAACCTCCAGCAAAGATCCAAAGGTTACCTTACAGTGCCACTTAAATAACAGGCTTTTCAGGTGTTCTTTAAATACCTCTAAGTACACCATAGTCCTGAAGCTCAATGGGGTGGAGTTCCATACCCTAAGTGCAATATGTGAGAAGGATTGTTCACAAGCTTTTACTTTTTTTAAATCCTGGTATTTCAAGCAGTAATCTGACCCTGGGGCTAAGGAGGCGCTGTTCGCCAGATGTTCCACGGCATTGAGTACGCAATAGATAATATTTGGTTATAGTTACTTTTTCCATGGTCAGCCTCACAGTTGCATGGGGGGCCGTTTTCAGGAGAGATGGAGAAGCTTGGAAATCCCTGTGAGTAGGGAGTTTCCAGAGTCTTACCTCGATAGTACGAGGGAGTGAATTTACTCTCTAGAAATGAGGATCTGGGATAAACGATTTCATTTCATTTGAAATTGTGCTCGAATGGCCACGGCATTGTTGTGCTAATGAAGAATTATGTTTTTGCCCAAGAAAAATTCAAGAGATTTTGCATACTCTACAAATTAGTGGGTATTGCTTATCTCTGTAATTGAATTCAGCCATCTTTAAATTGGGATTGGGAAGTTAGGAGGGAATAGCAGGAGGCACGTTGTTTTAAGAGGGTTAAACTCAATCACTTTCATCATGAATTCAACATCCTTGGGGGAAGCTATTGTAAGCTAGAGCAGGATATAATCTGGATACAAGTGATATGAGATGTTTGATCCACTGAGAGTTGAGGGTAGGGGCTCCATCTAATGGATGAATTTACTAGGTCAGAGAATAGACCATTGGGGAACTCCTTCATGGCTCATTGCAGGAACAGAGAGGTTGTTGGACAATTTTAGGCACTGACACAGGTTTTCAAAGAATGATTTGTGTTCCAAATTACATTGACAAGCGTCAAACATGGAAAACATAACCATATTGTAGGAAGTGACACTAGTGGAACACAAATTGATGCTGCTCACAAACTCAGCTTGTTGGTTTATCCTGGTCACTCACCCAGGTCGGTAATCAGACATGCAACCATGTTGTGACAGAAGCTTTGGCCGACTATTGAAAAACAACACACATGGGTATTGAAAGGGCTGGCAGTGACTTGCGACAATACGATATGGTGTGGCTTATTCATTGAATTTGAGGCATATGACACAATAATGAATATCCACTGTCTCAATATTACCTCATTTCTACACTGAACTCCCATATCCTTGCTCACACCAGACTCTGATCCAAACAATCCTCAGGATTTGACTTTTATTTCTTGCCTCACACCAATAAGTCCCAAATGTCGACCTCTCATCATCTTCAAAAACACAAGAATATAGACCCCTGCACCTTTATAAACTGAATGAACCAAGAATTATAACTCTTAATGGCTAGAGCGGACGACATCAAAGCTGGGGAACCTGGTTCGAGCGTCCGCAGGGTAGCTCAACATCCTGTGATTCTGGGCAAATCACTTAAGGCCTGATTATCATGGCGTCATCCTGTCGGGTATGAGACCGCCTGACTAGCTGTCAGCGGTCACGCCATAAGGATTACAATGTGACCGCCTTCAAGACGGTCGCAATGTGTAAGTTTTGTATTGAGGCGTGTGCTGCAGGCTGCAAGCACATGCACAGTACAAAAATACACATTTTGCATACCACATGGTGCAGGGATATGTATGAGGCTGAGAGCAAGAGGGGAAGAAGGGGCCCACTAGGGGCCCCCAAAGTCTCTTTCTGCCTGCCTTTTCATGGTGGGTTAACCGTTATGAACCGGCTTGCGGAAAGGGACATTGTAATCCCTACAGCGGTGTCTGAGCAGGCATTGCCACTGTTGTTGGGATTCAAGTCCCTCTGATGCACCAACAGGCTCCCTGAGTCAATCGGATGCGTGGTGGTCGGTCTCTCTGACCGCCAACCTCCAAGGTCCAATGGCAGTGGGACCGCCACCGACGGGCCGACTGTGGCTGTCCCACCGCCATCATAATCAGGCCCTTAATCTCCCTGTACCTAACAAAACGAATGTGTCCATCTTTAACGCAACAGGTGCTCATGTAAAGCACTCTGATACCTTTGGGCATAGTTTGTGCTATATAAACCCCCCCCCCCAAAAAAATAGATTGGCATGTGCATGCTCTAATTGCAAAATTAGATTGAGTTCAATGAGTGCAAGACTGCCTCTGTGGTGGTGTCTGGGCCATCACTTTCTGATTCATTCACTTGTGATGTGTGTCACACATGACGTGTGGATAAGCCAGGATCTGAAGGAAAACGTAGTCTTGGGTCATCATTAAGGTAACTTCATGGTATCCCTAGCCTTCCTGAGCCTTTGTCGTCGACAGTGTCAGCACCATTACTCTTAATCTATTGCCAGTAATAGTGGAATGCCACCAACCCTGTTTTGTTTCTTTTAGATACTCTAGCTTGGCATATGTCTGAAGAGTCACTAAAAGTAGAATAGTTATAATGTGCCACAGTAAAAGTCAGTAATCTATTTTAGTTTTCAGGGGTCTGTACTCGGTTGTGTTTGTCCCCACCCCGTTTAGTTTCCTTTTTTTTTAACTATATGATGAGTACATGTTAGTTATGTAAAGTAAAGATAGATGTGATTTGTATTTTAGAGCAATTAATAAACTGGGAACTATATCAGGGAAGAAAAACACGGTGGCCAATATTTATCAATAAATCACACAACTCAATGCAGAATGCCTCTTTGCTGCATTGCCTGTAAGAGAAAGCGCAAGAATGTGCCGTATTTAACATTATAGAGCGCATTCCTGTCCTTTACTAGCACTGGCACACTTTTGATTGCCTAACACCAAAGTAGGTACCCATGCGTCATGTTGCAGGGGTGCCTGCATTGCACGTTGTGCCTGCACATAAACATTCCTGAGAGGCATTTTCCTCTTTCCACGTGTGCTGCAGAATGCAGCACATGTAGAAAGAGGAAAATATTTGAAGAAAAAAGATATTTGCATCGTTACGCTGGGTAGGTGTCGCATTTAGAGTCCATTCCCAGGTCTACCACTAATGGTAAATCTGGGAATGGTCAAAATCCCCGGGTGGATGCGAGGGAACACTCAAGTTCAACCCATGGAATCCCTCCCTGCCAGAGAGTAACACAAGGAAGCGATTTGTGCTGCGTTACTCTATACTTATCAAGCACTGCAAGGTGGCCTTGCATGCTTGAGAAAACTCATTTGGGTTTTGCATTGCCCTTGCACCCCTTGCGTGGCACAAGGGCGACGCAAAACCTTGATAAATATGAGCATAAGACTACCCATGTAGGCGTTCCTTACAATGGATGCTCTTTGTGCATTTGCTCTTGAGCTATTACCTCTGCTGTGATCTAGGGCCTGCTACTATATGCTCTGATAAACCTTTGCTTCTCCTTGCTTCCAGTGCAGTCCCTGTCAACATAAAACTGGCACTAGCTCGTGTCAGGTCACCAGAATTAGGTTGGGCGCTGTTAATTAGAAGTACCCATTACATTACATTAGAAGATGATTTTAGGAGCGCTAGGCCTATTTCTATTTTTTTAAATGATTGTAAAATTACTTTGAATCATTATGCTAGTATTTTCCCAGGAAGACATGCAAATTATGGACCTTAATTTTATTTAGGCCACTTCATGGAGAATCTAGGTAAACCTACATAGTGAAAACAGCTTTTGGGCTTTTAGTCAATATGAGGGCACATTATTTGGGGGCGTGGCTTAACTAGCCATGATGGCGGACGTGCTTTGCTGAGGCTCTACGCGAGGGCTGGACAATCGTGATCCACCAGCCACAGCGGGGGCCTACAAAGTAGACAGTAAGCCTCAGCCAGGGCCCGGGACACCAGAGAAGCCCAGAAACGAAGTGGCGAAGGGCGGGATAAGTGTGGTCAGGCTCTGCAAGACGACCATGGGAACGGGCACCCTAACAATGCCAGAGAAGCCGCCTCGCATCCCCGGGAATCGGAACACTGGAGAGGTACGTCCACGATAATTAAGCACACCCCAGCAACAGGATCGCACACAATGCCAACGCACAGACACCAGGGACCTAACTGCTATAGTCCCCAACATTAGGCACCCCACGCGAGAAGCCAGCCCCCGGCGTGCGGAGTCCCAGTGCACGGGAGCCCATTGAAGCGCTAACAACCGGACAGGGGGCAGGAAAGAGAACAGGCGCAAGTGGACACCCCCCATACAGACATAAAAGGACACGCCTGACCCTAACATGGCGCCCACCCGATAACTGCACCAGGAGGGAAGGAGGCCTTAAGAGACACGGGCCCGAGGCAACAAAGCAGACAAAGTCGCGGACATGCCTGGGGGTGATTCTCACACCAAACTAACACCCCTGTCCATAAAGAGCGACAGCAGCCCGGACAACTTGGGTCCCCAGAAGAGAGATTTGTGGGGCACGAGATCCTTGGGGCATGAACAGGCCAGAGTGGAGGTCTTACCTGAAGACACCTGGAGGGGGTGAGACACGTGAGGGGGGCAAGACAAGATGGGGAGGCATAGCACCAGGCCGCAAAGCAGATGCAACCAGTGACAACAGCGAGTGACCGTGGGGTCTGACCTTCACTACATTCCTCGACCCCCCTCTCTTCCACCCGTTGGCCGCTGGGGTAAATCCAACAGAATCCCCGTTGTTTTCCCCTGCCGGGAAACCCCAAACAGCAAGCTCTCACTATCCCACAGACGACAACCCTCATCAGAGCCCACAATCACACCCCCTGAGCCAAGTCAAGTTACCACAAAGACTGGGTCCACCAAGACCAGCGCAGACGACACCAGCACCAAACCCCCCACCACATAAGACAAAGAACCCCAGATACATTCCGCCGCCGGGGAAGGAGTGGTACCCCCCGGAGAGGAGCTTCAAAGTCTACCAAAGCATATTATGGCAAAAGAGAGAGGGGACAGACCCCTGGGAATTGAGGAGGCTCGAGAGGAGGGTCGACGGACAAGGAACAATGGAGACGCAGAGTCGGACAAGCATAGACCAACCAACAGGAAACAATAAACAGGTGTCTGAATAGACACAACAAGAAGCCAACCCTACCGTACTGAATCCCGGACAGCCGGCGTAGAGCAGCAGAGGTAGGCCCCAAACAAACATCATCTTCCTCCCCCACACTTTTAGTACTATCTCCGCGGCACGAAGAGGGAAACATGTCGGCGACATGAGGAAGTCCTATCTACATAAAACGCATGATCTGGGAAATCGACGGAGAGAAATCAGAGAACGATTAGTGGTGGTGGCAATTGTGTAACAGAATACTCTGGGCACCCAAGGCCCCAACAAGTACACAAGATAACAAAGCCGCCGGCACATAGACATGGGACGCCCAGAGACAACCGGGGGACCCCAGTCGCTCAATACGGGAAGATCCAATTCACCCGCCCAAGAAACCCAAACAACAGACCCAGTATCCAACGCCGCCATGTCAGATAAGCTCAATAAAGTCCTAGCAGCAATAGAACATTCACGTGCAACGATGGAGGAACAGTTTGGCACCCTAGCCACTGACCTCAACTTGCTGCGGGACAACCACCAGAAGCTAGCAGACAAGGTGGTGGATGGGGAGAAAACTATGGCGATCCTCCAACCACAAGATAAAGCACAGCAATTCCCTGAAGGAGCTGCAAGCACGAGTGGCGCTACTAGAGGACAAGACAGACGACCTGGAAGGATGCTCCAGGTGCAGTAACCTACGTATATTGAACCTGCCGGAGGGGGCTGGAAGGAAAAGAACCGATGGAATATTTAGAGACCTGGCTCCAACCCTTCACGCCACGCAGAGACCTAACCGCCTTCTTTTCGGTTGAAAGAGCACACAGAGTGCCGGCAAGACGCCCTCCCCCGGACTCACGTCCATGTCTTATGCTTGTCAAACTACTTCATTTTCAGGACAGAGACACCATACTCAGACCCGCCAGACAGTCCAGCCCCATCACAGTGGAAGACAAGCAAGTCATGCTCTTCCCCAACTATGCTAGAGCAGTGCAGCAGAAGAGGTCGTCATTTCTGGAAGTAAAGTGGCTACTGAGGGAGAACAATGTGCAGTATTCTCTCCTGTTCCTGGAGCGGCTCAAAATTATACACAATGAGGAGTCACACTTTTTTACAGAACCTCAAGAAGCCATGGACTGGCTAGAGCTGCACATGCAAGTAAATCTGAATCCGAAGAGCACCTGTCCAAAAAAGCCAGAGGTCTCCAAACCTCCGAGACACAGGTCGAGGCACACTCAAAGCAGATCAGAAGCCCAATCACAAAACAAGACTTTGACCGCCCCAAATCTGGAGCAGATCTTAGCCGAGAGACGAAAAGCGATCCAAGCGGCAGCGGAACTGGGTACACACATATCAACATCGGACAAGATAGATGGCCCACACATCTTCACACCAGAAGAAGAGCCCAACGAGTCCTGCAGCTCAGATGGGGACTCAGAGACGCTACCCACTGTTACCCCGCAAACAGCGGACACTCTCATATGTAGTAGTCAAGTAACAGTCCAAACTACATGCTCCCACAGCAATAACATGTCACCTCAAAGCCACAACACGTACAGGGCACAGCGCAGGTGACCAGGCCACCAAGGCACCAGTAAAAAGCAGCACCTGCTAACTGCACACGTAGACACATAAGGCCCGGAAGTCCCACTTCCCGCGCTGGAGTCTCGGAATTAAGCACATATAAAATGCTCACAAAATCCCCCCCATTAGTACCAGTTTGGATGGGTTGTCCATTGCAGCAGATCTCAGGTATTGGGTTTATTACCCGCAGCAGTTGTGGTTTCTCCCCGTACCGCATCCTGATTTCCTACCTACTCCTACCTACTCCCACATGCAGGGCTACCCTACACGCCAGTACAATCCAACCTCGCACCAGGTATGGTTGCTCTTACTCGAGGGACGATGGGTTGGCTCCTCGGGTCCCCCCCTCCCCTATGCCGTAACCTACACTAGCCCCTATGGCCCCCACAACAGACGTTAAGTTTCTTACTCTAAACGCCGGGGGCATTCACACGGCTCGAAAACGGTATGCCCTGCACGCGTACATCAAACGCCAGAAAGCACAAGTCATACTCCTGCAGGAGACTCATCTCACTAACTGGGAACTCGATATACTCCAAAGGAAGTGGCGTGGCACATTCTGAGCAACTACATACTCAGCATACGCGTGGGGGCATTCGTTTGGCTCCGACCAGGTAAACCTTTTCTAGAGACCGGGAGGAAGGTAGATACCGAAGGAAGGTTTGTCTTCCATGAGGGACTGTTAGATGGACAACTAGTGCTAATAGGCAGTATCGATGCACTTAACACAGAGGAAACGGCGTTCTGGGACACACTCTCCAAAAGCTTGGCCCAATTTACCACCTCACTATGGATCTTAGGGGGAGATTACAATTGCATGTTAGATCTCAGCCTAGACAGATCCCATCCCTCCAACCCCACCTCACACACCCATGCACAGACCGCTTCCGCACATGATCAAACCACTGGGCATTAACAGATGCTTGGCGACAGACTCACCCGACAACTAAACTCTCCTCTTTTCACTCCATTCCCCATGATCTACGAGTGAGACTGGACCGATTCCTCTGCACTTCCACGATATTCCCATGATCCAACGCTCTGATTACCTAGGCAGAGTGCTCTTCGATCATGATGCACATGAGGTAGTCCTCAGATGGCGCCCGCCCACGTCACTAATCCCCACGTGGCGACTCCCTCTCGACTGTCTAGAAGACCCAGTTTTCCAGCAAGAGCAAAGGGAAAACATACAACACTATTTCACAGACAACGCAAACACGACAGCCTCTAGAACATCAGAGTGGGATGCCTTCAAGGTAGTCATGAGGGGAGCCTGTATTAGGCAAATCACAGGCGTACAGAAAACACTAGAGCAGACAATTCAAACGACAGAGCTGTGTCTTGCACAAACATCAAAAGAAGCAGACAAAACCAAGATCCCCCATGCACACTTAGCAGAGGCCAAAACCAAATACGCGGAAGCCTGCTCAGACCTTCGCAGATACCATTTCCGAGCCTATGCTGCTAGAGCCATAGACAAGGGAATTGACCTCGAGCCCTGTTGGTGTGGCTAATTCGACAAAATACAGACGTGCAACCTATCACCAGCATCATGAACTCAGCAGGAGTGGTTACTTACACGCAATCGTAAATCACACAATCTTTCCGAGAGTACTATGAGGAGTTATACAGGGAACCACAGTCGGATAGGGGGGAACACATAGATAAAATTCTACACTCGATAACCATGACTCAGCTAGCTACAACTAATAGGACAAGAAATTAAAGGTGTGATCCGCCATCTAGCCAAAAACAAAGCCCCAGGTCACAACGATTTTCCAATCGAAAATTGTAGCACCTTCTCCTTCCAGCTGGCCCCGAGACTAGCCATAGTGTACAGGGCAGCACTTGAAACCGGATCGCTCCCCAGATCCATGCGAGAGTCCATATTGGTGACGTTCCCCAAGCCAAACCGAGACCTCCAGACAGATCATCATACAGATCACGTTACGGCGGACTGTAAAATATTAGGTAAGATTTTGGCGGGCAGACTCACGGAGGTACTTCTCAGCCTGGTGCACCCTGACCAGTGCTGGTTCTTGCCTGGAAGGAATACTTCCCAGAACATCCGCAGGCTCATCCATGTCCAGGGCGGGGTGCGGGACCGTTTCCCGCTGGCCTTGTGCTGGACCTTCAGAAGGTCTTCGATACCCTAGGATGGCAATACCTATTTACGGTCCTACGATGGGTGGGAATCGGCCCTAACCTAGTAGCACTCATCCAACTATTGTACACAGACCTTGCGACCCGGGTTCACATAGGCTTTTGTATATCACCCTCATTCCAAGTGACCAGGGGAACTCATCATGGATGTCCATTGTCCCCTCTCTTATTTGCTCTCGCAATGGAGCCCTTGGCGATCAAACTGCGAGAGGGAGGGTAACAATGGGGAATACCACTGCAAGGACGCACTCACAGTGTATCACTATATGCGGACGACCTCCTCATTTATATTAGGGACATAACAATGGACCTCTCTCCACTCTGGGCCACACTAGACGGGTTCGGAAAGGCAGCGGGACTAAACGTAAACTGGGGAAAATCGACAATCTACCCCCTCCACCGGATGTTCTGCATCAGGAAATACATACCGGAGCATCCAGGCTGGCGTGGAATGGAGATGCCCAGATATACCTAGGCATTAGACTGTCTCACACCCCGAGTGATCTCATTGAGGGCAACCACTACAGAGCCCTAAGAAGTATTAAAGACAAGGTTGAATTTTGGGGCACCCTATCTCTAGCCCCCATCGGGAGAGTAGCCCTATCAAAAATGGTGGTGGTACTGCGCCTCCTCTACTATTTCGCGAATGTCCTGGTATTTCCCCCGCATTTCTTCTTTAGGGAGTTGTACTCCCTGTTAATATCACTGATATGGGGGAAAGGACGCCGCCGGAGGGCCCTAGCAACTCTACAACTGCCGCACGACCAAGGTGGTCTGGGAGCCCCATCCTTCGAGGCCTACTTCCTAGCAGCGCAGTTACAATGGCTATCATGCGGGACGGCGGGGCATCAGATCGAAGAGACAGACACGCGAACAGGTCACCTAACGATCCCCGCGATACATAGACTTTTACTACCTGGCACGAAACCAAATACGGCCCATCCCATCTTGGTGAAAGTAGCGAGGTCTTGCATGCTCAGACTCCACCATCTCTCCCGCGCTAAACTATTATACTTACCAATGCTGCCACTGGCAGGACTGCCCAGATGGAGAGATCATTACACTGCCCGAGACATGCAGGCCTGGTCGGAATACGCTCTCACAGAAGTGGAATCACTATTTGCGGAGGGCCAATTAGCCACCTTTGAGAGTCTAGTAGAGGGGAGTGGACTCCCCCGGGGCAACTTCTCCTGCATAGGCTACTCATTACCGACTGTGGGAAAACATGGAATCTGACGGATGGAGAACCACAGACACACCCCACTCTGCATGCGATATTAAACATGGGTACAGGACACCACCTAATCACATGGATTTACAAATCCATCATTGCGCTGACGGCCTCACCGCTAACTCGACTCAGAGAGAGATGGGAGGAGGAATTTGGTAAGCCACTTCACGACAAGGAATGGCTCACAGCCCCAGAGCACCATAAGAAAGTCTTGCGCAACCAGTGCTTCAAGAATGTTCAATTTAACATATTACACAGAGTGTACCTCGCCCCCACAGCTGCTTCAGCGATTTTATCCTACAGAGAAGTTCGAATGCCCCTGCTGTCATCAGCCCAGTGCTACATTAATACGTATGCTTTGGGCATGCCCTGATCTACAGTCCTACTGGATCGAAATACACACCACGTTACAGACAATCACGGGACTAACAAACTTTAACACATGGGAGGCGTGCGCCCTGGGAATATTTAAACGTAAAAAAGAAAAAAAAATAGAAACACAATTCGCAGTATTAGCTATACTCCTAGCAAAATGAAACATTGCAATGCGCTGGCATTTACCTATGGGTGCCCCGATAGAAGCATGCAGAGGGGCGATCATAAAATGGGGTGCAGCAGAAGAGGAAGCGATTAGACCAGAAGAGGTTAAGAGGATACGTCGTAACCCAATCTCAATGGAATGGGCAACCCTCCTACACGAATTCAAGTACAGGCACCAGACACCCACAACATCCCAGTCAACTACTATGGCGTCATAATACCCCCCAATCCCCCACATCCGAACGCGTGCACACCCGAGTGGAGCCCCACCCCCCTCCCCCTTGCCCAGGGCTCGCCCACACTAACCGTGACTTGGTTGCGACCACTGGTAAACCACAGACTATGTTAGTACACTCTTAGGTATGGCCCTGCACCCCCTTTCCTACCCTCCCCTGTCCCCACCATCCAAGTTATCCCCACTAGTTAATGGACTAAAAAAAATACCAGCACACTTACACAACTGCGGTGGAGATACTCAGACGAGATCATAACAACCAAACACACCATTGCAGATCAAATACCCACAGTCACATGCAAGTGGCGTATGACGGACAATCCAACACACCCAAACACTCTGCATATCCACTACCGCATCACAATGGCAATTTAATGAATCTAGATAATGGAAAACTGCACATGTTGTTGCTTCTTTCTGTAACTCTGTCGACATTAAAAACTCTAATAAAAATATTTGTTTTAAAAATGAGGGCACATTATTCCAAACATGTACTTCTATTTTATTTACTAAGCACCTGCTTGTGGGACTTACAAGGCACATTTTAGAGATGAATCCTTAATATAATAAAATAGGGTTTCCTACATGCGGAGCACACATTGTCGTTTAGTGTGTCACTGTAATGCTTTTAAACTACAGTCCAGCTAGAGCAAGGTGGTGCTTCCTGCAGACATATATTTATATCATATATGTGGGTGGTGCAATTACACACTGCGGCATACACACAACATGCAATTGGTGCATTTTTGCACATTCTAACATGATCTTACACAAAATTAGACACTTAGGTAAATCCAATGCACAGTACATATTTTGGGGGAAAGCACATGTGCTATACTACCATTCAGCAGTGGTATAGCACATAGAGTCTTGCAGCCAGCAAAACTCGAGAGGGAAAAATGGGAGAATACAACATAATTGATGTCCTTTATTACAGTGATCATATATACACCATATAAATAGCTAACTATGCGAAGACTTTTGCAAATCATGTGGATGAGAGCTCCTACTCCCTCAGCATCCAGTAAAATCTGCAGATCTAGAAGACTCAAGAAAGTGGAATGTTGCAGAAATATAATAGGAGAGATTTAAAGAAACATTATTGAAATGTTCTTTATTATATGCATATATGCATAAGAAATAAACATGATTTGAGAATGATTTATGGAGATTTTATAGTAAATGAAAGTGCCAATATGTTTAAAGTTGCAAAGTAAGATTATATGATAAATACACATACTCCTTCCTTCTCTTTGTTCAGAACAAATGTGAAATCTTATAGGTTCTGTTTTAGGGTTGAGTGGTAACGGCAAATGCTCAAAATTCTGGAGAATAATGTAAAATTCAGATAAGAATTATTGGCTACATTTCCTCCATTTTGATGATAGTTGAGTGGAAGAAAATCTCCTGATGTATTCCTATGCATTGTTCTCCAGAAATGAAGGTATTTTTTAGTGCCAGTTAAACACTTATTCACAGGCGCATGCTACTTTACTACTTTTAAAGTTTGGCATAGTATCTTTAAGAAATGTGCCATGTTTGTATTTATTTTACATGCTGAAAGAAGGAAAAATGTGACATTATGGACGACCTGCATTAATAATTAATAATATGAATTCCTAAAATTTAACAAAATTCCAAAGAATCCTCATGTCAGCTTACCTTACCATTTACTTTTCAATATGCAGCTGGGATTTAAAAATGGTGAACACCACAGAACAGATGCTGCAACCCTTGTGAAACTCCAAGGGCCTCATTACGATGTGACTCGGAAAGCCTCGGTTGGAGGCTTTCCGAGTCATATCGTAGGTTTCCCTTCTGACTGCTGCATTACAACGAAGGTGGTCAAAAGTGAAACCGGACGTTCATTCCGGCTGGATTCCGTTGGGCTCCAGTAGCCCGTTGGCCAGGCGGAGGCCTCACCGTAATCCCTAAGGATGGAATTTCGGCCGTCTGAATTACAATGTCGGATTCCAACAGACTTTCCATGTCGGGTTTTCCGACATGAAAAGCCTGTCGGAAAGTGACTTTTGTGGCCCCTTGCAGGTTCCCTTTCTTCCTGTGGCCTTCGGTTGGGGGTCAAGGGGATGCCTGCAACACGGTGCAGGGATTAACAGAAACTCCCATTTCTCTATGGGAGCTTGTGCTACTGCCGGTTAATGGCCGCAGCACAAGCTCCCATAGTGAAACGGGAGTATACCAATACACCATGTGCGGTTGCAGTGTAATAGCGGTGTCGGTACCACCGACCGGAGGTTGGTCGGTCTCCAGACTGCAACAGACATCTGCCCGACATCGTAATAAGGCCCTAAGTGTATTACTAGATGCAAGGCAATCCATAAGCATACCATAATCATGCAAGCTCAACAAGAAATTGATAAAAGTGCCTAAAGTTAGCTAATAGTATTACTTTTTGTCCTATTCTTGAGTTTCACAGTAAGCATTAGTAAAATTAATGCTTGTGAGCTTTCTGCCTTGTCAGCCAGGTGCTCAAGTCAAAATGGTTTGATTTGATTTCTTTCTAGTGGCTATGAGAGCACAGCATGGGTACCAGTGATGATAGTGATGTCAACACTTCTATGTAACAAGTGTGAAGGGAAGATCTTCATGTACCAAGGAAACACATAGCCCCAGTGTACATCAAGGTATATAGGAAATTGATTCATATACCATAGTACCACTGAGGAGTCCTTCAAACCTTTTGGCTGTTAGCAAATAGAGGTCAATGGAGATCAAAAGGACAAATTCAAGACCATGCATACTTTAATTGTATTTCTCCATCCTCAGCTGACGTTGATAGCCCATTCAAACCCCTTGAAATAATCCTAGAGATTGCATATCAGAAATCAAGTTGATATAACAGAAATATGTTTTCTAATAAAGAGTTGTTCCCAGTCTCGGACTTCAAAAAAGCCCAGACTTCATAAATACACCTGCCTAGTATTGGATTAAGTTAGCGGTCCTTTTCATGGATGAATGCATGTTTAGATAAATAACCAAAGTATCTGTCAGTTGGGCATTCAGGCTATATTTTCTGGCTCGATCTGCTCAGATCTATTGAAAGCTATTTGTATAATATGTTCAAATATGTATTGGGGGAAAAAGGAAAACACTTTAAGTCATCCACAGATCGTATCAGTGACAGAATATCGAAATCAAAAATATTGTGTGGACAGAATATCTTGACAAAGATATTGAAGACCAAAATATCGAGAAGATAAGTGCAAATAGATAAGCATAGATTTACTATTCTTAACTCCACATCTAGTTACTTTGAAGATATATGTATTGTCAAAATACATATATGTGGAGTTATATAAAGTAAAACTTTGCTTACCTATAGAAACTTACCTTCAGAATTTTTTTCCCCACAATTCTTTTTTTGTTTTATTATTATTTTCATGCAGGAAACATCAAAAAATAAACATTTGACATTCCTGCGAACAAGCGCCCATGACTGTGAATATGCACCAAAGATATACACAAGAGCAATCATGTATTCACTAGACATCGAAGTATACATTGCCACCACATGAAAACATATCAAATACAATTGTGAATTACCATCCAACTCCCTCCTAGGTCACTTAGGTCTCATGCCATCCCTGATACACAGGTAGGGCAGCGCTATCGCTCACTATGTCTATGCCATAGTATGTCTTATACCATCCTCAGATCTTAAGGAATTTATGGGGGCAACCCCTACTGCGTTATGTCACCTTTTTGGCCACCATGAAAAGGTCCATTCCACTTCGCCATTCCTTTAGGAAGGGAGTTTCCGGAACACCCCAGTACCTCACAATATCTCTTCTGGCCACCACTAGTCCCAATGCACTAAGCTAGGGTTTAGCTTGGGGGTATTTGTCATTAGGAATCTCCAGTATAATGTATTTAGGGTCAAATGGGAGTTGGTCCTCTACTATGTGTAAATGCTCTCTGGTGATCTCTTTCCAGTATTTCTGTATGAGAAGGCAGTCCCATATCATATGCATAAAGGAGCCTATTTCCCCTGTGCATCTCAGACACATGGGAGTGGGAGCCTTACCCATGGTATGCAATTTTTGGCAGTCATAGTAGACCCTGTGTAGGACCTAAAACTGGTTAAGGCATAGACAAGCTTTGATTGCCCCTTTAGGGGTACGTATTCCGGGATGTCCACATCATCCAAACCCTCATCTGCCAAGCATGGTGTAATTGTGCATATTTTAAAAATTGAGTTTGTTGCTATTGGTACTCCTGCCTCACTGAAGGGAATGACATAAGCATTCTCAAGTATATCTCCTATTTTGGAGATTCCTATTGTGTCCCAAGCCTCAAAGCCTCATAGGCCCGGAGACCTTCCTCAACCATCTACTTCTCCAGAGAGGTGCCTCCCGGGTAATCTAGTGAGCCCATCCCAAATAGTTCATAGCCTTGTGTCATGCCTGCCAGGACACTTGTGTTGCTGGCGCTAGAGTACGGGCGCCACTGCCCCCATATAAATAGTGTAGGTGTGTGCATTTCTCCAGCCCTGCACATTCCAATCGAAAAGTCGGATGGTCCTGCAAGGAGTATAGCCAGTCATTGGATAGCAATTAAAGGAGCCACCCAACAGTAGCCCTCAACATCTGGAAGTGCTAGGCTACCGTTAAATTGGACCATTGCAGGGAGTGAAGCAATATTCTGGGGTGACCACCATCTCATAATAGTGTACGTAACCCTCCGTTGACCCTGGTGAACACTGACAACACTACTGGATAATAGATGTTTTGAAGCGCATACAACAGTTTTGGCAGGGTGATCATTTTAAACAAGGCTGTGCTCCTCATCAGTGTAAAGGGGAGTCCTCTCCACCTGTCCACATCCATCTGGAAGCTCGTGATGGGCCTACCAATATTGCGTTAGGCACAGAGCTCCCCGTGAGTGGTCATGAATATTCCTGAGTAAAGAAAACCCTCTATGGAGAGTCTTAGACTCTACGGTAGAGGCAGAAGTGGTACGTGTACCTGTGGGACATATACCACTGATTTGCTTCAGTTGATACTATAGCCTAAGTGGGTCCCATACGTTTCCACTACCTGGAAGAGAGTTGGGATGAGGTGTGGCTCACTGGTTAGAGGTGGCAGATCCGTAAGCAGAGAATCGGCCAGGGACCAGGGTTCAATTCCCGATGCGGCAGGGTCGTGGACCAGGGTCAAAACGGACTCGATAATTCTCGCCTCGGTACCTACTCTAACCAGGAACACACTCGGCAACTCTGGGTATTAAGCTTGCCTCATCTCTACAACGGCCCCCCACAGATGCTGTGGATGCCTGGTTTCACCTTGGAGATACCCAGAAAGGGACCATCTCACAGGGATAGCCAAGACGGGTTCCCCAGCAGTCTATAGCGCCGGGACACTTCCGAGTAGCTGTGCGCTGTATAAATGAAAATAACATAATATCGGGATCTGTCACATAGAGGAGCATGTCATCTGCATAGAGAGACAGGGCAAATTATGGAACCCGTGTATACTAGGGTGTTGCCTAACTAACAAGCCAGAGATTCTAGTGTAAGGGCATATAATAACAGGGAGAGGGGGCATCCTCTTTCTATAGTGAATTCCTCAGATGTTTTCCCATTTACCCTGATGGATGCCACCAGGTTTTTGTATAGCAGAGCAAACCCAGTTACGAGATTGTGGATCAAAGTCAAACTTCAAGAGCATCTGCTCCAGGAAGTGCCAATGGGCAGTGCTTGGCCACATTCAGTGTCCAATGAAATCCCGGATCTTGAAAGCATTCTCTGGGCAGGCAGTCAGTTTCTATTGCGGTGCCTGCCACTGGAGCCCCCTCTTCATCCTCTCAGGGAGCGTTGACTTTTTGATCTTGCCGCTTCCCATGCCGCTGTGGTTTGGTGCCCCTGTCTACCCACCCCAGAGCAGAGGGGAGGACACTCCTCCAGCTACCTGCATGCCTCTTCTGGTGTTTGAAAGAAGAATGTTATCCCCTTGTACATTGAGTATTGTCGAGAAAATTAACATATACCGGAGGTGGAGGGCCCGTAGTTTTTGTTTGACTGAGTTAAAGGTGCGCATTTGCTTTTGCATCTCACATGAGTAATCAGGGAACACCAGTATCTTTGAGTTCTCATGACGGATCTCCCCCATGTACCGCACTTCAAGCAGGATCATATTTCTGTCTTTAACATTTAGAAAACAGAGGTTTTGCATTCAGCGCCCCGTGTGCTTCTTCGATTATGAAGTAGGAGGAGAAGTGTTCAGGAGGGATGGCAGCTCTCAGCCAGGACTCCAGGAAGGCCCCCATGTGTGGACCCTCAACCCCTTCAGGGAAGCCCATAAAGCATAGATTATTTCTTCTTTACTGCGGTTTTCCGCGTCGTCCACCCTCAATGTCATTTCCCTCATTGCGGCATTAAGTTCAGTAACTTCACCACGGAGGGTGTGGGTTGTGCCTTCCATTTATGATATGCTTGTTTCTGCACTGTGACCCTTTCAGAAACATTACGCAGTTCTTGTCTGACCTAGGTGACCTTAGAGCAAACCTCGCCTATTTTTCCTTTCAGTGCCTCTCTTGAGGAGTGAATGGCTTGGAGAAGTGCTGCCTTGTCTGGCATACCGGGGGCCTCATTTTCCGTCTCTTCCTGTGGGGTTACCACTTTAGTATAGTGGTCCATTTTCACTTGTTTAGGCATCTTGGGCTTTCTGTCTTTCACCATTGCCTGTAGTGGAAAGGACAGCACAGCCCTTGGGGCAATTAGCTCGAGTGACTTCCTGGCAACAGTGCATCCCCTATTGTCCTCTGTCCGTGGAGTTGGTGAGGGGAGAAGAGGTATTATTGCTATGCTTCCTGTCCACAGCAGCCCAAAATCAGTCGACCTCTGTTGTTGTGCCGGGGGGAGGGCCCTGCACGGGAGGCTTGGTTTTGCTTAAATCGAGACACAGCAAGTTGGACCCCTGCATCGAGTGTCAGCCACGAGTTTCCGCATTGGGGGGTGCCAATCACTATGCCTGATACCTGGGGGGGGGGCGCCTCTACTCTTTGTGTCCAGACCCTAACTGGGATCCCTCTTCACGGCCTCAGTCTCTGCTGCACCCACACAGCTGATCTGGGCACCTCCCAGCCATGTTGCCTCCGAGGCCTTTCTGGGAACCTCTTGAGGAGATATTTGTCACTTTTCATTTGTACTAGTTTGTGCAGGGTGGGCCCATGGCTTTCATTAGACAATTTAAATGTGACTCAAGCAGATTTTCAAGTGTCCAGGTCTTGACAGACAAACAGCCCATTCCTTGGTATATTAACTGTTTTATTGTAATATGGCCAACACTTATTTAATATTTATTTAACATTTATGACTCAAACCTCACTACTACTCCTCGTTTTTTAGTTAAAGTATAGTACCACTTCGTCCTAGTGTTAGTTAATAACTGCAAAATTTGAATGACAGAAGTAATTTCTTGTGGTCTTCTGGCATCATGGTGATTTCGTGGAGTAATGTAGGCATTAATGTCATGATGCTGACCAACCGTAGTATAATACTGACCTTTGCATAATGGTGCAATGTATTTCCATACTGAAAACATCCATAGCATGATGGCACCCATTTGTGGAATTATGATGTCACTGGCATAATTATTGCAATCTCTGGCATAATGAGCACAAACAGGACCCATGGTGCCGAACTCTACCACAATGATGGCTTGGGCATAATAGTGGAATTTCTTTACATACTGAGGCTTGGTGGCACCCACCTTTTGAATAATGCTGACCCTGGCAAGATGGTAGTAATATTTATGGCATGACAGTGACCATCCTCAATGTAATATTGCCCCTGACATAATTGTTATTGCAATAATGTGAAGAACCATGGCAAAAAGGTTCCCACTTTTGTTTACAGCTGGCTGTGGAATCATGGTAGCATTTCTTGGCATAGGAACTTGCACTACTAGATACATAAAATAAGAACTCTGAATTGTCATTTACAATTAAATCTGTTGACGTCAGGTACACACACTTGCCTTTTCAAGGAATAATAACATGTTTTATTTATCCATCCAATCTTTTTTGCACACTTACCCATTCATTTTTCTATCCACTCATTTGCATCTTTGAACAACCTTATTCATCCCATCATCCAAGCTTTGAGTCATTTTTGCATTCATCCACTAACCCATCCACAGGCCATCACATAACTCTTGGCTTTGCCAGTGCTTGTTAGGTCTCGCACAGGCAAAGGTCATTTGTTTAAAAATATGTCTGTAGTATACACATATAATGGACTTTATGTCATCCCTGGTCAGATACTGGTTTTTTTTGGCTCAGGGCTCCCTGGCCCCTGGTTTGTGTCAATATCAGTCACATCTTGGATTAGCCACAGCAGTATTTTAGCAGCATACTTACAAGATATTGATGCAGCACTGCACTTTGTTCTGTTCTGGTGCACAATAGGATGCCTACCACCAATGCCACACCATAGTGCAAGGGTGCCTGCGTTGCTGGGATCATTGTTTTTGTGCAGAAAGGGATACCTTCTGGCACACAAACAATCATTGGTGGCGTTTTCCTCCTTCTATATCTGCTGCAGAAGCAGCACAAAAAGGAAGAGAAAAAAACGAAAAAAAATAAAGGTATTTCTCCTCGTTGCACCACTTTTATGCCTCTCCTGGTGAGGCTTAAGAATGAGACGCATTCCCAGGTTTTCAAAACCTTGAAAATCTGGGAATGTGTCAGAATCCATGGGTTTTGTATGGGAACACCAACAGCAACACCCATGAAACACCCCTTTCACTGAGACTAATGTGTGAAAAGGGGCCATATTTCCGAGGCCATGAAAAGCCACTCAGGGTGGCTTTGCTTGGCCTTGTAAATATGGGCCAGCACACTGTGCCACCCGAGTGTAAACATAGTGACGCTCTGGTGGCGCAAGAGGCTTGTAAATAAGTCTCTGAGTCTAATCATTTTTCGGTTGGCTGTTTGGGTGTGCCCTTGCATGTCCCTTGGGATATATGAGGGTCTGCTTTACACCTGAAACCAGCCTTGTAATACTGGGGCATGAGTGATGCAAAACGCCTCTTAAAAATGGATGCTGCTGAAAAAAGGTAGCTTTTCTTAGGCATCCATTTTTAGGTCTCGCCTAGTGCTACTGCGCACATGCTCAGCTCGCTCGGCGAAATTTATTGCTAATGAGGAGTTTTAGAAAAGGGCTTGAAGCCCCGCCCCTTATTTCCATTGGCTGGTGTCACCGTTTATGCTAAACGGTGGCCTGCCATTGGAAATAAGCTTTCTGGGGTGCCTCCTTTTGGCTTTTTTGTCCGGTCCATCCGGACTGGATCGCCTGCTTCACGGCTGTCGGGAAGTAGTTTCTTATCGCAAGGAGACGTATTATGTAAACAAGCCGTGCGATGCAGTCCGGGTGGGGCAGACAAAAAAGGAGACGTGGCGCCACGTGTTTATTTTTGCATCGCGCTTTCACTTTAAAGTGAAAGCGCGATGCAAAAATAAACAGCGGCTGCTGGCGAACGCTTTTTTTTAACTTTGAAACTGAGCGCGGCGCCACTTCACAGACACCGCCCTCAGTTTATTTATATATTTCTTAACTTTAGCACTGAGCGCAGCGCCCGCTTCAGGGACACCGCGCTCAGTGTTAAAGTTATGGAATATATAAAGAAATCGAGCGCAGTGTCCGTGAAGCGGTGCCGTGCTCAGTTTTAAACTTAAGCATTTTCAATGCAATCGGACCGATTACATTGCAAGTGCTTGTTTTATGAAGTCTCCACCCCGGATATCGGTCTTTCAAATCTGGGCTCTAAGAAGCGGACACCAAAAGCCATTTTATTACATCCGAGCTATAAATTAGGTACAAAGTCCCACATTCTCGTAAGGGCATTCCGTAAAAATAGAACTCACCAACAAAGCTATTTTGTGTACTAGCACCAGCAGCCCCGAAATTAGATTACGGCTTTAAACCAAAATTAAAAGTCTATAAAATATTGTTTAAATCCAGATTAAAAGATCATTCTGAAACTTAGTGAATGGAGAGAGAGACCCGCGGCTTGGTTGCGATACACAGAATATGCCCATCAACCACACGTCTAAGAACCGAACACCACTGCGTGGGAATCGCCCACGCCACCCATCTTCGCACCCCTCCCCTAGCCAGCACATTGCTTGGTGGGAAATTCTTCGTCCTCTTCAGAGCGTAGCCCTGTGCACATCCATTGCCACGACATTGGAGGCAACCGGAACTCACTGGGGAGACGAACATCTGTCACGTTGAGTGGTGTCATTCCTGTTTCATCTCTCTAACACATTTTCAAGCTTTCTCTCCATTATCCTTCTCTCTTCTTGTAACATTAGATCCACCTGCCTTCCCTCTTGCCCATGGGTCCATCTCGCTTGCGTTCTTTGTACTTAACTTCTTTCTCTCTGCGTGACTATCTCTCCAGCTCTTTCTCTGTGTTTCTCCCCCTCCCTCTCCTCTCTCTTTCTTCCGCCTCTCTCTCTTTCACATCTATCTCAGTCTCTCTCTTTGTTTTTCTCTTATCTAACCCTATCTCACATACATCCCTCCCTCCTCGGCTCTCCATCTCCCTGCCGCTGCTGCCTCCTCTCTTTCTATAGCTTTCCCCTGCATCCCCCAGTCCCTCTCAGACTCAGCAGATCTTCCTCGGTACGTAAGGCAGCACGCGCATGTGCATGTATGGGGGTGGAGATGGCTGGTAGGTGGAGTGTGACAGTTGGGGGCTGAGGAGAGGGGGCCGCATCTTAACTTCCTGTTAACCCGAAACCTAAATGTAGTTTATTTAGGGATGCAATTATGGAGCCCTACAGAGCAGGACCACTCCTAAACGGGAAAATTAACTCTAATTATGAGGAAAGTGCTACTGTGTGCTATATGTATTTTAAACACCGTCATGGGACATAACTAAAAGAAGATGGCCAGACCCTTTAATTATGGCGCCATTAGCTATCAAGAACAGAAATGATGCCTCCTCCGGTGGCTCCTTTAATGGGAAGTAGTTGTAGCCGAAAGAAAGAATAACTCACCGATGTCCCAAATGGCTCAATTAGGGCATGCGGTGGCGCGAATTTTACCACGGTTGCAGCTAAAGGCTGCAGAGTAAACCACACCAACAAAACATCTTGTCCAAACTGAGACCTATTAGACAACAATCTCTTTACAGAAAAACCTATCATGAAGTGAAACAGGAAAGGAAGGCTTTACGAATTGCCTGTTACTCAAAAACACTTTTGTTTATTTCATATTTTTCTTTTCTGTGTGAACAGCAATTATAATTTACAAAAAACCATACATTACACATACAAATATATTCAAAAACAATGACAACAAACTAGAAAATACCCTAGAGGTTTTTTACATTCAATCATCAAGCATTCTTGGCCAATCCATTCATCCCAGAAACTAACATACACTAAACAAAACGGTCCTTGTGACACCTCTCCCTTTTAACAAAAATTATTATCCGCACTTTATGCGTATTGTAACATTTTCTTTCTTCATATACAGTTAAAGAACCACAAAAGCATATAGGGCAGAGCTTTCAAAAAGGATGTACGAAGGACCGACAGAGTAAACCACGGCCCCTCGCCACTAATTCTCATTAAGTGGTTGGCATTGGCAGCTAAAGGTCGGAAACTTCAGGAGGTTTGTGCATGGCTGCAAGGCGCTGCATAAAATACCCGCGTTATACAAAATGGCGCTGTGATGCACCGGCGGTCACATGTTCTTCATAGCTGGGGAAAGCAGAATTGAAAACGAGTCCACACACTTGCATGCGTAAATAGCAAATGCAACACAGTTCAAGCGTACACACGTGCAGACACCAACACTCACACAAGCCATGAACGCTCAAATCTACCACACCATAAAGACACGCCTTAGACGTTCAACTCAGCAGACATTCCCCCACATACATATGCAGTCCTGCTGTGAAGCTTCCTATTCTGCAGGAAGGGGAAACATCCCTTCGCAAATCACTTTCTTTCTCGCTTTGTTGCAAGAGAGAGGATAGGGCTAGACATGCCGGTTTTTGAGCGAGGGAACCAAGTCTCGGCGTCGGTTCAACATCCTGTGATTCTGGGCAAATCACTTAATCTCCCTGTGCCTCAGCAAAAATGAATGTGTCCTTGTTTGGTATAACCGGTCCTCTTGTAAAGATCTCCAATACCTTCCCGTAATGTAAAATTGCAAACATTAAATAAAGTGCAGCAAAGATGTGCTTTCTCGCACCAGAAAGGGGCCATTGAGTTTCTAGAAAGCACGTGCCCTGCGTGCCAAACTGTGAAAATCCCCCAGCGACAAAATGAGGCCATTCGCCTGCCCACACATGAGCGCAGCACAGGACAACGTCTTGCCCACAGTCCTCGATATGAGGAAATGAGGCACCAGTTAGATTTACAGCCCACCCACGGTATGCATCCCAAGGAAGGCGACCTGTTTGTTATAGTGTGTCAGCGCCTCAGAAAAAACACAGCACCTGCCAGTTTCTCACTTTACGAACATGACATAGGGCCAGACTCTTAGTTGTCATGTAATTCTTCTTCCTGCTAGCCCTAACACACAAAATCCCATCCTCTAAAACACACACAGCACACTCTCCCCCGCCGCTCGTCTCTGCGCAGTCACGAGGGGTACGACTACGATTGGGAGAGTGGCGCAGAAATGGTGCAACAGCTCCTAACACAAGTCTGGAAAAGGGCACTTATTGCATTCGTTGGCTAACCCCCCCCCCACCCCCCCAACGGGGTGGAGGGGTGTCCTGTCAGACTGTTCTTTTTTTTTTTTTTTTTAACGTTTTTATTTGTAAACAGGCTGACAAGTAAAGCATACATTAATACATGTGTTTGCAGACATAAAAAAAAATATATCATGGATTGTGGCAATCTTTCAACACAGGACCAGAATACAGAGCTATGGAACCGGGTTTATAATTTAAAAAAAAATAAAAAAACAAAGGAAGGAAAAGGGGAGGGGGAGTGTTTAACAGTACTAAACAGATGAAGGGAGCCGCGTTATTCCATAAAGGTTCCCCAATTATTTTCATGTTTGCTCAAAGAACGTATCCCTCTTAAGTTTGCTAATGCTAACTCCATCGAGTGAATCTCAGTTACCAATGCCCACCAATCCCATACCGTGGGTGAATCAAAACAGGTCCAAGCTCTGGCCAAGATTAATTTAGCACAGGACATAAGAATTGAGGCCAGGGCGGCCTGTGGGAAGGAAATGGGATAGATATCTAACAAAACCGAGGCAGCAGTGAATGAGGGTAGCTGAATAAACTTGACTTTTAGGACCTTCTGGATGTCCCCCCAAAAGGCCTTAAGAGTAGGACAGGAGAACAACATATGTACCAGATCAGCGGCCTCGGCAAAGCATTTAGGGCATTTTGTTCGATCGCTATAGGAATTATTAGAGGACCATTTAGAGATTATTTCGGGCGTATAGTATAGCATACAACTCGTTCTGAACTGTTGAAGCCTTAAACTAGATGAACGTACCCGCTTATTAATATTTGACAGGGAACACTCTATCTCTCTCGATGTGATATTTGAGCCTAATAGCCTACCCCACTTATCAGCTAGTTTAGAACAATCGTTTGATTTAAAACTAATTAGGAGGCCCTAGGTGTCACTTATTACTGATTTGTTTTTTAAAGAATATAGGCAGGTCTATAAATCGCTATCTGAGACCTCCAGAAGTTGTTTTTTGTTAATCAAATAGTCGTGCATCTGTAAATGTTTGTACCTCGTAGTTTCGGGAAGATCATATAACAATTTAAGAGTGTTAAAGTCTAAGAACCAATGCGTGCCATATAGATCCCCTGAGACACTAATACCTAACCTAGACCAGCTATGAGCAATGTTGTCGTTAAAGATTCCCGGAAGACCCGGGTTGCCCCACAGCAGCAGCTTTGAGTGGAAAAAAGTAGTTTTACAGAAGGTTAATATGTTGCCCCAAATCTTTATTAGGTCTCTAGCAGTCTTAAATTTGACTCTTTTGAAGTAGTTAGGATCGTTAGCTCGTAGCAAAAACATATTTGAGTCGTGTTTTAACATAAAAGAGTGAAAGAAAAGTGATCCTCCTCTGTTTAGTAAAGAACGAATACGCAAAACAAAAGCATACCAAAAATACAGCTTAAAATCAGGAAAGTTAAGCCCTCCCATATTCGTATTGTTTTTCAAAAGATTCAACGACCTTCTCGCTTTTTTATAGCCCCAAATAAATCTACTAAGTGCGCCGTCTAATTGTTTAAAAAACATATTGTTTAAAGCCAATGGAATGGATCGAAATAGATACACAAATTTAGGCAATATCTTCATCTTAATTAGATTAATTCTTCCAATTAAGTTCAAGGGTAGTCTATGCCATTTTTTTAATAGTAGAATAGTAGATTTCATTAATTCGTTGTAATTTATATTATTGATTTCCTGAATTTTGGCCGTTAATTTAATGCCTAAATATGTAGCACTTTTGCAGATCTCGGGAACCACCGAGACTGGAGTATAGTTAGCAATAACCTGGGTCTTTTGTAGGTTGAGTTTATACCCAGAGACGCTCCCAAATTTACCGGCCTCAGAGACAATACCTTGTAATGCCTCCACAATATCTTGTGAGTAAACCGCGATGTCATCGGCATATGCTGTTATTTTTAGCACTTGTGAGCCGGACCTAAAAGGTACGATTTGGGTTTGGGACTGAAGAGCAAACAAAAAAGGTTCCAATGAAAGGGCAAATAAAAGAGGTTATAGAGGGCATCCCTGACGGGTGCCACGTAATATTGAAAAATCTGGAGAGGTCAGGCCCCCATAACAGGTACAGGCCGTTGGATTATCATACAGAGCCTGTATGCCCCGCAAAAATTGCCCCCCAAACCCCATTTTAGACAAGACACACCAGAGATAGTCCCACCCCACTCGGTCAAAGGCCTTCTCAGCATCTAATAAGATCATGCCGAGTGGGGTTGACTCTTTCTCTGCTACATCAAATGCCGTAATTTGATGTCAGACAGTTCTTTAACTGGAAATAAAGACGTACAGGAGGAACTCGCTATTTAGAGTACCCGTTTACTTCTGGGAAGTAACGGTACCCAGTACGGGAGAGTTCCTGTCCATTTAAAGCACTGCGTCTCAGTGGTGCCATGCCAGTGTAGACAAGGGTTCGATATTCCCTAAGGAAGTGCTTACATCCAGTGGGCACTTAGGTTCACAAACACACACCAGAGGCAGACGCGTACACAGACTGACTGACGTGCTTGGGAAGGCTCAGATAGACACGCCATTCCACAGCACAATCAAAGATGCCGCCGAACACTGGCAAATACAAAACTCTGTGAAGTAGGCACTCGCAATAATGAACAGACACATCGATCAAAGCTCACAGGCAAACATAAAGACACAATCAGTTGGCACATGTATTAGCAAATATTGGCAGACAAACTGGTACATAAAATCCCACACACACATATACAAGCATTTGCAATGCAATAGGTCTCGCATTTATGCGAGTTTAAGCTATGGGCATTGTAAATGACAATGCCTTTTATTTATGTTTTTAAAACGAAAACAAAAATAAAAGGCATTTTTATTTGCAATGCCAGTAGCTCAAAGTCGCGTAAATGCGAGACCTATTGCATTGCAAATGCTTGTTATATGTCATTGTCAGCAGTTGTACTCCAATGCATCTTGGAACATATTATACATACTGTATGATTGTTTTACTCTTTCAGGATGGCCGCCATATTTATAATATGTTGGGAGCACTGGGACGTTACCACTCTCGGCTGTTCGCATGTATCCTTCCAACAAAGGATGCATGAGGGACTATTTTTAATTTTGAAAACTATGGTCAATCATCACACGTTCAATACTTTTTTCTAAAACGTACAGTCACTCTTCAGACATTCTACAGCTTGATACATCTTTTCCCTTTTTACAGGCCATTGCTTCCTTTCTGTACACCAGGACGATTTGCTTTAATTCTCACCAGAGAGTTCTGTGTTAATCCTTCCTGATATATCCTCTCCCCCGGCCAGGCTGCTCTCAGGTTAATGTTTCCTTTCTTTGTGCATGATCATGATGGCTCCACTTTAATTCCCACCCACTGCCGCTTTTTCCCTAAGAGCAGAATCCTTCTCCGTGAGCAAACCCGGTGGCTCTTGTCCACCGTCACCAGGACCCTGCTCGCAACACGAGCATGGCAGTCAGCTCTTCTGCCCACCCAGCCAGCCATTGCTGCTCTGCCACTTCCAGCAGCTTCTTCCAGCTGAACACAAACATTCAGAAAGGCATATAGTGTGGATTGTAAACCACAATGCTCACCAGCCCTAATAACTTTGCTAATGCATATGTAGTGTGCACTTCATTTTAATCCAAAATCCAACTAACTTCGATTTATAACAGAACTATAAATGACCCAATTGAGAGAAGCCTTTGGTTACTAACACATTGCACCTATGGATCAAGTATCGCCCTCTTAATTAGGAATTGGGCTCCAACATCTAGCCTGAAATCCTTGATATAGAGTACCAATTTGCCACCAAGCTGATATCACCTCACCTATTGTGAGGACTGCATCTCGGGCAGTGGCTGCTTTTCTTGGCACTCACTTCTACCACCCTACCACCCTACCACTTCGAAATCGAACTTCTTTCAGCCGGATATGCCACATACAAACCTGCATACAAAGTATGTGTAACTTGAGGAACACACAAGTACACTAGAAAACACCACAATCACTAACAAATATATGTTTAAATGACTGAGCACAACTCAATCAATGTATGTGTTAGGCCTGGTTTCCTCAGACCTTTTGCCCATTGGCCTCCTGTTTTGCTGACCTCATGTTTTTTTTGTTGGCTGTACGATTCTGGGCCCTTTGCCACTGCTAACCAGTGCTAAAGTGCATATGCTCTCTACTCTAAACACGGTAACATTTGCTTATACCCATTTGCTTGTGAGTTCCTAGTAAAGTGCACTCTATGTGCCCAGGGACTATAAATTAAATGATACCAGTGGGCCTGCAGCACTGATTGTGCCGCCCACTTCAGTACCCCTTACACATGGCTCAGACCTGCCACTGCAAAGCCTATGTGTGCGGTTTGAAACTTCCATTTCAAACTGGCAAGTTAATCTATTTGCCAGGCCAAACCCTTCCCTTTTATTACATATACGTCAGCCCTAAGGTAGGTCTTAGCTAGCCATGTGGGCAGGGTGCAGTGCATTTAAAAGGTAGGACATGTACGTTTGAGTTTTACATATCCTGGTAGTGAAAAGCTGCTAAATTTGTTTTTAACTACTGCAAGGCCTATCTCATCCATAGGTTAACATTGTTAGTGCATTAAAACATAGTCTAGGTGAAATTTCTAATTGAGAAAATAGAGATCTGGATTTTGGTGTCTCTGGACTCACAATTTAAAATCACAATGTATGGTGTAGTTGGATTTTAAATTGTAAGTCTGAAAATGCCACTTTTAGAAAGTTGCCATTTTCTTACTTTAACCGTTCTGTGCCTAGACCTGTCTCTGAATACATGTCTGGCTTGGGTGACAGCTGGGCTTTGTGCATTTCCTCTGGACAGTCACACAAAGGAGCTGGGTTGCGACATTTGCCTCCTGATGGCCCATCACCAGACTGATGGACCTTCCTCACGTAGATTGGAAGGGAGGAGCTGACACTAGCACCTGACTAGGGCTGTGCCTGTCCCCAGATAACGAGGAGCATACCTCTCTGTAGTGAGTCTGGAGCCAGGGCAGGAAAGGCAGGGACCTTGTGATCTTCAAAGGCTTTTTTGAAGTCTGCCCACTACAAAAGTACATTTGGGTATACGTACTGGAGCCCTGACACCACCAAATCAGAACTTTGCTGGGACCAATGACATTCTGCCAGGAAGAAGTGCGCTATGCTGCAGGAGGGACTGCCACTTTGCTACTTGCTTTGCTGTGTTGGCCTGCTGCTTCTTGCCTGGGAGTGAGAAGGACTAGACCTGCTCTCTACATCCTTGCACCCAGGTTCTCCAAGGGCTTGCTAACTTGCCCCCTGTTCTTGAAGTCTCAAGGCCATCAAAGCCTTCCTACAACCCTGCTCAAGCTGCTGGACTCTGCTAACTGTGAGTCCTCCCTTGCCTGAGGTGCCAACTCCAGTCCTAGGGCCACAGAAGTGGGAGTTCTACATCAATGTCGATGCATGTGCAACTTTGCGCTGATTGGCGCCGACAAATCGTCCTTCGACACCAATGCAGGGCTGCTTGACTACAGCATTTCTACCGCCGACGCAACTCGACGATGACAGTGATCTTACTGTTGACGCCACTCAATGACAATGGTCTGTGTGGGTCGACGACGACAGCAATCCTACTGCTGAAGCCACTCGATGACAATGCTGCTCCTGCAGTTCAATAGAGCTAGACAACGACATGGAAACCCCTTTGCCCGGGTCGACTACAACGCATCAGGCTCTTAATGTCGACACTTGCTCCAGCCCAGGTATTTCCTCATTGGGACCTGTGCGAGTCATGTAGCTAGCCTGTCATTCATTGCGGTCAACCAGAACTTTGGCTTTAACTCAGTCTAGTGTAACCGCAAGTAACCTTTTAGCGCTATTGACTTCTAAGCACTGTTGTTGGATTTAATCTTTAAAAACTCATATCTCTACTTCTACTAATTGGATTTTTGTTGTTTTGGTCTTGTTATACTCCGATATCTATTCTTCATTCTTCTAAACTGGTGTGGAGTCTTTTTGAAGAGTTTTCACTGTGTTACTGTAATTTAAGTGATGCACAAATACTTTACACATTGCCTCTTATGTTAAGCCTGGCTGCTCGGTGCCAAGCTACCAGAGGGTGAGCACAGGTTAATATAGGTTGCGTATCTAACTTACTTTGACTAGGACTGTGGTCCCTACTTGTACAGGATGCAGAACAGTATGTATGCCATGTACAGCACAAACCATGTACAAAGCAACAGTACCAGCAACGGAGACCTACTGCATAATGAAACACCTTTCAGAGGCCAAAGAACTTCATTGATTTATTTAGTTCTTCAACTGAGACCAGGACAGGAACTGCCTCCTAGTATAAGCTGGCATAAGGGGCCCATATACAGCATTTCAATGTATTTTGTTTTATACCTGGTCAACATTTGTATAATTTCCTTTGTGTAAATTACATGGAATGCCTAAAACATTATGAGAAACTACTGAAAATGCTGGTCCCTCTGTTTGCGCTTTTCGAAACGCATTTTCGAAACACAAATGGACAGGATGAAGCATTTTGCTTCAAAAAAGCTCAAAAACCTGTGGCGCTAACAACAGACGTTCACTTTCTGTTCCTTCACATTGCTCCTGTGCTACCACACTAGGGGGCATATTATCAAGCTAGGCGATAAAATTATCGCCGCTTTAGCGGCAGGAAACAACCGCTAAAGCGGCGATAATGAGCTTGATAATATGCTCTATGGAATTCTAATTGAAGCTCAGGTTAGATGTCCTTCACATCTAACATGGGCTTCAATTGGAATTCCATAGAGCATATTACCAAGCCCATTATCGCCGTTTTAGCGGCAGTTTTCTGCCGCTAAAGCGGCGATAATTTTAATGCCGGACCTTGATAATATGCCCCTAGGACTTTTAGCTGAACGACATCTCTATTACGTATTGTGGCTTAATGATATGATCATGGGCTTTTCGTGTAACAAGTGTAACGCTAAATGCTGGAAAGTATGAAAGATTGCGCCGGTATAAATGAAATTTCATGAGGGCCTTTTTTTTTCTAGATAACCTTTAGTGATATGAAAAATGATACTGAAGGCAGAGTGGCCTCCTAGAAACAGAGCGGATGACTCAGAAAGATGGAGTAGAAGGGTTGACTCAGACACCACCATCAGGAAAGGGTTTTTTGGAGGCATGCTGTGTAGTTTTACTTGTGTTCATCTTGGCCTGACCTAAAATATGGTTGAAAACTACAGGGCGGAAATGTCCAACCTTGGCAGTCTTTGGGTGTTATTAGGAGCCAAGATAATGAGCCTAAAGAATGTAGTGATTGACAGCACTATATTACGCACGTCATGTAGTCACCAAACCTTTGTCCATTTTTGCAGCATGTTGAAAATAACAACAATCAAGAACACAAAAAAAAACCCGAGCAACATTGAAAGAGACTCGGATATTCATGACAAACAGCACGAATTATTCTGAAAATAAAAGCCCAAGTCCTGCTATTAATCCTCACAATTAAAACATGTTACCTTTGCTGAACCATATGCTGGTTGGCATGCCACCCATGAAAGAGGTACAGTATTTCACTTTTTCTCCTTCCTCTACTGTTTGTATTTTAGATGGTCTCTTTCCCCAAAACGTTTTTTCTTGGTAAAAATCATTTCCAGTTGTAATCTTTCAGCAAGAATGTCAAGCTATAGCTATGACATACTAACTTTCTAACTTTCGGCGTTCCCCGAAAGTAATAACTGTTAACATGCTTCTAAAATGAAAGTTGGCGTGGGGCTTTATAAACAAGAGCAGATCCATGGGAGTTTAGAAAGAATACAGCCAGGTGGCGTCCCCTGGAGTCCACATGTTGAACATTCCAATCATATGAATGTACACGAGTTTCCAAAACAGTTATGAATTTAATGACAAAACACAAAAACACAGCAAGGGCGTTAGGTCAAACCTGAACTTTGAGTCCACTCGAGGTGCAGCTACATTTCAGTCTTGCTCATTTAGGGGCATATTTACAAGATAAAACTATCGCCCTATTAACAAGAGGGTGCTAACTTGCATTAGCGCATGTTAGCACCCTTTTACCCAGCACCTCCCTTTGCATCTCTAATGAGATGCAAAGTGGGCATCACTGGGCAGGACAACCTTGTAAATATCACTGATGTTCACATCGCAATATTTACAAGGCTGCCCCAGCATTTTAGCACACGTTAGTTTTTGGAGAAAACCGCTGTTTTCTCCAAAAACTAACCTCTGCTAAAAAGCAGACTTACCTATCCCTAACATTGGGGTGGATTATGCTGATACGACCCTGTGGGTCGTATCAGCAAGGTTAACGCCTTTTTGCAGGGAACATCGCTGGAAAACCAGCAATGTTCCCTGCAAAACCGCGATTTCCCCGCTATCTCTGGAATTTTTATCGCCCTGGAGTAACGTGTTGTTATTAACGCGTTACCAGGGAGAGAAATTCCAGAGATAGACGAGGATAAATAACAAAGCATTTATTTATCGCCGTCATTGTAGATATGCCCCTCTGGGGCATAGTATCAAGCACAGCGTTAGAATTATCGCCGCTTTAGCGGCAGAAAACTGCCGCTGAAGCGGCAATAATGGGCTTGATAATATGCCGCAGAGAATTCCAATAGAAGCCCATGTTGACACCAGAACATGGGCTACTATGGGAATTCTCAAGGCCATATTATCAAGCCCATGATCGCCGCTTTAGCGGCTGTTTTCTGCCGCTAAAGAGGCGATAATTTTATCACCGTTTCTTGATAATATGCCCTTTGATTTTCCACATTTTTCAAACGACCTGTGCCACTTTGTTTATTAAAGTGATAATGGAGCTCATGAGCACAGATTACTCAATGTTTTATTCTGATGTCTCTAGCTTATTTTTATTATTTTCGAAGTGTTATGTTAGTCCATCTTTGTTTATTTTTCCAGGTATGTGAACTCTTGTAAAAAATTTGATTATTAGTTAAAGAAGGTAAGAAACCACATCAAATAACCACCACAGTCCTTGTCAGGGTGACCCACAAAATGAACCTGTGCTCAACCCTCTGGTAGCTTGGCATAAAAGCAGACAGGCTTAGTTTAGCAGCAGCGTGTAAAGTATTTATGCAGCACTCAAGTGGTTATAAAGTGAAAACACAACACAAGGAAAATCCCAGACCTATTTAGAAAACATAGAGTACATTTTAATAAATAAAATGACACCAAAATGACAAAAATCCAATCAGTAAAACTGTAGTTGTGAGTTTTAAAGTTTAAGGTAAAAGTAGCACAAAAAGCGGGTATCTGATCGCACCACACCAGGACAAATTAACAAGTTTACACCGATTACTATAGAGTGCAGGCCGAATACAGGACCAGGTACATCCTGTTGTAAGTTTTACCTTCTGTCTCCGATATAAGGACAGTACGGTGTGGCTCTGTGGGTCTCTGCATCACTGTGTGTTGCTCCACGTTGGATCTGGTGATGCTTTCATTCTGGAGCGGTGTGGCTCTGTGGGGTTCTGCGTTGCTCAGCGTCGGATCTGCTCAAGCCTTTGGCAAGAAGCTCCATGGTGCAGCTCTGAGGGGCTCTGTGTCTCTCTGCATTGGTTCCGGTGAGACCTTCAGTTGGGAGCTGCGCAGTGCCGCTCTGTGGGGCTCTGCAGGGCTTACAGTCAGATGTAGGAAAGCCTTTGGTTAGGAGTTGGTGGCAAGACAGGGCTCTGTGTCTTTTTCAGATTTACCCTGTGAAATCTTCACTTAAGCAGGGAGATGTACACCCTGACTTCAGCCAATGGGCCTGGTCCATGTAGACAGCACATGGAGGTCAGGAATCACTCCTCCAGAGGCCAGCAGAGAAGACTAGGCCAGGTTCAGCTGGATCTGGTCATCTGGATAGCAGGAAAGGCCTTTGGAACTTGTTAACTTGTTGTATCACTGTAAATCACACAGGAGGTCAGCCAACTGAACCTCTGAGTCTAGGGTCTTGGGTTCAAGGCAAGCAGGCCCAGTCTTCCTTCAGGCTTCGTGCAGCAGAGCAGTCCTTCTTCTGTGTATTTACAGGCCCAGGAATGTTCTGATTTCAGGTTTGGTGGATGCCACATTTATATCTAGTGCCAGCCCAGCCTGTTGGTAGGAGACCTCCCTTTGTTTAACTCTGATCAGTTCTTCCCTTTTCCCTAATTTGGTTCCAGCCTGGCTAGTAAAACAAAGGGCAGGCAGGCCCAGGTGTGAGCTACGTCTGCCAGTGTATGGTGGGCTTCCTCTGAAGTCAGGAAGGTTTGGCTACAGTCTTTGTGCTCCTTGTTGAAGTGCAATCAGAGCAGGGGCACAGCTTGTCCTCAGCCATCCTATTCAGGAAGACCAACACCTCTCCACACCCAGGTCCTTTGTCCTCTGCATGGGCGGAATATACGTTATCACGACAGGAGAGCCAAGTGACACTGGAGATAGGCAGAAAGGCACTTTTGGATTAGACAGGAAATGTCAACTTTCTAAAAGTGGGAGAAAAAACAGCTGTGATGCACTCAACAAGAATCAAGTTAAAACAATACACAAAGACTTTAAATTCTCAAACTAGCCGATACAGTTGTGTGTGCACCAGGTTAAGTGGCTCTGCGGACCACTGAATACAACAGTACAACAAAAGCCCAGAAGTGTATCTGGGGATACCTAGTGCACTACAAAGAAACACTATCCAGTGTAAATCTTTCACATTTATGAAGCTTTAAATCATATATATCACTAGAAACACATTGCAAATTTATGAATCCAAAAATGTATCAATGAATCAAACAGAATCCAAATGAAATCATATGTCGATTGTGCAACAATTCTTCTTTACTGTCGAGGAATATCAGTGTTCATGATTAATGTAGCGACACACTGCATTTAACAGGTGATCAAAACAAACGTCTCAATTTCTGAGTTTCCCAATGCATTTCGGGCTGATAAAGCAAAGCCCTTCGTCAGGAGAATCTGTGAAACATAAACGACAACAGTCTACATGTTTGTCATTACAACATATATATGCATGGATATTTACATTCTGGCCCATATGTGGACAGGACTCACGACATGCCAACAGTACGCGATGATGGTGGAAACAGAACATGAAACGAAAATGGAAAAAGGAAAAACAATAAATGGAAAAAGGAAAAACAATAAAGTTTCAGTGAATCAAAGATCTTCTGTGAAACACAATGATTCCAAACACCACGAGTGCTGGTGAAAAAACAACACGAGTTCTGGTGGAAAAACAACCCTCTACCCAAGCCGTGATTGAGAAACTACGAGAGGTCTGAAACATAATGTCATACCGATAGACGGTCATCAACACGATTTCGGATGAAATGAATACTAAACAGACGTCTAACGGGTTGGGGAACCTGAACGATAAATAAAATTAAAGTGAGCGGAAACGCAATGTTTACGTAAGATGACCATCACCATATATTGTGTTTGAATCTTACCACGTAGAATGATACTAAGTGCGACGGTGGCCCAAGAGGAGAAGATGTCAGAAAGAGTGCTGCAAAATATGAAAACCGCGCCATCAAGTAAGTAAGTTTAACGCCATAGGCACTAATTAGTCAGAAATGCACTGCAAGAAAGCCGTCTACCACTTACCAATCGCCGTGAAACGAACGTCTCTTAACCCACAGTGTCGGCTCTCGCAAAAAGGAGGAACGAGTGTGGCGTTATGTGAAGCATGCGCGTCTAAGTAAGAGTCAACAAGGTGGAAAGAGGACTACGTAAACAAACAATGGCAGCCATACTGAAAGGTGCATCGTGCAAAGATGTATATGAAAAGTGAAGAAATGGCAAATAAACATGCTGCAATTGATAGAGTGATAAAAACCATCGGTCTGAGAACAAAACAATAGCATTGCGAGACATTATGCTTAATGGCATCGTAAGCAAATTTTAACAATATATGACATTATTCATAATTGACAGAGCAAAAAAATTACAAAATGACATTTAAAAACACTAGTTAACAATGGCTAAAAAATGATGAAAAAATAGTTAACACTAGAGTACCAGGCAGAGAGATGCTAAGTAAGCATGATGATAACAATATGCTTAAAATACTATAAGAAACATGATAATTCAAATTCATCATTAAGCCCCGACGGGGAAAGTGTTTGCAAAAACCATATCCAGTGAGACTCCCGTTGTGCTAACATTTTGGACATATTTCTTCCCGGGATTGCCTCAATGATTTCAAGAACCCCAAATTTAAGCTGGGCTATAGTATGTTTAGCATTTGCCCAATGTTGTGCAAGCGGAGAACTGATAGTCTTAGTTCGAATCCGACTCTTATGTTCAGTAATCCTAGTGCGAAGCGCACGTTCAGTTTTACCAACATAGCTTAAATCGCAAGGACATTTAATGATGTAAACTACATGATGACTATTACAGTTCGCGTTGAAACGCAGATCAATTTTCTTCCCAGTCCGAGGATGGGGTAAACTTCTGCCTACCATTACATTGTTGCAATGGGAACAATTCATGCATTTGGACATACCTTTGTATACCAAATTGGGTTTGTTGTTAGTCTTATTCAAAATTTCTTTTAGGTTCCGAGATCTCTTGTACGCGAACAGTGGAACATCAACAAATAAACCTTGAAGGTCAGGCTCACATTTAAGTAAATCCCATCTCTGCAGTATGCTTTTTTTCAACAAATGAGAATCAGTTGAGTAAGTGGAAACAAAGACCTCTCTTTTTTTATCAGTGAGCGGTATTTTCTTTTTGAGTAAGTCTTCACGATTAAGGGATATGGCCCTTATAGCTGCCTGATCAACAATGTGTGAGGGATATCCTCTGTCAAGAAACTTATTTTTGGAGGCTTCAATCGCCTGCATGCCAACCTCTGGATCAGACGTGATACGTTTGATCCTGAGAAACTTTGAGTAAGGAAGGTGGCGTTTTAGAGGCCATGGATGAAAACTTTGGAACAACAGAGCATTGTTGCGGTCCGTGGATTTAGTGAAAACAGTGGTCCGGATAGAGGAACCAGATAGAGTTAAACTTTCTAAAAGTGGCATTTTCAAAATAGTAATTTAATATCCAACTCAACCATTAGGGTGGATTTCAAATTTCTATTTCAATGAGTCTTTGAATCATTTTCTACCTAGTCCGAAATTAAAGTTATGCATTATGAGGAGTGTAATGTGTATGCAATAAACCTGAGCACACCAGGCCTGCAATTTGTTCAGTCATTTCTGGAAATCCTTTGGCTTCCTCCCTAATTTTAATAAATTGCGCCACAACTTTATTTTTTGCCTCTCCGGAGTAGTCTGCCAGCTTTTTCCTCCCAGTAAAGGCAACAACACATCATAAACCAACAAAACCTTTTTTCATATCCTATTTAAAGAAGGGGGTAATGAAGATGTGACAGCAGTGACTAGTCTGATGATATACATTTGCCTTTTGCATCTACAATTAAGGCAATATAAACAATATCCTAATGTGGCTAACACAGGCTTTTTGGTGGTTCATTACATGGATGACCAACTCATTAAGCGCTTTATTTCAAGTTGTTTCCAAACCTACCTGTGCTGGGAGTATTATGATTGCTATCCTACCATCTCAGCCACTGTGTAATAGTTTAGCTCTGTTTTTCACAAGAAAATCAAGAACATACACAATAGAAGCACCAAAGATCAGGGCTCTTAAAATGCGATTAAAAATATCTGATCCGTTCTTCCTCTGTTATTATCCCCTTGAGAGATCTTTGTCAAATCTCGGAGGAAGAGTTGTTTACTGTACTTGCCTCCTTGAAATCAGACTCTTCTGATGGTATGTGGCTGCTCAGGGTCTGAAATTCCTCAGTCTCCGTGGCCATTCTTACTATGGGGTCGATTATGATGTAGTTCGGAAAGGCTCCGAATGGCATTCAGTTCATCCGAATCCGATTTGCAAACCGCAATTTCCGACCGACTTCAGACACTTTTCCGAACGACCGATTACGATGGCAACAAAAATGGATTATCTTTTAAACAAATTTGTTTCACACTTCCAAGTTATTGTCGGAGACATGAACACACTGACGTTAGGGAACCTGAAAACCCACCCCCCACCTCTCACTGAAGCTGCCCCTCTGCAGCATCTTTTTCACATTCAAAACCTGGTCTCCACGCATGCCATCAAAGCGGCTGTGGACCCCACTGGCTCCCCCCCACACTTTCAGGGACAAGTCCACAATTCATTACATCTTTATTTCAGATTACCTGGTATCATACCTTAACAACTTCGAAGTGGCCAATAGGGATGAGAACGATCACAGGCTGCTGAGGGCAACCTTTCAACTAAACGGGAAAACCGCAGCACAACTGCAAACACTAGGGGATTCAACCGGAGAAGAGCACCATGAAGTCCTGAGCAGAATAAAATGGTCTGCAAATCTTGGCCCAAACCATTTGGAGTAGATTACTCACAGAGTCAAACCCCACAGGCACGTGTACCCCCTCCTCCCCCCCCGGAGCATTGGAAAGCACTCCTAGCGGATCTAAAACATGCTCTAGGGGGTGGATTTGGAAATACCCAAATGCAGGCTACCAACGCTCATCTACTCCCCCCACAAATTAAACCGAGGGGACTACATCCAACCAAACGCAGCATCTCAAAGGCCTTGCAGGCAAAAAAAATAGAATCAAAAATATGCAAACACAGACAATACCAGTACTTCGCGTGGAGCACAGAAAGAAAGTCTGGCAGATACGTTCTAAGAAAATTGAGGCAGAATGACTGAAAATATTCACCCTCCTTAAAGAAAGGGGACATAGCAGATGGTGTCCCAGGACCCAATGTGGTCCCCGCATCAGTGTTTAAAGCCTCACATGCATACTGGGCAGGACAGCTCACACCACTCTTCAAGTACGCTTACGCCACTTCAACTGTCCCACTGTCGTGGAAAGGTTCCATTCTTTTCCCTATTTTTAAAAAAGGGGACTGCATGAAACCAGAAAATTGCTGCCTTATTGCTCTATTAGATATAGAAGCGAAAGCGTATGCAATAATACTATTGAAAGAACTAGAAGCCTGGGCAAAAGACAACAACATCCTTCCCCTCTTTCAATCTGGTTTTAGGCCCGAAAGTTCCACTACGGATAACATTTTAGTACTGGGCCACCTGTCACACTGAGCGACCCAGCCAGCACAATTACCTCTCTTCTGCTGTTTCGTGGATTACTGTGCAGCATTTGACCGGGTTCACCGAGGGAAACTGTGGGAAAAACTAGACTCCTGGGGAATCCCCCAACAATTGCTAAAGGCAAAAATCGCACTACATCAGGGGACCTGGGTCCGCATAAAGACCAACCAATATACTGTAACAGCCAAGGCGCCAACCAGTAACGGCTTGAAACAAGGGTGTGTCCTCACCCCCCCTCTCTTTAATCTTTACATGGGAAAAGCCCTGAAAGGCGCAAGTTTACTAACACCAAAGCTGGGGAAAGTGCGGCTCCAAATCCTTCAGTATGCCAACGTTATTGTAATAATGGATCACACGCGGACCGGTCTACAAAAAGCTCTCAATGCCCTTCACAGGTATAATCAAAAGATCAACCTCATTGCAAACCAGGAGACCAGGATACTCATCTTTGGGAAGTGCCAACGAAAGAAAACAGCTCAATGGCGCCTAGGCGATCCGCAAATTAAAACATGCACGAGTTATACCTACCTGGGCATCAGGCTATTGGAAGGGGCAAAACCTGCGGCCCCTTTAAAGAACCTAAGAAGCAAGGGGGCCGGTATGATTTATAGTTTGAAACGTCTAAACTAGCGACTTCACAGTCCGAAAGCATAACCCATCCTGAAAGTTTTAAGAGCAAAACTTGTTCCCTCTCTTAACTGTGGTCATCTAGTTTTCCCCAGGGCATTCAACAAATTCCTCGTGAACCTCCAAATCTCTGCTTACAAGATGGTTCTATTTCTCCCTCGACAGGCCAGGAGAGCCAGAGTAAGACTGGAGCTGGGATTCGCACGCCCGGATGACATTTTCTCAGCGGACACAATAATATACTACATTAGTACTTTACGTGCCTCAGCACCCTCACTGAAAGCTCAAATCAAAACAATCTTTGAAGAGGGTGGCTCCTCGTGGCAGGTACAATTGGCAGCAGCTACAAGTCTACTTGAAATAGAAGTCCAAAATCTGCACAACCTGGATATTCCGGCCATAGCCTGGAAAAAGACAGTGAACACACAGGTCAAGAGAATATCTTTTGAAAGGGACCTGGAAAATGCACACTACCAACCCAATCTTTCCACACTGGACTCCTCTTACATCCTTGGAAAACCTCAGCCATACTTTGAGCAAACTTTGACTGCCCTGGCCCGGAAAAGAATCACCTACATGAGAGTCCTCGCACTGTCCACTGTGGGTTTCAATCCATCTTGGGCTCGACAAGACAACTCAATCGTCTGTCGTCTATGTAGCTACCATCGTTAATTTTGGCTTCATCTGCTGTGTTATTGCCCAAAGTTGGCAAGAGAGCAGCACTGCTTGGTATTCCCAATTTGCAGGTCTCACAGCTTTAGACGATGCAGATAAGTCTCAGACCTGTGCTTCTTCACCAACACAGCACAAACTGTGCCCCAACTAGGGAAATTCATAGATGCAATCTGGGCTGCACTGACACAAACCACTAAAAGTCGCAAGCTGGCCACCAAGCAAGAGCGCCTATGATTAAACAGTGCTCCAAACAAAATATCAGTCCTGTGTTTATACTCAGAGTCCTGTCTCGGATTTCATTCATCACACAAGGCAACAAAAAAGATCAAGACTAGAGAACTAAACAAGCAAGTTAGACAAGCTCATCCAGGTACCTGGCACCAAAACGAGGAAAACTATCTTGTTTTAAATGTTTAGTCACCATAAAATCAACATTAATTTTATCGGGCATAGGGCTCATTTAAAAGACGTGCAAAGTGGACACCCAGACGCAGGAGCAACCCCTACGCATCAGCACTTTAGTTCCAGTTCGGACAATTGCTTTTACAATTTTTTAGCTTTTAGCAAACTCAGTTAGCCTTTTAACTTTCCTTCTTCTTCCTTCTTTCAACATGGAAAATGTAGTATATTGTAATGATTTTATTTAATTGAACAATAAAGTATAACAGTAGAGTACACTGTCGATTAGGATGGTTAAAAACCGTTCGGACTTTCCGACTCGGTTCTGAGCAGCATTCGGAGTAACCGAGTCAGTCGAAGCCGAATCATAGATGTCTATAAACCGTGTTTCCAACCGAGCGATTACGATGTTGGATTCTGACAGCCTTTCCAAATCGGTTCTTCCAGCATGAATTGGCTGTCAGAATCTGACCTTGGGGGCCCGTAGAAGGTCCCCCTTCACCCAGGGGTCTCTGAATGGGGCCCTTGGGGGTACCCATGGGTCCCCCGTTTCCATGCATGCACAGTGTGGCAGGCACCACACTGTGCATGCACCCCTTCCTTCAATGGGAGCCTGTGTAGTTGGTCGGAACACAGGCTCCCATTGAAGTCAATGGGAGTCCGACCAAATGGTGTTCATAACCATCGTAATCGGTCAATCGGACTCCCGAAATCCAATTTGGTCGGAAATCATTCTGAAACCGATTCGGGCGGAATGCTTTCAGAACGACATTGTAATCGACCTATGACTTTTACTTTCATCCGGCATTGTTCATAAGGGATGGAAATAGTGTGTTGTTAAGTCTCATTGAAAAAACACAACAACTCTAGATCCCTTGGTTGATACCAATTCTAGGTCAATTTCTCTTCTTTAGGCTGAAAACAAAATTAGCAATATGTTTCTCATGCATTGCCTTTACAGGCATTTGTAAGATCACAATCTTAGATATTAGGCAGGTGGACTTCATTCTTGAACTAAGGATAGAGACTGCACTGGTCACTGTGTTATATGATCTCAGATTGGATCTGGAAGAGGGCTTCATCATGGTTGACTTGTTGGCCATGGTAAACCATTATTTTCAGAGCAAGTGCAGTGAGGAGATGAGTCTGCATGGGGTTTCTGATCCATGGTTTACCTCTCTCCTTTCAAGAAGAAGCCAGTCTCAAGCATTTTCCATTGGTCAATTGAAATCTTTGCCAGTTCAAGCTGCTGTTCCACAGGGCTTGCAATTCTCTCTTCGCCTTTTCAATATCTACATGTGTCCACTTGGTAAAATCATTTAGGCCTCTAGATTCAGATTAATTTCATGTGGTGCTAACACTCAGCTCACCATGAAACTTAAAACACCTGTCTTCGAAATTCAAGAGATGCTGATACGGTGCTTCTCAACCATCTTGCAATGGAAGCATGGAAACATTTCAAGGCTAATTCCCTCAAGAACTAAAGTACCATTGCTATGACATAATACATCCTTTCCCCCGGCAATCTGACCTTTCTGCCCATACCGATTTATAAGGTTACAAATCTTGGTTTTTGGGTCCACAAAACTTTTCATTTGCCTTCCCAAATCAGTGCAGTGGTTTCTTCTTTTTTATTTTCAAATGAGGACTTTGGAGAAAATCCTTCAGTTTTGTTCAAGATCATTGCCCTGGTAATCGGTTTCCAGGCAGATTTAATACAAGGGGCCTCATTATGATGGTGGTCAGACTAGCGTCCGACTGCCATCACAACAGGATTGGGAACGTCCAACAAGTAGTTAGCCCCGTCCCACCCACCATATTTCAATAAGACCACTGTGGAGGCGGTCAGAAACTGCATTTTTTACTGAGGCTTGTTATGCGACCCGGAAAGGGGTGCAGCACAAGCTGAAGTAGGAAAAGGCATGCTTTCAAACATCCATGCATCGTGTGCCAGGCAACATGTGGTGAATGGATGTTTGGGGGGGGGGGGGGGGGCACCACATGTGCTGATCACCTGACCACTGAGCATTGGCCCATGGGGTCCTGCTCGGGGCCCTCAAAGTCCCTTTCCATCTGCCTTTACATGGCGGTGGGACGGCCATGAAAAGGCTGAGGGTAAGGGACATCGTAATTCCTCTGGTGGTGCCTGCACAGGCCCCACCTCTATTGTAGGGATTCCAGGCTGACCGTCCCCCCGATGGGCTCCTTGAGCCTGTTGGATGCGGCGATCTTTCCCCCAACCACTGCGCTCTGACTGTCAATTGTTATCCAGTGGTCGGACGGCCTGTTGGTGGCAGTCCCCCGACATCGTAATGAGGTTTGGTCAGAGAGAGTGTTATGGGACTGACCCTACCTCCTTGCAGAATCTGTTTCCCAGACACCCTGCTAATCACTTTTGTCATGTTCTTTTTCTCTGCTGGCAGCATCACATTTTTTTAATATCTATTTGGAAGGGCACACCTTCTATACTGCTGCACCTTTGCTTTAGAACCCTCTTTGTCTTTGTCTGCATCAGATGCAGTATTTTCTTTTTTCAGAAAGACACTTAAGAGTCATCTGTTCTGCTGAGTTATTTTGTTACTGTTTGTTATCAGTTCTAACTCTATGAAGTGTTGGCAAACATTTGCGCTCTATACGTTTCTCATTCATTCATTCATCCATTTATTAATTAATTCATTCAGCCTTTCATCCATCCATTTATTCATTCATAAATATTTGTTTAGACAAAGTACAGAAAATTCTCACCCACTTTAAACTGTGAGGGGAATACATTATGCCTTAAAATGGCACCTGGCCACTACCAATATCGCAGCTGTTTGGATCACACATAAACTCTAACGTAGCTGAATTTGAGTACAAATGGACTTAGAATCAACCACCCCCGTTAGGAAAACTACAACACCCTAAAAATTACATATCGCCATATTCATCATGCAAAACATTGCATGGAGGAACAATCATTGATCTGGCTTGAATATCCAAATGTATGAAAACACAGGGAAGCTCAAATCTGTGCCCTGTCTCTGAAATCTTTCTCTTTCTGCGCCTCCTATTACTGTGCCTAACAAACAGATTGCACAGAGACGATATGTGTGCATTTGTACATGCTTGTCTATGTGTTTATTTGAATAACAACGTAAGATCTATTGAATTAACCAATGCACTATTCTGTGTTTAGCAGTAATGTATGTCTTCATTTCTGTACTCTTAATTTTGAAATAGATATCATGAAAGCTTGCTGGAGGCAGCCCAGTCGACCCAAAAAAGTATGCATTGCCAAAGGACTACATAGATATCATGCCAAACATTCTGGGCCTCTTTTTAACCACTCTCCTGTCGTTAAACCAGTGTTCTTTAGCAAACTCAATAAAACAGAAGCAAAACACATGGGAGAAAAACACAATGTAAAATACACGTAATATGCATCGTGAGTGCTAAGCAAGCTTGGTTAAAAATCCTCTCAGTAAAATGTTCAATATGAAAAATGTCAAACCTCTCGTCAAAGGAAAAATATTGACCATTTAATATAAAAACATTTTTTTTTGAACTTTGAAACGTGTGATTCATATTTGAAAAAACTATTACCAAGCAACTGTTTTCATGCAATTTCATTTTCAGAATCACACTTAGGTAGAATCCATTTCATAAATAAATCCCAGAGAAACACTTTTTTAACGATAGAGAAAACCCCCCTTGACGGTTCTGTATTCATTGGTTGGTGAACTAATATCACTTTAGGCCTGAAAAGATCTCCTAGCAGCCTAAGTGCTTCATTCTTTTATCGGTGAACCTGCTGCGGACACATCCAGATCCTGAGGACCAGCTCGTCTGTATGAGGCTTATGAAACGTTAACAATTAAATAGGGTCACAGTGACCCATTCTATATGCAGAACTTGAAATGGCAAAACGGTGGTGTTATGTCCCATATGCAATTTCTTGTTAAATCACGGGGTGGGGATCCCCGCGCTCTCTCTTTTGCAGCCTCCCGTAATACTACTTTCTTTTCCTGCTACCTTGACGGTCTCTCAAATTAAAATACCTAGTGGAAGGGCAAAAATCTTTCTTTTATAAACTATTTCACGATTCTTATGTTTTTACGTGATATTTAAAGAAGAAGTGAAATATTGCGGTCAAAAAGTTGTGCTAAACAAGATTGAAATAAATACTTGGAGACTGTAGTGAAGCAAAAGTTTTTCACGGAATGGCACCGAGTCAGGACCCCGTTCAGAGGGACACAGGGCAAGCAGAAGTTACTGGGCTCAACCATGGGGATTGAGGCCTTTTTCTCCTGATGTCCCAGGCCCCGACCTACTATGGATCCTGAGCAACTGGGCCTAGTGACATTCAGTGGTAGCGCTGGTCAAGCAGGCTTCTTAGCAGATACCATACCTAAGTGGCCATACCGGGCATGGGGTGTTTCCCCAGGAAGCTGAAAGAGTGGGGCTGGTTTTGCTACTGAGGGCCAGTTTTGCAGCGGTGCTCCAATATCGGTCCCCTGTAACAAAAGCAGCAAGCAAGCGTTTCCAGTCTCCCGCGGCCAGGCAGTGCTTCTTCAGGGGCTTGTCCAGAGAAACGTCCCAGGGCTGATTTGGCGTCCCAGTCCAGCCTTCCTTCTTGAGAATGGGTGAGTAGGCACAGGGGCGTTAACTTAGGCTCACAACTCAAACTACACCTAGCAGCAACAATAAATGAATGTCCAGTCAAATTGTTGATTTTATGAAAAAAGGAGCATTTATATACAACCATAAAGTAAAATATGACATTGACAAACAAAACACACAGTCCTCTGATATCAGAGCTTTAGTGTTTCATAGGTGGGTCCCTGAGTCTCACTCCCTTCCAGTTAGCAACAGTGTTTATTCCACATTCCTTATAGGCAACATTCAGGGAAGTTGTCTTGGACTTGGCCCTTTTGCAGGGTAATCCCCAAACTTTGTGCCTCCTTCCTCCCGTTCTTTTGATCTGTTGTCTGGCTTTTTTTGCTGGCTTTTGGACTCTGGGCACTTTTCAACTGCTAATCAGCACTAAAGTGCATATGCTCTCGCCTCTAAAATGTAATGGTAATTGATTTCTCCATGATTGGCCTATTTGATTTACTAGTAAGTCCCTAGTACAGTGCACTAGGTGTGCCCAGGACCTGTCAATCAAATGCTAGTAGTGGGCCTGCAGCACTGACTGTACCACCCGCATAAGTCTCCTTGCAAACATGCCTCAGACATATCCCTGCAGTGTCTGTGTGTGCAGTTTTAAACTGACATTTCGACCTGGCAAGTGTGCCCACTTCCCTTTTGTTACATGCAATGCACCCCTAAGGTAACCCTGGGCGGTGAACTCCGCTCCGCTTGTGGAGTTCCTAAAAACTCTGCTTCGCGTAGCAGAGCGAAGTTTTTTTCCTCACTCTCGTTCACCAACATCAAGTTGTCGAGCGCGAGCGTGGAAAATAAACCTCCCGGTGACATTTCTCAATACGGGGGGGGGAGGAAGGTCAGGTTTCTCAGTGCATTGGTCGCATATGCTCACGACCGCTCACGTTGAGAAACTGCCCGTTCGCGCTGAGAAAGAGTTTAAAAATCTACTAGAGCGGCAGAAAAGGTAAGCTTGCGCTGTGCATGATGCTGATCGCATTGATTGCACAGTGCGGACAAGCATCCAGCACTGTGCAATCACTGCGAATAGCATTTTTCTACCATACTCCGCCACTCGCGGAGCTCCGTGTAGTGCGGCGGAGTTTTTTTTGCTCTTCGTGCAGCTTTGCGTAGTGCAACTCCGCGAACTCTGCCCAGGGTTACCCTAAGGTAGACCCAAGGTAGCCCCATGGGCAGGGTGCAGTGTATTTAAAAGGTAGGACATGTACAGTGGTGTTTTACATGTCCAGGTAGTGAAAAACTGCTAAATTTGTTTTTCAATAGAGCAAGTCCTAACTTTTTCATAGGTTAGAATGGGACCTTACAAGTGCATCTTCCCTTAGAGAATAGATAGAAAATTTGAGTTTGTTGTCTCTGGACTCACAATTTAACAATACATCTTTTAGTAAAGTTGTTTTTCAAATTACAGGTCTGAAAATGCCACTTTTAGAAAGCTGAAAGAACAAATGATGGATGGAATGCTGAACAAATTAAACATTCACCCCAGTCACAGATCTGGGTTTAACCCATCTTTTTTTGGCTCACCAAGCCACCCCAGTTTGGACCCAGCAATGGGCAAATCAGTTTTGACCCTGCACCCCATGAAAATAGCCTAGCCTGAACTGTCAGGCCAGGTCCTCCCTGAACCAGAAACAACCCTCCTGGGAGCAGTTTCAGGGTATCACCCCTCAATAGTCAGGCTAGCTTGAATCCTGAGGCGCAGTGAGTACGGGACCCAAGTCTGGGCATAACCTTCCAACTTAGGGTGACAAAAGCAAAACAAACAAATGATAGATGGAATGTTGAACAAATCAAACATTCACCCCTAGTCACAGATCTGGGTTTAATCCATCGTTTTTTGCTCACCACACCACCCCAGTTTGGACCTAGCCGTATGCAAAACAGTCTTGCCCCTGCTCCCATGGGAACAGTCTAGCCCGAACTGCCAGGCCAGGTCCTCCCTGGACCAGAAACAAGCATCCTGGAACCAGTTTCAGGATATCACCCCATATCAGCCAGGCTAGCTTGAATCCAGTGGCACAGTGAGCACAGGACCCACGTCTGGGCATCCCCTTCCCACTTAGGTAAACAAATGCAAAAAGAACAGATGATGGACGGAATGCTGAACAAACTCAATCATGAGGGGTGATACTCCGAAACGGGTCCGAGGATGTTTGTTTCTTGTCCAGGGAGGACCTGGCCTGGCAGCTTGGGCTGGACTTTTCCCATGAGGAGCAGGGTCAAGACTAATTTGCATATGGCTGGGTCTAAACTGGAATGGCGTAGCAAGCAAAAAAACCAATTAATTTAACCCAGATCTGTGACCGGTGTTGAATGTTTGATTTGTTCAGCATTCCGTCCATCATCTGTTCTTTTTAGTTTTAGAAATTTGGTTTTTTCTTACTTTAGCCAATCTGTGTGTCTGCCTGTCTGCTGAATACATGCCTGGTTCAGGGTGACAATTGGGCTGATTGTGCATTCACTCTAGACAGTCACACAAAAGGAGCTGAGGTGTGCCCTGCATATCCTGATGACCCATCACCAGACTGATGCTAGAGTGGTGGTAGGAGTTGACACTGACACCTGAATAAGGTGGGCCTATCTTTACACAAAGCCGTTTCCACACCCCAATAGTGTGTCTGGAACCAGGGCAGGGAAAGGCAGGGTTTTGTGCATTACAAAGACTGTTTTTGAAGTTTGCCTAATTCAAAGACTAAAATGGATATAAGCACTGGACCTGTGACCCCATATCTTTAGAACACTTCTGGGTTGATGGCATTCTGCCAGGAAAAAAGAGCTAGACTGCTGTCAGGAGATATTGTCACTTTTCTGGGTGCTTTGCAGTACTGCTCTGCTGCTGCTTCTCTCATGGGAGTGAAATAACTGGACTTTGCTTTCTACATCCTGCAAGGTTCTCCATGGGCTTGTGTGTGCTTGCCTCCTGTTAACAAGTCTCAGGGCCCTCAATGACTTCACCTGCCTCTTGCTAACATCACCTGGACTTCTCTGCTGGGAGTCCTGATTATCCAAGTGGTGCCAAATCCTGTTCCTAGGCCCTAGGAGCCGTGTGGTTGGTGGTGAAACCCCAAAAAAGTAACCCAGATGCCATCAGCAATGCCGCTGCCTACACCGAAGCTGAGGGCAATGCTCGTGAAGAGCACAATACACTGCCCGACTTACACCGCAGCCCTGATGTTGTCGATTACAGCAACTTATCAACTCTGACTCTGTCATCGAGGCAGCTGCCTGCACCGGAGCCGAGGGCACTGCTCGTGAAGAGCCTGACGCACTGCCCTGACTTGCACGGCAGCACCGACTTCCCTGATGACAGCGCTCTGCACCGACGCCACACTGCTGCCTGCACCGGAGCTGAGGGCACTGCTCGTGAAGAGCATGATGCACCACCCCGACTTGCCTTATCGACCCAACTGACACCAGCACTTCAACCACAACACCGCAGAGAGGATAACCAACGCTTGTGACCTCCTGACCTCCTCAACCCAGCCCCGTTGTAAGGAACCAACACATCGGTGCCAACGCCGCATCACCTTCCCTGTAACAGTAAGGAACTGACACTTCACCTCCCCTGCCTTGCAGTACGGACCCAACGTTACACTGGCACCAACAACGCCTCACCTCCCTGACGCCATGCAATGTGTTTGTTTTTTGCCATCTTCCAAGATACTGTACCCGGGATCTGTGAGACTCTGCAGCCAGCCCACGCTCCCTCAATGGTAGGCTCCGAACTTTTGGATTAGTACTTGTCACGATGTCGAGCTACCTCCTGTTGGAGCTATTGGATTTCTAAGAGCTATAGTTTTAAGTAATCTTTAAAAAAGTGTATGTTGTAATTTCATTTTGTTCTAGTTTTATTCAGATAAATATTGGCTATTTTCCTAAACTGGTGTGGAGTCCTTTTGTAGTGTTTTCACTGTATTACTCTGTGTGTGTGTGTTCACAAATACTTTACACTTTGCCTCTGGGATAAGCCTGACTGCTCGTGCCAAGCTACCAAAGGGGTTGAGCAAGGGTTTATTTATTTATTTTTTATCTTAGGGTTATCTTAGGTGTGTAATACCCTTCCCCTGACTAAAGTGAGGGTGCCTACTTGCACAGGGTGTAAACCACTGCCACCTAGAGACCGCCATTTATTACAAGACCCACTAGTAATTTGAGTTTCAGGAGTCCTACTCCAACTCTCGAGTAAAGTCCAAAGTGTTCCAGTGCAGCAGAGGTATTATGACAAGGGAATTTCCCCTGGACTGTCTGGCCCAAAAAAGAGTCTTACGTGCACCAGCAGGATCCAAATGACTACAGTCTCTGAGCACACTTCCTTTGTGAATGCTGAAGCTGCTGCCTCTAGTAAGTCTTCCACACATGGCCCAGGAGGGCTGCAGTCAAGTGTCCTCTAGTTCCTCACCCGTGGTCATGCAGCTGCTGGGGGGAGTTCTCGATGCTTCTTGAATGCCTGGTAAGTTTTTGGGGTTCCCTCTCATGGATATGTGGGGTGCGACGATTGTGGTGCTGGTCCTTAGTCGCGGTCTGGGCCCACTCGCATCACTACAGGCCTCCTTCCTATGTCAATGTATTAGACCAGACCATGTTTTTTGCTTTGTCCTGGTGGCCCCGCCTGGTATACAGGGTCACTGTTCCTCCTCTGTACACATGCTATGGCCCATTTAGCATAGCAGCACATTTCACAGCAGCTTCACCTGGCATACTGGGTCACCGACTTTATACCGCACACAGGCTGCGGACCATTCAACACACAGCAATCGTCATGGTAGCCCCACCTGGCATACTCGGTCACCGACCTGATACTGTAAACGGGCTACAGCCCAATCAGTGCAGCAGCAATCTTTACTATGGTCCAAATAGGCATACGGGGTCGCCGACTTGGGACTGTGTACTGACAATGACTCGTTCAATGCTGCAACTTTCACAGCTCACTTCACGGTGACCCTCCTCTGGCATACGGGGTAACTGACTTTTCCCTGCACACGAGCAATGACACAATTGGTGCAGCAGCCGTAACTTCACATCTCGCTAGGGGGATCAACTCACCAGGATATCTCCATGGAACCTCGCTCCCTCCAGCGATCTCAACTCCCTCACAAGACATATTGGTCTTGGCAAGCAGGCAGGCGCTGGTGCTCCAGGCTCCAAGGACAGGTAGTCGATTCCCTGGGTGATGTTCTCTCACTCAGCTGGGAGACTAGCAGGCATTTGCTCCCAGTTCTGGCCAATGGGAGAAGTCTTGCAGAGCTTCACCTCCTCGCACAGTCCAACTGGCTGTTTGATAGTTGACCATTTTTGGGGGTCTCACTTCCCCCTTCTTGTAGTCCTGTTCCAGACACTAAATGTGATTCAGAGTCTGAGTCTTTGAAGTCTATAATGTGGGGCTGCATCATTTTCAAGTGCCCTCTCTTCTGTTCTCTCTTTATCCAGAAACCAGTCTGTCACAACAGCAGCAACACAGGCGATGGGAGTGACTAGAGGCTCACGCATGGATGTCAGCCACAGTGATATGTGTATCCAAAGGTTAACCCAGGATCTAAGCCCTACTCTTTATGATACTCTTACCAGCCCCATCTCCTTTCTGAAATGAGCCCAGGCGCCTTCTCAGAGACCACTCATAATCAAAGAGCACCCTTTGAAATGTATAAAGAGCGTGGCTCTCCTTTCCTCCAGTGTGCCCCACCCAGCTTACAGGAATGCAGCAATAATACACACATCTGTCTGAGGGGATTCCTATACCTCCTCCCTTCTCTCTTCTTGGTCCTGCAGTCAGCCCTGGGTCTCCCAAAATTAAACCCAGAGTCTTCCATGTACTGCACTATTCACAGGCACACAGACACCCAGCACATGAATATAGCATACATGCACTGCACATCCTTTATGTATTGTATCATTCACAGGCACAGATGCAACCAGCACATCCATATAATATACATGCACTTCACAGCAATGCATTATCCCTGTATTGTACTATTCACAGGCACATATACACCCAGCAAATGTATACCGCACACACATTGCACAGCCCTACACACCAAACCAATGTAGGCCAAGGGTGAGTTAAGCATACAGCAGTGGAAGATTAAAAGAGTGAGCCATTATGTTTCACTCCAATGACACTGGTAAAAGGATCTTGTCACTTCTACTAATCACTACAGGATGAGCTGTCACCATCGCGCTTGTGCAGCTTAACATCAGGCAAACACTATCACACTATCAGGGTAGCAGTTTGGGTGCCCCCCCCCGTTCAAAAAGACTGCAATCCATGAGACAGGCCTATATCATGGTGCACATGCATGATCAGTGTTCTCCTATGGCAACACAAATCAGCATTAGGGATCCTGACATCAGTACAGTTGGGGCACTCAGGGCAGGCAGGGATCCACATCCATCACCTTGAGAAGATCTTTTCCATTTCAACAGATACACCTCCAAGATCAGAACACCCCCAACCAACTCCTAATCTGATGAAGTTGTGTGGACAGACCGGTAAACCCAGTGGGAAAGTCCATCAGCATTCCCGTGGCTCAATTCAGCTCTGTGCTCTATTGCAAAGTCTAACCCTTGCAAAGAAAAAGACCATCTCAACAACTTGGGATTCTCTCCCTTCATAGGCATTAACCCATTCAATGACTTATGATCCATTTGCACTACAAACCTAGTGCCAAAAAGGTAAGTCTGGAATGTACACAAGTTTTACACTATAAGAAAGCACCCTTCTCAATAGCATGGATATGCTTCTTGCTGATGTCTGAGTAATTTGAAAAAGAGGAACGGAAGCTTGAACTTATAATTTCAGGGCTACAAAAATAATTTTTTAACATTAGTGCATGGTTATACATTTTGGAATCAGATACAAGCCTAGCCACAGATTGTAGTCTGGGTATGTAATGGTCAGAAGGTTTTTGTGAGTGGTCTGATGAGTAGAAGGTTGCCTGTAATCCATTTAAGATATCACAAAGACTTGAATTATAGCACAAAAGTCAATTTTTATTTATCAGGGGCTTCTTAAGAAAAAGGCTGTTGTAGCTGATTATGCGGTGAGATCAATGTACATTTTCATTGAAGCTTTTAGTCAATCTAAAAAAAAGAATTTGACTCCTAGGGCAAGACTAGGGGAGACGCCTTTGATTTCTAAGTTATAACCTTTTCACAGTGATTGTATCCATTTGCAGAATGTAAATCTATCCTAACCTACTACTTCATACAGAGTTTATATGCAGAAATCTGTGTCCAAAAATATATACTACTGTGATTAAGAAATCACTAACTATGAAACACCATGGGTAGCAGTGACTGCATGACCAGAAACCATGCCCATTCAGGATAATCTATGAATAGAATATCAAATTCATGGTATTGGTCCTCCATCAGTTTACAAGATTAATGACTGACTACTGCATGACTAGGGGTAAAAAATACTGCATGGCGAGAGGTTTAGAGAAGTGATTGAGCATTATCACAATGAGGAAAACTGATGAAAAATACTAATCAGCACAGGGCATGGTACGGTAAAATCATAGTTTCAAATGAAATGTCATGGAAATATGATAGTGTGGACTAATGACAGCCATTGGGAAATGTAGACATGAACAGGCAGTATTCACCTTATATAGGTGCATAACTTATGTCAATATAGCAAGGAATGTTGTAAACTCAGCACAGATATCTGTAGAGGTTGCAATGAAATTCGTACAGCAATGACTGATTATACAAAAGCAATAAAGAAGGAAGATAAAACCCAACTGATTCTTGTATGTACACAAGATCTGTAAAAATGAACGTTTAAAAAACACACTAAGTATCGCAAGTGATCTGAGACTACGGAAAATTCATAAAACTGGAAAAGCGCTACAGTTTGTTTCTTCAAAAAGAAACAAAGCTGCTTTTTTTCAATAATTTTTATTTTTATATAGTTAAAAAAAAGTGCAAATGCAGCATAAGTCAGAATACATATCAGTGCATTACAAAAACACACATTTCCTTTAGATTGATCAATACTATAAAACTAATGCAATTCATTAACCAATGAAAGCAGACGTACCCAGATTAAAAGGGTATAAGGTTGAACAGATTAAGAACAGAGAGCTAAAATCATTTCAATTACAATACTCATAGATCCCGATACACCTAGGATAAAAAGTGGCAACACAGACACGGATATAGGTAAAAACAAATGTCTCATAGAATTAATCACCAAACTTCATTATATATACGAAAACATAATCAGTCACTGCGTTGACATTAATTTTTTCTGGGCAAGTAGAGTAGTCCAGGCAATTAAAGGCCCCCAGATCCTATTCTTCTAATCCTTCCCTTTCTGCCTCTCCATTCATAAAGTGCCCTTTCCAAATTGAAAATGTGCAGAAATCGGCTTTTCCCTGCTGGAAGTTCGGGGGAGAAGGATCTAGCCAGGCTGAGGCAACACAGAGTCTGAGTACTGACATTGCTATAAACGTAAAGCTCTTCTCCAGTTTTCCCGTCTTGTTCAGTTATGCCTAATAACATAAGCTGAGGTGAAAGCAGGACATCCTCTTTCAATACATGGCGTAAAAAGACAGATATTTCTCAGCTGATCGGTCAATACTGGGGCATGTAGAGAAGATGTGGACCAGGTCCACACCATGAATCTTACACCTAAAACACAGAGTCCCTTCCGCTCCTCACCATTCCACAATTTTCACGGGTGTTATAAACAGGTCAAAGAGCGTTTTAAACTGTTGTGCCCGCAAGTTGGCAGAGCATAGTATGGAGCTGCCCATATCTAATGATTTCAAAAAGCTGGAGTCCCGGATCCCTAGCCTACACTGCCATCTCAAACCATGCTTGTTCAGATCGTCCTTTACCCCTTCCAACAAGCAGCTATACAGTTGTGAAATTGAAGTTCCAGAGGCCTTTATTAATAATTCAATCAGGGACTCCTGTGCTAAGCCCGCTGCGCCACCAGCTTTTTTAAATCTTTCCCTGACTACTTCAAAAGATGCTATATGATCTCCCGCCCAAAGGTCCCCTATCCTATAAAAAAACCCTTTCCCACTTTGCCAGGCACTCATCCTGTAAAATCTTAGGAAGCTGATCATTGCCAATCAAAGGGGTATATCTGCTAAACCTACCCACCCCAAGTTTTTTCGATACATCTGCCCAGTTACAAAACGCAGCAATTAAGATCTTAAACCATGTTCTCTTAAAATAACTTGGTTTGTAAATTTTTAAAAGCCAGCCGTTAGCCCGTGAGCCAAAGAAAATCTTGAACATTGACTGGACAAAACTGGGATCATTTTCTTCCCTCACCTTGATTCCAAAGAGAGGCCAATAGTATTGTAGAGATGCGGCGAGGTAATATAGTTTTAAATTATCCACCTCTATCCCTAGGAAGGGACAAAAATACATTGGATCTTCTATTCCTGACCAGATTAATCTAGCCACCTCTCGCTCAATTTGCCTGAACTAATCATTATGTATTTCCAAAGGAATCGTACGAGATATATATAGTAGTTTTGGCAAATCATAATTTTGATTAGGTTGCATCTACCAATTATTGACAGCTTTAAATTGTCCCATCGCCGCATATCATTCTTAATTTTCCCCATTATAGGAGCCTGGTTTATATCCACAATGTTTTCCGCCTTTGCCCTGATATATATACCTAGGTAAACTGCTTCCTCCACGATCCTACTGTCAGAGGCAGTGGTAAATGTATTTATTAAAATCTACGTTTTTGCCTTATTCAATGAGAAGCCTGATTGAATCCCCAAATTTTCAGTGATAGCTTCAACTGCAGACAATGCTCTATCAGGGTCGGAGGTAATTATCGCCACATCGGCGGCATACGCCAATAGCTTTGTATCCCAGCCCTGTAGCCTTATGGGAACAATATCCGGGAAAGCCTCCAACCGTCTGAGAAGGGATCTATATAAAGTGCGAATAGCAGAGGGTAGGAAGGTATCCCTGCCTGGCACCCCTGCCATTTGAGAATATCTCAAACTCTTCCCCCATTATCTGCAGTCACGCTGTAGGGTTAGTATACAGAACCTGTACTGCTCTAATAAAGCAAACCTAAAGACTATTGGCTTCGAAGATCCTCCATAGATAGCTCCACAAATCCCTATCAAAGGCCTTCTCAGCGTCCAAGAGGGCAACCTCCATAGGTTTCCTAAGGACTTCTGTAGCATCGCAAAGTGAGATTACACGCCTTACATGGTCAGCCCTCCCATGGATAAAACCATGCTGCCAGACTGATACCAGGTGCTGCATTACCTTGTTCAATCGGGTGGCAAAAATCTTTGAATATAATTTAGTATCACTATTTAAAAGTGTTATAGGCCTATACGAACCCAGATTGATAGGATCTTTACCTTTCATTAAAAAGATGACAATGTTGGCGGTGCCCCATGAGCCTGGTGGTGCAGCCCCATCCCCAACCTCCTTAAATAATCCAAGTATTTCCTAACAGATTTTGCTAAAAAAAAGTTTTATAAAACTCTAGTGGTATGCGGTCAGTACCCGTGGCTTTACCCGATGGGAGAGCTTGGAGAGCCAAGTGGAGCTCTTCCTAAGAAATATCCGACCCTAGCAGGAGACCCTCCTCCTGGGAGATCCTCCCATTCAGCGCAAATTTGCACATTTCATCATGCATATGAGGACCGCCTACAGGTGGAGCTGTATATAATTCCTCATAAAACTCCCTGAAAGCCTCCCTGATATCTGTAGGATCTGAAACTACTTTTCTCTGCATGTTTCTGACCTGCGTGATATGCCCTGCCTCAACCTGTTGCCTGGCCCTAACTGCTAATAATTGGCCAACATTTTCACTGTATTCATAGCATTGCTGCCTCTTGGTGAGGTACTTGTCCGCCGTCTTCTCAACATTAAAATCATTCAGGGAGGCTTTGGTAACCATGATTAAATAAATAACTGAAGAGATATCACCTCCATTGTTCACTGTGCTGATTAGTTCTGTCTACTGAAGGGCAAGTCTTTGATAGAGCCATTTAATCTGACCTGCACCTTTTTTTGTTTGATCAGGCTATATCGCAGCGTCCTCCCTCTAACTGATGATTTAAAAGCATCCCAAATCATTCTGGGGGGAACACTGTCCTTATTATTACTAAAAAACTCCCTAATCCAGCACTTCATATACTTAACATGATCCTGGTCAGAAAAAAGTGCGCTCTCAAATGTCCACTTCTTATGCTCCTTTCTTAACCCTACAAGGGAAAATTAAAAAATGAGGGGGTTGTGATCCAACATCACCCTGGGAAAGAGCAACACCTGGGCCTCCTTAAGTAAGGATGGTGAGGTTAGAAAATAATTGAGCCTTGCAAACCTGCGGTGAGGAGCAGAGTAATAAGTATACCCTGACTCCTGGGTCATCAGGCTAGGCCATACATCCACAAAGCCAATATCCCTTTAAACAATATGTTATCGCCCTGGAAGATTGAGGTTTACGCCCCTTACTTGATGCCCCACCCCCCTCTGGAGCTCCTCTGGATCCATTAATATTTAAGTCCCCACACACTAGATAGGGTGCAGGCCAGGAGGGTAGCTCAATAGCTAGAAAATCCAGTAAGCCAGGATCGTCTAATACTGGAGCATAGACTGAGAATAGGGTAAATGTGCCTGTCCCTCTTCTGCATTCCAGTATTATCCATCTGCCATTCTTGTCCACTGTCTTTCTCCCAAACGTAATGGCACTACCTTTCATTAAATGGTCACCCCCTTAGTTGTATTGGTGACTAATTGTATGCTTAAAGAATTAAGCACATTACTGTCATTGCAGGCAATGAGGGTCTCCTGGAGACATAGCAGATCTTAGCAGATCTGCTTGTGAAAATTTAAGATCGTCTTGGATCCTCCTCCTTTTAGCCCCATTATTTAATCCACAAATATTTATAGTAGCTGTGCGTACCTTAGCCATGGTGCCAATAGATCATCTTGTTCAGCCATGTTTCCTCCCTCGTTAACATAGGCATTATACTGTCTAAAGAAGCTCTCTGTTTGAATCTTATGCACACATTGTTCTTCAACCTTTAATGCTTCTCGATCATCTGATAAAAAAATACTTTAGCTGCAATTTACATACTGACTTTTTACCAAGTGACCCCCAACCCCAATCACCCCTTGAGACCCTCCACCCCACCCTGCCTCTTCCCTCCCCCTACACTTGAAAGCAGCCAGACCGATCAGGTCTGTGTGATAGAGAAAGCAAGAAGCACCGTTGCGCTTCCACCCTACATACCCCTAGACACCCAATCAAAACCACAATTCCAACCTGACTTATCTATCAATAAGACAGAGATAGCCCCCGAGGACCTGAATTTCTCCATTTTATAAGGACCCAAATTAGAGAAAAAGGAGCTAAAGAAAAGAGGAAAAAGAAAAAGAGAACAGGGTCTACCTTGAAGTATACCATCTGTATGACACAAGCTCCTAACTTGTGAATTTTAAACAAGGCCCCCTTAACCAGCTGCTTATACACTTCTTTTCTCCACCTGAGCCTGATCCAGATGCTCCCTGGCCTGTATTTTGGAGGTAAAAAACTTTACAGACTCAAACTCAATAGTTTTCAATCTAGCTGGTGCCAGCAAAAATGCTTCAAGACCAGCATCTTGGTAAGGTTTCTTTAACTGCCATAGACGCCATTTGTGCTCAACCATTATATGGCAGGAGTCGGAGCGGACAAAAAACAGAAGACCCCTTATACTGCCTTCTAGCCTCAGGACGGGATTTCTCGAATATCGCCTGCCTATGCGTGAAGTTGCCAAAAAAGACCAGAATGGCCTTCGGCTGATTTGAGTCTCGACTAGGTATTTTATGGCGGGTAAATGGAAACTTTCCGCTCCCAGTCACACCCTGTAAGGTCAGGGAAGGCTTCTTTAAGAAGGTCCCGAATGAGAGAACGAATGTCATCCCCTTCCAGGCCGTCCTTAATCCCAAGAAATCGGAGATTTTTTCTTCTCTGGCAGTTTTCCAGATCCTCTAGTTTCCACATGGCATCTGTAAGTTGGGCTTCATGAGATTCTGTCTGCTCTCTCACAGCAACCAAATCCTTTTCAACAACAGATATTCTCTCTTCCATGGTGTCCAGCCGTTCGCCGATTTCTACACAGGTTCTCCAGACTTTCTGTACTGCCCCTTCCAATTTCTTTGTGGACTGTCTTGCTTTTTTTCCATCCACCCTGATCTCCGCCCGGTGTTCTTTAATTGACTACAGGATTAAACTCAGGGCCTGGTCTATAATAGTTGCCACCTTGTTTTGCTGTTCAGCTATGGAGCTTCCAGCCGGGCCAGGTGCAGGGTCCGTGGGTCCCAAAATCCTTGTATGAGAATAGTCCCATTTCAACCAAGAGCCAGAGATGCCTCCTCCGTTCTTTTTTCGTGACCCTGTGTGGCCTTTAGATCCTTTAGAGCTCCTTCAGTATTTTTGGTGCTTAAGGACGGTCTCAGGTGCTTCCAGTGTGCTAGAGTCTGAGGTTGAGGCTCTGTCCTCTGTTTTGCTGCATCCGAAATCGGAAACTCCTGAGTGCGAGTCCTTAGTAAGGGAAAAAAATGTATCCGTCCCATCAGATATAATATCAGAAACTAATAGCCTGTCTAGGCCAGTGCTACGAGTCAACCCTCCAGAAGGACCTTCAGCATAGAGTTGGGGATCAGAGATTATACGAGGTTCATTCCTGGTGCCTTCTTGAGCCAACTCTCTCAAAACACCTTCTGTGCTGTCCGCAGCTCCCTGATTCCCATCCTATTGATGGGGCGTGCTTGATGCACAAAGTAAATATGTCTTTTTTCGCCACTTTATGTGGAGTTTCATTTTCCCCCTGTTCCTCCCTATACGCCACAGTATTGCCACTTGCACCTTCACTGGGATTTAATTCAGGTGTCTTAGTGCCTACTTCATGTGAGACTTCAGAAGACATCTTGCTCCCTGGTCCATCCTTAAATTTAAAGAAGTCCGTGATGGCTGATGGGTGTGGAACAGGGGTGGTAATTACATTATCTCCATCAGGAATCGCCCCCATTTCTTACGCAATCTTGGGTACTATTGTTTTCTTACCCCCTGTTTGCTCCCGCTCCGTTAGGTTCCTCCGCTTCCCTGCCCCCATAATATCCTGCTGTTTTTTTTGGAATACGGGGCTCCTTGGGCTTACCTTCATTACCTGCATTAGTCTCTGCATTCACCGGTGGTGACTCCCGTATTAGTCCCTGTGGCTGGGTTAGATTCCCTCCCAAAGTCTCCTTAACTTGCCTCACTGTTTTACGAGGCATTCCTCTGGTCTCCAGTGCCAGAATCATGTCAGTTACGTGCGCCCGTGCCCTCCGGGCAAATTCTATGCTGGCAGTCGTAGCAAGACCCGCCCATGTTCTCAGAGTGCAGAGGGGAGATTGGACAAGTTTCTGGCCAAGACGCTACTCAAGCTGAGGCTGCTCCTCCTCTGATCCGCAGCCGTCACCATGCGGCACGTCCCCGATGTTTCCCGAACAGACACGCCGCTGACAGCCCCCGCCCGAAACTGGCAGGTCGTCCGAGACTCCGATGCATCTGCATCCCGCAGGTAAGCCGCACCGCAGAGTGCTTCAGGGTGCTTCAGGAGGTTGAGGGTGGAAGCTATACTACGACGATATACGTGGTCGCCATCTTGCTTTCCTCAGCTGCGAATAGCTAAATCCTGGTGTTTCGATGGGGAGTACCTTTGCTCCAAGCAGAGCCTGCCTCTATATGGGCTGGTTTGAGGAGGAGAACTTCTGGTCGAACAACCCTTTCCAAAACCTGATAAATTTATGGCCACACTACATTGATTATATTTTGCTCATATGGCACGGAGATGACAATACTACAGAACCCTTCAGGATATTGCAGAATGAAAGAAACCCATTTCTATGATTTACCATGACCACAAATAGGAACAGTGTGTCTTTTCTCAACATTAACATCACCTCAAAAGGTGGTAAGCTAGTAAGCTCCCTATATAGAAAACCAACGTCTGCAACAGTCTGTTTCACTTTAACAGCGCCCATCCAAGAGCCCTCAGAGAAAACCTACCGGCTGGGTAATTTCTCATGATCAGACAGAACTGTTCGGATCTACGCGATTTAAAAAAATAATCAGTTAACCTCACAAGAAACCTCAAGGAAAGAGAATATCTAACCAGGATCATCAAAAAAGCTAGAAAAAAGGGCCACAGCATTCCTAGAGAAGCACTTCTGGAAATAAACACAAAAGCGGATTGGGCTGGCCTGGTGTATGCCAGTCCTGAGTGAGGCTGTAAACAATGACTCCGGAGCTCTGGGCGTGGTTCCGTCCTGGGCTGTATGAGGAATCAACTGATGCGGATGTCCCTGTTGTAGTGCTGCCGCCACCCAGGCTGCAAGCACCAATGTGTCACCCTGTGACCCAAGTCCTAAAACATGGCCAACATGGAAGGTAGGGGGAATCACTGACCCTACATTCACCCATATTTCCACACATGAAAGATCGTGCATATGACATATCTGTGTGGATATGAATGTTTATTGCACATTCAGTGGAGTGTTGCAGCTGTAGCAATACAGGGCCATGCAAAGCCCAAATTTCTGTTTTTGGCACATGGAGGGCAGCCAATTAGAGCCAAGCTCGTGCTCGGAGGTTAGGCTCTGCCAACATATGTACTTATCCAATCACTCCGCCAATTCCGATGCACTTATAAATTCACTATACACTCTCCTTGCAGTACTCTAATGATCCAGTCTCTACCTATGTACTTATACAATGACCGAGACAAAGTTACATAACCAAAGTTTTCCCTACTGCCAGAGGTAACATGGTTGCGAGCGCTGTCCACAGCAGAATGAAATGTGGTAGGGCCCAGGGGCAGTATCATGCATACATAATGAACACACAGACACAGTTAGATAGATAGTGGAACTGGGTACGGGCACGTGCGCTCGAACCCTTTTCATTCTGACGCCAAATCGCCGGACATTCAAAAAACCTATCTTCTCATTTAAACAGAAACCTCCATCAGAAAGACTGACCACTCTTAGGGATTTAACTCCAGTTTTAGGGCATTTCCCTCAAGGTATCTGTTCAGTCTGCACCCTTATCACTCATACCAAACAGATTGATCTAGGTCTCCCTATACTACGGGAACAGAGATGCCATACAAACTGCAATAGCAGTAATGTGATATATATCATCAGCTGTCCCTCTGGTCTCCACTACACAGGGAAAACAACGAGAAAGGTCAAGACCCGAATAGGCAAGCATAGGAGCACAATCTGATGCAAGAAAGTATCAACTAGGCTAACTGCACATTACTTGACTGGGACATTAGATGGTCCATCATGGAAAACCTACAACCTGAATCAAACTGACTACTAGAAAACGAACAAAGGTGGGTGTGCAAATTGAAAACAGACATATCAGGACTTAACAACAATATTCCGTGGAACCAGTTGAATCTATGTTAACCCTCCATGTGAATGTTACAGACTTGAGTATCATCATCCAACAGCATAATGCTCACTTGCAACACCAAGATGAGTATACCAACAGCTATCACAAGCATAACAGCACGATACAAGGGCAAGTCCATCATGCCTGCATGTACAAATTGGACGTGGTGATTAAAAACTAGTAATAGAACTGACTCCTTTTGCTGAAAAATGTTCACAGCAGTACTGTTGAGTATAGTACTGCTAAAAACGATAGCCCTAACATTTACAGAGAGAAGTAAATCAGGGTGTGGAATATTTTCATAACTATAGCTCCGAATATGACCTAAACTGCAAATTTAGGTTTCACAAATAGTTTTTGGGCTTTATACGCGCATTCCTGCAACAAATATTATCAGTGAGTCAGCCCAAAATTTTCAAAGAAAAAGGCAAGAAATCCCCAAGGAAACTACCTTTCCTATCACCCAATAGGCGTTTGGTGGTCCCTTTGTTCTACTCGACTACACCGTCTAATGGAGCGCGGCACGTGATACCAACGCCACCCAAGGCACTCGGACGTTAGCACGCTGCTGTGACGTGCCTCTCCCAGCTGCCAAGGATTAATGGCACCGCAGTTATGAATGGTGTGAAAGGGCCGACCCTTGGAGATGAAAATGGGCTCTCCCCCGATTACAATTCCACATGATAGGAAGAGCAGGAACCGATTAGGTGTAGGTGTGGGCTGGACCCTTGACAAAGTAAGTAGTGCCTCATCATTTAGGAGCTGTACATTACAGCACCACGGGCAGTAAGAAGCAAACACCAATGATATGTTTTTCCTGTTTACCTTTATTTTACCACCTTAACTACTGCAGGGTTTGACTACAGGATCCCCCTTTGACCTACTGCCCCAGTGGGGTCATAAGCTCCTAGACTGAGGGTGAGTCGATATGAGACAAGAAACCAATTGTGTTTTTTTCAAACAGATTAACGCCATTTGTCTGTATGTCTACATTGATGTATGTAAATGAGAGTCAGGCCCGGCTTGTGGTAAATAAAATTCCTTTACCGGGACTTAATTTGATATATAAACATAATAAAATAGCTCAGTAAAATGAGAGGCAGAATCCGTGGTATTAGAGGTTCTGAATGGGCTTTATTCCAGTGATCGATTATAATCGGTTGCTCCAAGTTCCATCACCACGGGGGTTCAGGAAGTGAAGTACATACATTATTGACATGAAATGACTTTTATAGATCATACATTACAATGAAGCGAATGCAGTAGGCGTAACAATTGATAAGGAAAATGACGATTCGCCTGTGTAACCAAAAAATGGGCGTAATGAGGAGTAAAACAGAAACATAATTGGTTATGATGTCATATATAGGTGGATCTATAAGATTATACTTGGCATAGTTGCGCGCGCAGCAGTATGACGTGTGATTGACGTGCGACTAGGGGGTGAAGGGGACTTGGCATTTAGCTCTACATGTGGAGACAAGAAGTCTGGGGGGTCAAGTCAACCTAATCCCAAATCATATCTAACATCCTATGTTTAAAGAACTATGTTATCCACGAAAGAAGGACTCTCGGACAGAATCTATTCTATACTGACTGTGCGTGCGCGTACAAGCGTCTAAGTGTCTACACTAAATGCGAGGGGGTAGAAATATTCCATGGTAACAGGACTATGAATTACTTGCATAAGGGCAGAGAAGCCGGGCCTTTTGCTTGGTAACTGGAAGAATGTTTACTTAAACTACTAGGCAGGAATGCATCGGCTGAGGGGGAAGCAGATAATTCGAAGGTGAAATACAGTTCTTGGCAGAGAATAGGCTGATGTCAGGCTTCGTGAGCCGCGCAGAGGATGAGACAAAGTTCATGGTCACAGATGCAGGCTCAGACTGGAGCTTTCAGAGGCAGAAGGCAAGAAGAGTTTGATGGCAGAATCAGGGCCTACTTGCCTGGACTGCAAAATGGAGTAACTGAGCCATATAAAGTCGGTGGCCTTTCATACTTAGGAATAGAATATCCGGCCTATTCATGGCGGATCTGACAGAGGACATGTTGACGGTGGACGCACATGTATTTGCGTCTTCATAACTGGAACTGGAGGGAACATACATGTACTTGTAACATGCACATAGAACCGTTGGGGTCCAAGATAGGGGACATAACTGACCAGAAAAATCCATATTTCCACATTCCCTCCTTGTCCCCTACTTGCCCGTTAAGAGATATCAATCTTCATCAATCCATTGATCTGTTCATATAGCATCATTTGTTCTTCTTTCTTCTTCCGGGATCTTGAATGAAAATCTTGATGTGGAATGCACGATGTGGCACATAGACCACAGATCGCTGGTCCACATTGTAGACATAGACAGCAACTGAATAGTATGAGAAGGCCAATACCTAGGAAGGATAGAACTCTCCATCCCCAGGCTGATATCACACTCCAAAACCAACTGGACCAAGTCCAAGTGCCTGGGTTCTGGTGTATCTGGTTTACAATCTTATGAAGGCGAGTTATGGCTTTATATACTGATGGCGAATTTTCTGGTATGAATACGCAGCAGCTTGATCCGATGACCCTACAAGCTCCGCCCCTATCAGCCAGGATGACGTCAAGGACAAGACGATTTTGAAGCACAACAATCCGCATAGCAGACTGCTCTTCTGTTAAATTGCCTAGGGCGGAAATAGTCTCATTCACTACTGCTTCAAGGGTTCTAGTTAATCTCCGTATCAGCTTACTATTAGTAACAGTACCTATATAGGGAAAGATGCCTTTATTAAAATCTACATACTTGTCCCATGCCGTCTCAGTGTAATCGACAATTGGGAGATCTCTCCGCTCTCTGTTGTGTACTAAATGAATATTTCTGTAATAATCAGGAGGAGCTAGAAAAACAGGTGGCAAAAGAAATGCAATGTAGCAGGTACCATCCCAATCTAGAGGTAGACGCATATATGCAGTCTGACCACATATAAAGTAGGAGTGGCGATAAGCTCTAAATGAAGATTTGCCTTGATCACTGAATTCTACTATAGTAGTGCATTTACTATGGCCCATATGTATGGAACCAACCTTTCTTACACACAATTCACCCTTCGCTGGGAATACTGACATGGTGGGCAAGACTAGTTCAACTTCGGATACGACATTTAGAATCATGAGATTAGGTGTAAAATTACCTAATCCATATACTTCATTTTCTAGATCAGTTCCTGTTCTTTTTGGGGCGACCCTCCTTGTCAGGGTAGCAGACCTTGAGTAAAACTAGGTTCAGGTTTCCCCATACCCAATGATCTTGGTAAACTGCTGTGTCTGAGTCTATGGAATTGATTAAACTAAACCATGCTCCACAGGAGCCATTATGTGTAAATGGGTGTGGAAAGAATGGCAGGACTCCTTCATAATTCTGATAGGGAGGGAGTCGGCCACACACCCAACAATTGGTGGCATTACTAGTCTGGTGGGAATGATGTAACATACTAATGAAAGTGTTATTGCGCAGCGCAAGTCTATAAGACAATTCATGCGGCGGTAGGTCACTAAAAGAATGTTCTGCGGTAACATTGTAAACGTTTCTGGCAATAGGGTAATATAGGTGCAACAATATACTTGCAGTAATTATTAAAAGACTTAAGGAAAACAAGATTATTAATGTCACTATGCAATGGCTACGCAGTGATTTACAATACGCCTGTCGTTTCATCATTTTTCGCGACTGTCCATGATTCAGGTCTAGAGGATACATGTCAGAGACAAATTCAACCGCTTCACCTTGGAGAGGACTTAAACAATCAAATTGTCTGACGTTCTAGGCCTCAATTTTACTTTATAGAGTTCGGTTTTAGTCTTTTCAACCAAAGGAAGTTTTGAATCAGTCTGTGAGGGAGTGCAGGGCACAATGTCTATATCCGAGGATAGTCCATGAAATTTCTTGATATGACTTGAATGAATCCAGCCCTTGCGGCCCTCAATCTTCACGGCTGTCCTTGTAGTGAGCAGAACCAACTTGGGTGTCTTCCACCTGGGCTCCAGCTGAGTCTTTCGGTCGAAATTTCTCACAAATACGAGATCACCCGGAACTACGTCATGGGGTTTCACCTCAGTGTTGTCGGGAAAGGCTGCAGCTACCTGTGAACGACAAGATTGTAGTGCAGACATCAAGGAAGCCAAGTAATCTGTCAGCATATTACAGTCAACATCAGTTATTTTGCGTGGTATAGGCGTCCCCCACATATTTGGTGGTCTGCCGAAGATCACCTCATACGGGGATAGCCCTGTTCGAGAGTGTGCTACCATTCTCATGTAAAAGAGTGCAACGGGTAACGCTACTACCCAGTCGACACCTTTTTCTCGGCATATTTTGGACAATCTGATTTTCAGGATCTGATTATGTCTTTCTACGAGACCTGCTGCCTCGGGGTGTCGGACACAGTGGAATTTCCACTGATATCCTAACAGAAGTGAAACATGTTTCATTAATTCGGATGAGAACGGCTGGCCGTTATCTGAGTAGACAACACGTGGTAAACCGTATCGTGGGAAGAATTCTCGAACCAACTGTTTGGCAGTAGTCGGGGCAGTGTAATCTGAAACCGGGTATGCCTCTGTCCAACGGGACAGAGCGCAGACAACTACGAGAACATATTTGAATCCTCGACATCGTTCCATCTGGATATAGTCCATCTGGAGCACTTCAAAAGGGTGATCAGGAGGCTGAAATCCACCCTGTTCTACGGGAATGCTTTTTCCTGGGTTGAACTGGCAACAGATCATACAGGTACGGACTTTTTGTTTGGCTGCTGCTCGTAAATGTTTATTGAACCAAATGTGTTGAATGCTGTCTAGCATAGCTTTTTCTCCTAGATGCGCTGGACTATGTATACTGTTAATTATAACTTGGACCATTGAATCAGGAAGGAACCACACAGACTTTTCCTTCATCATCCATCCTTGATCCGTTTGGATCCCTCCTAATTCAGTCCATTTCTTTATTTCGTCTGGTGTAGCATGTGTCTGTATGTCAATTACGTCAAGGGTAGGATCTTTAACTGTCATGCAATGTGTCGGCATCGGGACTATTGTCTTTGTCATGTCGGATGTTTGAGTTTGAGCAGTCTGTTTAGCTGTTCTGTCGGCTAGATCATTGCCTTGGGAAATGATATCAGTAACTTTCGTATGAGCTTTACATTTCATAATTGATATTGCCGTGGGTAGATGTATTGCATCTAATAAGGCATGAATGAGGGGTCCGTGCTGAATGTGGGCACCGTGGGAAGTTAAATAACCTCTCTCTCGCCACAGCACGCCGAAGTCATGTACAACTCCGAATGCATAACGTGAATCAGTGTATATGTTGACTTTTTTATTTGTGGCTTGAATACAGGCTTGTGTCAGAGCGATGAGCTCTGCGGCTTGAGCTGACAAAGTATTTATACGATTAGTTTCAATGACTTCAGTATCTGTGGTGACTGCGTAAGCAGCCACTAACTCTCCTGTACTTGTTCTCATACATGAACCATCTACATACAATGTCAGGTCTGGATCTGACAATGGGACATCGGTTAAGTCTTGTCTGGGTTTTGTCGTTATAGTAATAACTTCAATACAGTCATGAGCTAGTGGGTCTGTTCCGATTACTGGCAAAAGTGTGGCAGGATTCAATGTGTTACAGCGTCTGATTTCTATATGTGGCTGAAACAATGTAAGTTCGTACCCTGTAAGTCGCGCTATAGTCAAGTGTTGTGTTTGCGTTCTATTTACAAGAACCTCTACTGCGTGTGGTACTTGAACTGTCAATGGATGTCCTAACACTATGGCATCGCTTTGTCTGATTGCTAAAGCTGTCGCTGCCACTGATTTCAGGCACGCAGGCAGAGCCTGAGCTACGGGATCTAATGTACTAGAAAAATAAGCACATGGTTTGTGTGCTCCTGCTTGTTCCTGTGTGAGTACTGACAAGGCAGTACCTTCGCGTTCTGTAACAAAGAGTGTAAACTGTTTTCTGTAACATGGTGTTGCTAAAACAGGTGCTTGACATAAAGCTTTCTTTAAGCTTTCAAAAGCTTGTGTATGTTCCTGAGTCCAAGGGAGAACAGTCGATGTGGCTGCCTCCTGTGTTGTCAACTGAATGAGTGGTTTTGCTAGAAATGCATACTGAGGGATCCACTGCCTACAATACGAAGTGAGGCCTATGAAAGCCCGCACCTCCTTTTGTGTCTTGGGTATTGGCATGTTAGCTATTAACTGAATGCGGTCGGGTGTAAGCTGCCTTCCCTCCTTGGACAGCGAGTGTCCAAGATAAATAACTCGCTGGACACAGAATTGCAGCTTAGAAGGGGACACCTTGTGCCCCTTTTCGGCTAGAAATTGTAAAACTGTCAGTGATGCTTTTTCACATTCCGGTTCGCTTCTCGCGGTGATCAGCAGATCATCGACGTATTGAAGCAGGGCAGTGTTAACTGGCATGTGGATACTGTCGAGTTCTCGTTTCAGTGCTTGGCTATAGATGCTGGGACTTTCTGTAAATCCTTGAGGTGCGCGTGAGAATTTAAAGCTACGTCCATTTAAACTAAATCCGAACAAATATTGGCTCTCCGGATCTATTGGGACGCTGAAAAAAGCATTCTTGAGATCAATTACAGTAAAGAATGTTGCTTCGGAATCAATGGCTGTCAGTAATGACGAGATATCTGGGACCACAGGGAATTGTGGCACAATGCACTTGTTTAATTCGCGCAGATCAATAACCAATCGATATACTGGCGGGGCCGTAGGATCTGTTCGTTTAAGAATCGGTATTATCGGTGAATTACATACATTGGAGTCTGTTTCTACAACTACTCCTTGGGCAATGAGCTCGTCAATGATTTGTAGTAAAGCCACTACAGCATCTGGTGGTAACTTGTATTGTCGCATTCGTGGTAGCACCACTCCTGCCTTTAATGTGACTCTATATGGTGTAATATTCATGCAACCAACATCAGTAGGGCCTCGTGCCCATAGATGTGTAGGTAAAGTCTGCAGTCGGGGATCCATGTCTCTAGACACATAGTGACCTTTAAAATCACGTAAAAACAACCTTACTCCTTCCGGAGAACAACATATTATGGCTCCTAGAGCTTTCAGTGTTTTTATTCCTAGCAAGTTTTCTGGACATGATTTAGTAAGCAATAAATCTGTAGTTCGGGTCAGAGGTCCTATCGTAAGTGGCAGAGGTTGTGACACTTCATTAACGATAGGTTTTCCTGAAAAACCAAGGGAAATATTCTGTGAGCCTGAGAGGGGTGCCCCTGGAACTTCACTACGTTTTATAGTTGTTCGACTTGCCCCTGTATCGAGTAAAAATTTTCTGTCTTGACCTAATAATTCACTATGTACATAAGGTCCTTCTTGATCTACTGGGATTTCAATAAGGGGTAAGTCAACTTCCCTCTCTAGGCTAGTTCATGCGTAACGCTGATACTCAGGATATTCATACTGTGCGGTCTGATACATTTGTCGTGTTGTTGTCTGTGTGGCAGCAACAGGCAACGGTGGTGCAGCTGGCACAAACTGTATTGGCTGTTGTGCGGCTGGCATGGCCTGTGCATGCTGCGGAGCTCCTTGTTCATTCTGCTCTTGTCTAAATGGCCGTGGTCTTTCTTGTGTTTTACCTATGGCGATATTATGTTTTAAAACTGGACAATCGTGTACGTAATGACCTGGCTTTTTACAATAATTGCATGTCCCTTTTACAGGTCCTGCTGAATCGGAATGTGTCATACCCTTTTTATGTCCTTCAGCTGGAACTGTCTGGGAAACTAGCATTTTCATTTTCGTGTCTTTCATGCGTCTGTGTTCATGTTCTTGTTCCTCTCTAATTCTATTGTGATGGTACTGTAACATTTGTAACATTTGTGATGGAGTGTTACCTTGCCAGGTACTCTCGAATTTTAATACTCTATTCTTTACTTGGGGCAGGGCATTTTCTACTAATTTTGTTACAAACAGATGTGGGTATGATTCGCTACTTGCTTTTATGCCACTATTTATACCAAAACATTTTTCAAATCGGGCATAGTAATCGCTAGTGTCTTCATCTTGCTTCTGTTTACAGGCTGAAATTGTACCCCAATCTTCCTTTTTCGTAGTTAATAAACGTGGCAGTACCTGTACTAGTAAACCTGGTAGTGCTTTAGTTTTATCCCCAAGTCCTGCTCCTGCAGTTCGGGCCTTTTCTTCCGCTTCTAACACTGACCATTCTATCTTTTGGTCTCCTACCTCCCACTCTTTTTCCTTGAGTTTCTCATAAATACCAGCAGGCATCAATACCTTTAATATTGTCATAATGTCGGGATAGGTATACTCTCCCATGAGTAACATGTCTTTAATTTCTCGGTGAAACCCCGCTGGATCTTTGTCATGACTGGGTACCACTTTCTTCATTTCTAACAACTCTATTTTCGATATGGGCGTATATACAAATACGCGCTTGAACTCGTTGTCCTCGCCCTTTATTGGGTGCACTTCTCGTAAGGGATTCTGTCTATCCATGTGATACGTGGTTCTTTCCTTGACGGGCAATGAGACACGCTCTGCGCATATAAAAAGAATATACTGCTTTCTTGATTCTAGAATTTCTTTAATTAATTTAGTACCTGCACCTCTCCATTTATTCATAAGCAATTCAGTCAATATGTCAGGTAAGGGACCAGGGTCCGAATGCTGACTCCGATATAGTATAATGAGTTGTTGAATCATATAAATCCCAACTAACCTCTGTTCATCTGGGGTGAGATTCAAAAATGTGCGTACTACTGTATCATCACTATATTTTCCGGGACTGTCCACCCAATGGACAGCTGCCCTGGCTAAATCTTGTTCATCCATAGAATCGAGAAAATGATAACCCCTTCGTTCTCGGAGTAGTTTGTCGGCGGTTTGGAACGAATGCTCGTTAGACCTTATATTAATTATAGGTATTTGGAAATTCCTGTTATTATCTGGACATATCGGACGTATCGGGTCAATAAGACATCTATTACTATTACAAGATCTTCCTCTTCCTACATAGGCTATGGTGTCTGACTGTCCTGTGGGCAGTCCAGACCCTTCCTCCTCGTTTTGTTCGAACTCGTCTACCGCTAATCTTTCTTCGTGTAGGCGTTCTATTTCTTTACGGATCTTTCGGCACATGGCTATTATACAATTTTGTTTATCATGTCTACCTTCTGATATATTCTGGCTCCATCTGGTAAGAATTTGCATTGCTTCCGGGTCTACCCCCGGTCGGTCTTGATTTCTGATCACACAATTTATGAGGAAACGTAACAGTTCCCCCTGTATCTCTACTTTCTGGTATTCCATAGCTCTGTTAATACATTCTGGATCTCGCCCTGTTTGGACAAAATGATATATTTTATCTAGATGCGCAGCCATTCCTGGTAACTTCCCTAAATACACTGCGGCTCGTCTGATACGCAATGACGCCAGGGTCATTTCGTCCTCTTTACCGGGCACAGGGTCATATCTGCAATCTATAAGAAGTTCCTTCAGCGTACGGGCACTTATGAGTTTGGGTGTACGTGAATGTGCTGACTCTTGAAAAGTAAGTTTATTTATTCTGGGTGGCGTAGAAAAAATATTGGTAGCACCTCCCGTGGTCCCATCTGGGGTGTCGGGTGTGAAAGGATTCGTCGAACGTGACACAGCAACTACAGGTGTGGACACAGCTATAGAAGTAGCTGTAGGGACGGATGTAGAAACAGATGTGCTTGCCGGAACTTGTGACTCGATCTGTTGCTGTAGGGATACGGGTACTGGATCTTGGCGTTGGACCTCCCTGGTATGCGGTCTATGCGGGGCGGAATTAGCATACTCGGGAGCTGCGTCATCTAAATATGAGGAAAGAAAAACATCTTCTGCGGTTCTAGGATGCCCCTTAGGATGTACCTTTATTGGGAACAATGGGGGTGGCAAGTCTTTCGGTATTTCTGGAGTAGCCTTAGGTAATCCTTCGGCCAGAAGGGGATACATACCATTCATAAGGGCATTTCTTTGTCTGTCTACTTGTTCTGATTTCACTCGGATACCTTCCTCAATTAATAGATTTTCTCGAACTTTATTTGAACTCTCTTTATTCTTTTCTTCCTGTCTACGTGCTTTTTCTGTGCGTCTATGAGATTCTTTACGCCATAACTCAACGGCGTCTTTCTGTGACTGTCTGACTTTCCTTTTCCATAACTCTTCCTCGACTTTCATGATGCACTCTGCATCCCAGGTCCCCGCTGCGGGCCACCTCTGACTTTCTGGTAATCCCTTGGTGTAGTCTACCCATAAATCAAGAAATAATATAGCGTCTAAGCCATGTTTGTGATACATGAAGTGCCCTGGAGTGTCCCTAGGAGGAATAGGGACGGCTTCTTCGAGTACCCCTTTTCTAGTAGTGATCTGTCTTAGTTTCGAAAAGAACGGCATATTGAGAACTGACCTTATACTTGATTTTGAACAGACTTAATACAATAAACACGATAAAGAACAGTCATTCATACCACAATATGCAGAACGTACTTAAAACATTTAACATTTAACATTTAACCTTTAACTGAAACAACAATGATGATCGTCTGCATAACTAATCACCAAGCTTAATTCTTGACAATAACTAGATACTTCGGAATACTTGATATACTGCTAAACAGTACAGATACACTGCTAAAACAGTGCAGACCGGATTTGTGTACCCAAACCCGTCTTGACCGGCACAACCTATGTGCACGTCAGAAATGCCTCCCCAGTAATGGTACTCACCGGGTAGCTTCGGAAACGGAAGGCCTCGGTAACTTGAACTTGAACCGGACTGGACTCGACTCGACTCGTCGGAAACTGGACTCGACTTCGAACTGGTGGGCCTCTGTAGACCTCGGATCTTGCTCTCTCAGCTAGGCTCTGGTCGGGATACTTCGCACTTCTCACCGCCTCGTCTGGGTGTTGATCGCAGCCTCAGTCGCCCCCGCTTGACCGGAGGGAGCTACAGGAAATCCTGCTGGTACGCGTTATTGTCCGTCCAGCTGTGGCAGGAGACCGGGCCTGCAACTCACCGCCGGCGCGTGAGATGAGAAAGTGTCCCTGTTCGGGCGCCATTCATGTGGTAAATAAAATTCCTTTACCGGGACTTAATTTGATATATAAACATAATAAAATAGCTCAGTAAAATGAGAGGCAGAATCCGTGGTATTAGAGGTTCTGAATGGGCTTTATTCCAGTGATCGATTATAATCGGTTGCTCCAAGTTCCATCACCACGGGGGTTCAGGAAGTGAAGTACATACATTATTGACATGAAATGACTTTTATAGATCATACATTACAATGAAGCGAATGCAGTAGGCGTAACAATTGATAAGGAAAATGACGATTCGCCTGTGTAACCAAAAAATGGGCGTAATGAGGAGTAAAACAGAAACATAATTGGTTATGATGTCATATATAGGTGGATCTATAAGATTATACTTGGCATAGTTGCGCGCGCAGCAGTATGACGTGTGATTGACGTGCGACTAGGGGGTGAAGGGGACCTGGCATTTAGCTCTACATGTGGAGACAAGAAGTCTGGGGGGTCAAGTCAACCTAATCCCAAATCATATCTAACATCCTATGTTTAAAGAACTATGTTATCCACGAAAGAAGGACTCTCGGACAGAATCTATTCTATACTGACTGTGCGTGCGCGTACAAGCGTCTAAGTGTCTACACTAAATGCGAGGGGGTAGAAATATTCCATGGTAACAGGACTATGAATTACTTGCATAAGGGCAGAGAAGCCGGGCCTTTTGCTTGGTAACTGGAAGAATGTTTACTTAAACTACTAGGCAGGAATGCATCGGCTGAGGGGGAAGCAGATAATTCGAAGGTGAAATACAGTTCTTGGCAGAGAATAGGCTGATGTCAGGCTTCGTGAGCCGCGCAGAGGATGAGACAAAGTTCATGGTCACAGATGCAGGCTCAGACTGGAGCTTTCAGAGGCAGAAGGCAAGAAGAGTTTGATGGCAGAATCAGGGCCTACTTGCCTGGACTGCAAAATGGAGTAACTGAGCCATATAAAGTCGGTGGCCTTTCATACTTAGGAATAGAATATCCGGCCTATTCATGGCAGATCTGACAGAGGACATGTTGACGGTGGACGCACATGTATTTGCGTCTTCATAACTGGAACTGGAGGGAACATACATGTACTTGTAACATGCACATAGAACCGTTGGGGTCCAAGATAGGGGACATAACTGACCAGAAAAATCCATATTTCCACAGGCTCCAGGAATTTGTATTTGGGTGGGCCAAGGGCGCATTTGGGTGGGCCACTGTGGGCCCAAATTGTCACTTCTTGTGGTAGGCTACAAGCCCTAGATTACATCATACTTGCAAACAGTAGCCATGATACAACAGATCGATTCTGTGTGTATACAGAGCATGTGGAGAGTTATTTGAAAGTAACAGTAATGTCTGGACCTAAGTGCAAACCCTCAAATTCCAACAGGCCAGGCTTCAACACAAGTACTTCCAGGCCTGATTATCCACTTTTCTACCATCCGTCTCCTGTGCACCTTATCTCACAGCTGACCATTGGGCCACAGCCCCATATCAGCCACCATCCAGCTCCACTTTCTTTATTCCTGTAAAAAACATTGGTAATATCACCTACGAACTTAAAACATTGAATATAGCAGTAAATATAATTAGCACACACTTTAAAATGTGTTCCACAGTTGCCCTAATTACCTGACTGCTAATTAAATAAAAGCAGAAAGGCCATGACAGGGCCAGCTTTAGCACTAGTGCAAAAGTCATTTTTGGCACCCCACCTATTAACTCTTTCTCGGCAGATACCATTGCTACCACCCTCTAACAATGCCCTTCATCTCTCCGTATTCTCTCATATGCACTTCATTTGTTGTATAGCGCTATTCATATCAGTGTAGGGTGTCACAATACTTTACATCACGCACACATTATACAGAGACAATGAATCATACAAGTATATAAATCAGTCTATAGGGAGTGACACATAAGCTAATGAGGATTTGAAGGTGTAGGAATTGCATGTCATCCATAATGATAGGCAGTATATTTTAAGAGGGTTTGGGCTGAGGAAGCACAAACTCAGGATTTAAAGCATACCCTAGTGGTTAAGGGTTGGCTTTACTAATAAAAATGTATATCTGCCCAAACTCTTCAGAAAAATTTAAATAATGAAAGATTGGGGAAGTTCTAACTATATAGCAACACAAAACAAAGTGAAATTCTAATCATACCATTCATGTTTGTATGCAGCTCTTTGATGACAGTTCATAGGTCCTATATTAGGAGTATAACTTCTGAACTGCAAGTAACACAAGAATCTATGTGAAAAAGGCAGTAACCCACTGAGATATTCACATAAAATACAGTTTATCTGCATTTCAAAACTACCAACAAAGGATTGCCATCCAGCAGGATCATTAATCACCAGATATCTGGACATTTTTATTGTTGTCTTGCATCCCTGATAAAAACGATTTAAATGAAGCATACCAAAGTATGTGCCTTGCTGGGCCTGTGCAGATTTTAAAAATAAGACCAAATAGTGACATATTATCTTACCTACTCGAATAGTTAAACTTTGTGTCACAGCCTGATCTGACAGGCAGCTGCAGGGGTCAGGAAAGGTCAATCAGATTAAACAAATTTCTTTTCTCCTGTGTTGAAATGGAAAAGGAAATATCCATGCAGCAGGATGGTAGGCAAAAGTTACCCTGAGAATGTATCCCCTTGCGATGCCCCTATTGTACCTGCAGGACATAGCCCACCTTTCTAAAAGGAGTTACGTGATTGGGTCTGGGCTTTTTCTCACAGCCATGCCCAATCATGTAACTCCCAGAACAGGTAGAAAAACAACGTTCGGAGGAACGTTTTAAATTATAGTGCCCATTTTCTATTCGCCTTCATGTCCTCACCTCGAGGGCCAAAGCTCATGTTTGGGTGGGCCTGGCCCACCCTGCCCACCCGCTAGAACCGGGCCTGATGCGAGTCCTGCCTCATATATAAATGACTGATGCCTGAAGCAATATACACCTTGGGCACGAAGTGCAAAAAAGATAAACTGTAGCACAGTATGCTATCATATATGATTTTACCTTTTTAATCTGATGAGGTGAGTGACCATGAACTAGTAGGGCACACATTGCGGTGTTCTGACATTGATTTCCTAAATTGAGTTTGCACTGATCACGATAATAAAACGTGCATGAGAAGTTGGGCATACCGCACTTCAAACAGCCACTGAATGGCACATGATCAAAATACAGCCCAAATTATGCAGCTAAGAAATGTATATGTGCTCTTTCGTTTTCAGGTCGTATGAAGAGTGGCAAGTATATACCTGCCAGGGCATGCGGTTTGTAATTGCATGCTACATTTGAATATTTAATCTCAGAAATTGCTGCACCACTGGGGAAGAGTTTTACAGTTGAATTTACTCTGATGAAAGCCCCTGACTCTTTTTGGCCTGTTAGAGGAGGGCTGAAACATGTTGGTCGAGTACGGGTCATAGGGCCATTAAATTCTATAGACCCCTTCCATAATTCTGTTTTTAATTGTCCCCATCCGCTCCACAAATAAATGGATACCTTGGACTGAATACAGCATTTGTATCTAATAGTTACGCCCTCTGGTTTCTTTCTCTTAAGAGCTCTCTGAAATACAGTTGAGCCCACCCAGACCTTTAGGAGTCAGGGTGAACCCAATGATGAAGCATGAGACTAATATATTGTATGAGGCTTATATATAAAAAAGGAATGTTTTTCCTTCCTCACTCTGAGTGGAGTGGAGTCTAGGTGTGGCGAGCACTTCCTCTCATTGGGCCCAATGCGGTAAAGTTTGGATGGATTCTCCATAGGTATTGTTGGTGTAGCTTTGGGAGGACATAGCTCCTCTCGCTTTTCTTAGGTCAGAAAGGACCTCTCCACCCTCCAGGACTGGTGGGTATTCGCCACACTTCCGGTTCCTTGTTTTTCAGGCAATCACATAGTCCCCCACATCTTTCCATGGAGACTCTGAGGTTCCTTCCCACTCTACTCTGACTAAGGTGAGTGAATTCCAAAGCTGGTGTCCATAAAGGAGCTCAAAGGGACTGAACCCTACCCCCTCCTGTGAAATCTCTACATTAGGCAAACAAGAGATGTGGCAGGAGAAGATCCCACTTCCTCCTGAGGTTCTCTGGCAGAGTTGCCACAATGCCCTTCAGTGCCTTGTTAAACCGCTCCACCAAACCATTGATTTGTGGGTGATAAGCCGTGGAGTAGTATGTCATACCAGCTTGCTCTCACCTATCTCTCATACAAGAAGAGATGAAATTGGCTCCCTTTTCAGTAATTACCGTCCTTGGAAATCCAACACTAGAAAAGATCCACAGGAGACCTCTCACTACCCCAATGCAATCATGCTCCTCAGAGGTACAGCTTCTGGTTACCTGGTGGCATTATCCATCACAACCAAGATATACTTGTTGCCTGGCTATGAGGGAGGGTTAAATGGACCAATTATGTCTATTCACACCCGCTCAAATGGAACACCTACAACTGGTAGAGACACTAACGGTGCTGTAGTCCTCCCTCCTTTCTTACCATTCATTTGACAAGCGGGACAGGTCCTACAAAACATCTCTGTGTCTTTATACATCCCAGGCCAGTAGAAATGATTTTCCAACATATCCTGGGTCTTTCTAATCCGTAAGTGTCCTGCTAAAGGCACTTCATGGGCTAGTGAATACAGAACGTTTCTGTGCACTACTGGAACCACTAGCCTCTTGCTAGTTCCTGACTCAGGATTCTCTGGCTCACTATAAATTAGTCCATCCTCCCAGCCAATATTGTGTTTCCGAACCACTCCTTTGATGACCTGGTCCTGGGCTTCATTTCTAAGTCTCCCATGCTTAGGGCACTCCTCCTGTGCTTGCATAAAACTTCCCAGGTAGACCGTCCAGCAGCTAGCAAACCCTGCCACTCTGGATGTGACCCACACTCTAGAACCTGGTCCACTTCAGGAGCCTCATCCTCCCCTCCTTCTAGAGCAGAAGCGAGGAACTCCACGGCTATTACCTTCCTTGAATCTGCTCTTTCCAGCAAACTACCTTGTCTTGGTCCCTTCAAATCAGGAAAGATCTGAGTCCCACTCTTAGAATGATGAGGAGCCTGTGCTCTGGTCAAAACAGATGATGTGGTCCAAGCCATAATTGCTACTGGACGTGGCACCAAGTCAGGGTCAATCAAATCATTGCCCAAGAGACATCCAGCTCCTTGCTTTTCCCTTAGCATGACATCAATCATGGCCCCCTTGACATTGAGCTGAATCTCAACCCTGGAAACTGAGTTCTCCATGGCTTCTCCACTGGTTCCCAAATCGTTATCCTTGGTCCCAGGGAGTATCTCATCAGGCTTAAGGTACTTCTTCTCAACTATTGTGCTGAAGGATCCAGTATCCCAAACGGCAGGCACTTACCTCCCTTTGACACTAACTTCCTGCACAACCCCCATCGTATCAGGATGAATGTGCTTCAGAGCATCTTGGTTCCTCTCCCAGATCTCCATATCTACTAGACTGAGTGCAGTGGGGCCCTTTCAGGTCCCTTCATCCACGGGTAACATACCTGCTATTACGGGTGCTGCTGGGTCAGAGTATTTCACCTGACAATCTCTCATTGAAGTGTACCCCATTGTGGCATTTGAAGCACATTACCACCTTGGAATTGGAAGAACCTCCCTGTCCTCCCTTCTCATGATGCTCCTTCCCGCACATCAATACCATTCCCGTTTTTTTTTGCCCCTCCACCCTCTCAGTCCCATGTAAATTACCCTGGCCCTTATCCTTCGGTTTGGAACCAGTGTGTGGGAAGTTCCTCTCCCCATTTTGCTTGATCCATGCTGCTCTAGCCCTGTGTGAACCCTGCTAGCTAACCACTTGTCAGTTAACACTGCAAATTCTCTGAATCCTTCTCTGTCAGATCAGTCAGGTATTGCCTAAGTGGGGTAGACCACTGCTCCTTGAGTCGCTCTATGATGAACTGGTTAAGAGATTGGAAGACCTGGGCCTCTAGCCCTCTCACCCACTCATTCTAAACACCATAAATCCAACTCTCAAATAGAACACCATCCGCTCTCTTGTAGTCTCAGAATCTCTGAAGGTAATGAGCTGGCTACAGTACAAACCATCTAATCAAAGCCTCCTTCATTCGCTCATAGACCATCTGGTCTCCCAATGACGACTGTCCTTTCCAATGACATACACCCCATTAAGGCAGCAGCCTCAGACACCTCAAACAAGGTCTGTTCCTGACAAGTAACCCCAAAGCTCACAAACCAATTCAAGATGTCATGACGTTCTACGTAACATATGTGAAAAAACTATATAGGGACACAATCAATAATAGACTGTAATTCTGTAACTAACCACTAATAAGAACAATACTTTTTATTGATTTTTAACTTTATTCATCTTTCGATAAAAAAATATGTATATTTCTCTTATTGGCTCATATATTATATGGGGAGACATGCTTCACATAGATATTTGCATAATTTTGCATATTTTCAACATGTGATTCTTATAAAATAGATCTGTCTAATGATACTCATTTCATTATAATGATAAAAGTTGATAACAATGTATGATGTAACAATTACCCTTAGGTCAACAGAATGAGTACAATATATTCAGTCTTCTGTGTACATAATGTCACTCAATTAGACAAGGCTATTATTTTTTGTTCATTTTTTACAGGTGTACAAAACAATGATAGAGGCATTCATATATGTCATGGCTAATAAAATAATCCAATGTAATCCTACGCGCGTTCCGGCCTTAAGCCTTCATCAGGTAGCCATGTAAAGTATGAAACCTTAGTTAGAGATAGTGGATTCGTTGGTTTTGGGATATTTCTTAAGGGTAGTTGGTTTATAATCGTGATTTCCACCACTTATTTTTCCGACATGCTATGGTATTATAGGTAATGGGATCCTAGAGCTGTCCTCTCTGTATGATTGTATAAAGGATCTCCGTGTCGGGAGGTGCGGAATTTGAATATGCAGATTCTGTTAGTTTCGATAGGTACTGCCTGGTGAAGGTGACCGCATCTCACCGAATGCGGTGTCGGGAATGGAGGCCGCCTCGTCGTTGTGCCAAAGTTAGTTTCCCTCGTCACGGTATGCGACCATATGGTAAAAACAGGATGTGGGTGGCATCGAAGGCCAATGAGCCAATAAGAGAAATATACATATATTTTTTATCAAAAGATAAATAAAGTAAAAAGTCAATAAAAATAATTGTTCTTATTTGTGGTTAGTTACAGAATTACAGTTTACTATTGATTGTGTTTCCTATATAGTTTTTTTCACATATTTTATGCAAACCCTGATATAGGGACCGATATTAGGGGTGCCCCTTTTCTGTACAAAATGACTTTCTACATATACATGCACAAGATCTCTTGGAACCTTGAACTCAAGCTGGCCTGAACTGGATGTAGAGTCACTTTCGCCAGATGGAGTTGTCATTGCTACCATCCTAAGTGTCTCTCTCTCAGGAGGTTTCCTTTCTTTCCCTTTCCAGCTCTTGCTCTCTTTCCTATATTTTTCCTCCCACTCCCTTTGTTTTTCCTCCCTCCCTCCCTTTAAAGTTTCCTTCCCAGGCCAATTCCTCCTATCTCGAACGCCTCCTGTCCTCTTGTTCTTAGTGATCTTGCCTGAGCTTCTCCCTCTCCAACTCTCCAGCCCTCTCCTGTGCCTTAGCCTTCTGAAGCACCAGCTGCATGCTCAGGGTCTCTGCTAGGCTCAACCTACCCAAGGGATTTACTCCTGGAACTGGTGATAGCGGTATTCTAGAAATTAGAGTAAGTGTACACACCTGAGAATATTCTAGAAACTGATGGTGATGAGTATCTTGGAAAAAATCTGGAAAATGCATTAGGAGGCATGCTCTGCAAGTGTCTGGGATAGATCTGTCCTAAGGGAATCCCAGAGCCTGATTCCACAATGCTCTCTTACTAGGTTCCTACCATGGTCCCACCCCACTGTGAACTACAGCCTCATCCCTTTCGCACAGTGTCTCAAAGTGGTCCCATATGAAACTAGCAAAGACATCTCTGTCCTGACTCCTTGTAACCCTCAACCCTATGTCTCTTCATAAATCCTTCATCTGATCTTCAGTCATGGCACTGAGATCTATTCCATAACCTGTATGTTTCAATTGTCCTTGTGTGCCAACTTTGTTTGTAAAAACTGGACTTACTGTACCAATGGCATAAATTGGAAATGGCCAATGCCACACCTATATCCAAGGCTCCTAAATGATAGGCATCCCCTGCTGCCACTAATTTTCAGAGCCCCATAGTGAGGGCCACGGGCACAGAAGAGTTACTGGACCCAAGTGTGGGGAATGAGGCATTTTACATCTGATATCCCAAGGCCAAACCTACTTTGGATCCTGAACAACTGGGCCAAGTACTCCTTCAGCACTTGACCCTCAGTGGTAGAGCACGTTGAGTGATCCAAGGATTGTTGGGGAGGACAGGGAGGAGGGAGAGGTAGACACCGTGGCGGTGAACACATGCTATGCTATTTTATGCAGATTTATAAAGCGCGTAGGAACCCCAGGGCTTCCAAGAGTTGAATGAGTCATAGCATACACTTGCGAGTTTCTGAGGCAGTAAATATCTATGGCTGTTGGGGGTAAAGCCATATTTTATGCATTTTTCAAAAATGTGTCTCATTCATTTAATTTCTGAGCTCACTGGGCATATTGTTCAATAGCTTAGGGGTCAGATGTGAGAAGGATCCACCGCCCCATCTAACCCTTTGGATTGGCAGAACCTTTAGTAGTCATGCCTTAGAGGATCTTAAGGTCCTGCTAGGGGTGTAGACTACCAGAAGGCCCATAATTAAGGTGGTCCTGTATGGTTGATCCCCATATGAGCCAGATAAAGCACCTTGAATACTTTCCTCCACTGGAAGCCAGTGCAAGGAGGCCAGAGCACTTTTTACGAAGGTGTGTTTAAGTAACTTAAGGATAGTCCTGGCTGCCGCTTTTTGGACTAGCTGGAGTCTCTTAATGATGTATTTCAGTGAACCTATATACAGGGAATCCCATAGTCCAAGCGGGAGGGAATCAATCCTTGGACCACTATTCTCCTAGATTGTGTGGGCAGGATTTTGTGTAGGGTTCTGATCGTGCCAAAGAAAGATGCTGTTATTTTTTTTTACTTGGGCTCCCATAGATAAAGAGCTATTTGAGTATCTAACCACATGCCTAGGCTTTTTGGGGGAGGGGGAGGTTGGCGAAGTTCCCAAGCACTTTGGCCATCTAATTTTGTTTGTGGTGCTGGCTTATTTCCTAAAATCATGAGCTCTGTTTTATCGCCTTCCAACTTAAGTGAGCATTTAGCTACCCCCATGCAACTTTCTCTAAACAAGGGGCCATTTGTTGTTGCAAACCTATCTCTCTGTGGAAAGGGAGACAACCAGTTGGGTGTCTTCTGCATAGGAGACAATCAACACCCTACATTCCTTAATAATATCTGCCAATGGGCACAGATAAATGTTGAAAAGTGTGGGACTTAATGCAGAGCCTTGCTGTACCCTACACTTTAAAGGGAAAACATCTGAGTAATAGGGAGGTTTGTAACCTTGAAAGGACCTTTCTTTTAAGAATGAGGAAAGTCAATTCAAAGCAATATTTTGTATTCTTATTTCAATCATCCTGAGCATCAAGGTATTGTGGTCAACTGTGTCGAACACTGCACTCAGGTCGAGAAGAATATAGCTGGGAACCTTCTTTGTCCAGCATTACTTTCAGCTCTTAATACAGTTATTGCTAGTAGTGCAGTTTTTTTACTGTGTTGTGGAAGGAAACCAGTCTGGGTGGGGTTGTGGGGAGAGTTCATCTCCAAGTATAAGGAAAGATTTTGATTGACATGTTCCTCCAACACCTTCCTCATGGCTGAAAGCAGTTAGATCGGTCTGTAGTTCTTGTGACATACAGGATCAAGATTGGACTTCTTTAGCAGAGGAACTGCTCCAGTGAAAATAGTTTAAGGAGATCCAAAAGTATGGGGAACATCTTAAGAGTTCCTTGTAACAGGATGTGGAGAGCTTTGCTGAATAATGCTGGGAGTGACTCCATTGTAACAGGGGGGACGTTTGAGATACTGTCTCTGAGGCATGGGACAATGCTTTTATTGTGCTGTAGATTTCTGTAGATGACAGTGACTTTACCTAGGATGTACACTGTAATTTCATTGCAGGGTGCTACTGTAGGGGTAGGCAGCATATGATCAGCTTTTGGAGTGGTTAGTGACTACACAATAAGAAAAAGTTCCCTCGGAGCATTGGCTGCATTCATCATGCAGGCTCCTTTATAATATGATTCCTGTGCCTTTTTATTTCATGATGGAAGTGTCTGATAGCGGTCAGTAGGAGAGTTTTAAACTTTGTAAATATTTTTTTTCTCCAATTTTGTCTGGCATTTCACATCCTTTTTTTAGGGAGACCAGGTGGGCAGTGAATCAGGGTGCTAATTTTTCTTGAATTCCTTTTCTATAGTAGCGATAGGGATCATTTTGTTTAATGATTTCTTGCTCCACTCTTCTACTGTGAAATTTGCTGCCACAGGCTTCTTCCCAATGGCCAGTTTAGTTAAGGCAAAGGCGGTCATCCATCTTTCTTTGTTCAGTTTTGACCATCATCGGCCGGAGCTGGTTGTGGTTTTATTGTCCGAAGGGGATAGGTCACCCTCTAATGTAAATGAGATCAGGTTATGCTCTGTCCATGTCACCGGACGTGGTCTTCCAATTTTTATATTAGGGTTATTACTGAACACTGGATCTAGAAGATGTCCTGCAGAGAAGGCAGTACAGGTCTCCGTTCCCTGGCCATAAAAGGGGGGGCGGGTAGGTATGCAAGGAGGCTTTTGGCCTTAGCAAACTTAGGGATTGAGCTGAGTAGCTTAACCTTTTCGAAGGGGATTCGAGCAGGAATCCAGGCCCCTGGTCCTGTTCGGGCATGGGTGGGTGCAGACAGACTTGCCTTTGGTACACCAGCAGCATGCCAGTTGCGTGCCTGCGTTCCAGCCACCATTTAAGGCAGTGCAAATTACCACTAGAGCGCTGACCTCACAGGCGTCTCTATGGTTGAAAATCTAAAGAGCAGGTGCAGGTTGTATTGTCACACGTCCAACGGCACAGTAAATCAAAGCTTTCTGATTTTCCATTTATGAGCGATTCCCATTTCACAATTCCAATTTGTTTAAACTTTTTTTGTTTTTGTTTTTAGAATTTTTTTATTGACAATGCAATAGCAATTAGGTAATTCACAATGTTATACCTTTGTATACAGCATATTACAAACGACAAACAGAGAAAAAAGGAAAAAGGCAACACAACAGAAGGAAAGTAAACACCATTGCATTGCGCGTTTTCACATTTTGAACCCTCCCCCTACCACTTGCCTACCCTTCCCACCCCCCCCGGAGGGTTGGTCAATCTCTTACGTCTCCCCATATTAGTTTTCATGTTTCACCAAAACTATTAATTACTAATTCTTTATTTGCAAGCCATTTAGTCATGGGTGCCCAGATTTCAAGCCCTTTTTTCCGAGAACGTGGTCCCCTCCTTGTGTAAATAGCTTTCTCTAAATTATAATTATAAATTTGCCTAGTGAGCCATTGCTGAAAGCCCGGTGGTTTGGGGTCCAGCCAAGCAGAGGCCAGGCAGAGGCGATATACTGCTAAGCCGATAAACACTAATCTTTCACCCGGAGTCCCCTGCAGGTCATGGTCTACCCCAAGACCAAGTTGGAGAGAGGGAGCAGGCAATCCCCAAATCTACATTATAGAATCTAGAAATTTCATTTTTTAGATTATCCAAAACCTTACATGTAGCAAAGATATGGCTAAGGTCACCTGATATAAATCACAGCGCGGGCAGGCGGTTCCTTTCCCTGTGCCCCATTTAGCGATCTTTTTGGGGTATAGTATAAAGAAAAACATGATTTATAATACTGCGCCTGTAACCTGGCAGGAACTAAAATACTCTGAGCTAAATTCATTGAGTGGAAGAATAGTTCCTCAGAAACACCGATTTCTGCTTTCCATTTTGTCGCTCGATCATCCCAATCGTCTACCATCAAAGAATTATACATATTATATAGAAGACCAATAGATAAATCTCTATGTTTTCTAAGTTTATCCATGATATCGATGTTAAAAAACCCGTTCGGTCCTCCCACTTTTTTCGACAAAAAGTGTCTGATTTGTAAAAATTTAAACAAATCTCTATTCTCCAACCCAAATCGCTCTCTTAAGTTTTCAAATGTTACCAGCCCATTTACAGAAAAAAGATCGCCAAGTTTGCTCATTCCGGTCTCTCTCCATCTTTCTGTGATAGGGCCTTTAAAAATCTCTTGCAACATAGGATTATTACATAGTGGTGTACAATAATTCAGGCGGCCAAGCCCAATGTGCTTCAGCATACATTTCATAACCTTGTACCCGCCTTGTAATGTCTTAAAGCGCACTTTCTTGTAGTGGTTATCGTTCATATGTCGCCATACCCATCCCCATGCCTCTGTGCCCATTATCAGCTCAAGTGGTGATGGTATCTCCTCATTCCTACCTGCGCTTATTTTTTCTTGAATCAGAGTTAAATTACGCAATATAGTAGTGGCCCAATAGTATACTTTGATATTTGGCAGGGCCAACCCTCCCCTTTCTTTTGATAGCGTAAGGTATTTAAAAGCTCTTCTGGGTCTGGCATAACCCCATATAAATCTTGAAAATAAATCTTCCATTTTTTTAAGGCACTTGCCATCAAATTCTAGCGGGATCGCCCGCAAGAGGTACAGGAATTTTGGGAAGAACAACATTTTGATGCAATTACATCTCCCAATTATAGATAAATGTATATTATGTAGTCAAGCCATTTCTAATCTACTTTTGATAATTAATGGTTCAGTATTGTTTTCGACTATGCAATCAGTATTTGCGGTAATTTCTATGCCCAAATATGTTGCTTTTTCCACCACTCGTGCATCGTTAATCTTGGCATAAGCGTTGCAGATAATTTGAGTTTTATTTCGATTTAGAGAGTACCCTGAAAGTCTCCCAAATCTTGACGCTTCTATTTCAATTTCATCTTTAGCTAATGCCGATTGGGGGTTACGATAGCGACATCATCGGCGTACACCAAGGCTTTCGTCTCCCAGCCGTTTGTGTTAATTGGTTTAATAATGAGGTTATGCTCTATCTGTCGCAAAAAAGGATCAATGTATATTGCAAATAATAATGGTGAACTCGGGCAGCTTTGTCTAGTACCTCTCGTTATCTCAAAACTGTCAGTTAGGCCTCCGTTCACCATTATCTTAGCAGTGGGACAAACATATAGCATTTTAAATGCTTGCACAAATCCGTCTCCTATCTCAACCCTTGACAGAGCCTCCCACAGAAAGGACCAGGAGACTCTGTCAAAGGCCTTTTCCGCATCCAATGAAATCAATGATAAAGGTTCTTCAGTAACATTTTTTTGCATCGAGAAGTGAAATGGCTCTGCAGATATGATCGGTCGTCCTGCGGCCAGGGATAAAGCCATGTTGTCTTGAAGAGGTAACCATATGAATAATCGGGGCAAGGCGCATGGACAACATTTTAGAATAAATCTTAGTGTCTAAGTTAATCAGTGTAATGGGGCGATACGACCCTGGATCAGTCGGTACTTTATTTTTTTAAAGAAATATTATAATTTTGGCTTGCGCCCATGACTCTGGGGGTCTGCCTCCCTTAAAGACATATATGACCAGTTGCGTCATACATTCTTTAAGTTGGGTTGAAAATTGTTTATAGAATTCGAGAGGTATATTATCAGAGCCCGTGGCTTTGCCACTTGGCAGACTGTTAATACATAACAGTATCTCTAACCACTGGGGAATTTCTTCCAGCTGCAATTGTTCCTCCCGTGTAAATCTTTCTTTGGGGATCTGATTAAGATGTATCGCTATCTCAGTCTGGTCTCTTTGCGACTCTTCCTGGCAAAGTTTTTGATAATAGGAGTAAAAGACCTTTCGGATCTCATCCGGATCCACGGTTAGTCCCTTATTTGGATCTTCAATCTCTGTAATTAGATTCCGGGTTGCCTTTTGTCTAGTTCTAATAGCAAGATGATGGCACACCTGCTCACTGCATTCATAAGCCTCCTTACGCCGTGCGGCCAGTTTATCGGTAACCCCTTTAGCTATTATCTCCATTATAGCGAATTTAGCCGCCATAACCCCAAATTGTGTTTCCTTATATTCTCCTCCATTTTGAACTACTGCAACTAACTCCTCTTCTGCGGCTGCTAATTTTGCTAGGCTATCTTTCATTATTACTTGTTTTTTTTTATTCATTATGGCAGAGAAGCGAAGTGTTTCTCCCCGAATACCAGCCTTAAGTGCATCCCAAACAACATCAATACTGGCGCTGTCTAGATTCTCTTTAATAAATAGAGGTATCCAGCCCTTCATAATCTCGCAATATTCCTCAATAAAAAGGAGCACCTGTTCAAAACTCCATGTCAGTATTGTGCCACCGCTGATCCTTTCCATCTTAATCTCCACAATTAATGGGTTATGATCGGCCAATATTCGAGGTTTCTTTTCTATTCTGCAATCCCCGAATATAGGATAGGAGGCTAAAATGTAGTCTATTCTAACATGCTTGCTATGAGGATGAGAGAAATAGGTGTATCCGGGGTTCTTAGGGTTTTGCCTATTCCAGACATCCGTGAGTGCATGTTCCTGACAAAGTGTCCTTAATGCCTTATACACTTTTGGTTTGCGGCCCTTATATATCCCCCCAGTCTCCTGTTTCAGATTCCACTCTGCTGGTAAATTTATATTTAGATCCCCACAAACTATTATCGGGAGTAGCCAGTTGGCTAATTCATTATTAATATACTGGATTACTTTTGGATCATCCAGATTACTGCCGTATATGGAGCAGATGGTAAGTGGGTCTTCTGATTGTCTACGAAACTGAGTGATAACCCATCTCCCTAACTGGTCTACTGATGTGCGGCTGAATTGCAGCGTGTTATTTAAAGCCAATATTGCAACCCCCTGTGTGCGCGAATTCTGCATTGTGGCCCCTACCAAAACATACCCGAGTGTCCCTAGTAGATGTCTTTGTGCAGCTTCAATGTGTGTTTCCTGCATGCAAATTATATCTGCATTCAGTAGCCTTAAGGCAGCAGTTGTGTTCAATCTTTTCTTCCAATCATTAAGGCCGCAAATGTTAATTGTGGCAATGCGTAGCTTACTCATCTAGACTTATAAAAGAGAAAAAGAAGAGGAAAGGAACCCACCTGTGTCCTCCCAAGAGCAAGCAAGAAACTTTCTGCTAGTTATTTCCCATTCTTTAGACCAACCCCCCACCCTGTCCCCCCCCTTCCAATATTTGAGGTTACCTGACCTTGCCAAGGCCCGGTTAATGGCATTCGAGGGAGAAAATCTCGCTCTTCCAGTGATCCCCCCCCATTTTCTAACCTCTACTTCAGAAACTTCTGAGAAGCTTTTCAACCATAATATATTATAAAGTACTACAACCTCATAGTGCTCATGCTGGTACCGGGAGCCAAACAAAAAGATGTAAAAAAAGATAAAAAAAATACAAAAGAAAATTTAAGCAGTTTAGGCATATTTAGAACATTCAATTCAAGCCTTAATGACTACTATTTCTAGTTTTCCCAGTAATCTCCTGTAAGTATGCTGCAGCCTGGATCTTGGAAATAAAGCTACAAGTAGTCCCTTTATACACAATTTTTAGGCGTGCTGGATTTTGAAGATATACTTCAGCCCCTAATTGTTGAAAGGGGAAGAAGAGCTGCCTAAGTCGCCATCTACGCTCGACTGTAGCATGTGAGAAGTCCGGTCTTGTTAAGAAAGTTACATCATCAAAAGCTCTTTTGCTCGTTGGTCTGGCCAGATCGTACAAGGCTTGACGGAGTAGAAAATTCCCAAAGTACAGGAGCATACCCCGAGGGTGCTGAGGGGTACTAACTGGGGAGCGTTTCGGGGGCATTAGCGAAAATCTATGTGACCGTTGGATTTCTTTATCCCAATCCCATGTAAGTAGCTCTGGGAAGGCGCCTTTAAGAAGCGTAACCATATAACCCCTGGGGTCATTCCCTTCCACCCCTTCTGGAATGCCTAAAAAGTGAAGATTATTGGGCTGCTGCCTGTTTTCCTGCTCTTCCATCTTCCATATGAGGTCTTTGACTATGCCATCCTGTTGTTCCCCTTGGGTTTTTAGTAGGGGTGGGCGACAATTTCCATTCCGCTCGTGGAAATTGCGACAATTCGACATTTTTGCGTTCCGCGCGGAACGCGAAAGTGTCGAAATTTCCGCGATCCGTGAGGCAACGGAAATTGTCGCCTTGAGTCCTTTCCTGTCACAAAAATTAAACCTCAACAGGAAGCACTTACAGATATACATAAAGCAGGGGCCCGAGTTGAAGCTCAAATTCAGTAACGCATTAATCAGCACAAAACATTCGGGAGCTAGGTCGAGGCTGGGCAGGTGTGCTTTTCTCCCCATATCTACCGTCAAAAATTAGCTGTGATCTTTGATGGAGCTCTGTGCAGCCATGACTTTCTAAAGCGCAATCCCCTTGTAGTTCCTGACACCAGGAGGTTCTGTCTCCTCGTCTGCTGCTCTGATCGGTCTCTGGCCCTTTATAAACAAGCGGCATGTGAACTGCATGGAAGCCCCGCCACACACACCAGCGGTGGGCAACGTCTTCCCGCCCTTTCCCCCACTATGATGGACAGCTGACTTGAGGGACCCAAGGGCCGTCGGCGCCGTGGCAACGTTACAGACACACATCTGGTGGTCTTTGCATCCTTCATTTTCTCGAGCGCTATCCTCGTGTAGGATTTGTGAGTGTGGTTAAGCATATGTGCCTTCTCCCCATTTCCACCCTGAAATGATAGCTGTAATCCTTGACGGTGGTCTTTGCATCCTTGATTTACTCGAGCGCAATCCTCGTGTAGTTCCTGTGCCAAGGCAGTTCCTTCTCCTTGTCTGCCTCAGAGACACTGCTCTGACCCTTTATAAACAAGAGGCAAGTGAACTGGCCTAGAAGCCCCGCCCGTTAGGCCCCGCTCCAAACACACTAGCTTGCTTTATGCAACTTCTTCCCGCCCATTTCCCGCTATGATGGACACCTCACTCAAGGGACCCTAGCGCCTTTCGGCGCGGTGGCAAAGTTACAGACACACATTGCCACTGGAGACAACTCTTCTGGCCCTTTACGCAGCTGTAGTGTAGGAAAAGCACTATACATTTACCCAACGAGGTAGCACTTACTGATTAACCAGTAGAAAGTACTCGAGTTGAGTAGAGGTATTGCACAAAACGGTGGCATCTTCTTGGGTAAATGTGCAGGGCAGGATTCATTCTGGCACGATGCTCCTGTCACAAAAATTAAACCCCAACCGGAAGCACTAACCTCCACGAAATATCGCGTGATCGCGGAGATTTTGTGCCATTTCGCGATATTTTGCGAAAGGCACTTTTGTTAATTCCGCCCACCCCTAGTTTTTAGTACGGCCATGTCTTTCTCAAGATTTTCTGTCCTTGTTTCTACAGAAGCCATCCTATCCGTAATCTCCGCACAGGTTTTGCCAACCTTCCTCACAGTTCCTTGGAGTTTTTTAGCGGCTAGGCGTGACCCACGGCTGTCGGCTTTGGCTTCCTCCTGAAAGCTTTTGATACTCTGTAATACTGTTGCCAGTGCAGGCTCCCACTTTGCTCCGGCATTCCCTTCCTTGTTTCTGCCATCACTGTCAATGATTGTGGAGTTGCCACCTGATGTAGCGTTGTATCTGATATGCCAGCTAGTTGGGTGGTGGAATAGTCCCATCTCAGCTCAGCTGAGCTGTCTCTTTCAGTTGTATCTCAGTTTCTAGGTCGGCCTCCCTTCCTCTTTTTTTTGCCTTTCCTCCTGTCGTGTTTGTTCTTAGACTGCTCTACATTTGAACTGTTATTTGTATTTTGCCCATCTTCTTCGCTTCCCCATTCATGCAGATAAATGCGCTGGCAGGGGGTTCCAGTTCAGGAGGCTCATGGTCAAGCTCATCTTGCCCAGCCTCTGGGTTCGCTAAGGAGGGATCCAGGGGGGGTGGAGTGCAGCTTGGTAGTTGCCGTGTTCTTCAATTCGGAGGGAGAGGAAGCATACTGCTGAATGGCGCCCTTCACAGTGTTGATATCTGCATCCTCCTCTCTTACCTCCTTTGATTTAGTTTCTACTGCTTTCATCTCCTTTGTTGTTATGTCAGCCTTTGAGTCTGCCGTCCCTGTTAGAACGAAGCTGCTTGTTATCAGAGGCTGACAGTGCCCAGGAGCCATTTGCACTTTTGTTAAAGTTTTCGTTTTTCAAGCTTTTTCCATCCTGGTTATCATTTGCCTCTTGCTCAGTGTTCTCCCCCCTCTCCCCTTTCTCCGATGTTTTACTTTTGCCCCCACAATTTTCCTTTCTTTTCTGTCGGTTCTCTGCTATTAGGGAGCCTGATTGCCTGCTCGTCTGCATTTGGGAGCCGCTCTGTGAGCTCTTAGCTTTAATCACTTTCGCCCCCCCTGCCAGTCATTTTTGAATAAGCGGTCACACATATCCCTCACCTACAGCATATCACATCAGCAAAGCAACGAGCGGCCAACAAGACAACATACTGTCTGAGCCGCTGAAAGTCTAAAAGTGTTCCCCTTGCGAAATTACGTTTTCCAAGACTCACCACCTGATTCCCGAGCCGTGTCTTCACCGATGAAGAGTAGCGCCGCAGGCCGAAAGGCATCAGGGATCACTGACTCCTGGCCGCTCCGCCAATGCCGAGGACGCTGGAAATGACAGGCAGGCCCTCCGCGCTGCACTCCGCAGTCCGCCGACACAGCCTCTACGGTCCGAAGAGGTCGGAAGTTACCGGAGAATCTAACCGCATCTTTCATTTAGCATTTAGCATCCCGTACAATGCTAGATTATTTCTTTTGTCCTTTTTAACCTGAAGGCGTTTAAAGCCGCGGGTAAACAAGGTTAAAAAGCATTTTTCCCTGGGGGTGAATCGAGGAGCGTCGCGTTGATGTTATCCCTCAGACGCCATCTTCCTCTCCGATTTTCCATTTATGAGCGATTCCCATTTCACATTTCCAATTTGTTTAAACTTTTAAAAGTAGCAAGCATTCAACATAACATTTTTAAAAAACATTAAAAGTTATTAAATAATGTAATCCTGTAATGGTGTTTTAACTTTCCCGCTCTGAACAGTCGAGGTTTAGCGCTCGACTCACATGCTCGCCCGTGTCCCTGCACCATTTAGGATTGGGCAATTTACCACTATAGTGCCTACCTCAATCGCGTCTCTATGGTTGAAAAACTAATCAACTGGTGCAGACTCTATGGTCAGATGTACCAGTGTACAGAAATTCAGGGCTTTCTGATTCCCCCTTTACGTGCCATTCCCCCTTCACAATTTGCATTCAAGTTTCAACTTTTAAAAGTAATGTGCATTCAACATAGCATTTTTTTAAAACATTAAACTACTTCCCATCTTGAAACATCAATCAGTGACTCATGCCCTGGCAATTTTGCATTGGCTACCTGTGAAAGGACAAATTGAATTTAAGGCCCTTTGTATCTCCTTTAAAGACATACATGGGCTTGGCCCTGACTATTTTACACGTAGTTTCAGATGGTACGTCCCAGAGAGGCAACTCCGTTCAGCGGCATCCTCCAACCTTGTAGTCCCAAGGGTCAAAACTGCCACCCCGGGGGAAGAAGATTCATTGCGGGCACAGTTAGCTAGTGCAACTCACTTCCTCTGGCTCTCAAGATTTATTTTGTGAGAACAAGGGTTTGGAAATCAACACCCAGAAAACAAATATATGGTACGCAGGGAGCTCAAAATGACCCAACCCACAAATATCTGAGGAATTTTTAGAGAAAGTCCCTCTATGTGAATCGGTATCTGACAAGCAAGTTTCCCCAGAACTGTCTGGTGCAAAAAACAGTCTTACCAGCACTAGCAGGGTCCAAGTGACTGTAGTATCTTAGCATGCCTCCTTAATGTGACCTGAAGCTGCAATGACTGCCTTCGGTCAGTCTTTCACACGTGGCCCAGGAGGGATGGAGTTGTGTGTCCTCGAGTTCCTCACACATGGTCCTGCATTAGCAGCGCTCAGGAGGTTCTTGATCCTCCAGCCATGCTTGGTAAGTTCCTTGGGATTCCTCCCATGGATGAGGGGTCCCAAGGTCGAGGCTCTGGTCGTTGTCATAGTCTGGGCCCACTTGGATCACCATGGCGGCCTCCTTCTACTGTCGACAATCTCAACCAAATCACACTTCTTGGTCCGTCTGGGTGCTCTCCCCTAGCATACAGAGTCACTGTTCCTCCTCTGCTCAAAGTCTACAGCCAGATTGGCACAGCATCAAACTTCACAGCGGCCCCACCTGGCACACAGGGTCACTGACTTGATAATGCACATGGAATATGGCTCGATCGGCATGGCAGCAATCTTCCCGGTGGCCCAACCTGGAATACAACACATAAATATTTGTAAAATATATGTTCACCACAATGGGAATCTAGGCTATGACGACAGATGTTTATTGTGACCCAAATCAATGGTTCTCATTTACTCTGCCTCAGAAAGATGAAAGGCTAAGTAGACCTGATGGGATTTTAACCTGTGACCATGAGGTCAAACACCGGCCTCTACAGTGGACGCTTTAGTCCACTAAGCCACCAGACCCGGCTTGGTTGGGGTTGCCAACTTGATATTTTATATGGGCTACGACCCAGTTAGCACAGCATTGGCCCCACCATGCATTCAGGGTCGCCGACTTGATGATGCACATGGGCCATGGCCTGATTGGCATAGCAGCCCTTCTTCATGTTGACTGTATTGGGTCGCCAACTTGGGACTGCGCACTGGCAATGACCCATTCGGTGTAGCAATGGTCACGACTAACTTGAAAGCAGCCCTCCTCTGGTAAACAGGGGTCCCTGACTTTTCCCTGCACATGGGCAATGATCCGATTGGTGCAGCAGATGCCACACTTCACTGCAGGGATCCAGGATCCCTCCACTGTCAACAACTTTGTCCTCTGCTTCACTTGGCAAGCAGGCATGCGATGGTGCTCCAGGCTCCAACGGCAGATGGTCCTGGATTCCCTGGGTGATGTCCCCTCACACAACTAGGAGGCCTTGGCCCCCACTCCTGGTCACACGCAGAAGTCTTGTAGAGGCTCTCCTTGCATAGCCCAACTGGCTACTTGATAGTTGACCAAAATGTCGGAGTCGCATTCTTGTAGTCCATTTCCAGACACCAAGTGTGATTTAGAGTCTGAGTCTTTGAAGTTCATGTTAGTGGTTTGCTTCCTTTTCAAGTGCCTTCTTCTCTATTCTCTCTTCCTCCAGTAAGCAGTCTGTAACAGCAGGCGTGACTCCACATTTGATAGCCTCACAACACAGTCTATGGGACTGACTAGAGATTCACACCTGGGTGTCTGTCACAGTGATATGTGAATCCAAAGGGTACCCCAGGGTCTTAGCACTGCTCTTTATTATTCTGTTATCAACCCCATCTCCTTCCTGAGATGTGCCCGGTGCTCTTCCTTGTGGCCTCTCTCTGAAACAAAGAGCACCCTTTGAACTGTACAAAGAGCCTGGCTCTCCCTTCCCCCAGTATGTTCCACCCAGTTTACTGGAATGGAGCAATACACAAATCTGTGTGGGGAAATCCTCCACCTCCCCTTATGTTCCTCCAGTCAGTTTTGGGTCTCCCAAAATGGATTGTATTGTAGCATTGAGAGGCATACGTGCATCCAGCACATGCACATGTCATACATGTGCTGCACAGCACTATAGCCTTCAATTATTGTACCATTCACAGGCCCACATACACCCAGCACATGAATACCACACATGCACTGGGCAGCACTACACACCAAAACGATGTAGGCCAAAGTTGAGTTAAAAACATAGCAGTGGAACATTAAATAAGTGAGGCTGTAAACCTCACTAAAGTGACCCAAGTTAAAAGGACCTGTTCACTCATACTGATCACTAGTCACTACACGGTGTACTACCACTACGGAGCTCATGCTACTTAACTCCTGGCAAAGGTAGTACCTTTTCACCAGTATGAGAGCTGCACTTTTGGTGCCCCTCTTGGTCCAAAAAGATCGCAATCCATGAGACAGGCCTATGTCATCGCACACAAGCATAATGCATGGTTGCCTATGTCAAGAAAAATCTGCATGAGGTGGCGCACTAGCGGAATGGCCGCCACAGTGTGAGGCTCCCGGTGTCCGGCGCAACGATCCTGCGTTTGTCCTGTCCCGGTGAGGAAAGAAAGCTCCATATTGTGGCATGTAGAGGCGCAACGTCTGCGGAACGCGCATCTCCAATTTGAAAGGAAACGGAGGCGGTGAGCGACTGTTGCGGCCCCGGCACGGACCCGACCGAGCTGAGCGCTGACCCATCCTGGAGCTGCTGCAGGGACGAGACGACCACGCGAGCACCGCGGCTCCCACGTGGTATGCGGGACGGCGGCCCGTAATGGCGGCAGGAGTAGAGCAGCGGACCTTACGGAACGGAGGCTGCACATAGATTAACAGCGCTGACTACAAGACACAGGTAGTGGTCGTCTGGGGCTGCGCTGATCACATCTGCTGGTGGAAGTGGTGCGGAGGGTCGTGTCAGCGCTGCGAGGGTAAATGACGGCTCGGCTGCAGGGCGGAGGTGGAGACCTGGCTGCACACGGGAGAGCTACCTAGCACTGGGGTACAGTGGGCATAGCTGGACTGTGATAGAGAGAAGCGCCCAGAACATACAGCCCTACTCTAATCTACCACCGAACCAAGTCCCCAATCAAAAAAAAACACAAACAAAAAAGAGGGGAACAAAAAAATATAACAAATAAAAGACAGTAGAAAAGCAGGAAGGGCGCCCCGCGACAAGTGCGTGGTGCGTGGGGGCGCAGAGGAACAGACGTGAGGTTCTCCTGAATACTCGGCGGACTTGGGTTGGAGGAGAGTGTTGCATGGACTCACGGCTTACCAGGAACTGTGCATTGAGGCGGTAGGATAAATGAGTCGAGCATCATCCTGAAGTTGTGGGATGTGCTGCGCACTGCTTGTTGCTGGCTGCGGTGAAGTGCATTTGGGAGCGCTATGTGGATGTTATGTTATGTTATGTTACTGATTTTTGTACCGCGCACAGCTGCCCCAGCAAAGGGGCGTCCTGGCGCCAAAAGGTGAACACAACAACACAGAGTGCAGTGGGATTACCTAATTTTATTAAAAAGAAACGTTTTAATGACCCCTCTAAACCTGGTTAAATCTTCCACAGCACGGATGTCAAAGGGAAGAGCGTTCCAGAGCTTGGCAGCTACCACTCGGAAGGAGCGGCCACCCGTCCTACTCAACCGAAAACGAGGAACAACAGCTAAGTTCTGGCCCAAGGATCTCAACGAGCGAGAAGGGATGTACGGAGTAAGGAGATTCGTAAGAATAGGAGGGGCCAGGCCTTTCAAAATTTTGAAGGCCAGGCAAAGCACCTTAAACTCAATACGCCGCACCACAGGCAGCCAGTGAAGAGTATGCAGTACTCCGGACACTGAGCAACATTTGGGCAACCCAAATATTGCTCTTGCAGCGGCATTCTGCACTCGTTGTAGCCGCAGAAGTTCAGCCTTGTTCGTGCCTGCAAGCAGCGCACTGGCATAGTCTATTCTGGATAAAACCGAGGCCTGGACCACCAGCTGTCTCGTGCTGGCGTCAAAAAATTTGAGCACCGGCCTAATGCTCCTAATAATGCCGAAACAAGAGGCAGCTACCTTCTTCGTATGGCAGGTGAAACTAAGTGCAGGGTCCAGCCAGACCCCGAGGTTCTTTAACTCCAATACAGGAGAGGGGGTCATACCTAGCTCGGAAGGCCACCAACTATCATTCCAACATCCAGGACGCTTACCAAACACCATCACCTCTGTCTTCTTAGTGTTCAATTGGAGACAGTTCTGATTCATCCAATTGGCCACCGAGCGCAACCCCTCACAGAAGTTGAGGGCATCCATAGCTGAGTCCCCACTTAGTGTGACCGCCAGCTGCGTGTCATCCGCATAGGAAACCATTGTCAGGCCCCAGCTTTTGACTACAGCAGCCAGCGGCCTCACATAAAGATTAAAAAGAGTGGGGCTCAGAGATGAACCCTGAGGAACCCCCAACGTGAGCGGGTGAGAGGTGGACTTGCCGGGTGGTATCGCAACCTGGAAGGATCTGTTGGAAAGAAAGGAGCGAAACCAGCCTAATGCCAAACCCCTAACCCCGGCTTCCTCTAGCCGCCGCATCAAAATGTCATGGGACACCGTATCAAAGGCGGCACTCAGGTCTAACAAAAGGAGTGCCGCTGTGTGTCCGGTGTCCAGCACGGAGCGCAGATGTTCAGCCATATATAGCAGGGCAGTCTCCGTGCTGTGGGCTTTACGGAAACCATTTTGCGTGGGGTCCAAGATGTTAGCTTTATCAAGATGGTCCGCCAGGATCCCATTCACATGGGTTTCGATGACTTTAGCAGCCCACGGCAACAAGGAGATGGGGCGGTAGTTCTCAGGTTTAGTGGGGTCGAGGGTAGGCTTTTTCAGGATGGGAGTGACTACCGCTTGCTTCCACTTGACAGGAACAGTCGCTGAGCCAAGGGACATATTGATAAGGGAAAGCAAGGGAGCACGACATGTATCCTGCAGGTTTTTAAATAGGGCCGGTTTGAGGGGGTCTGCCGGGGAGCCAGATTTATTTTTTTGGCTCAAGAGATCAAAGCCCTCCTCTGATAGGGGGGCTAGACAGTCCAGGATCACATCCTTGCACTCAGGGCAGTCAACTGGCTTCGAGCAGTGCATGGCAGTAGGGAAGGTTTGATAGATAGCTTGCACCTTCTGAACAAAAAACAAGGCCAGGCGCTCACAATGGGAGTCTGTGCATATTTCAGCCGCAGGGGTCCTCTTAGTTATAAGGTCCTTTAGGACCTTGAAGATTAATTTGGAGGTGTTCGGGCTGTTCCGAAACTCCTGCGCATAGAAAGCGGCGCGTGTACGACACACCGCTCTGTGATATGACTTGGAGGTAGTGAGGTAGCAGATCTTAAGCGCGGGATCATAGGCTTTCCTCCATCGCCTTTCCGCTTGCCTACATTCTCTCTTGAGAGACGCCAGTGTCTCATCATACCACGGGCTATGGGCCTTGGTCCGGCATTTGGAACGTACACAGGGAATAAGAGAGTCCAAGGCCGAGCCAATCCAAGTGCAGAATGCATCATACCCACTGTCCACGTCAGCAAAGAGGGGTAGGGGACTATTTCCTAATAAACGGTAAAAATCATCAAGCTTTAATTTACACCACTGGCGGGACAGAGATGTTTTATTCTGTGCCACGAAAAGAGGATCTGCCACAGGGAGAACTGCTTTCACCAACATATGATCTGTCCAAGCCAGCTGGACCGGGTGGCCTAGAGTAATCTCCTCTAAGGAGGTAAAAAACGGGTCCAGTATATGACCACCAGAATGGGAAGGGGACATCACTCTCTGTGTAAGCTGCAAAGCTTCCAGATCTGCTAGACAGCTCCTAATGGAAGCTTGGGAGGGACAATCAAAATGCAAATTAAGGTCACCGACCACATTAAAATTTGCACAGCCGAGAGCTTCTATACTAATAACGTCCGGGAGAGCAGCCCTAAATGCCGCATCGCAGCCCGGAGGCCGATATATTAAAAGACCTGAGAAGCTAAAGCAATGAGATAGAGAGATTCTGAAACGAGCACATTCACAACCTGGAAGTGTTAATTCTTTCCATTCACATGGAAATCGCCGTTTCACCGCCATAGCAATCCCACCACCTCTCGAACCGCGATTGAGCGTTACCACGGTATACTCAGGGGGGAAAGCAAGGTTTAAAATCGCAGTGTCATCGTCTTGTAGCCATGTCTCAGTCATAAACAGCACATCAGGGGAGTCATTGGTGACCATGTCAAAGATCTCCGCCTGATGTTTAACCAGAGATCTGACATTTAGGCTATATATGCTGGCCGCATTCCCCTCCAACGCGCTAAACTGCCGAGATGAAATGTGGCTGGAGCGAATGCGAGCTGGGGGCGGCAGGTGCCAGCAGCAACAAGTACACCGATAAGGACCCCTTAATGGTGCTACAGGCGGAAGTGGACAGACGAAACAGAGGTCACGAACGGTCAGTAAATCAGCTCTACCATACCTGTAAGACGGCGTAGCCATAGTGATGATGTAAGAGTCTGCCGCGCCCCGCGCCTCCTTAGCGCTGACGGGCGCAGACGGGCAGGACTCTGGCTTGACTCGGGCGCGAGTCAGGCGCTACTGCTGCGCGTCACCGCTGCGCGCCAATGCGAGCTTTAAATAAGCAGAGAGGCGGAGCAGCGGCGCTGGAGCGCTAACCCCAGAGCCCAGGATGTGCAATTAGCCCTCAGCAAGATGGCGGCGGCGCGTCACGTGACCCCGTGAGCCCGGACCCGCAAAATGCGGTGATAAAAACAATTATGGTGCGAGCAAGGGCCAGGGGGGGGCGCAGCTTTCCTAAAAGCAGGGGCAACAAACCAAAATGAAATCAAATCCAAAACCAGGGATGTTTAAAAATTCCTTAAGCAGGCCACGACAGTGCGCGCAGCGCGAAGCCCTCACACAACGTGGTGGTTACCTTTACAAGGCTGACCCACCTGCTCACTCACCTTAAATAGGCAGAGAGGCGGAGCAGCGGCGCTGGAGCGCTAACCCCAAAACCCAGGATGTGCAATTAGCCCTCAGCAAGATGGCGGCGGCGCGTCACGTGACCCCGTGAGCCCGGACCCGCAAAATGCGGTGATAAAAACAATTATGGTGCGAGCAAGGGCCAGGGGGGGGCGCAGCTTTCCTAAAAGCAGGGGCAACAAACCAAAATGAAATCAAATCCAAAACCAGGGATGTTTAAAAATTCCTTAAGCAGGCCACGACAGTGCGCGCAGCGCGAAGCCCTCAACAACGTGGTGGATGAGAGCGGTGCCTCCGTGCGCTGTACAGGAAGACTAACAGCTAGTTGGCGGATGGTTCGGGGCATCATTAGTTGATTGCTGCCCTTGCTTTCCCTCGCGCACTGTGGCTGGGGGCCCATTGTGCGATACATGATAGGTGAACCTGATGCGCGTCAACTGCGCCTTACCTTCGATGCAAAGAAGAATACAAGGCAACAGACGGTGGAGTCAGATACTGGTACAGATGGGGTGCAGATGGAACCTCCATCCTCCTCAAGTGATGATATGAAATCAATCCTCCTGGAGGTGCGCCAGGGCTTCGCGACCATGGCAGACAAAATGGACACCTTGACCACGCGCATGGATTCCATAGTCCGCAAAATAGAGGGGCATGAGACTCGCATAAAGGACACGCAGCAGCGAATATCGGAGGCAGAGGATAACTCAGCCCATATCCAGGCCTCGGTCGCACAGATGGATAAGTTACTAAAGATTATAGCTGCAAAAAGCGAGGACATGGAAGCGAGAAGCCGACGCAATAACATACGCGTCCTAGGAATACCAGAGAGCGCCAACACGGGTAAGATGGAGGCGTACATAGAGAGGATGCTGAAAGAGGTAGTTGGGACAGAAGCACTCTCTCCTCACTTCATTGTTGAAAGGGCTCATCGTTCCTTAGAACCAAAACCACCTCCAGGAAGTGCGCCCCGGCCCATCATCGCGCGCTTATTGAATTATAGAGACAAAGACGTGGCCCTAAGGGTAGCGAGAGAGAAAAGGCAGCTTCACTTTGAGGGGGTGCCCTTCACCATGTATCCCGACTTTACTGCCCATGTCCAGGAGGAGCGGCGCAAATTTCTTCCTGTCAAACAAAAGTTGAGGCAGGCCCAGATTGATTACACCTTGATGTATCCGGCGCGCCTGCGGATCACACACCAAGGGGAACAAAAAATCTTTACGGCGCCTCAGCAGGTTGAGGCATTCCTCAAACAGCTCAAGAAACGTACAAATGCAGGCCACACGCCGGATGGTTCTCCGAGGGCGCAGTCGTCGAGAGAGGCATAATATGTATAACTAAGGGTGAGAGAAGCTGCTCCCTCTAGTTAATTGCCACAAGAACACTAGAGCCTTGGTAAGATAGACGCTATCGAGAAAAGCTCCGTGAGACATGGTTCACTGGATGATAGGGGCGAGGCGTGCTCCTCAGTTGGGACACAAAGATCGCCAGCGCTCGGACACCCTCGCTGCTTACCCGGGGGCCTGAGTGGTACTACAGACGTCCCGGTACAGCAAGAGGGCCTTGTGGGCCACCTGGCGAGTTTCCCCAAAACGGGTGATCCCCCATGTTCATTGCTGGGGGCTATTGTTTTTTTCTTAATCTGTTTTTTTCTGGTTGTTACTGATATTCAAATGGAACAGATTGGTATAAGGAATTGGTTACTAAGTATTGGGGAGGGGGGTGGGATACAGGTGCCTGGCATGTTTGGGATGCTGCAGTGGGAGGGGGTGGTAGGGATGGGGGCTACTGAGTACTATGGATAATATGACCTGCAATATTTTTTCGCGAAATGTACCTCTTTAACTATGCAATTGCCTACTTGTACATGTTCGCAACATCAGGATAGGTTTAAGCTGAGGCGCAATGATGGCCCTGGGAGATAGGACCCTACTGAAGGTGGTGTCTTGGAACGTCAGGGGTCTGGGTAATCCGAAAAAATGCAGGCAGATTTTGGCGTATCTAGACAGGCAACAGATAAATATAGCTTTGCTGCAAGAGACGCATATTGGTCTCAATCCCCAGGCACGTTTGCTAGTAGATGGGCGAGTTGCAGAGTCTTCTTCCTATTCCTCCTACGCGTGGGGAACGGCTATACTAATTAAAAAACAGACACCAATCATGATGGCAGGGTCGTTGGAAGATCCTCAGGGAAGGTACGGGGTGATATGGGGGCGGCTGGGCACAATAGCTAACTGTTATGGGCCGAACACAGATACACCTGAATTTTTTACTAACATTTAGGGGAAAATCATGGTGGTAGGCTCTACTCATGTAATATGGGGAGGTGATTTTAATGTGGCTCTAAACCCAGCTATGGATAGATCTAACACGGCTGCATCTCATTATAACAACTCCCAAGCGGTATTACAGGGAATAATGGAAGATGGGGGGTTAATAGACGGCTGGCGCTACACGCATCCCCTGGATACGGAGGCGACTCACTTCACATCATACACAGGGACATGGGCCGCATAGACTATGTCTTGATCTCCCGTGGGTTAAGTACATCAATACAGAATGTGGTACACCTTGCCAGAACGTTTTCTGATCATTGTCCTGTGAAGCTCTTGCTTATGCCCCCGGATATGACAGGCCGAGGCCTACTTGGAGGTTGCAGCCTACTGCTTTATTAGATACTGTGTTTCAACATGAACTAGGGGAGGAGATAAGAGACTTTTTCCTGCGGAATAAGGGATCCGTGGACAGTGTGGAGGTAATCTGGGAGGCATTTAAAGCTACCATTAGAGGGTTTTGCATTTCCAAAAGTTTTGGTGTATTGCGAGATATCCAGAGAACGCTCAGGAAGTTGGAGCAAGAGCTGAAGGGACTTGAGATGCAGATGAGTCGGGGTGATGCGGGTCAGGTGCAACAGGAGTTCAGGGGGAAATTGACAGAGTACGAGGAGAAAGCGGCCAGGGAGATGAAGTTTAACGGACGATATTGGATGGCCCGGAGGTATGGGGAGGGGGAGAGACCTGGAAGGGCCTTAGCTGAGGTAACCCGCTGCCCTCGCTTTTCTACTCAGATTTTAGAAATTGTGGGGCCAGATGGGACTAGGCAGCGAGATACGGCCATTATTTTAGACACCTTCATTGCACATTACAAATCGCTATACACTACACAGCGGTCTGGACAGGTGGATCTGGACAGTTTTTTTGGGGACGTGGTACTTGGGTGGCTCAGTGATACTCAGAGGGGCTTTTTGTGCTTGCCTTTCGAATTAGACGTAATTAGAGAGGCAATAATGCAACTGCAAAACGGAAAGGCGCCAGGATTGGATGGCCTTCCCGCTGAATTTTATAAGAGTTATATAGATATCATGGCACCTGTTCTTAAGGAAGTAAATGAGGAATCATTGGAGGCTGGGGCACTTCCTCCCCTCAATGAGAGAGGCGCTGATTACGTCCCTCTTAAAGCCTGGCAAGGATGCCAGTTCATGTGACTCCTACTGACCGCTGTCGCTTATAAATTGTGACGCGAAAATATTGGCTAAAGTACTTGCTAATCGGCTTACTCTCTTAATGGATAAGCTTATACTACCAGATCAGTCGGGCTTCATCCCTGGGCGAGCCACCACTCATAATCTTTGCACCCTGTTTTCGTTGCTCGAAAATGTAGCACCGGAGCTCCCGTTGGCTGCAGTCTTTTTGGATGCAACAAAGGCATTTGATTCAGTGGAGTGGGATTACCTTTTTGGTGCGCTGCGGCAAATGGGTTTTCCTCCGTTGTTCTTGTCCTGGATTGGCCTATTGTACCAACAGCCCACCGCCAGGGTGGTGATTAATGGTCATGTTTCCCCCGGGTTCTCCATTTCAAGAGGCACGCAGCAGGGATGTCCGCTCTCCCCACTACTTTTCGCTATAGCGATTGAGCCATTAGCCTCTAGACTGCGTCAACATCATCAAGACAAGGCGTTTCGCTGTTGTCTATGGCCGGCTCTGATTTCATTATACGCAGATGATGTGACATTATATGTTCGGGACCCGCAGCACAATATGAACCCGTTGCTGCGGGAGTTCATAGTGTTTGGAAGATTATCTGGAGTTGCCATCAATTGGGGGAAGTCTCAGGTGTTTCCTCTCATGCCTGCAGTTTTTAGATTTGCCCTTGACTTTCCGCTTGAATGGTGTGACGCGGATTTGCGCTATCTGGGAATACAAGTGACCAGAAACCGGGAACACACCCTACGGCTTAATTATGGCACGGCTATTACCAGGCTCACCAGTAATATCACACGATGAATATCCCTGCCTCTCTCGTTAGCTGGTCGGGCGTCACTTATAAAAATGGTCATTCTTCCACAGTTTCTTTACCTGTTTTTAAATATCCCCTACAATCCTGGTTCTTTTTTTTAAAAACATTACGCGCAGAACTAACTAGGTTGTTATGGGGAGGTAAACATCCGAGGCTCCAGTGGTCAGTGCTCACGAGACCATATGCTCAAGGCGGGCTGGATGTCCCCGATTTTGAACTCTATTACCTCAGCGCGCAGGCACATTATGCCTACTACTATTGTACCGCTTTGTTCGCCATAAGTTGGCAGGGTATGCTCAGACGTGAGTCCCTTGCTCACTTTGCCACTGGATTCTAGCAAGCCTGGCTGAAGACGGCTGAAATGCCAGAAACCGGTCCTAGGAAGCTTGTTTCCGGTCCAGGGAAGGCATGGCTTGGCAGTTCGGGCTGGACTGTTCCCATGAGGCACAGGGTCAGACTGATTTGCATATGGCCATGTCTGAACTGGGGTGGCAGAGTGGGCTAAAGAACGGTGATGGATCAAACCCAGATCTGTTGACTGGGTGTGAGTGTTTGATTGGTTCTGATGCTCCGTCCATCACCACCCCCTTTTGTACCGCTTTGTTCGCCATAAGTTGGCAGGGTATGCTCAGACGTGAGTCCCTTGCTCACTTTGCCACTGGATTCTAGCAAGCCTGGCTGAAGACGGCTGAAATGCCAGAAACCGGTCCTAGGAAGCTTGTTTCCGGTCCAGGGAAGGCATGGCTTGGCAGTTCGGGCTGGACTGTTCCCATGAGGCACAGGGTCAGACTGATTTGCATATGGCGATGTCTGAACTGGGGTGGCAGAGTGGGCTAAAGAACAGTGATGGATCAAACCCAGATCTGTTGACTGGGTGTGAGTGTTTGATTGGTTCTGATGCTCCGTCCATCACCACCCCCTTTTGTACTACTATTGGATCAAGCCACCTAAATATATGCCACAGGTGGCTACGGAGGATTGGCTTGCGGATCCAATACCGTTGAATAGTGTTGTCCATGGGCCAATCAGGTCTTGGGCGACTCCGCCCACCACGGTCACATGTACGGTTGACGCCTGGAACCGTATCTCGGGCCGGCTTCATTCTTCCTTTTTATATGCTCCACAGCTTCCCTTGTCATATCACCCAGCCATGCCACTCCTAAAAGAACGGGGCTTTCATGAGTTATGCCAGCGCATTCATGTTGTCACGTGGGGGGACCTCTTCCATGGAGGGTCGTTTCGTTCATCGGACCACCACTTTCAGGGTATACAAACTTCACATCTGGACATTTTTCTGTATGTACGCTTGCGACAGGGGCTTCGGGCGATCCTCCCTGATTTCCCGAAGGAGCCCACAAAACTAGCCCCGTTGCATCAGATGCTGAAGTCTACAGATGGGAAGCACTTAGTATCAGGACTATACAGGTGTATTCGTGCGCAACTAGTCGATATTAGTAGTCCAGCTCGCGTATAATGGAATGGAGATTTGGGGTGGGAGTTAACTGATGAACAATGGACATATTGTTGCCTCCAAACCTCGCAGGTCTCTGCTAGTTGTAGGATACGGGTTCTCCACTACAAATTCCTTCATCGTTTGTATTACACGCCTGTCAAAAAATATAGATTTAAATTAGCTGACAACGATAGCTGTGAGAGATGTGGGAGGGCGGGAGCAGGCTTCTTACATTTAGCATGGGACTGCCCAAAAGTACAGGAGTTTTGGGAAGAAATATTTGAGGCGCTTCAGGCAATGATAGGTGGCACGTTGGAGGGAACCCCTCTTGTGGCACTTCTAGGTTATACAGCACAGGTACCCAAAATCTATAGGAAATTGGTCGCCCTTTCACTTCTGTTGGCTAAGCGACGTGTGGCCTGCAGGTGGGGAAGGGGAAGGGCACCAAAGTTCAAGGACTGGATGGCAGACTTACTTTACTGCCAGGAACAGCTAACTGCTTATGCTGAGACACTTCCCCAAGCCTCCCGGCCGAAGGATATATGGGGACCGCTTCAGTCTTATGTTCTCACACGTAATACAGGTGAGCAGGAACCACCCTGACTGTGACAAGACACCTGATAGCTATCCCTGTCATGAAGTTATACCACTGCTATACTGCAGAAATGTGTCCTAATACGTACTGCTGTGCTAAGATTACTGGAACAGTGTCCCCTACGGCCAATGCTGCCTCCGCGAAAAAGGACAACAGAGTAAACGGAAAGACATGATGAGTACTGCTTCTTTGAGACCCGCCATATCTGGGGTCAGACGACTGGGTTGTTGTTATATATGTGCTGTAATGTACCATTATTGCTCCGCAGGTGCCATCATTCTCTAAGATTTGATTATGTGCTTTACTATGTCTACATGTTTAATAAGGACGTACCATTCAATGTGCTGATGTTGCGAAGTAATATAGGAGTGTACAACGCTCGAGAAATGTAACTTACCTTGAGGTGCTAGTAAGCTGTTATGTCATGTTCCATGTGAAAACTACTAAATAAAAGGTTTAAAAAAAACAAATAAAAAAAAAAAAACATCTGCATTAGGCATGCAGACTGGTAGGCAGCGGCAGTTCTTCCATAGGACCGGAGGAGCATTGCCCTCCCCCACAATCCTGCAGAGTGTAAAGTAAAATGGTCCTAAATAATTTTATTACTATTTTATTTTTTACTCTCCGTTGAAAAGAGTGTGGGGCGGGGCCAGTGCGTCATTGCTGCCAACTGACTGGCTGCAATGACGAGTGGCCCTTTTAGTTTGAAGTGCGGATATTAGTTTGGCCGGCTACCTTGCTACAGCCAAACCGACATGCACAATGCCAACTCTCCAACCCAGCTTTGTTAGACAGCTGGGTGGGCTAGCAGGCACAGCCCTCAGTGCCATTTGGATCACAGAGGCAGCCTGCTCCAGCCAATCCAGATGCTTCACTCAAGCAGCATGAGAGCAGCGACTGGATTGGATAAGGTAGTTAGTTGCCTGTCTGATGTCACCTCACGCTTGGAGGAGTCTGAAGCCAGGGACTGGAGAGCATCGAGGCCATGCTGCAGGAGAAGGTATAATGTATGTATGCATGTATGTCGCACAAGGTTGGGGATCAAAACATAGACACCCGCACCAATCTTAACGTCCCTGGTAGTTATATCAGATAGAAATAAGGTGCAAAGGGCTTGAGACACAATCCCCTAGGTCCCAAATAGAGAAACCAGAAAAAACTCTTCAGTCACTCGAATACAATATAGCAAAAACAGCCCAGCACACTTCCATGTATTAAATGCATGTATATATCATTATTGGTCTATTTGCACAGTAAGATTGATTTTCAACAAACAGTTGTTTTCCCAAGAAAAAAGTTGATAAGATCTTGCGTTATTGAAGTTCATTCTTTATTCATATTCTTTTAAAATTTGAAACCGCCAACGCATTTCGTCCTCAATCAGACTTCTTCAGGGCTACAAAAGTACATAAACAGACACTATTTACAACATTAAACACAAACATTTAAAATGTGAGAACCAGATGAATTTTAAAACAAACGCTAAGATCACTTCTTCACTAGTCATTATAGTGGGAGAACACATTTACATAGAGTAAACCAATGACAGGAAAAATATATCTTAACAGCATATTTGGAGTATAGCTAAACTTAAATATGTACAGAAATCATATGAATTCCAAGTGCCCTATACAAGTACAAGTAAGTTCTTTATAATTAATGCTATATGAGGGAAATTGGACCAAAGGGTTAAGAATATTTTCTTGATCAATGTTATATAAGGGAAATTGGACTAAGGAACTGGGTATGACTCTTAAGTATGATGCCAAATTACTGGCATGGATATAAGTTCAATGTCAATTTGATTGTTAAGAAAAGACTTGACTGCTGTCTATTGGAATAATTAGAATGTGATTAATACTAGACTAGTGATATCCCGTGATAGTTGCGGAAAATACATATATGTGTGTACTTTTATTCTTATGGATCAATTGGCTCAATATTGGCAACAACTATATGAACGGGTGCATTTTACACTTTTAAGGTATGTGTACATTTGTCTATGATGATTTGTATAAAGTTGTAATAGATCTGAGGATTGTTTCAGGTTATGAGCATTGCTAATATCTCATGTTAAAAACAAGGACTTAATCATTGAAAAGATATGAAAAAGAAGAGAAAAAAAGAAAAAATTTTTTTTTACTATACACAAGGTGTCTCCTCCTCTATTTTTAGATGTACAGGGCACTTGGAATTCATGTGATTTCTGTGCATATTTAAGTTTAGCTATACTCTAAAGATGCTGTTAAGATATATTTTTCCTGTCGTTGATTTACTCTATGTAAAAGTGTTTTTCAACAGTAATGACTAGTGAAGAAGTGATCTTAGTGTTTGTTTTAATCTGGTTCTCACATTTTAAATGTTTGTGTTCAATGTTGTAAATAGTGTCTGTTTATGTACTTTTGTAGCCCTGAAGAAGTCCGATTGAGGACGAAACACGTTGGCGTTTCAAATTTTAAAAGAATATGAATAAAGAATGAACTTCAATAACGCAAGATCTTATAGACTTTTTTCTTGGGAAAACAACTGTTTGTTGTAAATCAAACTACTGTGCATATGGACCAATAATGATGTATACATGTATTTAATACATGGAAGTGTGCTGGGCTGTTTTTGCTATATGTATGCATGTATGTTTGTTTTAATATATGTTCCGTCCCACTGTTTTATTTAAGTCACTGACCGCCACTGCTGGTGAGGCACTCAGGGGTGACAGTCCATCACCGTGCAAATGGATTTTCCATTCCAACACAGAGCTTCCCTTTACAATGTGATTAGAATCCCTAGGTGGGCAGACCCTTCAGTTCCATGCAGTATTCGTCGACCTGACTTCTAAAAGCAGTGCCTGGGGAAAAATGAGTGATGTCAGTGAAAAAAGCAAAGGAAAACCAATCCGGCACAGAGCTTAAAGTGCCATTACAATATTGCTATTATAGAGTATAGGCAAATTGATTTATAAACAACTGAGGATTGTTAAAAGTAATTGTCAGATTAATACGGTTATTATAAATGCAATATGGTGTGTATAAGAAGGTGTTGAGTCGGTCTTTGGCGCCCTCGAGCGGTAGATAAGAGAACAGCTTTGCTGTACCTACGGAGACCATTAATCGTTGACCGGAAGAAAGGAGCAGCAGGGGCACATACAGATAGTTTCCTCCGGGCGTTCATAGGGGCAGATTTACAAGCCCCTTGCGGCACTTTTGCGTCATTTTTAACATGGGAAAAGTGACACAACCGGCTTGTAAGTATACCCCCATAGAGTGTAAGAGCTTACGGCGGGTGAAGGAAGGTGTAATGTGGATTTTATAGGTCCCCCTGGGTGCTCTTTTAGGAAAAGAGCATCCAGGCAGAAGAAGAAGGAAAAGTAGAGAAACAAAGAAAGTATCTCGCAGCAAACGAAAAATATATAAAAACCAAAGGGATTCCTTTCCACCCATCACTGATCCAACCTCAAAACAGCTGTATTTATCTGCAAAATACCATGAAAGTCTGTACTGAATGAAGCATAGTGTGCGTTGTTTTGTTTTGCATGCAATTTGAAGTGAAAGTAGTGACACCAACGTGTTGCCAGACAGCTAAAGATGTCTGTAGGCATAACATAAAAATGACCAAAGAAAGTAAATGAAGAACCACCCAACACAAGTCAATAATCAGATCAAAAGTCACAAAGGCACCTCGCTAACCCATTTCCCACAGAAGAATCGCTGATTATTGGGACTCTCATAATGAGGGCCTTATTAGGAAGACTGGGCCGTTGGGACCCACGCTACAGGAATCAATACCCTGCAAACCAGTCCGTAAACATGCACTGATATTTAGCTGGCAGTAATCCATTTAGATCTCAAAGCAACATTTATCAAAAGTACAGATACTCAGCTATCAGAACCATCAAAACACACTGATATTTAATTGGCAATAATCTTGTATTTAAATCCTAAATCAACATTTGTGATGTGAACAACACAAAAAAAGGAAAACAATGGAAATAAGGCATTGCCTCTGTTTTATAGAATCAATCACTTCTTCCCCAGTCCAGGAAGAAGACTACAGGTACATAATGTGCACTGAGTGCTGACTTGAGCCGGTTGATTATACCTCACATAGATTAAAAGTTATCTGAAACCCCCCCCGACTCCGCTATAGTTTCAAGAATTACTTCTCTGCCTATGCCAAAGGAGACCCCTCCAAACAATTTCTCAAGGCTGGAATGCCTTAACACCTTTTTGAAGGGACACAAAGCCCAAATAATCACAAGGCCAGGGTCAATGACAATAAATCCCACCAACTGCCGTTTTAGGGTGTCATGAGCTCCTCTCACAGCTTTAAGTGATTGAGACTTTCCTGTACTCTAGACAAAACAGCTATTCTTCGTCACTTGCAACACATAACTTTATGAACTGTAAAACCTATCTCCACAGAGTCTTGCATCTTTTATTTTTATTTTTTATTCTTTGATCTTTTTGTTTGATGGGAACACAATCATGAGTGGTGGTGGCCACTATAAATAATTTTTACACACAAATTATAATGTGGTTTACACTATCTGACAATAGCAACTACCTCTTAGAATTAGCATACTCCTTATTTGGCATATTTATTTTACTTGTAAGTCCCTAGTATATGGTACAAAGTGTACCCAGGACCTGTAAGTTAAATGTCCTTAGTGGACTGCAGCACACATTGTGACACCGGAATGCAGTGAGGGAGTGGGTGGCATCGCGTGATCCGAGAACCCGGGAAGGACTGCCCGGCACTGACAATAAGGAGGCGTGGGTGGTGGTGCGGATCTTCGAGACCGGAGCCCCTCCACGGTCTAACACCTGCACTCAGCCGAACAGCAGACACTGAGAATCAGTGGGCTGCAATGTTAGGCAACCACGCCAAAAGAGGAAACTCAGAGGAGGACCGCGCATGTCCCACATGCGTTCCACGTGCGTCCCGTGAGTCGGCCGGATTGAGCAGGGACCCCCCGGGAGGCCCATACGGCCGGATTAACGGAGCGAGAGCACAGACTTGGAGTCCCAAAAGCCCCCACAAATTGGCGCAGACTCCATGCGGTGGGTGTTGAACGTGTTGCACTGCGGCCTACACTCTATTTGCCAGAAAGGAAATGGGGTGCCCAAGGACTGAGTGGGCCCCATTGCATTCGTGGCAAAGTGGAGGGGAAAAACCCGGGGCCAACAACGCAGCCCTGTTACACTTGGCGGTGGAGGGTTCCCCGCCACGAGGCAGACGTGCGTGACACCTGGGGCCACGTCAGGAAGAGGCCTGACCACACACCAAACTGCTTAAAGGTCATCAGCGCAGGGAGAGTGCAGTCAGGTGCAAACTGCAGTCACAGGCCTTGGCAGCGGTAGGCCCAGCCATGATGAAGCTGTAGGGGCCCCCACCTCCGGTACAATCCAACAAGTTGGACAAATACGTGGTCCTGTGACACTGAACGTCAGAGGACGGAGCGACTGGCGTCAAGGAGGAGGTGTCAGAACCCTCCTTCGGAGCAATTATGATGGCTATCCAAGTTCTGGGCATGACCCTAGAGACAAAGATTGACAGGGTCAGGATTGAGATGAATCTAATGAGGGCGGATATGCTCAAGACCTCGGAGAGAGTCACCACGTCTGAAACAGGTATCGGTGAGTTACAATCTACCACACACAAACTGGAAGAAAGAGTACAACAACTGACGCACCAGCACAAAGAATTGGCCCTTAAGCTGGAAGATCAAGAAGGGAGTGTAGTGTAGTTCCTATTTTCCTAATAGGCTCTGCGCATTGGAATAATATACCCTATAGATTTGGCATAGGACTGAGGTCAGTATGCCCCTATCGGGTATATTAAACATAATTAATTTGTAACAGCGAACTCAGAGGCCACTAGAAACTCCTTGTAAACAAGAAGGGATTCGTTTCTGGCAACCACATAAACATGACAACTTTGTTTCCCTTTAGAATCGGAACACTCTCAAAATCGTGGAAACAACTGATAACAGTTTCACTCAGCTAATGGTGCATGCTTAGTTTCTTCAGAGTTACAACGAAAGAATAGACAGGCATTGCAATAAAAGTATTTATTGAACAGTGTTGTTTCTCGTGTAAGAGATATGAGTTGTTACAATCATAAGACAGTATGCAAGATATATTATGTACAGCGTAAGCAGTAGAAAGAAATAATACTGCGCTAGCATTATCTTTTAGCTATGACACATATATTCATATATATAAATAACATAAGCTAAAAATGCGAGTACTCATGGGATGCTTCTCTAACTAGTTCTACCCCAGTGTACCTAACCTAAGTGTAGTACAAGGTAAGAAGTAGGTGATGTATGCTATAGTCTGGTATACCATAGTATGGTATGCTAAGTCTGATATGCCACAGTATGGTATGCTAAGTCTGATATGCCAAGACTCCCTCTAGGTTCTAGTCAGCTCCATACCTTGAGAATGAGAGAGGTGGGAATCTCTTTCCGAGTCTCGAACTCTAACACCCCGCAAAGGGAGTCAGAACACTGGAAGCTGGATTCTCTGCGAGCAGGGATGACAGCGTCTCTTGTCAGTGCATCAGGCCGGGAGACGGGATCCTCTAAAGTCGAGGTGTCTTCCTACTTGCTTGGACAAGGAAAGGTATATTTATACCCGGTAGGTGCCTTGGAATGTTAGCATTAACGTAAGGTCGGGCAGAGGAAGACAGCAGGAATGAACCCTTACGGAATATCAGTTCATGCATAATAAATGAGTTCTTGGAGAAATCAATAAACCTGTGCTAGGGGAACTCCCAAGAGCTTAAGGGCCTGGTTTCTAAGAACTCGTTGTGACGTTGAGATGGACGGATGTAGGTGACCATGCCTGTATTTGGATAGTATGGCTAATGCCTAAATAAGGACTCGGATCTTATGCCTATTTAAGGACAATGCGAATTGTGCCTATATAAGGACATGTATCAGGGAAACCTACATACAGACACCTAAAGTGGAATACAATAGGAGGGCCCACTGAAACAATATTAGAGTGGTTGGTGGTCCCGGAGTAGGCAGAGGGCCCGAGCATGGACCTCTTCCTAGAATATATTGTACTGAACCACCTCAAGCTGAAAAGACTATCAACCTTTTTCACGGTGGAAAGGGCGCACAGGGCCCTGGTCCCTCCGCCGAAGCCAGGGGCACCGTCAAGAACAGTTATTTCCAGAATACTGAACTATAGGGACCGTGATGCCATTCTACAGGAGGCTAGGGCGCTTGGGGATCCTCCCTACGAAAATTCGGTCCTGAGATTTTTTCCAGACTTTACCCTGCGGGGGCAGCTGGAGCGACACACCTCCCATGGGGTGAAGCATGCCTTGAGAGAGAAGGGAATTAACTACATGATGCACTTTCCAGCAAAGCTCAGAGTAATAGACAATGACAGGTACTGGTATTTTACAGCGCCAGCAGAGGTGCAGCAATGGCTTGAACAGGGGCGTCCACAGAAAAGCACCCAACACCAAGAGGAAGACTGGCAAGGAGCCCGTAACTGCACCTGATGTCTCCAAACTGGCAAGGAGAGGACAAAAACAAGGAAAAGCGGGCAAGGGGTTCGCATTCACTGAGCCCAACGGCCAGAGCGCCGAAACCCAGAAAGTAGCAGAGACAGACCTGTAACAACAGATTTCGACAACGCTGATGAAGTATTAAAGGTACAGGATGGAACTTGCTGGGTGCGAGGCCAGGCTCGGCATTACAGACAGATATGTAAGTCACACTGCTGTGAGGGGTCATTGCACTGGCACGAGCAGCACAACTGAACTGGATGTTCTGGGGCTGGATTGGGGCCTCGGAGGGGATTCCGAGTGGTGGTGTTCAGCAGCCCCTACGCCATTCGACTGTTTACTGGGTGACAGGGGCTCTGCTAGTTAGGGATGTGGGTAGTTTCAGACCTGCAAGGCAGGGTAGCAGGGAGGGGGTACTTGTTCTGGGGGGTTTTCTTTTTCCTTTCTATAGTTGGGTTGAAAATGCTTCAGAAACAGTGTACCACCAACTTGGGGCCCGGGCCTAGGACTTCAAGCTGCATGCTGGTTTACAGGGGTGGGTGGAGACAAACTTGAGGGGCTGGTTGGGAGGGGGGAATGGACACGCACAATTCCCAGATGGCCATGCAACAAGCAAATAAGCTAAAAGTACTCTCATGGAATGTGAACGGTCTGGGGGATAAAATAAAACGGACTATGGTGCTACAATATCTGCATTGACACTCACCGGATACAGTGCTCCTTCAGGAGACTCACCTCAAGGGCAACAATTATCTTGCACTCAATCGCTTTGGGTACACACTTCTGATACACACCGGGCTTACAACTGGTACCAGGGGTACTGCTATACTGATTAAGAATTCGGTCCCCTTCGCGGTGAACCATACATTGTGGGATCACATGGGACGCTACCCTGCCTTGTCCGGAATGTGTGAGGGCTGCACCCTGAACGTCTGCTCAGCGTACATACCCTCGCGACTACACAGGACTACACTTCCAGACCTTAGTAAACTAATACTTGAGATGCCCATGTGTTCTTTGATTCTGGGTGAGGACATGAATGATACATTGTCCTCAAACATAGACCAGGACACACATCCCCATGGAGCATGGGGACGGCAGCCCCTAAACACTTTTACGAATGCATTAGGGTTAGTAGACCTTTGGAGAAGCCATAATCCCAGGACAAGACACTATACCCATATCTCAGCTGCGCACAGAAGTGGGGCGCGGTTAGACTACATTTTTACCCATACCAGCTCAATGGGACTCTTTCAGGGAGGGTGCCATAGGGCCTGGGGGATTTCGGACCTCCAGGCACATTGGCGTGGGTCTCCCTTCCATTTTCCGCTGTGCCTCATATGTTTTTGCTGGTGTTAGTTGCTCAGGGCACTGCGCCACTGCTGTCCAGTGCCACGGTGCAAGTGCTCCCTATTGTAAATTAATGTATAATTTGTGATTCCATGATTGGTTGGTTTGGTTTCCTCGTCAGACCCTAGTACAGTGCACCAGGAGTGCCCAGGGCTTGGAAATCCAAATACTGCTGGTGGGCTTGCAGCACTGGTTGTGCCACCCACAGAAGCAGTCTGTAAACATGTGTCTAAGGTCTGCCATTGCAGAGCCTGCGTGCAGTGTGGTACTGTCATGCTGACTGGGCAAGTGCACCCACTTGCCAGTCCCTAAACCTTCCCTTTTCTTCATTTCAGACACCCCTATGGTAGGCCCAAGGGCAGGGTGTATTGTAAGGATAAGGTAGGACATGCCCTGGTGTGTGTGGCATGTTCTAATAGTGAATTACAGCCATTTTCGTTTTTCACTATTGCAAGGCTACCTGTTCTCCATTGGCCAGAATGGGCAGTTTGGTTATTACATCTTATAATCCTAACTGACTCAGGGAACATGGTAGAAATTCGAATTTAGTATGCCTGAACTCAGGATGATAAAATACATCTTTTAGTGAAGTTGGTTTTAACATTCTGTGTTTGAAAATGCCACTTTTAGAAAGTAGGCATTTTCTTGTCTAACCATTCATACCTGCCTTCTGCTAGGCTGTGTGTATTCCTTTGTCTGGAGTTTGAGTGACAGGGCTGGGGAATTCCAGGAGGCAGGGTGAGGTGTCCCAGTGGTGAATAGAGAGATCTGCATCTGGATGGGTGGGAGGAGTTGCACCTGAGACCTGAATAGGGCTGTGCCTGCCTTCCACAATGCTGGCTCCACCTCCTGGGGAGCGGCTGATGTCTCTGCCCTGCACAGTGAATGAAGAGAAGGAATCCTGTCAACAAAGTGCTCCAGAGCTGTACTTGCCTTCCACAATGCTGGATCCACCTCCTGTGGGTCGTCTAATGTTTCTGCCCTGCACTGTGAAAGGAAAGGAGAAGTCTGGTAAACAGAGTGCTCAGGAACTGGTTTGGACTGGGCAAAGGCCCCTCTGCCTTCAGAGGACAAAGGATTTCTGGGTATAAATATTGGGACCCTGATCCAAAAGAATTTAGATCACTTTGGGAAAACAAGAAGAACCTCTGCTGAGGGAGGAACCAAAAGAAGCTGAGGAGGAAACTATCCCTGAAACTGGGGATTGGCCTGCAGTGGTTGCCTTACTGCCAAAGAGAGGAGAAAGGAACTTTGTGTGTACTTTTGCTCAACTTGTGAAGGATCTCCAAGGGTTTGTAAAAGAGCTTGCCTCCTGCTGAAGTCTCAGGAACAACAGGCTTCACCCCTCAGCTCCCCAGAGTTCTTTGGAAGTGCCTGCTGCTGTTGTTGGGCCTTCTGAGGGACTGCGTGTCGCAAGGAGCTGTAAGCGCGACTCAAGAAGGAGAAGCGTGCGCCGTCAGAGCTGTTGTCATCACATCGCGTAAAGTGTGTCGCCGCTGCAGCATCGCATCGAGTCGAAGAGTCTCGCATTATCCAGGAAGTGTCTCGCATCGAGGAAGAAGCGTGTCGCCATCGCAGTCATCGTAGTTGTCGCATTGCACCGCATCAAGAAAAGCGCCTCGTATCCACGGAGAAGCGTGCCGCCGTCGGAGCTGCTGTCGTCGCATCGCGTAAAGGGGTGTCGCCGCTGCAACATTGCATCGAGCGGAAGCGTCTCACAAACATCGGAGAAGAGTGTCGCTGCCAAGGCCGCTGTCGTCGCATTGCGTAAAGTGTGTCACCACTGCAGCTGAAGCATCGAGTCGAGTCTTCTCGCAACATCGGAGAAGCGTATCGCATCTGGAAGATCTTCACGTCTTTATTTCTTTGCACCAAAAACTTCATCGCATCAACATCGTTGCAACACTTTCGTTGCCCTGCGTGTCGCATCTAAAAGGTACATTGACTTAAAATGTCGCATTTAAGAACTTAAGAGAACTAAGCAAAATCCTACCATCTAAAGTAACAGTATTGTGTGTTTTTGTCATTTAATGGTCTTGTGGTAAATCTATATAAAGAATACTTATTTTTGATATAAAACCTGTGTGGTGTCCATCTGTAGTGTTGTCACTTGGTTACTGTATGTGTTCACAAATGCTTTACACACTGCCTCTGAGATAAGCCTGTCTGCTCGTGCCAAGCTACCAAGGGGGTGAGCAGGGGTTATTTTAGGAGTGTACCCCCCCTACCCTGACTAGAGGAGAGGGTCCCTATTTGTCATAAATGTATACCTGTGCCAACTAGAGACCCCCAAGTCTAACAGGACCATTCACCGGTGGAGGTGTCTATATATGGCCCGGGGTACGGGGCTGGTCTCTCCCGCCGCGGCTGGACCCCTACTTATTCTGGGAACATGAGTTCTGATACAGGTTCGAGGAATGCATAGAGCAATACTTTGCAGAAAATACTGGCTCTGTGCAGTCTGACTGTATGCTTTGGGAGGCATACAAGGTAGTCTCCAGGGATTTTTTGCAGGCGACGATTAGGGCTAAGCGCAAAGAAAAACGTGAGCAGTGTGATAATCTAGAACTAGAGATAGTGAGTCTAGAGCTGGAAATGTAGTCGAACCCTGGGGGTGACACCGGGCGTAAACATGCACTCCAACTCAGGCAAAAAGAACTTAGAGACTTGGAAGAAAACGCTGCCCGCACACAGGCACATGCCACACAGAGGAAGATATACAATTTGGGTGACAAAGCCAAGAAATTAATTGCATGGGTTGAGAGACGAGACAGGAGTCGCAATTGGATTTCCGAGATTCTGACTGTCGAGGGCGTACAAAGGGGGACAGGCGCAGAGATTGCTGAACTCTTTGCAAGATACTATGAGGGTATTTATCAGTCACGAACCCAGCAGGGGAAGAAGACTGCAACGAATTGCTAAAAGACATGGCGTTGCCAACGCTCGGGGCAGATGATAGGGAGGCGCTGAACTCAGACCTGGCCTTAGAAGAAGTATAAGGTGCCATAAGGGACTTGCAGTCTGGGAAGGCAGCGGGCCTGAATGGGCTACCCGCAGAATTATACAAGTGTGGTCGGGAACCTCGCCCCCACTCATGCTCAATGTGTTCCAGGCGGCAAGGGCAGAGGGTCCGCTCCCAGAAGAATTGAGGATGGCAACCATAGTGGTCATCCTAAAGAAGGGAAAACCCAACGATCTCTGCAAATCCTATTGACCCATCTCACTCCTAAATTTAGAGGCCAAAGTCATAGCAAATTGCTTGAGTCCAGTAATACAGTCCCTGATCCATCCAGATCAATCCGGCTTCATGCCACTCAGGATCACTAGGCCTAATCTCTGACGTCTATATGCCGTAATACATATGGTCCAACGACAAATGAACAAACCTGCGGCCCTTTTGTCACTCGATGCCCAAATGGCATTCAATAGTATTGACTGGACTTATTTGTATGCCGTTTTAGCTAGGATGGGTCTTGGTCCAAACCTGCGGACGTGGATAGGGCTATTATATACTGCTCCACTGGCGCGAGTTAGAGTTAACGGGACCATATCTAGAGCTTTCAAACTGCACAAGGGCACGCAACAGTGCTGCCCACTCTCTGCGATGTTTTTTGCATTGGCACTTGAGCAGCTGGCCACTTGGGTAGGGAAGGACCCGTTGGTGAGAGGTATCGATTTGGGTAGGGGCTGGGAGGAGCGCATCACCCTCTATGCGGACGATTTTCTGCTATATGCCCATAGACCTCAACAAACATTCCATAGGCACATCCACATATTTCAGACCTTTGGTACGTACTCAGGACACTGCATAAACTGGGATAAATCCCTGGTTGTTCTCCCTGCTGGGCGATCTCCCGGCCTTGACGTTGGCATGTAAGGAGCTGGTCCTTCCTTTAAATAATTGGGCATATGGATTACAAAATCTGAGGTGGGGCTTATGCAATTAAACATACACGCACAGCTGGACAGGTTGAGGGACGACGTGGCCCACTGGCGCCAACTGCCCGTCTCCCTTATGGGCAGAGCAGTGCTATTCAAAATAATGGCCCTACCAAATCTATTATACGCAATACAGAACACCCCATATCAGATACCGGAATTTTTCTTTCAGGCAGTCGAGTCTGAGCAGCGAACGCTGCTGTGGGGGGGGGGGGAGCTCGCCCCAAGATCGCGCTTAAGAAGCTGCAACAAGGGGTTTATGAGTAACCGTGGGCGTAGTGCTCCGCTCAGCCCGCGGAGTGTGCGTAGTGGTGCCTAATTCGCGATCCACGAAGTAGGCGTAGCCGGCAGGCTACGCACACGCCACAGTGGAGCGGAGTTGCCCACCACCCTCCAGCCCTCTTTTAAATGCCCTTACATCTAAAAAAGCATGTTAAAAGTAATTAAAAATGACTTGCCTGAGCTGCAGCGTCCCGGGCTCCCTCTTCCTGCTCTATCGCCGACTTCTTCCTCACAAATGCTCATGTGCGGGCGCCCGCACATGCGCATTTCTGGCAGAGTTATACAGGACAAAGAGCGCAACACGTCCCTCCTGATTCACACACAGACAGTGGTCAAGGCATGCAGAAAGCAACTAAACTGACTGGTGGGGAGGTGAAACTAACAGAACAGACATCACTGGGGGAGGGAGACTACCTGGGCGAAGGGAAGCGTCTGGAGGGCTTCAAGAGATGGAGCCTTATAGGCATTGACCTGCTGAGAGACGTCTGGAAGGGAGGAAAGATTAATGAATTTGATACCCTACGGGCAGATTTCCAGATGGGGGAGGGAAAGTACCTTCGATATCGGCAATTGCGACACGCACTTCGTTGCCACTTAAAGGAAGGGAATCCGTTACCGTAATATACACCACTAGAGGACAGACTTCTCTTAGATCCCATGATATACAGAGCCATATCCCTCACATATAGGAAGCTAGTAAACAACTCCCCAGACTGCATTGGACCATTGAGGGAGACCTGGGAGTCTGATGTGGGTCTGCTCGAGGATGATGACTGGGGTGAAGCCCTACAGAGCCCATGAGAAATAGCTATTATGGCTCGTTTTAGACTAAGCCAGGTCCGTATTTTGCATAGTTCCTACACTGCAAGAATGGTGCAGTATCGTATTGGAAATTGTGTGTCTGAGGAGTGTGAGAGGGGCTGTGGTGAGAAGGGGTCATTCTTCCACATACTGTGGTCCTGCCTCAAAATCCATGTATACTGGAAGGGCCTGGCTCGGTGATGACAACAGTGGTGGACGCACAGGTCCAGATCGAGGCGAGGTGGCACATCCTGGGAGTAATGGGCGAGACTGTCTGGCAGAAATGGGCCAAGACATGGCTTGCCCTGGCAGGAGAAGAAACATTGCATGGGCATGTGGTGAGGGGGAGATCCTATCATTGGAATCCTGGAAGAAAGATTTGGACTGATGCCATCGAGTGGAACAATCAATATATCAAAGCAGGGGCTGCCCACGCAAATGGGAAAAGATATGGGGTGCATGGGCGAAGTATAGAAGTTAATGTACAATGCCATGAGGAACGACTTAAGGACCTTTAAAGTGACTATGCAGCTAGCCGTTCCCCGGATCGTAATGGTTGTGACAGCGTGCTAATGGGATATCTAACATAAGAAACTTAATGTATACACTCTACATGTCACCTCATCAAGCATATGACTGTATTGTGTTTCTTTGAAGCATATGTTTATTGTTCAATAAAAAGATTTTGTTTTTTAAACTGAAAATGAAATTCGACTTGTCAAAATAACCACTTTTGACAGGCACAACCCCTCCTTTTAAATATTAATACGTCACTCGCTCCTAAGTAGGCCTTCATGCTCAATAAGGAGGGGCACATGGTATTTAAAAATCAGACATGGAAATGTATAATGTCAAATGTCCTTAATATGACAGGACCATAAAAGCTATTTTCTTTGTGGCAGTGTTAGCTGTTCGATCAGAAAGCATTGAGATATAATATTAAAATTATTATTACATTTCAAAGTTAATTATTGGATTTTTAAAAATGTTTATTACAAGTCAAAGTCATTGGTAATGTCAGATTTGTACTAAATATTTTACAAAAGGTACTTTTAAAACGTTGCCTTTTGCCTGCTAAAGCCTCTAGAAGCCCATTTGCAATCTTCCAACTGACACAAATGAGCTAAATAGCTCCTTGATGAGATGTGAACTTGCTTCCAGAGCTGAGACAAAAGCCTTGGGTTGGGGAGGTGTTCTGTTATTCTGACAGGATGACCATCTGGACCGTTCCCAATAACGTAATGAACTTCAAAGAGGCTTAACTTGTCACAGATGTAGCTAACACCTTGGCCTGCCCCATCCTTTGTCTCCCTAGTCAATCAGGCACTAATCCCAGTTGGAGAGCAGCTGCCCAGAACTGATTTTGAGTGACCACAGAGAAAGGCTTGCTCATTTCCCTGGCCACCTCTATGGTAGGCACAGGAGGTCTGGACAGGGGAAGAAAGGTTCTGTCATGTTGGAGTCAAGTAGTGCAGTCACTGTGGGATTGTTTGCAGTTGGGCACATAGGAACTGCTGCAAAAGTCAGAAGGGATACCCCTTGGAACTTTTTCCCTACTAGTTAGGGAGGGGACAGGAGTCACTCCAACCCGAGGCTGGTGCCAGGCGTAAATGTGCCATTCCAAGGTATTTTCTTCAGAAAACTACTGGACCTATAGAAGTCAGAAAAAGGACTGCACCTGTTGTTGAAACTTGGGGAAGAACCCAAAGGGCTAGACCTGCCCCCACCTGTACCCAGGACAAAGATGTGTACTTCAAGGATCAGTTGGCTTGCCTTCTGTTCACCCCTTCAGTGCGTCGGACGGCCGGGGACCGTCCGACGCACCAGTACTCACGTCCGTAGGACAGCCCCTGGCTGTCCTCACACATGGCATTTGAAATCCCTCTGGTGCTGGCATCAAAGGGATTTCTTTTCCCCCCAACAACCTCAGGAGCTGGGGAAGAGCTTCCCCAGCTCCCAAGGCTGTCTGTGTTGTTTCCCTGAAATGACGATCAGCGCGCACGTCACGCTGACGTCATTTCAGTTTAGTTTTCTACGTGCTCAGGGGGCTATCACAGCCCCCTGAGCACATCAAGAGTCAGAAGAGGTATCGTTGGACAGGGTAGAATCTCCAATTTCCAATGGTAACCGTTCCTAGTGGATCTCTCACTCGCACGGGTGGGCTAAGTATCTGCGACAGGCAATGGCCCAAAACGTATGGTGGCGACATCAAAATTACCTATCACAAAAGAACCTGGTTTTGCAAGGGGGTCACCTGGGTTTTTCGTAGGGGTGGGTGGAATTTGCATGGTCTTGCTGCGCAAAGTTCCGCGAAACGGTAAAAAGTCTTGCCGAGCACGCCGAAATTCCGCGAACACGCGGAATTGCTTGTTCGCGATGCTTTTTTCCTGTTCGAGAACGCTGTTTGCGTGCTCGGGGGGAAATGTCTCGCAAACACGCATTTTGAGAACGTGAACAAGCAAAAAATTCCGCAAAGCCGCAAAAAGCAGAATTTTGGGCAATTCCGCACTCTCCGCGGAACGCGAAATTACCCAAATTACCCAAATTCCGCAAAACGGAACGGAATTTACCGCCCAGGCCTAGTTTCTGGCCCAGGGCTTGGCGGCTATCTAGGGAAACCTACCAAACCCACACATTTCAGAAAACTAGACACCCTGGGGAGTCCAGGGAGGTATGGTTTGCAAGGACCAACCATGGTTTTCCTACCTAGAATCCCCTGCAAACCTCAACTTTAGCTGAAAAAAAGCTAATTTTTCTCACATTTCTGTATGGGAAGGTTGTGGGATGACCGGGCTGACATCAATTCCCCACCACCGAGCGTTCCCCAATAAAAATGCTACCTCACTCATGTGGGTGGCTTAAGTACCCGCGACAGGCAAGGGCCCAAAACGTATTGATGAGGCATCAAAATGACCTATCATAATACGAGCTGGCTTTACAAGGGAGGGTCACCTAGGTTTTGGGCCCCGGGCTCGGTGGCCTTCTCGGGAAGAAACTACCAAACCCACTCATTTCTGAAAACTAGACACTCAGGGAAGTCCAGGGAGGTATGGCTTGCATGGACTCACCAAGGTTTTCCTACCCGAAATCTCCTTCCAACCTCAAAAAAAGCAAATCTTCTCAAATTTCTGTGTGGGAAAGTTGTAGGATCACTGGGCTGACACAAATTTCTAACCACTTTAAAGGAAAGGTCTCAACGATAATATCCCATGGAATGCATTGAACCCATGAGTAAGACCACATGTTGACAAACATTCGAATGACTAAAGTAAATTGGATGTTGGGTGATAACTGCCAGTATAAGAAAGCCTAATTCACTACTTCAAGATGGCTCCTGAAAAATCATAGGGCTGACAAGTAAAAACCTCTGTTTCAACACAATAAATTAAATATCCCTAAACAGAATTGAGGATAAACTCATCCGTGTATGTAGAGAACTAGCACGAGTTTTATGTGTTGGACCCTATGTACCATCTATAAGAAGGATTCATTTACCGTTCCAAGATGGCCCCTAAGAAACGCTACGGATAAATAATCAATTTTTCATTCAACAAGTACAACCTTGATTTCTTTGGGTTTTGTCCAAATGAGGTTACCTTGAACTACAGTATGAATTCCTTGTTTTAAAACTACTTGCTAGCTTCTTAGCTAGTTGCCAATATCTTAACTTAACCATCCACCACTCCAAGATGGCGCTTAAAAATCAATACGAAAGAATAATTATCTTTCGATGTGGGCAGGCTTGATAAATTCAACATCGGTGTTTTGGATTTTACACGAACGTGTAGATCTCAAATCACAGTACAAATGCGCTTACATTAAGAAATATATGTTAGCTTTTGAGCTAAAATGATAATATATAAGTTTGATTTATCCACCATTCCAAAATGGCGCGTAAAAACGATATGGAAGAATAACTATCTTTTCATTTTGGATGACAGATACAACCTCGCCCTTTGTGTCATCTACAAATTTTGGTACATTTTCCTGACAAAAGAATGAGGTGTTACTTGACATCTGGATGGCAATAAGCTTCATTTTTGTCCTAAATATATCTAATTATGTATCGATTCACCATTACAAGATGGCGCCCAAAACCAAACGGGCATCCACACCTGTGAATCATTCACTAGATTTTCCCGCCAGTAGTAGCATTTAAAAGCAAGCATCGATAGAGCCACACCAGTATGCGGTGTTCCTGGGAGTCACTAAGTTCAATAGCTGATGGTGCATTCTAGACAAGTAAGTTGGCGAAAAAATACCGGACCATATCCCTTCGATTTACTCTCACGCGCTTAAACTTACTTCCTTAATCATTTTCTAGATATCTAGAGCCTCCTTGCCCCAGCAAACACCATGGAGTAGAATTATCCCTCCTGAAAAGTAGGTTTACTCGTGTAATCTACCGCAATCTTGTGTTTTTTGTCTGTATGTGTATGTATCTGTGTGTTTGCACTATAGTCACTTAAGCACTTAGTAAATCTGCACTTTTTTAAGATTCATAAGCAATTTTAGGTATATAATTAATGTAAAGTAGTTTTTGGTCCCTAGTCCACATTAATTTGTGGACTTTGGGAGTGCAACTAACCTTTTGTGTCATTGTTTTTCTATACAGAAACTACGACCCAATACTTCGAAAGAAATCCTGGTATTATGGGTATCGTATTTGATTAACAAATAGTTGAATAACAATACAAATTAGTGATTTGTTTGTAACAACTCGGAGTGGTACACGCAAGGCTGGTCCTTGCGCGGTCCTGAGGAAGTGGTTGGGGTAACCACGAAACATGTCGACCAAGTAATTAGGGACAGGCACACATAACGTTACTGTACTCTATTACTAGCCCCATTTTAATCTACATTTACCGGATAGGAGCAGAATAAAATTAGGGTTCACTATCCAGGTAATTTTTATTATAATTTTCCTTTTTTTCACTCCACATAGCACAGCACTACACATCACCACACATAGTTGAAAATATAAGTGCTCCTGCGTATTTCGCCAAGTTGCAGCACGCCCCAGGCAGTAGATGCCTGGGAGGACCCCTATGATGAAGCATGTCACCCTGGGGCAACCCTAGGTGAGTGAGGGGACTATAGAAAAACAAAAGGTTTTTTCTAGTGTAGGACTCTATTAATTATGGAGCACCTATCTTTGTCCAGGTAGGCTTTTTTAGGATCCTTCTAGGTTCCTTATTTTGTTAGGTACAAATTTCTAACCACCCAGAGTTTCCCCAGGTCTCCTGATAAAAATGATACCTCACTTGTGTGGGTGGCCCAAGTAACTGTGACAGGCAAGGACCCAAAACGTATTGAGGAGACATCACAATGAACTATCACAAACTGACCTGGTTTTGCAAGGGGGGGCCACCTGGGTTTTTTGCCCCGGGATCGTCAGCCATCTAGGGAAAAAACTACCAATCCCCACTCATTTCTGAAAACTAGACACCCGGGGGAGTATGGTTTGCTTGGACGACCCACCACAACGTTTTCCTACCCAGAATCCCCTGCAAACCTCAAATGTATCTTAAAAAATCAACTGTTCTCAAATTTCTGTTTGGGAAAGTTGTGGGCTCACCGGGCTGACACAAATTTCCTACCACCTATCATTCCCCAAGGTCTCCCGATAAAAATGATACCTCACTTGTGGGGGTGGCCAAAGTACCCGCGACAGTCAAGAGCCCAAAACGTATTGAGGAGACATCAAAATGACCTATCACAAAACAACCTGCATTTGTAAGGGGGTTTTTGGCCCTGGGCTCGATGGCCATCTAGGGAAACTACCAAAGCCACACATTTCTGAAAACTAGACACCTGGGGGAGTCCAGGGAGGTATGGCTTGCGTGGATCCCCCGACATTTTCCTACCCAGGTTTCCCTAGATGGCCGCCTAGCCTGGGGCCAAAAGCCCAGGTGGCCCCCCTTGCAAAACCAGGTCGATTTGTGATAGGTAATTTTGTAGCATCCTCAATATGTTTTTTGGGCCCTTGTCTGTCACGGGTACTTGACCCGCCCACACGTGTGAGGCACCATTTTTATCGGAAGACCTGGGGGATTGCGGGGAAGGTTGAATTTTGTGAATACACGCAGATTCCAGAACTTTCCATTACAGAAATGTGAGGAAAATTTGTTTTTTTACAAAGTTAGAGGTTTGCAAGGGATTCTGGGTAACAGAACCTGGTGAGAGCCACAAAAGTCACCCCCTCCTGGATTCCTCTGGGTGTCTAGTTTAAAAAAATGTATAGGTTTTCTAGTTTTCTCTAGGGGCTAGCACAGCTAGGGCTCAAAATCCACAGCTAGGCAATGTGTAAAAAAAGGGTAAATTTTCACTGTAAAAATGTGGTGTGTCCACATTGCATTTTGGGCCATTTCCTGTTGCGGGCACTAGACCTACCCACACAAGTGAGGTACCATTTTTATCTGGAGACTTAGGGTAACTCATAATTGTAGAGCAACTGTTATTTCCTATTGACTTTTGGTGCATTTCTGCCTTCCAAATATAAAACAATGTGTAAAGAAGAAGTCACTTTGAAAAATGTCCTACAACTCACAGGCTAGTATGGGTAACCACAATTTCGGAGATGTGCAAATAGCTACTATTTCTAAACTCTAGATTTTGTTCCAGTTTCGAAATACATATGTGTCTTTGATACCTATTTTTCACTCTTTATATTTTACCAAATTATTTGCTATATGCCAAGTACATAATAAAAAACCACTGCAAGACGTGGCTCGGGTTCTTGGTGAACATACAAGTCCTATATATCCTCACACCCAAAAGGGTCCAGCGGATGTACCGGTATATTGCTTTCAAACATCTGTCATACTCAGAAGAAGCTATAATTGAAAATGTTGGCACAAATGGCTGTTTTTTTCAACTCATTTTCAATTTTTCTTATTTTCAACTGTTAGTTTCTAAAAAAACAAAAACATTTAAGGATCAACACAAATGACCCCTTGCTGAATTCAGAATTGTATCTACATTTCAGAAATGTGGAGCTTTCTGGGATCCATTATTGCTTTCAGACCCATTTCTACCACTCACTGGAAGGAGGTTGAACGCACAAAAAGTAGCAAAAATAGGCTATGTCCCAGTAAAATGCCAAAACTGTGTAAAAAATGTTGGGTTTCTGACAAAAGTCTGCTTGTCCATGAAAGCTGGGAAGATGATGATTTCAGCACCACAAACCCTTTGTGGATACCATTTGCAGGGGAAAAACCAGACGCTTTCTTCAGCAGCACTTTTTCCACATTTTTCCCGCAAAAACCAAACTTTTGCTGTATTCTGGCTTATTTCTGAGTCCCCTCTAGGGGAATCCACAAACCCTGGTTACCTTTAAAATCCCTATGGCTTTGGAAGAAAAGTGCGCAAATTTGGCATGGATACCTTATGTGGACAAAAAGTTACAGGGGCCTCAGTGCAAACTACCCCAAATAGCTCCCACTATGTTCTTCGCCACAGCAGCAAAACCGCTTGAGTGGGCCCAATGCCGACCGGCATCCAACAACATAGAACCTTCCTCGGCTACAGCATGCAGCCTTGCCCTACTGAGGAGACCAAAATTGCAGAAAAGAGTCTAAGTCCGAGGTAGAACGCTTTACTGGGCCCCACGCTGACCAGCATCCAATCAACGATGAAAACTTCCCATTCAATGTATTTGTGCTGTGTGTTTACCCACCTGTCTGCTTTTGTTTTAGGCCTGGTAGTACACAGCTTTATCTGTTTGCCAGAACTTATGTCATCATCACAAAAAAAATACAGAAGTGGCTCTTTGATCAGCATTCTTTAATCATTGCGTGAATAAAGTGTGATTGACTTTTTCAATCAGCCCACAGGAGCATTAATTAGGCTAGAGTCTGCCCCAGTTCATGTTATCATCACAAAAATACACAGGAATTGTCTTTGAGTCAGGTCCTTTATCCGTTGCTCGTAGAAAGAGTCAGTCACATTTGAGATATGCACAGATCCATATTGCTAATGGCTATACGAGGCAAGTATGTGCTATATAGTGTTTTCATTTTAATGCATGGGAAATGAATTGTCCAAACACTGCGATGGAGATACACCCCATTACCTACTCATATCTGATTCCTACTTCTTTTTTCAATGGTAATCCCAATCATTTCTCTACTCCTGCTCCAACCCTGAGCTTCAACTAAAGTTTAAAACAGCTGACAGCATCATCTGCAAAGATAGACATTTGGGGCTTTTTTAGGGCACCAAGGGCATTTGGGCCAGTCTCCCTGCGCCTCTTGCCACACCCGTCTGTCCCTTCTAAAATCGTAACCCAAGACAACAGAAGTCATCCAACAAATATTGAAGGCTAATAATTAAGGCGTTCTAAAATTATTAGACAGTAAAGCATTCCTGAATGTGGCACTGATATATTTGTTCTTTTGCACCTAAATGTGATTCTTGCTCATAAATGTATTTTGCACTTAAATGTGTCTCCACAATTCTGTTTAAATTTTGCACCAATATGTTATTAAATATTTTGCAATTTTTCTGTTAATGTACTATGTTTTTAGACAAACAAAATGTGTAGATTTGATGTTTTTATTTAATTTGAACTATCATGTACTTCAGTATGATATTTTTAGTGGTAATGTTATACCAGGTGGCTGAACAAAAAGTAGCAAAAGTAAAACGAAATAGTTGTTCTGGCAGTTAATACAGAGGTGCATTGAGTGACATAAAATAAGAAACATTTTGAACAGGAATTACATCTGTAGGATTCTCGAGAAATATAGATAACAATTTTGTTCCGGAATACAGATGGTTAATATGCAGGATGAGATTAAAGTCAGGGGCATAGCCTGGTCAGTAAGATTAGGGGGTGTGTTTCCCAACAATGACGCTCGCATTTAATGTTAAAATTCATGATACGTGGGCAGGGCGCATGAGAGGGATTTAAGAAGGGGCAGTGGAAAGGGAGAGGAATGCAGATCGGTAGGGGTACTAGTTGAGGGAAAACATATTTTTGTAAATTTATTAACATTTTTTGAAGACTTTCAAAATAGAGAAAGAAAGAGTGTGTGTGGTTTTGTCTGGGCGTATGTAAAAACTCCTGGTGCAATCCAACAGACACCTAACCATACCCGACTGAAAGCACCTATACCCAACTATTTACCATAAATTTATTAGGGGGGTGTGACACCCCACCCACACCCCCTTAAGCTACGCCCCTGATTACAGTTGATAGACTGGATGAATTAGAATATAATAGTTTTATATCTGAAGAAAGAATTAGCCTTGCAGGAGCAGAATAATGAAATTCTAAAAAAAATAACATCTATTTTACAGATATTTGTAAAATGTATGACTTTACAAAATAATGTGTGCTAGAGATAGCAGGATGATATTGGCTCAAAAGGCACATGCACATTTATCAGTTCTGCAGAGGATGTCACAAGCGAAACTACATCTGCGTTTGATGAAACGATAAAGAGCTACATAAGGAACAACTACTCATCTTATGTTATGATATGTCTTGCAGACCCTTCAAAGAAAGTAATACAACAAGGTCTTCAACAAGAAACAAATGTACATTTACACCCTTCCCCTATAGAACCTCTGCCTAAATCTTTTTGTATAGATCAATGCCTTACGCGCATCCCTTTGCCATATGCAGAATTCATTTTTGAAATTCTGGAGCTCCCTTTTCCTGCTACTTTCAAGGACATTGCCTTTTTTTATATTTATATTTTGTGTGTACTAGTGTGCCAGGGGGTGGGACAGAAAAGAAATATTAAAAGCAGACAAAAAGATCAGGAAGATCCTGTGTGCTATGCTTAAATCCGATCTGTGAGACAAATCTACCTGAAGGTACAATAAAAACAAATGGTGCACTGACGGCAGTTCGCCTTGGCGGTTGTACTTCCCATAATTCAAAGCAGGGTGAATTGACCTTCCAAGTTCTAAACGCGACCATTTCAATACAGGTTTAACCATTTAAAAATGGTCAAAAAAGATTGGAACCCCCTTACATCTCCTGTATATACTCCTTCGCCATACACCTCCATGGACAAAAGCCTTTTAGGGACTGTCAGCATTCCCTTCTCTCCTCTAATTAGGGGATCCAGATTTTACTTTCCGAGCCATGGACTCTACAACTTCGAGATCCATGCAAGGAAAGTGGTCAAGCGTGGGTGGAGAGCTTAGAACAGCGTCTGTCCCCCTGGTTTTATCCTGAGCTATCAGAGGAGTGGTAGTGCAGGGGAAGGAAGCGTATATTTTGCGGAGGAAGTGGATGCGTTTCAGCAGGACTGGAAGAAGGATCGATGTTATGCTTTTCCCCCATTTGCAATGATACAGAGAGTATTATTGGTGGTGAGGAGGCAGAGGTGTCAGGTGGTGTTAGTGATACCTTTTTGGGCAGGTCAAGCTTGGTTTCCAGGTCTTTTGGAATTGGCAGTAGAGGAACCCTTTTTGGTCCCAGATTCAGAGGACGTTCTTATAGGAGAAGGAGGGGTGTTTCATCCTTTGGTTATGGAAGGGGCGTTGAGCCTTCTTGTTTGGAAGATATCAGGAGAGAGAAGCAGTTCGGAGAGCTTTCGGAACAAGCTCAGGAGTTGCTCAATGAGTCATGGGCACCAGGTACAAGGAAAAGGTATTTGGGAGCATGGAGGCAGTGGTCTGGTTGGTGCTTGGAAAGGGGTTTGGATCCCGTGGAGGCTTCTGCTATAGAAATTTTTTGTCAAGTTTGTTTGAAAAAGGATTACGTTTTAGGACGATTAATTGTTATAGGTCTGCTATTGCAGCAGGTCATAGTTTGGTTGGAGGTTGTTCAATTGGGAGAGAACCTTTGGTTTGTAGAGTTTTGAAAGGTGTTAAGTTAAGGAGACCCCCTAAGCCTAGGTATAGTGCTACGTGGGATGTTAATAAAATTTTAAGGTTGTTTGAAAATTGGCCAGCAAATAGGTTCTTGAGTAGTAAGCAATTGTCAGGGAAATTAGCAAGTCTATTGTGTCTTATTTCTTTTAGAAGAGTTTCTGACGTAAGGGCGTTAGATATTCGTAATAGAAGCTTTACTCCGGATGGAGTTATTTTTAGTATTACGAGAAGAACGAAATGCATGTCAAGTTCAGTTTTTTATCCAAAATTTGTGGACCATCCTAAGTTATGTGTGGCGATGTGTTTAAAGGAGTATGAGGCTAGAATGAGTGAGTTTAGGAGAGTTGGGGATGATCAGTTGTTAATTTCTTTTGTGAGACCTTTTCGTCCAGTATCTACGGCTACTATTGCAAGATGGGTGAGATTTTGCATGTCTGAGGCTGGCGTGGATCTGAATAAGTTTGGTGCACATTCTGTAAGAGGGGCTATTGCGAGCAAGGTCTTTTTGTCAGGTGGGCGTTTAGAGGAGATCTGGATCCCCAACTGACCCGGCACCCCCAGAAGCCATGTTGCTAGCATCTCAGGCTGTCCTGCCTATCATCAAAAATCTCCTGAACGCTTCCATCGCTTCTGGCATCGTCCCTCCTGCCTGGAAACGGGCGATGGTCCGAGCGCTGATAAAGAAGCCAAACCTGGACCCATTGGACTTTGGCAATTATCGTCCTATTTCCCTGCTCCCCTGGGTGAGTAAAATCGTGGAGAGGTATGTCAATCTCCAGCTGGTTAGCTTTCTTGAAGATAACCAGCTGTTAGATACCACTCAGACAGGGTTCAGACCTAAGTACGGAACAGAGTCCACCCTCCTAATGGTCATCGAGGAGTCCAGGAAAATTCTTGACCAGGGAGGATCAGTGGCAGTGATCCTCCTTGATCTCAGCGTGGAGTTCGACACGGTCAGTCATAACACTCTACTGAACCGTCTTTCGAATGTCGGCATTGTGGACAAGGCCTGGCTCTGGTTAAAATCTTTTCTGAGTAACAAGTGTTTGACGGACAGACAGTGTCTTCCAGCATGCCCCTGAAGTGTGGAGTCCCCCAGGGCTCCTCTTTAAGCCCCGCGCTTTTTAATATCTACATGAGGCCACTGGCTGAGGTAGTTCGTCCGTATGAAGTCAAGATCATATCCTATGCGGACGACACCCAGTTGGTGGTCTCATTAGCGCAGGAGGCTCAACAGCCACTTTCAGGTGGACTAACAAAATGCTTGGAGGAGGTGAAGGCCTGGATGACTCTGTCATCGTTAAAGCTCAATGGTGACAAAACAGAGCTTATGCTCCTGGGCCCGGCTGATCCCACCTTCTTCAACTCACTATGGCCCACCTGTCTAGGCCCCCCCCCCGGCTCCGAAGGATAACATCAAAAGCCTAGGGGTATGGCTGGACAGGAGTCTTTCACTTAACACCCAGGCCACAAAGCTCTCAGCCATCTGCTTTGGATTGCTCAGGACACTGAAGAAAGTTCTTCCTTTGCTCCCAATGGAGGCAAAGCAGATGGCCGTACAGGGCCTGATACAGTCACGATTAGACTCCAACAACGCCCTCTATTTGGGTGCACCAGAGTACACACTAAAGAGACTACAGCTGGTACAAAACTGCGCTGCCCGCACTCTGCTACACATCCCATGCAGACTGCCAGTTAGAGCGGCACTGACCAGCCTGCATTGGCTCCCAGTGCGTAAGAGAGTCACCTTTAAGGCAATGTGTATTTCTCACCAGGCCTTCTGGGACTCGGGACCCCTAATTACTTGGAGTCTAGTAAGCCAGTATCGTCCAGGCAGAGACCTGCGATCTAGCCAGGCTTTTATGACAACAGTCCCTAGAATCAAAAGGACAAGATCGGTGGAAGGATGTTTGCCTTCAACGCCGCCAAGATCTGGAACTCCCTCCCTTCTCATTTGAGATCCAACCCTGACCTCGCCTCTTTCCGCAAACAACTAAAAACACACCTGTTCAATTCTCCTCAATAAACTCAGTTCTCCTTCCCTACCGGTCTGCAACCTCACCCACCCTACCAACTGGTTCCTCTAGCGCTTGGACGCCTCAGGGCAGCAATTCGCGCTGTTATAAATTCACTTTCATTCATTCATTCAATCAACTTAACTACAAGAAGAAGACGGGAACTTCGACGCTCTGCTGCACAGAGGACAGAAGGAAATCTCCCCTATGGTCAGGGAGTGACCATCATGCTAACGCAAGCACCAACCAGCTACTCGACGTCTGCTTTGCTTCCGCCTCCTGCCGGAGCCCGAGCCCAGAACCCGACAAACCTGGACCTCCAGACCTCTCACCGCCCGATCCACAGTCCCTGAAAAGAAGGCACCCGTGGAGGTGCCGAGACACGTGGAGCCAGCCATCTTGAAAGACCCACGACAAGCTGCAAGCGCGACAACAGAGGCTCCCTCCAAGTTGTGCTTTGGGTCCTGAGAAGCCCAACATCCGAGCAGCATCTGCACCAAAGGTGAGCCCTCCAGCATCTCCACGATCTGCGTGGGGCCCCTCTGCACTTTGTATCTCGACGCACCTGCCCGTTGGCTAGTGGCCATTTTGGCGATGAACCTTGAAATCTACGATGCTGGTCTGATTGCTCCAGACTGGCCCCAGCTGCTCTCCAAAGGAGCAGCCCCTCTGACCTTGCTGGTCAGAACAATCAGCTTTCTCCATTATTCACGACTTCTGCTTTTGCCAAGGCTTGTTTGCTTCCTTCGAGTCGCCGACACTGCTGACAGCGAGAGCCTGCGTGGGACAGCTCGTGACCCGACTCCTGGACGTCGTCGACCTTCAGGGACCACGTGGCTGCGGAGACAAGCTACACCTTATCACCTGTTTGCACCCGACATCGCCTGGTACCTACCTGGTGCCACGCCGGTCACTGGCTAGTGACTGTGAACACTGTCCCCTCTGCTTTCAGGTCTTCTACAACTCCGATCCTCCCTTGGATCCACCGCATCTCTTCTGGACCGGCCGCCTGCAGCATCTTTGTCGTCAGGCTCCATTGAACAGATAGACGAAACCCGATGCACTTCGAGACCTATGCACCCGCTTCCTGTGGGTGAGGTAAAGCTGGCACTCCGGTGCCCAAGTTTAGAGAAACATCTCTAGTGTCTGTGTTTTAAGTCCCTAGTTCGTAGTCCATCCAGAAGACCCTTCTAGCAGTAACTTTTGAACTTTTACGCACCCATTGAAAACCTATGGGAGCCCGCGTGTAACTTTCCTCACTGCACACGCGACCCGTGGACCTTCTGGTCACTAACTGAAGTTAGCTCCTTGTAGGCCCAGCGATTCTAGAGGCCCTAGGCCTTTTCCCTTTCCTGTTCGTGGTACTTATACCACTATTTTAGTATATGGTTTGAGTGGCCACCAGGGCCCATCCATATAAAGTGCAACTTCTGTATATTGTAATACTTTCTTGTTTAACGATTTGTGCTCCTGTGCTCATAAAGAGTCTAGGGGATACTTTGAGTAATAAATACATATATATTTTGAATATATATCTGTGTGGTGTCCTTTCATTGGTATAAAAGGGGGTTACATATGGTAAAACAGCTTGCTTAACACGCTTTTACGAGTTTAGCCTCAAAGACTGCTTAGCCTACGCTACCACTAGGGCAGCTAGTCTGAAAAGGTTGACTTACAACCACACCATAAGGGTTGCTTGGCATGGTACAAGGTGGTCACTTTAACTAGTGAACATCATATACCAGGCCAACTTCTCACATTTTGTGAAAAGCATATGTTAAAGTTGATAGGTCTTTATGGGTGGACTGTATTTCAGTGTATGAAAGCCTGCAGGTAAGTATTTTCTAGCGTGGATTCTCAAGGCTTACCTTAGTAGCTTTGCAATTGCATTGAATTTTAGGGCTAGCTTGACAGTGTAGCTGTCTGCAAGAGCTCACGTGACCACCAGAAGAAGAGCTGTAAGAAGCAGTACTAATAAAGGGGCTGTGACTCTGCCCACAAGTTGATCTTCTTCCCTAGAATCATTTGATTCAAAATCAGTTTTGTTAGTCCACCTAAGAAGTAGTTCCGTTGCTTACATTTAATAGGGACATTGTTTATGCAGACCCCAGGTCAAATACACTATGAAGGAGCTTTACATGGCGTAACCCAGTAGTTAAAACAGTAGGGAGGGATGTTACATTGTGAACTCTCTAACAAACATTTTAGGATGGGATTTTACATTGAACTGATTGCCAAAAACTATTGCGAACACTCATGAACAAATGCAATAGGAAGGGGTTTTACATTTTGAACTCTGACAGAAGTTCTAAAATAATTCTAAGGAGCTCTTTAAAAAAAATCAGAGCTTGATTTATATGTTCATTAAAAAAACTTGGCAATTTTAACCTTCTGCTAATAAGTGAATACATGCTTAAAACAAGTATTCCTGTAAGCTGTATAACAGGCTCTGCTCCTGTTTTTTCAAGTTGGTGGACTTTGAATTTTAGTTTGTCAATCTCTGGGGAGAACCAAGGATTCAATTTTGCTCTGATTTTTGTATTACATTTTTGAATTGATAACATAATTGATAATAAATTGTCATGAATTGTGGTCAGTTGTTAAAGCATTCCAATAGATCATCTGGATCTGATCTTACAGGAATATCTGGATCTCTTCAAGGAGATTGCATTAGATGTTGATTAAACAAGGCTGAGAGTGGGTAGTAATAGTTACAGGTGCACATGGGTACTAGTGTCTGATGTTTGTTAGTCCAGAAAACAGGGGAACATTTATGGACCCTTGGAGAGGGACACAAAATGGAAAAATGTGATGCTCAGTCCATATCGATTTTCCAACAATAATGACTTTGGGAGTAGCAAAACAGATGTGGTGCGGCTGAAGGAGTTAGCTCACAATTTAGGAAGTGTAAAATAAATATTTTGAGATATTGTTTACAATCTAGGGCCATTCCTGAAGCAAGGTGTAACCACACATTTAAGTTTCCTAGAACAACTTAAAATTCTACTAGATAGAGTGACCTGGTCCAAAGATCAATAAATTGTGAGAAGATGGTTGTAGATACATGGTAGGGGATCTATAAATCAAAATAAAGTGGGTAGAAAAAATGCTAGATGTGAAGAACAGATAGTCATGTGAAGGCTCTGAAATACATGGTTCTTTTATAAAAGTCATATGAATGTGTACAGAAATAGATACTCAGCCTCTAGCTTTGTTTGGACTATCAGAATATTAGATTTTGCAGCTAGGAGGAGCTAGCTCTCAATCGATATGTTATTGTTTTTGAACAGCCAAGATTTAGGGCCATATTTACCAAATTATCATGCAATGCAGCACAGTATCCAAAATTGCTCAGCAGCATTGCATGAGGAGAGACCAGGAGAGTGCCATATCTACAGAGATATTGCTCTCCCCTCCCCTCTCCCTAGCGCCAGCACCAAATTTTACTGCTGAGTGCCACACACACACCTTTGCACCACAGTGCATGGCTTTGTGTGTGTGTGTGTGTCTCAGTACAAAATACTATGCCTAGACAACTTTTAAAACGTTTCCTTCATTGTGTGTGTGCTGTACAATGCAGAACACATACAAAGTCGGAAAAAAAGATTAAAAAAATTTCTCCTTTTCATGCCTCCTGACAAATGGGGTTAATTTCTGATCCGAAACCCTGTCAAATTTTTGGTAGATAGGGGTTTGCATCAAAAAGCATGAGTGGTTGCATGGGAATGCCCATGTGCCACCCATGTAACGCATCCTTTGAATTTTTTTTAAATTTTTTTTATTTTATTTATTCAATTTTCAATACATTCAATAAACAAACTCATCAAGATGAATGTGCAATTTCAAAGCATTGGTGACCATAACACATTACAGTCCAGCCTTCTAACTTCTACATGTTATTCACAGTATACACATTTTAGGTGATAACAATATGCTAAACATGTGACATCTTTATACACTCTAGTCAGTTGACATAATAAGTAACTACGTAGTGAATAGACCCCAAACATCTTTTGGTTGTGAAGCCTGAGATAACTCCTCAGCATAGCACTTGAGCTAGTCGTGACAATAGGCCATATCTCTCATCCAGTGATCATGCTTCGGCAAAGGCCTCCGCCCCCACTGTATGGAAACTCTTCACTTTGCTAGCAGCAAAGCGATAGCTATTAATTTACGATTATAGTAGGAGGTATATTTTTACTGAAACCCAACAGACACATTCGCGGGCTACATTCCACCGCGTCCATGACCATAGCTGAGAGAGTGCGTGTGACTTGCACCCAGTAGTCCTGCACCCGTGAGCCGTCCCACGCTAAATGCATGAAGTCCGCATCAAGCGCCCCACATCTGATGCAACTTGCATTGTCTCGTAAACCATATTTAAAAAGCTGCCTGGGGTATAATATAACAGACGTATATATTTTAAGTGAATTCTTCTAAGATTTCCATTCCCAGTCATCCACACTCAGTGGTGTTGAAAGAACAGCGTTCCATTTGGTCAGGGGGCCTTCATTTGCCACAGCTACATCCCTCTGTGACATGGTATATAACCGTGTGATAAGCCAAGACCGTGTTTCGGTCATGTAGATCAACTGGAGCGGCCCCAATGTCTGTGGCTCCTCTGGAAATTGTGAGTATAATGAGCGTATGGCTGCGTGAAGTCTACTTTAAATGAATAACAACATTGGAGACCCTTTCCCGTCTGTCAATACAACTATGGCATCTATAAATTTCCCCCCTCAATAGATATCTCCCAATGTATGTAGTCCTGCTGTGCATAGAATATTTAGTGAACCAGTCTCTCTTGCAACCGAGATATCAGAATGGTGCAACAGTGGCATAGCTGGGGCATACAGTGGGTCCAACTTCGCCCTTGCCCCAGGGCCCTGCACGCCTGCTCTGTGCACTGTGCCGTATCTATTTCACCCCATTCAAAAATAGTGTTATTGTTTGTAATCATGGCTTTAAGTGGAACAGGATGCACCGCACCCGCTTCAAGCGCTACGTGCGGGATATAATCCGGAGCATGCTGCCAATAGTAAGCGAAGTGCACCTGAGCGTAAAGATAAAATAATTGGAGACCTGGGGTCGTAAATCCCCCTTGTTCATGTGGAAGCGTTAGCGTTTCCCTTCTAAGACTTGGCTTTTTCCCTGCCCACGCCAGAGTAATTAATAGTGCACAAAGTGAGACAAAAAACAGTTTTGTTAAGGGTATGGGAATGTTTGTGAACAAATACAGGAATTTGGGTAGCACTATCATTTTCATTAACGTTATTCTATCCGCTAGGGACAGTGGTAGTGCTATCCATCTTGCCACCTGGTCTTCGAACCGCGATATCACCCTACCATAATTCGTTTGGATGACCACCTGCGGGTCCCTGTGGATTTATATCCCCAGGTACTTTACTGGCTCCGTGCACCACTCCAACGGGTACCCTTAATCGACAGGCCCAGTACTGGTAGTCAGGGGAAGAATAATAGATTTGGACCAATTGATACCCAATCCTGAGAACCACTTAAATCTCACATATTCTCGAATAAGCTTCTCCTAGTGTACCATCGGCTCTTTCACATACAGCACCATGTCATCAGCATACATGGATACTGCAAGCGGCCGCTGATGAAAGCGCAGGGCTGCTACTGCATGCCTTTGTTGCAATATGCACGCAAGTGGCTCAAGGACCTCCGCAAATAACAGTGGTGACAGGGGGCCCCCTGGCCTGTACCACGATGTATGTCAAATGTCCCAGACGTGTGTCGATAAACACGCACATGTGCCACAGGGTCTGTATATAGAAGCTTGATCCAGTTAGTGTACACTTCTGTCACACCCATGTGATGCAATACCGCAAATACATATTTCCAGGAAATTGAATCAAAGACCTTTGCGGCATCCAACTGTACCGCCACAGCAGGCATCTCAGGTTCTAAAATATGCAGCAATGCAAACAGTGTACGTAAATTATGTGAAGTAGACCTAGCCGGCACAAATCCTGACTGATCCAGCAGCACCATTGTTGGCAATAGGAGATGGAGTCGAGTGGCTATGACCTTAGCCAATATCTTTGCATCAGTGTTTATAAGCAACAGCGGCCTGTATGAGTCACAACTACTGGGCGATTTACCGGGCTTTACCAATGCAATTATCAGCGCTTCCCAGAGAGAGGCAGGCAGACATTTTTTTTGATAAGCCTGCATATACATAGCATATAGTTGGGGGGCCAATAAATCAATGTATTCTTTATAGAATTCCCCAGGCAGACCATCTCTCCCTGTAGCTTTCCAGTTGGGCAATGCAGCAATAGCCTCTTTTATTTCCTCCAGCGTTATTTGTTGCTCTAAGAAATCTCGCTGACCTCTTGTAAGCCACACCAGCGCTATATCCTCCAAATATTCTGCAATATCTGGTTCCTCTGCTGATTCGCATGCTTTGATAGTACTGAACAAACATGCTGAGTATACCTGGTGTGTCGTAGTGAACACTATTCTCACTAGAGATTGCCTCCACTATAGGAGTTCTTGCCCAGGGTTCTGCAATTCTACTGGCTAGCGCCCTCCCGGGTCTACCACCTTCCCCATATGTTCTAGCTGTCCATCTCTGTGACAAGTGTTGCACCACTTGTTCCACTAGTTCATTATATTCTGTGATTTTTTCTCGAATTTATGCTAGTGTACCCTCCTCTTTTTTTAAGACATATGTCCTTTCCAAGTTACCCAGGTCTACTTCGAGCTGTCGCAACCTTCCTCGCATGGATCTAAGAACCCCAGTTTGGAGACCAATACATGTACCTCGAAGTGCTACTGTGATTGCTTACCAAACTATTTCCATACTTTGTACTGAGTCTACATTATGCTCAAAGAACTCTTCAATTTCTACCCTCACCCCTTCCTGGAATACCTGATCAAGCAGTGAGGACGACTGCAATCGCCAATGAAACTGTGGTGGCGTGTGCGCTGGAACAGACATAGCCATCAGAACCGGCGCATGATCCGGTAATGTCTTTGGCAAATGTTTAACCCTTGTGATCCACATAGTTACATCTTTGGTGATTAGCAAATAATTTAGTTGTGACCATGACTTATTTATATAGGAGTGATATGTGCCTTCTTTAATTCCCCGGTGCTGTAAGCGCCAAATATCAGTGAGACCCAAATCCTTTATGCCCCCCACAATGACTTCTGCCGCCTGTTTGAGTGGCCCCTCTGCTGCAGATAGCCGATCATCCCCTTGCATAAATGAGACATCAAAATCCCCACCACAGATAATTGCAGAGAGGGGTAGTTTGTGCAGCTTAACCCATATGGTTGCAAAGAAGGCAGTGTTGTCTATGTTAGGTCCATATACATTGACAATAGTTATCATTGTACCACATAGTTTTCCTTGCATTATTATATAACGCCCCTGTTCATCCATTTCCGAGTGTGTGAGCAAAAAGGGCATATTTTTTTAATGAGGATCATCATGCCCCTCACATAGAAATAGGAGGAAGCAAGCTTTCCCCAGCCCACCTTTCTGCTATTTTGTGCTCTGTTCGATTAGTAAGGTGCATTTTCTACCTCAACACCGCCACCATACCCACATTTGTTACCAGCATTAACAGTTCAATCTTTGTTTTCTGCATCGTCACTTGTGTAGCTCCTTGCTTCTTGTCGTTCCACTTCCTTGATATACGCCATTGCTTCCTTGGGTGACACAAATATCTTGGCTTTGCCCTCTTGTTGGATCCTGAGACGCGCGGGATACAGCATGGTGTATTGCATTTTTCAAAGTTTGCATTTTCTTATTAACCTGTTAGGACTCACGTCTCGCCTGCTGTAGCGCTGCCATGAAATCTGGAAACAGAGCAACCTCGATTCCTTGATAGGTAGTGGTACCCTTCTCTCTGGCTAGTCTAAGTGCTGTATCCCGGTCCAGATAATTCAACAAACTAGTGATTATGGGCCTCGGTGGAGCACCCAGTACTGGCATGGGGGCCAAGGATCTATGGGCACGCTCCACAATGAGCATTGATGAAAAATGTTCCGCCCTAACATATTTTTCAGCATGGCCTCCACATACAGCTCCATTTTGCCTGTATTGGTGGTCTCAGGCACTCAAGTAATGTGGAGGTTATTACACCACTTTTCCATTTGTGAACATGATGCAGTGACCTTGTCTAACGTATCTTCGGTTGTAGATACACGCTGCTCTGCTTCTGCAAGGCGAGATCCTTGTTTATCTAGTTTAGCCGCCATTTTGTTCATTCTGAGATTGAGACTGTCGATCTTGTTATCAATTGATTGCAAACTCCGTTGCATTGCCAGGAGCATACTTTCCAGCGTGCTATTGCCCCACGCCTCCATCTCTTGATCATTATCCGAGGATGCTTGATTTTGGGATTTAGCTGGCCACTTGGACTCGAAGGTGAGCGTGTATTGCTGTTTATTTGCCTTACCCATGTTGCTTTTTATATATTCTTTGCACCCGGGTTCCTATGCCAACGCTTTTGTCACTCAATCCTCAATCCAGGTGGCGCTTCCACTGTTTCTGTGCTGCAACGTTATTGCAATGCCGCCACTTCCAGCTGCCACAAAACGTTAGCTTCTCAGTCTGCATAGTCAAGCCACTACACTTTTACGCCAAGCAGCTACACCAGGGTCAGTTGCGTTACTGAGTTGTGTGTTATTTTGTTAGGCCATATAGCAATTGTGCTGGTTTACGTCACTTTTGTGCAGCAAACACAGCACAAAATGTTGGTAAATCTGCCCCTCATGGTCTAACAAATTAGGTCTGAGTCATATTACTTAAATAGGTCTGCTACTGAATGTCTGTGTGCATTGGCTGATCTTGCGCAAAGCATGCCTTTGTGGTTGGATCTTTCATTCGAGGTTAAGCTGGTACAAAGATTCTGCCAGCATGGATAAAATCTTTGTTGAGCAATGAGACTGAAGACCACTCTCCCACAAGACAGGAAAAAAAAATAACTCAGTATGAACATTTTCACAGTGACCCCTTGCATGCATGCTAAAAACATAACGAAATCAAAGAGATAATACTCCCAAAAAGTATAATAGTGCAAACAGCTCGGTCGGTTCCAGACTTTAACAAGCATTTGCAATGCAATAGGTCTTGCATTACTGAAAGTTTGAGGTATTGGTGTTGCATTATTACCTTTTGCACTGAAAATGCTTGTCCCATCCTGCACTTCTTTCAAAGGGCCCAGGTTGTTATTACCCTTGCGAGGTCACATTTGGATTACGTCAACACGTTCAACCTTGATGTACATGAGTACCCGCTTCACATACTACAAAGAATAAAAAAAATACACAGCTGGAAGACTACTCCCACATTTAAAACCACAAGATTGCATCCAGCCTTACACATCCTGCAGCGGCTACAAGCTGAAAAAAGGCTCCTTTAAGTCTATCTAGATCGCCAATGATGTTTTACATAAAATGCAACTATCCTTCCTATAGAGAAAACTTCATACATATCGCTCAGGAAAAGTTCCTCTTCAAAGACGCACCCCTGAATTGAAATATCAACGTACAACTGACGGCAAGGTGGAGGGTCAATCTTCTCTGACAGTAACATGTTACAGTTTGCTTTTTGCTTATGTGTCAGCTTTCATTATTTTCAACTTGACCTTTAGCAAAGCATTGATGACCTGGCCGTTGGCATACATATGAACCAAGCAATAAGCAGGTTTTGCTGGCATGCCCATTCCTATGTGGAGCTACTGGGCAAATGACCCCTTATGTTAGGTAATCCCAGCACTGGATGAAAATGATCAGATGAGCAACTATGGAGTAACAAACTAAGGAATCCACTAAATTTACACCTTGGTCCCATAGCAACTGACCCATTCTGGATAAACTGGGTGACAAAATCCCACCATTTTAGCTCCTTCTACCAATCGTTCCATAATAACGGGAGTTAATCTCTCACCCTCACGTGCCACTTACACCCACATGTAAACAGGTGGAGAGGTGTGGCTCACTGGTTAGAGGCGGCAGATCCGCAAGCAGAGAATCGGCCAGGGACCAGGGTTCAATTCCCGACGCGGCAGGGTCGTGGACCAGGGTCAAAACGGACTCGATAATTCTCGCCTCGGTACCTACTCTGCCCAGGAACACACTCGGCAACTCTGGGCATTAGCTTGCCTCATCTCCACAACGGCCCCCCACATTCGCCGGGGATGCCTGGTTTCACCTTGGAGATACCCAGGAGGGACCATCTCACAGGGATAGCCTGGACGGGTTCCCCAGCGGTCTACAGCGCCACGACGCCTCAGGGCAGCAGTGCGCTTTACAAGACACATACATTTACATTTACAGGTCCGAGGAGTTATGCAATTACGCAGTTGCAGGAGTTCTCCTATAATTACTGATTTACCATATAATTCAGCATGTACTGCATAATGTCTTGATTTTACCAGAAAATGTTAATAGCTGAAAGGGATTACTTGTTAATATACAAAAAGTTCCACATGTCGAAGTGGCAGAGACTTTGCTGGTCACTTTGCAGTTGCCAACTGCTGTATTTAGATGCTAAACCAGTACTAATGAGGTGCAGTTTTACCAAGACAATAGTAAAAGGTGGTAAAATGAAAACATAGTGCTGTTACAGGTTGTGCAGCACTAGTTTGCAGAATTAGCTTTTTTTCTTTTACACATAATTTTGTAAACCATGCTGCATAATTTCACTTTACAATGTCACATTATTTCAGTGGAACTTGGCCTGGCAGTTCGGGCTGGACTGTTCCCATTGGACACAATCAAGACTGATTTGCATATGGCTGGGTTCAAACTGGAATGGCATGGTGAGCAAAAAAACGATGGATCGAGTCCCAGATCTCTGTACTGGGGTGAATGTATGACATTGTTCTGCATTCTGTCCATCAATTGTTCTTTTGACATAATTTGAGTGGTCTTGCACACGCCTCCCCGTCAATCCAGCACATATGCATCACCAACCTCTTCACCTCTCCCCACACAGCCTCTAACAATTGCAACTGTGAAGTATGCTTTAACACTCCTAACTAATATAAAAGAACAGGTCTACAGTTTTCTCCTAACACGTCTTCTTACAGATATTTTGAAACATCTAACATCTTTTTCATCGATGTCTGCGCTTATATCCACAATGAAATCGCACCCTTTTTTGAATCAGTTACTAACTGGTCCAGATATATCGATGATATTTTCTTTATATGGACCGACACTGCAGAATGTCTGACAGAATTTCTAGAGTTGCTCAACTTGTGTGACACAAACCTCAAGTTTATGGCAAACACTAGTCAAACCCAGGTGGAATTTTTAGACATTGTTATTAGACACAATACCGGTACCCTAGAGGTAGACCTCTCTGTCAAGCCGACTGCACGCAATACCTTGTTGCATTTCGACAGCTATCATCCGCGGGCGCAAAAACAAAGTATACCATTCAGGCAGTTTCTTCGACTCCGTCGAAACTGTTCTAATTGGTAAGATTATGGTTGACAAACTAGTATCATGAAAGCTAAATTTCTATCCAGAGGTTACCTCAAAAAAATAATTCGAGATTCTTATAAGAGAGCTAGATTCTACGATAGAGATTCTCTTCTAAAATCTAAAACTACTACTGCGGTCACTCAACTGGTCTGCGTCATCAAACATTCAACGATGAATAAAAGAATCAGGCAGATCATTAATTTGATCGGGCACATCTTGAATAGCGATGCAGACCAGGAAAAGAAACTCCCGAAGCCTTTGTTTGCCCATGGAAGGAACAAAATATCAAAGATATTGTCTAGATTCGTGGAAGGTGCACAGTTTGTTCAAAAGAATATCGACGGCATAACCAATCCAATCAATATAATGTGGAAATGTACTGTACACGTCTATGTGATCCAGCCATTGATTGTTGTGTCATCTCTCTAGACAAACCTGCTTTTATCCACATCTCTGAAAATAACTAGAGCTTAATCAAGAGTAGTTGCAAACAGTGTCTACAGCCTGAGCTGCCACCCACGTTTCTCTGCACTTGTAAACCACATGTGTCACATCTCTTTGGAATTCTCTTTCTGCGTCTATATTTTATTATAAACCCAATGGATTTTTTACACATACAGAACAGAAGGAAGTAGTTTACTGAAATATTGACACAAAGGCTTGAAATATATCTCTCTAGTCTCAACTCTATAAATTAAAGGATCTCAACATGTTCTTGAGTTCTTAGGTCAATGGAGGGGGAAATTAGAGCCCATGACAGGTGGCAAAAGATATACTGTTTTACCTCATGCAAAAATCAGTATTGAAGATATTGTTCATATTTTAAAAAGGATGTTTTAAACAAAGTACACAAACTGAGGATAGTCAAACTGAAACAACCATATTATTCCAGGACACAGAGACGAGCGTATAAAATATATAATTTTAAAGGCACATGTACAGATATATAAATAAACACTTTAAAGGACGGTGATGACTGGTGAGAACAGAAGATATGAGCTATGGGGGTGTTGATTAAAAACCTACTTCAAGGGATCTTAGATAAACTGGGCACTTTTAAATTTTTTACGCAGGCTCCACCTTCTCAAAGACCATCCTTTTTCATCTTGAGGCCATTTGATCGGCTTATCCTCAAACATCATATGTTCTCTCTTCTTAAAGGTTTTCTGTAGTACTTTCCAGAGCGTCTTCATATCACATAATGATGTGTCTGTTTCTTCCTTGGGTGTTTTAATATAAAGGGGCGTAGCATATATTGGTCGATCATCTACATAATATGGGTTGCTACTTCGCATGTCCGTCTTGAGTTCTCTTGCCTTCTAAAAATGAAAATAAAACATTATTCATTGGCTAATGCAATAAGAGGAATGGCAAAGAGTGCTAGTTCGCTTTTATTTTTTTTATTCTGGGAGAGTTATTCCATTTCGTAATTAAACAAACATCAGTGGTTAATACATTGCAATCTCAAACCAAGGATTCTGCTATACATCCTTGGGTTTGCTCATTCAAATTCCAATGAAGAAAACAAAAAGTGTGTGCGCAGGTGAAGGGGGAGGTGGGAATGCTTGAATTAATCTCTGCCATGAGTAATTGCTCGAGCCCACATTCGAATCCACTGATGGTCTCTTTGTTTTCCTCAGTGCCGTGGGTATACCCAAATGTGGCCCAGATGTAGGTGTCTGCTCATAGTGCCACAGGAACCAAGCTATATCTCACTGAGGAGGCAGAACTTGGGGTTGGGTTTCTGTTCAGGGAGGACCTGTCATGGCAGTAGTTCAGACTGGACTGTTCATACTGGAGGAGTACCAATGCTGTTTTGCACATGGAGGGTTCGGGTCTGAAGTGGCACGGTGGGAAAAGAAAATTAACTGGATTGGAGAATGAGTAATTACCAGTGGACGAGATTAATCGAGGCATTCCAGCCATCTTTTTTTGTTATCCTCATTTGATTTCCAGAAAGGCTCAATACTTGATCCTAGTGTCCTGCAGTAAACTAATTTACCCCCACAACAACGTGGATTTGCAGTTATAGAATCAGGATTAGAGTATGTTCCCGGGCTTCGATCACTCCTATGTGGAGAGAGTCACTTGGAAAATGATAAACGTCATAAGTCACACCATCAAGACCTTTACCATCCACATTTTGTAATATTTATCCAAATTCTCGAATTGGGTCCACAGGGGGAATATATTGACACCTCCTCTGGTTTGGTCCAGGAAATTTCTGAAAATCTTTAAATTTAAAACCCCAACCATCAATCATGCTGTAACATAGGTGAATCAGACTTCGAGTGACAATCAATCCCCTTTTCCTCTGCTATCAACACCCCTGCTAAAGGATGCATGTCACTGTCTCTGCGGCCATTTCCTTGTCAGTCAGTAACTCCTTCTTTATACTTGGTCTACCATTACCTCATCAAACGATATGCAGTACTGAATCACAACTTGTTATACGCTTTACTTGAGCACTAGCCCCAAACCTTCGCCCTAAGCCTAACTCTAAGTCTATCATGTTATTGTTTTCAATATCATTTAGTTACATTCAATTAAATAGGAATACTCACTCTAATGTTTACCCCAGCCTTAACTCTCAACAGTGATTTTTCTGTAAATATATTAATTAAACTTTATTCAACTAAATTAAAATACCAAGCGGAATTTGGCACCGAGCAAGTGTGTGCAGGTCATTAAAACTAATCACAGACGCGCACCTAGAATACCATCACCAACCTCTAGGGGAGGGCAGTTTTATTGCTACCAATGGAATAAAGAGGGGTTCCGATTGTAGTATAGCCTCCTCCAATGCTCATGAGTTTAAATGCCGGGGACACATTTTGAGCTCAGGCGCTGAGAGGAATTCCTGCACAGTATTATTATTCAGGAGTCATGGGATCTGAACCACACCACCCCTTGAATGGCCACATTTGTGGAGGCCCCAGCAGCGAACAGGATTGGTCGCTTATCATGTGGGATTATGATACTCGTGAAGCCCCATCCAACTACTGTTGACTAACTTGTACACCTTAAAAAAAGTGCCCCAATTGAGCATCTGCGTTTCAATTTAGATTCCTCTATCATATCCATCAGAAATATGTCTATTTTCCTGCTAACTACCTATAGAAAATGTTCCCGTGATTTAATAGCATTGCTTGAGCATTATTTAGTCACAATCCAGTAAGGCTTATCCTGACAGCCTTCTTCTATTCCAGGAAAATGTAATGCTTGTATGGAGGATGGATCCTATTAAAGCAATGAAAATCATTGTGAATTATGTTTATTCCATCTTCCAGAAGCAAGATAGTTTACTTGGTAATGTTCTAGCTTTCCATTGACTTGAATTTTTAAATTGAAGATATATACTTAAACAGTAGGAACAAAAAAACGATGTTACATTACTATTCTGTTAAAGTGAAAATAGAAACAAAAATATCATACCTTTTGTTGTTTGAGATCTATATTTTCTTCTTCCACACCCAAGACTTGGCTTCGGTACAGGACACTGTCTATTGATGTAATACATGCTCGACCATACTGAATGTTCACTACTTTTTCTTTATGCTTTTCTAGAAGTCTTATTGGCTGCGCCCGGAAAGGCCTGCTTGGTCTTCTAATTTCATAAAATCGTTCACCTTCTGTTGACATAAGACTTGTGCCATCAGTCTGTGAAAAAAGATACTAAGTCCGTTGGTCAGGTTTACTTAGAAATGCGAAATTATGAATCATATCTGTCTTGCTGCTTAACGATCTCTCTTTCTTTTTCACTCTCGCTCTCTCTCTTGCCCTCACTCTCCCTCCCTGCCTCCCTCCCTCACTCGCTCTCTTTCTCCTGCTGTTTTGGTGCCGGTTTAGTGAAAGTACATTCACCTGTTTTGGAGATGAAAGACAACATGTGAGGTTACAATGCATCTGCCAATATATGTATATTCTTCAATTTGCTCACGATTTAATGTACTGTGAACAATAGGGGCAGAGTGCACAATACTGTGCACTTCCACAGTCGATACTAACATGAGTTTTCCTCACAATGTGCACAAATATTGATAGGGAAGAAGATGAAAAAAAATAAAACAAATAAGAAGGCAGCACAGCAAGTGATCCGATGCTGCATTATACCACAGTGGCTGGGTAAGCCCATCAACCTATCCATATTTTCATCCAGCCTGCTCACAGGACAAGGAAACATACAATTAAAGAAGGCGTTCAACACCTAAACACCCTGGCCTGGCTACCATCAGGGGGGTAATACTCTGCACCTGCGCCTTGTCCAAAGGCAATAGAGTTAATTAATTCCATTCCCAGGCTTTCCTAAAGGCATGATATTTATGATTAGTGCCCACATCCTCCTGCCTAACGCAATGGCAAGAGGGCATTTTAAAAGTCAAGCCCTTGACCAAGGAGGTGGTGAGGGAGGAACCACGAGGACCACAAACAAACCTCCATTGCTTTGTCATGGGTGTGATAGGAAAATGAGACACTCCTTCCTCACTGACCAAGGACGGACAGCTGTTGATTTATCCCCCCCTCATATCTTCCGAGTTCAAACGGGGAGAAGATAATATCTTCTCCTCTGCAGTGACAACCCCCACCGTGCTCAAAGGTCATGGATGAGCTATAATGGACAAAGAAAATGCAACTGCGAAGTTGACAAAGGAGCATGGCCCATATGGCCTGTTCCTCTGTGGGTCACAGCAATGATAATGAAACCTTCATTTGATATCCCCAATTTACCACCAGACGCACTGCCACCACTGCCGTTAGCAACTCCATCATGAATACCACCAGTACCACAACCACCATGTTGCCATCAGTCCCACCACCACCACCACCACCAATATATTCTACACCACACTCACCACCAGTACAAATACCCTTACCACCAACTCCATTGCCATCACCATTGCTACCATCATCTCTGTCACTAATGCCAACACCCTTAGCATCACCCCCACTTTCACTGTTATCATCACCATGATTAAAGCCACCATGATCACCATTACCAGTAGAGCTCTTACCGAACTTAGTATAATATGCCAACACACCCACCATCATAAGTCAAAACAAACATCATATGCCAACACCACTTACACATAAAGCCAACACACCTACAATTAAACACCAACATGCACACTATTGTGCATCCACACAACCCACATCCTATGCCAACACACACAAGTGAGAAGAACAATCTCCAAAAACAATAACTTCTAAAACAATAAATGGAAACGTATTCATAGTTTGATAATATGTTAATGGTGATTGTGCCATAAAAACTAAAAAGTCATGCAATTCATGAATTAAGGTGCTGCCTTCATCTCGTGTCCCAATGAACAAAGCCTCATTGAAGATCATTGTCTTTAAGGTGCAAATGAGCACAAATGACCAAGTGCACCAATAAGCAAAGCTAGCCTCAGTTGTTAATGAGACTGGCAGCAGCATTTATGAGCTTAAAACACCCCTGCATTAATGAGCTCGGGCTCTAATAAGCTACAATGAACCAAATGAGTGATGAATACGAATGGTATATACCCCAAGCATTAATGGGACAGAACGGAAGTATCAGTGAATGTGTATGGCCCGAGCTTTAGGGGTATTAATTGTCCTCTGCAGTAGGGATCATCAGTGCACTCAAGCAATACTTATCATCACTGGGCCCATGCAATACCCTCATGACCTTGCCTAAGTGCAAGATTGTTGATGCCACTTTATCTTGTCCAAGAGTGGAGGTATTCGCCACATTTAAAAGACATCACTGCTTTTCTCAAGAGCAAGGGGGGATTTGGTGCCATTAAAATAAAATATTTTAAACATTTCCCGGGACAGCTCACATCTACCCTGTTGTCTGCTCACAATGTCAAACAGGGCACTGGGCTCGCCGTTGTCTGCCCCAGTCCCCCTTCATCCTCTCCATTGATGAAGGTCACAGAGGAAGAGGAATAAAACTGGAATAAACTGAGCTGCATGACTCTCTCTAGGAAAGAGACCCATGGAACCAAGAACTAGAACTGAGCTGGAGAACGTGCATACTAACACGCAGGATTCAACCCTCCTCACATTCACGTGCATCACTGGCATTTTCAGGTGCAGCATCAGGCCCACCAAGATTAAACTAAAGAGAACTAAACGATATATATAAAGAATAATAAAATAAAAAAGGATAAAAGTGGACAAGGGGTAAAAAACTTAATAAAGAAGGAAAAATACCCTCTAAAAAATGGGGGTAATGGTTAAGGGGGACAAGTACTAGGTCTGGGTGGAATTTCAATACGTTGGAATTATCGGAGTAATTTTGATAATTCCACTCTACTCTTTGATGGTGGAATTACCAATAATTATTCGCTTACACCTGCTCATATAATTAAGAGTAATTTGGATGGAAAAAATCCATGCACATTTTGTGACGGTGTTCTACTGCATTTAGAGCCATTTCTTAGTGCAAAATGAATTCTCACACTCATTTTGGATGTGAGGGGGCGCTTTGCACTAAGAAAGTAGTGCTTAATGCCAGGAATATGTTGGGGTAAAATCCTACCCCAAGAGCACATTAGGAAGCGTAAGCGGCTGTTCATGCTTATTATTCATGTTCTGTTGCATTTAGCGCTACTTCTTAGTACAAAATGCTTTCTCATCCCCATTTTGAATGTGAGGAGGAATTTTTGAGCTAAGAAATAGTACTAAATGCAGAATAACCTTCTTCTGTAATTATGAGTAATCTCGTGGAATACTCAGATAATTCTGCTATACTGAATTACGCAAATTACGCCCTACCCTAGTGAGCACCCACTTCAAGTAATGATCACAACCCTTGTCAGGATGAACTGTTAAAGTTAACTAAGAGACAATCTGTAAAGCATTTGCGCTGTACCAAAAACAGTTATAAAGTCAAACACAACATAAGAAAAACCCCAAACCAATTTATAAAAGTATAGTAAATCTCAATACATTTAATGACATCTAAAGGTCTCCGATACTATTAAATTGGCAGTGGGCAATGGGCAGAAGGTGGCTTTGCTGCTTTTAGATCTCTCTGCAGCGTTTGATATGATTTACCCTCCTATCGTGCACCGTTTGCAGGACATCTGTATAGCTGGGACCGCCTGGGCCTGGCTGCGTTCTTTTCTATCAAACAGGTCTCAGTCGGTGTGGACGCCACCATTTGCATCTGACTTTAAGACAATTGAGTTTGGGTTACCCAGGGCTCTGCCTTGAGTCCAACATTGTTCAATATCTAAATGTCTCCTCTGGCAACCCTGGTGGAATCCTTTGGAGTGCAGGTCATCTCGTATGCGGAAGACACACAGATTATTCTCACTTGGGACGGGAACATCTCTAGTGCCCAACGCAGATTTGAAGCGTGTCTGTCAGCTGTGTTTCAGTGGATGTGTCAGAGCAACCTTTAGTGCAACTCTAAAAAGACAGAGATACAGTTCTTTGGATTTCCTCCTCCTTTGTGGGTTGAGGAGATTTGGCCAAGTTCTGCTCCATCTCCTCCGTCCCCTACTATGGTAGTTAGGAACCTTGGAGTGAAGTTTGATAGTTATTTGTCCTTCAAACAGCAAGTGTAGAGCATAGTTGGGACTTGTTTCGGCCTCCTGCATTTCTTGAGGAAGTTTCTTTTCCTTCTCCCTGCCTTTTGTCAGAAGTCAGTAGTCCATGCCCTCGTAACATCTCGGCTGGACTATGACAATGCACTTTACTGGGGCCTCCCTCCATACCTACTCAAGAGACTCCAGTTAGTGCAGAATGCTGCTGCTAGGCACCTGTTGAATATCCAGAGGAACGTTTCTCTTCAGGTCCATCTCAAGGAGCTACTTTGGCTGCCCATTGGGCGAGTGTAAAGTTTAAGGGACTGTTGCTTGCCCACAGAGCTATTTATGGATTAGTTCCTAACTATCTTAGCAACTTTTCCACTATTGCCAACCAGAACCCTACATTTGGCTGATGCACTGCTGGCTGTGATGCTTAAGACACGGAGGATGAAATGGGGAGGATCCTTCTTTTCTGCGCTAGCTGCTGCTACCTGCAATACTCTCCCTCGGTGCATTTGGACTATTAAGGATGCAAGCTCTTTGAAACATAGCCTAGAAACCTGGCTTTCAATGAAGTATTTTAGTTGGAGTCCCCACACATATACATTGTGGATCGGTGGTCTACACACCTGCAGCATCGGGATACTTCTCGGAGAATCTGTGCACTTTATAAGTGCAAAAAAAAAAAATAGCCCCCAAAAGCATTAAGCTCCAACCACAGTTATATGCCTGGGCTTGACCGGTAACTAGGCTCAAGTTTTACCTCCAGACTACGGGGCATATTTATTAGTTTGTCACGCAGTGCAGCGCAACAAGTCACCTTACTGCGCTTCACCACATGACAGGGAAAAGGCTGGGATACACAGTATTTAAAAGAATACAGTGCATTCCTGTCCTTGTCCCAGCACTGGCACTGTTTTGGGTGCCTAGCGCCAATACAGGCACCCTTTCACCATTGTGCAAGGGTGCCTGTGTTACATACAGGATAGATTTTGTGCAGGAAGGTCCTCCCTGCACAAAAACAATCCTGAGAGGCATATTCCTCTATCTATGGGTACTTTCCCAGGTTTACCGGTTCTGGCAACTGGGAATGTGCCAAAAACCATATGAGTTGCATGGGAACATATCGGGTTAAAAGACAACAAATATGTGAAACTAAAAAAGGATCAGAAGACTTTCACACACGAGAAAATTTACCCCTACACAAGGGAGGACTACATGCCAACAGGAAGAAACCCAGTTTATAATACCGATAGTGATGGATCCGATTCAGGCTCAGACAATTCAGATTCCAGTTCCAACTACAACCGCAACAATGCCCAGAGATAAAGACCACGTGGAGGTCACGTGAGGAACCAGAGAGGACAGAATTTCGCCTGGCCCCCGTACCCGGGACCCCCAGCATATGGAGCTCCACCACCTTTTTTCTATGGACCACCTCAATTTCACCATCAACCCTACCCCCAACCAGCATTTCAACACTGGGAGCAACCACAGGAACAGCAGAACCAGTCTTTTTTAGGACGGGGCAAAGGACCTCAGAGAGGAAGAAACAGAAGAGGGCAACAAGTCCAATGGGCGTAACCCCTGGAGACATCGAGGAGTCATACTCGGAGCATGAGCACACCGGACAACCCATCAACGAGCAACCTACCAGTCTAGTGGTGAATTTATCTAACACCACACTAACACCTATCCAATTATCAGTCCTGGAGAAAGGACTAGGTTTCGTGCCAATGCCAACAATGGACACATTCAAACTTTGTTGTGAACTTAAGGAATTCATCTGGAAAATAAAACTTGAAGTTTTCTTCAAAGATAAACCACCGAGTGAGGAATCAAGAAGCGACACAGAACTGAAGAAGAAATCAAACTTTACACCTCCGGCAACCAACCTACCAGTTGAACTCTTAGCCTTTGAAAAGGCAGTTATGAAGGAGGTCACAGAGATTGACCCTAGGACCATCAAGGTGTTTCACAACACCAGTAACAAAAAACAAGAGGCCATTCAACAACTGTCTAACGACAAATCTATAACCATAAAACCTGCAGACAAACGGGGAGCAATTGTACTACAGAACACCACAGACTACCGGAATGAATGCCTCCGTTTGCTAGCTGATGAAAGAAATTACGCCAGAATAAGAGAGGATCCCACAGAACGGCTACGCATTGAGATCGCAAGTCTCATTGAAGAATCCATGGCAAACGACTGGTTAAGCAAAAAGAAGCCAGCTTTTTGGAAAACACTAACCCCACCATTCCCTATTTCTACACTATTCCCAAAATTCACAAATCTCTGGAAAACCTCCCGGAAAGACCTGTAGTGTCAGGAATAGGGTCCATTCTAGAACCACTCTCCAAGTTTGCGGACACATTCTTACATCCCATGATACAGAATACTGACACCTACTTACAAGATACTAAAGCAGTTCTTTGTTTATTAAAACATCTCCCTTTTGATCCCACATTCAGCATCCTCATAGGCCTAGACATGGAGAGTCTTTACACTAGCCTCCCACATAAGGAAACACTTGAAATCCTGGAAGAGGTACTTTTTAAAAACGAGTGGACCTACCACACCCCCAGACATGTAGTCCTAGAATGCTGTAGACTGGCATTAACAGAGAATTTCTTCAGGTTTGAAGAAAGCCTGTATCACCAACAACATGGTACTAGTATGGGAAGCACCTTCGCGCCGAGCGTAGCCGGCCTCTATGTGCACCACCTGGAGAAGCACAAGATACTAAGCAATGACAGTCCCCACATACAACATGTCCAACTGTGGAAGAGGTACATAGACGATCTACTACTCATTTGGGAGGGCAATGAGACAGAAGCAATTGACTTTGTGGACTGGCTAAACCAACAAGACCCTTACCTAAAATTCACTTTCACAATGAGCAGATCACACCTTGTCTTCCTAGATCTCAACATATTTGAATGACACTGAACTCTAGCTACCACAACCCATTTCAAACCCACGGCAAGGAACTGTCTTCTCATCTATGACAGCTTCCATCCTAGACATTTAAAAGATAACCTCCCATTCGGGCAATTCTTGCGTCTGAGGAGGAACTGCACTGACAAAAAAGACTATAACTCACAGGCTAAGGATTTGAGTAAGAAACTAATGTGGCGCAAATACCCTAAACATCTGGTGTCACAAACCAAGAAGAGGGCCTCTAATAACCATAGAGAAGCCCTGCTAGAGCATAACCCAAGGGAGAACACCACTGAGACTAAGAGAGCTATCTGTATCACCACATTTAATGTTTCATCTGACAACGTGACGAAAATAGTCAAAAAACACTGGCGTACCCTAAATATTGGTGGCCTCAGCATACCTACACCCATGTTCAGCCACAGGAGGGGTAAAAACCTCAAAAACTACTTAGTACACACACGCTCTAATGCAACACCAGAAGAAGAGGGGGCTGTCCGGAGACTGCACCCACTACCCCAAGGATACTACCCATGTAGCAACTGTAGCGTTTGTCACCTTACCACAGCCACTAAGATAGTAAATCTTAACAACAACACTACATGGGAACTGAGGAATTTCACTAACTGCAACACGACAGGGGTAGTTTACCTGATTACTTGCACATGTAATCTCAACTACGTAGGGATGACAACCAGAAAAGTAAGCACCAGGATAATGGAACACCATAGCAACATACGCTGTAAACGTACATCTACAAGAATGACCTTCTATTTCCTTGAAAAACAGCACACCCCTAACGATATGAGGTGGGTGGTACTCGAACACATTAAAACATCTTGAAAGAAAGCTACATGAGAAAGAACAACATTGGGTGTTCAAATTACGTACAGACACTCAGGGCCTGAATGACGATATCCCCTGGGGTCAATTCTGCTAACATAAACAACACCTACTGTACTCTACTAACTCTCTTTTTTTCGTCACAACGAAGGGGGTATGGCCCCCATCAATACATAAATAGCGATCCAGATACAACGCTGTAGCGAAGTTACCATATAGCTGACACTATGCATCAAGATCATTCATTCACACACTCATAGTTAGAGGACGTCCAAGCAGTTCATTGTCCATCCTTGTAAAAGTAAAAACAACGTGGTAAAACGTTTGTGCTTGCTCATCCGAGAACAAGACACATTATCTGACAATACCATCTGCTACTATTCCTATTTACAGAGGTTCACTGTCCACCCTACAACGTGGATAAACGTTTGTGCTTCTTAATCCCAGCACAAAACACATTATCCGACAAAACCATCTGCAATTGTTTTGATTTACAGTGGTTTCATTTTTTTCATTGTTACCATCACACTCGAAATATCAAATAATTCCATTGATAGGTAGAAATTTCTCCTCATTCTGTTTCGTTTAAACATTAATGATTATTTTCGGGTTTATCGCCTATTGGAATAGCCGTTTAGTCCTCTAATCTTCGATAGTCATTGAAGTTTAACGCGGAGCCCACTCGCGTATCCTTCCAAGATGACCGTGACCATTGCCACAGCGGCGGCCATTTTGAGTAACTGCGCCCGCGGTCTAGTTTCATAGACCTCCACGCGGGCAAAGCAGGAAGCATATCATCGGTCTCCCATGCCGACATGCTAAGATGCGGTCCGGCGGGGAGATGAGGAGGTGCTTAGTTGCGAGGCTTTCTACATTGAAGTAAGCGCTCTTTTTCCTCCACAGGCATTACACGGCAGGACAATAGACCAGTTTCCGAGTACCGGAGGTCTCTGCCGATACTAACGAGGATATTCCTCCCCGTTTTTTCCGTTTCATTTTACAGATAGTATTTTCAGGGAAACCTCGGTTTTGCTCTCATAAAGTATGTAATACTCAACAGGCAGTACCAACATTGCCCTATATGTATGTGTTGTGTGTTAATCACGGTGTGTGTGTTTTATATATTTTTTAAAATGTGATCATTCACTAAGCTGCACGTTTTTCCAGCATGCTGTTTTCCCTACACAGGATAAAACCACGCTCTAAGCTGGATGACTGCACGCACCATTAAGGAGCATCTCTAGAGCATGGGAGCGTATTGAATTACAATTATAACCACCTACTCTGAGAGAGAGAGGGGGCTGTTGTTCCCCTAACCATGTCTATTTTTTCTATTTTCACAGAAATACTACGAGATACAATTGTGATCGTATGTATATAACCAAAGCATGCTTTATTAGTTGCAGCGTTTATTTATTTATTTATTTAAATACCTTAATTTCCGTATTCAGGTTGATTAGGAGTGGTATACACAGGGCTGGTCCCTGTGTGGTTTTGACGAAGAGCTTGGGGTAGGCTCGAAACATGTTGATCTATACACTGAATCTCTAACCCATTACAGTTAGTTTTTCCTTGTATCACCCCTTTTTAGACATACCAATCTAGGAGCAATAATAAAGTATTTTGGCCCGCTAGCAAGGTATTTTTAATCACTGTAGTCCACTCCACCACATTTTTTTGCACTACACATAGTCTTCCACATAAGTGCTCCTATGTATTTTCCGCAAGTCGCAGCACACCCCAGTTTGTAGAGAGCTGGGATGCCCCCTATGATGAAGCATGTCACCGTGGGGAAACCCTGGTGAGTGAGGGGACTCAAGAAAGAAATGTTTCTTTCCTGGAGGCAATTCCTGATCCCTCTGATCAGATGCCCTACCCTTACCCTTTGACTAGGTCCTTTTACCCGACACCTCGGGTTTCAGTTGTAACACCCATGCAATGACCATGGAACACCTTACCGGGGCTAAGTAACGCAATGCAGCAATTTGCACGGTGTTGCATTACTCGAAGTCTGAAGTCACTTAGGGCTACCCAAGGTGGCCTTGCGTGGCTTCATAAATCCGAATTTTGAGTTGTGTCGTGCTTGCACCACATTTAATACATATGTCCATAAGTATCTGAAATGGAAGTCGAAAATCTTCAGCGGGGCAAGGCAGCAAACTGTCCGAAGAGTGCTCCACATCATCTGATAGCCGTTGGACAAGGTTTTGGTAAAGCTATTGACTTTTGCCAGGAAAGCTCAGAGCCCTCAAATTATGAATTTTGTGCCCGAAAAGGTCCCTTGCTGGCCAGAAACTTTTGGTGCCCTCGCCTGGTGAAGATTTCTACCTTCAGACTTAGTGACTTTCTTGGACATTTGATTTTTCAAGTGGGGCACAGGTCCAGGCTGTAGTCGAAGAGAGCTCTACAAGGCCTGATACCTTCTCTGTGAGATCCAGCTAAAAACAGATTTGCTGCTGTTGAAAATGTCAGAGCAGGAGCAACCTGAATCTTTCGCCCCAAAGCAACACAACTTCTTCAGATCAGCTTGGAAGGTTGGTCCTGAGCCTCCAGGAGGTCTTTAGAGCCATATTTTGGGTGCGGGTTTTAATGATGTGATGAAGACCAAGAGTGATAGGTCTGTCCCCCGTGGAACTGGTAAATGGCTCACCCTGCTTGCCCTTTTAGCGGCCACCATTTGCCTTTCGGGCTAATGGTGGCATGCCCATCCTTCCGAAAAAAAATATTCATACTTTTTGGGGGCTCATAACGTTTCTTCTCGTATAGTTTATATTTTTGCTCCTGCAGGAGAAGTGGATGTGGCCTAGTGGGTTGAATACCTGAGATCTCCGAAACCTTTGCACAATATTACAAGAACTTTTATGAGTCTCCGCCGCTCAAGACCCTGGCTCACATTGACCAATATCTGCAGTCGATAACAATGCAGACCCTTGATGCCGAGGCGAGATAGGCGCTTAAAGCAGAGATCCCCCTGGCAGATATACAATTGGCCATTACTAAACTTAAAGCAAAGAAGACCCTTCAGTCTTCTGGGACCTCATATCTTAAACATGTTTCTTGAAGCAGATGACCACAGCATTCTTATAATGACTTTGATTCATAGAGACCAGTTAGGTTTCATGCCAGGGAGATCCACCCACTACAATCTCCGTAGACACCACAATTGGCTTAACGAAGTTCAGTTGCGCCAAACCTCCTGTATATTCCTTGCATTAGAAACGGAGAAGGCGTTCAATGCTGTACATTGGCCCTTCTTAGATAGTACTGTAGTTACGGGTTAGATACTCCCCTGTAGGCAAAGAAAAGGCCTCATGGGTTCTGACAGACCCCCAATCATGCCTTTCAGGGTATGGTTGAATCTCTCAACCAACCCATTATATGTGGGTGATAGGGAGTGGTAAATTTGTAGTTCACCCCACACTACTTCCACATTGCCCTCATGTACAATGACATGAAGCTGGTACCCTGGTCAGATACCACCTCCTTAGGGAAACCCACATGGGTGAAGATCCCCATCAGTGCCCGGGCAATGATGGGCGCCATCACTGTCCTGAGATGGATAGCTTCCAGGTACCGCGTGGAAAGGTCCACCAAGACAAGGTTGAACCTGTGGCAAGTGGCTATTGTGGGATCCAGATGCCCAACAATATTGATGCTCTCCCACTGTAAAGGGGTGCTCATGACAGGGACGAGTTGGAGTTGGGTCTTACACTTCCCCCCACTCTTGCTACTTGCCTGGCAAGTCTGGCAAGACCTGCAAAATGTGTCTGACTGCCTTCGCATTAGGGGCTTCTAAAAGTGGGTGACAAGCTTGTCAAAGGTGTTGCCCTGCCCCAACTGTCCTGCCAAAGGCACATCACGAGCTAAACCCAGTAGATAGGTTTCGAAGAGCAGAGGTACCACCAGCACACAGGCAGCCCCAGGCTTAGCAACCTTAGGCTCGCTCTAAAGGAGGTCATTCTCCCAATAAATCAAATGTGGCCTGGCCTCTTTGCCAGCTGTCTGATCCTCGGCCTGCTGCCTAAGTCACATGAGACTAGGGCATGGCTTCTGCTCCTCGCAGAACTCCTTCCTGGGGGACCAATCAATCAGGGAATTGTAAGCTCCCTACTCATCAGTGAGGGTCTCAAGGCGCTGAGGGGGTCTGCAGATCTGTTTAGCCGAAGAGCCAGGTCTTGAGGGTCTTCCTAAAGGTGTTCAGCGAGGGGGCGCATCTGATGTCTGCCGGTAGCTCGTTCCAGGTCTTGGCTGCAATGTGAGAGAAGGATCTTCCACCTGCTCTGGCTCTGTGCATGCGCGGAGTTTCAGCCAGTGGGAGGTTAGAGGATCGAAGGTTTCTTTTGGGTACGTGGAAGTTGATTATGTCGTTGAGGTATTTGGGTCCGTTGTCGTGTAGGCATTTGTAGGCGTGAGTGAAGATTTTGAAAGTGATTCTTTTCTCCATGGGGAGCCAGTGGAGACTTCATAGGTGTTGGCTGATATGTTTGTGTTGTGGGATGCCAGAGACGAGTCTGGCGGCAGTGTTCTGTATTGACTGGAGTTTGCGGAGTAGGGACTTGTTGATGCCGGCATAGAGTGCGTTTCCATAGTCCAGTCTGCTGCTGATGAGTACATGGGTGACTGTCTTCCTTGACTCAGGAGGGATCCACTTGAAGGTCTTGCGGAGGATGCGGAGGCTGTTGAAGCAGCTGGAGGTGACAGCATTGACCCGTCGGTTCATGGTGAGTCGAGTACGATGCCGAGGTTCTTGGCATGGTCTGAGGGGGTAGGTGGGCTACCGAGGGTGGTCAGCCACTAGGTGCTGTCCCATGCAGAAGGGGTGGTATCGAGGAAGAGGACTTCTGTCTTCTTGGTGTTGAGCTTCAGGCAACTGTTGATCATCCAAACCGACTTCTTGCATTCCTTTCTGGAAGCTGAATTTGGCAGGGGCAGGATGAGCTGGGTGTCCTCTGCGTAGGATACAATGCTGAGGCCGTGTTGTCGGACGATGGCTGAGAGGGGGGCCATGTAGGTGTTGAAGAGGGTGAGGTTCAGTGATGAAGCCTGTGGGACTCCGCAGGTGATTTTCATGGGGTCGGAGAGGAAGGGCGGGAGTCTGATCCTTTGGATTCTTCCGGTGAGGAATGATGGGATCCAGTCCAGGGCTGTTCCTTGAATGACTGTGTCATGTAGTCTGGCGACTAGTATGCGGTGGGAGACGGTGTCAAAGGCCGCTGATAGGTCGAGTAGGATGAGAGCTGCGGAGTGGCCTTGGTCCAAGACAGTGCAGATGTCATCTGTGGCAGCGAGTAGGGCAGTCTCTGTGCTGTGGTTGCTTCGGAATAGTTTGCGTCGGGTGCCCAGGTGTGGTTGTCTCGGGTGAGGGTGGAGTTGAGTTGATTGTCGGTAACTTTGCTCCTTGCTGGCGAGGTTGTCACAAAGGATGGTAGAGTTGGGGTCACTGGGGTTGTCGATGTGGAAGTTCAGGTCCCCAATTCGTATGTAGTTTGTTGAGGTGATGGCGTGAGGTGCGATGAAGTCGTTGATGGTGGTGATGAAGGGTGTTCGAGGGCCAGGGGGTCTTTAGACGAGGGTTCCTCGGAGTGTGGCTTTGGTGGTGGTCTGGATCTGGAAGTGCAGGTGTTCGGCAGAGGGGAAGGTTTCGCTGGAGGTCGTGAGGCGGAGGGAGCTCTTGTGGGTGATGGCGAGGCCCCCTCCTGGGTGGTTGGGGAGGTCTTTCCTCTGGATCTTGTATCCGTCTGGGTTGGTGGTGCTGACGTCAGGGGCGGAGGATGCGTTGGTCCAGGTCTCTGTGAAGAAGGTGATGTTGGACGAGAGAGAGTCGAGTAGGATCCAGATTTCCATGGCGTGTTTGTGTACGGAGCGTATGTTGAGGAGGATGCATTTTAGGGTGTTGGAGGCCGGGTTGGCAGTGAGGGTCTGGCGGCAGTGGAAGCAGGAGAGCTGGCCGTGGGTCGTGTTCGGCGAGGCCTGTTGGCATTCTCTAAGTCTTCCAGGGTTGAGTGCACGGAGGGTGGTGGTGTCGTAGCAATGGGTAGTGGGAGGTTCAGGGTTCCTGGCGCTGGCCGCGGTCGGGTCGCGGACATGCACGGACTGGCATGGACGGGCTCAGGCAAGTCTCCCAGTTCAGCTACCTCTTCCCCTGAAGGTACTGTGGCATCCCTCTCAGGTTCAGCCTTCTCCCGGACCATGGGAATTTCAGGAGCGGGATTCCCATGTCCCCTGCCCTTCCTCTTCCCGCCAGATAACCTGGGTCACTGTTTCAGGCTCCAGGTCTTTTTGATTACCCTGGGCTGCCATGGATCATGTGGTCATGCACGCCCATTGAGGCAATCCAACATCTCCAAGTGTGACCTCAACTCCACCTCCCTCCAGCGGGAATATTCCAGGTCATTCCTCAGCAGACAATCCACAGGCATGAATGGGCTCACAGCTACTCGCAAGGAATCTGAGACCCCCCCACACTCTAAGGGAAACTGAGCCACTTTACAGAAGTGCTCACTGTTGTCTACTGCCACAAATTTGTGAAGTACATCAGGGACTGCTTGCTCTTCAGACAGCAGGTGACACCTGACAGTAGTCACATTGGTTCCTGTGTCTTTCAGAGCCTCTACCCTCTGCCCATTGATGGTCACCCACTGCCTGTACTTTTTTGTGTTATCAGGCATTAGGTTTCTCTGGACCATCTCACTGTCCCTTAGTGAGACAAGGGTTCTCTCAACTGGGTCCCCACACCCTCCAGAGACCAACTCCCTCGCAGTTGCTACACTAGCCTTCACCCATGACTGCCCACCTGTGGGGAGCTATGCCCGCTTGGGTACTTGGGGGTCCCCTCTCATGTGACCCTCCCGATCACAAGCATAATGCTTCCTGTGACCCCTCTCTCCAGGCTTCCCTAAAGAATTCTATGGTTTCCTATCACCTGGGGAACGTGAATATTTCGCCTGGAAACTATTTTGGGGACCATTAGAGAACTGCTGTTTACCCTTGTCCCCCCCACTCTTCTGTTGGGGACCCTACCCACCCTTGGCGGAGTCTCCCCCATAAACCTCTTGTGGACCCAGGTGCTGAACCAGCGGTCTGCCTCCATAGCAAGCTTCCTTGGGTCAGTAAGCCTTCTGTCAATCAAGTGCTGGTGAAGCGCTGGAAAATACAGACTAGAAAAGTGCTCCCATGCAATCAAATTGAAAAGCCTGTGAAAAACTGTCACCCACTGCCCTTCACCCAACAATCCATCACACTCCAACCAGGTCTGGGACTCCAGCTTCTTAATCTCCCTAAGCTTGACCCTGTACTTCTCAGGATTAAGGCCATATCTGTTGATCGGGGCTTCATTCACATCTGTGCAAGTAAGTGTCTCTGGTGACCCTAGTACCAACAAAGAACTCTGATCCTTGACTGCAAAATGCTTCCACAGACCCGCCCGCAAATCTCTCTCAGGGACATGGTACATGTAAGGCTGCTTAATAACCCATAAACCATAGATCTATGTCTAACTCCTTGCTGTAATCCTGTGTCAAGCACTTAGGGATGTGTCCTTTTTGCTCCAAATGGTCTGAATTAATACTGCCCCCTTCTAGGCTGGACTTGGACTTCAAATCCTCGGGCTCGATTCTCAGAAGTAATCTGAGACAAAGTCCTAAGCTTACTACTTTTGGTATTCACAGAAGGCATTTAGTAGTAGCAAAGTAAGGATTTTGTCTTAAGTCTGTCTTAAGTCTGTCTTAAGTCTGTCTTAAGTCTGTCTTAAGTCTGTCTTAAATCGTCTGAAGTCTGTCCTAAGTTTGTCTTCAGTTTGTCTTCAGTTTATCTTCAGTTTATCTTAAGTCTGTCTTAAGTCTGTCTTAACCCCTTCGCCGCGGCACGAATTTTGCCGTGGCGCTGGGGGGGTTTGGGGTCAGCGCGGCGCCACCATGCTTGTGACGGAACCACTCCGCCATGAGCCATGGGCGCGCTGTGCTCATGACGGAGTGGTTCCGTCACGACTCCGCCCACTCGCGCTATTCGCCCGCACAGGCGGGGAAGCAGCGCCGCGTGAGCGGAGCGGCTCGCAACGGCCACAGCATGACGGAACCACTCCGTCATGAGCACACGGCGCCCGTGGCTCATGACGGAGTGGTTCCGTCATGAGCAGGGATGAGGTTAAGTCAAACTTAAGACAAAATACTAAGTTTACTACTACTAAATGCAATCTGTGAATACCAAAAGTAGTAAGTTTAGGATTTTGTATCAGATTAGTTCTGTGAATCTGCCCCCAGATCCCATAAATTCAATTCTTGATTCAAAATCAACGGCCTCCCTTTTATTCTGAACCTGGCCAGCTCCACCTGGAGCTCCCTATCCATTTAGAGACTTTCCATTTCCAACTCATGCCTCCTGGCTTCACTCCTTTCCTCCAGCTGCTCTGGGGACAGACCGTTAGATGAGACACAGCTTACTGCCGTGGAGGGTACCTTCCCTCCAGGCAGATCATAAACCATCAGTACATCCTCATGCGAGTTTTGCCCCTCAATCCCTTCAACAGGATGCTCAGAGTGCCCACCTGCCTCCCTGGCAGCTACCCAGGCCGTCATCACCTTTTGTGGCTCCTCCATTTTGGTGAGGACCTTGTGTTCTCTGCAAATTTTCTTAAGTTGCTGTACATTGTAGGACTTCAACCTGTCCTCCTCAAAAATCAATTCTGCAGGGGCAACTGATGACTCTCTTGACTGAGACAGGCTTGTAGCAGAAAGTCGAAAAGTATCCAAACTCAAGAAGGTAAAAAGAAAAACAGCATGTGGTTGCATAATGGTCTGCACTCTGGTAGTAGTGTACACCAATCACTGTATGTCATGTACAAACACAAGTCCTATCCTCTCTGCTGGCCACCTGTGTTAGAAATGGGGGGTCTCTAGTTGGCAGTGGCTTGCACTGTGTCCAAGAAGGAACCCTTGTTCTAGTTCAGGGTAAGGGGATTACTCAGCTAAGATAACCTCTGCTCACTCCCTTGGTAGCTTGGCACGAGCAGTCAGGCATATCTCGGAAGCAATGTGGAAAGCATTTGTACATAAACACATAGGGGCATATTAGCAACGAAATGTGATAATTATCGCAATCCTTATTTAGCGAGGTTTTTATTATTGCTGGATTACATCGCCCTGTTAGCGGCGTATTATCAACACACTGCCAATAGGCGATGTAAAATCCAGAGATAGGGGTGATAACCTGCGATAGCGGGAGAAATCCTGTGATAAAAATATAGCGATATGAAAAAGCTTGCTAATACGCAAGTGTAGACTTAACCCATCAATCCACCTCCCATTGGAAAGATGGTTTAGTCAGGTTTTCAACAGGAGTTAAATTTCTGCGATAACCGCGGTTAGCGCGAGATTTATTATCGCTTTGTGGGTCAGGGGCCGCATTGATAATAGGGCGATGCTGAGTTTGTGACTATTTTAATGGAGTTTAAGTAAGGAACGCCTACCTTGCATGTCATTAGCGATAAATATCGCTGACATGCAAGGCGAGGGGAAAAAGTGCCTGAAAGCTTGCGCTGATGCATGTTAACGCAGGCTTGCTAATAGGGTGATAAAAATATCGCTGCTTTTTCGGTAAAAAGTGCCGCAACAATGGCGATATTACCCTTGATAATATGCCCCATAGTAAAATAGTAAAAACACTTCAAATGGACACCACACCAGGTTAGAAAAATAACCAATCTTTATCTGAATGAAACAAGACCAAAATGCCAAACATCCAACATGCACAAGCAAAGATTTCACTATTAAAATGTTCAAAGCCATCCAGTCCATAGGAAACTGTGGCTGTGTCACTTTTATGACAAAGTACCTGGGATGCGTCAAAGTAAGAGGCAGAAACAGGTGCAGGGGAGATGAAGTGCCAGAAAACAAAGCAATGCATCGATTCCTTACTAGCAGTGGAGGTGATGCTTTGATTCCTTACAACCATGGGAGGTGATGCATCGATTCATTACTGATGCGCAGGGGAGGTGATGCGTTGATTCCTTACTGACAGGTGAGGTGATGTGTCAATTCCTTACTGTGAGGAGAAGTGATGTGTTGGTTTCCAGACATGTGGCCTTGGTTCCGTCCTGCTGGGTAACGCCAATGAAGAACCTAGCACACAGGTGCAATGCATTGAAAATCCGAACATACTGGGGTTGATGTGGTGGTGGTGAAACAGGCACTGCGTCGATTTTCCAGCTGCGAACAGGTGATGTGTTGATTTCTTCAACTGCACAGCAGAACCTGGGTCAGAGCCGGAGCGGGTGTCTTGGACGTTAGAGATACCATGCCCAGGACTCAGGCTGTGGCGTTCTTTTTAGCCACATGGCAGGCTCTGCATCGATTTCTTCAGCTACACTGTGGCGATGCATTGGTTTTTCAACCGCAAGGCAGGATTGCGGTGGGAAACACAGGCGCTGAAGGTTGATGAATGGTTTTTTGGCTTCTTTGCAGAAAAATCACATCCAAGTGCCCAGAACTGAACCAGCAGAGGAGTTCTGGGGCTGCACGTGAAGTCTTTGAGGGCCCTGAAACAGGATGCAAGCACACACAAGCCTTTGGAGAACCTTAGCAAGCAGGATAAAGAAAGCAAAGTCCAGTCCTTTCACTGTCCAAGACAGAAAGAGCTAGCAGCAGGCCAGCCCAGCACAGCAACAAGCAGAGTGGCAGTTCCTTCCTATAGCTTCTCCAGCTCTTCTTCTTGACAGAATCTCCTCTTAGTCCAGAAGTGTTCCGAAGTTATAGTGTCACAGCTCTACTACTTATACCAGTTTCTGCCTTTGAAGTAGGCAAACTTCAAAGAAAAGTCTGTGTAGTGCACAAGGCCCTGTCTTTCCCTGACCTGGTTCCAGACACACTACAGCTTTGTGTGATGATGAACAAGAAATGTAGCTCAAGAAGACCAATCAGCCTGGTGATGGGCCACCAGGATATGCAAGACACACCTCAGCTCCATCTGTGGGACTGTCTAGAGTAAATGCACAAACAGCCCAAGTGTCACCCTTCCTCAGGCGTGGTTTACACAGGCAAGCAGAGGCACAGATAAATCAAGAAAATGCCCACTTTCTAAAAGTGGTATTTTCAAACTCACAATTTAAAAAACAACTTAACTAAATGGTGTATTTTTAAACTGTTAGTTCAGAAACACTAAACCTCAAATCTCTATCTCTTCCCAATTGGAAGTTCCACTTGTAATTTTTTTATTTTTTTATTTTTTAAGGAGCTTATAAAGCGCACGGCTACCTCCAAAGGGGGTGTCCCGGCGCTATAGACTGCATACTTAGAGAGGAAGGAATTTAAAGTTTGGAATACAGCCAGGTTTTTAATTTTTTACGAAAAAGGGACTCAGAGGAAAGGAACCTCAAGTCAAGGGGTAAAGTGTTCCAAAGCTTAGCAGTCATGACTGTGAAAGCTCTACCGCCCATTCTAGAGCGGCGGAAGCGGGGAACAGTAAGAAGACGTAGAGAATTTGATCTCAGATATCTAACCGATTGAGAGAGAACAAGTCTCTTTCTCAAATAGTCCGGACCAGACCCATTAAGGGCCCGGAAGGCAACAATCAGCATCTTGAACTGAATGCGATGAGAGATAGGAAGCCAATGTAACTTCTTACGGTAAGCCGCAATCGACTGACGGTAAGAAATATTACCTATCAGCCTAGCCGCCGCGTTCTGAACGATCTGAAGGCGTTCAATTTGATATAAGGGGGCACCGGCATAGAGACTGTTAGCATAGTCCAGGTGAGATGTGATCAAAGCATGGATGACTGTTCTACGGGCATCCAAAGGAAGATAAGGAAAGATCTTTCTGATCATACGCAATTTCCCGAAACAGGCTGCAGTGACCTTATTGATCTGAGCTCTACAGGAAAGAGCGTTGTCAAATTGAAAGCCCAGGTTACGAGCAGTTTGGACAGGGGTGGGAGGGGGGTCAAGCTCAGTCGGCCACCAAAGGATAGCAGGAGGAATAGTTTTCTGATTAAAAAATAGAACCTCCGTCTTGTCAGTGTTAAGTCGAAGATGATTCAAAGTCATCCAAGAACAAATATTGCTGAGACAGTGGCGGAAACTGACGAAGCTGGAGTCCGAGTGATCTCGAAAGGAGAACATAAGCTGGGTATCATCAGCATACGAGATCACTCGGATCCCCCAAGACTCTACCACCTCAGCTAGGGGGGCAAGATATACGTTAAAAAACAAAGGGCTAAGAGCGGAGCCCTGGGGCACACCCCATCGGAGGGGTTTACCCTCTGATTCGTAGGGTTTAAGAAGAACCTTCTGGGTTCGACCAGTAAGAAAGGAGGCGATCCAAGATAGGGCGGGACCGCCCAAACCAATCTGTCTCAGACAATCCAGCAAGATAGCATGAGACACGGTATCGAAAGCTGCGGATAGGTCGAGGAGGACCAACAAGGCCTCCTCGCCCCTATCTACACACTCCCGAATCGTCTCAGAGACCTCCAACAAGGCAGTCTCAGTGCTAAAGCCAGTTCTAAATCCGGACTGTGAGTCATGAAGCAGTGAATTGGCTTCTAAATAATCAGCTAGTTGTAACTGCACAGCCTTCTCCAGGACTTTTGCTGGTTTGGGAAGCAGAGAGATGGGGCGATAGTTACAAAATTGCACCGGGTCCGCATCAACTTTCTTCAAAATGGGGACTAATAAGGCCTCCTTCCAAACAGTCGGGAACTGGCCCAAGGCCAGTGACGTGTTCCAAATAGACAGCAAAGGTTTGACCAATAATGGGGCCAAATTGCCCATGACTTTGGCAGGAACTGGGTCTAAAGGAGAACCAGACTTACACTGAGCGAGCAGGGTAAGTGCGGACTAAGTAGTCAGTTCTTTAAAAACCATCAAAGACGGTCCTGCCGAGTCTCTGGGACAGAGGATGTGGGAAATCGGCGCAGAGGGAAAAGAAGATGAGATCTTATCAATCTTATCTTGGAAGAATACTGACAACCCATTACATAAAGCCTGGTTAGAGGAGTTCTGAGGCACCATGGCTGAAGGATTGACAAAGTCCTTTACAATCTTAAACAGAGTTTTAGACGAGTTATCAGCATTCTTAATTTGTATAGCAAAAAAATCTCTCATTGTAGATTTTTTTGATTTCGAGAAATTTTTTAAAGCAGCCTTATAAATAATTTTTGCCTCAGGATTATAGGTAAGTCGCCATTTGCATTCTAGTTTTTTACAATGACTCTTTTCCTTACGTAGAACAGGGGAGAACCACGGGGCAGAAGGACGAGATCTAGCAGAAGTAAGAGGCTGTATAGGTGCAACAGCATCAACGGCACTCAATAGAGCAGAGTTGAACTGAGCCACGCTAGCGTCAACATCTTTAAACAAGGCATCCGAAAAAGGTGATGAAAGAAAAGGATCCAAAGCAGAGCAGGTGATTTTATGCCATTTTCTCCCAAATTCCCTAGCCGGCGCCACTGGATCAGGTGCCGAGGGAAGAATAAGGTCAAAAGGGACAAAATAATGGTCTGACCAGGTAAGAGGGAGGGAGGGAAGGACAATGATAGCAGGATGGTTGGAAAAAATCAGATCAAGAGTATGGCCTGCTACATGCGTCGGGCCAGTAACTAGTTGGGTCAAATTTAAACCCAGTAAGGTATCTAACAATTGAGTAGCCAGGGGAGAGGAGGGATTATCAACATGTAAGTTAAAATCACCGAGCACCAGAAAGTACGGGTGTTTGAGGGAGAGGTCCACTATCTGATGTGTCAGCGATGTAAGGGAGAAGGCAGAGGCATTTGGGGGATTATACACTAAAATCCCAGCCAAAATAACAGCTGTCGAATCTGAAATGGTGAAGTACATAGCTTCAATCAGTCCAGTATTCGTGAGTTTACGGATCGTCAAACGAAGATGGGATTTCAGTATGATGGCAAGACCTCCTCCAGCTTTGCCACTCTCACGATTAATGCCCATTAAGAGATAACCAGCGGGGACAGCTAAATGAATATCAGGTTTATGTTTAAAACGTTTTTATTGAGACAAAACAAACCATGGGGGAGGGGGATAGGAGGCAGGATACATGGAATACAGTCAAAGAAGAAGGGATGCATCTCCAGAGGGTTGGCAATAGGTGGCGCGGTGGCTCAGAGGGAAGAACACAGTAACTGAACGCTAGAATTACAAGCTGTGGAATCCCACGCGCGTATCCGACACCCCAAAGCTGAGCAAGAGCATCCCCCCCCATCAACACCTCAACAGAACACAATCCCCCCCCTCCCATCCCCCATCCTCCCAGTAACAAAACAACAACCCTCCCCCCTCCCCCCGTCCTATGGTCCCGCATCAAAGTAGCCCTAACCAGGAAGCCCCGCACCCCCCCCCCTCCCCGGGGGTCCCCATCTCACATGTAAGCTAGTCCGCCGGGGTCACCGGCGGCCTCAGCCTGAGAAGCCTAAGGTACCTCGGGCAGGTGAGCTCCCGGAATTCAGTGGACAGCAGCGCTAGAAAGGGTTGCCATAGCTCTTCAAATTGGTCTATCTCCCCCGCAACCGTAAGCGACAGCTTCTCCATCCCCAGCACATGCCAGAGCCTATGCAACCAACCGGTGATGGAGGGGACGGTGGATGTGCGCCAGTGGATTAGAATGTTCTGAACCGCAGACCCCAGCGCTATTGCAATCTGCCTACCCCTGCGGGACTTCAGTGGGTACATTAGGTCATTGGGGAGGCCCAGCAGGACATACGCCGGGAGTCGCGGCAGCTCTATCCCAAAGCGCTCATCCACCTCGTCCAAGACTTCTTTCCAGTAGGCGGTCAGCACTGGGCAATCCCATAGAATGTGTGTAAGGGTACCTTCCTGCCCGCAGTTCCGCCAGCACCCCTTGTCAGTGTGTTTATGCATTTCATACAGTCTCTCCGGGGTGTAGTACCAGTATGTGGACACCTTAGTGAATGTCTCCGTAAGGCCCGTGTGATATGCAGAGTGCCGAGCCCGATACGCAATTTGGTCCCATTCCTTGTGGCTGAGTGTCCTACCCAATTCCCTGTGCCAACGCTCCCTCCCCGGGTTGTAGTAGTGAAACGGCGGGGGTTGTAGGTGTTTATACAGATCAGTGATCAGTTTAGCGTCGGAGGTCCGAGTAGCCAACCACCGCTCGTACGGTGTAATTGGACGGGCAGCGGTGGCACGCACCTGAGGCTGGAGGGCCCAATGCCGAACTTGCATGTAGCGCAATCTGTCCAGCTCCGTCAGGCCGAACTCCTGGCGGAGTTGCTGAAAAGGAACCACGCCTTCCGGGCCATAGATCTGGAAGAGTGCCCTGCAGCCCGCCCGTACCCAGTGGGAGAAAACCCCCGGCTCCATCCCTGGGGAGAAGTCCGGGTTGCCCGCAATGGGCGTGAGCGGCGAAGGGAAGGTGGTGAGGCCCCGGGTTTCGCAGACCGCGTCCCACACACGCAGGGGGACCCGCGTAACAAAGGAAGCGTAAAGATTAGGGGGGCGATGCGTGCGGCGCAAGAATGGAACCTCTTGTAAGGTGCGGCCCGCCACTGCCTGGTCTTGAAAAAGCCAATGTTTGTCGGACTCCCACCTGCTCCACTCCACCAGATAGCGAAGCTGTGCCGCCTGAAAGTACTTACGGAGGTCCGGAATGCCGAGACCCCCCGCTTCTGGAGCAAGCGTGGAGAGGACCCTCTTCATGCGTGGCCTGCGGCCCTGCCAGACAAAGCGGGAGATGTCAGCCTGCATTTGTCGGATCCAGCCCACCGGGGGCTGGAGCGGAAGGGCTCGGAAAAGATATAGTATCTGGGGCAGCACCGTCATTTTGACCGCCGCGATTCGCCCCAGCCAGGACAGCAGGCCTTTGTTCCATCGGCCAAGCTCGTCCTTGATCTTCCTGCTGAGGGAGGCATAATTGGCCGTAACCATCTCCGATAATGTAGGCGCCAGCAGAATCCCCAGATACGGCACCGTGGACGAGGACCACTGCATGGGGAAGAGCCGTTGAAGATCCCTCCTGGTTTCCGCAGCCAGGGACACGTCTAATGCCATCGACTTGCTCATATTCATTTTGAAGCCGGCCACCCCCGCAAAGGCGTCCAACTCTCGGAGGCAAGCAGGCAGCGACCTCCTAGGGTCGTCCAAAGTCAGCAGGACATCATCCGCGTAGAGACTGACGGTGTGGACGTACTGGCCCATCCGGACCCCGACAGCATCCGGATTATTACGGATCCTCTGAGCGAACGGCTCCATGTAGAGGGCAAACAGGAGCGGCGAGAGAGGGCAGCCCTGCCGCGTGCCGCGCTCGATGGCGAAGCCACCAGAGCTACACCCGTTTACCCGCACCGACGCTGAAGGATGCTTATAGCAATTAAATACCATGGTGCGGAACTTATCGCCGATTCCCAGTTTTTTGAGGACCCGCTCAAGATACGGCCAGTGAACTCTGTCGAAGGCCTTCTCCGCATCAACGGACAACAACATCCGCTCCCCCGAGATCCTTGAGGCCTTCTCCAGAACATGCGTCACTCTCTTGGTGTTGTCAACCGTCTGTCTACCGGGCACAAAACCAGCCTGGTCCGCCTCCACCAGGTCGGGGAGGTGTGGACCCAGCCTGGATGCGAGAATCCCCGTGTACAACTTGAGGTCGACATTTAGGAGCGAGATGGGCCGGTACGAGCCGCAGAGGGCCCGGTCCTTCCCAGGCTTCGGGATTACCGCGACCGTCGCCCTCAGGAGATCCGGAGGGATGGCTCCCGGTTCGGAGAAAGAGTTAAACAGCCGCGTAAGGACAGGGGCCACGGTCGTGCAGAAAGTCTTGTAGAATAGCGACGTGTACCCGTCCGGGCCCGGGGCCTTGCCATGTTTCAGCCGCGCGATAGCCGAAATCACTTCCTCCACATGGATGTCCCGCTCCAGGTGGTCATCCTGAGCCGGGTCCAGTACCGGGAGGGTCACCGACTCCAAATAGCTATCGGCATCCCGTGGCGAGGAGGGCTCCTCAGCATACAGCGCCTCGTAGAAGCCGCGGAAAGTCTCCGCTACCTCCGCGTCCCCGGAGACAACCCCCCCGTCCGCACCCACCAGTTCTTTCACCACGCTGCGCTGTTGCGCGACCCGGAGCCGGTGTGCTAGGAGCTTGCCACATCTGTCCCCCCCAGTGTAGTAGGCATGTTTCAAGCGTAAGGCGGCGTACTCCGCCCTATCAAGATCCAGAGCCGAGAGGAGCTTCCTCGCTGCCTTCAACTGCCTCCATACCCTCGGCGCTCCCGTACGGCGGTGGACCTGCTCAAGCTCCCGGACTTGAGCTGTCAACTCATCCCTCTTCAGTTGCCGCTCCTTATTCTCGGCTGCAGAGATAGAGATGAATTCCCCCCGTAGGACGGCCTTCAGTGCCGCCCACTGTGTCGCCTGCGAAGTGTCCGTGTTGCTGTTGTGAGTGAGATAGTCCTGTATGACCTCCCCGACGCGTTGTACCACCGATTTTTTGTGTAGAAGTGTGTCCCGGAGGCGCCACGCCCCCCGAGAGGGGGAGGCCGCCGGCCACCGGAAAACGCCGGTGACTGGAGAGTGGTCAGACAGGGTCAGGACCCCGATGTCCGCCGCCGTGGCAGCGGCACGCATCGGTCCACTCACCAGGAGGTAGTCCAGCCGTGAGTAGGTGCGGTGTGCGTGCGAGAAGAAAGAGTAGTCCCTATCCGTGGGGTGCAGGGAGCGCCAGAGATCGTGCAAGTCCATTTCCGCAATCCGGGCCTTCCCAGCCTGGGACAGTTCCCCCGTCTGCGGAAAGCGCTGCGCCGATCTGTCCATCCCAGAGTCAAAGACAATGTTGAGGTCTCCGCCCAAGATAATGTGTCGGTCTGGGGAAGCAGTGACATCCACCAGCGCGGAATCTAGGAAGCGCTCTTGATGCTCGTTTGGGCTATAAACGGAGCCAACCGTAAATGCTATGCCTCCCAGGCGCATGCGATACGCAAGGAGCCTCCCCTTCTGTTCAGCACACTTATGCAACACCTCCCCCCGAAAGGAGCTCGCTAGGAGAATGGCCACCCCCGCTGTCTTGTTCGCTGCTGAGGAAAAGAACTGGGTGGGGAACTTAGCAGAGCGCATCCTATGGCAGTCTCGGGGCAATAAGTGTGTCTCCTGCAAAAGGCAAATGTCCGCCTGCGTCCCCTCCAGCAACGACAGGATCGCTCTGCGCTTCACCGGGTTATTCAGACCCTGAACATTAAGGGTCACTACCTTTAGGCCCGGCATTCCTCGCAGGGATCGGGAGCGCCATGCAATGGGTAGGGAATCAGCGGGTGGGGTGCGCGGGGCCGCAGCGCGGGACAAGCCAAAACAAAGCGGGCATAGACAACATCGGACGGGACCTTCCCAACCCCAAAACAACCCCCTCCCCCACCCAAAACCCAACCGAATATCAGGTTTAGAAGTGTCTTTTAACCAGGACTCGGTGAGGAACAGGATGTCCCAAGCATGGGTAACCAGAGATGTCCAAATCTCACTGGCATGGCGAGGGAGAGACCGGCAGTTGACCAGACCAGCCCTCAGCGTCAAGGAGTGAGAGGGGCGTTTGTTCGAGTAGGAAAGAGGGAGGACGCGTCTGCTCACAGGGGGGAGTACCAAATCACAATGAGGGCACGAGAAAGGATGTCCCACAAGCCTACACGGGGAGCAGGGATAGGTCGGCATACACGTGTTCACACGCATCTGTAGCAGCTGATCTCTAGACGAGCAGAAAGGGCGGATTTCAGGGCAACAGGCAGGAGGACTGGCCCTAGGCACGGGCCAGGCGCGGACGGGCGCAGACGGGCTTGCCTTAGGCGCGCCTTCGGCGCGCCAACGGCGCGCCCGCTGCGCCCGCCCGCTGCACGGACGAGAAGACAATCTACTTAAATACATAGAGAAGAGGGCGGGAGGCGTCCAAGATCTGGACCGCTACCCTGCCTTCCCCTAAGATGGCGGCGACTGTCCTCTGCGAGCCGGCGTCGGTGTTACAGATTGGCTGCGCCGGTGACAGTCAGAAAAAGGGGACTGACCATGCAGGAGATGCGGTGGGTAAAAACAAACTGCTTAAAATATATACATACTTTAAAACAAGTTATCAGCCAGCGGACACAGTGCACAGAGAATGCGTGAAATATAAACACACTTTAAAACAAAATTATTAGCAGGCGAACACAGTGTACAGGAATGCATGAAATGATAGAAGGAGCGCCCCCGGCTTCCGCCTCAGGGGAAAGTAGTACTAAGTCTAAAAGCAGGCAAAAAATAGGTCCTTAAGTAACGAGGGAGGGCGGGAGGCGTCCAAGATCTGGACCGCTACCCTGCCTTCCCCTAAGATGGCGGCGACTGTCCTCTGCGAGCCGGCGTCGGCGTTACAGATTGGCTGCGCCGGTGACAGTCAGAAAAAGGGGACTGACCATGCAGGAGATGCGGTGGGTAAAAACAAACTGCTTAAAATATAAGTAAGAGGTACCAAGGCAGCTCCATTGATAACCTATGCGTCCTTGCAAAACACAATCGGCAGTATTTCACTACCATAGCATATAAAACACACCAGTACATATCCTACTCTTCACATACACAGCTCTCAGACTAGGGGGCTACCTTGGGCCGACATGGGCCTACCTGAGGGGTGCCCTACACGTAGAATAAGTAAAAGGAAGGATTGGGCCTGGCAAGTGGGTTCACTTGCCAGGCCGACATGGCAGTTTAAAACTGGACTTACTGGCCTTGCAGTGGCAGCCTGAGACATGGTTGCAAGCCTACTCGATTTCAAGATTTATGAAAATGTTTGAGGGAAAGAGATTAGTCCACCACTTAAAGTATTACATATGAAACTAGTTCCATATTTATTTTATGCGTCCCCAGTAATGAGTAAAAAGGTCATCTTTAACTTTGAGAAATGTTTTATAAAATGTGTATGCACTCTATCACATCTACAGCACTGTATCATGAGATTGGAACTCGGTCTAAAATCCCCGGCACTTTTGCACAACAAAAGCTGTGTGAATTACATAATTGATTGTGCCAAGGCTGACCCTTCTTCATTGAAACATCTAATATTTGAAGAATTAGGGAGATCAAAATACGGCGATACAGAATTGTATAGTACATTGATGGGATTAGGATCTCTTGATTTGCCTGACAAACAGGAGATGGGGCAAATTATCTGATCTGTGCAAAAAAAGTAATATGCAATATGCCTACTACTAAGCAGTGGAATCTAAAAACAAGTTGCATTCTAAAGATAACGTGTATCACACAAAAAGAGCTACATATTAGAACCCCAAAATACCTAGCTCAGAAATTCAAGACTCTGGAGGCAAGCTCTCTCTGAGAAGTTCAATCCCTCTACCACTAGAGCAGCCAGATTAAAGAAAGAAAGACCCTACTCTTGCTCCTTCTCTGGCAGTACAGCAAGGAAATGGAACCCATCACCACCACAAATATGAACAGGTTGTTCTTGTCTGGTTTTCAGGAACAGCATCAAATCATTACTGCTCAAAAGATACTTAATGAACTGACTGTTTTGACTATATGAGAGAACAGCTGTGGACTAATATAGATTTCCTGAAATTCAATATAATAGATGTACAAATGTTAATTTAGCCCATTCTGACGTGAGGGTTTTTGCAGACACCCAACCTCCCATCTGGCAACTAATTGTTTGTTTATGTTTACATGATTTCTTATCATACCTTTGGGTCTTGTTTCTGCTTTATACAACTCTCAATAATAAATAAATAATTCTAATGCATTATTTGAGAAGGGTGCCAAAGTTCTTAGCAAATGGTTATCAAAATAATAAGTTGAGTCTTGGACGAATCATGTATCAGTGAGATCGATATTATAAATAACAATTGTTCCTGTCCTTTCAGAATTTACTTTGTAACCAATGACCCGCCCAAATAGTTCAGACTCTGTTTCAATTGCTAAAGAACTGCTGTTAATATTTGAAAAATAGACTGCAATGTGGTTAACAGTGAATTTTAAGATATATCCTGGTATCCTAACTGATGGGCCTATTGCTTCAGTCCATCTGCTTTTAAAAATGAATGTTAATTGTTTTAAAACAAATTACTAAACACCCTCATAATATCAGTTTGAATGAAATATTGTATTAATGGGTACACATGAGGTAGAATGAATGTGTAAATAGTAACTGAACTCTTTATATGTAATTGTGTCTTTTTTGTAGTGATTATGTTTTATATCTTTACCAATAGATCATTGTTGACATAAAATTAGAGTCCTGAAGAAGATGGTTTTATTGAGCTTTCATCCACCGAAACGCCGTGTCAACAACTCTATGGTTACCTGTACATATAGATAGGTACATGTTAGATATTTATGTGCTTTTTTAATGTGATATTGATGATATAATGTGTTTTTAATGTATGCACATTGATGTATAATCTGTGACTGTATATACACCAAGAGACTTCTCTGTGATCAGTACGAGAATTTATATCCACAAAATGAACAGGTCCAGCTATGTGTGCCCTCAGAAATTACAACAATGATAACAGAGCTGTTCCTATAAGTGAGATGAGAAAAGGGGAGGAATGTGTTCACGGACACTTAAAATATTGGATATTGAGGCCCTCACACAAACTCAAGGGTATCGTAATTCACGTTACCCCTTCGAATGTATTGCATCATCATCGGGCTGCTCCTGCGTCGAGTCGGCTGGTGCAATACCCGACGGGCTCTTGTTTAAGGAGCACTTTTATGGAGATCTTTTTAATCCAATGAAGCCGGTGGATGCATGCGTGTGTGGGGCTCTAAAGTGATGTAGATGAAAATGCCTTGTTATTTAAAAATAGGGGTCGAAGTACTTGCTCAACTAATTTATTAGGAAGTCTTCTCCCCTAGTTAAAAGATTCTGAGGTTAAGTGTTATTAACCTAGAGTTATTAACTAAGTTATATACACTGCCTCAGTTGGGTCGACATGTTTCTCGCTCCATTTAGAGAAGTACTCTGGCGATTCTTCAGGACCAAAAAGATGTTTATCTATCTACATCTAAAAATTAAACATAATATCTAAATAAACAGAATGCATTCTCTGTCACAAATTTAGTGTTACCTGCAGCTCGGTCTACCTGTAGGGGGATAAAGGCCAAGGAGGTTACAGAAAGCATGGTATAGTCACTGTCTATTTACATTAAATATCTCGTGAACCACTGAGTGCAAATGTGGTGAAAGTGCACTCTAAACGTGAAGGGTGAGAAAAACTACTAAGTGAAGAATGAACCCTGTGAAGTGACTTCTACTATACACGGTGTTGGTAAAATTAATAAATGGACTTACCCTAACAATTCATAAGGATAGTCCACTGCAGTTCCTGGTAGATGAACGCAAGGAGTTCCTCGCGTTCTGTAATCATATATGGACACAGCTAGAGGAACGGGGGTAGTTAAAAATGACAAACTCCAGGGTCATGGTGGCCCCTTCTCTTATTGTTGTAGATACATCGTAAATTTAGCAAAAATGCTTGAGAAACACATATTTTCTGATTTAAAAACCCTCCTTTCTATATAATCGTGAAGGTAAGGATGGATCATTTTTTGCAGAGAATTACATTCAATAAGAGCTATGGCTGTGACCCTAATGCTTGGGGAAGGTGCTGTCCCTAATCTCTTACTTAATGCATATGTTTGCCGAAATAGCTGCCCCAACCTCTATATATGGATCGCTGTTTGCTGTGATTATATCGAAAAAAAAACCACGATAAAGCACTACGCAAACTGGATTGGCGTATAGTGATATCTTGTTAGAGGCTAGCTCTCATAGTCAATGCTGACTGCTTATTGTGTGACGCTCAGGGATAAATATCACATTTAGTGTAAATCTTTAAGCTTCAGAGGGGTCGTGATGAACGATCGACTCGCGTCCTCGTTAAAGCTTATGCCTAAACTCTACAAGCTCTCATAGTCAATGCCGACTGTTTATTGTGTGAAGCCCAGGGATAAATATCACATTTAGTGTAAATCATTAAGCTTCAGGGGGGTTGTGGTGAACAATCGACTTGCGTCCTCGTTAACGCTTATGCCTTAATTCTACATGGTGCCCGTTTATTTGTTGACTAAATGGGTCCCGTAGTATCAAGTGAAATCGTCTAATACCCCTACTTTGTATTTAAGAGTTAAAACAATGAGGATCAGAAATTAGAAAGAAAGTCTACTTACTGACACGCCGAGTCCGTGTCTCATACACACCTACCCCGTTCTACCAGGACTGGGCGGCGGTGTGTAGAATCTCGTTGCCGTACTTGAAGACGGCGTTTGACGTGGTCCCGGAAGTGAAGGGGACACTAGGGGTTGCATAGCTAACAGCGGCCGGTGGTGAATACGGTCGCCATCTTGGGTGAGGGACAAGTTACGTTGATTATTTGTCATACAACTGCTCTTCAAGTGCAGTCGCTCTGATTTTTTAATCGTTAGGGCATATCGCCCCTGGGACCCGGGTGTATTTAGCGAGTCTGCTTAATTACATTGTTGTCATAAAAATCTGAAGGGGCAACATATTTTTTCAAAAAAGCGATTGATGTTAAAAGTATATTTAGAGGCCACCATCCCCAGTTGCATAGTCTGTATTGTGGGTCTGTATGATTCACTCTAAATCATTTCTTTAGGCTTTCCATATGAAGTACGCTGTATAGACCACTCGAACCTCTATATCAGTATAGGAGAGTGCAGTATGTCAAGAGTTAGTGTTAATGAATGCGTGATTCAAGGAGGTTTAATGGAAGCCCAAGGAATAGCGTCATTCAATCCTGTCACATGAGTGCCCAACCTGTACACCCACCTCTGTTCTTTTGCAAGTAAAGCATCCTTGGTGATGTTCGAAAATGATTCCAATATGAGCCAGGTGAATGACTCTGGGAGATGTCCTTTTTCTAGAAAATGGGTGCACATTCTGGTGGTGATTTTTTTGCAGCGGAAATTGCTGCGGTGTTCAGTCATGCGTATTTTAATGGGGCGGGTGGTCATGCCAACATATTGCAGTCTACAGGGGCATGTGATGAGATATATGCAATTCGCTGTGTTGCAATTTGTATGGCGACGTAGCTCCCATTTAAAATTATTGTTAAAGAGGACAGACTTGTGTGTTGTGGTCATGGGACACACTGAGCACGAGCCACAAGGGTAGTGTCCAGTCACAGGTGGCAAATCCCATAATTGTCTCTGGGTTGTTTGTCCCTGCGGACGTGGGCGAGTGTGAATCAAGGTGTCTTTTAAGTTTTTTGTGCGTTTGAATGCAAATCTAGGAATTTCAAGTTGCATGGTGCCTGTGTTCAAAATGTTCCAATGTTTTTTGATTGTTTTAGTGATCTGATTTGACAATGGAGTAAATGATGTGACACAGGTCAGGGTTTCGTTTGGAGCTGTCACTTTGGGTTCCAGAAGGGCTTCACGGTTGTTGTTTCGGGCTCTCTTCCTGGCTAGGGCTATCTGTTTGGCAGGGTAGTTACGTGCCCGAAGATTATTCGCCAATTTCTTCGCTTCTACTCTATAGTCTGCCAAGTCACTACAATTTCGTCTTACCCTAAGGAACTGTCCGATGGGTAAATTGTCCCTCAGACTGCGGGAATGATGACTTGTGTATAGTAATAGACTATTGCGATCTGTTGGTTTCTTGTATAGGGAGGTGGATAAAGTGCCCCTATGTAGACTGATGTTTAGATCTAGAAAAGGAATGTTGTTGTCGGACACAGTCTGTGAAAACTTGAGGTGTGGATCAAGGGTGTTGATCCAGTCACAGAACTCGGTACAGGTCGACATATCCCCCTTCCAAAGGATGAGGATGTCGTCAATAAACCTCTTCCAAAGGTATATGTCTGTGCTGAAAGGGTTGGACTCGTGATAAATGTACCGGGTCTCAAAATCAGACATATATAAGCAGGCCAGACTAGGGGCAACCGTGCTCCCCATGCAAGTTCCTTGTGTCTGCTTGTAAATCTGGCCTTTGAATTCAAAGAAGTTCTCCGTCAATGTTAGGGTGGCACATTCCATGATGAAACCAGTGGGGGTGTTGTGTTCCCAGATTCCCTGATTCAGGACTTCTTCTACCACATTCAGAGTAGCCCTCTGTGGTATATTTGTGTACAGTGCTTGTACATCTAGGGTCACCAATAGTGTGATCTCATCCGTGGATGGTAGTTCATTCAAGAGTCTTAATAAGTCTGAGGTGTCCTGTATGTAAGACACAGTCTTCTTGACCAGAGGTTGCAAAAAGTAGTCACAGAATTGGGACAACGGTTCTAAGACCGAATCTATCCCTGATACGATGGGCCTTCCAGGGACAGGTGAAATACCCTTATGGATTTTTGGTAGGGTATAAAAGTATGGAGTGCGTGGATTCTTCTTCACCAGAAATGTGGCCTCCTTCTTGCTAATCCAGCCTTCACTCTCAGCCGAGAAGACTAAGGCTGTGATAGTAGCCAGTAGGTTTTGGGTGGGGTTGGCGGAGACAGGAGTGTAGTAAGTTCTGTCACTCAGTTGTCGTCTGCATTCCAGGTCATATTCTGATGTATCCATTATGACCGTGGCCCCTCCTTTATCTGCTTGCTTTATGGTTATTGATGTATCGTTGGACAAGTTCTTAATAGCCTCAATCTCCACTTTACACAAGTTGCTGTATTTCTTAGGTTTGGTTATGTTGGCCAGGTCTTTTAATACGGCTTGTTCGAAAGTCAATACTTCTGGTGGAATCATTGACATATTAGGAGTGAAGGAAGACTTTGTGTGCAAACCACTGTCTGTTTGTTCTGTGGTTTCGGTTCCATCGAAAAAGGATCTTAACCTGATTTTGCGGAAAAATTGTTGAATTTCGCACTGCTGTTTGAATTCATCGATCTGAGGTGTTGGTACAAAGCCCAACCCTTTTTGGAGTACTCTGTGTTCGACTTCAGTGAGAGTTCTTTGAGAAAGGTTGACAACTAGGTCTTCTTCCTGGTGTTGGTGTGGCTCCTGGTTTCCATTGTTCTCGGAGTGTCTTCCCACTGGACTCTGGTTCCTTGTTGGATTTGTTGATTGTTTCCTCTTCTTCGCCCGCGCCCTCTGCCCCAACCTCTGCCTAAAAAAGGCTGGTTGTATACCGGGGGGTAGAGCTGTGGCGGGCCCTGAGGTGGTATTGGATATTGGGGTTGGCCGTGCAAATTCATAGGGTATTGCCAAAAGGTTGGATATTGAAAGGCAGCCGGTTGGAAAGTAGGGTAGGTTTGGCAATTACCCTTACGTGAAGTACCATGGTTAGTTGAGTCAGTGCTCGAGTTGCTGTTGCTCGAGGAGCCTCTTCTAGTGGAGTTAGAATTTGTATCAGATTCTCCAGAATTGTTGGAATTAGGAGGTACAAAATCTTCTTTTAAATAGGGGTACATCTTCTCTTTGTTGAAGTTATTCACATCTTTTTGTAACTTTTTAACCTTTTGTCGCATTAAGTATTCGCGATGTTCTGCGATCTCGTTATTGATTTCCGACAACTTTGATTTGAAAAGAGTCGTAGATGTCGCACTTTTCAAAGTGCTTTCTGCCAATTGGATCCTTGCCAAGAGAGTATCTGCTAGTCTCTTGGCTGTCTTGATAATCAATATGAGGAGATCTCTGGTGCATTTCCATGACACCTGTGACCAATCGGTCTTGAATGTTCCGTCCTCTAGGAAAATACGTGGGAAGATTTTCACTATTAGACCATTAGGGGCGATGTTTGCCCTCAGGTATTCTGTCATCAGGGCGCCATGGAGTGTGATCTTCACCCAGTCTCTTTTTAGTGAGGATAAGGACTGCCAGTCTTCTGACTGGCTCCCTGTGGCTGCCCCACCATCGGCTCCCAGAATTGAGGAGGCATTGAGTATCTCATCAACAAAATCATCCCCAAAACTCAGCCCTTGACCTTCCATTGTGATAATGATCTGAGTAATGGTCTCTGGTTATGAGATACTCTCTTTATTGTATTGATGTTATCGAATGTAGAGGCCAGTTTCAGGGTTCAGGTGAACTGACAAAAAGAAGTCCTTATTGTACTAAAAGGGGGGGGGAAAGGGACATAAAAAACCTTAAAAGTGGGGGATATGCACAGGTTAACCCACCGGAAGATGCCCCACGGATAGAAATCCGTGCATAATATATCCACAAAATGAACAGGGGGGGCGTAAGGGCGCTTTTTGAAAAAGGTCCAGCTATGTGTGCCCTCAGAAATTATCAATATTTTAAGTGTCCGTGAACACATTCCTCCCCTTTTCTCATCTCACTTATAGGAACAGCTCTGTTATCATTGTTGCAGTACGAGAATTTGTCAGGCCGTGTTTTCTTTAATAATTAGTACTGTTTTTAACAATTTATACTGCTAAACAATAAAATGATATATTATTACATATAAATGGGTTCAGCACTTCTTTATTTTTGTGTGGTAGAAGTGTAAATAAGGGAACGCCTGGAGTACAAAGACACAGTATCATGTGTCGGACACTACCTTGATTTTTTGTTAATTGACCCTGTCCCCTACGCTGTAAGGGTAGTTCTCACATATTTGTGGAGTATATGGAATATGGCTGATACCTTCCCTATTATAAATGCACTTGTATGTTCACATACTGCTTGAATGCTTCATATATAGCTTTTGCTGAATCTCATCTTGAATATAATAGACCACAGATATTTCCAGGAGACATGGTGAAAAGGTTTTTCATCTTCAAGAAAGAACATGTCTGCCAGATTTCGCCTAACTCCTGCTCCATCAAACATCAAATGCCATTATTTATGTGATTGGTGGCATTGCACCCAAGGATAACCTGTATTTTTCTATGTTGATCAGCTGTTTAATGACATGGGCAAGTATCATAACTAATATCTCTGAATAAGCTAAACAGCATGGTAATATCCACAGTTGTCACCAGTCTTTTTTTCCTATAACAAACTGCAATATGAATTAAGTTCTTTGACAAAGGTAATTATTGCTCTCTGTATGTTTCCCTATTGATCAATATGATTAAAAAAATTAAAATAGATGAAAATATTTTTTAGAGTTCAGCAGGGATAGTGTCACCCTAAGCTGCTTTTACCGATGGTGTGACATGGGTTGCTGCCAAAGTGTCATCCAGTGTAATTTCGTGCTCTAAGATACTTTGTCTATCTCAACGAACTAAGGTATGGCTACTCCATAAATATATTTATGAATCTCAAAGCTATCTGTGTTTGTATCGTGTATAGAGTTGGCAATACAAAGTCTGAAATTGTAAAAGTATAGAAACAGGATCATTAACCATTTAACTGCAGTCATTCTTCAATTATTGCAAAGTTCCATTTATTCAATTGCATTTGCCAAAAGTTGGTTTATAGAATCTTTATATTTTGTCTCTTGCTCTTTGCTAGTAATAAAGACAGCAGCTGCTTTTGCCCTGAAATGTCTGTCAGTGTCAATCTTAGATTGATACATGATTGTTTGTTTGTTGAAATCTTTATCAATGGGATAGGAATAATTAATAATTAGCGGTGGCATGTTGAATTTCTAATGTGTGTACGATATACATGGACTTGGAACTGCACTATTTTCGAGCCCTGTTAATTAATGTATCCCAATGCATCCCTAACAACATTCGTGGGTACTGAGTTGAAATTGTGTTCTAAAACTCTTGAATGGTGCAAGTCATGAACTAATAACATGCTTACTTCTTGAGTAATGTCAGATCATAGGTCCACCTTCTTATATTGACAGTTTGTCTCCTTATATCTAATTAACACTAAAGGTAGTTGTGCACAAAGCTTTAAGAATCATTGTAGGAAAATGGATTGCTAACGTATGGGATAGAAAGACCACTGCCTTGATCTGAAATGTAACTGAGCTGCCACAAAGTGCAAAAATGTAAAGGTAAACTGGTTTGTGAGAGAAATCACTGTGGAAAATATATCTCTCTTACCCTTGGTAGCTTGGCTCTAGCAGCAAGACCTTCCTCAAAGAAGTTCACATGTTTCACCTGCAACAACACCAAAACAACAGTTACCAAACAAAGAACTGAAAATTTTCAAACCAAGTTGGGTGAGAAATAGATATGAAGTGAAAAATTAAATGCATAAAATAACAGAAAATGAAGGAAATCAGATCTATGGATCAGGAGATAAAACAGAAATAAACAATGTGTAAGTGAGAAACCAATGTTAAAATATGTGGTACGGCAGACCAGGATCTAAATACTTTTGCTGCCTGTTAGCATAGGAAGATGACTGGGTTCAAAGCTGTTGGTTTGGCCCAGTCAAAAGTGTTACCTTTTGACTTTGAAACTTTTCTGGACCTTGTAACTCTTTTTTAGGACAGTTTTAGAACAGTAGGGATCCACAAGTTTGAACATTTGTTTTTCAGGCAGGATTTACAACTCGTTGAACTCCGACAAAGATTACATTCTATTACAAAACAATTTATAACTTCAGTTTCTTTACAGTTAAATTCCCCAAACTTTCACAAATAGCTTCTCAAATACCTGTCTATGCGCCCAATTTGCAAGAATGCTCTTTATGCCTCCAGTTCACTTTGTTATGAAGGACTTTATACACTTTTCCATGCAAAGGCAAGGGGTTTCACAGGAGCAAGACGATAAAATGTCCCGTTGTAACTTAATAAATGTTTTTCTGCCAGATAGGCAACAGCTTTCTATTTTGGGACCTTCACGGCTTAACCTGAATACCAATGCATTTGAGACCAGCAAGAGGCAATCCTCAGTAACCCTTAGAGCAGAAGTCTTCAAATTGGTAGGCAGAGCCCTGTTGGGGGGCCTGAATTGACTTCATAGGGGGCATGGGGGGCCAAGGGAGCATCTCTTAAAAACAATGCTTTGGGAATAGGTGGCAGAGGGAGAGGGATTCCAAAAATGTAGGAAGTCCAGGCTGACAATAGCATGTTGGGAATCATGTATTTGATTGTGGTATGTTTAGTTATCCCTTTTATAAAAACAATGTGTGAATTGTTACATTTATATTGAGCTACTAATTTTAAGAATAAGTGTGAAAAAATATGTTTTGCAGTCTGGGGGCTGGATTACATTTTTTTGCTGGTGCACATCATTAAAAGGTATGAAGACCACTGCATAAGAGTAACTTCCAATTGCAGGGATCTATGACAAACATGGAGGCAAATCTCTCCCAGGCTTTCATCAGGCATCAGGACAATCTTCAAAGAAATAGGACTGAAAATATTCTGTTTTATTTGGATGCAGTAAATTCTCTTCTGAGAGTGGCTCAAGTAGGGTAACTTAATGGATAAATGCAGCCTGTAACTGACAATGACCCCCACAAAGAGAATCAAGCTAAAATTCCCCAGCTTTCTCGTCTCAGGGTTTCCAGCAATGCAACCTAGTTCGTTTAGTCACTGTTTCACAGACTTGTTATGGTAAAATCTATACCAATGTATCTTACATTAAAGAATCCCTTAAACATAGAATCTTTATTGGATTCCGCTCATCTTTTTGAGGATAACCATAGAGCAATTTCAAGGCTGGCCTACTTACTCCAAAAGATACTAAGCTCTAATTATGTTATCTGAAGGTTGTTCTTAACTTTTCAGGCCCAAGGTTGGCCCATGTGCTCAAAGCCAAGGTTTACAAACATGGTTCATACACATGTTGGCATGAAATCCCTGTAATAAATTATCATTACCAGCCACTGGGAAAATTAGGCGCGAATGTTGTTAAACACGGCAACTATTCTTCAGGCAGGCTCCAGTTAATTATTCTAAAAATGGATCAGCATTCTAAGCGATCAAAACCTGAAGATTCTATTGGTCTTATCATGCTAGCTAACCTCTGTGCTGTAAAGGTGGTGTTTCTAGCATTTCCTGTAATAAGTTAGCAAATGAGGAATTTAATGCATTTGCCCATTTGAAGTTTTTCAACAGACTTGCTACTGAAAGCATGCACTTTTAAAAACATTTTAAATTTTAGGAGCCATTCGGCACCAGGTTTTCTTTCCACCAACATCCAGCATCTGAACTTGGCACAACTTTGCAAATTGTCTCGACACATGAACACTTGTTTTTCACAGTCTTAGGTGTGATAACTTGCACTGAAATTCCTAGCAGGGCACACTTAACTAGGACATGATCACCAGGCTTGTACAACTCTAAAGGTGGACATACAAGATATTCAGAACTGAAAATGGTGGAACACAGAAAACAAATGGCTATCCTACAATCAGACACTTCATTACTACTTTACTTGATTTCCTATGCCCCAAATTAGTGGCAACATAGTTTACTAAACAGGATTGTCATGTTCTCCAAGCCTCGGAATGTGAACTTCTGAATGTTTAAGATCTGAAACAGAATTTAAAGTTGAAGATTACAATATTCAAATTATGTTGACCAGTCACTGATAAGTCACCCAAATAATCTGATAAATGAAAGATCTACTAGCTTTCTTCAGTCTTGACAACTACTTATGATTGTGTGGAATAGATTACAGAGACAACATGCAATATAGATTTAGAAGTAAAACAAGTTTAATTGGAAAACACAGAGATGAACAACATATATAGTATGTACCTTTTTGAACTGTGAAGGCTCACGCACCTGTTTTTTTTGGAAATATAAAATGTCTTTAATTGGATATTTATAAACATGACTGTTGTATCGTAGGGGCACTTCCTGCTGTGTGGTTAGAGGTTCAGGCATTCTCATTCCAAATGTCTGGGAAAAGAAAGAGAGGCTAATTATGGGTCTGCAATAAACAGTTTATATTTCCAGACCATACCATTATTTGAACCTTTGCTTCACAAGGGCGCATGGCTACTGACTGTGGAATTCTGTATTATTATATTGCTGCTCTCACTGATTAAGCCAATATTTATCTTTGGCAGCTCATTGTAATGCTCAATACGTATAGAAAATGACAGAGATTGTTAGATTCTACTGTACCTTTAGACATTTGAAAAGTAGACACTGTTAGGCCTTACAATATATTTCCTTATCTCATAAAATGACTATTAGAAATCATACTTGATGTAAATAAAAGTGACAAAAATTCTGAGACTGCTTAACTTAGACAGGAAAAATGCATATCTGTTTAAGAGCAAACATTAATCCAATCAACATATATAGTTTGGCGATATTGCTCAGATGACTTCAAATCAAACAAACAAGAGTTTGTGAAAAAAAGAGGTTACACAGTTGACAGTGAAAAGATTCTCTACATTGTTTAAAAACTTGGGTCAGTCGCATAAATGGCCTGATTCATAAACTGCATTTTGAAGTATGTAAAGTAGTACTACAGTAGAACTACTCGTGTACTACAAATGTAATTTTACAAACCAACAGCCGGAGTCCTCTGCCTCACCTATCTTTTCTGTGCAGAGATCTTTGCCATGGTGGCAGAGAGCTCTAGACACTTACGTATACAAATTAGTAGTAAATGTGGAAGAGACCAGTGGGAATGGTGAGCAGAAAAGGAATGGTTACTGGATTCTAGAGGGGCATGCTAATGCAAAACACACACCCACAAACGAGTAAGACAATTGAAACTCAAAAAATACTAAAGTTACTGCAACCCCAAAGGAGCCAAAACAGTCTCAAAAGTACTCCAGCTCCATGGAGTAGGTCAAGCACCACAAATGGCCAACCACTGTTACTGTATCACACTTCAATGGAAAACAATGGAGGCAGGGAATTCAAATAATTACCCGTAGGTACTGATGCTAAATTAATAAAATAGTTCAGAATTCAAATGGATATATATATCTATACATATATATATATATATATATATATATATATATATATTACCTACTGGCGGTCTCCAGTAGGTAGTTATAGTTAGGACCCTGTTTCCATAGGAAATCCGCAACATTCTATTTTGAATAACTTTGGCGCCGGTCGACGAATCCTCGCGAATTTTTCAAAATAGGTGGGGCGCTACGCTCCGCTCCTACCCTGAAAGTCTCGGGGGGATTCGTCAAGCGGGGGCTGAGATAAAAGGGGGGTCCCAAAACGCGTTTTTCCCATGCATTTTTCCATAGGACCTTTAGACACAGCTACAGCCCGAACGGCTGAACAGAATTACTTGAAATGTGGCAGAGAGCTAGTCCTCAGGTCAAGGAAGTGCCTTTTGTAGGTGTGGTGTAAATCTGTTCAGTAGATTCTGAGAAAATAGCCTTTAAATCAATATATATATCTGAGCCAGCTTACGGTGCGCTTACGGTGCGCTTACCGTACGCGTACGGTGGGTTGCGCGAGCGCGATTCTGATTGGCTCTTAGATCTTAGTAAACATTCGAATCGGTCGAAACCAGGAAGCGGCGTCCGCCATTTTCTCTCTCGCTCTCTGAGTTGGGCAGCAAAAACGAAGCCAAAAAATGGCTAAAGAGGCAGTTTCGTCACATCCTAACCACCCAGCATTGATATAGGGGTCCCCAAACAACCCTCAAGCCCAAAAAAAAAAATTTTTTTTTTCGGAAATTCGCCGATTACGCTTACCGTACGCGCACGGTAAAAATTATAAAAAAAAAAAATTATCCACATTCTCCCCACCCCGTGTGCAAATGGTTGCCCGAAGGGCACCATTTGTGCATGGCATATTACACATATCAAATTAACAAAGAATACATTTCAAAAAGATGCGCATAATATGTCCCACATGTGCGCACGGTGCCACCCCGTGTGCAAATGGTGCCCGAAGGGCACCATTTGTGCATGGCATATAACAACAATAAAATTAACAAAGAATACATTTCAAAAAGATGCGCATAATATGTCCCCCATGTGCGCACGGTGCGCGAAGCGCATCGTGCGTACATGGCCCATCCCGCATAATGTGGGCACGCGGTGACCACCGTGTGTGCACGGCACTAACTGCGTAAAGTGGGCGCGCGGTGCGCGCACGGAACGAACTGCGTTAACTGGGCGCGCAACGCCACGAATGGCGTAAAGTAACTTAGCATTTAAAAAACCGTACAAATTCACTGAAAAAACCATAGGTTTCACACACGTTATAGTTAGGAATTAGCATTTAAAAAACCTTGCAAATTCACTGAAAAAACCATAGGTTTCACACATGTTATAGTTAGCCGGACATTTTACTGATAAAAAACCAATGAAATTCCCCCGTTATAGTTAGTGCAGGCAACTATAACTCACGCGACCGCAATCTTCTGCTGATGACATATGTGTCTTTATGAAAAAAAAATATTTGTAATATATGTATAGCTAAAAATTAATGGAAGAAGACATGGGCAAATAAGTGTCTAAATACAGTATTAGCATCAGCAGAGGATTGCGGTCGCGTGAGTTATAGTTGCCTGCACTAACTATAACGGGGGAATTTCATTGGTTTTTTATCAGTAAAATGTCCAGCTAACTATAACATGTGTGAAACCTATGGTTTTTTCAGTGAATTTTATATATATATATATATATATATATATATATATATATATATATATATATACATATATATACATATACACACATTCACTGAAAAGATAAAGGTTACAGGGACATTATAGTTAGGCTCAGATTTCACTCGTTCAAAACCAGTAAAATTTAGCAGTTGTAATTAGCTGAGCTACCTATAACTCGCGCCCCTGCAATGCACTGCTTATGACCTCACATATTACATCATTAATGACCTGGTCAATCACATCACTGATGACATCATCTGGTGACTGTGGGTGTTTTATAAAAGTTTGAGTGTTAAATAAATAAATATATATATATATACATATATATATATATTATCTACTGTTGGTCGCCAGTAGATAGTTATAGTTAGGACCGTGTTTCCATAGGAAATCCGCAACATTCTATTTGGAATAACTTTGGCGCCGATTGACGAATCCTCGCGAACTTTTCAAAATAGGTGGGGCGCTCTGCTCCGCTCCTTCCCTGAAAGTCTCGGGGGGATTCGTCAAGCTGGGGCTGAGAAAAAGGGGGGGGGTCCCAAAACGCGTTTTCCCCATGCATTTTTCCATAGGACCTTTAGTCCAAGCTACAGCCCGAACGGCTGAACAGAATTTCTTGAAATTTGGCAGAGAGGTAGTCCTCAGGTCAGGGATGTGCCTTTTGCAGGTCTGGTGTAAATCTGTTCGGTATTTCCTGAGAAAATAGCATTTAAATCAATATATATATCTATAGGCGTGTACCGTACGCGTACGGTAATCCTTACCGTACGCGCACGCTGACGTGCGCGTGCGCGATTCTGATTGGTTGTTAGATCTTAGTAAACATTCGAATCGGTCGAAACCAGGAAGTGTCAGCCGCCATTTTGTCTCTCGCAGTGTGAGGGGATAAAAAACAAAGGTGGAGAATGTGAAAAGGGGGCAGGGTGGACAGTTCCTGACCCCCTAGCCTTTGTCAGGGGGTCCCACAAGGACCCCTAAGGGCCAAAATGTGTGTACGTAGCGTGCGTGTACGGTATAAATGGAAAAATTCCGCAAACGGCGTAACGTGGGCGCTCGGTGCAGCGAAGCGCACCGTGCGCGCACGGAGCGCGCACGGTGAAAAACCTTAAAAAATAAATAAATAAATACATAACTTAGCATTTAAAAAACCATACAAATTCACTGAAAAAACCATAGGTTTCACACACGTTATAGTTAGGAATTAGCATTTAAAAAACCTTGCAAATTCACTTAAAAAACCATAGGTTTCACACATGTTGTAGTTAGCTGGACATTTCACTCGTGAAAAACCATTGAAATTCCCCCGTTATAGTTAGTGCAGGCAACTATAACTCACGCGACCGCAATCCTCTGCTGATGACGTCAGATATTACATCACTGATGACATATGTGTCTTTCTGAAAAAAAAATATTTGTAATATGTGTATAGCTAAAAATTAATGGAAGAAGACATGGGTAAATAAGTGTCTAAATACAGTGATGCAATATCTGACGTCATCAGCAGAGGATTGCGGTCGCGTGAGTTATAGTTGCCTGCACTAACTATAACGGGGGAATTTCAATGGTTTTTCACGAGTGAAATGTCCAGCTAACTATAACATGTGTGAAACCTATGTTTTTTTAAGTGAATTTGCAAGGTTTTTTAAATGCTAATTCCTAACTATAACATGTGTGAAACCTATGGTTTTTTCAGTGAACCCTCCTCCATTTTTCCTACCCATTATTCACTTCATTAGGACCACCATAGACGCTCTCTGCTTATTATAGTCCGACACTTTGCCTAGGTATCCTATTTTCTCCCCGGCTGCTCCTGTCTCATTTGCGAATGTTCACTAGAACTCTTCACGTCTAGACAGGCACCCGTGTGAGACACAATATTTGATAGCGTCTTTTCCTTTGGACTTTATAATTAAATCTAGCATTTGGGTATCTTTTCTGACAGATGCATTTTGCATCTCTTATGTTTATTTAGAATGTTTTAGATGAAGTTTCCCGCTGTGGGCTTATTTTCATGTCTTCTATGTCCATACATGTACACTGGACAGTGAGACATATAAGGCACTTTGTTTTAATTTTCAGTTAAGCAGAATAATTGTCTTTTTCATATATATATGCCATATAATATATGTATGTGCTTAATTTTCACATGTTTTAATTTAAACACGTTTATTTAGTATGTTCGTGTTTTTCGCAAAGTCATGCCGATCAGCCCGGTCATGATTCTTTATATCTATGATGACAGAGTGGTGGTTGCCATGACAACTGCACATTAACATATGTAAATGTCACTGGCATGTGTAACAGACAAGTGAACAAGGCGGTTCGCCGTCGAAACGCGTCTTGCCGCTGTTGGATTAAACTTCTTTTTGCCATTATTTCACGGAGTCTGTGCCTGTCTGCTCGTCGACTGCCAGGATTGGAATTCCATATATATATATACGTATACAAATACGGTAGTGCTAGAGGGAGAGCCCCCAAGGAGTGCGCTGGGAAGAGAATGAGGATGACAGCAGTGGGAGGCTTGGATACCGGAGCGAGACGGTTTTGCCGACTGCCAGCCCGGGGTTTGGGGGTCCCCAGTCTAGAAAAGCCTTGCTCAAGAAACTGGTGCCCTTTGGTGATTGGGCTCCGCAGATGCCGATGCAGATGTGGTGAGGACTGTTTGGCATACTTCAATTTTTTGTTTATAGGTCTCCTTCGACCCAGCGTTATGTGCCCATTTCAATTCCATATCCAGTGATGTGCTTTACGAGTGACATTGAGACTTTATCCCGGCTTGCGCATTTTCCATCTGTTTGAAAATGACTTTCAGTTATTAACATAAGGAGCCTATGATTTTGACTTGGACTCGGGCTGTATGCTTATGAACTTCAGACATTGTTGCAAATGCAGAGAGGCATTGTGGGACTAGTAGTTTGGTGGGAATTTAAGCATTCACCAGGTGGCTGGCATTCGTGCTGAAATTATACATATTGTATTGCAGTATTTAGGTCCGTGATGTTTTACTAACCTGCGCATTTCCCTGCCTCTCATGTCGTTCAATGTATTTCTTTTCAAATGGCAGCATACCATTTTTTTGAGCTCGTAACTCATAGTACAGGTCATTTACTGGCAATTCTCATAAGCATTAGGGGCAACACCATGGGATTAAAATGTCTCACCTCAACGCGGAGTTCATATGCACATCACGATGTTTTTAATAAATTTACATGTTTTGTTTTATACATTGTGGGCTTTATTTTTCTGAGGGATTGGCGCTGTTGAAATTTACAATAATCGTGTGATTTATTCTTCCCATGTGCATGATTGGTGCTGTAGTCTTCATCCACTCGACTACAGCTGCAAACAATCTGGAGGAGCCAGCTGACTTCCCGCCCAGGGGGAGGACCTTAGCAGTACAAAGGGGAAGGGGTTGGTGTAATCCTGGTCTTGCGAAGGGCGTCTGATGAAGGCACACATACGCCGAAATGCATTATGCCCTGCATCCTTCAATAAAGAATCTTCCGGAAAAGCCCCGCTGTGTCCTCTGATCTCTTTCTATCGGAGTGGTCATTGGTTGATGTTAAAAACGCGGCTGCTGGCAACGCGTTTGTTGAGGACCCGTTCTACAAGCGGACTGCGTTTTGCTGGTTCCAGTGGCAACACTGTCTTTTCTCCTCCGAGGTATCGGATAATGCAGAACCGCCTCAGAAACAAGGCCGGGCAAAAGGCCACTGCTATCAGCAGTTCATGACTTCACGTGACAGCAGGATCACTGTATCCGTGTTGTATGGTCCGGTTTCGACCTGGTGTATGAGGCAGATCGTTTGGGGACCTAAGGAAGACTTGGATCGACATATTTGGGATTCACCAAGGACAACAAGCCCCCCCTTTGCTAGGTATTACAGCGCTCATTCGAGCATGGACTCCGCAATGGGTACTTACCATTACATTGCATTGCATGATGGGTGCTGTAGTCTTCATCCACTCGACTACAGCTGCAAACAATCTGGATGAGCCAGCTGACTTCCCGCCCAGGGGGAGGACCTTAGCAGTACAAAGGGGAAGGGGTTGGTGTAATCCTGGTCTTGCGAAGGGCGTCTGATGAAGGCACACATACGCCGAAATGCATTACACCCTGCATCCTTCAATAAAGAATCTTCCGGAAAAGCCCCGCTGTGTCCTCTGATCTCTTTCTATCGGAGTGGTCGTTGGTTGATGTTAAAAACGCGGCTGCTGGCAACGCGTTTGTTGAGGACCCGTTCTACAAGAGGACTGCGTTTTGCTGGTTCCAGTGGCAACACTGTCTTTTCTCCTCCGAGGTATCGGATAATGCAGAACCGCCTCAGAAACAAGGCCGGGCAAAAGGCCACTGCTATCAGCAGCTCGTGACTTCATGTGACAGCAGGATCACTGTATCCGTGTTGTATGGTCCGGTTTCAACCTGGTGTATGAGGCAGAACGTTTGGGGACCTAAGGAAGACTTGGATCGACATATTTGGGATTCACCAAGGACAACAAGCCCCCCCCTTTGCTAGGTATTACAGCGCTCATTCGAGCATGGACTCCGCAATGGGTACTTACCATTACATTGCATGATGGGTGCTGTAGTCTTCATCCACTCGACTACAGCTGCAAACAATCTGGAGGAGCCAGCTGACTTCCCGCCCAGGGGGAGGACCTTAGCAGTACAAAGGGGAAGGGGTTGGTGTAATCCTGGTCTTGCGAAGGGCGTCTGATGAAGGCACACATACGCCGAAATGCATTATGCCCTGCATCCTTCAATAAAGAATCTTCCGGAAAAGCCCCGCTGTGTCCTCTGATCTCTTTCTATCGGAGTGGTCGTTGGTTGATATATATATATCTATATGTCATGTGATCAAGGCCCGAGTGGGGGCTGAAACGCGTCATGGCGGACTGGTACAGAGAAATTTGAATAAAAATCTCAGTGATTGGCACCGAAGTCTTGGGTCCGTTCTTTCGTCTTCCTAAACAAGGCAGCAATTAGAGGCGAATTTACATATATCTATATATATATCTATATATATATATATATCTATATATATATATATTCAATGAAAAAACCAAAGGTTTCACACACGTTATAGTTAGGAATTAGCATTTAAAAAACCTTAGAAATTAAATGAAAAAACCAAAGGTTTCACACATGTTATAGTTAGCAGGAAATTTCACTCGTAAAAAACCAATGAAATTCCCCCGTTATAGTTAGTTCAGCTAACTATAACTCGCGCGCCCGCAATGCACTACTGATGACGTCACATATTACATCACTCATGACATGGTCACTGACATCACTCATGACATCACTGATGACATCTCAAATGACATCACTGATGACATCACTGATGACATCATCCAGTGAATGTGTGTTTTTCTGAAAATTAAATATGTTTTATATATGTATATCTCAAGGTCAATGGAAGAATAAATGGGTATATAAGTGTCTAAATGGATGCTTTGTTTTTGAAAAATGTATTGTGTAACTGACTGATTAAGTGTATCATAGTGAATACATGGCTTACTGAGTAATGTTTAAATATGAAAATATCTGTATCAGTCTCTCACTTTGTGTATAAGTGGCTGCATGGGTTGGTGATTAGCTTCATGGGTGTCTATATAGGTTATTAGTTGTTTTTTTGAGTATCAGTCTGAGTGTCTGCATGGTTCGGTGGGGGGTATTACGTAGTGCATAGGTGCATGAATGAGTGATTCACTCTTTGTATGTGTTGAAGACAGCATGTGTGCAGGACTGTATGGGTGGATGAGTGTGTGTATGGGTGTGTTAGTGAGTGAATGACTGTCTCAATAGTGTCTTTATGAGTAACTACATATCTATTAACCCCTTGGATGCTCATGACGGAGCGGTTCCGTCATGAGCATCAGTTGGGCTGTGCTCATGACGGAACCGCTCCGTCATGAGGACAGCCCCTGGGGGAAGCGCTGGCGCTCCCCCCCTGAGGCATCGATCGTGCCCCCACAGATGGGGATGGCAGCGGAAGAGTTTCCGCTGCCACCCCCGAGCCCCCCCACGCTTCCTGGTGACGTCAGCGTGCACAGCGCACGCCGGCGTCATCAGGAAGTGCTCGGACGCCTGGAAGCCATTTGCTTCCAGGCGTCCACAGAGGCAAGGTGAGTCTTGTGTGCTCCGGTGGGGCTGCGGGGGCCTTTCAGAGTGTATTGAGGCATCGGGGGAGAGGAAAGAGTATTTCCTCTCCCCTGATGTCTCAATACAGGGCATTCCTGCTCCACGATCGCGCACAGCGTCGCGATCGTGGAGCAGGGATGCCCCACTAGACACCAGGGATGTGTGTTTTTTTTATTTTGGAAGCGACCCCTTGGGTAAGGGTCGCTTCCTGGGGCCATTTATAATTTGAAGACGTTTCTGCCCCCTCTGGGGGCAGATCGGTGTTTTTTTTTCGCCGTTTCTGCTCCCAGGGGGGGGGCAGAAAAGCCCACTAGACACCAGGGACATTTGTATTTATGTAGGAAGCGACCCCTTGGGCAAGGGTCGCTTCCTTGGGCCCCTAAATATTTGGAAGACTTTTCTGCCCCCTCTGGGGGCAGATCGATGTCATTTTTTTGCCGTTTCTGCTCCCAGGGGGGGCAGAAAAGCCCACTAGACACCAGGGATCTTAATATTATTGTAGGAAGCGACCCCTTGGGCAAGGGTCGCTTCCTTGGACCCACACATTTTTGGAAGACTTTTCTGCCCCCTCTGGGGGCAGATCGGTGTCATTTTTTTGCCGTTTCTGCTCCCAGGGGGGCAGAAAAGCCCACTAGACACCAGGGATCTAATTATTATTGTAGGAAGCGACCCCTTGGGCAAGGGTCGCTTCCTTTGGCCCACAAAATATTTGAAGACTTTTCTGCCCCCTCTGGGGGCAGATCGGTTTTATTTTTTCGCCGTTTCTGCTCCCACGGGGGGCAGAAAAGCCCACTAGACCCCAGGGAATTAGTTCAAATAAAAATAGAAGTGACCCCTCGCTTCCAGGGTGCAATTTGTTTTCTGCCCCACCTGGCACACAACCCGATTGACCATTTGGGTAGTGACATAGCATGTTATAATGTTTATTGTTATATTTTTTGTGAATTCCAATTGTAATGTTTTTTTTTTGTTTACTTTTTTGTTCTAGGTGAAGGCTTTTCTTCTTTTCACGTTGACATTTTGTGACTGGTGGTTCTGCTGTTTGTGTAGTTTGGTAAGAGACTTATTTTTGTACAATGTAAATGTGTTTGATTTCTCTGCCTGTTTTTTTTTTGCAAATGGTGTAATAATAGCAGTATGTTTGGTTTTTGAGTGTCAAAAACTTTTTGCATTGGTGCTCGATGTGTATTTTGTTGTCTTGTGAGTAATTTGTTTTTTTTTCTTCTTTCTAGTTTGATATCGTTGGTTTTTGCTGTGTCACTGCAGAGTTTGTTTCTGGTGAGTGCAGCTGTCTCTTGTAATTGGATTGTATAGTTTTTGAGTACATTGATCTTTGTGATAAAGGTACACATTTCTTTACTTACTTGGTGTGCACATTGTTGGTTGTTGTTGACTTGTTTGTGCAGTCTTCTATCTTAGTAAGTATAATGGCTAGCCGCAGGATTACTGCTCAGCAGGTTGTTGGTTTGCTGTTTGAGTCTTCCTCTGATATTGGTTCAGAGACTGACTCTGCATCTGAGGGAGAGGAGGCAGGGGACGATTCTGGCAGTGAGTTTTCTCTCCGTATGGGGTCATCGGATGATGAAGATACTCTTAGTGCGGATGAAGTGCCTGTGTTAGAGGAGGAGACTGATGTGCCGATAGTGCGGCAAGAGGCATCTGGGCTGCAGCCTGCGGCTGCAAGGCTTCCCGTTGGTGTAGTGCGGCAAGAGGCTTCTGGGCTGCAGCCTGCGGCTGCAAGGCTTCCCGTTGGTGTAGTGTGGCAAGAGGCATCTGGGCTGCAGGCTGGGGCTGCAAGGCTTCCCGTTGGTGTAGTGCGGCAAGAGACATCTGGGCTGCAGGCTGGGGCTGCAAGGCTTCCCGTTGAAAGTGATGACCTCTGGGTTGCCCCAGGCATGGTGCAGCCGGAATTGCCAGAGTTTACTGGTGCTCCAGGGTCTAGAGTGAATACTGAAAACTTTTTGCCTGTAAATTTTTTTCAGTTGTTTATGGACGATGTGTTTTTGGCAGAGATTGTTGAGCAGACTAATTTGTATGCCGAACAGTTTTTGAGGGACAACAGTGCCAGTCTTAAGCCACACTCTAGAGCTACCCGGTGGACTCCCACAAATGTTGAAGAGATGAAGAAGTTCTTGGGTTTAACTTTTTTGATGGGCTTGCTAAGGAAGCCATCAATGGCTTCATATTGGTCTAGCAGTCCCTTGATGGCAACGTCTATTTTTCCGGCAGTCATGACTCGTGACAGGTATTTGCTTCTGCTTCGGATGATGCACTTTGTTGATAATGGTTTAGCGTTGCCACGAGATCACCCTGATTGGACCGTCTTTTTAAGATTAGGCCTGTCCTTGATCACTTTGTTGATCGATTTTCTGAGATTTATGCCCCTGGTAGAGAAATTGCAGTGGATGAGTCTTTGGTGTTGTTCAAGGGCCGCTTGGTTTTTAGGCAATACATTCCTAGTAAGAGGGCACGCTATGGAATAAAGCTGTATATGCTGTGTGACAGTAGGACTGGATATGTTTCTAATTTCAGGGTGTACACCGGTAAGGAATCTAGGTTTAACCTCCCTGGTTGTCCGTCCACTTTTGGAGTGACTGAGAAAATTGTTTGGGAACTTGGTAGAGGATTTTTTAACAAAGGCCACCATTTATATGTAGATAACTTCTACACTGGTGTGCGGTTGTTCAGGGAATTGGCCAAAGTGGAAACTTTTGCTTGTGGCACAATCTGCTCTAAACGTAAAGGTTTCCCGAAAGAACTTGTTTGTCAAAAGCTTGTGCGGGGACAGTGCAGTGCGTTGCGTTGCCAGGAGCTTCTTGCTGTGAAGTTTACAGACAGGAGAGATGTCTACATGCTGACTTCCATCCATGATGAAAGCACTGCACCTGTGACTGTTTGGGGTCAGGTCGCTGAAGCGCGCAAACCTGTGTGCATTTTAGACTATAATAGGCACATGGGTGGTGTTGACAGAGTAGATCAGAGGTTGGAACCTTACACTGCTCTTCGTAAGGCTTACATTTGGTACAAGAAGTTGGCTATCCATCTTTTCCATTTGGCAATGTTTAATGCTTTTGTTGTGTTCCAGGATTCTTGCCCTGAGTCAAAGATGACTTTTGCTAAGTTTCAGGAGTCTGTAATAGGCAGCCTTGTTGTAGTGGAACAGGCTAGTGTTCCTAGAGTTGGAGTGGTGGAGGATGTTGCTAGATTGAAAGAACGCCACTTTCCAGATCACACTCCTCCCACACCCGCAAAAGATTTTCCCAGTAGGAGATGTAGAGTCTGTTGGCGAAGAGGTTTGCGGAAGGAGAGTCGTATGTACTGCCCCGATTGTCCCTCTCATCCTACACTGTGTCTCCCTGCTTGTTTCAGAGCGTACCACGCGCGAAAATTTTTTGGGGAACATTCATGAGTGGTAAAGTGAACTGCCTGGTCTGTATTCTTTGGAAAATATGATTCTGTTTCAAGGTTGGTGTTAGTGCAATGTATTTAGTTGCTGATTTTCTGTTAGAAGATTTGTATCTATTTGCAATTTGTTTGTGTTTTTATTTTTTTCTAAAAAAATCCTAAATGTGATGGCGGTGTGTGTAGGCTTGCGCTTGGCTGTTGGTGTGTGTGGACTGGCACTTGGTTGGTGGTGTGCGTGGAATGGTGCTTGGCTGGCGGTGTGCGTGGACTGGCGGTGTGCATGGACTGGCGGTGTGCGTGGACTGGTGCGTGGCTGGTGGTGTGCGTGGAATGGTGCTTGGCTGGCGGTGTGCGTGGAATGGTGCTTGGCTGGCGGTGTGCGTGGAATGGTGCTTGGCTGGCGGTGTGCGTGGACTGGTACTTGGCTGGCGGTGTGTGTGGACTGGTGGTGTGTGCGGACTGGTGTTTGGCTGGCGGTGTCCATGGACTGGAGCTTGGCTGGTGGTGTCCGTGGACTGGAGCTTGGCTGGTGGTGTGCGTGGACTGGAGCTTGGCTGGCGGTGTGCGTGGAATGGTGCTTGGCTGGCGGTGTGCGTGGACTGGTACTTGGCTGGCGGTGTGCGTGGACTGGTGGTGTGTGCGGACTGGTGCTTGGCTGGTGGTGTCCGTGGACTGGAGCTTTGCTGGCGGTGTAGGTGGATTGGCGATTGGCTGCCGGTGTGCCTGGACTGGCGATTGGCTGGCGGTGTGCCTGGACTGGCGCTTAGCTAGCGGTGTGCGTGGACTGGCGTTTGGCTAGCGGTGTGTGTGGACTGGTGCTCGGCTGGCTGTGTGTGAGTAGTGACTTTCTGCTGGTCACTACACACACTGCTAGCTGAGTGCCACTCCACGCAATCCATCAGCCTGTGTAGTTGCTGTGTCTGGATTGTGGGCGTGTGAAAGTGATGGGCCCTTGAATGGCGCTGTGTGCTGGTGTGAGTTTTGTTATGTGATGGGCCCGCGGCTGGCGGTGTGAATAGTTTTGTATGTCTCACACGTATGAAAGGTGTTTTTGCGATAGGCCATTTTGATGTCGCCTCACTACGTTTTGGGCCCTTGCCTGCCGCGGGTACTTGGGCCTCCCACACAAGTGAGGCACCATTTTTACCGGGAGACCTGGGGGAACGCTGGGTGGTGGTAAATTTGTGTGAGCCCGGTGATGCCACTACTTTCCCACCCCAAAATGTGTGAAAAAAGTGATTTTTGGAGCAAAAATTGAGGTTTGCAGGGGATTCTGGGTAAGGAAACGTTGGGGGATCCACGCAAACCATACCTCCCTGGAAGCCGCCGGGTGTCTAGTTTTCAAAAATGCGTGGGTTTGGTAGGTTTCCCTAGATGGCCGCCGAGCACCGGGCCAAAAACCAAAGTGACCCCCCTTGCAAAACCAGGTGGTTTTGCGATAGGCCATTTTGATGTCGCCTCACTACGTTTTGGGCCCTTGCCTGCCGCGGGTACTTGGGCCTCCCACACAAGTGAGGCACCATTTTTACCGGGAGACCTGGGGGAACGCTGGGTGGTGGTAAATTTGTGTGAGCCCGGTGATGCCACTACTTTCCCACCCCATAATGTGTGAAAAAAGTGATTTTTTGAGCCAAAATTGAGGTTTGCAGGGGATTCTGGGTAAGGAAACGTTGGGGGATCCACGCAAGCCATACCTCCCTGGAAGCCGCCGGGTGTCTAGTTTTCAGAAATGCATGGGTTTGGTAGGTTTCCCTAGATGGCCGCCGCGCACCGGGCCAAAAACCAAAGTGACCCCCCTTGCAAAACCAGGTGGTTTTGCGATAGGCCATTTTGATGTCGCCTCACTACGTTTTGGGCCCTTGCCTGCCGCAGGTACTTGGGCCTCCCACACAAGTGAGGCACCATTTTTACTGGGAGACCTGGGGGAACGCTGGGTGGTGGTAAATTTGTGTGAGCCCAGTGATGCCTCTACTTTCCCACCCCAAAATGTGTGAAAAAAGTGATTTTTTGAGCAAAAATTGAGGTTTGCAGGGGATTCTGGGTAAGGAAACGTTGGGGGATCCACGCAAGCCATACCTCCCTGGAAGCCGCCGGGTGTCTAGTTTTCAGAAATGCGTGGGTTTGGTAGGTTTCCCTAGATGGCCGCCGAGCACCGGGCCAAAAACCAAAGTAACCCCCCTTGCAAAACCAGGTGGTTTTGCGATAGGCCATTTTGATGTCGCCTCACTACGTTTTGGGCCCTTGCCTGCCGCGGGTACTTGGGCCTCCCACACAAGTGAGGCACCATTTTTACCGGGAGACCCGGGGGAACGCTGGGTGGTGGTAAATTTGTGTGAGCCCGGTGATGCCACTACTTTCCCACCCCAAAATGTGTGAAAAAAGTGATTTTTTGAGCAAAAATTGAGGTTTGCAGGGGATTCTGGGTAAGGAAACGTTGGGGGATCCACGCAAGCCATACCTCCCTGGAAGCCGCCGGGTGTCTAGTTTTCAGCAATGCGTGGGTTTGGTAGGTTTTCCTAGATGGCCGCCGCGCACTGGGCCAAAAACCAAAGTGACCCCCCTTGCAAAACCAGGTGGTTTTGCGATAGGCCATTTTGATGTCACCTCACTACGTTTTGGGCCCTTGCCTGCCGCGGGTACCTGGGCCTCCCACACAAGTGAGGCACCATTTTTACCGGGAGACCTGGGGGAACGCTGGGTGGTGGTAAATTTGTGTGAGCCCGGTGATGCCACTACTTTCCCACCCCAAAATGTGTGAAAAAAGTGATTTTTGGAGCAAAAATTGAGGTTTGCAGGGGATTCTGGGTAAGGAAACGTTGGTGGGAGGCAGTCAAGTCACCCCATCCTGGATTCCCCTGGGTGTCTAATTTTCAAAAATGTATAGGTTTGCTAGGTTTCCCTAGATGCCAGCAGGGCTAGGGTTCAAAATCTACAGCTAGTCACTTTGCCAAAAAAAGGGTCATTTTTCACTGCAAAACCATGTTGCGTTTTGCGCCGTTTCCTGTCGCGGGCACTAGGCCGACCCGCACAAGTGAGGTACCATTCTTCTCGTAGGACTTTGGGGAACGCGGGGTGGGTGGAAATTTGTGGATCCACGCAGATTCCAGAACTTTCCATCACAGAAATGTGGGGAAAATGTGTTTTTTTTGTCAATTTTTTACGTTTGCAAGGGATTCTGGGTAACAGACCATGGTGGGAGGCAGTCAAGTCACCCCATCCTGGATTCCCCTGGGTGTCTAATTTTCAAAAATGTATAGGTTTGCTAGGTTTCCCTAGGTGCCGGCAGGGCTAGGGTTCAAAATCTACAGCTAGTCACTTTGCCAAAAAAAGGGTCATTTTTCACTGCAAAACCACGTTGCGTTTTGCGCCGTTTCCTGTTGCGGGCACTAGGCCGACCCGCACAAGTGAGGTACCATTTTTCTCGTAGGACTTTGGGGAACGCGGGGTGGGTGGAAATTTGTGGATCCATGCAGATTCCAGAACTTTCCATCACAGAAATGTGGGGAAAATGTGTTTTTTTTGTCAATTTTTTACGTTTGCAAGGGATTCTGGGTAACAGACCATGGTGGGAGGCAGTCAAGTCACCCCATCCTGGATTCCCCTGGGTGTCTAATTTTCAAAAATGTATAGGTTTGCTAGGTTTCCCTAGGTGCCGGCAGGGCTAGGGTTCAAAATCTACAGCTAGTCACTTTGCCAAAAAAAGGGTCATTTTTCACTGCAAAACCACAGTGCGTTTTGCGCCGTTTCCTGTCGCGGGCACTAGGCCGACCCGCACAAGTGAGGTACCATTTTTCTCGTAGGACTTTGGGGAACGCGGGGTGGGTGGAAATTTGTGGATCCACGCAGATTCCAGAACTTTCCATCACAGAAATGTGGGGAAAATGTGTTTTTTTGTCAATTTTTTACGTTTGCAAGGGATTCTGGGTAACAGACCATGGTGGGAGGCAGTCAAGTCACCCCATCCTGGATTCCCCTGGGTGTCTAGTTTTCAAAAATGTATAGGTTTGCTAGGTTTCTCTAGGTGCCGGCAGGGCTAGGGTTCAAAATCTACAGCTAGTCACTTTGCCAAAAAAAGGGTCATTTTTCACTGCAAAACCACGTTGCGTTTTGTGCCGTTTCCTGTCGCGGGCACTAGGCCGACCCGCACAAGTGAGGTACCATTTTTCTCGTAGGACTTTGGGGAACGCGGGGTGGGTGGAAATTTGTGGATCCACGCAGATTCCAGAACTTTCCATCACAGAAATGTGGGGAAAATGTGTTTTTTTTGTCAATTTTTTACGTTTGCAAGGGATTCTGGGTAACAGACCATGGTGGGAGGCAGTCAAGTCACCCCATCCTGGATTCCCCTGGGTGTCTAGTTTTCAAAAATGTATAGGTTTGCTATGTTTCCCTAGGTGCCGGCAGGGCTAGGGTTCAAAATCTACAGCTAGTCACTTTGCCAAAAAAAGGGTCATTTTTCACTGCAAAACCACGTTGCGTTTTGCGCCGTTTCCTGTCGCGGGCACTAGGCCGACCCGCACAAGTGAGGTACCATTTTTCTCGTAGGACTTTGGGGAACGCGGGGTGGGTGGAAATTTGTGGATCCACGCAGATTCCAGAACTTTCCATCACAGAAATGTGGGGAAAATGTGTTTTTTTTGTCAATTTTTTACGTTTGCAAGGGATTCTGGGTAACAGACCATGGTGGGAGGCAGTCAAGTCACCCCATCCTGGATTCCCCTGGGTGTCTAGTTTTCAAAAAAGAATAGGTTTGCTAAGTTTCCCTAGGTGCCGGCAGGGCTAGGGTTCAAAATCTACAGCTAGTCACTTTGCCAAAAAAAGGGTCATTTTTCACTGCAAAACCACGTTGCATTTTGCGCCGTTTCCTGTCGCGGGCACTAGGCCGACCCGCACAAGTGAGGTACCATTTTTCTCGTAGGACTTTGGGGAACGCGGGGTGGGTGGAAATTTGTGGGTCCACGCAGATTCCAGAACTTTCCATCACAGAAATGTGGGGAAAATGTGTTTTTTTTGTCAATTTTTTACGTTTGCAAGGGATTCTGGGTAACAGACCATGGTGGGAGGCAGTCAAGTCACCCCATCCTGGATTCCCCTGGGTGTCTAGTTTTCAAAAATGTATAGGTTTGCTAGGTTTCCCTAGGTGCCGGCAGGGCTAGGGTTCAAAATCTACAGCTAGTCACTTTGCCAAAAAAAGGGTCATTTTTCACTGCAAAACCACGTTGCGTTTCGTGCCGTTTCCTGTCGCGGGCACTAGGCCGACCCGCACAAGTGAGGTACCATTTTTCTCGTAGGACTTTGGGGAATGCGGGGTGGGTGGAAATTTGTGGATCCACGCAGATTCCAGAACTTTCCATCACAGAAATGTGGGGAAAATGTGTTTTTTTTGTCAATTTTTTACGTTTGCAAGGGATTCTGGGTAACAGACCATGGTGGGAGGCAGTCAAGTCACCCCATCCTGGATTCCCCTGGGTGTCTAGTTTTCAAAAATGTATAGGTTTGCTAGGTTTCCCTAGGTGCCGGCAGGGCTAGGGTTCAAAAACTACAGCTAGACTCTTCGCAAATAAAGTGTAAATTTTCAGTGTGAAAATGTGGTGCGTTCACCCTAGGTTTTGAGCCACTTCCTGTCGTGGGCACTATGCCTACCCACACAAGTGAGGTACCATTTTTATCGGGAGACTTAGGGTAGTTCAGATTTTTAAAGCAACTGTTATTACCTATTGATTTTTGATGCATTTCTCCCTTCCAAATGAAAGACATTGTGTAAAAAAAAAGTCATTTTGAAAAATGACCAATAATTGTCATGCAAATATGAGTATTCCCAATTTCGAAAATGTACAAATATGCACTGTTTCTAAACTCTGTAATTTGTTCCCATTTCAGAAATACATAGGTGTCTTTCATACCGATTTTTCCATGTATACATTTTCCCACAATAATTGCTATATACCCGGAACAAAAAAAAAAAACATTACAAAATGCTGCTCAGTTTTCTACTCTGGGTTCGTTGGGCTCTTGGTGAACCTACAAGTCCTATATGTCCCCACAACCAGGAAGGTCCACCGAATGTAACGGTACATTGCTTTCAAAGAGATGACATAATTCGAAGAAGTTACAGGTGAAAACGTTGACTCAAAATGCTGCTTTTTTCAACAAATTTTTAATTTTTCATATATTTACCTGTAAGTTTCTATAAAGAAACCTTGATGGATCTACACAAATGACCCCTTGCTGAATTCAGAGTTTTCCAGGATCCATTATTGTTTTTGTACCCATTTCTACCGTTAACTGGAAGGAGGTTGAAAGCACAAAAAATAGCAAAAATAGGGTATGTCCCAGAAAAATGCCAAAACTGTGTACAAAATGTTGGTTTTCTAACAAAATTCTGTCATTCCCTAAAAGCTGGAGAAAAGGTGATTTCAGCCCCACAAACCATTTTTTGATACCATTTGCAGAGAAAAACCCAGAAGCTTTCATTTGCAGTCCGTTTTTCCAATTTTTCACAAAAAAAACAAATTTTTGCTGTATTTTGACTAATTTCTGGGAACCCTGTAGGAGAATCCACAAACCCTGGGTACCTTTAGAATCCCCAAGATGTTGGAAGAAAAGGACGCAAATTTGGCATGGATACCTAATGTGGTCAAAAAGTTACAGGGGCCTAAGCGCGCACTACCCCAAATAGCCCAAAAAAGGCTTAGCACAGGAGGGGAAAAGGCCTAGCAGCGAAGGGGTTAAACTAGTATATGTGACTATTGGTGTATATAAGTGAGTATATGTGAGAGTGAGAGATTGAAAGAGTTCCTGTATGAATAAGTATGTGTTTCTATAAGTGACTGTTTATAAGACTAAGTATGTGTAAGTTTCCGTAGAAGTAAGTGTGGTGGTGTGTGTATAACTGTATATGCAAATAAATGTATGTTTGTTTCTTTATTAGCATGAGTGAGTATGTGTGAGTAACTCTATGGATGAGTGGCATTGTGTAACAGGATGTATAGGTGTATGAGTACATATGATGAGTGAGTACATGTATGAGTGACTGTATAGGACTGTTGGTGAATGAGTGGATGTGTATGTGGTTCTTAGAATTACTGAAGAGGTTGTTGTAACTGGTATTGGTATGTCCATTGTTTTGAAAATTTTAGTCTCTATTTTTGAATGTGTGTATCAAAGGTTATATTAGGGGAAGAGGAGGTCTGCCACTCTATCACAAGGATGATGTCATCAGTGATGTCATCAGTGATGTCATTTGAGATGTCATCAGTGATGTCATGAGTGATGTCAGTGACCATGTCATGAGTGATGTAATATGTGATGTCATCAGTAGTGCATTGCGGGCGCGCGAGTTATAGTTAGCTGAACTAACTATAACGGGGGAATTTCATTGGTTTTTTACGAGTGAAATTTCCAGCTAACTATAACATGTGTGAAACCTTTGGTTTTTTCATTTAATTTCTAAGGTTTTTTAAATGCTAATTCCTAACTATAACGTGTGTGAAACCTTTGGTTTTTTCATTGAATTTCTAAGGTTTTTTAAATGCTAATTCCTAACTATAACGTGTGTGAAACCCATGGTTTTTTCAGTGAATTTGCAAGGTTTTTTAAATGCTAATTCTTATATTTACCTTTTTTTTTTTTTTTTTTTTTCCAATTTTTTTTACATATTTTTATTTTAATTTTCTATCCTTTTTTAAAGACTACGGTTAAATTTTAAAAATTCTACAACATATTTTAAATTTTTACCATTTTTTAAAACTAAACAGGCAAGATTTATTAGTATAACATAGTGGTTTTTTTTCCCCTTTTTTTTTTTTTTTTAGTATTTTTTTAACGTGCGCGTACGGTAAGCGCACGTCTTGCTTTTATTACGTTAGATTTCTACGCTGTTTGCGTTCATTTACGCAATTTGCGTAGACGTATGTCACGCGTGCGCAGCGCGTAACGCGTACGCTGCACGCGCATGTTACGCGGAAGTGAAGGGGCGTGCCTGTTTTGCGCATGCGCGCGTGCACGTGTCTTTTTTACGCGCATGCGTACTTTTGCCGTGAGCGCTCCGTAAGCGCACCGTAAGCGTAACGTACGCGCACGGTAGGTCATGTGATCAAGAAACAAAACTTTTGATTGGTTTAAAGTACTTTCAGTTCTAGAACTCTCCTACACCACACCCATTCCCCTCATTTCTGCTTGTGATCCCTTAAGAGAAGGAGCTGAGTTGTCTTTGTGATACGATGGCAGAACAGCAGACCTCTTCTGAGAGTGAGGCTAGCAGCACTACCTTGAGGCAGAGAAGGAGGAAACAAAAGAGCTCTTTCATATGGGAGTATTTTTCTTTTCCAGAGGGCAAGAAAAAGGTAAATGCACCCTTAGTGACTTGTAAGCTTTGTGACCGTGTACTTTCAAGAGGGAATCCCAACAAGAAGTATTCCTTCGGGAATCACACCATGTTGAGACACCTTCATGATGTACACGGTAGGACATATGCTCGACATACTGAAGGTAACCCTTCAGTAAGTCAACCAAGCACATCCACAGCAGCTCAGCCTGGTCCATCATCTGCAGGGCCGAGTCCATCTTCGGCAGGTCAGCTGAGCCCTTCATCTGTGGGGGGAGCATCTCCTTTTTCTGGTCCTCTGGAAACCAACCATCGGTTTGCGAGGGTTTTAATTCGGTGCGCCACTTGTCTTGATCTAATTTGTCATAGGGAGACCAGTGTTGCCCTAGTGAACAATAAAATAGATCAGCACATTTGTCGTACCGACTAATATTCCCATTCCTTCTTTCCTCTGTCCCTGCATGAACACAACGGCTCTTTTAAGAGCCAACCTTACCTTTCAACTTTTTTTTATATATTTTTTTTAACTTTTTTTTATTTATTTTTTACCGTACGCGTAATTTTTTTTTTTTTTTTAAAAACACTAAAAATCAATTATCACATTACAAGGTCCTTGAGAGACTACAATGAAAAACTGAAAATGTGATTGTGGAGAAGTGGAAAAAAGGGACCATGAAATTTTTGACTTACCATACCCACTCAAAAAATTATTTATTAATTAAAATTTAATTTTAATTGCTTTAAAAATGGTTCAAGTTTTCGAAAATTTTCTATCTCAATCTGAAAAAAAAGAAAAAAGTATTAATATTTAATAAAACATTTTATAATACAGTACACATATTTACATATTTTCCAAAAACAATTTTTTGCCTTTTTTTTGCTGTTTTCAGAATATATTGCATTTCACTATAAATCGTGAAAGCAATTGCATTCATCACTTAACAGCGGGCAAAAAAAAATAACAATCTCAAAGATTGTTTAAAAAAAGCCCAGAATCTCTTCTCAGTTAAACATAACATTATCGAAATGCAAAATATTATTCATTAAAAATATCATCTAATAACAAAAACTATTTCTAAAAAATACCGTCTGACAATTTTCTTACAGAAGCATAATCTCAAAAATAATATATCTCAAATAAATCCACAATACATCTAGTTTACTTTCTTTTAGGCCAAATGTTAATTTTTGAAATTAATTTTTGATTAAATTTCCAACGATAATCCAATAAAATTCCAAAATTTAAATTGTACAGATTTTACCGATTCTCTCTAAAATTTTGGTTTCCGAAAGATTATTTAGGATTTAATTAAGTCCACAATACAATTGGATACCTTTCCTTTAGGCCAAATGGTAATTTTAAAAATCTTTTTTGATTAAATTTCCAATGGTAATCCAATAAAATACAAAAATTTAAATTGTACAGAAGTAACCGATTCTCTTTAAAATGTTGTTTTCCGAAACATTAATTAAGAATTATATAAGTCCACAATACAATTGGTTACCTTTCCTTTAGGCCAAATGATAATTTTAAAAATCTTTAAATTTGAAAATTCCAATAGTAATCCAATAAAATGGTAAAATTATTTTTTACAGATCTTGCCAAGTCTCTCTAAAATTTAGGTTTCAGGAAGATTAGATAGGAATTTGCTAAATCAAAAGGCAAACGTTGCTTGAAAATCAATTGGGAATCATTACACATTGTCCAGCCTTTTTCACATTTAAGATAAACTGTGTAATGTCCAGAAGTAACAGTAGGTCCTTCATGGAAAATTATTGCAACTGTTACAAAAGTTTTTCCTGAAATTGATAATTGCTGGTCTGTAAACTTCTTTATTAAAGTATCCAATTTTGAACCATCAGCTCTACATCGTTGCATCATTAAAATTACATACTGTCCGTATTTCTTTAAAATTAACGTTGAAAACATGTCAGATTTACACTCACTGCATTCCATGGTATGATTAGCATCTTTAACTAATTTAGCAAAAGTGACTGTTTTACTCTCTGGCAATGTTAAATAAATAAACCTTTCAGAATCAACATTAGAGCCACATGTATTGAAACAGTTTTCACAACTATGTTCCCATTTATAAGACAGACCAAACATATTTTCAATGGGAACCCCTTCTTCTTCCAGTACCTGAAGAAAATACAACAAGAATTCCTGTGCGTCTTGCCGTACATTTTGAGAAAACTGTGTACATCCTGAACATACATCTAAAAGTTTTCTAATTTCAGTAGCACTTTCTATTTGAGTTTTATCATTACTCAGCTTTTGAAAAAGGAGATTCAACTCAGAACAGAATCTTTTTCTCTGATTTACTATTATCTGCTCTTGCAAACTTTCCAGATAAAATGCAACATTCAGCACTACATTAGCGTAGCAGTTGACACCAGAGCTATTTTCAAAATAACATCCTACAACCTCTTCTTCATTTTCCTTTTTCTTTTTGCTTGCAATTACATCACTCCTCTTTTTTTTCCTCCTCTCTACATCCTCATTACAGATATTCTCATTTCTCCTTTTACGAGAAACTACACGTTTCTCTAACACAGGATACTGACCTAAATGAGGAGCATAGGTTCTTCTTAATCTATTATACTCCTTTACACAGTTTGTATCTGCACTAACTTTTGAATCATCAAAGTCTATCATGAATAGGCCAGATAATGTTTTCACTCGTGACAAAGCTACATAAGCCATACCTTCTTTGAACACAGTTGAACCAATGTTTACAAATGCACAATCTACAGTCAATCCTTGAGACTTGTGAATAGTTACAGCATATGCTAGAGAAAACGGAAACTGTTTCCTTTGTACATATAAGTCTTTCACAAGCATAAAATGAACTGTACAACGACAAATGTCTATAACTTCTTCTATCTGATCAAATTTTATTTTTAAACATTCAATTCCATCTTTTTTCTGATAATTAATAAAACCCACAACTCTTCCCATAGCTCCATTAACTAAACCTTTTTCAACATCCAAATTTCTCCTTAAAAATACTCTACAGTTCATGCAAACATATAGATTTTTTTCTAATCCAGCAGTTTTGGAAATGTTCTTCTCTAGTGAATCCAATTTATTTTTCAGTTTGCCTGTTAATGTGATAGTAATTCTTCCATCCTGAATTTTGTCCACTGCTTCCAATTTCCTGATATCTTCCTTTTCCCATTTCAAAAGCTCCTCATTGAATATTGAGCATTCACGTAGAGTTGGCATTAAGCAGATGACACTTTTCTTTTCTGCAATGTTCTTGTATATCTTCTCTGCAACTATTTCTTCCTTTGGAAATAAATTATGTAGCAACCGACTCTGTAATGCTTTTGTGCCAGCTTCAGTGAGTAGTCCAATTCTGATATCTTTCAGAATACTTCCATATTCTTCATCGTTTGCTTGTCTCATATTAGTAGTAAGTTCCTTGAACTCAAAGAAGGACCAAATATTTGCATTACCGATGCTTCCCAATGACTTCTTTGTGTCTTCATGTGTCACAGTATTAAACACTGGTTGTCCTTTAACTGGAGTAAGCTGTAGAAGATCCCCAAAAACTATGACATGTTTTCCACCAAATAACACGTCATAGTCTGTCCTTAGAGTTTGCTGCATTCTTAAATGCACAAAGGCAAGCATTAAGTTTGATACCATGCTCACCTCATCAATAATGAGAACTTGCATCTTCTTCAATACTCTTGAAACTTCCAAGCATGCTTCTCCAGTTAGCTTGTGGTATTGTATTTTGTTCTCATGCTCCACTGGTAACATTAGCAAACGATGTAAGGTGATTCCTTTTATGTTATATGCTGCTAACCCAGTTGGAGCAGTAACCACACAAGACAAAGTTGAATCCGTTTTTTGCTGTAGGTAGCTTCTGATGACTTTTATTAGGAAACTTTTTCCAGTTCCAGCTTGTCCGCTTACATACATCCTGATTGGATGAAATGATGTGCATGAGCACTCTTTTTTTTCATGTAGTAATCCGTGATCAATTTTGTTTCTGATCTCTTCATAAATTTGTTGCTGCTCTTCATTCAGTTGTCTTTCCAAATTTGATAAGTCTATAAATTCTTCTTGAGCTTGATTCATAGCCGTTTCCACTTCATTCATGGCTATTGCAGCTTCATTTTCAACGATTGGTTGTCCTAGGGGATCTTGACTGAGTGTTCCTGAACTTTGGCTGTCTTGAGAACTGTCTCTAGCTACTTCAGCTGCAATTGTAGTTTCCTGTTCAATTTCTTCATTTAACATTTGCACATAAGTTGTGAATGTACTGCATTGTATGCTGTCTTTGCAAGCATTAAAGGAATCTTCATAGCTTTGAAATTCTCCCAGTAGTTCATCCTCTGTACGCCATGGTTTAAACAGCTGTAAAAGAGCCAAGTAGTAAAATTCCTTTTTCTCAGTAGTGTCGCAACTGAGCCTCCTGTGATTTATCAAACTTCCTTTTGTTTGCTTCACCAAACATCCTTCCTCACCAATGACTTTATATTTTCCATTGTTGATGTCTTCTGCGGCTTTCTGTGAATAAATGTAGTTCTGCAGCACTTCATAGAGACACATGTTCTCCAGATGATGACTTCTCTTGGGATAATATGTGTCCAACATGTTTGATTTCAAAATATCTGTACTTTCTGGGTCATTCTCGGCCAAATATTCAATTTCTCCAACAGATTTCAGTACCCGATTTCTCATTGCTGCAAGGCCTAAACTTGCCCAAATTATTCTTCTTGATTTCGAGTAGAGACTTGCAGAAGATAACCTATCTGAACATTCGTAGGATCCAATTTCTCTATGCGATAACATCTTTAAACTGAAACTGTAGTGCTTCTTACTGACAGTCTTCTCGTGAGAAATCTCTTCCCACATTTCCTTCAATTCATTTTTTTCTGATTTAGTAATGTAAGACGTTACATATCGAGCAACAGCAATGGAATTGTCAGCTACATACTGTATATCCATGTTAGCATTCCACATGGATAAAATGACTGGGTTGTAGTCATTTATATTTTTTGATTCTTCTTTTCTTTTAAGGTTGTAGGTATTCTTAGGTGATTTTCTTGTAATAGTATGTCTCACAGATGACATAAAACTGTTTACTCTTCCATTTGAAAGAACAGGTCTAGGAAATCCAAATCGACATTTAGTGTAGTATTTATCTTTGCTCTTGTATTTCCGTCGACAGTATTTTCCACACCGATGACTTTGGAAATGTAAAACTTGCTCCTTTAACTTTTTCTCTTCTGTGCTTTTTGGTATAGCACATGTTGCATATTCTTCAATGAAAGATAACACTGCTTCATCAGTATCTGTTCCAAACTTTGGGGCATCCTTGATCCACAACAGCATATGAATATGAGGAGCACCTCTTGCCTGGTACTCTTTTCTCCAAAAGAAATCCTCTACTTCTCCAAGAGGTGGATTTTTTTTATTGCAGATGAAGGACATCATAGCCTCAAATCTATGATTGAAATATCTGCAAACATTAACTGGATCCAATGAGCACAGTTCTCCAGCTGTCTTGTATTCGATGTTTTTAATGTTTGAATTTGCCTCTCGTAGAAAATCCAGTAAATCATCCCAAGCGTACTCAGCACAGCTTAGGGTAAGGAACCATGTTGGTGTTCCTAAATTCCGTAACATGCATTTTAATTCACCATGGCGTCGGTACCAATATTCATTTGTCCCACGCTGACAAGCCATCATATTGATCAGTTGTGTTTCCAAATGATCATCTCGGTGCTGCACTTTCTCCATAAAATCCTTAGCAGACACATTTTGTAAATGTACTCCACTTTTTAAAATGTGATTTACTGCATAAGACAATGCAGACAAGTCGCTTTCAAATAAAAGATGGAACAAATAAGGAATACTTTGTCGAAATCTGGGATCTTCTGCATATAGTCTTGTAGTTCGATACTCAGAAGCTGGAATCTGTTCTGAACGTTCATCGTATCGTCCTCCTTTTCCTGTAGGAAACAGCTGGGGAAAACATCGAGCTTCCAAGCTCTCCTCCCATACACTCACGGGAGTTCCTTTTGCTTTCTTCATCTGAAACAGATCAATAGTGTCTCCCATTACTTCTTTTGAATGAAGAGGATGTATGCTAAAATGGTCATAAATTTCTTCTTCCTTTGACTTGTCCACTTTTTCAATTTGACCAGTTGGTGTTTCTGTGTCTTCTTGTAAATCTTCTTCTTCTTCTTCTTCTATATAAGTTGATTCATACCATTTATTATTTTTTTTCAAATACAAATTTGCTCTTTGTACTTTTCGTACATCCACCAGCTCTTGCCAAATCTTCTTATTCTTTGTAGGTACACCATTAACCAGAATAACTAATGGTTCACTTTCCAAAGTATCTGCATCAATAGTTTCCATATTTGTTTTCAAATCCAAGGGCAAATACACCACTCTTCCTTTTAAACCTCTCAGTAAATCTGAAGGAGGTAATTTACCAGTTTTGGGCTCCATACGTACTATGGTCTGGAACGGATGAACACATTGAATAAGTATAGACTCATATGTATTTAATTCAGAAAGTTCGGCAGGAATAGCATGCAATTCTAAATTATTATGTACAGCTCTGGTCGGCATTCTATTTTCTTCTAATTTGTTGTAACAGTATTTACAAATACGCTGAACTTCACCCAATTCAAAACAATTTTCAAGAAATATATATGTGGCAAAATCCTTCCACTTATAATTATCTTCATTTTCACTTTTTCTGTAGAGATCAACATACCTGGTTTGTTTTCTATAATGAGTTCTGCGGCAACAAATACAAGTAATATTTGGTCTTTCATTAGAGATTATTTCAAATTTTGTTATGTGATCATTAAATGTCTTACTTACAGAGGGTTCTACATTCTCTTCCACTTCTTCCTCATTTACTGTGTCCTTTTCTGCACTGTCTTGTTCAAGACCAAAGTAACAAAACTGAATTTCATCAATAACCTTCTCTACATCTGATACTGACCCACGGAACAGAGCCCTATTCAATTCATCTAACTTTATTGCTGGACTTTTAGCAAAATACAACCGTCTCACAAACTTTCTCATTTAAGTATGATGAACAGCCAGCATCCTAAAATGATGAAAAACACTTTTACACACTTTTTTAGATAGACAAGCCAGAGAATGACCCTGCAAACCAGTATTCTCTCTCACTCTGCATGGATCTAGACTTTGAAGCACCTTAATCTTCTGTTTTACACTTTTTTTACTATATTCTCTTAGAAACTCACGAAATTTATCAATAGATTCCTGACGCACAGCGCAAATACTACTACAATTCCAAGTGTACACTGGGGCTTTAGGACGTCTCCCCATAGCCTCATCCGCCATCACTTGTACCTCATCTCTTGGAACCATTTTCTCCTTCTCCATTATACAACCATTTTTCACTTCGTAAGCACGACCTCTGGTGTCAACTGCATGCAGCAAACTATTACTTTGAAAATAACTCTCTTCATTAAAAAAAGGTTCACTACTTGAACTATGCATCCATTCTCCTAAAAACACTTTACAAAAGTTTGTTCTTTTCACTTCTCTTTTCCTTTTGCTTTGTGATTTCAGTACATTGACCATTTTATCTAATGTACGCATCCTATTCAAAATTAAAATGAATAGTTTCCTTTTTAATTCTAATGCCTTAGCTGCAATGGCTTCAATTTCTTTTTTTCTCTTATAAAATTTAGCCTTTTGCTTATATTTCTTCACATCCTTTATCAAATTGGACATAACTCTTCTCTGAAACATTTTTCTACGTATCTCTTTAAACGCTGTTTTTCTGTTTAAATTAATCTTTATTGTTTCTGAAGGTATATTTGCATTAACTAAATGCTCAATTTTTTCCTGTTCTTTCCTATTTAAAACATTCTTTCCAGTACAGACATTTTGTACATTTTTCCTTTTTTTGAAGATGTTCTTTAAAAAATCTTTTGTCTGCTTACCAGAAGACTTTCTTTTTTTCCCAACATGAGCATCTCCAACTAACTTAGGTCCTCCAGTTGTCTTCAAATATACATTTTTTTTCTGGTTTTTCCTTAGTCTGCATTTTGTAGGCATCTTAAATTTTGTTCACTGCTCTTCAGCAATACCTGAAAGATACTAAAAAAAAAATTCATTTATTTTATTTAAATATATTACTACATTTTTTATGATCTTTTCAAATCTTAAAATACTAAGTACCCCTTTCCTACAAGTGAAAATCACAATAACACCATCACAAATTAAATATCTAAAAACAATTCCTGTGTACACACAGAGTCATGATTTGATATTAGGCAGAAAACGAAATTTCTTTGCCAATTTGAAAGCACACTTACTACTCTTTTTTTTGGCAAGTGATAAGTACTTTTACAATCTGACACATTTCTAATCCACTTTTCAGATTCTCAAAAAAGCACATGTCCAAACAGCTTTTTGTAACCTGGGTGACTGACTACACTCCAGCAAGGGCAACCAGCCTTAGTGATGCTGAATGTATTTGCATTACTGACTGCAACCTCAAACTCCACTCGGTTGTGAATACTGTGCATGATTCCACAGGATAAGCAACTGGCTGTGTGCTAAGAGTCTGCTTCTGCACCAAAAAAATAGTTCCCCCTTTCCTACTAATGCAACTGTAAAATTACCAGAGCAATACGCAATAACTCTCTGCCTGTAATTCCTCTTTGCACACAGAGTCATGTTTTCATATTAGACAGAAAACGAAATTTCTTTGCCAATTTGAAAGCACACTTACTACTCTTTTTTTTGGCAAGTGATAAGTGCTTTTACAATCTGACACATTTCTAATCCACTTTTCAGATTCTCAAAAAAGCACATGTCCAAACAGCTTTTTGAGACCAGCAACATGTGTAACCTGGGTGACTGACTACACTCCAGCAAGGGCAACCAGCCTTAGTGATGCTGAATGTATTTGCATTACTGACTGCAACCTCAAACCCCACTCGGTTGTGAATACTGTGCATGATTCCACAGGATAAGCAGCTGGCTGTGTGCTAAGAGTCTGCTTCTGCACCAAAAAAATAGTTCCCCCTTTCCTACTAATGCAACTGTACAATTTCCAGAGCAATACGCAATAAATCTCTGCCTGTAATTCCTCTTTGCACACAGAGTCATGTTTTCATATTAGACAGAAAACAAAATTTCTTTGCCAATTTGAAAGCACAGTTACTACTCTTTTTTTTGGCAAGTGATAAGTACTTTTACAATCTGACACATTTCTAATCCACTTTTCAGATTCTCAAAAAAGCACATGTCCAAACAGCTTTTTGAGACCAGCAACATGTGTAACCTGGGTGACTGACTGCACTCCAGCAAGGGCAACCAGCCTTAGTGATGCTGAATGTATTTGCATTACTGACTGCAACCTCAAACCCCACTCGGTTGTGAATACTGTGCATGATTCCACAGGATAAGCAGCTGGCTGTGTGCTAAGAGTCTGCTTCTGCACAAAAAAAATAGTTCCCCCTTTCCTACTAATGCAACTGTAAAATTACCAGAGCAATACGCAATAAATCTCTGCCTGTAATTCCTCTTTGCACACAGAGTCATGTTTTCATATTAGTCAGAAAACGAAATTTCTTTGCCAATTTTAAAGCACACTTACTACTCTTTTTTTTGGCAAGTGATAAGTACTTTTACAGTCTGACACATTTCTAATCCACTTTTCAGATTCTGAACAAAGCACATGTCCAAACAGCTTTTTCACACCAGCAACATGTGTAACCTGGGTGACTGACTACACTCCAGCAAGGGCAACCAGCCTTAGTGATGCTGAATGTATTTGCATTACTGACTGCAACCTCAAACCCCACTCGGTTGTGAATACTGTGCATGATTCCACAGGATAAGCAGCTGGCTGTGTGCTAAGAGTCTGCTTCTGCAGAAAAATAGCTCTCCCTTTCCATCTAATGCAAATGTAAAATCACCAGAGCAATACCAAACAGCTTTCTGAGACCAGCAACATGTGTAACCTAGGTGACTGACTACACTCCAGCAAGGGCAACCAGCCTTAGTGATGCTGAATGTATTTGCATTACTGACTGGAACCTCAAACCCTAAAAGTATTCCTTATTTATACCAGTACACCTTAATTTATGGTGAAAACATAGTCCATATTATTTTACATGTTCCTCACATTTAAATTTCTCCCAAAACACAAAATGATAAACACAACTTCAACAAAAGGAATTCCAATGCTATTATCCATTTCTTAATTTACCATATACATCCCCCCTCAAACTCTTAACTCACCTTTAAAATTAGTTAGTTGTGATAGAAATGTGGCACTCAAACAGCAGATTATCAGAGCCAAGATCTCTGTTCTGTACACCTCTCTCCTCTCAGCAGAACCAGATAATGGCAAAGTTTCCCTCTCTTTTTCCACACATATACATGTTAGGTTCAAATCTCAGTGCTTCCCCCTTGTATTCAAATGTATTCACACATTTCTATTGGTTGAAAACCAACCCTTTTCAAAAAGTACCCTTCCCCCAACTTGACTTCAGCCTAGTACCCTTCCCCCAACTTGACTTCTGCCTGCTACCATAGCAACAGCTCATGGAACACTGCTGTCTACAGTCAGGTCAGAAGTTCGCCACACAATGTTTCATTTTCAATGAGCAAGAGTGCTTGACTTTTCTAACCTAACAGCAAATCCATACTAATGTTCTTTGGTAACACATTTTTCTGTACCAATACAAATCATGCTTCTATAAATTTACACTTACAGCCTAGTTTTTAGTGTAGAATGGTATGAAACAGCCAATGAGTTCATTTTATTTTAAAAAAATATGTATGCCTCCATTTCCAAACTGTCTTTCATTTCTTTTTGCCATTCTTCTGAAAGACACCTCCTGAGTGCATCCAGATCTCCTTTGAAGATGTTCACAGTGTGGATTGTAGGTCACAGCTATGTCTTCTGGAGTGAAAAGTATGCAGAGAAAACAGGTATGGTGAGAGACCTTGCTTTGCCAAAAGTAGACATTAAATGGATTGGTCAGAGAGGGTTAAAGTGGCACCAATTGATGCCATTGGTGAAATCCTTCATGCAAATCCAACACCCTGACCTCATAATAGTGCACTGTGGTGGCAATGACCTAGGCACTTTGACTGGGGTAGGTCTGGAAATGCTTATGAAGGAGACCTTTGCACAACTGTTTTAACTTTTCCCTAAAACTGCCTTTGTGTTTTCTAACATATGCCAAAGGCAAAAATGGAACTGGTCCAATAATTTTTGTCCACAGATTGACAAAGCAAGAAAGCACGTCAACAAATCTGTTTCTGCTTTCCTCCGTGACTATGGTATGGGTTCCATTTACCACAACAACTTGCGTTACGACATGCAAGACATTTATAGAGGAGATGGTGTACACTTCACTGATGAAGGGAACAGAGTCTTCCTCTTGAACCTTAGACTCTGCATCGGTACTTACTTGTAGGTACCACTAAAAAATCACAATAAACACAACGCTCTTTTTAGAGCCCCCTAATATCTAAACACTTAAATCTGCATTTAATTTCATTTTTTTTTTTTTTTTTTACCGTACGCGTACGGTGAGCTTACCGTACGCATACCCCGCGATTTTTTTTTAAAATTAATAAATGTTTTTTTTGTACTTTTCTGTCCTTCTTTGACCCCCTTTCAAATGTTAGGGGGTCTGTAACTCTCTTCCTTGCCCCCTTTTCAAGTTATCACCCTTTTTTTTCTGAGTGAAACACACAAAATGGCGGCCGCCGCTTCCTGGTTTCGACCGATTCGAATGTTTACTAAGATCTAACAGCCAATCAGAATCGCGCTCGCGCACGTCACCGTACGCGTACGGTAAGCGCACCGTAAGCGCACCGTAAGCTGGCTCAGATATATATATTGATTTAAAGGCTATTTTCTACTGAACAGATTTACACCAAACCTACAAAAGGCACTTCCTTGACCTGAGGACTACCTCTCTGCCAAATTTCAAGTAATTCTGTTCAGCCGTTCACTGATGACATATGTGTCTTTCTGAAAAAATATTTGTAATATATGTATAGCTAAAAATTAATGGAAGAAGACATGGGTAAATAAGTGTCTAAATACAGTGATGTAATATCTGACGTCATCAGCAGAGGATTGCTGTCGCGTGAGTTATAGTTGCCTGCACTAACTATAACGGGGGAATTTCAATGGTTTTTCACAAGTGAAATGTCCAGCTAATTATAACATGTGTGAAACCTATGGTTTTTTAAGTGAATTTGCAAGGTTTTTTAAATGCTAATTCCTAACTATAACGTGTGTGAAACCTATGGTTTTTTCAGTGAATATATATATTACCTACTGGCGGTCGCCAGTAGGTAGTTATAGTTAGGACCACGTTTCCATAGGAAATCCGCAACATTCTATTTTGAATAACTTTTGCGCCGGTCGACGAATCCTCGCGAATTTTTCAAAATAGGTGGGGCGCTACGCTCCGCTCCTACACTGAAAGTCTCGGGGGGATTCATCAAGCGGGGGCTGAGATAAAAGGGGGGTCCCAAAACGCGTTTTTCCCATGCATTTTTCCATAGGACCTTTAGACACAGCTACAGCCCGAACGGCTGAACAGAATTACTAGAAATTTGGCAGAGAGGTAGTCCTCAGGTCAAGGAAGTGCCTTTTGTAGGTTTGGTGTAAATCTGTTCAGTAGATTCTGAGAAATTAGCCTTTAAATCAATATATATATCTGAGCCAGCTTACGGTGCGCTTACGGTACGCTTACCGTACGCGTACGGTGGCGTGCGCGAGCGCGATTCTGATTGGCTCTTAGATCTTAGTAAACATTCGAATCGGTCGAAACCAGGAAGCGGCGGCCGCCATTTTCTCTCTCGCACTCTGAGGGGGGAGCTGATAAACAAATGCCAAAAACATATAAAGGGGCTGTTTAGACAGCGCCCATGCACATAACCATGTTAGTTGAGTCTTCAAAGATCCCCCAAGGCAAAAAACGGTAATTTTTTATTTTTTGAAAATTTCGCCGATTACGCTTACCGTACGCTTACCGTACGCGTACGGTAAAAAATTATTTTAAAAAAAAAACCCCACTCTCTCCACCCCGTGTGCAAATTGTGGCCGAAGGCCACCATTTGTGCATGGCATATAAGAGCACAGCATTTTCAAAAAAAATTTCAACAGATTACCTATCACAAGGAAGCGCATAATATGTCCTCCATGTGCGCACGGTGCGCGAAGCGCATTGTGCGTACATGGCCCATCTATCGTAACGTGGGCACGCGGTGCGCGTAGCGCACCGCGTGCCCACCGTGCGTGCACGGCACTAACTGCGTAAAGTGGGCGCGCGGTGCGCGAAGCGCACCGTGCGTGCACGGAACGAACTGCGTTAAGTGGGCGCGCACGCCACGAATGGCGTAAAGTAACTTAGCATTTAAAAAAACGTACAAATTCACTGAAAAAACCATAGGTTTCACACACGTTATAGTTAGGAATTAGCATTTAAAAAACCTTGCAAATTCACTGAAAAAACCATAGGTTTCACACATGTTATAGTTAGCGGAAATTTTACTGATAAAAAACCAATGAAATTCCCCCGTTATAGTTAGTGCAGGAAACTATAACTCACGCGACCGCAATCTTCTGCTGATGACATATGTGTCTTTATGAAAAAAAAATATTTGTAATATATGTATAGCTAAAAATTTATGGAAGAAGACATGGGCAAATAAGTGTCTAAATACAGTATTAGCATCAGCAGAGGATTGCGGTCGCGTGAGTTATAGTTTCCTGCACTAACTATAACGGGGGAATTTCATTGGTTTTTTATCAGTAAAATTTCCGCTAACTATAACATGTGTGAAACCTATGGTTTTTTCAGTGAATATATATATATATACGTATACAAATACGGTAGTGCTAGAGGGAGAGCCCCCAAGGAGTGCGCTGGGAAGAGAATGAGGATGACAGCAGTGGGAGGCTTGGATACCGGAGCGAGACGGTTTTGCCGACTGCCAGCCCGGGGTCTGGGGGTCCCCAGTCTAGAAAAGCCTTGCTCAAGAAACTGGTGCCCTTTGGTGATTGGGCTCCGCAGATGCCGATGCAGATATGGTGAGGACTGTTTGGCATACTTCAATTTTTTGTTTATAGGTCTCCTTCGACCCAGCGTTATGTGCCCATTTCAATTCCATTTCCAGTGATGTGCTTTACGAGTGACATTGAGACTTTATCCCGGCTTGCACATTTTCCATCTGTTTGAAAATGACTTTCAGTTATTAACATAAGGAGCCTATGATTTTGACTTGGACTCGGGCTGTATGCTTATGAACTTCAGACATTGTTGCAAATGCAGAGAGGCATTGTGGGACTAGTAGTTTGGTGGGAATTTAAGCATTCACCAGGTGGCTGGCATTCGTGCTGAAATTATACATATTGTATTGCAGTATTTAGCTCCGTGATGTTTTACTAACCTGCGCATTTCCCTGCCTCTCATGTCGTTCAATGTATTTCTTTTCAAATGGCAGCATACCATTTTTTTGAGCTCGTAACTCATAGTACAGGTCATTTACTGGCAATTCTCATAAGCATTAGGGGCAACACCGTGGGGTTAAAATGTCTCACCTCAACGCGGAGTTCATATGCACATCACGATGTTTTTAATACATTTACATGTTTTGTTTTATACATTGTGGGCTTTATTTTTCTGAGGGATTGGCGCTGTGGAAATTTACAATAATCGTGTGATTTATTCTTCCCATGTGCACGCATTATGTCTATCCCTGGAGCAGTGCAGGTGGAGGAAGCATTATGTTAAGACATGCTGGGTTGCACTTTGCAGTTTATTCATAACGTTAAATTTAATAACGTATGATTATGTGTATTAGCTGCAATGTGGAGTCATTTTTTCAGGGTAATGTTTAAATAACTTTATTGGTTTGTCCGAGGGCACAACCTCAAATGTAAAGTATTTTCTTTATGTTCATGTGTACTTTGAGTAGAAAGGGCTATATATACATATGTTTATTTTGGCACCAATCAGATTGAGAAAGGCTTCTTTGAAGCCGAAACGCGTCTCTTTTGTCGCAGGGTCGAGGGAGACCCAAGAAAATAAATAATGCCGTATCTCCACAGCCTGTGTGCGTGACTTCTTCAATTGGAGTAGGACTGTTTGTTCACATATACAAATATATATACATATATACACACACACACACACACAAACACACAAAGGTGTATTGGTGAATCAGTCGTTGTATGCGTGCCTGTATTGATGAATCAGTGGGTGCCTGACTGGCTGTATAAGTTAGTGATTAGGTGTCTCAGTGAATGTATGGGTGAGTGACTTGTTGTGTGAATTTCTGTACCAGTGTGGCAGTTGGTGTCTAGGTGGCTGTGTGGGTGTGTGAGTGGGTATGTGAGTTGGTGTATTGGTGAGTGATTGGTTGTCTGAGTACCTGTATGGTTGTCTGAGTGTCTGTGTTGGTGGGTTAGAGGGTGTTTGACTGCCCATATGGATGGGGAGTCAGTGGCTGTATGGGTTAGTAAGTGTGTGTGTGAGGGGCTGTATGAGTGCGTGTTTAAGTGAATAAGTGAATTTACTTAGTAAGTGAATGTGTCAGTGGTATATGGGTGAGTAACTGGGTATGTGAAAGGCAGTATAGGTGAGTGATGGGATATATGAGTGGCTGTATAGGTGAGTGAGTGAATGTGAGAGTGGCTGTATGGGTAGTGAGTGAATGTGTCAGTGACTGCATAGGTGAGTGAGTATGTGTTATTATGTGTATGAGTAAGTGAGTGGGTGGATGTGTATCTGTATGGGTGAGTAAGTGGGTGTTTGATTGACTGTATGGGTTAGTGACTAGGTGTGTGAGTAGCTGTATGGGTGACTGACTCAGTGTTTGAATGGCTATATTGATGTATGAGTAGATATGTCAGTGGCTATATTAGTGAATGAGTGGGAGTATGAGTGACTGTATGTGTGAGCGAGTGGATGTGTGTGTAGATCCATGAATCAGTGAGTGGGTGTGTAAGTATTGGTCTGTGAATGGGTTTGTGAATGGTTGTCTGGGAGTGGGTGTATGAAAGGTTTTATGGTGGTATGAGAGGGTGCTTCAGTAATTCTGTGGATGATGTCATCAGTGATGTAATATGTGAGGTCACAAGCAATGCATTGCGGGGGCGTAAGTTATCGTTAGCTCAGCTTAACTATAAGTGCTGATATTCACTGGCTTTGTATGAGTGAAATCTGAGCCTAACTATAATGTCCCTGTAACCTTTGTTTTTTTCAGTGAATGTCTAAGGTTTTTTAAATTCTATTTCCTAACTATAACGTCCCTATAACCTTTGGTTTTTTCAGCGAATTTCTACTTTTTTTTAACGTGTAGTAAGATGCCCATCGCAATTCACAGTGGGGGTGGGGTTGAACACTGGGCCTGGCATAGAATTGTGCTGCCCCACTCAAGCTTGCTGCTCCTGCCCCCTCCTCCTTGCCATCTATTGCCCATGGTGATGCTCTCTCATTACAGCCATGTGTGGCCGGTGTTCATCCACTGCCCTCTCTGCCTGTCCAAAACAATTAGCTTGCTGCCCCATCCAACTCCTCCCTACCCTCTGTTGTGTGAGTCCATGCACCAGCCCGTTCCTCCTGACTTGCATGGTTCGATGTGCTGCCACTGCCTTCCATTTAGCTCGATGTCTCACCCATTCCTCCTGCCCTCCATTCCCCAATTCCATGCAGCATCATTGTCCTCCTGCTTAGCCTCAGTACTAATCTTGTTGTCCATACTCTCCTTCCCACTGCCCTTAGATGTCTGTGTGCATGCCCCTGCTCCCTCCTTTCTGCCCACCATATTCAATGGAGCTGCCACCCTCCTATCTTGGTCAGATGGCTACCACCTGTCCCTGGCACCTCCACCCTGCCTGTCCAAGTTCCATGCCCCTATCCCCTCCCACCTGTCCTCCATGGTCCATTTGCTGTCACTTACTTCTGCCCTCCATGCTCTATTATGCTGCAACTGCTCTTCCTGTCTGCCCTGTATGGTCCGTTGTGAAGTGCCTTCCCCTGCCCTCTTTATCTGTGCACAGCCCCTACCCCACCCTTCTGTCCTCCATGGTCTTTTGTGCATGCCCCTGCCCCCCTCCTCTTGCCCACCATGGCTGTTATACTGCCACTAACCCTCCTGCTTGCCATGCAAGCTCGTCTGTGCTGCCACAGCCCCTCCTAGCTGCCCTGTGTTGTCAGCTTGCTGACCCTGACCCCCTCCCACCTTTCCTCCATTGTCTCTGTGTATGCCATTATGGTCTCACAGTTGCCCTCAATGGTGTGTTGTTCTTCCAATGCCCATCCTACCTGCCCTCCATGCTCAGCTTGCTGTTCCTGCCCTGCCCCCTTGCCCTCTGCCCTCTGTTTTCTATGTCCAGTCCCCTATCACCTCACTCCTGCCTTGTTTGGTCTGCTGTAGTTCCCCTGCCCCCTCCCTCCTGCCCTTCATGGTCTGTTATGCTGCAACTTTCCCTCCTGTCAGTCTGCTATGGTCAGCTTGCTGCCCTTGCCTCTTTACCCTCTGCTCTCTGTTGTCCATGTGCATGGCCTTGTTCCCTCCCTATTGCTTTCCATGGTCTGTCTACTGCACTGCTGCCCGCTTGCGCGTTGTGATGTATTGCGCTGCTGCAACCCCTGACACCTGCCCTGTAAGGTCAGTTGGTGCCCCTGCCCATCCCCGCCCCTGGCATTCATCCCAGATCCAGTGGGAAAGGTAAAAAAAAAAACACGCTGCTGAATTTGCCAAACTGGCCAAGACTATGTCAAGTGACCATGACTATAACACCCCCCTCAGGAGGCAGCGCCTACTGAATCTCACCACGATGACAATAAGGAAACCTCCTCATGCCATACGTCAGATAAAGAGGAGGCCCCTAGACCCTCTAAACGCTCAAAAAAGGAGTGCCACATGAACATTCCTACCCAGCCCAAGCTGCTCATGTTAGAAGCAGCAGATATTGTCCACCCCAACTCCACTGCTTGGTTGCCACCTCAAGAGGTGACAGATTATGTTCAATCCCACCTTCAGCAAGCGTAAAACAGGATGTCAGGGCAAGGCTGTGATCCAAGTGCCCAAGGCGAGACCTGCCAGGTAAGGTGGCAGAGACTCCAGAGGTAGATCCCTCTATGCTGACATATTTAAAAAAGTATTATAAAGATCCTAAGAAGGGCATAGACTGGGCATGGCAATGGCGATCGTTACAAGACAAACTTCTGGACATGACGGGTCCTTTAACCAACATTTTGAAGTTGGGCTTTAAGGCCAAGGAATCCGCTATGGCTATCAATCTGGAGGAGCTAATTGGATGGGTGGAATGGGTGATTTGCACAATTTCCAGAGAGAGGATGCTGAAGCTGGACCTCAAGTTGGCTGAACTTTCGTCCTCAGAATCTGGTCCCTTCGCTCAGGGCCTTCTATTTGTTCAGCCCTTCCTCAAGGAGCTCACCAAGTTTGCCGCTACATTCATTGGGCTGAATAGGCACAGGTCTCCCTAAGACATGCTTTCCGGCCAGTTTTTGGCAGGGCTGGACAATACAGAGGGCGGTCGTTCGGCCGAGGTTATAATCAAGTTGCTTCATGTGGTCAGTACCACCAGAAACGCGGGTGCTACCAAGACCCCAACTACAGCAACTCCTCCTTCTATCCAACCTGGCGCCCCAATATCACTTTCGGAAGGGCAGATATGGAGGGAACCAGGGTGGAAACCAGGATGCTGGAAACACAGGTGAGACTCCCCCTATATTCGGAGGTAATGTTGGGGGCAGGATCCAGTCCTTTTTGCACGTATGGCGCAAAATCTCACAGGATGCTTGGGTTCTAGAGACAGTGCTGGGTTACAAGTTAGAACTGTACAGCTCCCCCAGCCAGAGTTCTCCTCCCCCACAGATGCATTTTTCCCAACAAGAGCAGGACTTAATCTCCACAGGAATACTATCTCTGCTGAAGAAGGAAGCCATAGTAGTCACAGACCCTCACCCCGAGGTTTTATCAGCAGTATCTTCTTAGTCGAGAAGAAAGGGAGTGGATCCAGGCTTCTGTTAAATCTCAAGAACTTCAATGGATGAGTAGTTTCAATATTGAGGGCATCCATCTTCTTTGTGATCTTCTCCAAGAAGGGGATTGGATGGTCCATTTGGATATGGAAGACATACTTGTCCATCCCCATCTTTGCGTCCATCCCCATCTTTGCGCCACATCGGCGCTTCCTGCAGTTCCGCTGGCAAGGAGTTTTCTACAAATACAAGGTTCTCCGGTTTGGGCTTTCATCGGCACCATGGTGCTTCATGAAACTCCTTCACCCAATGGTAGAGTCATTGAGAGCTCTGGGTGTTCAGCTAATCATCTATTTAGACAACATCATTATCATGGCACATTGTCCACATCTAATAGTGTCCCACCTCGACTGGTCGATCAACCTATTGCAGAGTCTGGGATTCATTGTGAACTCACAGAAGTCGACTCTGACTCCGGCGCAGTCAGACCAATCAAGAGAGAGTTGAGATTGATTCAGAACAAGCAGATTGTATCATTGAGATCAGAAGCCCGAGTGATTGGCCTTCTGGCCCTTCGATACAAGCGATTTTACCGGGCCCCCTTCACTATCGGGCACTTCAAAGATTAAAGATTCAGCATTCCAGAAAGGCCTCAGTAATGCTGAACAGATACCTCTTTCGGAAGAGGCGAGGTTGGAGATGCGGTGGTGGTTAAACCACATGGAGGCTTGGAACAGCAGAGCCATCTTTGGATCCACTCCTAAAGTAGTGATTGAGTCAGATGCCAGCAGTTGAGGTTTGGGAGCCCATTGCAGACAGATTTCCACTGTGGGTCGCTGGTTCCAGGAGGAACTCTGTTTTCATATCAACTGTCTGGAGCTTCTTGTGGGCTCCTTTGCGATCCTCAGCCTTTTCCCATGGAAGACAGACTGTTGTATCTTGCTTCGCTTGGACAACGTGTCAGCGGTGCAATATGTGAACAAGCTGGAAGTGACAAGGTCCCGTGTGGTAGCGAAGATTGCCAAGGATTTTTGGCACTTCTGCCTACAACGCAGAATTTCGGTAGTAGCGGAATACCTTCCAGGTTGCAACAGCAATGTGGATTTCAGCGACTGGAGATTCCACCCTCAGATTTTCATTAACACTGAACCACCTTTGGGGCCCCTATCATTTGGACCTGTTCACTTCACACCTCAACCGACAAATCCCAGCCTTTTTCAGCTGGCGTCCAGATCCGGAGGCGATTGCCATGGATGCTTTTCTCCAGAACTAGCCAACAACTCTGTGTTACGCCTTTCCCCCGTTTATGATGATTCCCAGAGTGCTGGCACAGACCTGTTGTCAACGGGCGGAGTTAATATTGATTACCCCTCTCTGGAGAGTGCAAGAATGTTTCCCAGTACTTCTAGAAATGTCTTGTGTAATTCCGATTCTTCACCTACATCGTTGGAACCTGTTGCTGGACCCTCAGGGATCTCTACATCCATTGATAGAATCGTAACAACTCTCTCTGGTGGCTTGGCAGGTTTCTGGGACAGATGGAAGGTCCCTGGCTTTTCGAGAGACGCTGACAGATTTATCAGCAAAGCCTGGTCAGCTAATACCCACAAGCGGTACTCATCAGCTTGGAAACAAGGGTGCGGCTGGTGCTCCCAATTGGAAGTTGATCCCGTTAATAAACATTTCTCTTTGATTGTCATTTTTTTGTCCTCCATCGCTTCATCTGGAATGGCCTACATGACTGTAAATAACTTCCGATCTGCCATCTCAGCAGGCCATTACCTGTTGGATGGCAAACCGGTGGGAGAGCATCCCTTGGTGTGCAAGCTGCTGAGGGCTATCCGGATGGTCAGACTGCCTTGCCTTAAATATTCTGTTTTATGGAATATATCCGTTGTCCTGAGATTCTTGGAGTCATGGCCTTCCAATAAGTTTTTATCAAGGAAGCAACTGTCTCCCAAGTTAACCATGTTGCTCTGTCTGATTTCATACAAACACGTATCAGATGTCCAGGCTTTAGATTTAGCGGGACGTAGGTTTTTTCCTGAAGGTGTTACCTTTTCCATCACAAAGTGAACTAAATGCAATACCTCTTCTGTATCATATCTGGCTTTTCCGGATAATCCTAAGATGTGTGTTGTGCAATGCTTAAAGGAGTATGAGGTGAGTACTGCTGAATTTCGTTCAAACATGAGAGGTCAGTTATTAATTGCACTGCAAAAGCCTTTCCGCCCAGTGACCTCCACCACCCTGTCAATATGGGTGCGTTGGGTCATGGGCGAAGCAGGCATTGATGTGTCTAAATTTGGAGCCCACTCGGCTCGAGGGGCAATGGCATCATATTCTTTCTCCTTAGGGGTCAGCCTTACAGACATTATGAATGCTGCTGATTGGTCAACAGACACCACTTTTAAATCATTTTATTATAAACCTATTGTTGATGTGGCATCTGTGGTGGTAGCTAAGCTTTGAACAAGCATAATCGGAGCCTCCGGTCCTGACATAGAATTAAAAGTTTGCAAATATCCGTGACAAGAATCTTCAATTCTATTAAGGACATGGAGGCGAGGATTATCCCACCCAAGTTAAATGTCTTTGCACTGTATTAATATACTACATAAGTTTTGATCTTATATTCTCCCTTCCCTTTCTGGTGTTATGATTACTGAATCAGATATTAAGACCAGAGTTACGGTTTTATCCTTTTGCGAGTTCAGGCACTGATAGTAAGTAAAGTATAAAGGATTACAACTTTGCAATGCCCTCATGCTGCAGTTTGTGTTGCAACAATGTCCCCTTTGCTCAAAGAAGTTATCAGACTTTGTTGGTTCAAGCTTCTTGAGGAGTTCTCCAGTGAAGAATGGATCTACGTGATCAAGTTATTGGTTTAATTGACTTTACTGTTGGATGGTTGCTCAAAGAAAGAGGACACTGTTACCTTGGTCGGACCTGTTATAGGTCTATACTCAATGGCTGATCATGTGTCATAAGAGTGTTCATGGTTAATGCGGTGTATATATAACTTTGCTTTCATTGGCTGCTGTGAATAAACAGTAAAAAAATGAGAAGCATAATCCTTGCTTTCGTGTCCTTAATAGAATTGAAAGATCTTGTCACAAATGTTTGCAAATTTTTAACTGTCAGACATCATTTTCATATGGGTGAGAAAGATAGTGTGAATTTACAGAAAATATGCTCTAATTTTAGCTTCTGGAGCACCTTCCGTATCCTCTGTGGGGAAATCATGAGAAAAGAGTTTTCCCTCAAACATGATTCTTGAAATCTCAGCAGATGGCTTTCCCACAGAGTAAAATCACCTGAGAACACACCACAATTCCTAAAATTAATATGGTACCTTCAACATATATACGTTCTCCTTTTTGAGACTCTCAAAACCTGTCATTCACCACAATGCATTTCAAAAGGGTGCTATCATATATATTGGTCCCAAGATGGCTGGCAACACCTCCTGGTGGAAGTGTTGGCAGGCAATCAAATTTCAGTAGGGTTTCAGTAGGCCTTGGGCTCCAAGATATCTGTATTTTTTAAACCTAAATATCTCTGAAACTACTGAATGCATTTATACCAAATCACAAAAAGCACGCTTTCTGGACAAACATCTAGCTTTCTGCCAGATTTGGTGCAATTCCGTTCAGAGGTTTGGGCTGTAGTCATGTTCAAAAATCGAAAAATCTCCATGGACATAACATGGGGAAAACGCATTTTGAGACCCCCCTTTTTCTCGAACAGATGGGAGGGGCAGTGGTAACACAACAGACCATGCAGAGCAGATGAGCGAGTTGCACAACAACAAGACCATGGAGGGCAGAGGGGATGTGATATGGGGCAACAAACCAGTCATGCAGGAGAGGCAAGAGAAGCTACCACAGCATAACTAACCATGGAGGTAAGGAAGTAGGAGCAGTGGCAGCAAAACAGAATATGGAGTGCAGGAGGGATGGGGTGGTGCCACAAGCTTCAACAATGGAGTGCAGGAGGGAGGTGGCAGGGGAAGCAAGCTGGCCTTGTAGGGCAGTCGGCATGGATAGTGGCAGCAAAATGAACCACTGAGGGCAAGCGGGAGGAGCCAGAAGCACACAGACTGACAACGGACGATAGTTGGAGAGGTGTAGGAGCAGCAGACTGACCGTGCAGGGCTGGTGGGAAGGGCAGTGGCAGGACAATGGACCATGGAGAGCAGGAGGGAGGGACAGAGACATACACATGAACAATAGAGGGCAGGGGAAGTGAGGCAAGGGCAGCAAGCTGCCCACACTGGGCAGGCAGCTGAGGAAGTGGCAGCACAACAGACCATGGAAAGCTGGAAGGAGTGGGCAGTGGCTCAGACAAGGACAATGGATGGTAGGGGTAGGGGGCAGGAAGCATCCTGACAATTCAGAGCAGGTAGAAGGGTCAGTGGCATTACATGGACCACGAATAGCAGTAGATATGGAGGACAACAGAGAGAAGGGGCATGCACAAAGGAACATGGAGTAGGGAAGGGAGTAGTAGAGACTTGTCTTAGACAACAGAGGATAGGGGAAGGGGCAGCAAGCTGACCATGCAGGAGGGGCAGTGGCAGCACAACAGACCACGGAGGTCAGGCAGGAGGGGCATTGGCAGCACAGCTCACCATGGAAGGCAGGAGAAATGGGCTACACAATGGATGACGGAGGGCGGGGGGAGGGGGCAGGGGAATGCACAAAAGACCATGGAGGGCATAAGGTAGGGGATAGGTTCTGTACTCATACAACAGATGGCAGAGGGATGTAGGCAGGGGGAGCAAGCTGACTGTGCATGGCATGCAGGAGGGGCAGTGGTAGCACAAAAGATAATGCATGTCAGGAAGGAGGAACACTGGCACACAACAGATCCTGGAGGGCAGGAGGAAGGGGTAGAAAATTAACCATGGAGGGTAGGAGGGATGGGATAAGGAAATGGACTCCAACATTGGAAGGCAGCTGGAGAGGGCAGGGACAGAGGACGCAAGCTAAAAGTATGCACAAAATCGAATTACCTTACTCAACTATAACATCAGTTTAACCTTTGATTTTTCAGTGACTTTCTGATGTTTTTTATACATATGCTCAAATCTAATCACCATACCTAGCTATAACGTCACTTTAAGCTTTGTTTTTTCATTGAAAACATCTATATATATATAACAAAATATATGTCAAACAAAGGGGTGCCCCAGTGAGGAGGTCACACCCGAAGAGGTTTCAGCACACCACCGTCGGCAGCAGCATCAACAGGATCCTCACATTACTCCAAAAGCCAAACGCGTTTCGAGCATTGGTTCGCTCTTCATCAGTGGCATAAGCTTGGAATACAAATGCAACCATTTTTTAACCCAAGATATTTATAGTACAAGTCCCGCCCATTGGGCGCAAGGCATGCTGGTTATGATAGTCCCATGAAATTAATACCAAGACTCAGGATTTTTTTGACCCCAGTGGGTGCCGCATAGTGCATTAAAAAGTCAAACCAAGTGGAAAAAAATAAAAATAAAATGACATTGTCCCAAATAAGTGGAAGTTCATGAAAGAAGAAAGATGCCTGCTCCCAATTCTATCCCATAAAGCGAGGCCCCTTTCGGTCCAATAGGTTCCGTGTTTACGAGCACCACGGATCCACTCTTGAAGCAGCGAGACCTCCTTGCGGCCGGACCAGCCGCAATACAACCAACAAAGGGGTGCCCCAGTGAGGAGGTCACACCAGAAGAGGTTTCAGCACACCACCGTTGGCAGCAGCATCAACAGGATCCTCACATTACTCCAAAAGCCAAACGCGTTTTGAGCATTGGTTCGCTCTTCATCAGTGGCATAAGCTTGGAATACAAATGCAGCCATTTTTGAACCCAAGATATTTATAGTACAAGTCCCGCACCATTGGGCGCAAGGCATGCTGGGTATTGTAGTCCCATGAAATAATTGCCAAGACTCAGGATTCTTTTGGCCCCAGTGGGTGCCGCATAGTGTATTAAAAAATCAAAGCAAGTGGAAAAAAATAAAAATAAAATGACATTGTCCCAAATAGGTGGAAGTTCATGAAAGAGGAAAGCTGCCTGCTACCAATTGTATCCGGCACAGCGATGCCCCCTTCGGTCCAATTGGTCCTGTGTTTACGAGCACCACGGATCCGCTCTTGAAGCAGTGGGACCTCCTCGCGGCAGGACCAGCCGCAATACAACAAACAAAGGTGTGCCCCAGTGAGGAGGTCACACCTGACGAGGTTTCAGCACACCATCGTAGGCAGCAGCATCGCCAGGATCCTTACATGACTCCAAAAGCCAAACGCGTTTCGAGCATTGGTTCACTCTTCATCAGTGGCATAAGCTTGGACTACAAATGCAGCCATTTTTTCACCTAAGATATCGCGGCTGGACCAGCCGCAATACAACAAACAAAGGGGTGCCCCAGTGAGGAGGTCACATCTGAAGAGGTTTCAGCACACCACCATCGGCAGAAGCATCGACAGGATCCTCACATGACTCCAAAATCCAAACGCATTTTTTAGCATTGGTTTGCTCTTCATCAGTGGCATAAGCTTGGAATACAAATGCAGCCATTTTTGAACCCAAGATATTTATAGTACAAGTCCCGACCCATTGGGTGCAAGGCATGCTGGTTATTATAGTCCCATGAAATGAATGCCAAGACTCAGGATTCTTTTGACCCCAGTGGGTGCCGCATGGTGTATTAAAAAATCAAGCCAAGTGGAAAAAAATAAAAATGACATTGTCCCAAATAGGTGGAAGCTCATGAAAGAGGAAAGCTGCGGCTCCCAATTCTATCTCGTACAGCGAAGCCCCCTACGGTCCAATAGGTCCCGTGTTTACGAGCACCACGGATCTGCTCTTAAAGCAGCGAGACCTCCTTGTGGCCGGACCAGCCGCAATACAACAAACAAAGGGGTGCCCCAGTGAGGAGGTCACACCCGAAGAGGTTTCAGCACACCACTGTCGGCAGCAGCATCGACAGGATCCTCACATGACTCCAAAAGCCAAACGCGTTTCGAGCATTGGTTCGCTCTTCATCAGTGGCATAAGCTTGGAATACAAATGCAGCCATTTTTTAACACAAGATATTTATAGTACAAGCCCCGCCCCATTGGGCGCAAGGCATGCTGGTTATTATAGACCCATGAAACGAATGCCAAGACTCAGGATTCTTTTGACCCCAGTGGGTGCCTCATAGTGTATTAAAAAATCAAACCAAGTGAAAAAAAAAAAAATGACATTGTCCCAAGTAGTTAGAAGGTTATGAAAGAGGAAAGCTGCCTGCTCCCAATTCTATTCCGTACAGCGAGGCCCCCTTCGGTCCAATTGGTCCCATGTTTATGAGCACCACGGATCCGCTCTTGAAGCAGCGGGACCTCCTCGCAGCCGGACCAGCCGCAATACAACAAACAAAGGGGTGCCCCAGTGAGGAGGTCACACCCGAAGAGGTTCAGCACACCACCGTCGGCAGCAGCATCGACAGGATCCTCACATGACTCCAAAAGCCAAACGCGTTTCGAGCACTGCTGCCGGAATTGATACTTATTTACAAACGGAAACAGGATTCACATAGCATCTAAAAAAGACAAATATCAACAGTGCTGATAGGGCATAGATTCAATTGATCCCAACTGACCCCCATAAGAAATTGTACAGATCCTCAGTATTGTTTAAACCGTGCGGAAATTTACTATCCAGCTCCAAGATCATTTTAGACTCCATCTGTCTCAGAGCTTTTTCTCGGTCTCCCCCTATTCGTAATTTGGGAATGACTGCCACAACAAAATAACTCAAACAATTAAGACTATTATTGTGTATTTGTTAGAAATGGCGAGCCACTGGATAAGATTAATCGTTTTTCACGATGGCCCGCAGGTGCTGTAATATTCTGACATGCACCTGCAACTTAGGGCTGCCCACATATCTTAGTCTGCAGGTGCACGTCAGAATATACACCGCAAACTCTGTCCTGCACGTAAAGTTGCCCCAATAGCAATTTTTTCTGGGCTAAATGGTGACAAATAATGTGTGGTATTCTTCCCAAACCTGCATGCTCTACAGGTGGAACACTTCGTAAAGCCATCTTTGGGTTGTAACCACATCTTCGCCACTGCCAACTCTGGACAGGACTTCCCAATCTGTGTACTCACAGAAACCCCTTTCCTAAAAGTAACAGTTGGTTGAGGTGGTAACCTAGGAGACAGCACCCCATCCGTCAGAACAATCGGCTAATTGTGCTTGATGATGGCCCGTATCATTCTTTCTTGCTTGCTAAAGGTAGTGATCAATCTAGGGGCATCGCTATTGTCCTTGGATGTTTGCAAATTTGAGTTGTTATTAAGCAGGGATTCTCTGGTTCAGTCCTTAGTTTTCTCAATGGCCTCTCTCAGGATCCTCTCACTATAGCCCCTGTGTCTAAATCTCTGGAAGGCCTCCTCCGTGCATCTCTCTAAATCCTTATTGTTGCTGCATATTCTTTTGAGCCGCAAAAATTCACCATACGGAATATTGCAAATCAAGTGTTTTGGGTGAGCACTGCTGGCATGAAGAGTCAAATTACCAGCAGTGTCTTTCCTAAACAGTGTGGTAGATAATTGCCCTCGATTCTGGTAAACCTTTACGTCCAAAAATTCAATGCAGTTCTTACTTATATTTGAAGTAAACTTTAGGTTAGCAGTGTTATTGTTAATCTGCTTAATAGAGTTAGATGCACTTAATTCATTACCTCGCCATATGATAAAAACATCATCAATGTATCTTAACCAGTACAAAACATGATTGTTAAAAGTGGTGGCATACATTTTCTTGAGGACCTGCTCCTCCCACCAGCCTACATGCAAGCATGCATAGCTGGGGGAGAAGCAAGCCCCCATAGCCACTCTTATCTTCTGCAAATAGATGTCATTGCCAAACAATAAGTAGTTATTGTGCAAACACCATGAGATCAAACTTAAAAGCATCTTATTATGTTGATAATACTCAATTGGTCTGGAATCTAAAAAATACTTGATTGCATTGAGTCCTGTGGGATGTTCAATACTCGTGTACAAAGATTCAATGTCCAAAGTAATGAACCATAAATCCTCCCACCACGCGACTCCTTGAACCTTCCTTTAAAAATCACCAGTGTCCTTCACATAACTTGGCAATTGTTTCACAAACTCTTGAAGGAAGAAATCCACGTATTGTGTTATTGTTTCCCCCACACTGTTAATGGCTGATATAATGGGCCTGCCTGGGATTGATGTTATCTTTTTGTGGACTATGGGGATGAAATAGAGTTTTGCCAGTACCGGGTGTTCTATATTCAAGTATTTGAACTACTCTGTTGAAATCACCCCTTCCCTCTTCCAACCCAGTAGTTCCTTTTTTAGGGTCTCTCTGGCCGAATTGTATTTGATGTGAGTGGTATTCTCATAACATTCCTTGTTTTGTAAATGTCTACGTGCTTCCAGTATGTAATCCTTTTGGGCCCAAATGACCATATTGCCACCTTTGTCAGATTTGGCCACAATGATCTCATGGTTGCTACTCAACTTTTTAATTAGCTTGGCATATTCCACTTCATTCTTACTTTTGTATCGCTTTCTGTGTTTTGTACGATGATGTAACTTTTTAATGTCTTCAGTCACTACCTCGTGAAAGATATCAATCGCATCTTTAGGCTTAATGGGGATAAACTTGGATTTAGGTTTAAACGGATTAATACCTGCTCCCAATTGCTTTATAGTTCCCCGTTGCAATCCCTCTTGCGCAGAGCTTGTCTCCCCTTCCACTTGTATCCCCATGTTTCCTTCCTTGTTTAGATCCTGAAGAGCTAGCAACACAGGTGCATCTGATGCCTGTAATTCCATAATGGGCTCCCTCTCATTGCCTTCGCTAGCAGGCTGACTTGTCTGTGCTTCTTTTAACCCTTCCTTGAACGCAAAAAACGTCCGGAGTTTTAATTTTCTAATAAATCAAAAGACATCAACCCTTGTTTGTGAATAATTAAAATCGCTTACCGGACAGAAAGATAGTCCCAAACTCAAAAGCTGTTTTTCTGCTTGTGATAAAACTGTCGTAGAGAGATTAATGATGATATTATCGTTTGCCATTACTTTTTGCGCCAAATTTTTTTTTTTCGGTTGAGGTCTTTCGTTTCTTGCACCACTCCCTTCTTCGTGTGTTCTTTCTGGCTCTGTTTTCTTTTTGGGATTTTGTGGCCTCAAGGTCTGGCGTCGATCGAATGCTAAAAAATCCACTTCTTCCCCTAAATTCAATATCTTCTTTTGACCACTTACTCCCAGACTGCTAATGCTTTCATTATCAGATGACATCTCGCTATCCAGGGAGTCACTATCTACAGTTACGCTGTCTGTATTTGCTCCAATTAAACCTTTTGTTGTCATAGCACTCGGCGAGTTCTTATCAAATATAGCTTTTTTGGCATTTACATACTTGCGGGCAAACGTAAAAATGCATCCTTGTTCGTAGTCACATTTATCTCTCGAAAACTTGTGCGCCTTTCGAATTTTGATTTTATCCTCTTGTTTGGTTAATCTGTCCTGTATGTCTTTTCTTGTCTTAGCGATAAACTCACTTGGTTCCAATTTAGCTAGTTGCTTGCTTATTTGCTCCATTTCCCCCAGTAGTGCATATCGATCTATCTCGGCGTATTTCACCAAGATCTTAACCAGATTCATCGACGCTGCAAGGTTGCTCTCTTCCCATTCTCTCAACATACTGGGATTTGGGCTTTCAAAACTCGGCGCTAACAGTATTCTCAATCCTCTTGGAATTCGCCCAACTTCTATATATTTTGTGAGGGATTTATGCTCCCACCATTTCGTTGTTTCAGACCTCATGCATTTTTCCAACCTTTTTAACAGGGCTCTCGCGTCCCCTTCTTGGCTTGCGCCTGAACTGGTGGGCACCTCCCGTTCCGTTGTTGTTAACGGTAGATTGTTAAACAATTCCTCGGCAGCGGCCTCTCGTTCCCGGAACCACCTCCGCCGACATATTCGAGGAAAACAGTGATATAGTATATGCAATCACTGGTATGCTCACTGCCTTCCGGAAAAACTTCACACTCGACCGGCTGTCCAACCGCGCTGTTACTCCTTCAGGCTAGCTTGAGACTTTCCAGCTGCAAAAGGGGGTTGTCGTCAAAACTCCTTTCTCGGATCCTCGTTACTTCTGGTTGAGGGTGGCAACCACTATCCGGGAAGTGGGTTCGTCACGGAAGCAACCACCTTCCGTAATTGGATACAAAAATCAAAAAGTTCCTCCGTCGACTCACAACACTTGCTTCTGCCGAAAAAGGACCACGAACCACCGGAAATGTAGGCAATTAAATATTTATTTTTGTTTTCCTTGGATTACGCATTTCGGGCACCACTTGCCCTTGATCACATACTCGTGAGGTAAAAACGCCATCTTTTTAAATGCATAAACCACGTGATAAGACACACATAATGAACATAGTGAAAATACTATCACCGATTTTGAATGGTATGAAGTCTTTTCTTTACTTTTTTTTGGCTTATTTTCTTTCTTTCTATGTGGAGGCGGTTTACCTATAGTTACAAAGCAGTTCCAATATATATTAAAAAGTCCATCTATAATACAAGAGAATAAAATACAATATATAAATTACTTTATGTGCAATGTCATCAAAATAGTAAGTACATCAAGATATATATATATACAAATCCTCCTAGATGCTAATGATAACATTAAGTCTTTGAAAATGCAAAAACCCTACATAATATTGTTTTGACTGCCCTTTGTACCTGCATGAATGCTGATATTTCGGGACACCTCCCTGAGCGTACTCCTTCCTCCACTCTATATATCTATCTATCTATCTTAAATAACAAACGTTATTATTAGGATAAAACATCTCCAAAGCTAATCTTATTATCCTAGCCACAAACCTGCTTTACCTCACTTATTTAAAAATATATATCTTATCTATGGCCTAAATGGGAAATGATATCACAGAAAAATGATTAGCTCCATTTTCGATTGGAAACTTCAAGAAACAATCTGTGGAAAAGCTGGCATTTTGGAAAGGGATTCCGCCTCTTCAGATGTATGGCGTCCTTTCAGCCCCAGAAGAAGAGTTCCAAGTTTACATATTCTCCTCCTTGTGATTTTCTTTGCATGGCCCATCACTCTAATTTTCTGCATTCAATCCAGAGTTTGGAACACCCCTTCAGGTGTCTTTGACTGTGGAAGTGCAGTCTGAGCTCAATCAAAGTAAAATATGGAAGAGATTCCATGTAAAAATTAGAATAGGTTAAGTGTAATATATGAACTGAATCAAAATCAGAAAAGCCCTAGTATGCACATCAGGTAAAACTATAGAACTATCATTGTGTACGAATATAGCACACTACAGTTTATGAATGCATATTGAAAACGTGGTAAGTGTGGGGATGGCAATGTGCAAATTGATACAAATCTGCATTTTCTTTAAAAAAAAACATTTTCTGAGTACCTGAAAACATTTGCAATAACTCCCCCAAGAAGACGAAAGCAATTAATTTTGGAATGTGGTAGCACAAGGGATTAGATCGGCTGGCTCTAGACCATGCGAAACAATCTCAAAAGATAGCTGGGAGGACTATGTTTCATTGTAGGCAGCAACCAGTTTAATGGCCCCAGGGACTGCATTGCTACAAACGAGCACCGGCTCTTTTATCATTATTATTATTTTGTAATTTGTAAAGTGCATAACTACCTTAAGAAAGGTTTCCCAGTGATAGTCTCCTCACAGCATCTATAGCCACCGCAAAATACCCAATGAATTTTGTAGACAAAATTAGACAGACGAGAACAACCACTTTTTAAGAAGCTTATAAAAAGCTGTCAGTGATTGACAAGCTCTCAGTGTCTGTGGCAAGGTGTTCCAGAGTTTGGTTCCTAGAAGGGCAAAAGCTCTGCCACCTTGCTGAGTTTTCTTAACTCTGGAACACATCCAGATGGCTTGAACGAAGAGAGCTTTTGCGTATATACGAGGACACAAGATGTCTCAGGCACAAAGGCCCTGTTTGAAAGAGGCATTTATACATGTAGCATAAGGTCCTAAATTGGACTCAGCAATCAATCGGAAGCCAGTAAAGAGTCTGTAACAGCCTGGCTGAAGAGATGAATTTGGGAGGGTGGAGGTGAAGGCAAGGGGCCGTGTTCTGAATAATATGGAGCCGCAAGGTTCTACAAAACGTTGCTGTAATCTAATGTAAAGAAATGCAATGTAAAAGGCATTTCTAAAGTGCAACTGCTACTCTGAAGAGAGTCCTGGCACTCTGCACAGTCAGTGGAGGAACAGTGAGATCAGAGAAAACCAGATCAGTCATTCAAGAAAAGCCAGGTTTTCAGCTTCTTCTGGAACAGGGGTTGGTCTCAATTCCAAAGGGAGTTTATTCCAAAGAAAAGGTCGCGAAAAAAAGGACCTGCCCCTTCGTGGATGTGCGAATCTATGGAATTGTGTCCAGAAAGAGGTTGGCTGAGCGCAGACATCTGGTGGGACAATAAAAACAGATTCTTGCTCTGAGGTATCCTGTGCCTGACAGATACAAAGCTCTGTGGATTAACAACAAGGTCTTAAAAATAATACATTTCCTGACAGGAAGCCAATGCATCCAAGCTGAGTATTGTTCAGGCTGCTGCATTTTGGACCATGTGCAACCTACTAATCAAATATTCAGGTAGGCCCAGGTACGGTGCGTTGCTATTGTCAAGTCTAGATGTTATCAGTGCTTGAAATACCAGTTTCCTAGCTGAAAGGTCCTGTAAATGGAGGCACGTCCTAAGCATTCGCAGGAGACCAAAGCAAGTCCATACTACTGCATTGACCTGTGCAAGAAATGAAAGCCCAACATTAAACTTGATGCCCAGATTTTCAACTGAGCTAGTGTGGTTTAGAGTTGGGGAGCATCATTCGGCCAGGAGGACAGCCAAGGCTCCTCCGATCCTAAACCAAAGAAAAGAAGCTCTGTTTTACCCACATTACACTTAAGCTGATGATGAGACAGCCATTGGAAAACCTTGGACAGACAAGTTTTGATTTTTTTGCCACAGAATATTTCATCCCTGCCGCAGGAGAAAAGCAGCTGGGCGTCATCAGTGTGTGACACTATTTTAGCTCCCAGAGTCTCAGCTAAGCATGACAGAGGAATGTGGTGTATACTGAATAATGTGGGGTTCAAAGCAAAGCCCTGTGGCACTCCCAACTAAAGATCCCAAGGCCCGACGTGAATGGAGGACACCAAACCTCTTGAACTTTACCAACCATAAAAGAAGCCAGCCATTTCCACACCTGCTCCCTGATCCCGACAGACTGAAGATGTGCCAGGAGTGTAGAGTGGGGTATTGTGTTGAATGCTGCTGACAGATCCAACATAATCAGCACAGTTCTGCTTCTGACATCTAGAGTACCCCTGAGATAATCAACCACCTCTACCAGTGCTGTCTGCAGCTGGGACCAAACCCAGATTGACTTGGATGCAGCAGAGCTTTGCTTTCTAGGTGGTGGGATAACTGCTGATTGAAGAGTTTTCCAAAACTTTTGAGATGGCCAGGAGTAACGAAAAAGGCCTATAATTAGATGGATCCATGACCACCGCCTGGGGTTTCTTCAGCAGAGGCACAATTTGAGCCTGCTTCCATGCCATGGGTACAGTGGCTGAAGAGAGCGAGGCATTGAGGAGATTATTGGCCAAAGGATTAATGACCTCTGCTCCCAGTGCAAGAAGGATCGTGGGGCATGGGTCAGAGGGAAAACCCAATTTGAGACTTCAAATTGCAGACAGCGATCCGTCCAAGGAGATTGGACTAAATCTAAACAGTGAAAGGGTTGAATTATATGGTAGGCTAAACAGCTGTTTTTCATCCAATCTGTCCTCCATCCGCACCGAGGGGGGAGACTGGCTTGGATATTGGTAATCTTATCTTGGAAGTAGTGAGCCAGTTGTTCATACCGTTCTAGGGAGGGTACCTGATGTCCTGTGCAGGCCACTGGAGACATAAAGGACTCCACCTATTTTAAAACTTCTCTTAATTTATTACCAGCATTTAAAATTCTGTCCTTGAATTAAGATTTTTTTGCCATTTTCATTGCTCTCTGATTTGTTAGAGCCACTCTATACCTGGTTTTGGTGGTTGGGATATATGATACCCTACATTGTCTTTCTAGGTGCTTACACTCAGTTTTGACCCATTTAAGGAAATCTGTGTACAATGAACAGGAAGACTTAATTTGGCGAGACTGCCGAGGCAGTTCGGGTGCTAATTCATGGGTAGTGGATCCAATCCAGTTGTCCAGGAGGTCAACGTCAGTGTCCACATGACCTGAGAGAATAGGCCTTTCTCCTCCAGTGCCTTCCAAAAGGCCTCAGATTGAATTTTATGAAAAACTCTTGACACTCGAGATGTGGGCCCTGCTAGAGGTAAAATCTTCCCTTTACTGGTCCACCCAAACAATCATATAGTGGTATAACCAGACTAATGGGGTGGGAGGGTCCACTTCCCGTGGTACATTTAAAAATATCTGATCCAGAGTATGGCAAGCTTCATAATACCAACTGGGTTATAGCCAGTGAAGAGGTATTCTCCCGCAGGGATATTACCTCCTTCTCCTCAGTCAACTCCATATGTAGATCAAAATCACCTAGGAGAATAAAGTGGTAGTATCTGATGATAAATGACAATGCCTTTTATTTATGTTTTGTTTTTTGAAACATAAATAAAACACATTGTCATTGACAATGCCAATCGCTTAAAGTCGAGTAAATGCAAGACCTATTGCATTGCAAATGCTTGTCATGTTTTGTGTTTGTAATCCGCCCAGTGAGACACTTGAACTAGGAGTTTGTTGAAGTACTCAGTCTGCACTTAAGGCTCATTGGGTTTACGGGCGATATGCCCCCAGTGTTTTCCACCCGAACAAGGAGGAGGATATTGCATTCTAGTGGGAGGATAGTAGGAGACAAGCCCAGTTGCATCAAGGTGGAAGTTCGGGATCAGGGCAGATGTGGAAGTTTCATGAGACTGCAGACCTACAGTTCAGCAGGGTGCCTAGGCTGGTGTGCAGGATATGGGCCACTAGGATGAGGGGAGGTTGTGCTTCCAGCCAGTTAGGAGACTGAGCTTTGTGTTTAAGATATCTAACTCTAGAACTTGTGACAATAGGATGTGTTGTTAGAAGTGTGGCCAGAGAGTATTGTGTGTGTGTATACTTTTGAAAAAATGTATGTGGAGAAATGTTAAGAAACATTGGTTGTGCACATGGTGAGCTATGCAAAGGTAGAGGTATCAATTGATATGCAACAGGCGAGGTTAGGAAAGCAGTCTCTAGAAGGAGACAACTTGTGAGAAAGTTGGAGAGTGGGTTTTGCAGACTTTGGATCTCCTTATGCAGGGGATCGGCGTAAATAAGAGAGCTGTGCTGTAGTCAGTCGTTAGTGACTGAAGTGATGCATGAGGTAAGTAATCACACATCTCATGTAATTCATGTGAATGAATGTCTGAGTCCTCCAGTAGAGAGCTGGTTTCCATGCTGCCGTTATGGGGAAGCTGGACCAATGAACCATAGAAGGATGCTTGAAGTAGTAGAGGGGGCTGCAAGGAGCCTGTTGATGTGTTCCAGATGACCTCCATACATGCTGCAATTTTGGAGTCCAGTCTAAATCCCCAATAGGTTTGTGGGTGTTAATGGGGTCATGGGGTTAGTGGGGGGGGGGGGGTCAGCTTGTAGAGATTTTAGGTGCAGTAGCAGTGTTAACATCCCTAGCCCTACTGGAAGCTTTTGGGGCCTCCACAGTATTTAATTATTTGGAGAAGATAAGGCAGTTAATATCTGAGGACTCACTCTTGGCCTTCCTTGTTCAGGGTGATGAGTAGGACTAGTCATAGTAACCTATGGTAGTGAAATATTTCTTGTCAAACAAAGTTGCATTCTGAGACCAAGAAGAAGAAGGCTAGCATAGTGCTCTCAGTAATTTGGTCTTTATTTTATTTACAGAAGGGAGATTTGAATGGAACCTAGTGTGTGACTGCGGTGTTTGTCACTGAGTAAAGTATCCAGGATGGATACCAGGGCTCAGTGTTTCTGGCATTTGAGGGTAGTTATGGGTGGGCCAGAATGCGATTTCTGAATTGAAGGTACCTGCAACCTGAAATTGGATCGGATATGATATTCTCCATATTTTAGCTGTGGTGGCCATTACAAAATCATGTGAAGCAGTGTGTAGGCTACTGTAAATCAGAAACAGATTCAGTACGGGAGAGCAGCAATATCTAATATAATCTATGCACATTTATAGAGCTCCTTGTCTACCCTTCAGCGTCACAGCGCTAGAAACACAACACAGATTACATCACTACGTTATATGAAGCCACTCGGTGTTACTGAATACAGAAAGAGTCAGACACCTTCTTATGGTAGTAAGATGTCGCATTAGATGTAAAGATGTGCATTACTATGGCCTTGAATTTATTTTAAGGCAAACGGAAGTGCGTCATCATCAATGATGCAACATTAGTCTGATTGTTATAAACTGATAGCTCAAATCACATTCATCCACAAAAATCTAATTTAGGCGCAACATATATAACCTCCATGCATCATCAGCAGGAGTGTGGAAACACTTCTTGGAGCAAAAACCCATTTAGGTGGAAATATCACATATAAGGACACAAACACAGTTAGGTGCAGTTGTATCTCAGAAAAATACAGAGGTAAAATAGATCAAAATGCAACAATATTTACTCCACATCATTAACTACCATTACATCTTCTAGAGAAGTGTACATAGGGAAGTCTAGGTTTAATATTCTTGACTCCACTTCCACTTACCTTGAAGATATTGTTGTACCCCGTCGTAGCTGCAAATTCACCCTTGGCTCAAATCAGAAGTAGCTTCACATTTATGAGCAAAATCATCAATTTCAGAGAGAAAACATTGTAGTAAGATGTCACATGAAGTGCATAAGGTGTGTATTAGAATAACATCACATTTGAGTAACGATTTGAGTATATGACAATGGGGTGCTCGTTGCACTCTTGAAGTAAGTTCAGTATGAGTATTTCGAGTGGGGAAATCGCATTTACTCGTAAAAACACTTTTAGGTGCAAAATCATCCTTGGTGCAAAGTAAGCCATTGCTTAGTGTACCATTTAAGGGCAACATTATGTTGAGGTGCAAAGCACAGAATCCTGTGGTGTCTATGTAATACTCTTCCCCTGGGTGACTACTAATAGCTGACGTCATTGACACCTAAAAGTCGAGCTGTGTGCTTCAAAGACTCATGCCTCATAAGGCCCAGCCTTTATTCCATTGCTTACGCCTTATTGTCCACTTCTCACGGAGCTGACCGCTCTTAACTGAGCTCCCCACAATGATAGACTTTAGAGAAAGACCAGGTCATTTAAAGAAGGCTAGGTCATTTAACAACTGTTAAAACACAACAGCCTGTGCGCTACAATAGTACTATGTGCACCTGCTCTCCTCATCTCACCTAGGAGGGTAAAATTAATCAGACACTTACATCTCTGCTTTATGTCCCTGGTTTAGAATGCAGCAAACTACAGTAGGTATTGGTTTTTTAAAGTATTCTGATTGGTTGAGCCAATCCAGCTTTCCAGCTAGGGTACCAATTCATTTTTATGATAACTTTGTTATAAAGCCATATTGTCCATAGCAAATAGCAGATGAATATTACCCAAAGCAATGTTTCTCATTTTATCAACATATAATGAATGAATGGCTGTACTGGGCCCATCAAAATGAGTTTGCAAACATATCTACCCAGTAGATGCATTCATCCACTTCACAATTAGAGGACATTTCACCAGAGGTGGATTTAATCACGGGGGAACTTCCTGGGTTAGTGGTTGGTAAGCTTAGCATCCACACTTACCTGCCACGGACACCCTTGGCTAGCCCTGCTTCCATGCCATTGACTGGCTGCTGCAAGGCTCTTAAAATCCCGCCTGCACCCTGCAGGCACCACGTGGTCTGACAGCGGTAAACACTTGGAACGGCGGCTGAAATGTTCTTTTCAAATTGCAGCCGCGTCCTGTATCCAAAGTGAGTTCACAAAAGTATACCCTGATCAGCATCATGGACAGGCTGCCCTGATGGGAGATTAACAGTTTCACTGCTGGACAGACCCAAGCACCTCCACACAGACCTGCAGGATTGAATGTGAGGTGGAATATTAACCCTGGCACTGCTGAAGGTGACCCCATGACTGACTGCTGCTATCAGTTTCACTAAACCTTGGCTGTCATGATCAGGGACATATGCAGTAAAAACAAGCACTGATGAACGGCGGCGATGCCGGATAGTAAACATTTAGAAAAAGTATTTGCAATGCTATAGATATTTAGAAACAAATGGCCGCCTTTGTCCCGGCTGCTCCGAAAGTGGAAGCAGCCATGGCCTGCTGAATGTAAGCAAAGCACGTCATCATGCTTGAGGTAGGAGAAACTCAATAAAGAAAATAGAACACGTACCGTGTAACAACCAAGTAAATGGGCCAGTACCCATGGGAGGTTACAAATGATGGCGTGGCCGTACGAAGGAGGGACTTATGAGCCTAGTAAGGAATCAGACGCCAGCATTTACAAAGGACAACAACACAAGCCAATAAAAAATAAGGGCGAAGCAGTGGGTAGGGCTTCTCTCCCGTACCGAACTACAACAGATCTTCGTCAGAGCAGCGCTTGCTCGTTGGCTCAGGCTCGACCTAAAAACAGAAGACCTTCTAGCCATGGGTAAGGTGAAGCAAGGGAGGCCTCAGTGCCGCATAGGGCTCCCCAAACCTCATGAAGCTTTTGTATAAAGGGATCATCATTCTCCGTGCGGTGAATGCAGTTTTAGTCACATGAATGGCACTTGTCAAGCTCACAGGTATGGCCGATAAACTACGGAGAATTACTACTCCCTCTCCCTCCCTGTTGATTGATAAGTGACTACTGAAAGGAATGAGAGACAAACAAGAATAGTCTCCTTCTCAGGAAAGACACTTAGGTGACAGACACAGGTTAATCGGATAAAGCTTGTAAACAAAAGCAAAATAACACAGTATGAGACACAAGACAATTATGAAGCTAAGGAATCACAGGAGACACAGAAGGTTTACTTACTGATTTCAGTGGCAGAGGCTGCTGTGATGAGCCCCACACCAACCTGGATACAGATGCTGAGCCCTAAGACACCATGAGAACTTAGCTCCTGTAGAATGGTAAGATGGGGAAAACACAGAGTAATTCCTGCTTAACCCCATCAACTTGAAGAAAGGTCTGGGTGTGGGATGGGTTGGCAGACAGAAAGAGGAGGGAAGAGGGAGAGCAATAACATTAAAAAGGGAATGGGGAAAAAGTGAGGAGCAGAAACAAGACCAGCAGGGGAGAGAGCCATGGATGACATGTACTCCCATCTAGTGCTGAAAGTTAAATGCTATGTAGACAAGCAAAAGAAAAACTAGCTCCCCAAGTAAGAGGTAGAAGGATACCACTGATCCTTCCACAGCATGGTGAAACCTAAATGCCCCTCTGGACAGGACAGGTTCAAAAATAGAGATTAAAGGCCGTCAATCTGAAGTGGGAATCTGATTTTAACGAGAAAGCCAATGAATCATGGTCAAGGAACACCGTTAAAGCCAAAACTAGTTGTGTGTATTTGAAACAATAAGGCTGCTGTAACATACAGCTAAAAGCTGTCAATTACAAGATCTAATAAGGGGTAAAAATTTGATTAAAACAACGACCAGCTAATCTAGCTACTAGATAGCATACAGAAGTTTTTGGGAAATTAATGTTACGCAAGTAACAGATTGAAACCAAGACCTGAGACCAATTCTGAGTGATGGACAGGCTGATTTGAAGAAAGAAAATAGTAGACCTGCCTAAGTCTTTCATTTGTTTTTTAATATTGTGAAGGATGTAAATTTGAAAGATGCTCACTGTATTTTGTATTATTGCACCTCAACAGTGCTTTTGAAAGGGCAGAATGGATTAAGCTTGTAATGGCAACAGCGCTGGATCATGACATCTCTTCTTGATTGTTAGAGATGATAAAACTCCTGCACATTTAGACCACCATTGAATTTCTAATTTCCGTAGAGGTAATTGGCACATTTTTTCACATGTGCTCCTTAATTTCTGTATCAACAAATTAGAAGGTAAACTGGAGCTCTGCAGGGAGATGCACCTATGTTGCGTTGCGTCCTTGTTTCCTTACTATTTTAAACAAATGATACAGCCTTATGTGTGCACACCGGAAACAGTCTTCCGGATTTGATGTTGCGTTTAATATTACTTTGCAGATTTAAGAAGATATTGATCAATGTCCCAGAGTGAAAATGTTGGTGGGAGGGAACAGCAAACTGTGAGAGGAAAGATGAGCCTGGATGGGGAAAATTTGGAACAGGGATTATTTAAGGATTTCCTTTTCTGTATTTGAAATATGGACTCCCCAGTTTAAAATCCAACGGTGCACTAGCTGCTTTCTTTTGTTGGTTTAGAGCTATCAATAAATATGTTTTTTTCGGCTTTGCAGTTAAGTTTGTTTATAATGCAGACTTTTGGATGTGTTCCAAATACAGGCAGATTTCTTAGAGTACGGGATTGTTGAGTCCATGCAACCGGTGAAAAACCTTTATGGAAAGATACTCCTCTTATTTCCATTATCTGTCCCGAATCTTCACTGTGTGATTCAGAGGCTAGAATACCAGGCCAGAATGATGCCCACTATTATATTGGGTTTGACTTTGATGAATCTGGATGGTGCTTTTTATTGCTATACCATTATGGACATATTGAGCAAGGAGTGGGCGTCCCTTTTACCTTGGGTTTACTCATGCCAAGAAAGGTTGTTATTCAAAGGACATATCTATGGTATTCATAAGCTGCCATATTGAGATCAGAAAGCAGTATGCAAGGGATAATGTTTTGGGATGCTGGACAATGCTGTGTTTAAATATCCCTGTGTACCACAAAGACTTGTGCACATCAGAGAGTTAAACCTAATCTAAGATGTCCTCCCCTCAAATTAGCACTCTCTACATTACCTTGAGGTGATTGTACTGTCACTTTGAAAATAAACTCCTGAAACGGAGGTGTAATCAATGTTCAGTGGGCCTGGGTCCTTATCCTGTGGATGCTGGATAAAGAATGGTACATTATTTACTTCTGTGCCCCTAAATAGGAGGCAAAGAGGCGATGGTTCTTCCCTGCTTTTGAAGTAAAACTATAAGAAAGGTATCAGAGAGATAAATAATTGCAGTTGTAAAGCATGGATGTTCTGTTCAATCCTCTGGTCCAAATTTATAAAAGAGTGGTCATCCTTCTTTGATTTGACGTTCAAATAAGTTGGTTAAGTAGAACATAATGGTCTGTATCTGATAAACCAAGCGTTAATGTTAGAAAAAGTACCAGACACTGATTATGGTTAACTCCCTTTAAGCTGGTAATGAAGTTTATGTTCTCGTTTTATATGGTGATGCTTGCTCTTTCCTCATGAAGTGTATACATTGTATGGTTTGTTTTTTGAACAAATGTATAAAAAAACCTATTTTCGCACAGATACTACCAAGAGTTGTTGTGGCGGTGATTACTCCGCCATTATGGGGTAAGTGCAATGACAGTGTACAGTAGGGCATTATTTTGTTTTGTTTTCTTTATAGGGAATCGTGTTTCCTTGTAGAGAAACCCCTTGGCACACACCTCTGGAAAAATGGAGCGGTCTATGAAACCTCAGCACAAGAAAACGCTCCAGCATTCTTTTTTTTATATCTTTGTGAAGGAGATGGAAACGCTTAGTAAGTGTCTGGGACCACTGTCAGCCTAACAGATTTGTGGTTGTTCACAGCCTTTTCAATGGCAATACCCGTGCCCTTCCATAACAAGCACCAATGATCTCAACCTGAACCCTCAACCTAAGCCCTCTCTCTGATCCCAGCAGATGTTCATTGGCAGCAATGTGTGCAACGCTGAGGACTCATGAATCTGTGCATGTTTGAAAACTATCAAGGTTTTGGAAAGTGTGAGGCTCCAGATGTGTTTTCTTTTTTACAATACAAGTGAGGGGCAACATCAATGGCCCTTTACAGCAACGATGAACTGTGCAGCCATCCCAAGTTCATGTATCAAGATGCCCTTCCTCTGAACACATACACAGAGCATTGCCTCCTACCACAGCAAGAATGTATGTAGTTGTTGGGCCAGCTGATACTCTTCACCATCCTCTCTACATCTTGTATGGCCCCACCCATAGACCTTCCCTTGCTGCTCCTCCTACCGGCACCACTTACCCGTGATAGGTGAAAGAGTGAAGCATCAACATGCTTTCCACCATTTGTGTCCCAGGATTTCCCTGCCAGAGACCTGGATAGGAAAGGAGAGTCAGGCCCAAGCACCCACTATACGCAGGGTGAATAGGGCAACAACAAACAACTTCACAAAGGCAGAAATATTTCAAATACACCCCAAAATGGGCCATTTTATGACTCTAACCTTGTTCCTTATGCTGGAGCACGTTTCCACAGAATCAGGAAATGCTGATTTACACCCAGGGTAGCTCTTTGGATACTTAACCTAAGTATGCAGCAGATGATATGAATCGGTGTAGGGAAATGGACTGCTGAGCCATGTGAGAGAAAGACCACTGCCTTAATGTGACCTGTGATTGAGCTGCCTAGTAAATCAAAAAATGTAAATTTAAACCTGTTTCTGTGATGAAACTCTGACTTACCCTTGGTGCCTTGACCCTCGCTACAAGACTTTCCTCATTGAAATGCACATGTTTCACCTGAAAAAAAACCAAAGCAATATTTAAGGGGAACAAAGTTAATTTCTAGTTATATACTAGAATACAGTTTGTCTGCTAGGAAGACCACAATATGCCATGAATTCAACGTCCAGTAAAAGTATTCAGTGAAACACTGTTATTGGGCAGACACCGCAACTTGTAAGTAACCATTACCCGAGCTGCTAAGCTGGCATTGCTAAAACACTCTAATCATTTTTTTCCAACACCTCAACACCAGAAACTATCCTGTTCAGCGAGATTTCTCCATCCCCTTTTTATTAGCTTGCGTAAAGACATTCTTAGCACCCAACCGAGTCTGTCATACTGCCATGACATTTTGCGAAGACTGGTTTCTTTGCTGGAAGTGGGAGAAAGTACTTTTTTATGTGTACTGGAGGCAAGGTATAAATATAAAAAACATAAATATAAAAAACTAATTACAAGGAAAAATGCAGATGTTTATTACAGTAACTGGACACATCATCACTAACATCTCCAAGAGCATGATAACAGGATATTTGGGAGGTTGTTAACATTGGTGGCCCTAGACCACTTGCAGCAATCCCACATGATAGCTGCTTTAACCACTTCTCATTGTTGAACACCCCACTCGGGGTAGCTGTGCCGTATCACCCACTAAGGATAGATCTACACGTGAGCACTGACCTTTTTCCTCTTGATGAAGTCTTTATGGCCATGTCTAAGGTGAAACAGGAGAGGGCTTCAGGGCAGGATATGGTTAACCAGACATCTGTAAACAAGACTCTTGTGTAAAGTAGCCTTTATTCTCTATGCTCTCAATGTAGTTTTAGACTCAGGAATGGTTCCAGCATCTTGGAAATTAGTGATAAATGTGTCTCTTCATAAAACGGGTGCCATTTGAAGGGGCTAGTGGGACATCATTAGACTTCAAAACTGGAGTAACCCATCCACCGAACTCTAAATCTGGCCCTAAGTTCTGTTTCTCATTTTAATGTTCAAGGCAAATATGTTGTAAATCTTGCATCAGGTCCAGAGGAGACTACAGTCAATAACAAATCTCATGAGTCATTGGCATAACAATCTGTCAATTTTCCTTTGTGGCTGCCCAAGGACATTTCCCCCTCTATGTGATCTTCCATACTCTCACCCTCATCACTTGCTTCTCGGTGTTATGGGCATGCCTTGGAATACCCCTCAATGTGACTCCAACTGCAAAAACAGCAACTCTATATGGATCCGACTTCACTCACATGACCTGGAACTGTGTGAAGATAGGGGGGTATTGGAGAGCTGTTTACACAATCCTTTCACGTATGACTCACCTTGACATTAATCCTATGCCTGAAGTAGCTATGCTGGGATATGTGCGCAATTTCCCTTGGCAACTGCGAAGATTTGTTTCCATTGCTTTATTGCTAGCCAAACAGGAGATAGCGCTCAATAAATTCACCCCCACAACAAAAGCTTGGCTTAATAGCCTCATTTATTGCAACACAAACTGCACGCTCTTTGCAACAACCCAACCCTTGACATCAAGACCCAAGGACATTTGGAGCCCTCTGAAGAGTTATTTGCTAGAAGTCGAGTCAGCTCCATTGTCACAAGTACCTGCGGGGATAGTTCCCACTGGGGTGGGTTGATCCACCGTCTCCATGCTATATATTGATATATGCCATATATCGATTGAACGGATATGGAGTCCTGCAAGAATGTGAGAGATGCTGGGATCAAAGTGTTTCAGGTACATGATATCCCTAGCTAACAGTGTTTTTGTGCTTTCCAAGATGATATCTGCTCAGAAATGATGTTTCTCTACTGCTACATTGAGAAATAACTTCATACTGTTATAATTTAACATGAAAATGGTAAATAAAGTAAAAAAAAACCTCTGTTGTGGCCAGTTTTCCTAAACACTGCCTTTCCAACCCTCTCCCTATTCTAATTACTAGGGCTGAGTTTGCATGATTTGGGGGTGGGCCTGTGCTGTACTAAATTGTCATTCTCCTTCTAAAGATCCATTTAGTGGCACTACCCCCCTTCCTGCCATCTGCTCTGCAGCCTGGCCAGAGGCTTACCAATCAGGAGGGAACCGCTGAATGGCAAGACTTTGGCTAACAGAAAAAAAGGTTTAATAACTTCTTTTCTGACATAGTTATTATAAATCTAACCATGGAGAGTTGTTGGATGTATCTTAACTGTTAATTTGCTATCTTGAATTATATTTTTAAGTGGCTCCTAGCAATATTCATATTTAAATAAAATAGTGCCATCTGGAGCCATTCACTACGGTTGAGAAAAACGGAATTGGCAGTTGTTCCCTCACCGGGCTTATAAAACATCTATTATAATGTCCCTGCTTATAGTGACGAGGCACCCTAACCCTGGGGCACCTAGGAGAGAACTTAAGTGTGACATATAGGTAAAAATGAGGTAGATTAATAATTTGAAAGTACCTTTAAATCCAAAGTCAAATTTTCATATAATTTCAATTTAACAGCAGCCTGGAAGTCAGGGCTGGCTTTTAAAATGACAGCAGGCTCCACAGTGGCGCACACTCCATTGCAGGAAATCTACTCGGCCTCTAAACCTCCCTGCCATAATATATATTATAGACTTATAAGCAATTTGAATACGACTTGGCTTATAATATAATAGGGACTTACAAGGGCTCTGTCATTGCCAATTGTTTATTATACCAAATTACCATGTACTTTTTACAGAGAGCACAAACCCTGTGTCTGATTAGCAGAGCCCAGGACACAGTCAGCATCAGAAAACCAGCATCTAATGGTCAGAATAAGGGCAAAAAGTGTGGGGGTGGGGCACTGCAAACAGGACCTGGTTTATCACACTAAAGATCGGTTGAATTACACTGAAAGATGGTTTTTGCCTTCGTAAGTTAGATGCACAAAAAAAGTTATGAGACAATGTAGGAAACAGTGTAGGAAAGTATATTGCTAAGTTTTGTGAGATATAAAAAACACAACCTTGATGTAATCAGCGATGAGCTTTTAAAACGTGCAAAAATATCTAAAGGTAAAGTGGTTTCTGTGAAAAATGTCTGTCTTACCCTTGATGCCTTGGCTCTCGGTACAAGACTTTCCTCGTTGAAATGCACGTGTTTCACCTGCAAAAACATCAAAGCAACTATTAAATGAAAAAACATAACTTTTACAAGCAAAGTTAGATATGAATTCAAAAGTGTAATGCTTTAATTGACACAGAGGTGAAGAAAATCTGAGGGCTCAGCAGTTATAGCAAAAACAAAAAATATTCCATTAAACAATATGAACGTGAAAACTAATGTTAACCTATGACGTGTGGCAGGTTGGAATCTAAACACACTGGTGCCCACTCACAGTTTATAATGACTGGATACATGTTGGTAGTTTATCTCAGTCAAAAGTTCTACCTCCTGAATTTGTGATTTTTCTTGGTGGAAAATCTTTAGGTGGGCAAGGCTGTAGGCTGGTGGTGGAAGTGCTCCACAAGTTTGGATATTTCTTTCAAGGGATCAAAACTTCATGTCAAAAGGCTCACTGAGGGAAGAAACAGCAAGTTGAAGCCGGAGATGTTAGGGTAGGATCCGCACCTTGCAGGGGTTTGAGAGAGATGCCATACTTAATTTTTTTTAAGTTCATCATTTAAAATTGCAACGATCCAGCGATCAACAATTGCCATCCAATGTACATGAATTCACAGGTGACATGCCAGTTTGATCATACAAATAGCTCCCACTATGGGTAAAAAATTTAAGTTATACATCACGCTATATGTGCAGCCGAGGCCTCCTCCGGTAGGGCAAGGACGTATGCCGTGATCAGCGCCCAAAAGTCTTGCGGTCTTGAGGCGCACGGCAGCTCCTCCACATACGTTTTCAGTTTGCCTCTGCTGGATCATAAATCCCGGTGCCAACATTTAAGCCTGGGATATGTGTTGTAAGTAAGAAATGCAGGATACTTCTAGTTGAGTTACATGTAGGTTTATTCAAGACACAGCTGGTACAAGTTAGAACACTAATAGGTATTCTGGGAATCTTAGATGGTAAGAACACTAAAGAAGGGCTAATGACCAGTGTCAGACATATTACATGAAGAATCAATATACAACAATATGCCCTCTGACCCCAGCACATAGCAACTCTCCTCTTGGCCAGCCATAGGCTGAGTGCCACCAGTTTATGATTAGCTGGTTTTAGTGACTTAACACTGCCAAATAAACATCGTTTTGAATTTCAATGAGCTGTTTCCAACGCTGCTTCTGTGAAAACGCGCGTAACCTGTTCCCAGTACTGATATATCTGGGGGCAGCCCCACGTCAAGTGTCCAAAGTCGGCTCCAATTATCATCAGCTCGGAGACCATATTTACATAATGTGACAGGTGTATAATACATCTGTTGTATGGCCTTGAAGTGTGTAATACATACGTTACCATTAGAGGTGAGTTCCCCAGTTTGTGCACAGCAGAATGTCCATTCTGTCTGGGTAAGGGGAGAGTCCAGAATGTCCTTCCATTTGTCTCACAGTGTCTGTCGGGTCTGCGCCCGTCTTGTGGTGATGCGTTATCTAACCTGGTGACACGTTTCTGTCTGGTGGGGGTGTTCAGTGGTGTCTGGAGTGCTCTCAGGGCAGGTGGTTTCAGTCAGAAACTGTGGGTATAGTTTGCGCAGTGATGCGCGCAGGCGCAGGTATGTAAAGTGTAGCAAGGGAGAGTGGCTCTGTTGAAACTGCTGTCAATTTGATCAAATCCAGGAAAGCATCCCCCCTTGAGTGCAGCGCCGCTTTGGATAGTAGGCTTAGCACCTTGGGTTCCGATGTGACCGGCAGCATCTTGTGGTGTATCAGCGGAGGGGCTTGCGCATATAGTGGGACTTTTTTTGCTCTCTGCCCCAGCTTCTGCCATGCTCTTGTGGTGCTGGTGATAGTGGAGATTTCTGCTGGTTTAGTGTTCACTTGGGTATGTGGAATCAGGGCCTTTAGTGGTATGGGGTGTGCTACATCATATTCTATTGCTAGAGTCAAATCTGGGGCAGCAAAGCCGCCCTGATCATATGGAAGCGTAAGCATTCTCCACACGATTCTTGGTTGTTTCCCCACCCAGAACAGTGATAAGAAATGGGAGTTAAGTGTTTTTAAAAACCCTTGTGAAAGCTGAATTGATGTGGTGTTGAGTAGGTAGAGGAACTTTGGCAGGTCTATCATTTTAAGGTTAGCCACGTGGTCAGCGCGGGACCACCTATGCACCTGGTCTTATATTTTGGAAATCGCTTTGCCATAGTTATATATCCAACCACCACCTTGGGTTACCTGTATATCCAGGTACCTAGATATTTTACTGGGTTTGAGCGCCATTCCAGCAGAAATTCTAAGTTGTATGTCCCATTGCTAGTGGTAAGAGGTATGATATAGGACTTCATCCAGTTTATGCTCAAACCGGACAATCGCTCAAAATGAATATATTCCCGGATGATCGGTGCTAGGCGGGCCTCTGGGTCTAGGACATAGAGGACCATATCGTCTGCATACATCGAGATCACCAGTGGGCAAAGGCAGAAGCGTAGAGGGCCTGTGGCATGCCTTTGGCATATCACTGATGCCAGAGGTTCCAGTGGCAATGCAAATAAGATCAGAGACAGTGGGCATCCTTGTCTCGTGCCTGCGTGTATTTGTATTGCATCAAATGTGACACCATTTATGCTCACCCGGGCAATTGGGTTAGTGTACAGTAGGCAGATCCAGCGTATGAAAGCTGGAAGGATGCCCATTATCTGCAGGATAGTGATTATATAGGTCCACTCAATAGGCTCAAACACCTTCATGGTGTCTAGCAAGACTGCCATGGCTTTCATAGATAGTTCTAGTTGTTGGAATAATGCAAAGATAGTACAGATGTTTTGCGCGGTTGAACGGCCGGGCATAAACTCAGATTGGGCCGCATAAAATCAAATTATTGAGCAGTGGTTGAAGTCTTGTGGCCAGTATCTTAGCAAGAATTTTCATGTCAATTTTGATAAGTGGCAGCGGCCAATAAGAAGTACATTGGATTGGAGGTTCATCAGGTTTCAGGAGTGCCTCTTTAAGTGACGGAGGCAATGTTTGCTTAGTGTATGCTTCCTCAAACATCTTATATAGGTGTGGGGCAAGAAGTTTCACAAATTCTTTATAAAATTCGACAGGTAGGTCATCCAGGCCAGGGCCTTTATTGTTTGACAACCGTGTTATAATATCCTTGATTTCATCCATCGTGATAAGTTGGGTGAGGTGCTGTCTCTGGCTCTGTGCAAACCATGCTAAGGCGGTATCGCCCAGTTACTCTGCGATCTCTGGTGCTGATGTGCTCTCCCGGGATCTATAAAGCTTTGTGTAGTATGCTGAGAATTCTGTCCCAATCGCCCGTGTGTCAGAGTAGGGTGAGCCATCTGGTTTGTTTTTGCTAATTGTGTACGTGTACACCCATGGTTCTTTCAGTTTTTTTGGCTACGTGGCTAAGTGGTGTCCTGGTCTCCCTCCCTCCCCATATGCTCCATTATTTTCGTCTATCACCCCACACCACCTCAAAATTAACTGCAGTCACTGTGATTCAGCCCACAGCCACCTCCTTGTGTAGTCACCCAGGTTTCACTGCAGAGCCCCGCCAGGCTGGTTACTTGTGGTATAACCCTGCCGCAGCTCCACAGGCGGCTGCCATTTTGTGGTTCCTCACACCGCTTATGGCCTGTCGACTTTCTGGCAATTCATTGTCGTGGTACTGTGTCTGGTCGTGCTGCTGGTCACAAACAATGCACCCCCACTTCCCCAATATGGGGAGTGTTTTTATCATGTTGGATGGTCACTCCGGTTGGGATTCTGTACAGAGGATGTTCCCTGGTCCGCAGAGCTGCACTAATCTGCAGCCACCTTGTGTCGAGCTCTCTAGCACCCACCGACATTCCATACTTATAACAAGTTCTATGACTTCAGTCTTTTGGCTCCAAAAGGCTCCAAACATTCAAAAGGTTTTCAGACACTAATTCATGTCCCAAAATTGCAGGAATGCTCTTTATAGTTCCAGTTTTAGCTCAGAACAAAATGTCTAGTTATAGCTACATCTGGGGTTTACTAGCAGAAGAGCCAACTCAGTTTGCTAGAAGGACATTTTGGAAAGCAGACAAGTTTTAGAGGAACAAGAAGCGAAAATGTTCAATTGTAGAAGCCAAATGGTTTTTATTCCAGATGTGCTCTAGCTTTGCCCGTTTCAGGGCCTTCTTGACTCACCAGCAACTGAACAGAAGTTCCACAAGGGATGAAGACTTCACAGCCAGGACACAGGCATCAATGTCAATAAGATCAGCAAGAAGTGATCACCATTAACTTTAGAGCACCTCCAAGTCCCTGAGATCCAAGACATACCAGGAGGAATATTTCTCCCAGGCCTTTGTCAGGCAGTCAGAAAAATCTTCAGAGCAGCAGCAGTAAAATTCTTCCAGTTTATTTGTGCTCTTCTTCAGTGAGTGGGTCAATTGTAACAATTTAATGGGTAGGTTCTGTCTGCAATTGGTGATGGCCCCTAAGTGAATCATGTTAACATTTCTAGGCTTTTCCTCGCAGGATTTGCAGAAATGTGACTTGGTTTCTCCAGTCTCTGTTTCTCCGATTAATGTTGCTCAAAGTTTATTGCAAATTACTTTGTATTGCAGAAGCCCCCAATGGGGGAATGTTTGTTGTCTTCTACTCATCATTTTGCCTCTAATCCTAAAATCATCTCATGGTCAGTCAAATTACTCCCATCAAGGATAAAACAATATTTATTAAATTACACTGGTAATTCTGCTAGCTTTAATGCTGGTTTCAATTCATAGAGTCAGTGGCTGGTCACCCAGCTCTACACCAAGGTTTACTGCAAGAGCTATTCACAAGCAGGTAGGCCCTGCAAACCATGGAACACATTACCCTCCCTTTCCGGGTCTGTTGGGTTGGTTCCCTGTGACCTCTCGACTGTTGACTCTGTCAACCACCAGGGGAATCAGGTAGGAACGACAGATCATGGGCAGTCTCTGTTTAAACACGGCGGTCGAGTTTCAGTCAGATTATACTTTATTCTTGCAAAAACAGATTAACATTCTAGGTGATTGGAATCCGACCATTCTGATTATTTTCTCGTGGTGGATTTTTTATGTGCTGTGCATTTGGCATTGCTAATACTTTCCTGAGAAATTTAATACATTCCACATTAAAAGTTGTTTCAGCAGCCTTGCTGTAGAAAACATGCACTTCTAAAAGCATATATTACATTTTAGATGTCATTGGATAACATGTTTCTTTCCTGCCAACATCCTAAACCTGAACTTTGTAGGATTTTCCTTATAAACAGCTGATTTACCCAATAGTCAGGGATGGAAACTTTCACTAAAAATAGTCCATTTAACACAGGGCATGTGTAACTAATACTTTATCAGCAGGCTACAGAGACTCTATACGCCAACACAGAGCAAAAAATTGGGCAACAAAGAAAGTGGACTTTTTCAATTAGGCACATAACTACTACTTTAATTGATTTCCAAGACCCAAATCAGTCATGACATAGAGGCCGATTCCGATCTCCTTTGGCAGGGCTCTGATTCAGATTTGTAATTGCCTGAACTGATCCGGAGCCCTTGTTCCTGACCGATTCGTTTTCCAGTTCCGAATGAGCAAGTACAATGCCTGGAAAGCCCTAGCGCTGACTGAATCGGTTCCTGAAGGCATACGGAGAGATAGAGCCCTCCGGAGCCGAATCGTACAGCTCCATGGAGTAGGTTTTCCAAGCGAGCAAGTACGATGAACGATTCAAACAGCCTGTATGATTTGTTTTGCCTGGATTGGAAAGGCTGCCGGAATCAGTCTTCGGGGACCCGTAGCAGGCCCCCCTTCACATGGGGCCCTCTGAATCGTGCCCCTGGGCGTACCCATGGGTCAGCCCCTTTAGACCATGCACAGGGGTGCCCACCATTGGGTGCTTGATGACCCCCAACCACTCCTTTTGTCAATGGGAGCCTTTGTATACGTCCGACCGAATCGTACCGGATGCATTCAAAGACATCGTACTTGTCGGACGGACTCCCCTGATACGAGTCGTATGTGAAGCATTCTGGACATGAGTTGTTCGGTTTGCTTTCCGAATGAGATCGGAATCGGCCCCATAGTTTACTGAAACAGGAGTATCATATTTTTCAAAAAGCCACAGAACCTACATTTCTGAAATGTTTGAGATTTTAAACCAGGGGTTAACATTTCTGATAACAACTTTCAAAAATATTGACTAGTCCCTGCAAAATCAATAAGAAATTCTCCTAAACAAAACAAAATTAAACGTTGTCATTGTTGAACACTGTCTATAACTAGATTTAACAGATTACAGATGAAACACGAAACATAAATAATTGTACAACACAGACATACATATAAACAATATGTACCTTACTGAACCTTGATGGCTCTTCCTGTTGTGTTTTTGGGAAAGATGATATTTTGTTCAGGAGATGTTCATTAACATGGCTGTCGTATTTTAATTCCCCTTCCTGGTGATAGTAAGAGAATTTGGTATTTTCAATCCACACAATTGGACAATAGATGCAAGCTATGGGTGCACAAAACAGCTCCTATTTCTAGTCTCTATCAATAATAAACCTTTTGTTTGAAAGATGTGCAAGGCTCCTTTCTGTGGTATTTTGTATGACAAATAGATTAGCTCACAGATAAGGCACCTGTTTACCTTTGACAGATGGCTGAAATGTTTAATAAATACTGAGAATGGCAGGGATTATTAAATGCTAGTTTACCGTTAGACATTTGTAAAGAAGATGCTGTTATGCCTTAGAACATTTTTCCTTACTGCGTCAAACGATCATAAGAAATCAGACCATGAAAAAACTGAAAAAAATTAAAAGCCTGCTTAATCATGGACCGATTAACGAAATATGTCTATCAGTTTAATAACAGATATTATTTTAACCAGTGTATATTGTCTGGAATTATTGCTCAGTGATTATATCAAATCCAATATACGAGAATTTGTGAAAACAATAGTTGTCTTAGTTAACAGGGCAAAAAACAACGCATTGTGCATAAACTCAGGTTCATAAGCACAGAGGGCCTGATTACGAGTTTGTAGGTAAGCGAACCGCAGATGAAATTGTGTCGGAAACGCCCGCCGCACAGTTGCCGTATTACAATGTTGGCGGTTTGCTGAACAAAAGACAACCGGAGCACCGCCGCTACCGCCAACCATTTGCCAGCTGCCTCAACGTCAGCAGGGGGAAAGCAGTTCTCAGAAGGAGGTACAGAGAAGTTCACCGCTGTCTGAATTACGAGTTGGCTTCCCGATGAGCTGAGCATGTTGGGAAGACTGCCTGCTTTGAGTCAGCGAAAACAAATGAATTGGGGTGCGCATCCACACATTTCCTTTTCTTTCCTTCAGTCTCACAGTTGAATCATTCATTCAGGTCCACACCTTCACAGCAGCATCTTGACCCCGAAGAAAAAGACCCTGTTGGCACCGTAATCCAGGTAAGTCCGTTTTGTTGTATTAACCCATTGACTGGACTGGGCACATATGGGCCAGACTCCAGCAATGGGAAAGTACTCGTAGTAGGTATTTTTTAACATGTCATGCATATGTGTACATTTAACACTTGTGCAGGTAAAATATACACACATGTATCGACACATATGACAAAATACACAGCGCCGTCAAAAACACCGCAGCTGGCCTAGAAGTGACATCGTAATACGACGGGCGAGAGACCGTTGCTCGCCGTAAGTAAGACAGCCGAAATCATAATCTGGCGCAAAGTCTAGGCAACAGGAATACAAAAAAATTGATTTATAAATAACTGTTGGCAGGCTATGAAGGGATGAGAGTGTTCCACAGCGGGATATAGCATTGGTAAGGACAAGTTACTTGGGAGTAACAGTTGTTCTACAGCATTGCTGTGTCATATTTGTGCATGTGTTTTAAATATCTTGTAATGTCCATCAAGGGTAGGCTAATATTTAGTATTCAATATCTTCTCAACACTGAACCACTAGGTGCTAGCAACAAATTTATGTCTCATCAGAGGCCATCTTACATAAAAGAAATATGATAGCAGACCAGCCTCTGTGGCATTTGATAAGTTTGCTAGTCAATGAGTGGGCCATTTTACATAAAAGAAATATGATAACAGAACAGCCTCTGTGGCATTTGATAAGTTTGCTAGTCAATGAATGGAAGGTGTCATTGCTGTAGTATACTGATAAAGGGCATTATTTTGTTTTATTTAATGATGTATTCATTTTATATGCACACATACATTATCTTCATAAACAATATAATGCTCATTCATTTTGCACAGATACAGTTATACCCATTAATGAGTTGGAATCCATGGTTGCATGTAACATATTATAGCACAGTAATTTTCCTGTGTTATTTCTGGGAAGAGGGGAGAAAAAGAAGCCCTTCTACTATCCACAGAGCACGTTTCTTGTAGCCTCCCCCCTTCTCAACCTCGCTTGCCACTCATATCCCCGCTAGTTAATTTCAGGGCGCATCTCTTTTCCGCTCACTGAAGTTCAAAATGTGCTCCATATTTTCTCAAACTTAAAAGGGCACCTTTTATTTTTGTACACAGCTTTCTCCGCTCCCATACACAGGTCCATACCTAAGTAACATCTTTCTCGGGTAAGGTATTTTGTGCTTCCTTAGAGTCTTGCTATATCCCTGTTTGTTAAAAGAGCAGAGAGCCAGCTTTCTTTTAGGTATGTCTACCTCTTCAGTAAAACATAGTAGGACTTACTGTAGTCTTTATTGGCACCTCTATTACCAGCACTGATGTCAATGTGTCTCTGATATTTTTCCAGAATGTCTGTATCCCTGTGCAGTTCCACTGGGTGTGAATCTAGGTACCTGTCACATTTTATACACTTGACATCTACCGCTAGCCCATTTGTACAGTCTAATCTTATAATTGCATACAATATACAGGATTTAAATTGGATATGTGTGCAAAAATGGGTAAATGGTTGAGGGGGGTGAAACCCTACGCAAGCAGCAACCACAATCCTTGTCAGGGTGATGCACAAGCAGACCCTAAATTAACTTGTCCTATATCCTCAGGTCGCTTGGCACAGAGCAATCAGGATTAACTTAGAGGCAATGTGTAAAGTATTTATGCAGCACTTCAAGCAGTAATAAAATGAAACACAACACAATAAAATTCTCACATCACTTTAGAAAAATAGAACAAAGCAACAACAATCGAATCAGTAGAACTGGAGATATGGAATTTTAAAGATTTAAGAGACAATTGCACCAATAAGCACAAAGCTCAAACTGTGAATAAGTGGCCGTACCGAACAGGGACATACTCACAAGCTCAGGCAGACCACAATGTGGTGCAGGCTGACTGCAGGTGGCAGAGTGCAGGTGCTGGGTTCAAGATTGCTGGAGCCTTCTGTCCCTGAGCCTCCAGTCAGGTGGCAAGCCAACTAGCTCTTTGAGTCACTTTAGGGTCCTGGGCTCAACCGATGCAGGTCTACTCCTTTTCATCTAGGCAAGAGGGCAGCAGGTCAGAACAGCAGGGCAGCAGTCCTTCAGAGCAGCGGCCCAGCAGTGTGGAAGTGTTTTCAGCAGCATAGCAGTCCTTCTTCCTGGCAGAGTATCCACAGGTCCAGAACACTGAAGAGAGGGTGTCTGGAGTCCAATATTTATACCTGGGCCTTCTTTTGAAGTGTTATGAGCTTCTGGAGGTTTCCCCCTTGAAGTCCAAAGGCATCCTGCCTTCCCTGTCCTGGCTCCAGACTAACTGTAGGGGGTAGGGAACCCTTTGTGTGGAGGCAGGACACAGCCTATTCAAATGTAAGTAGTGCTGTGCCTAGCTCAGCCGTCCCATCCTGCTGGTGTTGGGCCATCCAGGCACACCTAAGCTCTCTATTGTGTGTGGCTGTCTAGGAGGAATACACAAAGCCCAACTGTCAGCTACATCCAGTCATGTGACCCAGAGACTGTCCGCAAGCACTAAATGGCTAAGGCAGGAAAATGCCAACTTTCTTAAAGTACAAGAAAGTATCTAGTTGCTTGAATTCTCTAAGGAGTTACACAAATGATGAGCTGATGTCATAAATCCACAAGCTCGTGTGATTTATTCCAATTTTCTTTTAACTTTTTTAGAAAAATGCTGAGTACCTTTTTATCATGTCATTATAAAGGACAACGAAAAATTCAGACAATTTGCTGACAAAAATATTTCACAAGTGTACATAAAACATCAACTAGTGGTACAAAAATACATGAATTATACAAATTTGAATGCACAACATAGAACACCAGTCCTTGACTGAAAAGTAACAATCACACTTGGGTGGAGAATGGACAAAATATACAAACATTGAATGTGTAATGTCTCCTGCCTGTGTGTACAGCTCTGGGACCTATGATTCTTAGTGTTATCAAAAGGAGAGCAATTAATTATGAGCTTTCTCCTTGAGCACTCTGAATGTGTCTTGTCCCAGATGCTGCGGTCAACACGTTTCCAACCCCGCAACCACTATGGGGTTTTCATCAGCACCTTGACATGGTGGTGTCTGTTCAAAAGGAACGAAAAAACGGGGTGTGTAATACTGACACCTAACAAACAAATTATAATTTTTCCACTGCTTAGCCTAAATTTAGTCCTAATGTACCTCATTTAGGCTGTAGTCCTCCTTAGTAGGTTGGCTTTGAAATAAGGGTAGTAGTTGTATCCTGCCAAAAGAAATTGTAAATGTTGTTTGTTTGAGCTCATTGTAACACGTAAAGCTTAACCCCTTCAGTGCCACGCCCTTTCCCCCTCCTGTGCCGGGCGTTGCACTAGTGGGTGGGGTTCATGACGAGATAGTCTCGTCATGGGCACAGCGCAACCGTGCTCCATGACGAGACTATCTCATCATGGGCACTGAAGAGGTTAAATATTTTACACGGGGAGACTAGGAAACTTGCCTGGATCATGAAACGATACTAATTTAATTGTAGGCAAATAGTTTGTTTTTCTGTTTCGAAATCTGAAAAGTATTAAAATACCTGTGTAGTGGTCTGCTCCTTATGCTTAGTCTGTTAGAATGCTCACGCCAGGATGTTGTGACCGAGAGCATTCTACTTGAGAATATAGAATTCTTTTACGAAATATGAGTTCAGTTGCTGCCTGACTATTGCCTCTGCCGGCTTATGCACAGCACCTGTGTTTAAATAAAGCTTTACTTCTACCAACCCTCTTTGCCACACGTTCAACTTACTACAAAACTGATGGCGACGATCTTCAGGTGTCTGCTGACCCCACAGCTTTCAACGTTGATCTAACCTCAACCAAAGATGACACGTGAAGGAAGTCTGGTGAGGAAAGTCTTTTGGCTGAGCAGGACTGCGAGGTACTGTTAATTCCAATTTTCTAAAAGCAGCTCCGGCATAGCAAGGGATTGAATGAGTGACACGCTTGTGAGGCATTGCACACAGCTTGGTCAGTGCAGTCTGTGTGCTAGTTGTTTTGAGAACGCAAGCGTAAGCGCCATTTTGGAAGTGACCTTTCGCATACGAGAAGGCTTTGACTACGTGTGGTCGTTTTTTAATCTAGTAAAATGCATGACGTATAACGTGGCAGCCATTTTAGAGGTGGCAGACGTATTGAAGAATCACATTTGACCACGCAAGAGGTAACAGCCATTTTGAAGGTGGCACAAAGATACACTTTCAAGAAACTTTATTGTTCTTCATTAACAAAGTTGCACCGCAAGTAGGAGTCTGGAATCACCGTATCTATCTTGCTTTCAGTCAGGCGCATGGCAAATACAGTGACACACACTTTTTGCTTCTAGTTAAAAAAATCCAGGCATTTTTCTTTTTGTCGGTGACACGCACACCCAAAGTGCCTGTCAAAAAAAAAAACACAGCCCATATATCTATACGCTCGCATACTCGGCGTGTCAACACAACCATTTTTCAGCACATTCTTCTCTACGTCGGTGGCACGTACACCAGGCGTGTCAGTCAGCTATTCACATCGGTGGCACGTACACCTGGCGTGTCATTAAGGTTTTCACACCTCAGTCTGTCGTTCGCATCGGAGACACGCACACCTGGCGTGTCAAAGGATCGTGTTGTTCCAGTTGTGAACGAAAAAACACATATGTTCTATCATCTCAGTGCCATGCACATCTGATGCATTCTTCTTATTTACTGAGAACACGTGTTTCGATCTGCAGTGATACGCACACCAAGCGTGTCGACTAGGTATTTTTTTTTTCAATTTTTTTTTTTGTAATTTTCCTACGGGTGTATACATCTTGAATTAAATTTGCATTGCCCTGTTCTTGGCACACGATATATGGTTGTTGGCTGTGCACTTTGAATTATCTTCTGTTAAAGTAATAAGTTCTTTGCATACTGTTTATTTTTAACATTGGAAGTTGTCAGTCTTATTTACAGTATCTAGTTTTTTTGCTTCAACAAGAATGCAATCTCTATCTCCGCCTCCACCTTTTCTTGAACTACTTTATAATCCGCCAATCTCATGGAAAAATTGGTACAATGCTTTTGTAACCTATCTTGGCGCCATTGGTGCATCATGCTACAGGGCTGAAAGGAAAAAGTGTCTTCTTCATTCTTTGGGTTTTGAATTTGTAGAGGCTGTCAATAAATTTGAATTACGCTTTGAGGTTCAACCCAGCCTAGTAGTTATCAGGCACAAGTTTTTCAAACGTGAACAAAGACATTGGGAGGACGTCGATACCTTCATCTCTGTGTTGCCGAAGTTGAGTGCAGACTGTCAATTTGAAGCTTCTACAGAGCAATTTATAAGAAACCAGTACATTTGTAAATGTTCTGACAAGAACATTCAGCAAAAATTGCTATCTTCTGTCAAGGAATTGGATGAAAAGGTCGCAAAAAATGAAACTGTGACTGTGGCTTATACAAGGGATATTAAGAACAGTGTAGCTCCAAGTGAGGATAACAAATTTCTCAAACAAACAAATGTTTGTTCTCATTGTGGTAATCTTTCACATTTCAAGTCCGGGCGACCTTGTCCCGCAAAAAATGTTGTTTGCAGAGTGTGTGGGAAATTAGGACATTTCCCAAAAGTTTGCCTAAGTGGAAAGTGTGGAGGTTCTTCCATTACTGATGTAAAGCAAGTCTCTTCTCCTGTGGCGAAAGTCTTTGTGGCAGAGGGATATGGCGAAAATTACAGTAGCATACAGGATGACCTGATGGATATGGCTGTTGTCGTTGGCGATATGCACGTCACCGAACGGGACATCTCCGAGTGTGTGGACCCTTATGTGGATATTGACTTTAGAGGGAAGAGTGTGTGTTTATTAGTCGACTCAGGAGCAAGAATAACAATGATAACCCAGGAATTATTTGGTGAGGTTTGGGGCACTCGTTCTTTGAAGTCACCAGATAGGTCCCCTGTTTCATACGAAGGGAGGAGAATCGAATTGGCTGGTTATTTTGAAGATATCCCAGAGTTCAGAGGTAGAAGAATACATGGCAAGGTGTATGTGGCGATCAAAGGCTTGTCCATCTTTGGATGGTTTCACCAGGGCTTGTTCAAAATGGTGCTTCGACCTGATGCTCAGACCTGGTCTTGTCAAAGCCATTGGTGACTCTCCGGCTCCCAAGGACAAGGTTGGTCTCAAATCATTTGTCGGACTCTGTGAGTTCTACACTCGGTTTGTGCCAGACTATGCAGTGAGAGTTCAGTCACTCACTAACATGCTCAAGAAGAATGTTTCTTTTGTTTGGGATGACCGTTGTCAGGAAGTGTTTGATTGGATCATGGCTCAATTGGTTTGTCCCAAGGTTCTCAGACCTTTTGATCCCAACGCAATGTGCACCATAACCGTTAGCGCCAGTGGGCTCGGGCTGGGTGCCATTTTCACCCAGTGTGTCAATGGGACACAGCACACATTGGGCTATGCCACTAGGGTTTTGCGGGGTACCAAACTACATTTTGCTGTGATCGAGAGAGAGCTCTTAGCGTGCTGGTGGGCAGGCAGGAAGTTCAATCCCTACATATGGCGCAGGCATTTCCAATTACGCACTGATTATTTCATATTAAGGTAAGCTTCTTTTCGTAATAGCAAATTTTCCAGGTTACCCCAGACCTGGAAAATTTGCTATTACGAAAATAGGCTTACCTTATTATGAAATTTGACACAGTCTTAAAAGGGTTAAATGAGATGTCCGAGTTCACTAGAATATAGATATACACACAAGCCTCAAGCTGCGCACAAGCCATTACACATGCAGGGACTCAATTGCCCAGAATGCACCTGGCCACATTTATGCTCTCCCATTCAAAGAGTCCATGCCAGTGCTTACTTTCAACGCTGAAAAGCATATACCATTTGGTTTCTCAAACAGGAACTGACCACAGCTTCATTTGTTTGAATCGGCATTAGCTTCAGAAACCAGGCAAGTGAGAAGGTTCCCCTTTTCAAGCAGCTGACAGTAGCGCACAGTAACAACCAGACCTTTGCCCCATTAACAATTGTTTGCGTAACTAATTATACCCATTTTTTAAACAAGACTGCACATTTGTTCAAAAGAACTTTGCGGGGGATTCAGCCGCGTTTTTGCTTTATTCTTCCTTGTTGAACAAACTAACACTATTGTGTTATGATGGTTTAAACCAAAAGATTGGTACCCGATTTAAAAACGGGTCTGTTCTCATCAGCTTTCCGCAATGCGTAGCAATAACTAGAACATTGCCTCATTAATAATTGCTTGCGTAACTCATCATACCCAACTTTGAAATGGGTCAGCGGATTGGGTCAAAAGAACCTTGCGGTAGATTTAGCTGCGCTTAGATAATGCTCTATCCCCCCCTGGTGTGCACTAAAAGATTCGTACCCGATTTCAGAACAGGTCTGTGTTCATTAGCTTACAGGAACGACGCATCAATTTCACCCGCGCTGCTCTGGCATTTATTCTTTTCAAACAATTCCTGTTTGCGCGTCAGTAGAAACATGTTCAAGTGACTGATAAATCCCATGTCTCTTGCATATCGCACCCAAGTCTAAGATTATTTCACTGTAACTTAAGAAAGGCACCATTTTTTTACACAAAGGTGGCAGTCCTTCGTTCAGACTGTTTTGTAAGCACATCATTTCAACAACAGGCATTTTAATACTTTTCAGATTTCGAAACAGAAAAACAAACAATTTGGTTACAATTAAATCAGCATCGTCACACGATCCAGGCAAGTTCCGTAGTCTCCCCTTGTAAAATATTTAAGCTTTACATGTTACAATGAGCTCAAGGAAACAACATTTACAATTTCTTTTGGCAGGATACAACTACTACCCTTATTTCAAATCTAACCTACGAAGTAGGACTACAGCCTAAAGGAGGTACTTTTGGAGTAAATTTAGGCTAAGCAGTGGAGCATTTATAATTTGTTTGTTAGGTGTCAGTAATACACATCCCGTTTTTTCGTTCCTTTTGAACATACACCACCATGTCCAGGTGCTGATGAAAACCCCCTTGTGGTTGCGGGGCTGGAAACGCGTTGACCGCAGCATCTGGGACAAGACATCTTCAGAGTGCTCAGGGAGAAAGCTCACAATTAATTGCTCTCCTTTTGATAACACTGAGGGGCCCATTAGGATGGCGGTCGGAAAACCACCCCGACCACCATGGTAGCGGAAATCAACCACCTGCCAGTCCCGTGGAAAAAACGGCTGTACAATTAGGATCAACCTCCCAAAAAATCAGAACGCGGCGGAACGAGGCAATGAAAAAGCGCCCGTAGCAGATGGAGAAGGCTAAAATCTGTCCGCGGCTGTAAGATTTGTGGCGGAAAATCCCCAAACCACCGCCATGACAGCGGAGACACCACACTGCAAATTAGGATATCCCCGATGTGACCGCAGTACGTTCCGCTGTTTGCGACCGCCGCATTCAGTGAAGAATGGGAGAACCTGGCGTAAGAGCTGTAGCATAGCCACCGCTGCGGACGCTCTGTGACAAATATGGCGGTCGACAGAAAAAACTCACCACAAGGCCACAAAGTGCACACAGTAAACTAGCCATGCCCCAAAAACACATAACACACCCCAATGACACAACCACATGGCAACTACAAAAATACAAATCCCAGGACAACCCAAACAACACACCTGACAGCAATACCCCATTTGAACACGCCCACATAGCTAAGTATAAAACCAGCCCCTTCCCTGACCAGAATCCTGTGCAATACTCCACAACTGAAGGGACCAGCATCACACCACACACAGCACCACCACCACTTCCACACCTGCACCTCTAACCCCTCTGCACATCACACACCATACACATCACCACCACCCCACCACTTACCCCCAAGCACCTCTAACTCCTTTGCACATCACACACCATGGCAACAAAGAAAATGTCCAAATTCACAGACAGTGAGTTGACAGTCATGGTAGATGAGATAATCAGAGTAGAACCACAAGTGTTTTGTATCCTGGTCCAACAGACACCAGTAGCCACAAGAGCACAAATGTGGGCAAGGATAGTCGATAAGGTCAATGCACCCCGCAAACAAAAAAGGAAATCATGAAGCGGTGGCATGACTTGAAGAGGGCTGTGAAAGAAAAGAGGAACAAGAACCGTGAGCTGGCTCAGAGGACTGGCGGTGGCCTTTCCATTGCACCCAAAACATTCACTGCGTGGGTGGAGAAGGTGCTTGCCATATTGCATCCAGAGAGTCTCAGAGGAATAGCTGGGGGCATTGCAGGCCGTTAAGTACAAACAAATGTAGACCATTACACAGCTATGTACTTTCCAGTAGGCCTGGGTGGTAAATTCCGTTCCACTCACGAAATTTGCGGAATTTGGGTAATTTCGCGTTCTGCGGAGAACGCGGAATTGCCCAAAATTCTGCATTCCGTGGCTTCCGGGAATGTGTTGCTTGTTCGCGTTCTCAAAATGCGTGTTCGCAAGATATTTCGCCCCAAGCACGCAAACAGCGTTCGCGAACAGGAAAAAAGCATCGCAAGCAAGCAATTCCACGTGTTCGTGGAATTGCTGCGTGCTCGTGGAGATTTTTTACCGTTTTGCGGAGTTTTGCAAATTCCGCCCACCCCTACTGTCCAGCACAACTACAAAGCTATATCTCAGAGGCCCAAGTATATCTATATGCACCACAATATCCGACGCATGTCCCACAGATGTAACATTCACTCCATCTGAATCACCCCAACGATAGCCAACATTTACAGGGTAGTATGTGTCCAGGCAAACAGCACTACAACTCCCACCATGCCCCCTGTCCCACCCCTGAGCAGGATGTAGCACTCCACACCAACCCAGAAGGAGTTGGCAGCCATTGTAAGGTTCACCCTCACCTAACAGGTAGGTAGCCATCTTCCCAGGGAGGGTTATTTGAGGGTGGGAGGCCTGCACAACAACTCCCACCAGACATCCTGTTCCACACCTGAGCAGGCATGGAGCACTCCACACCCACCCAGAAGCGGTTGGCAGCCATTGCAAGGTTCAACCTCTCCTAACAGGTAGGTAGCCATCTTCCCTGGGAGGGCTGTTTGGGGGTGGGAGGCCTGCACAACGACTCCCACCAGGCACCCTTGTTCCAAAGCTCAGTAGAATGGAGCACTCCCCCCGAGGCATGTGGCAGAGATTTCATTGCTCACATCAAAATAACAGGTAGGTAGCCATCTTAACAGGGAAGGGGGTTTGCTCACATCAAACTTACAGGTATCCCATTCACCCAACAGATAGGTAGCCATCTTCCTGGGAGGGCTATTTGGGGGTGGGAGGCCTGCACAACAACTCCCACCAGGCACCCTGTCCCACACCTGAGCAGGATGGAGCCCTCCCCCCAGAAGCAGTTGGAAGCCATTGTATCACTACAAACAAACTTACAGGTAGGTAGGTAGCCATCTTCCCAGGGAGGGCTGTTTAGGGGTGGGAAGACTGCAGTACTACTCCCACCATGCCCCCTTGATCCCCAGCTCATCAAGATGGAGAACTTCCTCCCACCCAGATGCACGTGTTAGTCATTGCACTGTCCGATTCAAACTAACAGGAAGACAGACATATTATGCTTTTTGTCCCACCCCTGAGCAGGATGGAAGCCTCTGCCACACACACACACACACACAGATGTGTCACAAATCCAAGCCAAATGTGAAAACATAACAGGTAAGTAGCCAGTACATGCACCCAGCCATTCCTCTCAAAAAGCATGGTGCCATATGACAACACCAGCCCTCTCATCGCACAAAAATACTCACAGATCCTATTGCCACTCACAGTGTGAAGACAGCTAAGCAAATGAAAATGTCACAGCAACCAAAGTGTGACACACCAATTCACATGTAGAAGAAAGTCGGTGCCCAACATGCACAGCACTGAATGCCATGTGAAAGTGCCATGGGGCCCCAGAGCAGCAAGGACCATATGAAAACAAAGAAAGCATGGTTGGTGGTACAAATTCAGATATGCACATAACATGATAAAGGTATGCATGAGATGACAATGGCCAGTTCATGCTCAGATGTAACGTCTGCCAGGGCAGAGTAATCAACAAAGGGGCTTCACAGAAATTCTTTGCTGCATAGTCCCTAGATGGCAACATGTCCCTGTAATCACAAAATATGCATGTGGCACATAGTATGTTTTGACACCTCACACCATGGACAAGTAATGCATGTACCTCAACATCATGTCAGGAGGCGCAGTAGTGCGCATACAAACATGTGATGATTAGTCAACTGTGTGGTGTGCAAACAGTGAACAATACACAGCTAACACAAAACTTGCGGGGTGCACTACAATGACCATTTCCCATCTGACCCACAGGTGACCAAGAATTGACTGCAGAGGACAACACCAGCAACCTGCCGAGCCAGTCTCCCCAGAACATGGACTCTCGGATGTTGACTCCCGGGAATTCAGAGGACCAGGAGCTGGGAGCCAGCCCTTCTGGTGTGCCAGGTCGCAACAGGTCCCAGAACCCCATTGTGTTTCCTCCACATCTGAAGCAACACCAACCTCTCTGCAGAACCCTGCTGTTACAGCCTGTGCGTCCTCTACGCCCACCACCACCACCAGTGCTGCCTGCAACACCCTCCCTGTCCCAGAGGATGACCACCCCTCATCACCAACTGAGGAGGGCAGGGAGAGGATGCGGGGGCCCACAGTGGTGAGGCAACAGGTCCGTGGCAGCAGGGCAGGTGGGAGGGGCAGTGTTAGTCACAGACAACCAGACCCTGGGACCGAAGCCCTGGACAACCTAAACAGAGTCCTTGGGGCATATGAATGGGCACAGGGATGAACGGGCCGGTCAGAAGAAGATTCCCGCAAGCTCCTCCTGCTGATGAGGTCCATGGATAGTGGCGGTACTGAGGGACAGACCTGCGCCACAACCATCACCTCCACCTCCCTCTGGTGGGCCGCAGGATGACAGTTCAACATCCTACCCTGCGGCCACAGACAGGGGTGAGTCCACAGACCCTACTGTCCCTACAGCAGAGGCCCTCACTTCCAAGCAACGAAGGGGCTGTCCCAAGATATCCCTGGGAGTATTCCATGGCAAAGTACCTGCCAAATGTCAGTCACGGAGCCAGCCATGACGGCAACTCTCTTCACTACTGTATTGAATTTTTTGACTGTCCTTCCCCACACTGCCTTGTAAATGGTATATGTCTGTTGGACTGGATCACCACATCAATGTGGTGACTACTCGATTTTCTCATTTACCATAACTGTCAACTCACTGCTTCACTAATCACCTCAATGTAAATGTTTACCCCCTCACATGTCACCATTGTAAATAAATACTCCTTACACACATGTTGTTGTTTCTGCTCCTTGTTTATTCCAGGATGTGCAGTCTTCACCATGATTACAATGTGCCAGGAGTATGGAATGTATGCAGGCAAGGAGAGTCTGAAGGGACCTAGGAAAATACAACAGAACAATATTCACTAGTCTGGGTGTGGCATCACAGACATCACACAACACTTACCATCAAGCTAATCCATCATGCACACATCACAATGAGCAGCAGTGCCAACATACACATCCTGTAGATGTTCCAAACTACCCTGTCCCAGAAACATTGTTAGCCACCACTGAGTCAACAGCCGGCTGCAGTCACAAAGCTCACATACACCTTGACAACAACAGCAACATCATCAGACAATGGGTCAGTTGTACATCGTCACTCACCTTCAAGTGAAGTAGCGGTTGATGAGCTGTTGACGCAGGTTCACACCTCCCTGCCTTGGCTGCTCATCAGCATCCAGGATCAGGGGGAATCTCCTTGCGAATGGCCAGGTTGTGGAGCATGCGGCATGCCACTACAATCTGACACATCTTCCTGGGCGAGTACATCAGTGCACCTCCGGTCTTGTCCAGGCAGCGACATCGTGACTTCAGGAGACCAAAAGTACGCTCCACCACACAACGTGTCCTACAATGGGCATCATTGTAGCGGACTTCAGCTGGTGTCCTGGGATTCCGCAGTGGGATCAGCAACCAGGGACGGTTGGGATATGCAGAGTCACCTAGGTGTGAGAAACACAGAGAAACCTTGTAATGTTACTGTGGCAGAGGACAGCATGTCACACACACAGCACGCTATTTGACTATGCATACTCACCCACAATCCATGCACGCTCAGGAAGCAGATTAGCCATCAGCTGTGGTACGCATTATGTATAAGTCATGGGCTGAGCCTGAAAATTTGGCACACACGTTTGAGATGATCATATCCATCAGGCACACCACTTGCACATTTATGGAGTGGAAATGTTTACGACTCCTGAAGATGTGCTCACATGCCTGTGGTGGAACAAGCCCAACATGGGTGAAATCAATGGCGCCAACAACATGGGGGATGTGTCCAAGGGCATAAAAATCTCCCTTCACATCTGACAATTCACACCCTCTGGGGAAATGGATATATCTGTCCTTGTAGATCATCATAGCAGACAGGACATAACGCAGCACCATGCTGAACATAGGTTGCAACATCCCACCTGCGCTGGACACTGTGTGCTGGAATGATCCAGTGGCAAAAAAATGCAGGACCGCCATCACCTTAGACGTTGGGGTGAAAGCAGTTGGATATTTTCTGCGAGGTTGCAGGTGGGACTCCAATATAGCACATATGTTTTATAGGGTGGCTGTATCCAGACAGAATTTCCGGATGACCTCCTCATACTCCATGTCTGCCAGCACTGTGCAGGGACGATGCAGATTTGGTCTCCTCCTAGTTGAGATGAAAGTGGACACATGTCAATGCAATACACCATGAGATGTGTACAACATCTTACGTTTTGACGGACACAACAGCAAAAATGACTGTCATCACATTTGAGTTACAGACCAGCCTACATGTAGGGACATCTTCAGCTACACTACTCGTACACTTGTTGTCTTTCACACAGCAAGTACCTCCGAAACAACATCTGACTATGAGAATGCACAAAGGTATATGGCCACATTTAGCATGAGCAGGCCTAAGAGTATTTCATACAGCATATGTGTGAAACTGCAACACTACTCATACCTAAATCACATACACAAACATGGCATGTGTAGTCAGCAGTGGGGTAAATGTTACATTAGCATTGTGTGCACAATGATGTGCCATTAATCATGTGCCCACTGTGCACTGGTGATAACTGCCCATTGGCCATTGACACAGCATGATGTGTACATAGGTGCTGTCAAAGTGCTCCGTAACCAAAATTACGGTCACTCATATCAATGTATGGCACCCAAATCGCAGTAGCTACCGCCTGGCCCCAGCTGTGTGTCACCACCAATGCCCAAAACACAATTGCGGTAGTGATAGGCATATGAGTATTGCCAAATGGCGGTTGGCATGCTCCGCCACCCAAATCACGGTCAGTCATAGCAATATATGGCACCCAAATCACGGTACCTTCCGCCTGGCCCCAGTGGTGTGTCACAGCCATGGCCCATGCCCTCATAGCCAATGGGTACCGCAATCGCGGTAGACTAATGCAATTTTGAAAATTTGCAGTAGGCGTGCTCCGCCACCGCGGGGCCAGTCATTGGATGCAATTGAAAGATGCACCACCGTGGTAGCGACCGCCTGGCCCATGCGGTGTGTCACCACCATGGACCATGCCCTTACAGCCAATGGGAAACGCAATTGCGGTAGCCTAATGCAATTTTGAAACTCGCGGTAGGCATGCTCCGGCACCGCAGAGCCAGTCATTGGATGCATTTGAAAAAGGCTGACCTGGAATACCAATTGCAGCAGCTTAGAACTACTGAAACAAGTCCAGGGGGCTATATATGTGTGGGGAAGAGCCTCACGTTTCCACAGCTCACAGAGCCTGCTGCATGCCACCCCTCAACACCAACTGCTGCTGTCTCCAGGGACTGCTGCCTGCCACCCCTCAACACCAACTGCTGCTGCTGCTGTCTTCAGGGACTACTGCCTGCCACCCCTCAACACCAACTGCTGCTGCTGCTGTCTCCTGGCCACAGTGATGGTGAGTACTGAGAAGATCCGGGCCAGTCCCTTCACCACCGAGGAGCAGGAGGTCCTGGTGGACGAGGTGCTTACACAGTATCCAAGGCTATATGGTGCCTAAATGTTGTGGTAAGTCTTCAACAGTGTGAGTGAGAGTGCAGGGGGGGGGGCACACATGAAGTTGAGCTGCTGCAGTATGTGCCTGAGAGTGTGGGGTTTTGTCGTGCACTGCCTAGCATAATTTCTCCAGGGGAAAGGGGTGTGTAGCTTTTTCACACGTTTCCCTGCCTACACATCAAGATTTGAGGGACATGTATTGTCTTGTCAGCCATACAGTGACGCAGTAAGTAGGTAATGCAGGAGTCAGGACAGTAATTGCTTGTGTGAATGACTGTGTGCATCCCTGATGTCCTTCTCAGTGTGAGCCCACCTGGCCTGCACACTCACCGCCCAATCTGACAAGGATACATCACTGAATGTACAGAGTGTTACATGTGTGTATTTTTTTTAGGACTCTCCATCAATAAGCCATCTCAGCCCTGTAGATTGCACACGACAGGCCTTGCGAGATGGGTGTGGTTTTGTGAGATCATGTCCCTCAATGTGACATCCACGACACAGTGAGCCATTCACAGGGCAAGGACATTGAGGGCTGCGCAGTGTTGGATACAGTGAGTCTACCTCCTAGCATATAGTGATATGTAATGAATGTCTTGCTCAAACTAAAAATGGACAGTAGATGTGGGCAGACTACACATGGCTTTCTGTGCTGGCATCCTGCATGTGTATGAGATGGGCAGGTACTGTGTCCACCCTCACACCTGCATGCATTTACGTGTGATTCTCCCATGCTGATGTTCCATGTGAGATGCATTCTTGTCTCTGTTAGACATAATTGTGGATTTGGGATGAGTTAGTATCATGCTCCTGTACTGAGAGATGTTGGTACATGACACTGTCACTGATTCCCCCCCCTCTTTTCTCCCATGTCTGCAGCTCAAAGTACACCAGCGTAAGGCCGTGTGGAGGGCCATTGCATGCAAGGTGCTGGCTCTGGGTATCTCAAACCGAAGGTGCACACACTGTTACAAGAGGTGGGATGACATCTGCCGGCTGAGCAAGAACGTGGCGGAGATGACCCTGGGACTGGCAGGTTGGTGTGGCGGAGCATGACACCACTAATTGCCCGCATCTTGGCCGTGACCCGGCCTGAGCTGGATGCACGTTTGAAGGAGCATCAACAGCAAGCTAGGGGTGAGTAGCCTTGGAAGGGTGGCATTGGCTGTGAGTGGCTGCATGTGTTCACAGCCTGGGTCAGCGCTGGGCTATGTGATGTTGGTAGTGTGATGCAGTGGCTTGTAAGTGGCCTCTCTGTTGGGTGCAGCTGTCATGCATTTGCCCTACCTGTACTTCCTAATGTAATTTGAGTAATGGGCATTGACATTGCATTCTGAGTCGTGGGCTTCAGGTATCATCTGCATTGGGGAAGTCTGGGAAATCCCATGGAAGAGAATGGCAGTGTGCATTATCTGAGTTTGTTTTTATCAATGCGTGCATTGCCTGACCTCAGAATTGTGAAGCTTAGACATCTGACGCCAATGTGCAACAGTAGTTGTGCCCAAAAGTACAACATGGTTGATGGCATAAGCTCATGGCCATTATGGGCTGTTATGTTGTAGTCTGTATCCGTGTTGTCCCCTTCTGCTCCATCCAGATATGACAGTGGCAACATGTCATGGGGTACATCTTTGCCCCCATCAGGGCCCTAGGTGTGCTCAGAGCTATTTGTGTGTCTGGTTGAACAGAGCCACCGGCAGGATATTGTGCTGTGTGGTCATCACATGGCGATATTGTGCTGTGTGGTCATCACATGGCTCACTTATGCCTGGTTTGCTTGTTGACATGAAAAAATCGAGTTAAAAATTGAGGGCGCACAATGTTATTGCACAGGGTAGTGTGCAACATGGAGATTTCATCATCTACAGTGATGCTTTGATTGCATATGATTGTTCTGTTCAAGTCAATGAACTGACCCTACATCTCTATCTCTCATGCAGCATCTCCCGTGGGCACGGAAGGACAGGGGATGGACACCAGTGGTGAGGCATCAAGCACAACAGCTGCACACAAGCACAGTGACACAGATGTGACCAGCGCCTCGGCGGGGTACAGGAGTCTGCTTGAGGAATCATAGCCAAAGACGCAAACCTCAACGTCATCTGATGCCAGCGGTGACACATCCATGTTGGCGGGCACCGGGAACGGGGTCTCTGCCTCCTCTTCCAATACACAGCGTACAGTGCCCATCCTCCCAACTACTTCCACTGTTGCTGCCCGTGTTCGCACCAGTAAGAAGGGAAGAGTGTCCTTCACCCCAGGCACCGCTGTACCTGCCCCTGTCCCCCCTGCTGCCATCAGTGCTGAGTCTGTGGACCTTTTGTGGCAGCTGTGTGTGGGCCGGACAGCTCTCCTCAATGCCTTCCTAGACCACACCAAAAGGTTGGCACAGGTGGTTGCTTTCATGGAGGGCATACATTCAGATGTGGGTGGGCTACACCGGACTGTCCAGTCTTTGTCCTCTGCAGTGACGGCAGCCATTCAACTGGCACAATCTTGGAGTACAGCTCCAGTCCCTTTTTCCACCCCCCAGCCAGTGGCCACATCGGCTCCCCAAGAAGTGGAAAGGCACCCCTCCACAACCTCCCACCCACACTGTGTCTCACAGCAGCATGACTCCACCTCTACGTCCCAATACATCATCTGGTCCAAGCAGCCCACCGGCTCCCCAAGCCACTGATGCCTCTACCTCAGCTGGGCCTCTCTCTCCCCGGTCCAGTCCTCCAACTGTCGCCGACACACAGCCATCTCCCAGTCAGACTGACAGCCAAGTCCGAGTGGTAGCCACCCTCACACACCTGTCTCGCCCACAGCGGTGCCTGTACTACCCATTGTAACTCCCATGGCAGGGTACAGTCACCCACATTCTCTGTGGAGCTTCTCATGTACTTACTCTGCACATTGGACTGGCCACTGGCCTTGTTGTTCACTGCTGTTTGCCACTTGCCTGTGCAGCTTCTCATGTACTTACTCTGCACATTGGACTGGCCACTGGTCTTGTTGTTCCCTGCTGTTTGCCCCTTGCCTGTGCAGCTTCTCATGTACTTACTCTGCACCTCGGACTGTCCGCTTGCCTTGTTGTTCCCTGCTGTTTGCCCCTTGCCTGTGTAGCTTCTCATGTACTTACTCTGCACCTTGGACTGGCCACCAGCCTTGTTGTTCCCTGCTGTTAGCCCCTTGCCTGTGTAGCTTATTATGGACTTACTCTGCACCTTGGACTGGCCTCTGGCCTTGTTGTTCACTGCTGTTTGCCCCTTGCCTGTTCAGCTTCTCGTGTAACTACTCTGCGCGTTGTGCTGGCCACTGGCCTTGTTGTTCACTGCTGTTTGCCCCTTGCCTGTGCAGCTTCTCATGTCATGTAACTACTCTGCACTTTGTGCAGGCCACTGGCCCTGTTGTTCACTGCTGTTTGACACTTGCCTGTGCAGCTTCTCATGTAACTATTCTGCACTTTGTGCTGGTCACTGGCCTTGTTGTTCCCTGCTGTTTGCCCCTTGCCTGCACAGCTTATTATGGACTTACTCTGCACCTTGGACTGGCCTCTGGCCTTGTTGTTCACTGCTGTTTGCCCCTTGCCTGTTCAGCTTCTCATGTAACTACTCTGCACGTTGTGCTGGCCACTGGCCTTGTTGTTCACTGCTGTTTGCCCCTTGCCTGTGCAGCTTCTCATGTCATGTAACTACTCTGCACTTTGTGCTGGCCACTGGCCCTGTTGTTCACTGCTGTTTGACACTTGCCTGTGCAGCTTCTCATGTAACTACTCTGCACTTTGTGCTGGCCACTGGTTTTGTTGTTCACTGCTGTTTGCCACTTGCCTGTGCAGCTTCTCGTGTAACTACTCTGCACATTGTGCTGGCCACTGGCCTTTTTCTTGTCTAATATTGGTGCCTATCTGTGCAATGTGTGAATAAAGACAATTACTCCTGTTGTCTGGTTTGTCAGTGTCCTTACTGTGACACATGCTCTGTATGCCACTTCATCCTTGCCAATAGCTTGTCTCACTTTTACTAGTTTTTACAGGGGTGACAGGGACTTCAGTTCTTCCTGGCTCTGATGCTTGTGGGTGCAATGATGGTGGTTTATATGAAATACCGTTATCATTATCATTCTTTGTTCATGTTAGCTATATTGTACACATGTCAGGTTTGGAGGCACTGCCAGCACAGAGTGGGATTCTATCCACAGGATTGAAGGCAGGCTGGCCAGGAAAATCTTGTCTGTGCGATCTTACTTTATGTGTGCCCAGCAGTGTTGGTGTATGTTCATCTTGTGATGGGCAGTCATCCTAGTCACATGGGTTACTTTCAGTGTGTGCACTTGGGTGGTCAAGAGTTGTGCAGAGTGAAGGGGTTGACTTTGACGGGACTGTTGATGTGTGTGTGCCCATGCAATGTCAACTACACACATGTGTCACCCAGGAGTAGAGTGCCTGTTTGTCTGATTGCTCAGCCCTGTGATTGTGATTGTGTACACATGTGTGAGTTGTATGTTGTGCACTGTGCAGTGTGTTGGTGTGTCCTTGAAGTTCTGGCTGACTCCTACTTGTTGTTTTTGACAATTGTGAGTATGCAGAGTGTGTGACTGTCAAGTCAGTGTTGTGTTTTGTTGATCAGCCATGTGTCTTGATACTGTTTGTGGTCACTGTGCAGACCTGCTCAGCCACACTGACATTGTGGGTGTGTTTTCTCATGCATTGCTGTCACATGGGACTTTATTGCCTCCATTATGGCATGTGGTGTGTGGTGTCATACCATCCCCTATCTGTGCTTCAGATGCCTACCCATTGTGAGTCTGCACTCCATCTATTTGTGTATGTACACTCCTGCCATGTCCACTACTGACGTACACAACATTTCACTTTCATATCAGCTGTCCCCTTGGGTTGCCTGTGTGTGTACCTCCCCATCACTTCATTTGTAACACTGTGCTTTGTGGTACAGATCTGTGCACAGGAGCAATGTGCCACTCAGGACATTTTCCCAATTGGTTATATTTGGTTTTCTTGCACTGTTTTCCAGTCATGGTTGCTCATTGTGCTGCACAGTCCTCTGGTCATGTTGTTTCCACTTTGGGGTCGCAGACTTGTGCATCTGTGGATGTTGGGTTAGCTGTATGTTTGCTGAGGTACTGCTTCACTTCCTGAGTGTGATGTTGTCTGTGTGCTGTTTTGATTGTTGTAGTGGGTGTTCATGGCGTGTCACTCATATCTGTGTGTAACTGGTATGTTTGGTGTGCACACACTGCTTGTTGTGCATGCAGTGCTGTGAGTATAAGTTGCCTTGTCCTTGCCTGTTGTGCATCCCCTGATGTCCTGCTGTGTTTTCAATGTGATGTATTGCCATGTGCATCTGTTGTGTGTGTGATGTGTCTGTGTGCAGTGTTTGGGCTGTATTGTCTCTTATAGATGACAGATGCTCTGTGTGTGGTGTTCTATTTGTATGTCAGTGTGTGTGTGTGTTTTGTTGTTGTGGTGTGTTTCATTCAGATGTGTGTTGCCAGTGTGGTGTGCCTTACTTGTGTGTCTGTCACATGAATTTAGGTCTATTCTAGTTCCTGTGCTTGTGTTAGCTGTATCCTTGGTGTTTTCTCCTCTCATATTTGAGCTGTCTCTTGTCATTCTTGTGCATGTGCAGGCATGTGGTACACTATGACACCATGTTGACTAGGTGGTGAGTGTGGTATGTCTGTCTGTGTGTCATTGTAGGGGCATTTCTCCCAGTTTGTATCCATGATTGTTTTGTGATGGTGCACTTCTTGTCTGTGTGGTGGTATGTTGTCTGTGCATTGTTCCTGACTGATGAGGTTGTGTACTCCTATTCTGCCTGTGCTCCCATTGCCTTTCAACAGTTTTGCTGCACAGGTCGTGTCTGGTCTTGTTGTGGTTGTATGTGTTTTTGTTTAATTATGTGTTTGGCTGTTGTTCTTTTGCAAACATTGGTTCAGGTATCCCTGTGTGTGTGTGATGTTTGTGGATACCCCCCAGGGAGTGTGATTGTTTGTCAGTGTATTTTCTGGACATTATTGGCACCCTTCTGTGTGTTTGACACTGGTGTTGTGTGCTGCAGGTGTGATGAGGGGGGTGTTGTGCGAAAATTCCTACTTGTGTTTGACAGTCATGGAGTGTTGCAATGGGCCCTGTGTGTTGTGCTGCTGACATACTCCTGTCAAGTAGTTTGATACAGATGTGTGGCTGTTCACTGTTTGTGTTCACTGTTTGACTTCATACCCTTCCTTTCATCCCTGTGCCTATACATGGGTTGCCTTACTGTCTCTCTGAGTTGTTGCACCGAGGTGACTGTGGTTTGACTTCACTCACTGTGCCTGCCATGTGTGATTTGATGGGCTGAGGGTGTTATTATATGTTCCTTCTCTTGCATGTGATGTACACATGCTTGGTGGTTAGCTCCTTGGCCTTCCATTTGTGTGCACCTCACTTTAGCTTTCCTATTTGTTGTACTCCATTGCTGCTGGCATGTGGTCTGTGTATGTGGCTGTGTGTCAGTGTGGGGTATGTCTGTGTGACTTGGCAGGCTGTGTGTCCAGTAAAGTGATTGTTCATTATCTGTGTGTGTGTTCATTTTGTGCTTGGACTCACTTGTCTTGCCATGAGTGTGGTGTTGTTATGGTGTGTGGATTCCCTGGGCCTGTGCTTCTGTGCTGTGTGTTCCTCTGCAGCCACACCTGCTGAGGCTGTCTCCCTAGTTGTTTGGTGTGTGGTGCAGGTTCACCTGGCTGGTTATTGTGAATGGGGAAGCACAGGAGGGGCACATGGCATGTCCCTTCATGTTGGGGGGGCTAGTGTGTGGAGGTGTGGCCCTGTGATCTTTGTGCGCTGTCCATGCCTGGCGCTGTCCCTGCCTTCTGCATTGTGCGCATGTTTTACCGCGTCTTCACCGCAGCCGTGACGTGACCGGGACATTACTTCAAGATCGCGGTAGATGGGTGACCTGGATGCGGAGGGGTGATTTGGTGACAGGTAGGACATGTGTTTGTACACTTGTGGATGTGTTCCTGTCCCCACCACGGTGTCTGGTGTGGACAGGAACCCTATATTTGCACCTGGGTAATGTGTTGGGGTTGTGTGCGTGGTTGTGTGTTTGCGTACCTACGACGTCGTCCGCGACGGTCCATGACTTGCTGGTAATGTATCAGGTACAGCACGGGGAAGACGTGTAGAGCTGGATCTATTGCGTTCGGGACGGGATGGAGGGTACGGGGAGTCTGGTTTCGCGCTTCGCTGTCGTGCTTCCGCCGTCTCTGGTTGGACGGTTTCTCCGCTGCGGTGCGACTAGCTGTTTGGGGCATCCTGATTTATAGAGCGGATGGGACGTCATTCCGCACGGCGGTGAGTCTCCATTGGCTCCCACTGCCGTGGTGGTGGGCGCACTTTGATGGCGGTTCGCATCGCACCGCGGCAGACAGGAAATGGGCTATGTTTGGCCATACTAATATGGCGGGTGTTTAGGACCGCTGCTGGCATATGGTAAAAAGCATTTTCCGCCACCGCCAGCACCGCGCAGGTGCCTACACCCGCCATACTAATAGACCCCTAAGAATCAAAGGTCCTAGAGCTGTACACACAGGCAGGAGACATTACACATTCAATGTTTGTATATTTTGTCCAATCTCCGCCCAAGTGTGATTGTTACTTTTCAGTCAAGGACTGGTGTTCTACGTTGTGCATTCAAATTTGTATAATTCATGTATTTTTGTACCACTTGTTGATTTTTTATGTACACTTGTGAAATGTTTTTGTCAGCAAATTGTCTGAATTTTTCATTGTCTTTTATGATGACATGATAAAAATGTACTCAACATTTTTCTAAAAAAGTTAAAAGAAAAGTGGAATAAATCACACGAGATTGTGGATTTATGACATCAGCTCGTCATTTGTGTAATTCTTTAGCGAATTCAAGCAACTAGATACTTTCTTGTATACATAGTATTAGAGGTCCCATCTAGTTTGCATATGGACCCAGGCCTTCCATAGGTTTTAAACTTTCTTACAGTGGCATTTTCAAAACATTAATTTAAAATTTGACCACTATAAAAGGGGATGTTTCATTACAATTCCAAAGACAACAAACATGAACTAGTTACCTGCTCCCATTTGGATATTACCACTTATTAAATTTAATAAGTTAACTCCAATGTTATCCTATGAGAGAGGCAGGCCTTGCAGTAGTGAAACACAAATCTAAGAGTGTTTTATTACCAGGACATGTAAAACTTAAAAGTACATGTCCTACTTTGTAAATACACTTAACCCTACCCTAGAGATCACCTATATGTATATAAAAAAAGGATGGTTTTGGCATGACAACAGGTTTATTTTGCTAGGTTGACTTGGCAGTTTTAAAAACTGCATACACAGGCTGGAATGGCAGACCTGAGACATGTTTAAAGTGCTACTTAAGTGATTGGCACAATCATTGATGCAGGCCCACTAGGAGCATTTAATCTACAGGGCTGGGCACAGTTAGTGCCACCTTACTTGAAACCTACAAGTAATTGAAATATACCAATTGGTTATAAGCCAAATCTACCATGATTTAAGCAGAAAGCACAAGCACAAAAGTCAGAAAAAAGAGGTCCGAAAACATGATGGTTGAAGGCAAAAAGTTAGGGGGGAAAACAACACCAGGGATCAAGGATGCAAAGTCTAACAATACAACTCAGGGCTGCTTTTATCTCCACCTCCCCAGAGCACATCAGGATAGCATCCCAGTCAATGTCCACCCAATGCCTTGTACCATTTCTCTTTGAGGCCTCCCAGACAGTCCAGTATATTACTCATGATTATCTTTTAGGTGATGTGGTGCCCCTTGCAATGTGATCTCCTATTACCCCTCTTTTCCTGGTGCTATTTTCAGGCACAACCCCTGACCTATGGCATGTGATGCAACAGCATGCCAACGTTGGACATATAGGTATTTCTGTATTTTTGCCATTTCATATTCTTCCCTCAGTTCCACAAAAAAGTAAAAGTTTGTCTCCCCCGGTCCTGCCATGTACACATGTGCGGATATTATCATCAGATACCATTTCCAAAATTACCTTAGTTTCACTGTTTCTTTCAGCAATTTCCCTTTTCATATTGCGGTTTCATATTTGAGCGTTTACTTCCACCCCATTGCCAAGCAAGCATTCCACCAAGTCTCGGTTACTGCGCTTATGTCCACCAGGAAGACATTTTTCCCTCTATACTCATAGATTGAATGTTCAGTTTGATCGATAGTTCCTTGTTCTGTGAGTGACCTCAGTCAGGCAAGGGCAGCTTTCTCCATCCCTCATAATCTCCTTTAAACGTGGCATGACAGTGTGGAGATTGCACTGGTAAAGTGCCCCAATCCCCAGGGATCTCCATCCCAAGATGTCGGAATCCCTTCTGACTTGAGTGAATATTCTACTGTCCCACTTGTTGATCTGCAGTACTCTCGATTTATACCAGCTGGTCCTGTATCCAGAGTAGATCCATATTCACCAAGTAGCTGCAGGAGTTCAAGGATAGTGCACTCCGGGTCCACTTCGTAGATGAGGACATAATCTATGTACAGTGATGTCCTCTCCTGGGACTCCCCTCTCCACCGAAAATCCCAAATCAGTGGTGGTGTTCTCACAATGCCGGCCGGCAATAATGAATGGGATAAAAGGACACCCCTGCCACACTCGCTTCTTATTTTGAAACTTCACAGTAGTTCTCTGTTGACACGCACAACTGCCATTGGCTCCAAATGTACCAGCTGCATCCATTAGTAATAGGACAGGACTACCCCAAAAGCTTTAAGCGTTTGAAGGAGATATTGCTATTCAAGCGAAGCAACACTTTCTTTTCAACAAATGATAGAACTGCCGGTGGGTGATCTGATTCTTTTGCCCATGGAAGCCTAACATGGAGTTTGCATATGTTTAGTCTTGTGATTTGCATGGCAGAAAGCCTCACTCTTTCTTGGATACTTTGGGGCAGATTTATAACGGACTTGCGCCACTTTTACGCCGCTGTTGCGTCACTTTAGTGACGCAGCGACGGCGTAAACCCTGCGCCATGTTGCGCCCCATTTACAACGGGACGCATCTAGGGAGATGCGTCACGTTGTAAAGCCTCATGTGGGCGTACCTGCACAGGGGGGGCGTTCCGGTGCAGGAACGCCTCCGAAAAGTGGCTGAGTGAACTCTACAAGATTTCACTCAGTCACTTTTCCGGCCATGCTGCGTCAAAACCCTGCGCCTGCTTGAAGCAGGCGTATGGATTGACGCAGCATTGTAACGATAGGGCACCCCCGAGCCTTGCTGGAGCTGCGTCGCGCTTGCGACGCAACTCCAGCAATGCGCCAACCTTCCGCCATCAGATTCGTCACGCATCTGTTTATCCATGCGCCACGATGCGCTGCATTGTAAATGCGGTGCATCTATTGTGGCGCAAGGGTAAACTTTCGTGACGCATCTTCCCAGGCGCATCCATGCTGATTTGCAGGGATGCGCCAGGGAACATAAATCTGCCCCTTTGGTTGTAACTACCAGGAGCAGCCTCTTAGTCAGTATTTTGCTTAGGATTTTCAATTCAATGTTTAATTAGGATATTGGATTATAGTAAGCACATTTCTTCTGTGATTAACTTCCATAAAAAGGATTACTATTATCGCTTAATTGAGACCAGGGAGCAGTCTTTCCTAACTCAAACCTTCTTCAAATAAGTTTACAAGATGCAGTCTCTCCTGTGAAGACAGGTCCTGGTGTATTAACAGTTTGGGATTGTGAGATTTCCTCTGTGGGCTTCTCAACTGTGATCTCATCTTGCAGGAGAAATCTCTGGTCGTGTATTGGCCTTCGCTTTCCCAGCCCTTCATGGAAGTCTTTCACCTCTATGTACCATAGATTTATACAGGTCATTGTAATAACTCACAAATGCCTGCATTATTTATACCTACTTGGAAAGATAAAACTTTTGTTAAACTTGATGATGACATTTTCAAAACTGTGACTCAACCCTGTATCCTGATGAATGTCAAGCTACCCACCTTCACAACTCAGGAGGGGTTTATCCTGACCCCCTAAACCATTTAATCTGTTCCCCAGTCCAGTCCTATTACTTGTTTGTTACTAATCGCTGACCCTTGGTTGCCATGGACCTTTCTTCCACTATATAATAGGTTGTGTTCTTTTAATTTTTATGATGCCCACAGTTGTCTTTGGTGTTTATCTTCTTCCTTCAGTTCTGATTCATGTGCTGTGCTTTTGTCCTGAGGACCTATTTACCTAACCCTTTTGTCATGGGTTAAGGTGTTTATGGCTTTCCCTGTGAATCTCTATGTACGAAACACTGACTGCAGTCATAGCAGTCACTCAATGTAGTAATCACATTACACATATCAGTAAGTGTTCCTTTCCTCCAAATTACCAAAGGAAAGCAGCACAAAGAACTCAAATTAAAACACTATTAGAATGTTTACATAATTATCTTGTTGAAAACTTTGTTCTCTACAAAGCTGCTTCCTGGTCACAATCAGCACCTACTATGTTCGCAACATACTGCAAAATCTAAACTTAAGAAATGCTTGGAGTTTTGTCAAAGGGTAAATACTACTGATTACAATGTGTAATTATTTTAAATAAGCATTGAAGCTCTATCAACAAATTCTCCAAAACTGCAATTTCAAGAGAATGGACTCAATGTTTGGATCCTCTATCGCCATCCAATAGGTTGAATATGCAATCAGTCTGTACTGGCTCAGTGTTACAAACCTTTTCATTTTGCAGTGGTCAACAAAAATACATACCGTATGCACCTTGTCAAATTGTGATGGTTCCTCTGTTTCAGCATTTGGCAACAATTTTAGTTTTCTCCATGCATGTTTAAGACTGTCAGCTCTCATTGCTAGTTCTTGTTCTGTGTTGCGAAGTTCCTGGGATCTTACTCCAAATATCTGAAAAATCAGGCAGATGTAAGTTGTAGGCACTGTAGGCACATGCTAGGTTAGGTCTCTAGTGTACACTAATGATTAAACTTTGTGTAAGAAGCATATCAGCAAAGATTTTTATGAATATTATCTATTTCATAAATATATCCAGTGATTAATTTGAGCCGCTGGTTGCAGGTGGGGCCCACCAACACTTATTTTTGGGGACTGGCACTTGCTTTTCCTCATTAGACTTTGACCCAGAGCAACAGACTGAAAACACACAAGGAACAAATAAGACAAGCATTTGCAATGCAATAGGTCTCGCATTTACGCGAGTTTGAGCTATTGGCATTGTAAATAACAATGCCTTTTATTTATGTTTTAAAAACAGAAACAAAAATAAAAGGCATTGTCATTTACAATGTCAATAGCTCAAACTCACGTAAATGCGAGACCTATTGCATTGCAAATGCTTGTTTTAGTTAGGAGTTAGGGTGTTAGGCCTAAGGGCAATGGGGGGTTCGGGGTAGTTATAGGGACAGCGTGGGGTGTGAGGGGGTTGGGTAGTGTATTTAAAGGAGCAGAGTTTTAGGCCTCAGGGCAGGGGAATGGGTAGTTGAGGTTGTTTTTAGGGCTTAGGGGCTAGCGGAGTCGTTTTTAGGGCTTAGGGGTGGGCGGGGTAGTTTTTAGGGCTATGGGAGGTCGGCATAGGTTTTTAAATTAGGGGTTAAGGTTTTAGGCCTGAGGGCAGTGGAAGGGGTTGGTGTAGTTTTAGGGCCAGCGCGGTGAGTAGGAGGGGATCGGAGGAAGGTTTTGGGCCTCAGGACAGGGGGGCAGGTAGGGAGTTTGTAGGGCGGGGGAGGGGTTCAGAGAAGTGGCGACTTTAGCCACACATACCCCTTTACCATTCATGGCTTTACCATGAAATTGTGTGATAAAGGCATGCATGGTAAAGGAATGTGTCTTTAGGACGCATTTGGGGTTCGAGCTGCGTTGTAGAGGCACATGTGATTAAGCCATGCGTGCCTCTATCATACAATCTCTGCAGCACACATAGCAAGAGGAATACATCTCTCCCAATGGTTTTTGTGCAGGAAGGTGCCCCTCCCTGCACAAAAACAATCCTGCCTGCAATGGAGGCACCCTGGTGCAAAGGTGCTTAGGTTGGAACTAGGCAACAAATTAATCAGCGCAGGGGTAAAGAACAGGAATGCACCTTGTTTCATAAATACGGTGCATTCCACCCGTTTCACATTGGCGTAGGACAGCGCAGCAAGAAAACTTGATGTGCTGCCCTACGCCAATTCCTCGTAAATGAGGCCCATTGTTCGGGGGGGGGCGGGGGGGAAATAAACACAAGCATTGAAAATGCAATAGGTCTCGCCTTCGTTTATGTTAAAGCAAGTGTAGAGAGTGGTAGTGAGAGAGGTGGAGAGGTAGAGAGTAGTAGTATAGAGTGAGTATTTGAGAGTGAGTAGTAGAGATTGAGTATTAGAGTAGCAGAAAGGGAGTATTAGAGTAATAGAGAGTGGATAGTAGAAATTGAATTGCAGAGAGTATTAGAGAGTTAGTAGAGAGTAGGAGAGAGTGAGTAATAGAGAGTGAGTAGTACAGTGGATAGCATAGAGTAATAGTGATTGAGTAGTAGAAAGTGAGTAGTAGTTAGTAGTAGAGTGAGTAGTAGAGAATGAGTAGTAGAAAGTAGAGAGTGAGTAGTAGAGAGTGAGTAGATAGCAGTAGAGGGCGGTTGAGAGTGATTAGAGAGTAGTAGAGAAGTAGAGTGAGTAGTAGAGAGTAGTATAGAGTGAGTATTAGAGAGTGATTAGTAGTGATTGAGTAGTAGAGAGTAGTAGAGTGAGTTGCATAGAATGAGTAGTATAGATGAGTAAAGAGTGAGTAGAGGGTAGAGAGTAGTTGAGGTGAGTAGTAGAGGTGAGTAGTAGAGAGTCTGTAGTAGAGTGAGTAGTAGAGTAAAGAGTAGAGAATAGAGAGAAGAGAATAGAGAGTAGTAGAGAGTGAGTAGTAGAGAGTGAGTAGTAGAGAGTGAGTAGTAGAGAGTGAGTAGTAGAGAGTGACTAGTAGGGAGTAAAGAGTGAGTAGTATAGAGTATTAGAGAGTGAGTAGTAGAGAATGAGTTTTAGAGAGTAGTGTGTGTAGTAGAGAGTAGTAGAGAGCGAGTAGTATTGAATGAGTAGCAATTAATAACAGCAAGCTGCGTACTGAAAGCGGCATTTTAATATAAGAACAGCGTAGTGACACCTTCAAAGCTTCCGTTGCTCTAACTGCAAGCTGCGTACTGAAAGCGGCAATTTAATATAAGAACAGAGTAGTGACACCTTCAAAGCTTCCGTTGCAAGCATTACCTTTAGCTGCGCACTGAAAGCGGTATTATAATAAGAAGGAACGGCAATTAATAAAAGCTCAAACACTCATCTGGATCCCTTAAGAAAGACGTGGTGCCACTGCACCTGCTGTACGTGTGACTGCACTTTGGTACGGCTGACTTTAGAGCAGTCTGTGGCCGCTGTGCTGCTGCTAGGCCATCGCTCAAGCAAGACGCGGTGACACTGCACCTGCTGCACGTCTGACTGCACTTTGGTACGGCTGACTTTAGAGCAGTCTGTGGCCGCTGTGCTGCTGCTAGGCCATCGCTCAAGCAAGACGCGGTGCCACTGCACCTGCTGCACATCTGACTGCACTCTGATAGGGCTGAAAGCGGATTGTAAAATAAGAAGGAACGGCAATTAATAACGGCAAGCTGCGTACTGAAAGCGGCATTTTTAAATAAGAAAGAGTTTTAAAGGAAGAAGGAACGGCAATTAACAGCAAGCTGCGTACTGAAAGCGGCATTTTAATATAAGAACAGCGTAGTGACACCTTCAAAGTTTCCGTTGCCAAAACAGCAAGCTGCGCACTGAAAGCTGCATTTTAATAGAAGAACAGCGTAGTGACACCTTCAAAGCTTCCGTTGCAAGCATTACCTTTAGCTGCGCACTGAAAGCGGTATTATAATAAGAAGGAACGGCAATTAATAAAAGCTCAAACACTCATCTGGATCCCTTAAGCAAGACGTGGTGCCACTGCACCTGCTGTACGTGTGACTGCACTTTGGTACGGCTGACTTTAGAGCAGTCTGTGGCCGCTGTGCTGCTGCTAGGCCATCGCTCAAGCAAGACGCGGTGACACTGCACCTGCTGCACGTCTGACTGCACTTTGGTACGGCTGACTTTAGAGCAGTCTGTGGCCGCTGTGCTGCTGCTAGGCCATCGCTCAAGCAAGACTCGGTGTCACTGCACCTGCTGCACATCTGACTGCACTCTGATAGGGCTGAAAGCGGATTGTAAAATAAGAAGGAACGGCAATTAATAACGGCAAGCTGCGTACTGAAAGCGGCATTTTTAAATAAGAAAGAATTTTAAAGGAAGAAGGAACGGCAATTAACAGCAAGCTGCGTACTGAAAGGGGCATTTTAATATAAGAACAGCGTAGTGACACCTTCAAAGTTTCCGTTGCCAAAACAGCAAGCTGCGCACTGAAAGCTGCATTTTAATAGAAGAACAGCGTAGTGACACCTTCAAAGCTTCCGTTGCTCTAACTGCAAGCTGAACGGCAATTAACAGCAAGCTGCGTACTGAAAGCGGCATTTTAATATAAGAACAGCGTAGTGACACCTTCAAAGTTTCCGTTGCCAAAACAGCAAGCTGCGCACTGAAAGCTGCATTTTAATAGAAGAACAGCGTAGTGACACCTTCAAAGCTTCCGTTGCTCTAACTGCAAGCTGCGTACTGAAAGCGGCATTTTAATATAAGAACAGCGTAGTGACTTCAAAGCTTCCGTTGCTAGGACACCAAAATAAACAAGAAGGGCTGGGCGAGAAGGGAGGGGGGAATGCCAGCAACAGAGGATCCCGCGAAAGTGAAAGTGATCGGATTACGATCGCTACGGAGTTAAGACACATGGCGCTGCGCGCGTGCACGTTCACGTGCACTGTAGCTTTAGGCCACGGCAGCACTTTGAAAAGCCCAGATATAAAATGTCTCTTCGAGCCTTTGGCTCGCGAGACCTAAAAAACCATAAAAATGGCAAGACAGAGATAAAGGGGCAGGGATGGTCTGGTGGTGGATGAAAGAGGTATGAGGTGGGTTTAAGACTAGGCAGCCTTAGTATTACACCCCGAACTTCAATAGAGGCAGCAGTGGGCTTCTGAGCAAAACATTGGTCCCCAGCACTTACTATTTTACAAATTGAAGACTGGATATATCAGCATTCTCACAATTGCAGTATTGTTTTAGGTTTGGCACAAAAGTCAGCATTAGCGGTCTTATCAGATTCTTGAAATCATAAATTCGGGGAAAAAAATGAAAACCTTATAAAATGTACTTGAACTTTTATACTAAAATGAATGCCACAAAGTTCCCATGTGAGTTGCTGCAACAATGTTATAGGAACATTTACGTGCTTTCATGCATCTTTTTATTGGGACCACCTCAATAGGCTGTAAGGCTACGCTAAGGAGCCAAAGGGAGATCGGGCCGCGGTGGGAAAAGTCATCTATTTGAAAACAAAGGTTTTCTTTAATCTCAAATCAGGCAAGCAGGAACAGGCCACCAGCAATGGCTGAAGTGAACCTCACAGCTTTAGAGCAGTTCAGTTGCAGCTGTCCGTGAAAGCTGCTTGAGAAAAAGAAAAACCACCAGGTGCGCCAAGGTGACCCACTCATCCAAACAACTTATATAAACACATTCCGTTCTCACGATACAATAATTATGGAGCTACCAAATCTTAAATAAGCAGTTGTCTTAAACAATTTCTGGCAAATGTTGCACAGCTGCAGACAGAGACATTTACCAATATCCCAGATGAAGAATTTAAAAATCTTTCCACAGTTATAAGCAAAACCAACTTGCTGTCAAGATCAAAGTTCATTCTGTTTTGTGCTTCATATGATAACAATATAAAGATTCAAGTCAGAAACTAGCAGTTTAAGATGGCTTTCATGTAATTGCGTAATCACAATGCATGTGGAATATTGCACTTTTGTCATTCAAGAACTAACTGTGGCATTTTTTCTGAAAAAAATCTGGTTAGACCTTCATGTCATGGATGTTTTGTTTGCTTTGTATATTGTTGCTGAAAGTGAACCTTTTGTACTGGCAGGAGGACACTCGATAAAGAAGTAGAGTGGAGTGGTGTGTCATAGAGTGGTGTGTCGTAGAGTGTCTTAGATTGGAAGGGCATAGAGTGGCATAGCATAGAGTGGAGTACCATGTCACAGAGTGGATTGGAGTGCCGTTGAATGGAGTGGCATCTTGTAGAGTGGAGTGGTCTCGAATGTCAGAGTGGAATGGAGTGTCCTAGAATGGCATGGTGTGTCGCAGAGTAGAAAGGCATGTTGTGTTGTAGAGTGTCATGTGTCATAAAATAGAGTATAGCGGCATAGATTGGAGGGGAACACAGTAGAGTAGAGTGCTGTAGTGAAGTGGTGTAGAGTGCAGAGGTGTTCTTTAGAGTAGAACAGAGTGGCTTGTCATAGATTGGGGTGTTGTAAAGTATGTTAGAGTGGAGGGACATAGAATGGAGGGGTGAAGAGTGGAGTGGCATGTCGTTGAGTGGAGTGGTGTGTTGTAGAATGACGTGACATGTCACAGAGTGGAGTGGCATGTGGTAGAGTGTAGCAGTGGCTCCTTCGCAATGGCAGAGGAGCGTCGCCCCACTGCCTGGCTCACAGCCAGCAAATGTTTTAAAAAAAACTATGTTCTTACATAATTTTTTTGCATTTACCGGCTCTTAGCCAACGCTGTAGGGAGGGGTGGGCCGAGGCATGGGAGGTGAGAGAAGGAGCACTCTGTGCCCTCCCTAAGGGCTCATGTGGGTTTGGCCGGCTGTCTCAGGCTGAATAAAACACTCATGCGCACTTAGATTTCTCCAGCCTGGCTACTCACAGACTCCCTGGCCTGAGTGGAGCATCTTTCTAGCCTGCTAAGGGCAATCCCCACAATGCTCTGCAGCACAGGGATTGGATGGAAATGTTTTCCAGGGGCTGCTTGGACTCAGGAAGAAGAGAGGTGGCGAACACGCCACAACACTGGAGGTGGCCGGCTGCTAAAGGTACGTTTAAAAAAAATCAATTATTTCTAACACTCCCCTCTACGTGCTATGCCCCCACACTTACTCTCCTGTGTTCCCTCCACCTGCTCCACCACCTTTTATTTGTGGTGCCAGACACTGGTAGAGTAGTGTTGTGTGTCATAGAGTTTCGCACAATGGAATATAGGGGCGGAGAGTGGAAGGGCATAGAGTAGAGAAGAGTGTTGTAGAGTGGGGTGGCATAGAGTGGTGTCTCATTGAGTACAGAGGACTGGTGTGTCAAAGAGGGGGTATTGTAGAGTGTCTTAGATTGAAATACGTACAGTGTGGTGGTGTAGAGTGGACTGGCATGTGGTAGAGGGGAGTGGCATGTCGTAGAGTGGAGTAGCATGTCGTACAATGGAGTGGCATGTTGTACAGTGGAGTGCCATGTTGTACAGTGGAGTGCCATGGAATGGCAAAAGAGTGGAGTGGAGTGTCATAGAGTGGAGTGGCGTGTCATAGAGTGAAGTGGTGTGCCATAGAGTAGAGTGGCATGTCGTAGAGTGTGCTAGAGTGTAGGGGCATAGAGTGGAGTGGCATTGAGTAGAGTGGTGTGCCATAGAAAAGAGTGGTGCGTCGTACAGTGGAGTAGAGTAGCATAGAGTGGAGGAGCATAGAGTGGAGTAGAGTTGTAGATGGAGTGGTGTAGAGTGGAATAGCATGTCGTAGAGTAAAGTGGACTGGTGTGTCGTAGAGTTGAGTGGCATGTCGTAGTCTGGAGTGGTGTGTCGTAGAGCGGAGTGGAGTGTCAAAGAGTGGTGTCTCATATAGTGTCTTTTGTCATGTACAAATTATTATTTTAAATTCAGTAGGTAGCATAGAGTAGAGTGGTGTGTCATCGAATAGAGTGTAGTGGTGTGTCAAAGAGTGGCATATTGTAAAATGTCTTAGAGTGGAGGGGTGTAGAGTGGAGTGGCACTATGTACAGTGATGTGGCATGTCATAGAGTGAAGTGGTGTGTTGTAGAGTGGAGTAGCATGGAATGATGTGGAGTGGAGTGTCATAGTGTGGAGTGGCCTGTTGTAGAGTAAAGTGGCATGTTGTACAGTGGACTTGGGTGTCGTAGAGTCGAATGGCCACTCCACACTCTGACACTCCACTCTACATTACTCCAGGCCACTCCACTCTGCGCACAGTGTCTTTTTGTCAGAATCTTCAGTGGACAGTCTTCTTTTTATCGTCTTGGAGTGGAGGGAAGGGCTATTAGTACTGGTTCTGATGGTTCTTGTCTGCCCGAGGTAGGGGCGACCCTTTCTGGCAGCCACGATGTTGCTGGCAATGGAATATCTAAGCAGACAGTGCTTTCCAGAAGGAGTCCCCAAGAGGAAAACCCCCAAAGGGAAAAAAACTCTGATGGCGACTCCCAGGAGGCGGAAGAGGACTGGTAGAGATGAGGATTCCAGGGTTGGCAGCAGGGCTCAGATATCGCAGACAGGGTAATAATACTCAGAATAGGAAGAAAAAGGGTCAACAGAGAACTACAAGAGACAGAATCACCAGCGGATGAGAAGACACCAACAGTAGTGATAAATCAGCAGTAGGAGCGAAGACACACCAGCAGGAGCCAAGAGTGTTGCAACGCAAAGAGAAAGACAATTCTGACTCTTATATACCAAAATACAGGACGTAATGTAGAGGATGTAGTTTGCTGGGATTTTGTATAGGGAAATATTAACAGAAAAACGTAGTGGTGCCTCTATGATGGGTAGGTGTAACAAAAACCTTCCTGAGTACTTCTGAGAGGGAAAAAACTACACTGGACTGGAATATGGCCCCCAAAGAGAAGAATGCCTCCAGCCCAAAGAGCAGCGAAGCTAAGAATGGCCTTCCATGGCCCCTTGCAGGACTCATCAGTTTGCAGGTGACTGTGTGGAGCATTGCACAGTACAACACGGAATGCTAAGGAGGCAGTCTCAGCTCAGCGCATAGTCCAGCAAACCACCCGGGAGTCAGGGGGGCTAACCGTGAGTTGATGCACAGCCAATGCCGTGACACTTTTGTCATGTGTTAGTTTTGGAGGATTTCAATAGGTATTATAGTACTTCTTAGATAGTTTTGTGGAAGTTCTGCAGTACTCTGTCGGTATACATTTTTAAACCAGTAATAAGCTATATTTCATGTTCAAACGCACAATAAAGACAAGGTGTGGTCTAAACAATATGACTGCCTTTTTTTTCTGCAGGCTTTCATTAGCCATTAATATTGGGTTTTGCCATTGCTATATTTTTATGGAATACCATGAATCCTGGTGGTATACCACTGCCCAATATGTCACTATGTTTTTGGCCCTTATCACTTAAAAACTACTGGATCACTTTACATCATATAACAAAGAGGACACTTTCCACACCATAATCTGTATTCCTGACAAATGTTATGAAAATCCGTTCAGCCATTTTGCTGCTACATCTGTCTAATAGGTCTATTGAAAATGCATTGTGCAAACACTTTTGGGACCATTCTTTTTATTTCTTTGCACCCCCTTAACTAATTACCATGAAAATCTGCATCATCAGTCAATGTAGAAAAAGGAATAAGTCTGCAAAGTGTAATGAAGATTCATCAAACTGCGGCAAAGTTATTACCAATTTCAAATTAGAGTTCTAGCTATAACTACAGAGTGGCTTCTGCCAGTTTGTAATGCATATATATATATATATATATATATTAACTGGAAAAAAAACATAGGTTTCAGAGAAGTTATAGTTAGAACTTAGCATTTAAAAAACCTTTAGAAATTCCTAGAAAAAAATATAGGTTTCAAGGGTGTTATAGTTAGCTGGCCATTTCACTCGTACAAAACCATAGAAATTCCTCCATTGTAGTTAGTTCTGCTAACTATAACTCGCGCGCCCGCAATACACTGCTGATGATGTCACATATTGCATCATTCATGACATGGTCAGTGACATCACTGATGACATCTCAAATGACATCACAGATAACATCAATGATGACATCATCCAGTGAATGTGGTTTAGTTTGAAATTTAAATATGTATTATATATATACCAATCTGTATTGAAGATTGAGTGGATATATAACTGTCTGGATGGAGGATTTAGTAGCTGTCTGACTGTCTGTTTAAGTGAGTAATTAAAAGTGTCTCACTTAATACATGGATTAGTAACTAAACTATGTGAATGTGTGCATCACTGTCTCTGTTGTTGTATAACATGCTGCATCAGTTGGTCACTAACTACATGAGTGTGTATATTAGTTATTGATTAGTTGGGTGAGTAATTGTATGGGATACTGAGTTTGTGTGTGGTTGGATGGGGTGTTTGTAACTCTATGCATAGATGTGTGAATGGTTGATTGACTAGGTGTATAGGTTTAAGAGTGCATGTGGAAACAGTTGTTTGGGTGACTGAGTGTATTTATTTGTGTGTTGGTGAGCGAATATATGTGTTAGTTGTACATCTTCAACAAAGTAAAAAAATAAAAGGCATTGTATGTGAGAGTTGGTGCAGATAAATAAGTATGTGTAAGAGTCAGTGATTGTGAGAGTAACTACATGAATGAGTGTATAATTGTAATGGTGATTTTTTCACATATTTATAATGAGTTACTATGTGTTTGAATAAATGAGGTGTTGTTGGATAATTGTGTAAGTGAGTAAATGTGAATGTGATTAATTTTTTTAATGAGTGAGTAGGATGACTGCATAACCGACTAAGATGACTGCTGATGTGTCAATGTCTATATATGTGTATAAGTGCATTTGATAGGGTGCTATTGCCACAGGCCACAGCCAAGGAGAACCCTTTAAAATCATTACCTGGGACCGGTGGGCGCTGAGTGAGGGCTGCTGCACGCACGCGGAGGGTGGACGCTCCCTTCCGTGTTGCTGTTGCTGGTCGTACTTGCAGGGGGCCAGAACTTCAAATCCCAGCATTCCTGGCAGTGTCTCCGCCCCCACCTACGACGACTTCCGCGCTTGGAGGCGCTAAATTAGAACAGCTCCCTCGGTGGAGCGGGTGCTATTGCCACAGGCCACAGCCAAGGAGAACCCTTTAAAATCATTACCTGGGACCGGTGGGCGCTGAGTGAGGGCTGCTGCATGCACGCGGAGATTGGATGCTCCCTTCCGCGTTGCTGTTGCTGGTCGTACTTGCTGGGGGGCCAGAACTTCAAATCCCAGTATTCCTGGCAGTGTCTCCGCCCCCACCTACGAGGACTTCCGCGCCTGGAGGCGCTAAATTAGAACGGCTCCCTCGGTGGAGCGGGTGCTATTGCCGCAGGCCACAGCCAAGGAGAACCCTTTAAAATCATTACCTGGGACCGGTGGGCGCTGAGTGAGGGCTGCTGCACGCACACGGAGGGTGGACGCTCCCTTCCGCGTTGCTGTTGCTGGTCGTACTTGCTGGGGGCCAGAACTTCAAATCCCAGCATTCCTGGTAGTGTCTCCGCCCCCACCTATGACGACTTCCGCGCCTGGAGGCGCTTAATTAGAACGGCTCCCTCAGTGGAGCGGGTGCTATTGCCGCAGGCCACAGCCAAGGAGAACCCTTTAAAATCATTACCTGGGACCGATGGGTGCTGAGTGAGGGCTGCTGCACGCACGCGGAGGGTGGACGCTCCCTTCCGCGTTGCTGTTGCTGGTCGTACTTGCTGGGGGCCAGAACTTCAAATCCCAGCATTCCTGGCAGTGTCTCCGCCCCCACCTACGACGACTTCCGCGCCTGGAGGCGCTAAATTAGAACGGCTCCCTCCGCTTCACGGGACGCGCGCGGGCGGCGCCGGGCTGAGCCCGGGCAGAGGGCGGGCCGTCTGTGGCGGTCCGGGGCTGGCCGAGGCTGGGCTGGGCTGGGCTACATCCAGTTCCAGTGATTTTCTCAGTTACTGATTATACATACCTGGGATATAGTGCATTTTTCCACCAGGTTGTATTTGCAAACAAGGATCGTTTATTGTTGCTTATTTGTATTTTAACATTGATTAAGGGATTCTGGTAGATCCAGACCAAGGCTTTTTCTGGTGTATATTTTCATCATACATTTGTTTGTATATATAGTGAGCCAACCATGTCTACAGCTAACAAGGAGATTGTACATTCTAATATAGCCACCCTTGCCAATTACCTTGTGAAAGTAGTCGACAAAATTAACAAAGAGCGTTGACTTTCTTTGGGCCGGGGGAGTACATCGGCTCCCTTACCTAGTACTCCCAACTCACCCACTTCATTGCCTACCTTATTTGGGAATGGTAGTGGCAATCTAGAATGCCCTCTAATTTCAACAATGGCTACCGTTGAAGAACCAGACTCTACCCTGACCGCGCCAGAATCGCCTCAAGTATTACTAGCTTTATGCTCTCCGGCTCAGAGAGTGCAGAGAGTATTAAGATCAGGGAAGGGTGTTGCTAGGTCAACTATCCCAAAACGGGGGGGAATCATAACAAAAAAAGATCGGACCCCCCTTCTAAGTGTGTCGTTAGTGATCTAGGTATAGAAACCAATAACACCCAAGTAAAATTAGATCCCAAGCAGTTAGAGCTCTTGATTAGCATAATAGATACGAAGCTTGATAAAATTATTATGCCTCTAATGGATAGACTTGATACTCTTTCAGAGGAAATTAAGAGGCTGGGTGGTCTTTTGAATTTGCATACAGGGACAAAGGTTAACTCAGAGGACTCGTTAACGGGTAAGGCTTCTCAATTGAAAACTCCTAAGATTCTCAATGGGGGTTTATGCCCAAATATTGTAGACGTATCGAACTCAACGGTGGGCCAAAGCACATCACCTAAATCTACGGCAGTGGATAAGCCGGGGAACATCGCCGTTAAGCCTAAAAGTTATGGTTACTCTAGGCCTAATTTACCCCCGGAATGTGCACCATATGTGGTAGTTTTAACAAATGTTCCACCACTTCTGGACACCGGGTCTCGTAGTAATCTAGAAACCCACGAGTCCCTTAAGAATAAAACGGTGGCTTGGCTTAATCGAGAGTGTGGTTACCCAGTAGCACTGTCTGATCAAATTTTAACCACTTCCAGAGCTAACTGGATAGGGAACTCCTCCAAATGTATTAGTGGCGATTGTGTGATTGTCAATTTTAACAATCCCCAACTAGCTACTACTACTCTGCTCAGAGCCACCCCTCGACCCTTGAATGATCAGGGAATTTCACTCAGACCGCTGGGGTTTTTCTATCAACATGTAATTAATAAACCATCTAATGTTTTTAAAAGGGGTAGTGGCAGTGCCTCTAGTGTGCCCAGCAGGTTTGAGGTAGTTACATCCAATCGATTTCAATGCCTGAGTGATTTAGATTGTAACGATTGACTGGTTTCTGTTGTGGCGCCCAGTGAAGATGGAGTAGTATTTTGTGGTGCAGTGTCTGAAGGAATTACCTCCGGGCCGCTAGGTAATGTTAGTATCCCTCTTGACTTTTGCCCGTTAATTGGCCTTGCGGGCGATGTTGAGGGGGCTAAAGGAGCAGTTCCTGCAGCTGACAACCACCGCTTGAGTCTAAGCATATTTTCCCAGGTTGAAGGCATTGAAACATCCTCTGGGTCTATGAGTAGCTTTTTTGTCAGCTGGAATGTTGCTGGCCTAGCATCCAAAGAAGATAGCCTGGGGTGGTCAGAGTTTATCAATCTTTTTGATATTTGCTGTTTTCAAGAAACATGGTGTAAAAAATGTTCAGGTTATAATGGCTTTGTTTCCTATCAGTTACCTGCTATTGCATCCATTTCTGGTAGAGCTAAGGGAGGGCTTTTGGTTCTGATTTCCATCAAAATCCCCATTATTGTTAAAAAACATGTTCTAGTGGGGGCCCATTCGCAGATTTTATGGCTATCTGAGAAGGATGGAAGAAATATTCTTTTAATTAATTTTTACAATAATATATTTGATAGCACTAGGCAGTTGGTGGTAGATGCACTGAGAAGCGCACTAAATGATATTATCGAGGGTTCTAATGTTGTTTTCAAATTTATTTTGGCGGGGGATTTTAATACTGTAGTTTGCCCCCTCTCTAACCATTGTTTGTGTGGGGTTACCAACCGCTTTGGGGATGTGGATCTTCATTTTCCTCATAATAAGTATGGGGATTCTCTAAACCATCTCTTAGCGGCCCTTGATATGGAAACATTGGTTACCGAAAAGAATGATCAATGTGAGAGTATTCCGACATTTACAGGGAGGGGGGCAAATACTGTCATTGATTTTATTAGTATGTCATCAAGCCTTGTCCCATGGAGCTTGGCACCTAAGGTCGTGGATATTGTGCTTAGCGATTATAACTGTATTGTTGTAGAGGTTGTTTTGTGGAATAAAAAACCTGTACTTATACCGGAGATTATAGATAATATTGAACCACATAGACCCAATGGTATAAGGTTAAGATGGAATGGTGACAAAGCGGTTATGACGTCCGATTTTATTATCAATAGCTGCTTATTTGAAATCACTAAGATTCTTGAGCAAGCTGACGTCACTGCCGATCTAGTTCAACATTTTACCCGAATTAATTCCATTATAGACCAAAAATTTACTAAATCAACTGAGTGTAAGTCTAAACAACAAAGGGGTTGGTTCGATCGTGCTTGCACTCGCGCTCTTAAAGAGCTTAAAGACGCACTGGCAACCAAACCTAGAGTTAGGGACCAGGTGTGTCAGCTTAGATTAAACTATAAGAACACAGTTAAGCATAGGAAGATAGAACTACAACATGAGGCCTGGGATAAATTGACACAGGCCGCCGAACGGAAAGATTGTACATTATTCTGGGCCACGGTTAATTGCCCTTTTTTAAAAGATGAGAAGGTTCCGGAATTAACCTCAATGGTTAGTATGGATACATGGATTTCCCATTTTTCTATTATTTTTGATTCGGATAATGTTTTGGCCAATCAAAATGATTGCTGGCCCATAGTGCCCTTGGATATTAGTATCATGGAGGTTTTAGGTAGCATTGGTGCTAGCAAAGGTGGAAAGGCCCAGGGCCCCGACGGGGTGTCCATTGATGTCTATAAGTTAGTCCCGGAGGTATGGGGTCCTATGCTGGTTAAAGTTTTTAATGCCGCAGTCTGCTTTGGGGTGCCCCCAACCTGGGAGGAATCAATTATCATACCTATCTTTAAAAAAGGTGATCGGGGGGATGTGAAGAACTACCGCCCCATTTCCCTGTTGGACTCCTCTGTAAAAATAATGAGTAGGGTACTCTTGGTTAGGCTGGAAGAATGGGCTGAAACCAATGGCATTCTGGCAAATTGCCACTATGGGTTCAGAAAGGGTCGCGGGACAATCGAGCAATGCCTGAATCTTGAACTCTTGATTGGGAAATACACCCAGGCTAGGAAGGGCTCTATTTATCTCTGCTTTGCGGATTTAAGTAGCGCCTTTGAGTTGGTGGATCATGCTATTCTCTGGGCCAAGTTGATTGAAATGGGGGCCCCTGAGGGCATCATTTTTTTCTTGGCCCGTCTTTATACAAAACTTCGAACCAGTGTACGGTATGGTTCTAATGGGGAGTGTACCACTAAATTTCGGATCGGGCGTGGCATAAGACAGGGATGTGTTCTTGCCCCCCTGCTTTTCACCCTTTTCATTAATGAAGTGGACTCTGTCCTACAGTCAGTAGTGGCAGACGCCCCTAGAGTTAATAACATTAATGTCCCGGTATTACTCTATGCGGATGATGCCGTTTTATTGTCCAGGACCCCGATAGGTATTCAACGCTTAATGGATAGGTTTTCACAGTTTATTACATCTAGAAAACTAGTGATTAACAAAACCAAAACTTATACCATGGAGTGTGGCCCGGGGAAAAGTAAGCCTCACTCTTATTATATTGATCAACACAGGGTCAAACTAGCTGATAATTTTAGTTATCTTAGAATCACCTTCTCCAAGAACTGTAGTTGGGCCAGTGAGCATACTAGTGTTAGAGCCAAGATGGCTAGAAGCTCCAATGGGGTGTATACTTTTGCCACTAAACTAGGGGACAAACGGATAAGTGATATGCTCAAGATCTTTCAGTCACGATGCCTTTCCACTAGGGGTGGGCGGAATTTGCGAAATTAACTTTCGCAAATTATTGCGCAAATGTTTAAAATTATCGCAAACAAGCGGAAATATCGCGAAGATGCGGAAGTTTTTTTCCGGCATGTTCGCGAGATTTTCTGCATGGTTGCGGGTCGCCAACTTACCCATGTCGTTGCTTGCGGGCGCGGCCATCTTGTTTTGAGTTGTCTCGCGGTGCATGATCGCGAGAAGAAAGACGTGATCGCGCGACGCATGACGGCACTGCAGGCGCGAACTGTCGCGAGACAGCGCAAATGGCTAAAAACAATACAACATCTCATGGAGAACGCGACCGGATCAAGAAAACTTGCCGGCGAACGCAGGGATTCAGGTAAGGCGATCGCGCGCGAGAATGTATTATTTTACAGCGCGAGCAAGAAACAAATTATCGCCAAGCTGCAGAAACCGGAATTTTTGACATTTTCGCGCTCTCCGCGGAACGCGAAAATGTAAAATTATCGCAATTTCCGCGAACGGAACGAAATTTTCGCCCAGGCCTACTTTCCACCGCCCTTTATGGGGCGGGGATTTGGGGGTTCGCCCCGGCTGGGTGTTTACAGGTGGAGGAGAATATCTTTCTGAAAAAACTGTTGAACCTACCCAAATCTGCTTCAAACGACTTAGTTCACAGTGAACTTGGTATCCCATTTCTAAATGATTTGATCCTCTTAAGGCCATTATTGTTGTGGCGGTCAATCTGGCTGAAAGAAGAGACGTCATTAAACAGAGCCATCATTAACGATTGTCTCACTGCCGATAATCATTTAAAGATCCCATGGATTAAATATATTATCAACAGTTTTCAAGAGATCTATGGCATTGATATTAAAACTGATAGATATGGGGCCACAGTAATTTCCAAGTCAGAAATGAAGCATATCTTTCTGCTGTGTAAAACTGAGAGTCGGATTTGTAATAATGGCATTCTATCTACCTGTGTGCAATATAGCACTATGAACAAATTGAAGGGTTATCAACCGTATTTAACCCAGGTGACCAGAGTCTCCCACAAGTTTGTTTTAACTCGATTCAGAATGGGGATTGTGCATAAATTGGTCGCTTTCCCTTCTGTGAACAAGCAGCCCGTTGGTCCCTGTCCGTGTGACAATTTGTCAGCACAAAGCACGATGCACTTTCTTTTGTTGTGTCCATTGTATGGGAACTTTCGTGTAGCTTTTTTAAAACCTATTTTTGTAAAATTTGGTGTTAGGACAGTACATGATTCTTTTAAACTGCTTTTTAATCTGCATCATCCTGATATTTGTTTATTTACTGCAACATTCTTACTAAAAGCCATTAATGTCAGGAAAAGTATGAGTTTTTAAGTATTTATTCTCCCCTCGTTTGTATTATATGTCTCCTTTTTAGTGATATGCCGCCTATTGTGATGTTCTGTATTGCTATCAATTTTTATCATGTATGTGCTTATATGGACATTATTTTTTGCTCCGAATAAAGCCTTATGAAATGAAATGAAATGATAGTGTTCTATTAATTAGTGACTGCATGTATAAAATATTCTGTTGTTGAATCGGGAGTTGTGTGTGTAGACTTAGGAATCAGTGAGTGGGTATGTAGTAACTGGTATTGGTGTGTCAATGGTTTCAAATATGGTACTCTGTATTTTACAGTGAGTGATGAAAGGTTATACTAGTGTAAAATTAGGTGTATCAGATTGTCACATGGATGATGTCATCAGTGATGTCATTTGAGATGTCATCAGTGATGTCATCAGTGATGTCACTGACCATGTCATGAATGATGCAATATGTGACATCATCAGCAGTGCATTGTGGGTGCACGAGTTATAGTTAGCAGAACTAACTATAACAGAGGAATTTCTATGGTTTTGTACGAGTGAAATAGCCAGCTAACTTTAACACCCCTGAAACCTACGTTTTTTCCTGTGAATTTCTAAGGTTTTTTAAATGCTAATTTCTAACTATAATATCTCTGAAACCTATGGTTTTTTCAGTGAATTTCAAAGCTTTTTCAAATGCTAATTTCTAACTATAACGTCTCTGAAATCTATGGTTTTTTACAGTGAATTTCAAAGGATTTTTAAATGCTAATTTTTAAGTGTGATAGTAGTTATACCTATTTTTTTGTACTGATTTTCTAGAGTTTTTTAACTGTTTATTTATAAATATTTTATTCATTAAATAACATTATATATTTTTCTGAAAATTGCAAAAAAAAATTTTTAGAACATTCAAACTGAAATATTGATAAATATTTTTGTTTTCATTTTTATTGTAATATATTTATATTATTTTCTTTAAAAAAATCTAAATTTTTTTCGGAGTCGCGCTCTGAAAGCATACACATCACGGTGGGTGTGCAGATTCTAGCTGCCATTTTAGAAAAGTTGTGAAGGATCCGCGTACGGTGTGCGACAGCTGCATGTTTTTTCAGTTACATCATATACATTTAATATTATGTGATTTGCGCGATTGGTATGTGACCAGTCCTCGACTCCTGCTCCCGCGCATTCACGACACATGCGCATTACGGTACGAGATGCGTGCCCAGTGGCGGGTCCCGCGTGACGTCATATACATGCTGGGGCGTGCTGGGTGTGCAAAAAAAATTATGTTCCAAAATGATATGTATGTGTCTTTAATATACATATTAGGGCAAGAGATTATCTAAGATATTCATAAAAATAATATATTTGTACTTATAATAAACTATTACTTTTAAATATACTTTCGCAAAGTCGGGTGCGTGCATCGTGAGCGTAGAGAACCAGGCCAGCAGAGCTGCTGTAGAGCCAGAGAAACCAGGTCAGCAGAGCCGTTGTAGAGCCAGAGAACCAGGTCAGCAGAGCTGCTCTAGAGCCTAAGAAGCAGGTCTGCAGAGCTGCTCTAGAACCAGAGACCCAGGTCAGCAGAGCTGCTCTAGAGCCAGAGACCCAGGTCAGCAGAGCTGCTCTAGAGGCCGAGAACCAGGTCAGCAGAGCTGCTGTAGAGGGAGAGAACCAGGTCGGCAGAACGGCTTCAGAGCCAGAGAACCAGGTCAGCAGAGCTGCTCTAGAGCCATAGACCCAGGTCAGCAGAGCTGCTCTAGAGGCAGAGAACCAGGTCAGCAGAGCTGCTCCATAGCCAGAGAACCAGGTCAGCAGAGCTGCTTTAGAGCCATAGAACCAGGTCAGCAGAGCTGCTTTAGAGCCAGAGAACCAGGTCAGCAGAACTGCTTTAGAACCAGAGAACCAGGTCAGCAGAGCTCTTTAGAGGGAGAGAACCAGGCCAGCAGAGCTGCTCTAGAGCCAGAGAACCAGGTCAGCAGAGCTGCTCTAGAGCCAGAGAACCAGATCAGCAGAGCTGCTTTAGAGCCAGAGAACCAGGTCAGCAGAGCTGCTCTAGAGGCAGAGAACTAGGTCAGCAGAGCTGCTTTAGAGCCTGAGAACCAGGTCAGCAGAGTTGCTCTAGAGCCAGAGAAACAGATCAGCAGAGCTGCTTTAGAGCCAGAGAACCAGGTCAGCAGAGCTCTTTAGAGGGAGAGAACCAGGTCAGCAGAGCTGCATTAGAGAGAGAGAACCAGGTCAGCAGAGCTGCTCTACAGCCAGAGAAACCAGGTCAGCAGAGCTGCTTTAGAGGGAGAGAACCAGGTCAGCAGAGCTGTTGTAGAGCCAGAGAACCAGGTCAGTGGAGCTGCTCTAGAGCCTAAGAACCAGGTCAGCAGAGCTGCTCTAGAGCCAGAGAACCAGGTCAGCAGACCTGATGTAGAGCCAGAGAAACCAGGTAAGTGGAGCTGCTTTAGAGGGAGAGCACCAGGTCAGCAGAGCTGCTTTAGAGCCAGAGAACCAGGTCAGCAGAGCTGCTCTAGCTGACACTGACTGACACTGACTGACTGACACTGATTGACTGACGCTGACACTGACTGACACTAACTGACACTGACTGACACTGATTGACTGACACTGATTGACTGACACTGACTGACTGACACTGATTGACTGAGACTGACTGACTGACACTGACTGACTGACACTACACTGACTGACTGACACTGACTGACACTTACTGACTGACTGACACTGACTGACTACTCTCTACTACTCACTCTCTACTACTCTCTACTACTCTGTCTACTACTCATTTTCTACTACTAACTCTCTACTACTCTCTTCTACTCACTCTCTACAACTCTACTACTCTCTACTACTCACTCTCTACTACTCACTCTCTACTACTCTCTACTACTCACTCTCTACTACTCTCTACTATTCACTCTCTACTATTCTCTACTACTCTCTCTCTACTGCTCACTTGCTACTACTCTCTACTACTCACTCTCTACTACTCTCTCTCTACTACTCTCTACTACTCACTCTCTACTACTCACTCTCTACTACTCACTCTCTACTACTCTCTACTACTCACTCTACTACTCACTCTCTACTACTCCCTACTACTCCCTCTCTGCTACTCACTCTCTACTACTCACTCTCTACTACTCACTCTACTACTCTCTACTACTCTCTACTACTCACTCTCTCCTCTCTACCTCTCTCTACTTCTCTCTGTACTACTCTCTACACCTCTACCTCTCTACCTCTACACCTCTACCTCTACACCTCTACCTCTTTCTGTACTACTCTCTACACCTCTACCTCTACCTCTACACCTCTACCTCTACACCTCTACCTCTCTCTACACGCACACATATGCACATATATATATATGCATTTATATATATGCATGTGTATATATATACATACATATAAACAGATATATAACCTGCATATCTATATAAATACAAATATAAATGCATGCATACATATACAAAAACATATATGCATACATATGCATGTTATGCACATGAAAGTTTGAAAAACACTAATACAAGCAAAGCTAAAAAGCCACCTAATTACAAACAGAATTGCTTTACCTTAAACGAGGGTCGAGGGTGAGACCTATTGCATTTTCGATGCTTCTTTACTTTGGTTCCATCAAGAAGGCATTCAGATGTGTCATACATTTGCCATGAATTCTGAATGTTAGCACTCTAGTTGCTCATTAGATCACTGTAGTAAAGCTACTGCTCACCAGGGAAGTCTGCTGCTGGTATTCAAAGTGCATGATTCAGTCTGCATGTCAGAATTTGTTAATGAAATAGAAGAGGATTTGAGAAGTCAAAATATGCCCTAATTTTTCTTTCTGCAGCACTAATCATAATTTCTATGGCAAAATGAACCCCCTCATTTTGTTCCTTTGCAAATTAAATGTTTTATGCGTTACCACTTTATTCCAATCAAGATGGCTTCAGGTGTGCCATACTTTTGTCATAAATAAGACTATTAGCGCTCTAGTTGTTCTTTAGAACACTCTGGGACATTCTGTCATTGGGCTATATTAGGCTAAATCTGGGTGATATTTGTGCTACATTTGGGCTCTTTTGTCTCTGGTGGCCATCTTGGGAGACTTATTTGTTATGAAGTTTCCTAATTTCCTCATTTACTACAGTCTCCTCAGTAGGAAATACTTTCAGTTTTTTACTTTGATTCCATCAAGAAGGCATTCAAATATGTCACACATTTGCCATAAATTCGGAATGTTAGCACTCTAGTTGCTTATTAGATCACTGTAGTAAAGCTACTGCTCACCAGGGAAGTCTGCTGCTGGTATTGAAAGTGCATGTTTCAGTCTGCATGTCAGAATATTTTATTGAAATAGAACAGGATTTGAGAAGTCACTCAAAATGTGCCCTAATTTTTCTTTTTTCAGCACTAATCATAATTTCTATGGCAAAATGAACCCCCTCATTGTGTTCCTTTTAAATTAAACTACTCACTCTCTACTACTCACTCGTTACTACTCTATACTGCTCACTCTCTGCTACTCACTCTGTACTGCTCTCTACTACTCTCTACTACTCACTCTCTACTACTCTCTACTACTCACTCTACTACTCTCTACTACTCACTCTCTACTACTCTACTACTCACTCTCTACAACTCTCTCTCTATTACTCTCTCGCTACTACTCTCTCTCTCTACTACTCACTCTCTACTATTCACTCTCTACTATTTACTCTCTACTACTCACGCTCTACTACTCGCTCTCTACTACTCGCTCTCCACTACTCACTTTCTACTACTCGCTCTCTACTGCTCTCTACTACTCACTCTCTACTACTCTACTACTCTCTACTACTCTCTCTACTACTCACTCTACTACTCTCTACTACTACTCTCTACTACTACTCTCTACTACTCACTCTCTACTACTCTCTACTACTCACTCCACTACTCTCTACCACTCACTCTCTACTACTCTCTACTACTCTCTCTCTACTACTCACTCTCTACTACTCACTCTACTACTCACTCTCTACTACTCTTTTTCCACTACTCATTCTCTACCACTCTGTACTACCCACTCTCTACTACTCACTCTCTACTACTTGCTCTCTACTACTCTCTACTACTCACTCTCCACTACTCACTCTCTACCACTTGCTCTCTACTACTCTCTACTACTCACTCTACTACTCACTCTCTACCACTCTCTACTACACACTCTACTTGCTCTCTACTACATGCTCTCTACTACTCACTGTACTACTCACTCTCTACTACTCACTCTACTACTTACTCTCTACTTCTCACTCTCTACACTACTCACTCTCTACTACTCCTTCTACTCTCTCTCTCTACTACTCACTCTCTACTGCTCTCTACTACTCGCTCTCTACTACTCACTCTCTACTACTCTCTACTACTAACTCTCTGCTACTCGCTCTCTACTACTCACTCTATACTACTCACTCTCTACTACTCTCTCTCTACTACTCTCTCTCCACTACTCACTCTCTACTACTCTCTACTACTCACTCTCTACTACTCTCTCCTACTCACCCTCTACTACTTACACTCTACTACTCACTCTACTACTCTCTACTACTCACTCTCTCTACTACTCTCTACTACTCACTGTCTACTCTCTACCTCCCTCTCTACTACTCTGTACACCTCTGCCTCTCTACACATCTACCTCTCTACCTCTACCTCTCTACCTCTACACCTCTACCTCTACACCTCTACCTCTCTCTACATGCACACATATGCACATATATATATGCATATATATGCATATGTATTTATATATATGGATGTGTATATATATACATACATATATAAACAGATATATAATCTGCATATCTATATAAATATAAATATAAATGCATGCATACATATACATATACATATATGCATACATATGCATGTTATGTACATGAAAGTTTGAAAAACACTAATACAAGCAAAGCTAAAAAGCCACCTAATTACAAACAGAATTGCTTTAACTTAAACGAGGGCGAGACCTATTGCATTTTTGATGCGTCTTTACTTTGGTTCCATCAAGAAGGCATTCAGATGTGTCACACATTTGTCATAAATTCTGAATGTTAGCACTCTAGTTGCTCCATTAGATCACTGTAGTAAAGCTACTGCTCACCAGGGAAGTCTGCTGCTGGTATTGAAAGTGCATGTCAGAATTGTTTATTGAAATAGAAGAGGATTTGAGAAGTCACTCAAAATGTGTCCTAATTTTTCTGTCTGCAGCACTAATCATACTTTCTATGGCAAAATGAACCCCCTCATTTTGTTCCTTTTTAAATTAAATGTTTTAAGAGTTACCACTTTATTCCAATCAAGATGGCTTCAGGTGTGCCATACGTTTGTCATAAGTAGGACTGTTAGCGCTCTAGTTGTTCTTTAGAATACTCTGGGAAGCTGCAGTAGAACACAATGGGATCAACTGACAGTCTCTTCCCTTGTTGGAGGTACATGTTTTACTGAGAATGTCAGACTTCATGCTCACATGACTGAGAAAGATAATGTGAATTTACAGAAAATATGCTCTCAGTTTAGCATATAGATCACCTTCCAAACCTCTGTGGGAAAAGCATGAGAAAATAGTTTTCTCCCAACATGATACATGATATCCCAGCAGAAGGCTTTTTCACATGGTAAAAATCACCTTAGAACACACCACAATTCCTAAAATGAGTATAGTACCATCGACAAATGATTTCTAATGTAACTAAAGTCTAAAACCTTCTATTAACTGCAATGCTTTTTAATGAGGTGCTATCATGTATTTTGGTTCCAAGATGGCTGCCAACACTTCTTGGATGAAGTGCTGACAGCCAATCAGATCTCACGATGAGATGTGTGGTTAGGTTCCGCCCAGATATATCTATGATTTTACTTTTGATTTTCTCAGCAACTACGGAATGGATTTACACCATTTAACCAAAAGGCAAGAGTGTGAACCAAGGGCTACATCTTTGCCAAATTTTGTGTAATTCCGTTCAGGCTGCAGCTGTGATTAACGGTTCCTATGGAAAATTGCATGGGGAAAACACGTTTTGGTACCCCCCTTTTTTCTCGGCCCCCACTTGACGAATCACCCCGAGACTTTCAGGATAGGAGCGGACCGGAGCGCCCCACCAGTTTTGAAACTTTCGCAAATATTCGTCAACCGGCGCCAAAGTTATTCCAAATAGAATGTTGCGGATTTCCTATGGCAACTTGGTCCTAACTATAACTACCTAAAACTAAAAGCATTTTTTGTTTTGCTTATAACTTTGGCGCCGTTTGATGAATCTTCATGAAAATGAATTCTTTGTTCATATCAGCTCATATGTTGAAAGTTTGGGGGTGATTCGTCAAGGGGGGACCGAGGAAAAAGGGGTTCCCAAAACGTGTTTTCTCCATGTTAATTTCCATAGGAAACTTTAGACAAGGCTGCAGGTCGAACGGGTGAACGGAATTACCCCAAATGTGGCAGGGAGAAGGGTCTTGGTCGAGAAAGCACGCTTTTGTTTCTTTGGTGTAAATCCGTTCAGTAGTTTCGGAGAAATGTCAAAATTGACATATAAAGATATTTGGGAACTCTGCCTTCTGATTGGCTGAGGGGTTACGAGCACGAGCTTGCTGCTTATTGGCTTCGAGCGGTGCGAGCGGTTGCAACTAGGAAGTGTTGGCAGCCATTTTTTGCCTGCTTGCCTGTTGTCCTTGTTCGCACCGTCTCCTCCCTCCCCGCTCCCGCTTCCCGCCACCGCCGCTAAACCCCGCCCCTTTCTTCATTCTGTACCCTCCCCGCTCCCGCCTCCCAGCTGCTCCGCCCCCCCTCGCACTTGGCCATAAATGGCGACCGTGCGACGCAGGTGAGTGTGACCTAGTTTAGGACACCCCCGCGCCGCACGGCCACCAGCTGCTGCGTGTGCCCCCCAACTACCTGCCTCTGTGCTCCGGCTGCCGCCGCGAGACCACGCCCCCTGCCTCGAGCAGCGTGGTCTGTGCTCTCTATCCTGCCTTTTGCCACTGTTTCTGCTGAATTGTGTCTCTAATTGTACTTGTTGTATATTGTAAATTGTTTTCCTTTTCCCCCTTTTTTGCCTGCTTGCCTGTTGTCCTTGTTCGCCCCGTCTCCTCCCTCCCCGCTCCCGCTTCCCGCCACCGCCGCTAAACCCCGCCCCTTTCTTCATTCTGTACCCTCCCCGCTCCCGCCTCCCAGCTGCTCCGCCCCCCCTGGCACTTGGCCATAAATGGCGACCGTGCGACGCAGGTGAGTGTGACCTAGTTTAGGACACCCCCCGCGCCGCACGGCCACCAGCTGCTGCGTGTGCCCCCCAACTACCTGCCTCTGTGCTCCGGCTGCCGCCGCGAGACCACGCCCCCTGCCTCGAGCAGCGTGGTCTGTGCTCTCTATCCTGCCTTGCGCCACTGTTTCTGCTGAATTGTGTCTCTAATTGTACTTGCTGTATATTGTAAATTGTTTTCCTTTTCCCCCTTTTTTGCCTGCTTGCCTGTTGTCCTTGTTCGCCCCGTCTCCTCCCTCCCCGCTCCCGCTTCCCACCACCGCCGCTAAACCCCGCCCCTTTCTTCATTCTGTACCCTCCCCGCTCCCGCCTCCCAGCTGCTCCGCCCCCCCTCGCACTTCGCCATAAATGGCGACCGTGCGAACGCGCAGCGGTCATGTGCAGCGTGTGCGCCGATTGTGCACCGAAGGCGCTCCAAAGGTAAGCCCGTCTGCGCCCGTCCGCGCCTGGACCGCGCCCAGTGCCAGGACCCCTGGCCCTCGAGGACTCCTGCCCACCCGCTTGACGTACACCGCCGCCACCCTCATCGCTCTCAACTCCGGCCGAATCCCAGGTTGCCACCGAGCCACCCCACGACGCACCCACGGACCCTTCAGCTGCCACGCCTGCAAGTTCACCTGCATTCGGACCTGCCCTACCCCAGCACCCGCCAAGCCGAACACCAGCAGCAACCACCTCAAGTGCATCCTGCTCAACACCCACTCCGTCCACAGACACGCCATCGAACTCTGGAACCTCCTCGACACCACAGCTCCTGACGTCGCCTTCCTCACGGAAACATGGATGAACGCCTCTTCTGCGCCCGACATCGCCATCGCCATCCCAGAGGGATACAAGATCACCCGGAGGGACCGCTCCGCCAGCCAGGTGGGAGGAGGCATCGCCGTCATCCACAGGAACACCATCCGCATCACGACCGACACCGACGACACCCTGACAAGCGCCGAACACCTGCACTTCCAGATCCACACCGACCCGAAGACCACCCTCAGAGGCACCCTGATCTACCGACCCCCGGGACCACGCACACAATTCAGCGAGGACATCGCCGACTTCATCAGCCCGCATGCCCTCCGCTCCGCCGACTACATCCTCCTGGGGGACCTCAACTTCCACCTGGAGAAAAACAACGACCGCAACACCTCCACCCTGCTCGACAACCTCGCCAACCTCGGACTCAAGCAGCTGGTGTCCACCCCCACCCACCTCGCCGGACACACACTCGACGCCGTCTTCTCATCCAGCAAAGACATCACCTTCAGCCACGCCACAGGACTCCACTGGACGGACCACAGCTGCGTCCACTTCACCTTCAAAAGAACGACGATCCACCACCACCAGCAACAGGCTGCCCGAAGAAGCTGGAACAAGATCACAGCCGACCAGCTCGCCGCTTCCCTGAGCCAGCACCCTCCTGCCAGCTCAGCGAACCCCAGCCAGGCCGCTGACAACCTCACGAAGTGGATCAGCAACTGCGCGGACGAACTCGCCCCACTGAGGACCCCGCCCAGCAGACCCGGCAGCAAGAAGGCCCCATGGTTCACCGACGAACTCAAGAGATCCAAGACGAATTGCCGAGCTCTCGAGAAAGCCTGGAGAAAGGAACTAACACCGGACAACATGACCACTCTCAAGCTTGCCACCCGGAAGCACCACCAACTGATCCGCGCCGCCAAGAAAACTGCATTCAAGGACCGGCTGGACAACAACGCACACAACTGCAAGGAACTCTTCAACATCGTGAAAGAGCTCTCCAACCCCAACGCCGGAAACAACGACATCACCCCATCGCAAGACCTCTGCAACTCCCTCGCCTCCTACTTCCACAACAAGATCGCGGACATACACAACAGCTTCAGCATTCAACCGACGCACGCCACGACCACAGCAACGCCACCCACCACCACCCTCCGCGCCTGGACTCCGACCACCACCGAAGACACCATCCGCATGATGAACTCCGTCCACTCCGGATCTCCGACCGACTCCTGCCCTCACCACGTCTTCAACAAGGCCGACGCTGTCATCGCACCCCACCTGCGGGACATTATCAACACCTCCTTCAACACCGTCACCTTCCCTGAGAGCTGGAAGCACGCCGAACTCAGCGCTCTACTCAAGAAACCTACAGCGGACCCCACCGAACTCAAGAACTACCGCCCCATCTCACTCCTCCCGTTTCCTGCAAAAGTCATCGAGAAGACCGTCAACAGACAGCTTGCCGCCTTCCTCGAGACGAATGGATCCCTCGACCCCTCACAGTCTGGCTTCCGAGCCAACCACAGCACCGAGACTGCCCTCATCGCCGCCACCGACGACATCCGGGCCCTGATGGACAACGGAGAAACAGCGGCCCTCATCCTCCTAGACCTCTCCGCGGCATTCGACACTGTCTGCCACCGCACCCTTGTGCAGCGCCTCAGCAATGTCGGAATCCAGGAGAAGGCACTGGAATGGATCGTCTCCTTCCTCGACGGAAGAACACAGAGAGTCCGCCTACCACCGTACAAGTCAGAGGCCACCGAAGTCATCTGCGGCGTCCCTCAAGGATCCTCGCTGAGCCCCACCCTCTTCAACGTCTACATGAGCCCCCTCGCGGCCATCGCACGCCAGCACAACCTCAACATCATCTCCTACGCTGACGACACCCAGCTGATCCTCTCCCTGACCAACAACCCCGCCGCCGCCAGAGCTAACCTGCACGAAGGGATGTAAGATGTAGCCGAGTGGATGACGACCAGCCGCCTGAAACTGAACTCAGACAAGACGGAGGTCCTCATCTTGGGCCCCTCGCCCTCCGCCTGGGACGACTCCTGGTGGCCCCCCGCCCTGGGCACCGCACCCAAACCGACGGACCATGCACGCAACCTGGGCTTCATCCTGGACTCCTCCCTCTCCATGACCAGACAAGTCAACGCCGTCTCCTCATCATGCTTCAACATCCTGCGCATGCTACGGAAGATCTTTTGGTGGATCCCCACGGAGACCAGGAAGACAGTCACCCAGGCCCTCGTCACCAGCCGACTGGACTACGGCAACGCCCTCTACGCCGGAACCACCGCCAAGCTCCAGAAGAGACTCCAGCGGATCCAGAACGCCTCAGCCAGACTCATCCTCGACATCCCACGAAACAGCCACATCTCTGGACACCTGAGGAACCTGCACTGGCTCCCCGTCAACAAAAGAATCACCTTCCGTCTCCTCACCCACGCACACAAAGCCCTACACGGTCAAGGCCCGAGCTACCTCAACAACCGAATCAACTTCTACGCTCCCAAACGCCACCTCCGATCAGCCAGCCACGCCCTCGCCGCCGTCCCCCGCATCCGAAGAGCGACTACAGGAGGAAGGTCCTTCTCCTACCTGGCCGCCAAGACCTGGAACTCCCTCCCTACTGACCTGCGCTTGACCCAAGACCATCTCTCCTTCAGGAAGAAGCTCAAGACCTGGCTGTTCGAGCAGTAGCGGCACCCCCCCCCCCCCAAGCGCCTTGAGACCCCACGGGTGAGTAGTGCGCTCTATAAATGTCATTGATTGATTGATTGATTGATTTTGTGATTCCGTTGAAGCGAGTAAGGGGAAAAAAGGGTGAAAAGAGGAGGGTAGGAGCGCTGTGAGGTCTGTGGGATGGTTAGGGTGTGCTATACAGGGAGTGTGCAGCAATGTATTCACCCCTCCCAATGTGAAAGTGCTGTTTTGCCCACAGTGAGATGGTGCTGAGGTGAGGTGCCGGTACACTCGGGGATGAAACCGTGAGCTGATTGCTGTAAACTGATGTGCTCTGGGTGCTGTGCAAGTGGTGTTAGTATGAGTTTAGACTATAGCGCTGTGAGCTCTGTGGGGTGGTTAGTGTGTGCTATACAGGGAGTGTGAAGCAAAGTATTCACCCCTAGTGGTGTGAAAGTGCTGTGTTGCCCACAGTGAGATGGTGCTGAGGTGAGGTGCCGGTACACTCGGGGATGAAACCGTGAGCTGATTGCTGTAGACTGATGTGCTCAGGGCGCTGTAGCATACTGGAGTCTGCAAGTTATATAAAAAGTGTCTTTATTTCAGTGCCATAAATAGAACCACTGGTGCAAGAACTAAGGCATCCAGCTGAGGCAAACTCCAACCGCTTCTGCTGTATTCAAACCTAAGCTCCTGCATCAATCAATTGCACATTACATGTTACAGTTCCATGTGACATAAACAATACCTATTAGACATGAATGACTGTAAATTGTAGAATGAAAATAAAGGTAGGATAGGAATACCACACTGTGCCAACCAGTTCCTAAACAATGCCGTATTTTTTTATCTTGATCGCCAGCTCGTGAGCAGAGGCTGAGGATGAGCTAATTTGTGTGAAAGGGCTTTGTGGATAACAGGCAGGCAGAGAGACGTGTGTACAAAGAATAGATATGGTTTCAAAATGGATGGTGGGTTTAGGCTAATTTAGCAAGTAAATAGCGTATTTACATAGGCCATACATCATCCATCCCTGATTAGTGTGGAGACGTAAGGGCCAATAATGAAAACACACTTCAAATGCCTAAGCATACTTAGAAAGTTATTATATGAAAATAGTTCAATTAAAGTGTATTAAAAAAATTTATAGGAAAAAGTCTAAAAAGTTGGAAAAAATCAATCCAAGAATAAAGTGAATTTCTTACAAGTCTTGGAGATTGCAGTCCGGAAGTTCTTCAGCGACTTGAGATGCGTAATGTTCCAAGAGGCGATTGTTGCCATTGTGTGAGAAAAGCAAAGCGATCCAATTCATATCCTCGAAGGGACAGTACTGTTCCTCGAATGTTGGAGTGGCAATTTGAATTGGCAGGCAATCTGCGATGTTGTCAAAGGTCGCACGTTGCAGGAGATCATTCGCGGCTGCGCATAAATCCCATTCCGCCTGGATACCTTTTTGCGTTGCATCCTCCATTGCTCCACTGCCCGAACAATCAAGTTCATGATGTTCAAGATACTCCATTACCTGCTGGATTTCGGGAGCGTTTGCTGGGATGTTGGCAAGGCATAGATCCATTCGCCAGTTGATTGGGCAAGTTTTGCAATAAAAAGATGGTTGCACGCAGATTGTATATGTGTAAATAAATGTCATGTTGTAGCTGGCTCCGATAATAGATAGAGGCAGGCAGCCGGAAAGTTGTTTTCACGGTATTGATGTTGCTTCGTGTAGAGGCGTATTCTGTCGGACATGCTTGTTACCACAGGAAGCACAGCCATTTTTAACAAGCTAAAATAGTAGTAGGATGGCCGTAAAAAGAGCGAGAATTATGGGCACTGTTCCTGTTATTCCAAAGATGATGGAATGAATTAAGTCTGGTATTAGACTAAAAACAGTTTGAAAGCCTGTGAGAAGGCCAGAGAAGACAGTGTTAAAAAAGTGTGCCAGACCTTAAATGTCAGATGTGTTGAACAATGTGTAACAATTCACAAAGTGTAATGGGAGGTTCGTATTTAAAAGGGAGTCTATTTTACTTGAAGTTCGTGCTATCTGCAGTCGATAAATTACTTTTGGAGAAGTGAGGGACACTTCTGTTTGAAACAAAAGTGCGTTCAGTTTGCTCCGTTTAATAAAATCTGTTTTCAAAGTAGGTATTGAAGGCCAAGTTGAACTTTGGGAGTTTCTTTGTGTGGGTGGGAAAAGAGATTGCCAGAGGAAGTTATCCGGCTTGAAACAGTAAGGACATACGGTATGCCAGCTCACATTGCGTAGCAGTCCATGTTATTAAGAAGCAGATAACTGCCATTAGAAAGCTGTGTGAATGTTGGTCTGATTGTAGGAGTTGGCATGCTTTTAAGAAAGCACACAAGATTGGGGGCTGTAAGCTTAGAAGCGTTGTGCAGTTGGACATTCTTGCATAGTAATGAATGACTGCCATTGTGGTCCCACTTTTCACCTGTGAGAAAAACTTCGGTATCCTCTTTAAGACACCGATATGTAAATGGGAGAAACCACTGCTCGTAAATAAACGCGCTATCTTATATAATCACATACAAGATGACAAACAACATGTACACCTAGCAGACACAACGACACTACGTACTGTGGGAACCGTGGCTAGCCATGTACACAAACCAAACATAGCACCTCTGCCACACAATGCATAATGCGGGGAGAGATGGGAGCAAAGTATGTGCGAAGGTGGCAAGTGATTCTCGATTATAAAAGTATACAATGCAAAGTGTTGAGGGGATGTGTCGGAGAGACTTGAGTATGCAGAGCACAGACATGTACATGTGAAGATACACTGATGGTCTATTGAGTGAAGTGGACAGTGGACGCAACCATGATAGTACAGGCAGGAGGGAAGATTACGAAAACATAGCACGTACTTGCCCCCTCCCACCCAAACCTTTAGTGTAGTGGGCTGGCTCAGCATATGCAAGGTTAGCGTAGGGGTATGAATAAAAGGCACGTTTCTCTGGGTGCAGTTCTCTTTCGGAATGGCGAACATGTCTGTCAGATCTGCGCAGCTTTCACAGCCACGAGGCTGACGCTGTGAGCGAAGGTGGCTGTGGGAATAATGCTCTCAGACTGCTGGTACCCAGAAACCGTCATGGCTGCTGCGACGCACATATGCAGCACAGTTCACTTTTCGACACCGCCGTATGTGAAAGAGGGCTGACTATGTGCCGGCGGAAGCTCTTGGCCGAGGTCTGCGAGCAGGGAAGGCTCCTGAGATCAACACTGGCCACCGCGACACAGGCAGACAACGCCCAGCCTGAGGCCCAGCACCGTGGAGGGCTCTGTATACTACTAACACAGTAGTCCAACAGGTACCAACAGTGGCACGGTGTCTTGATCCCACAATGGACGATGTTAGAACTACATCTGAGAGTGCAGATGAAGGTACTCCTTTCGTCCAGCTGTAACCAACTGTAGGTCCCAATAGTGGAACGTTGTCTTGATCCCACAATGGATGATGTTAGAACTACATGTGAGAGTGGAGATGAAGGTACTCCCTTCGACCAGGTGCAAGCAACTCTAGGTCTCAGCAGTGGAACGGTGTCTTGATCCCAAAATGGACGATGCCGATATTACCTGCTGCTTGTTGTTTTTTTACAGAACTCCCTCCGTTGAGGTGCATCGGACTCTGTGCTTCTGTAGCTAACTGCTGCACATGATTATTGGGCTTGGCTGACTGCAGTGGGTGGAGTACACCGTGGTAAAGCAGGTCAGAACAGTGAAACGGGGTCCTGAATCTGTGATTGAGGTTGCCAGAAGTTAAAGTTTGTGATGATTTGTGTGTACCCCCTCCAAACATGTGCAACCAACTCCGTGCTTCCGAATCCAACGGCACGTGGCTGTGAGGCATTAATGACCACTGCCTCTGGCCTACACTGTGGTCAGCAGGGCTCACAATTCAGATCGAGTGGTGATTGTTTAATTACAGAATCCAGTAGGCAACTAACTACAACATCTACTGAAATATACACAATAGCCTTTTAGTATACTTGGTTGAAGAAGTTTTTTAAGATGACTTATAGGTCTAGTACAATGACCAAATTCTTCTTGGTAGTGGTAAAGAACACTGAATAACAGTGTACACAGTGGACAGCAGAGATCGCAATTCGAATTGTTTTGATTTATTTATTGCAGAGTTTTGTGTAATTTATGTTGTTGTATTTTGTGAAGAGGAAGTGAGAAAAGTATTCATGGAAGACTGTGCTCACTACTGCCTTCAATTTACACTGCAGACAACAGTGTTCACAATTCAGATCGAGTCGCTATTGTAGATGACGCAGTCCTGTAGGCAAAAGACATTACTCCAGTGCGCTCTGTCTGCACCACGCATACGCATCATCAAAGGGTCCGCACACAGTTTTTGCTGCTTCGCGTACGGGAAACAGGACCACTCGAGTCAACGTCACATGGCTGTGGGCCCTTGTTGACCACTCTCTGGCCTACACTCCAGACAGCAGTGTTTACAATTCAGATCGAGTGACTATTGCAGATGATGTAGTATTGTAGGCAACAGACATTGCTCCTAGTACGGCCCGCCCGCAGCACGCATTATTGCTGGCTGTGCACATGCTGAATGCTTTTGATGTGGCTATCTGAGTGCACTAGACCTGATGGACCCTTTATGATACAATCTTTTTTTGTATTATTTCAGATCTACTCCCTGTATCTCAGTATCTCACAAGTTATGGTTCTTTTACGATTGAATCTTTTCTGTATTATTTCACATCTAGTGTCCGTACCTTACTGCAGCACAAACTATTGACCCTTTTATTATTGAATCTCTGTGTGTGATCCAATGATTACTGTTGTAGTTTGTGCTAGCAGCAACCATTCCCTGAGTACTGGTTTACACTCACCCCACATGCATTCAGCACAGACGTCACTGGATATGTGACCCTGGTAATAAAAAGGAGTCGAGTGCACGTGCCCATACCCACTTCTACTATCTATCTGTGTCCGTGTGTTCATTATCCATGCATGATACTGCCCCTGGGCCGTACCACATTACATTGTGCTGTGGACAGCGAATGCAAACATGTTACCTCTGGCAGTGGGGAGAAGTTCTGTTATGTAGCTTTTACATGCATGACTATCACAGGTGGAAGGCTACTTTAGAGAGCATGAACATTGATGAAGATGTTGGTTGCATGTTGCTATGGTTAGCCTAACTAACTATAATGGACAAATTTCTCTGGTTTTATATGAGTCAAATGTCCAACTAACTATAACGTCCCTGAAACATATGGTTTTTTTACAGTGAATTTCTAAGGTTTTTTAAATGCTAATTCCTAACTATAACGTCTGTAAAACCTATGTTTTTTCAGTGAATATATATATATTATCTACTGGCGGTCGCCAGTAGATAGTTATAGTTAGGACCTATTTTCCATAGGAAATCCGCAACATTCTATTCCCAATAAGTCTGGCGCCGGATGACGAATCCTCGTGAAAGTTCCCAAACTTTTGGCCAGCTCCGCTCCGATCCTACCCTGAAAGTTTTGTGGTGATTCGTCAAGCGGGGGCCGAGCAAAAATGGGGGTCCCAAAACATGTTTTCCCCATGCAATTTCCCATAGGATCTGTTGTCGCAGCTACAGCCCGAACCGCTGAACGGAATGACACCAAATTTGGCAAAGAGATAGTCATTAGTTCAGACTCGTGCCTTTTGCCTAAATGGTGTGAATCCGTTCAGTAGTTCCTGAGAAAATTAGAGTTAAAAGTACATAAATATCTGTGGCCGGGGAGGATCCGCGGACCCTACCCGCAACATATGCGCACCCTCCCCGAACCAAGCGCGCACCCTCCCGATCGCGCACTGAATGCTCATTGGCTGTCGAGTGTCTGTCTACATTCAAAACCAGGAACTGTTGGTGGCCATTTTCTGTCTCGGTAGAAGCGAGGCTGAAGAAGCAAGGGGAATAAGTGTGTAAAACATATAAAAAGGGCAGAATGGAAATACTCGGACCCTCTAGAGGTGCTTAGGGGGTCCCAGAAGGACCCCCTGGGGCCCCCTTTTTAAAAAATAAAAAAAAACAGCGAAATGCGCGCACGGTGCGCGCATCCTATCGCGTTGGGTGCACAGATTCTCTCGCGTTGGGTGCGCGGATCCACGGAATTCTTTTTTTTAAGAAGACAAGAAATCATTGATTGTATGACTACTTTCTACACTGAAAGGTAGGGTGTATATTTCTGTTTGTTAAAGGCATGATTCTTATTGGTTAACAAAAACTGATTGTAAGGAACATTATATATGATAAGCTGATAAGTTGAAAAGTCAAGCACACTTCCTGTCTTGTTTAGCAACATTGGGTGCTGAACTTGTGACCTGTGTGCTCAGTGCAGTGTTTCATGACCTGTTTCTATGGTAAGAGGCAGAAGGCAGATTGGGGGAAGGGTTGAAATGTATTTCAGTTGGAAAGGGTTGAAATGTTTAACCAATAGAAATGTGTGTTTGCTTTTGAGTGTATGTGTGAAGGATTGTGATTTGATGTTTACATGTATATGTGTGGAAAATGAAAGGGAAACTTTTCCATTCTTTGTTTTTGCTGGGAGGTGCACAGTGCAGAGATTCTGTAAAAGAAAATCTGGTGTGTGACTGATATACTTCTTAATCTACAAAACAACTTGAAAGGTGAGTTATTTATTTGTGAGGGGATGTATGTAGAGTATTTAGATTTTAATCAGACTAATGTATTTCTCCTGCTAAAGTGTAGGGAGTACTTTTTTTCTCTACAATCTTATTGACAGTGTGTGCGCATGTAGAAACCATTCTGTGATAAGCATTTGTGTTTTTCATGTGTTTGCAGACAGATAACTGTGCTGTTTTTATATTTTGGTAGAATTAGAAACCAGTCATTGTTTATGAATTTGTGAAATGAGTTATGTTATGTTTCTATACTAAAATGTAGTACTTCTTCTAGATGAAGAAATGTGTTTTGGTATAGTGCAATGGATAGTGTTGCTTGTCTAGAATCACACAGTGAGTATGTGTGGATTTGGGAACCCCTGTGAGAGAAGCATTTGGTAACATTGTGTATTTGCTGACAGATAACTCTTTTAAAACCTGTCATGTTGTCAAGTTTTAGTAGCATTAGAAGCCAGTCTTTGCTTATGCATTGATAAAATAAGTCATGATTTGACACAAATGTGCTGTACTTTAATATGTAGATTGTGTGTAGTCTCCTTACCCCTTGCAGAGTGCAAAATTAGTTTTGGTAAGCTGCTAGAGTTAGTGTTGCTTGTCTAGAATCCCACTGTGAGTCTGTGTGCATTTGGGAACCACTGTGAGAGAAGTATGTGGAAATATCGTGTATTTGCTGACAGATAACTGTTTTAAAACCTGTCTTGTTGTCAAGTTTTAGTAGCATTAGAAGGCAGTTTTTGCTTATGCTTTGATTAAATGAGTCAGGCTTTGACACAAAAGTGCAGTCCTGAAATATGTAGATTGTGTGCAGTTCTCTTACCACTTGCACTGTAGTGAATGAGTTTTGGTAAACTCCTAGGGATAGTGGTGCTTGTCTACAATCACACTGTGAGTTAGTGTGTATTTGGGAACCACTGTGAGAGAAGCATTTGGTAACATCGTGTATTTTCTGACAGATAACTTTTTAAAAACCTGTCATAGTAGAATTAGAAGCCAGTTTTTGCTTATGCTTTTATTAAATGAGTCAGGCTTTGACACAAAAGTGCAGTCCTGAAATATGTCGATTGTGTGCAGTTCCCTTACCACTTCCACAGTAGTGAATGATTTTTGGTAAACTCCTAGGTATAGTGGTTGTTGTCTAGAATCACACTGTCAGTCTCTGTGCATTTGGGAACCACTGTGAGAGAAGCATTTGGTAACATCATGTATTTGCTGACAGATAACTCTTTTAAAACCTGTCATGTTGTCAAGTTTTAGTAGCATTAGAAGCCAGTCTTTGGTTATGCATTGATAAAATGATTCATGCTTTGACACTAAAGTGCAGTACTGAAATATGTAGTTTGTGTGCAGTCCCATTACCCCTTCCACAATAGTGAATGAGCTTTGGTAAGCTGCTAGGGATAGTGTTGCTTGTCTAGAATCACACTGTGAGTCTGTGTGCATTTGGGAACCACTGTGAGAGAAGCATTTGGTAACGTTGTGTATTTGCTGACAGATAATTGTTTTAAAACCTGTCATGTTGTCAAGTTTTAGTAGAATTAGAAGCCAGTTTTTGCTTATGCTTTTATTAAATGAGTCAGGCTTTGACACAAAAGTGCAGTCCTGAAATATGTAGATTGTGTGCAGTTCCCTTATCGGTTCCACAGTAGTGAATGATTTTTGGTAAAGTCCTAGGTATAGTGGTTGTTGTTTAGAATCACACTGTGAGTCTGTGTGCATTTGGGAACCACTGTGAGAGAAGCATTTGGTAACATCGTGTATTTTTTAGCAGATAACTCTTTTAAAACCTGTCATGTTGCCAAGTTTTAGTAGCATTAGAAGCCAGTCTTTGCTTATGTGTTGATTAAATGAGTCATGCTTTGACACTAATGTGCTGTACTTAAATATGTAGATTGTGTGCAGTACCATTACCTCTTCTAGACTAGTGAATGAGTTTTGGTAAACTGCTAGGGATAGTGTTGCTTGTCTAAAATCGTACTGTGAGTCTGTGTACATTTGGGTAAGGATTGTGAGAGAAGCATTTGGTAACATAGTGTATTTGATGACAGATAAATGTTTTAAAATCGGTCATGTTGTCAAGTTTTAGTAGCTTTAGAAGCTATTCTTTGCTTATGCATTGATAACATGAGTCAGGGTTTGACACTAAAGTGCAGTACCGTGTACTATTCTCTTCACTGTGCCAGAACTGAAAATTGAAAAGTTTTACCCAGGTACTAAGCTAGCAGTAGTCTGATGATTTAGTCAGTTTCCAAGTACTCATGTTGTGAACCATACATTACCACATAGATTGCTTCAAATGTCTATGCAGTATGCATGCAGTCTTGTAACATACTATACACTTGTCTTTCACATTTTCAATTCGCTAGTCAGTATCCATACACTTCCAGGACACTCCCTATAACTCCCTTTGTAGTCCTCTAGTGACCCATTCAGCACCATGTACTAATCCATTCACTGTGCCAAAACCCAAACACTTATAAATTCACCAAGATACTATCTTTGCAGTACTCTAATCATTCAGTCAGTGCCTAAGTATTCATGCACTGAGCCAGGCCTTAGCACATGGACTGCTTCAAACCCCTATCCACTATGTATGCAGTCTTCTAACCACCTAGACTGAGGAAATTCGATTTTCGATCTCGCTTGTATTCAGCCACCATTTTGTGTTCCACCGCCATTTTTTGTTGCCCGATGCTTTACCTTTGGCTCTCCTGTCCACTAGAACAGCTGTACATTCTCGTTTGGGACTCAGCCCATACGAGATTGTTTTCAGGCGCCCAGCTAATGTATGGGGAGTCCCTCGCCCTAGAAAGTATTCTGATATACAGTATCCAATGCTGATTGACTATTTACATGACCTCACCACTAAATTACGTGTTCTTCACCAACAGGTTCAAAACGCTTTACCAGAAGCCTCCACAGACCCAGGTCATTCTATCCAACCTGGAGACTGGGTCTGTGTGAAAAATTTCAGAGGACAAAGAATTTGGAACCTCGCTGGAAGACGCCTCGACAAGTTCTCCTGACAACTCGAACAGCAGTAAAAGTCGAAGGGAAAAAGAACTGGATCCACGGCGTGCACTGCAAGAAAGTGCCCTTGCCTTTTGATCAGTGGGTTCATAAGGGTATAGGCGATTCTGAAGGAGAAAAAGTCCCCCGATTCATACCTTTCAGTAGTGCACACCTGGATGGAACTCGATCGGAGAAAGAAGATGACGACATTCTACAAGAAGCCGTACCTTCCCATCTCCGATTAAACACTACAGAGCCACAGACCCTATTTCAAGACCAAACTGTACCAACAAGGACTAGATACAATTTAAGACCTAGATTGGTCAAGGACACCTGAGATTTCCATCTCTTCTGCTACATTTATCATCTGTCCAGGTTGCAGGGTCACGGTAGGAGTCTTGGTTTGTGACCTGTATAGTGGCTAGGCCCCCAGGACTTGCAGTGTCATAGGACGGCTAATAATCACAGCCAAGTGAGTAAGAAAGATTGCCGTGAGCAACAATTTTAGAGGATGGATGTTAAATTAGGAAAGAAGGATAATAAGGAAGAGATGAGAAAGAAATATTGTAAAATAGTGTACAGTCGATGTGGCGTAACATTGTGTGTTTCTATATTTTTGTGTATATTATTGGCTTGTGTAGGTTGGGTTATTCATGCTATGCAGCAAAAAGTTGTCCCCAATTCTATCTCCTTGCCACTTCATTCTACTATCTCCCCACATCAATTATATACACTTCCCCAACATGAACTAATCAGGCGAACAGAATATTTTAATAATTCATTTATCCAATTGTTGCACCAACACCAATTGGTAGTCAACACAACCGACTGTTGGGTGTGTGGACTTATGCCTCATACCACAGATAAAGGGATGCCATATTTAGTCCTTCCATTTTCTTATGAAGGTTCCGCTTGGGCCTATTTTGTAATATTTTCAAATGCTTATCAGAGCCGATTTAGACGTCCAGTTGGTTCCTTTGGTAGTAAGCCAGATTTTAGTCATAATTCTCTGATAAAGGAAATGGTGGCTATGACTAAAATTGTGGAGAATGATAAGGTTCCTGGTGACGAGAGACAAACATATACTAATTGGAACGTGACTCGTTACATTACTAGCCTTGCAGATAAAACTAAACAGGGAAAATCTCCACCAATTTGGACTGTCCCTCATCAAGGTAATTTCTGTTTACAAATGAATGGCCAGACTACTGACACTGGACAAAGAAAAAGCTTTTGTTCCCATACATACATCTACACGTCTCAGAATTCACCGTTGTCAGGAACCTGGTGAGTGCCCTTACCATAGGGCAGTGTTATCCCAAGAAACGTAGAGTGGTAATTAAACCGGCTACTGTAAATTATTGGGTTAATGTTAACCCGGTGAAAAAGACCCTTTCAAGATGGCCGCCGCGTTGCCCGCGAAGCATCAGAGGCCCCAGAAGAGACGTTCTAGTCTTGAAGGCGCTTCGGAATGAAGCGGCTCGCGAGCGCGCTCAACGGCGTACTTCAATTTGAATCTGAGGTAGAGAAGTTCGAATTCGAAGCGCGCTTCCTTTCAAGTAATTCAGTGGAAGCGGCGCTTATTCAAAGACATTATTTCTCAGAGGGAATTCTTTCCCATTCAAGGGTTTAGTATTCTAGTGTCCAATCCTTAGTTGGGATATTAATAATTCGTTTCTTCAGAGGCCAGTTGTTCCAGCCTTCCAGGAGTTCCAAGAGTACAGCGTTGGTGAGCCCAAGAATCTTCATAGTCAAGTAAGCCAAGAATTTGCTCTGCTACAGCGCTAAGGAGACAGCAACTTTGGAGTAGCGCGTTAACCATTGTACCCTACCTTCCTAGCGTTCTTCCCTTCTCCTTTCCTTCCTCTCTATCCTTCCTTGATCCTTCTTGCGCGTACTTCCCTGAAGCCATTTACCTTCACTAATTCAACGAGAACTGTTCCAGATTTCAGAGAAGAGAGACTTATGTGAAACTTCAATTTATTAGACAAATATTCCGAACTTTTATGAGAAAACCTAAGTGATAGGTCGAGCTACCAGTAAGGTAGGAGAAGTCCCTTTCTCAGTTAATAGAGGAAAGGTTGAAAGTAGAGTTGTGATCCTAATGTAGTGTCTTCCATGTGTGCTAGGAAGCTCCAGTTCCAGAACAGTAGGAACTAAGAGACCTCATTACAGAAGAGGAGCCTACACTCTAGCAATACCTGGTAGGACAGTTAAGAAATGTTAGATATGTAATGAGCTGAACTGTTGAGTGTACTTGAATGCTTATTTCCCCTTATGTGCATTAGAATCCCCGAAGACAGGAAAACAGAAGACCAGGGATTTCAGGACCAGCTCGAGTGTCTTTCTCTTCTCTGTCCAACTCCCCTTTCCCCCTGCTTAGAGCAGCTGCTAAACGCAGTGTGTTCTGAGAGGAAGGAATTGGGAATAAGCATCTTCTGCCTCTGTGGAGAATCAACGGCCTTGACAGATTGAAGTGCCCACGATTTCACTCCACCCAGGCAGAATGGCAGAGGGTTTTAGTTTGAAGGCGTTAGGGGACATGTTAGAGAGAATTCAGCGGGATGTGGGACACCTTAGCGCAGAGAATAAGAGTCTTAAACAAGAAATGGTAGCTTCACGACAGGAAACAATGATGCTATCCCAAAGAGTTAGTGAGATGATGCCTTCAGGCTCTCCTCCTTCTGTAGCAGATTTAAAGGGTTCCTTGCCAGAAACTAACCCTCGAACAGTGGCCCAAGTTGTTCATTCAGTTTCACCCCTTATTCCTTTAGCACCACCTGAAAGGTTTAGTGGGGATCCTCAAAAGGCCCAATTGTTCCTCACGCAATGTTCCCTTCATTTCATGTGTCGCTCAACCCTATTTCCAGATGCTCAATCCCGAGTGGCTTTCATTTTGTCTTACCTTAGTGGGGATGCCGCCAATTGGGCTATGCCTCTGGTTTCCCGAGATGATCCTTTTTTATATGATTTTGAACGCTTCAAGACAGAGTTTCTTCGTATCTTTGACAGGAGAAGAATTTCCCAGGCCACTGACAATGAACTTTTGGAACTGCGTCAAGGATCCAAAGATCTCCTCACGTACTTAACGCAATTTAACAAATTGTTAATGGAAACTAATTGGCCACCAGAGAAGAGGGCTGCACTGTTTTATAGAGGCTTACGGGATGAGATAAAGGATACACTTGCACAAATTCCAAACCGACCTACAGATTTTACAGAATTAGTAGACTTAGTGTTAGAAATCGACTTTCGCTGTACGGAGAGAAAAGGAGAAAGGAAGTCTAGAGATATCAAATGGAATTTTTCACGTTTTGACAGACCTAGAGTTGAAGGGAGTAAAACTAATGGATCCACATCAGAGAGTGAACCAATGCAGATAGGAACAGTGAGGGGTCCCTTAAGTAAAGAGGAAAAGGAGTCGAGGAGAGCAAAGAAGTTATGTATGTACTGTGGAGCTGCAGGACATTTTGTGAAAGAGTGCCCAAAGAGACCTAAACCTGTTGTGTCGGGAAACTCTCAAAACCATCTGTAGGAGGAGCCGCTCAGATGGCGAAATGTGAAGAGAAGGTTCCAGAATCTCATTGCATAATGAACACCCTTCAAACTCAAGCACCGCATTTGATCCTACAGATGACGTTGAAGTTCCGTGAACAAGAAATCACAGGAGTAGCCATCATGATTGATTCCGGAGCTACGGGGAACTTCTGTGACATCAAGTATGCGAAGAGGATGGGAATCCAAGCGAGGTTAAAGGAAAAGAAGGAGTTGGTTCGAGCTGTAGATGGGACCAATCTTTCATCGGGTCCCATCACCCATCACACTGAGTTGTTAGAATTGGTCCAATCAAATGGACATCGAGAACATCTTCAGTTTAACTTGATTGATGCCCCACAGTTTCAGATCATTCTGGGTATCCCGTGGCTCACCACACACAACCCGACAATTGACTGGGAGAATCGGACTGTTGAGATGACTTCTGTGTTTTGTGCCGAACATTGTTTCTCCTCAGATGAAGAGGATCTAGAACCTTCCACAGCCACCTTGTTGTCTTACACAGGAGATCCCATTGGGGTGGTCGAGTCCATACTTGTTCCGGAGGAATACAAGGAATTTGGAGATGTGTTCAGTGAATGTGAAGCGGAACGATTGCCCCCCCATCGCTCTTACGATTGTGCCATTGACCTTGAACCTGGGGCCGTTTTGCCCTGCAGTCGGATTTATGCATTAACGGAGGCCGAGAACTTGTATTTGAAAGATTATTTGGATCGTTACTTAGCTAACGGGTTCATTAGACCATCCCAGTCTCCGGTCTCCTCACCATTGTTTTTCATTCCAAAGAAAGAAGGGTCTTTGAGGACTTGCATCGATTATCGAGCCATCAACAGAGCAACGATTAAAAACCGCTATCCGTTACCTTTGATTTCCGTCCTTTTGGATCAGATCAAAGAGGCTCAGATATTCACGAAACTAGATCTTCGGGGAGCTTACCATCTTATTCGAATGAAGGAGGGTCACGAGTGGAAGACAGCCTTCAGAACCAAGTACGGGCTCTTCGAATATCAGGTGATGCCCTTCGGGCTGTGCAATGCTCCCGCAGCCTTTCAACATTTTATTAATGATGCCATGGGAGATTTGTTGGATAAGGTAGCGGTGATCTATTTGGATGACATCTTGATTTTTTCTAAGACTCCACAAGAACATGTGAGGCATGTGAAGTTGGTCCTCGAAAGACTTCGACAACATCAGCTCTATGTGAAACTAGAGAAGTGTGCGTTCAGTGTTCGCACTGTTGAGTTTTTGGGGTTTGTACTGTCACCAGACGGAATTACCATGGACACCAGGAAGGTGCAGGCTGTGGTCGAATGGCCATCTCCCACAGATGTCAAGGAGGTCCAGCGATTTTTGGGGTTTGCCAACTTCTATCGTCGATTCATTCAAGGTTTTTCTCAAAAGATTCTCCCCATCACAAGATTGTTAAAAAAGGGAGAAAAATTTCAATGGACAGAAGAGGCGGAACAGGCCTTTGTCTATCTCAAGACCAGTTTTACATCGGCCCCAATTCTCCTTCATGCAGATCCTTCTGAACCTTTCTTTGTAGAAGCGGATGCCTCAGACCAAGCCATAGGTGGAATCCTGTCTCAGAGACACCGATCTACGGGACAACTACATCCAGTAGCTTTCAGGTCTAGAAAGTTGAATGCAGCAGAGCAGAATTACACTATTGCGGAGAAAGAGCTGCTGGCTGTAAAGGATGCTTTTGTGGAATGGAGGCATTATTTATTAGGAGCCCAGCATAAGGTCACAGTTTTCACCGATCATAAAAACCTTCAGTTTTTTAAATCAGCCAGAACCTTGACTCCTCGTCAACTACGCTGGTCCCTTTACTTTGCCGACTTTGATTTTGTGATTACTTATCGCCCAGGCAGTAAGAATGGCAAGGCGGACGCTCTGTCTCGAATTCAAACAGAGGCCTCAGAACATCCAGTGGAATCACGCCCAATTATTCCTGAATCCAAGATTGTATGCACACTTAGTTTCACGAACTATAAGGAAGAAATTGGAAGACAAATGACTACAGAGGAAATGTCCGAATGGGCAGATCAAGAAACAGACCGAGAGATTGTCAACTCCTTGCCTTACCATCGAGGTGCGTTATATTTGCCAGCCAAAGCAATCCAAGAACAAGCCTTGAAAGACTGTCATGATCAACCATTAGCAGGGCATAAAGGCATGGCCAAGACACTTGACTTAGTCCAGCGATACTTCTGGTGGCCGAATATGAAGGCTCATGTGAAACGCTATGTGGAATCCTGTCACATCTGTGCTCGAGGGAAAACCAGTAGGCAAGCGCCCCAAGGATTTTTACAACCCCTACCTACTCCCACAGAACCCTGGCACACAGTCACATTAGATTTAATCGTAGACCTTCCAGTGAGTAGGGGGTATGATACCGTTTTAGTAGTAGTGGACACCTTTACTAAAATGAGTCACTTCATTCCTATAAAAGGGGTTCCCACAGCTAGAGAAATAGCCAAACTTTTCAGTGAACACATAGTTAAGATTCATGGGGTGCCTAAGATCTTGATTTCTGACAGGGGTCCTCAGTTTGTCTCTCGATTCTGGAAGGCTTTCATGCTGGGATTAGGGACAGAAGTCAGGCATTCTACCAGTTATCATCCCGAGACTGATGGTCAAACGGAGCGAGTCAATCAAGAATTGGAACAATACCTACGCCTGTTCCTTTTGGCTCGGGATGGTGAGTGGTCAGACCTGCTGTGGATGGCAGAATTCGCGCACAACAATGCGAAGAATGTCTCCACTGGATTTACTCCATTTTACCTCAATTTTGGAAGACATCCAAATCCCTTCAGTTGTAGAGAAGAGTTTGGGGTCCCGGCAGCAGATCAGTATTTGAAAGAACTATCCCGAGCTCACAAATCTGCAGAGTCTAATATTCTAAAGGCTAAGGAGAGTTATAAGCGACAAGCAGATAAACACAGAAAGAAGGCCCCTCAGTATCAGGTAGGAGACTCAGTGTGGTTATCCTCTCGACACCTGCGATTGAAGGGGAATAGAAAATTTCAACCACGGTATATTGGTCCCTTCCCTATAGAACAGGTGTTAGGGCCAGTGACAGTTAAGCTAAAATTGCCTTCACAATTAAAGATTCACCGTGTATTTCATGTTTCCCTCCTTAAGCCAGCAGTCCCCTATCTTCGCAAGGGTACCCCTCCCCCTGCAGTGAGAATCAAAGGACACACTGAGTATGAAGTCAAAGAAATCTTAGACTCAAGAAGGATTCGAGGGAAACTATATTACTTGGTGGACTGGAAGGGGTATGGACCTGAAGAGAGATCTTGGGAACCGGCCTTAAATGTGCATGCTTCCCACTTAATTCAACGCTTTCATTTGCAAAATCCTCTCAAACCTAGACCGATGAATCGGTCATTGAGAGGGGGTACTGTCAGGAACCTGGTGAGTGCCCTTACCATAGGGCAGTGTTATCCCAAGAAACGTAGAGTGGTAATTAAACCGGCTACTGTAAATTATTGGGTTAATGTTAACCCGGTGAAAAAGACCCTTTCAAGATGGCCGCCGCGTTGCCCGCGAAGCATCAGAGGCCCCAGAAGAGACGTTCTAGTCTTGAAGGCGCTTCGGAATGAAGCGGCTCGCGAGCGCGCTCAACGGCGCACTTCAATTTGAATCTGAGGTAGAGAAGTTCGAATTCGAAGCGCGCTTCCTTTCAAGTAATTCAGTGGAAGCGGCGCTTATTCAAAGACATTATTTCTCAGAGGGAATTCTTTCCCATTCAAGGGTTTAGTATTCTAGTGTCCAATCCTTAGTTGGGATATTAATAATTCGTTTCTTCAGAGGCCAGTTGTTCCAGCCTTCCAGGAGTTCCAAGAGTACAGCGTTGGTGAGCCCAAGAATCTTCATAGTCAAGTAAGCCAAGAATTTGCTCTGCTACAGCGCTAAGGAGACAGCAACTTTGGAGTAGCGCGTTAACCATTGTACCCTACCTTCCTAGCGTTCTTCCCTTCTCCTTTCCTTCCTCTCTATCCTTCCTTGATCCTTCTTGCGCGTACTTCCCTGAAGCCATTTACCTTCACTAATTCAACGAGAACTGTTCCAGATTTCAGAGAAGAGAGACTTATGTGAAACTTCAATTTATTAGACAAATATTCCGAACTTTTATGAGAAAACCTAAGTGATAGGTCGAGCTACCAGTAAGGTAGGAGAAGTCCCTTTCTCAGTTAATAGAGGAAAGGTTGAAAGTAGAGTTGTGATCCTAATGTAGTGTCTTCCATGTGTGCTAGGAAGCTCCAGTTCCAGAACAGTAGGAACTAAGAGACCTCATTACAGAAGAGGAGCCTACACTCTAGCAATACCTGGTAGGACAGTTAAGAAATGTTAGATATGTAATGAGCTGAACTGTTGAGTGTACTTGAATGCTTATTTCCCCTTATGTGCATTAGAATCCCCGAAGACAGGAAAACAGAAGACCAGGGATTTCAGGACCAGCTCGAGTGTCTTTCTCTTCTCTGTCCAACTCCCCTTTCCCCCTGCTTAGAGCAGCTGCTAAACGCAGTGTGTTCTGAGAGGAAGGAATTGGGAATAAGCATCTTCTGCCTCTGTGGAGAATCAACGGCCTTGACAACCGTCGTTAGTGCCATCCCAGGGCACATATTTTGTCTGCCACGATAGAGCTTTTACGTGGGTACCAACGGATTTTTCAGGAACATGCTATATAGCTTTTCTTCTCCCTCCTACATACACTGCTCCTTCAGGCCATCATAGAAACAGATATGGCAGAGGGATTATTGATTCTAAAGTCACAGCAGGACAAGAGGGGAGTGATTTCCTCAAAGGATTTCTTCCTTTTTGGGGCCAAATGGCCAACAGCAGAAACATGAGACAGCTGGTTCGTGTTGTTGAGACTACCATAGATGTCACTGTGGGAGCCTTGAGTAATCTCACAGCTGAACTTCAGGCGGATCGTCTCATGACTTTGCAGAACCGGATTGCATTAGATGTTATTCTTGCAGATCGTGGTGGAGTCTGTAAAGTGATCGGATCTAGCTGTTGTATTTATATACCTGACGACGCCCCTACGGTATACCAAGCCATCTCCAAATTAAACATGATCTCCGAATCGATTCATCAAGACGAAGGAGATTGGTCTTTATTAGGATGGTTTTGGGGATTACTATCTAAATAGGGATGGAAGGTACTAACCTTCCTTGGAGTGGTTTTGGCCATCATTTTTTCCTGTTGTCTCTGTATGCAGTGTGGCCCGCCATCTGCGGTCTTTGTGCCACTCTGTGTGTCCCAAGACCTGAGTCACAGAAAACAGAGAACATTAAAATGATGTTGCAGCAACAGTTTGACGACCTCATGGCTACTGACATTGATTCAGATTAACGTGAATCTGTGTGTTTTGCCTGAGTTATGGCAAAAGGAGGGTCTGAGGAAATTCAATTTTCGATCTCGCTTGTATTCAGCCACCATTTTGTGTTCCACCGCCATTTTGTGTTGCCCTCACTCAGGCAGCACAATGAACAAAGTTTTTCTGCTGATCTTACTGCGACGTGTCAAATAACCTTCTGCCTCTGTTTACGAGACTGATGTCAGGGACTGGCTGAGTCCACTAATCCTCATCTGGTTTGACTAAACCCTGTCTCGACTGTCTGTTGGCTCGCACCATTCTTTCCTGACTTTATCTTATCTTCTGGCCTTCGCTATTCTCTACTTGTATTCTCTCATTTCACAACTGTCCTCCAAAGCATACAAAGGTCCTGCCACCTGCAAGTTGAGTTGTAGACTCTACCACTGATTAACTTGTGGGGAGGGGTGACAAAAACCGTTGGAAGAGAGGTTTATTTGGGTTACTTGATATCTTGTTTTCAAACTTTTCTCATTGGTTATATCTTGTTTTCAAACTCTTCTCATTGGATAACCATGTATGCATTGGGAGTGACGACTGCTGCCCTGACTGCCGCCTCGCTTTGGCCCTTTTTGGTGATGTATGGTATCGTGAGACGTTAGACGGGCCTCTGTTGGCGTAAGAAGACACTTAGTTAAGTATCGGTGGGTAGCTCCCATTATTTTTGTTTTGATTTGGGTCTTTGATTCGGCTATTGAAAAGCCGAAGCCGAGGGGTGAGTACGTTTGTGCTGTATTATTTGATTTAACTCCTTGATGTTTGTGCACAGTCCAGTGAAATAACGATGCCTGGTCTGAGTAAGTTTAGAAAGTTTTGTTGTTTTGGTTGTGATAGGGATTCCCGTCTGGAGGACTCTTGTCCAATTCCTCCGGTTGGAACTCCCACTTATGAGCTTTATTCTAAACATGGTGTTGGCCCCATTGCCTTTAATGAGGCATGGATCCGATACACGAAGAACGATGGTGTTCTACAGTGGCCACAGAATGGTAGCTTTGAGCCTGACATATTAGATAATTTGGAAGCAATTTTGTTCAAAAGAAAAGCCCGGCCGGCAATGTTTGACTCTTTCCGCCTCTGGCGTAAGGAAGCCAAACAGAGAGAAATTAAACAGGCAAAACGAGATAAGAAAACACAAAGTATGACGATTATACAGGCTGCCCAGCAGTTTAAAGATAATGAGATTAATCATGAAATGGAAATTTCAGAGAGACAGCATCGTATGGCGATAGATAAATGCTATCCGGTGTTGCCCATTTCCCCTTCTGATAAAAGTAAGGATCCGGAGGAAGACCCTTTGATGTCTCACTTATTGAGATTGCCTCCTCCCTATGTACAAGGTGCTAATGCACCCCCATTGTTACAACCAGTTCAGCCATTAGTTGCGCCTCCGCCTGCTCTTCCGCATTTGCCCCTTCTGGTAGTGCCACCCCCACCTCTTCCGCCACCGACTTCTTTGCCTCCATTTCCTGAACATCAATCTCCTTTGCCTTCGGCTCCCCTTATAACTGTTAATTCTTCTGTTAGTTCACCTAATACCTTGTCCCCTGTTCTTATGTCTAATTCTCCTACTGTGCGCAAACGAATCACAGATACTGTCTCTGGGTTTCTGTCTCCTTTCTTTGAGACTTTGAATATGTCTCCGGCTTTTTCTCAAAGACAGTCTCGTAGTCAACTCCCAGGTTCCGACGAACGGGTGGAATTGGACTCTCTCGCTCGCAAATGGATCGAGAAGGGTCCCCAGTATAGTGTGAAAGATATCATGACCACCTTTCATCAGTGGGAGGCGCCCACGCAGAGATATGTATTTAATGTTATGTGTGACACTCTCGCTAAAGAATGGGAAGATATGGATTTGGGTTTACTTTCTCAGTGTTTGTTAGATGTTCAGGCTAATTTCGATAAGGGACACATTGTGGGTTCTAAGGTTGAGGATGCCGTAAGGACCCTTGTCACTTTTAGGTCCTTATTTTCCTCACAGACTTTTTTTTTATTCCGATCCTGCTGTTAGGCTGACATCCAAACATTATCCCATGAGAGAGGTTCCTCCAGTGTGGAGAGAAGCGGTTGCACAAGCAGGTGCTAATCCAGCTGTTCCCGCGCACATCCAGCGTATATGGGTACATGTCCCCTGGAAGAGATCTGAAGTTTTGGCTCTTAAACAGTCTCTACCGGATCCCCGTAAAAACCATGCTGGCTATTATAAGGAGTTGCCCCAGACTGTTGATGCCTGTATTATGAATTTAGCCGATATCGATATGTTGATGGGAAATGTAGTCCCACAAGCATTATGGCCTCGGATTCGTAGAGAGGATCACGCCCAAGCATTGGGTGGTGATTGGGCTGCTATAACAGCCGCGGATGCAGCCCAAGTGGGTGGTGCTAAGCCTGATGTTTTGATTTCAGAACTCCCTGGTAGGATTATTACTTTAATGAAAACGATGATGCCCGCCTTGCGAGTTAATTGGGAAAAATTAGCTGCGTGTAAGCAGAAGAAAGATGAGAGTGTCTCTGATTTCTTCACTCGTTTTGAGGAGACGTTTATTGATCACAGTGGTCAGGATATGACTACGGAGTGTGGACAGCGATTATTTGTAGATAAATTCGTATTTAATTTGCTTCCCGAACTGTCACATAAGTTGAAAGACTCCGAGAGTTCATGGGCTGTTTCTTCTTCTGCCCAGATATTGGCTACTGCTCAATATTATGAGAACAGGGATAAAGAGGAGAAAGATAAGCAAGAGAAGAAGACGAAAGAATTAAAAACGAAGGTTCTTCTGCAACAAGCTTATCCTCCTCGTTATACTCAGCGCCAGTTTCAACAGCCTCCACAGTTTCAGAGGGTGTATCAAAAGCCTGAGCCCTTTATTCCGCGACCTTTATTAGGTCCTAACCAATGTGCCTATTGTAGAGAGGAAGGTCATTTTAAGAATAGCTGCCCGGTTTTATTGCAACGTAAGGGAGAACTATCTGCTCCACGAGGCCGTGGTAGTATCCAGATAATATACAGGCGTAGAGGTCGAGGTGTGATGCCTCAAGAACAGCGTTCCTTACCCCCTCCAAATTCTATGAACTACTTCGATCAGCAGAATACTCAGTCTACACAGTATTACAATGATGATTATCATGTTGAAGGTGAGAATGAAAGCCTTCACGCTAACTAGGACAGCCATAGACAAATTGAGGGAGTTGTATCGATTCCAGTAAATCAGGATGGGCCTTATGTCAATGTCACTACAATGGGTGTTTCAGAGCCATTTCTTATAGATACTGGTGCTATGAGAAGTTCTATCATTCACTCTAAACTCCCTGGGACACCTTTGTCTGGCTTAACAAATGTATCGGTAGGATTTTCTGGCGCCCCAGTTCGTAACCCGGTCTCCTGTCCTTTGCCTATTTCAATTGGCCCTTATGATATGGAAGCTCCTCTTCTTTTAACGACTGGTTGCGGCGAGAATCTGTTGGGTTTGGATCTATTGAAAAGAATGCATGCAACGATATATTGTTCTCCTTCTGGTGTGCATCTTACTTTAGGGCAGAAATTGACTTCTTCAATGTATTTGTCTAAAGATCAATTCCCACCTGAATTGCTCTCTCTTCCTGCAACGCTCTGGGCTACGGGTCCAAATGATGTTGGTTGTCTTGAGATCCCGCCTTATGTTGTTACTCTCAAGCCCAATGCTAAATTGCCACGCATTCCTCAATACAGAATTTCCAATGAAGGTGAAAGAGCGCTTTTGGATATCATTTATGATTTGGTTCAGAAGGGTGTGATTGAGGAAACGAGAGGAAATTTATGTAATAGTCCTATTCTTCCTGTTCTTAAAGGCACTGATCCTTCTAAGCCTCCTGTTTATCGTTTTGTGATTGATCTTCGGGAGGTCAATAACACATTTGTACCACAGTTTCCTGTTGTTCCAGATATCACTGCCCTGTTAACTATGATACCTGCCTCAGCGGCTTGGTTTTCTGTTATTGATCTGAAAAATGCTTTCTTCAGCATTCCCATTGCCAAAGAGAGTAGGGATATTTTTGGTTTCTCTCTAGGAGGCCGAAGTTTCCGGTTCAAGCGCGCACCCCAAGGCTATTGTGAAAGCCCCTCCATTTATAGTCAAGCTCTGAAATGTCAGCTCGATGTTTTTCCTTTGTCCCTAGGTGCTACTCTTATTCAATATATGGATGATTTGTTGATTGCTGCTGATTCAGAGGATGTGTGCAAGAATGTGACTTGCACTGTTACGTCACTTGTCTGATCTTAATCATAAGGTCTCGCCTTCTAAACTACAATATGTCCGTCGAGAGGTTACCTATTTGGGTCATCTCTTATCAAAGGAGGGAAGGCGATTAACCCCAGAACGAATTCAAGCAATTGCACAAATGTCTGTGCCATCTACACAAAGAGAGGTGCGCGCCTTTGTGGGCATCACTTCTTATTGTAGACAATGGATTCCGAATTTTTCTTTGTTTGCCAAACCCTTGTTAGCACTCACTTTGAAAGACACACCCCAACCCCTTCCTTGGACTGACGAATGTCAGAAGAGTTTTTCTGATTTACGTGCTGCTCTGTGTTCTGCTCCTGTGTTGGGTACTCCAGATTACAGTAAGCCCTTCACGCTCTATGTCCATGAAAGAGAGGGTTGTGCGTTGTCAGTCTTAACACAACGATTTGGAGACAAACAGCGGCCATGTGCCTATTTTCAGCTACGTTAGACCCAGTAGCCAAGGCATTGCCTAGTTGTCTTAAAGCTACAGCAGCAGCAGCGATTTCTATTCGTCAGTCTGCTGGAGTGGTGCTAGATAATACTGAATGAAAAATAGAGGAAGCGCACTCATGTAGATCAAAAAGTAATCCAGTAAGAGCAATTTTTGGGTGCAGACGAGTAGATCCCCCTGAGTAGGGATTGAATCTGGCGAAAGCACATTCTGAGTAGGAGCGTGTCACTCGAATTGCACTCCGATGAAGAAATCAATCATGCAATGGTAGATACGATTATTTCAAGTTTATTCATGTGCATAATTCAGGTAAATACTTTAGGAAGACGTTTCTTCAAAACATTCCAACATCACAAACGAGTATATTACAATTCATAACTCGATGTAGCCCAATGCATTTCGGGCCAGTGTGGCCCTTCATCAGGGGCAGCACTAAAATGAGAGGATACAAGGGAACAGCTTTAATCTATACGTTCCTAAATGATACAAGCTCTAAAAACGATGCATACAAAACTGGAAAAAAAATTTTTTAGTGGGTTGAATATGATTTATCATACGATGTGAAAATGAGTGCTGGTGAATGAAGTGGGTAACGAACGGTGAAAAGTGGGTACATGCGAGTCAAGACCAGAAAGGAACCACAAGGTATCTACTGTACTCACGTTACGTAAATAGTAACAGAAGTATGTAAAGCGAGCATTGCAAGTGAAAAACTAAACAGAATATGCCTCAAAGAGTCAGGTGAACCCTAAGAGAAAACGTCGTGAATTCTACAAGCTAAAAAGGTACCTAATGCCTTAAAGAGCGAAATCTATATAGGAGCTAGAAAATCTGAAAAAATTACCCGATCATGAATGAGGTAAACACCAGCCTGAGTGAAGTGAAAAAGGACTAAGAAGGTGTAAGAGTCCACACGATTGGTTGACGGGCCTCAGTACTATCCTATTCGCTACGGCGATAACTGGACACATTTAAATACAATCTCTTTTGAGCATTTGACACACTTCCGAAACGCCGCAACCTCGCGGTTTGACAGTCTTTATCGACCCGGTTTCCTTGCATCACGTAAGTGTTTTATATCGCATCTGACACCTTCACGTATTTCTTAGTCCTTTTTCACTTCACTCAGGCTGGTGTTCACCTCATTCATGATCGGGTCATTTTTTCAGGTTTTCTAGCTCCTATATAGATTTCGCTGTTTACGGCACTTGGTACCTTTTTAGCTTGTAGAATTCACGACGTTTTCTCTTAGGGTTCACCTGACTCTTTGAGGCATATTCTGTTTAGTTTTTCACTTGCAATGCATGCTTTACATACTTCTGTTACTATTTACGTAACGTGAGTACAGTAGATACCTTGTGGTTCCTTTCTGGTCTTGACTCGCATGTACCCACCTTTCACCGTTCGTTACCCACTTCATTCACCAGCACTCATTTTCACATCGTATGATAAATCATATTCAACCCACATTTTTTTTTTCCAGTTTTGTATGCATCGTTTTTAGAGCTTGTATCATTTAGGAACGTATAGATTAAAGCTGTTCCCTTGTATCCTCTCATTTTAGTGCTGCCCCTAATGAAGGGCCACACTGGCCCGAAATGCATTGGGCTACATCGAGTTATGAATTATAATATACTCGTTTGTGATGTTGGAATGTTTTGAAGAAACGTCTTTCTAAAGTATTTACCTGAATTATTCACATGAATAAACTTGAAATCATCGTATTTACCATTGCATGATTGATTTCTTCATCGGAGTGCAATTCGAGTGACACGCTCCTACTCAGAACGTGCTTTCGCTAGATAATACTCTCATTGTTATGGTACCACATGCAGTGGATACCTTGCTAAATAGGACGAAAACACAACATCTTACAAGTGCTCGATTGTCTGGATATGAGCTGATGCTCTTGGCTAGTCATGTGCACATCAAACGATGTAATATTTTAAATCCAGCCACACTGTTACCTCTTCCAGAAGAGAAAGGTATTCAGGAACAACATGATTGTTTTCTCCATATTGAGGAGGAGACAAAAGGCAGGATTGATTTGAAAGATACGCCGTTAGTGGATCCAGATGGGATCCTATGGGTGGATGGGTCTTGTTTCAAACTCCCAAATGGTGAGACAACTTCAGCTTATGCTGTTACCACCTTGTATACAATCGTGGAGACAGCACGCATCAGACATAATTCAGCTCAGTCAGCTGAACTGATAGCTTTGACCAGAGCGTGTGTGTTATCTAAAGGAAAGAGAGTGAATGTGTATACCGACAGCCAGTATGCGTTCGGTGTGGCGCATAGCTTCGGTCGTTTGTGGAAGGAAAGAGGATTCCTTACCTCCCACGGTACTAAAATACAGCATGGTCAATTGGTAACTAATCTTCTTGAGTCACTTGTTTTGCCTACCCAGATAGCAATTGTGAAATGTAGTGCGCATAAGAAGATTACTTATGATGTTGGTCGCGGAAATGCTTTTGCGGATGAGGTAGCAAAAAGGACAGCCAGAGATGCTACTAGTCGCATGTATGTTGCGGGCCCTGCGAATTGGGTCAGGGAAAGAGGGATGTGTGAGGACACAATAGAAAGTGTGAGATCGATTCAGGGAGATGCTACAGAGAAAGAGTTGAGAAAGTGGAAATAGAGTACAGGAATGTTAGACGCAACAGGATGTTGGATAGAATTGTCAGAACACCAGCGTTGGCTGTTACCAGACGCCTACGTACTGCCTGTAGTTACTATGGCGCATGGTCCAGCCCACATCAGTGCAAAAGGAATATGTAAACTTCAGGCTCCAGTGTGGCTGAACGAAGGGATTCCAAAATGTTCAGATAATGTGGTGAAGCATTGTATCATTTGCTTGATGTACAATCCGGTAAAGGGAACCCCAACTCCGGCAGGTCATTTTGCTCCCTCAACATATCCTTTTGAGGTGTTGCAAATCGACTACATTCACATGGATCGATGTAACAATCTTAAATATGTTCTGGGAGTGGTATGTGCCTTTTCCAGATGGATAGAGGCTTACCCCCTGAAAGACAACACTGCTTTGTCCACTGCCAAGGTTCTTCTAAAAGAGTTCTTCCCTAGGTTTGGTTTGCCGCGCATTGTTTGGAGTGACAATGGAAGTGAATTTGTAGGCCAAATTATGCAAAAGGTGTGTACCGGTCTTGGCATAAGGCAGAAGTTTCATGCGGCAAATCATCCTCAGTCCGCGGGTTTGGTAGAGTGCTATAACGGCACTCTCAAACTTAAGCTTGCAAAAGTACAAGCCAGCACAGGTCTTAATTGGCCCGATGCTTTACCTTTGGCTCTCCTGTCCACTAGAACAGCTGTACATTCTCGTTTGTGACTCAGCCCATACAAGATTGTTTTCGGGCGCCCAGCTAATGTATGGGGAGTCCCTCGCCCTAGAAAGTATTCTGATATACAGTATCCAATGCTGATTGACTATTTACATGACCTCACCACTAAATCATGTGTTCTTCACCAACAGGTTCAAAACGCTTTACCAGAAGCCTCCACAGACACAGGTCATTCTATCCAACCTGGAGACTGGGTCTGTGTGAAAAATTTTCAGAGGACAAAGAATTTGGAACCTCGCTGGAAGACGCCTTGACAAGTTCTCCTGACAACTCGCAAAGCAGTAAAATTCGAAGGGAAAAATAACTGGATCCACGGCGTGCACTGCAAGAAAGTGCCTTTGCCCTTGCCTTTTGATCAGTGGGTTCGTAAGGGTATAGGTGATTCTGAAGGAGAAAAAGTCCCCCGATTCATACCTTTCAGTAGTGCACACCTGGATGGAACTCGATCGGAGAAAGAAGATGACGACATTCTACAAGAAGCCGTACCTTCCCATCTCCGATTAAACACTACAGAGCCACAGACCCTATTTCAAGACCAAACTGTACCATCAAGGACTAGATACAATTTAAGACCTAGATTGGTAAAGGACACCTGAGATTTCCATCTCTTCTGCTACATTTATCATCTGTCCAGGTTGCAGGGTCACGGTAGGAGTCTTGGTTTGTGACCTGTATAGTGGCTAGGCCCCCAGGACTTGCAGTGTCATAGGACGGCAATAATCACAGCCAAGTGAGTAAGGAAGATTGCCGTGAGCAACAATTTTAGAGGATGGATGTTAAATTAGGAAAGAAGGATAATAAGGAAGAGATGAGAAAGAAATATTGTAAAATATTGTACAGTCGATGTGGCGTAACACTGTGTGTTTCTATATTTTTGTGTATATTATTGGCTTGTGTAGGTTGGGTTATTCATGCTATGCAGCAAAAAGTTGTCCCTAATTCTATCTCCTTGCCTCTTCATTCTACTATCTCCCCACATCAATTATATACACTTCCCCAACATGAACTAATCAGGCGAACAGAATATTTTAATAATTCATTTATCCAATTGTTGCACCAACACCAATTGGTAGTCAACACAACCAACTGTTGGGTGTGTGGACTTATGCCTCATACCACAGATAAAGGGATGCCATATTTAGTCCTTCCATTTTCTTATGAAGGTTCCGCTTGGGCCTATTTTGTAATATTTTCAAATGGATATCAGAGCCGATTTAGACGTCCAGTTGGTTCCTATGGTAGTAAGCCAGATTTTAGTCATAATTCTCTGATAATGGGAATGGTGGCTATGACTAACATTGTGGAGAATGATAAGGTTCCTGTTGACGAGAGACAAACATATACTAATTGGAACGTGACTCGTTACATTACTAGCCTTGCAGATAAAACTAAACAGGGAAAATCTCCACCAATTTGGACTGTCCCTCATCAAGGTAATTTCTGTTTACAAATGAATGGCCAGACTACTGACACTGGACAAAGAAAAAGCTTTTGTTCCCATACATACATCTACACGTCTCAGAATTCACCGTCGTTAGTACCATCCCAGGGCACATATTTTGTCTGCCACGATAGAGCTTATACGTGGCTACCAACGGATTTTTCAGGAACATGCTATATAGCTTTTCTTCTCCCTCCTACATACACTGCTCCTTCAGGCCATCATAGAAACAGATATGGCAGAGGGATTATTGATTCTAAAGACACGGCAGGACAAGAGGGAAGTGATTTCCTCAAAGGATTTCTTCCTTTTTGGGACCCAATGGCCAACAGCAGAAACATGAGACAGCTGGTTCGTGTTGTTGAGACTACCATAGATGTCACTGTGGGAGCCTTGAGTAATCTCACAGCTGAACTTCAGGCGGATCGTCTCATGACCTTGCAGAACCGGATTGCATTAGATGTTATTCTTGCAGATCGTGATGGAGTCTGTAAAGTGATCGGATCTAGCTGTTGTATTTATATACCTGATGACGCCTCTACGGAATACCAAGCCATCTCCAAATTACACATGATCTCCGAATCGATTCATCAAGACGAAGGAGATTGGTCTTTATTAGGATGGTTTTGGGGATTACTATCTAAATGCGGATGGAAGGTACTAACCTTCCTTGGAGTGGTTTTGGCCATCATTTTTTCCTGTTGTCTCTGTATGCAGTGTGGCCCCGCCATCTGCGGTCTTTGTGCCACTCTGTGTGTCCCAAGACCTGAGTCACAGAAAACAGAGAACATTAAAATGATGTTGCAGCAACAGTTTGACGACCTCATGGCTATTGACATTGATTCAGATTAACGTGAATCTGTGTGTTTTGCCTGAGTTATGGCAAAAGGAGGGTCTGAGGAAATTCGATTTTCGATCTCGCTTGTATTCAGCCACCATTTTGTGTTCCACTGCCATTTTATGTTGCCCTCACTCAGGCAGCACAATGAACAAAGTTTTTTCTGCTGATCTTACTGCGACGTGTCAAATAACCTTCTGCCTCTGTTTATGAGACTGATGTCAGGGACTGGCTGAGTCCACTAATCCTCGTCTGGTTTGACTAAACCCTGTTTAGACTGTCTGTTGGTTCGCACTATCCTTTCCTGACTTTATCTTATCTTCTGGCCTTCGCTATTCTCTACTTGTATTCTCTCATTTCACAACTGTCCTCCAAAGCATACAAATGTCCTGCCACCTGCAAGTTGAGTTGTAGACACTACCACTGATTAACTTGTGGGGAGGGGTGACAAAAACAGTTGGAAGAGAGGTTTATTTTGGTTACTTGATATCTTATTTTCAAACTTTTCTCATTGGTTATATCTTGTTTTCAAACTCTTCTCATTGGATAACCATGTATGCATTGGGAGTGTTCTTGGTGAATCTATGTGCTATAAAAGATTGTGTGGCATGGAGTAAAGTGGCAGTCTCCTAAGAACATACTGAGTGCACTTCTGGGACAACTGTACTTAGCTGCAGCTAATAAACCTGATCTTCTACGCTCAACAGAATGTCCTGTGTCTCTGTTCAACAAAGCAGGTGAACTCAGGAGATTAAGGCGTGCCCTGTGCCGCCAGGCCCATAAGGCCCTGGTTCTTCAAGACACTTGTCTTTCACACTTTCAATTCCCTAGTCAGTATCCATACAGTCCAGCAACCATCCTGTCACTCCCTTTGCACTCCTCTAGTGACCCATTCAGTACCAAGTACTAATCCATTCCCTGCGTCAAAAGCCTACCACTTATAAATTCACCTAGGCACACTCCTTGCTGTACTCTAATCTAATCATTCAGTCAGTACCCAAGTACTCATGCAGTGAGCTAGGCCTTAGCACATGGACTGCTTTAAATGCCTATCCAGTATGGTTGCAGTCCTCTAATCACCTACACAGTTGTCTTTCACACCTTCAATTCCCTAGTTAGTATTCATACACTTCTAGCAAACACCCTGTCACTCACCCAGTGTGTCTCCTTATAGTACTGTAATCATTTAGTCAGTTAGCATGTAGTCTTTTAGTGAGGTAGGCTTTAGGGCATGAACTGCTTCAAAGTAGTATGCACTATGCATGTAGTGTTTTAACGATCGTCACACTTGTGGTTCAGGGCTATAGTTTCTTAGTCAGTTTTTATATAAAATGTGTTTGTACAGTAATGGAATAGTATAAATTTGCTCGTGCAAGATTGTTTGGATGAAGGGTCCTTAGGTGTTTCTATGAAACCAACAGAAGGAGTACAGTCCATTCAAAACAGAAATAGCAAGCTAATAGTTATTGTAAAGGTGTATACGAGATCCTGCGAATAGTTGAGACACCCCCCTGCAGGAGATAGGAGTCCATCAGCCCACCCTTACTGGCGGAGCATCGTCATCTGGAACTCCAAGGAATCACTGTCTGAGCCCGAGATTGCAAATCGCCCAGGTGCACAGGCTAGTGAAACCCAGAAGGAAAATAAACTCCTGCCAGGGTGTATACCCAAATAGTCGAGGGCTCCTGTGAAGTGCAGTGCTGAAAGAGTGATGTGAGGTTAAAAATGAATACTTGATCAAAAATGTGTTTAATATGGATTAATCAAGTTTCATATCTAAAAGAACCTATAGTCTGGTATGAATTTTACAGGCTAATTCTTGGTTCGTGTGAAAAAGTGTGGTCGACATGTTTCAGCCGGAGCGGTCACTTGACCCGGCTTTCATCAGGACCGTGAGATTGAAAAAAAGCTACTGCCTAAAGTAATCACATAAAGTGAAAAAAACAATAAATGAACCCATGCAAACCAATTGTGAATGTGGGATATGTATGTGGCGTTTGCCACCCTACCAGAACAGCTCAAGCATTGAGCGTGAGGACAATGTCTTCATTCCTGAAAATAGAATATACACATAAACCTCATGCACATCAGAACAAAACTATTAGTTGAAAAACGGCAGGGCTAAAGTTAGCAATGCCTTGATTATCAAACAAACTCTTAGTGATGTTTGAAAATACACTTTGTATGTCAAAATAATGGAAAAAACTAGAAAAAACTCACCCAGCTTTATGTGGGAGTAAAGCCTCACCTCACCCGGCTGACTACTCGGAGAAGGAGGCACCGCTCTGTTTAAATGTGGAGAAAGAAGCCAGACAGATTGCTGATTGATACCCATCTGCTTAGAGCTCAACACACGTATTTCAAACATATTAAAAAGAACCTACAGTAATTAAAAAGTCCAAAACCTCAAAACCTCCTGACTCCCAGGATGTATTTATGGTATAGATCTCTGCAGACCAGTGTTATTCAGGGATCATGTCTCTTAGCAAACCAGTTATATAGTAGAAACCAGTAATAGGTGAAGTTATGCATGGTTATTGCCCATATAGAATAGGGGAATGCTGGGAATTAGTAAAGGCTAATTGTTGTGGCTACACATGTCCACTAAGCTCTACTTATTAAATCTGGGAGGATAATTCGTTTCTAGAGCAAAATTAGCAAGAGCTCCCAGCCAACACCCTTACCTGTCCGTCGATACCTCTGACTGACTCACGAGCTGTCTGGGAGGTATCGACCGGAAAGGGAGGGAGCTTTTTATAGCGCTCGCGTGTGAAATTCTAATCCGTGATCGAGATCAGCTGTGTGTCTCGATCGAGAAAAGCGGACGTGTCCACACTGGAGCGCATGCGCCTCAATGATACGCTAGCGGAGAGACAATCCTCCACAGCGCATGTGTCAGTGCATTTGCACTGTAAAAATATAATCTCTGTCTGCCTGGAAACTGACTACTGTAACCGTGATCAGACAAAGCCGATCACCAACATGATGAAACCGCAGAGTCAATGGTGGCCACCGGCACCTTGGGGCTACCAACCACCCCCCTTTCCGCCACACATGCATACCTATCCACCTCAGCAGCAATTTTTCCCTAATCAGTCTTTTTTAGATCAAGGTCAGGGACGCAACAGAGGCAAACGGAGAGGAACACCAACGGTGCACTGGCAACCAGACCAGACATTTCCCAACACTCGGAGCAGGAGGGGCAATCAACAACCACCCACGAACTCGACCAGCGAGTAAATGACCTTGTAGTCAATCTTAGTTCAAAAGTCCTGACGACCGATGAACAGAATGTCCTCAACAAGGGTTTGGGTTTTGTTCCTACACACTCAGGTGATCCATTTACCCTGAGATGTGAAATCGAGAAATTCTTCAGGAAGATTCGGCTGCATTTCTTCTTCAAAGAGAAAGATTCAACAGTCACAACCGTTGGCAACGAGATTAATGTGGTCAATACTGGATTACGTCCTAAAAGTACGTTTAGTCCTCTTCCTCATCAGGTCCCTTCACAAGTCTCCACTTTTGAAAAGGCGGTTGTTCATGATTTAATGACATTGTATGACACCCGCCCCCACTCCTTCTGTAACTTTTCTAAGAAGGATCAAATTGCCCTCAAAAATCTCATCAAGGACACGTCGGTCATCATAAAACCAGCAGACAAGGGTGGGGCTACGGTCCTACAAGATACTGTCATCTACCGGGCTGAATGTCTGAGGCAGTTGTCAGATGCTAATTCTTATCGGGCTTTAGAGTCGGATCCTACATCTAGACTCTCCCTAGAGATTAGACAGCTGGTGGAGGAAGGGGAGGCAGAGGGATGGATAACATCACATGAGGCGAAATTTCTGGTGACCAACAACCCAGTCATACCCTATTTCTACTGCCTCCCCAAAATTCACAAACAGCAACGACCACCTCCTGGACGTCCCATTATCTCTGGGATTGGTTCATTATTGGAACCTTTGTCTAAATTTGTAGACGTGTTTCTAAGACCCATGGTTACCGAGATGCCAACATATCTTAAAGATACGGCTGATGTCCTCCGTATTTTACCTGAGGTTGAATTTAATTCCGACACCGATCTATTAGTCAGCCTGGATGTAGAGTCATTGTATACTTGCATTCCGCAGCTTGAGACCCTCGATGCAATCAGAGGACTCTTAGAAGCACGGTCTTTGGATAGCATCACCCCTGTGTCTTTTATCATGGAATGCGCCAGACTGGCCATGATGGAGAACTATTTCAAGTTTGAAGATCAGATCTTTCTCCAGACATCTGGTACTTCGATGGGCAGCGTTTTCGCGCCCAGCCTCGCCAACTTGTATGTCCACCTATTCGAACAAAACTATGTACTCAACCACAGCAACCCATATCGTCATCATTTGGTGCTGTGGAAGAGATACATAGACGACATCTTGGTGGTATGGCGAGGCACAGGTGACGAAATTCTAGCCTTTCATTCTTGGCTGAACCAACAGAATGCGTTTTTACGTTTCACCATTGAATACAGTAAACATCGTCTGGTTTTCCTTGATATCTCCATCTTTGTTCATGAAAACTCATTGAGTTCGGAACTATACAAAAAACCCATGTCTAAAAATTCTTTGTTGTCATTCAACAGCCATCATCCGAGGGCACTCCGGGAGAACCTTCCAGTCGGCCAGTTTCTGCGGATTCGCAGAAACTGCTCCACCAGACAGCTGTTTGATAAACATGCTGAAGTACTAGCAACACAACTACAATCGCGACAGTATCCTAAACGTCTAGTACGAAAAGCCTGGAAACGGGCATCTAATAACCATCGCGATGCCTTACTGGATACCACCATGTCAAGGACTACCAGCGAGAGACTCACATTTGTGACTACTTTCTGCACTGTGTCCAACCAAATACAGAAGACAGTACGTAAGCATTGGCCGATATTGAACATAGCGTCGGGCAGTATCTCGCCTCCCTTATTTGCTTTTAAGAAGGGCCCAAGTTTGCGAGATAGTCTGGTCCACACAAGACCACTATCACATCCTATCTGTGAGACCAATACTTTGTGGTCCTTACCACCTGTTCGAGGCCATTTCCCGTGTGGCATGTGTAGTGTCTGTCCACAGACCATCAAAACTACATCTGTAGACATAGGCACAGAACGCCCATGGATATTACGCAACCATACGAACTGTAATTCGGATTGCGTAATTTACAGAATCACTTGCCCCTGTTCCCTACATTACATAGGGTACACCACACGGAAAGTCAAGCTTCGCATAAGCGAACACAAAAGTACCATCCGCTGCATGAGACAATCCACCTGTTTGACTGAGCATTTCCTAGCTAAGAAACACAAAGCTGAGGACCTCAGGTGGATTGTCTTGGAACGTCCATTTATTCCCCAACATATAACGGACGTTTCTCAATTCTTATTTGCCAAAGAACAGAAATGGGTTTATAAGCTGAAGACTGACACCCGGACTGAATGATAACATACCGTGGGCCTCCGTTTACACTTAAGACAGCCTTACTGTCCTACTGAATGACCACCGGCAATTTCTAATTGTGCACATCAAGTTAGTCGACTGGGTTGCATTCCACTAACAAGACACTCTTTCATGTCTATTGATTAGTTGTCTGGACGTGCTGAATTTTTCCATGTCCGTCTTCTTTGGGGCTTTCTGTTCTGTTTTGACGACCTAGACATTTTGTACCATAAAAGGCAAAACACGATTTACTAGTACACTACTAGGGTACTGGATCACTCTATTGGGTATCACTACCAACTTGACCCCCGAGATGACAATCTGGTTGTCAGTCCTGTACTTAACTGGCTTGAGAGGGGCTATAACTACTAGTCTTCCCAACAGGAGTGATTGGTGGGCATCGTGTTTACATGGTCACTTCACCTTATGTTACCTTTACCAACTCTGCATGACATTGGCTCTAGTAGTTAAAGTCATTGTGTCATAATTATCGACTTCGCTGTGAGTAACCAGTACGGATTACCTTTTTCCATTGCCAAATCAACCAGGGTCAACATCTATACCCTGTTCTTGGTTTTTGTTTTTTAATATGTGCCCGAGAGCTGCTCCATTGTTATAACGATTCACGCGCACGCAGGCGCTAGTAATTGCCATCCATTCCTCGCGCATGCGCGATAGACGGACGATGATTTCACTAGAGGCGCGTTATTTAGTATGCTCTCCGTATATTTTCATCCTGCGGTTTCATCATGTTGGTGATCGGCTTTGTCTGATCACGGTTACAGTAGTCAGTTTCCAGGCAGACAGAGATTATATTTTTACAGTGCAAATGCACTGACACATGCGCTGTGGAGGATTGTCTCTCCGCTAGCGTATCATTGAGGCGCATGCGCTCCAGTGTGGACACGTCCGCTTTTCTCGATCGAGACACACAGCTGATCTCGATCACGGATTAGAATTTCACACGCGAGCGCTATAAAAAGCTCCCTCCCTTTCCGGTCGATACCTCCCAGACAGCTCGTGAGTCAGTCAGAGGTATCGACGGACAGGTAAGGGTGTTGGCTGGGAGCTCTTGCTAATTTTGCTCTAGAAACGAATTATCCTCCCAGATTTAATAAGTAGAGCTTAGTGGACATGTGTAGCCACAACAATTAGCCTTTACTAATTCCCAGCATTCCCCTATTCTATATGGGCAATAACCATGCATAACTTCACCTATTACTGGTTTCTACTATATAACTGGTTTGCTAAGAGACATGATCCCTGAATAACACTGGTCTGCAGAGATCTATACCATAAATACATCCTGGGAGTCAGGAGGTTTTGAGGTTTTGGACTTTTTAATTACTGTAGGTTCTTTTTAATATGTTTGAAATACGTGTGTTGAGCTCTAAGCAGATGGGTATCAATCAGCAATCTGTCTGGCTTCTTTCTCCACATTTAAACAGAGCGGTGCCTCCTTCTCCGAGTAGTCAGCCGGGTGAGGTGAGGCTTTACTCCCACATAAAGCTGGGTGAGTTTTTTCTAGTTTTTTCCATTATTTTGACATACAAAGTGTATTTTCAAACATCACTAAGAGTTTGTTTGATAATCAAGGCATTGCTAACTTTAGCCCTGCCGTTTTTCAACTAATAGTTTTGTTCTGATGTGCATGAGGTTTATGTGTATATTCTATTTTCAGGAATGAAGACATTGTCCTCACGCTCAATGCTTGAGCTGTTCTGGTAGGGTGGCAAACGCCACATACATATCCCACATTCACAATTGGTTTGCATGGGTTCATTTATTGTTTTTTTCACTTTATGTGATTACTTTAGGCAGTAGCTTTTTTTCAATCTCACGGTCCTGATGAAAGCCGGGTCAAGTGACCGCTCCGGCTGAAACATGTCGACCACACTTTTTCACACGAACCAAGAATTAGCCTGTAAAATTCATACCAGACTATAGGTTCTTTTAGATATGAAACTTGATTAATCCATATTAAACACATTTTTGATCAAGTATTCATTTTTAACCTCACATCACTCTTTCAGCACTGCACTTCACAGGAGCCCTCGACTATTTGGGTATACACCCTGGCAGGAGTTTATTTTCCTTCTGGGTTTCACTAGCCTGTGCACCTGGGCGATTTGCAATCTCGGGCTCAGACAGTGATTCCTTGGAGTTCCAGATGACGATGCTCCGCCAGTAAGGGTGGGCTGATGGACTCCTATCTCCTGCAGGGGGGTGTCTCAACTATTCGCAGGATCTCGTATACACCTTTACAATAACTATTAGCTTGCTATTTCTGTTTTGAATGGACTGTACTCCTTCTGTTGGTTTCATAGTGTCTATTGGGGATCGGAGTTGTTTCAGTCCTTAAACCAAGTCCCTTTCTTCTGACCCTCCTAAAAAATTGTTGTTTTGTCCTTAGGTGTTTCATCATACTTGCCGTGCCGCATGAGTATTTTTTGTTAGGATCCCTTCGTAACAGAACTCTTTTGCAAATCTTGCGCGTGACGAAGGTGGCATTGGTCTTTGTTTGCCCCTCGAGAAAAGTAGAACATTTCCACAACACTGAAGGAAAACGTTGTGGGCGTGGTGCATCCTCCAAAAATTCATCCTTAGATTCGGTGAATATTTTAAAGCGACAACATTTACAGTTTTTGTAAGTTAAACTTATAAAATTTTGTTAGCTGTATGCATTTTATATATCTGTGACTTGTATCTTGTTTTTTTTTTGAGAATAGCATGTTGGGTTTTTTGTTAACAATCTTTGAGATTGTTTTTTTTTGCCCGCTGTTAAGTGATGAGTACGATTGAAATCACTATTTTTAGTGAAATTTAATATTATCTGAGAACAGCAAAAAAGGCAAAAAAATTGCTTTGTGGAAATTATGCTGTGTTGTAAAAAATGTATTATTACATGTTATAATTTTTTTTCCTTTTCTTTCACAGATCCACATTTTATAATAAGCTATTTTTATGAATTTAGATTGGAATGAAAATGTGAAAAAAATGTGTACCATTTTTAATTCCTATTAATGTGAAGGTAAGTTTAACTATGTCTCAATATGCAGAATGAGGAGGTCTGCAAGAAGCTACAAAGTTGAAACATGTTTCTAAAAACACTCTGTTTATACCTATTAGGCCTGGGCAAAAATGTTGTTCCGTTCGCGGAAATTGCGATAATTTGACATTTTTGCGTTCCGCGGACAGCGCGAAAATGTCAAAATTTCCGCTTTCCGCAGCTTGGCGATAATTTGTTTCTTGCTCGCGCTGTAAAATAATACATTCTCGCGCGCGCGCGATCGCCTTACCTGAATCCCTGCGTTCGCTGACAAGTTTTCTTGATCCGGTCGCGTTCTCCATGAGATGTTGGATTGTTTTTAGCCATTTGCGCTGTCTCGCGACAGTTTGAGCCCGCAGTGACGCCATGCGTCGCGCGATCACGTCTTTCTTCTCGCGATCATGCACCGCGAGACAACTCAAAAGAAGATGGCTGCGCCCGCGAGCAACCACATGGGTAAGTTGGCGACCCGCAACCATGCAGAAAATCTCGTGAACATGCGGGGAAAAAATTCCGCATCTTCGCGATATTTCCGCTTGTTTGCGATAATTTTAAACATTTTCGCGATAATTTGCGAAAGTGGATTTCGCAAATTCCGCCCACCCCTAATACCTATGTAGTTTTGAAATCTGACCATAATCAGATATCATGTGACCTGCAAAAAGAGATTTGAAGGGGTTCATAATATTTCCTATTTTAGCTATTGAAGGACCGCAATTATTTCAATCATTCTTCTTTGAACATCTTTGCAGACAAAACTCTGTGCTTACCTTCTATCATTCGCAAGGAATTAAAAAAAACAGAAATATGTCACTTTTTGTAACATAGTTATTGCGCAAAAAGGAAAAGGCACTCTGTGCACTTTTTATACTCCATGTAAATACAACCTCATTATGCACACCACTTTGCGTTGAAAGGGTGTTCTTTAAGTGTTGTTGTGCATGATCGCAGTGAATACTCATAGAACAAGACACATGTCTAGATTTCTTGGAAATCATGAATCTCGATATGTGTGTGAATGCTGCACCATTCTAAAATTGGTGTAGGAAAGCACAACAAGGAGAATTGTTTTCATTTCTCCACATTTTTATATCTTCAATGCATGCTGAAATGTTCAGCATACATTGAAGGAGAAAAATGCATTTTCTCATTGTTTTTGTGCAGGAAGGTGTGTCACAAACAGCACATGACACAGATATCCTTGCACTATGGTGCAAGAGTGCCTGTGTCACCACATGGCTGCAGTTTAAGCAGCCGTGCAGAGAGAAGCATAGATTTGCAACATATTTATGTACATATGTTGCATCCCTGTGCTTCGGAAGTACTACAGCACACTGTAGTTAAAGAGGTTACTGTGTGATGCTGCAGCACTTCCTCATAGTTCTGCACTTTTACATTCACCATTCGCTATTAATGCATTCATTCAGTCAATTACGTACTACACATACATTCATCTAAACATTCACACACTAACAAAGAAATTTAGCTCTTTTTTTAAACCAGGAAAGTTAGTTCTTACAAGAACTTTTTTTTTTCTTCTTTCTTCTTTTATATTTTTTTTTGGTTTCTCTAACAATTTTGTGATTTTTTTGGTTTTTCTGAAAAAAAAACCCAGGAGAAACCAAACAATGAACTTCAGGGAACAATAAAAAAAAAATAGCAAATGTGACTTTCTTGCCGGTGGCAGATCAGATCTATCGACTGCTCACCATAGCACAAAGTCGAATTGCACTTAGTGCAGAACACTTTAAAAAATTGAAATTGAGGACGGATGTCCAAGGTTTGGGCTGATGGATTCACTCTTGATGTGCTCGGCTGCGATGAGGTGGAAGGCGCAGGAGCAGGAGTGTTTCTCATCCGTCGGCACTCTTCTCATGCAAGATTGTTTGGATGAAGGGCCCTCATGTGCTTCATCATACTTGCCGTGCCGCATGAGTACTTCTTGTTAGGATCCCCTCGCGACAGGACTCTTTTGCAAATCTTGCACGTGACCAAGCATTGGTCTTATTCTGCCCCTCTGGAAAAGTAAAAAATTTCCACACCACTGAAGAAAAACGGTCTTTGTGTGGTGCCTCCTCCAAAAATTCATCCTTAGAAATATGAGGAGATGCAGGTGATGCCTGCTGCCCTGAAGCCATTTTTGGTTGAAAAAAGTTAGTGTAAACTTAGTCTAAAAAATCTTCTTCTCTCCAAAGAGATGGTCCTCTAAACAAGGTCAAAGAAGAATGATTGAAATGGGTGGGGTCTTTCAATAGTTAGAAGAGGAAGTGTAATGAACCAATCAAATCTCTTTTTTTGCAGGTCACATGGGATCCGCGCACCCTGCGCTTACGCAGCACGCACCCAGCGCGCATCCGCGAAATTGAATAAAAAGAAATTATAGGATTAGATGTAAAAATATATTACTTTTAAGACTAGTTTAGAGTTTGTGTTCAATTAATATTCACATGAAATACATAAATATGTTTTTTTAAATGTTAAATACTTCGCGGGATCCGCGCACCTACCGCGTCATATACACAGATGACGCATCGCGATAGCATGTAAACGTCGCATTACGTACATCGAACGTGTCACGTATAGGCTGGGAGTCGCGTACCGGTCGCATTGGAATCACGCACTAACCAAGTACCCGACGCATACCATGCGCGGACGCTATCACGTAGGGATCGAGAACGGTGCGCATAGGGTGCACGGATCCAAAAACATTGAAAAAAATATATAAAATAAAGTTTTGAACATATAGTTAAAAAATATTTTGAAAAATATAAAAAAATATGTTTGAAAAACCCATTAAGTTCAAATAATATTTTTTAATTTTTAAAAGAATTAATTGAAAAAATAAGTTTAAAAAATGGTGATAAAAATGTATTTTAAAAAAAATGTAATTAATGAAATTGACACACTGAATTTGAAAAATATACAAATCCAATCAAAATCATTAAACATGATATCTTCAGAGATAAGTTACAGATAGAAATTAGCATTTAAAAAACCTTTGAAATTCACTGAAAAAACCATAGGTTTCATGCACGTTATAGTTAGGAATAGGCATTTAAAAAACCTTTGAAATTCACTGAGAAATCAAAGGTTTCAGGGGTGTTATAGTTAGGAATTGGCATTTAAAAAACCTTAGACATTCACTGAAAAAACTAACCCTGGGCGTGACACTATGCTTCGCCCACGTAGTGTACGTAGCGCTACCTGCTTCGCAGTTTTCGAAGTAGGCGAAGCAGGCAGCGCTACGCACACGCCAGGGCGAAGCGTAGCTGCCTGCCACCCACCACCCACCTCCCGTCCGCCCTCCTTTTAAAACATACCCTAATTGTAAATTAAATAAAAGTAAAGACACTTACCCGAAGCGCGGCGTCTCCGGGGCTCCCTCTTCCTGGTTTCCAACTTCTTCTGACAAATGCGCATGCGGGGACGCCCGCGCATGCGCATTTCTCGCAAGATTTGGGCACACTACGCGCTGCTTCACGTAGCACACACTCATCCATACAGCCACTCTCACAATCACACACTCTCACATATACCCCTTTAATATACTCTTAGACGCATATATACTGCCTTTCACATATGTAGTTAGTCACACATGTACCACTGAGATATACATTCAATTCCCTAACACACCCATACATACACTCACTCAACCATACAGTTCATCACAGATGCACTCTTAAAACCATGCACCCATAGAATCACCCACTCACACATCTATGCACAGAGTCACACACACCCTACCCACACAAACACTCAGGCACCCATACAGATACTCAGACAACCAATCAATAACCCATATGGACACTCATATAGCTATTTACAAAACCATGCAGCAACTTATACAGCAACAGACAGACACATACAGACATTCACACAGTTTAGTCACTAGTCTGCAGTAAGATACATTAAATGACTCACTTATAGAGTCAGTTACGCACCTAGAAAATCATCCATTCACACACTTGTACAGCCACTCATTCTTCCACAGGCCTTTCACTATAAATATATAAAACATATTTAAACTTTACAGAAACGCACAGTCACTGGATGATGTCATCAGTGATGTCATCAGTGATGTCATTTGAGATGTCATCAGTGATGTCATCAGTGATGTCACTGACCATGTCATGAGTGATGCAATATGTGACATCATCAGCAGTGCATTGCGGGGGCGCGAGTTATAGTTAGCTGAACTAACTACAACAGGGGAATTTCTAGGGTTTTGTTCGAGGGAAATGTCCAGCTAACTATAACACCCCTGAAACCTATGGTTTTTTCAGTGAATTTCTAAGGTTTTTTAAATGCCAATTCCTAACTATTACACCCCTGAAACCTTTGTTTTTTTCAGTGAATATATATATAGTTATATATTATGTGTACATATTACAGAGTGGTGGTAGCTGTAGCCACTCTGTAATTATAGTTAGGGTTACCAGACATAGGAATATCTTGGAGTTTAAGAACGTTGTACCCATTTGATGTATCTATGAGAAACTTTCTGTTACCTCTTGCCCCCATTACATTTGCATAGGATGGGAAGTTTCATTGTGTTTGGTCAAGGGGATGCAAAGAAAAAGGGGAGTCTGAAAACAGGTTTTGAACCCAATGCAGTTAACATAGACTTTTGGTATTGGCCACAGCGGCAAAACGACTGAACAGACTGCAATGAAATTTCACAGCAATGTACTTTTGATTATGAATGTGATCCTTTTTGCTATTGCAAGTGATCTTACTAAGTGGATACAAAATTGTAGAGGTAAAAATTTAGTGATATTGCTACAGCACAATACGACTAAAAGTGGGAAGGAAGGTCAAAAAAGCAACTAGACTGCATATGTAAAGTTTCAGATTTACTACATGAACAACTGAAAGAGCCATTTATGGTCTCATCCTAATGGAAACCAATAAATAAATAACAAATAGAATAAATCTAAATTTACATACATTTTCTTTGCTTGCTTTCTGGCTCACAAATTAAAACTGTGCCCAACGAGCCAATCAAAAACCACTGTCTTCATGCACTCCTTGAATAGAAAAATGTCCTGGCAGTGAGCTACAGAACTTACTATATGGAGTACATGATAATTAACCAGAAGAAAGAAAGACAAAAAATGTCAATTTTTATGATTGACTTTCGTTAATTTTTTGTGTCATAGGTAGCACAATCCTATCAAAAGTAGCAAGGAAGCCCAAAAAATAAACTAGACTGCATATGTTAAGTTTCTAAAAGAGTAAAAGACACCAATAAATAAATACATCACAAATACAATAGATAAAAAGAAAGAAATCGCAATAAATCAGGTTTGCCATTCTGTAGTTATAGTTCTGATTCCCAATGATAGGAATTCCTCGGATTTTTGCTCCCTAATAACTTTCCACCCATTTGACGAATCATCACTAAGCTTTCCAGACCTATTGCATTTTCTACATTTTGTGGTGATGTACATTATTGTGGTGAATTGTTAAGGGGTGCAATGATAAAAGGGGGTCCCAAAATGTGTTTTCCAAACAAAGCGCTATTGTATTTGGTGCAGTGCAAAAAATTGCTGAAAGGTTTTACATACAAATTGGCAGGATAATACATTATGATGAAGAGATTATCCTTTTTGAGCACTGCCTGGAAGTAGGGTATGTATTTTTTTAAGTTATAAGGCATTTAAACTTAGTGATATCGTACATTTGTGAAATTTCATGAAACTTCTGCTGTACATGGCGATGACAAGTAATTATCTGATTGGATAATTACTGCCTTTACAAAAGGTTAAGGCAGCCATGTTGATTTAAGGCCACTTTGCCAGTGTTCTGGCTTAGGGCTTAGATATAGGTAGGTATTAGGTTTTATATTTTTCCCCACTACCACTTTAGTGAGTGGTAATAGGCATGGAAAAATAATTATAAGTTTCTATATAATTTTTAAAAAGTTACTGAGTACCGCCATACTATTTGGGATGTACCAGAATACTTCCATTGAAAAAAATCTCACAAAAATTGAAAAAACACTGTAATAAACTATATTTCAATAAAATAGTGTAGTATAGTGAATTTGAAATTGTGAACATATTTAATTCTGTGAATAAAAGTGTATGGAGTACAGTGGAAATACTTAAATAATACCACACAAGTACCTTAGAACTTAAACAAAAATGTTTGAAAAAAATCCTAAATAATATGGCACTAAGTATTACCACAGTACTCCATAAACGTATTTAAAAATATTGACCGCACAACTTGAATTAAAAAAAAAAAAATACAGTAATCACTAGGTACTTGTGCAGTACTCCATGAACTTATTTAAAAATATGTAAAAAATTTAATTCATTTCCCTACCTATTACCACTTTAATGAAGTAGTAATGGATATAAAACTACAGTAAAACCTACTTACCTATATCTAAGGCCCTAATACAGAAAATAGCTAAAGCATAGTATAACAATATGGCTCCCTTTTTATTTGCTAAAAACAGCCATTATCCAATTATTTACTGGTTTGTCATTGTCATGTGCCATGGTATGCTGCAAAGTTACAACTGTGCAGTGTGCCACAAAACAGAACTAAGGCCTAGCTATATTATTGTAATACTTACCTTTGCATCATGCCTGGTGGACTACGCAATACTTAAGTCAGATTTACAAAGCAACGCTAGGCGACCGTACGTGGCCCTGTGTTGATGAATAAATCTGGAGAAACACAGACAGCTCAATTTGCTGTTTTGTATTACTCTGCACACCATAATCTACATAGCAGCTAAATTTCACATACATCCATACACCACTTCACTGTCGCAATGACACTGTACACCACTTCAATCTATGGCATTCCAGTACATGCCACTCAAGTGTATGCCACTCCACTGAACGACAAGCCACTATATGCCACTCCGCAATATGCTATTCCACTTATGCCACTCTATACATCTCCACTGTACACCTTTCCACTGTCCCTCATTACACTCTATGCTCTTACACTGTATGCACCTCCACTCAATGCCACTACAGACTGTGCTACTCCACTGAATGCTATTGCACTATACACTATTCCACTCTACACCATTACACTGTACCCCACTCAACTCTATGCTATTCCAGTGTATGCCACTCCACTCCATAAAAACTCCACTGCATGCTATTCCATTGTATGCTACTCCACTCTACGCCACTCCAGTGTATGGGGCGCAAGGTATTACAACGCAGACATTACACTGTAATGCCTTTACAATGCAGGCATTACATCATGAGTGCCATTACAACGCATTCCATTACAATGCATTTGAAGGTACGTTTTCTATTTTTATAAATATTATTTTGTTCAGCATTTAATTTTTGGGTTGCGTGGTGTTTTAATACCCAGGTATTAATTTGAATACATGTGTATTAATTTTTTAAAATATTTGAGTTAAAAAATATATTTCTTATTAAAAATATTTTAATTTCATTTTAAGAGGGATTGACACCCATCTTCTGGAACGGGATGCTAGGGAAACAGGGGTTTTGGGTGGGTTAGTGTATTAATACTCCAGTTTTAATTTCAATACTTCAGCATTACATTTTACTGAAAACTGTTTTTTTTTAAATGTGAACATGTGAACTTTTTTTATAAATTAAAAGAAAAAAAAGGTTTGACACTTGTCCCCTGGGACAGGATGTTTGGGTATCAGGGGTTATGGGTGGGGGAGTGTAATAATACCCAGGGATTTAAAAAACATTTAAATTATTTTTGAAGTGGGTTTGACAACCAACCCCTGGGATGGGATGAAAGATAAACAGGGGGTTTGGGTAGGGCAGTGTGCTCATATCCAGGTATTTATATTAATACCTGAGTATTAATTTTGCCGGATAGAATTTAAAAAAAAGTAATTTCTCATATATTTAAAAAAATAAACAAATAGAAGGGATTGACACTCATCCTCTAGGACGGGATTCCAGGGAATCAGGGGTTATGGGTAAGGGAGTGTATTAATACCCAGGTAATAATTTTAATACATGGGTATTAATTTCTAATACATTTTTAATATAATATTTAAAGAATTAAAAGAAATGAAACAGTTCATAAACTACTTATTAATATGTTTAAGTCAGAGTAAATGTAGTTAATTAATTACGATTACTAAAATAATGAAGACAACTCAAAGTGCATTTTTTTAAAGTTTATTTATTTGAAAAAATAAGACAGTCAATTTAAATGTTAAAAAAATATAAAAATAATTGTAATTTTTTAATATTTAAAAAAATCCACAAACCAACTGTACTGTACTCCAACATATTTTTTTCTAGACAGAATTCAGACAGAATTTATTTCATTTGCAGAGTTACTAAAAACCATTACAATACAGAAGCTTCAATTAAAACCGTAGGAACATGATATTCTATAAGGTGCACATTTATAGTGTCCTTAAGCATTAAAAACTTTTTTTAAACATTTTTTATTGAGCAGAGCATCAAGAACATAGCAATCACAATGGAAATACATAACAGGGCACATCATTAGATCAGCGTATATCAAATAAGGATAAAATCAATACGTTAAAAGCGTAAAGTCAGTGATGAAGAATATTTCATCAGAAATGCATAAACAATGAGACCTAACAGTGGGACCCTCTAGCTGCCAGCACCGAACCTAATGTCACTCCAACAGTATTTTGCCTTCTATACTTCCAGGGGTCTGTGTGCACACCGAATAGCACCCACCGTCACAGTGCTTGTTCCATCAGGAACCTAACAATTTCAAACAAAAGCACAGGCGCACCACATAACATAATTTAATTTTGGAGCAGCTGTCGCCTACCCGGAGAGACGCGAGAGACCGCTTTGCTCCAGGTCGCAGTTTTTCTGCCTAATTGATTTGCGATCTAAAAGTCCTTGGGCGCTGGCACGTCCACTGTACTTGGACGCGTTATAGGTCTAGTTGTGCTTGTTATTGCATAGTTCTACCCCTTATCATGTGGTGTCATTTCGCTCTATCCTCTGCTTTCTAGACCTTCGCGTCACACTTTGACGATATATGCTTATAGGATATTGTCTGCAATCCATCGCAACACAACCTGGCGTCTTTTGGAATTCCTCATTGTGGAACGTGCCGTGTAGTTATCTTTTGGTCGTGGCCTCTATACAGACGGCTCCAAAACTTTTTATACAATAACGTACCAGAAGGGAAACAGATTACTAGCAGAGACTCCGATGTTCTTGCAGTGCATGGAAGTATTTGACTCCACCTTCATCTAGTGCCCTGAAGAAGTCCTGCACTAGGACGAAACGCGTCTTGGAATAAAAAGAAAAAAATTGAAGAACTTTCTGCTCTGGAAATGAACTTTATATCTATCCTTATTGATTACATTTTGTTATGTGGTGCACCTGTGCTTTTGTTTGGAACATATTTCATCAGAAGTTTGAGAGCGTACCCATTTTCACAATGATAATAATAATAAAGGATCTTTGTGTGCTAGAGTATTAAGGTGCTAGAGTGCTAAAGTGCCAGAATGCTAAAGTGCGGAAACTGCCAGTGAGCTAACCTCCGGACCCCAGAACATGTAACCCCGATTCCGCCAACTGTAAAATTCAGAAGGTCCTTAGTTGTCAGGATGAGACTGCTAATCTGTCTGATTTTCCAAATTCCTTAAATACTTCCAGGTTTCATTGAACTTTTTGGAAGCACCCACCCGCCTCGCATAGGATTTCTCAAAAGCCCTTGTCCGTTTCATTTTGTTTAACCACTTCTCGTAAGTGGGTGCTTCAACTGACCTCCAATTCTGGAGAATTAAAGAGCAGGCAAACAGGGAGGAGATGGATAGAAAAGACTCCTCTGCTTTTGTCAGATATGCCCTACATTTACTGATTCCGAAAAGGGCAACCTCGGCCTCTAGCTGAACTCTCTTCTTAATTGCCCAATTTAAAGCCGAAAAAAACTCACCACAGAAAGGCCATAATCTAGGACACTTTAAAAAACTATGTAGCCAGGCCCCTTCACCTTCTGCCTGGCAGTGGACGCATCTATTTTCAACTTCTGGGTATTTTTTATTGAGTGCTTTGGGTGTAAAGTATGCCAGCCCCCAGGACAAAAAGGCCATTATTTTAAAATTCGCTGCTCTCAAGTTCTTGCTCCCTAACAGGCATATGACTTGCCATTCTTGACTGGAGAGGATACATTGAGTTTCCCGGGTTACCCTTTCTAGATGTTTCTCAACCGACGCTGACTGTTATTGCACAATAGACGATACCAGTTCCCCACCCCTCTTAGCTTTGCTCCAAAAGGGCACACCAGCTTAGCATGCGTGCTAAAAGAGAAATTTTGTCTAGTAAGAAAATATAAGATCTGTAAATATTTGGGAAAAAACTGTCTCCCTCCGGTCCCTACTCCTCATCTGCACCTCTTGCCAGGTGATTACTCTGTTCCGAATTGAGAAATATCCTATCTCTTCTAACCCACAGTCCTTCCAGTTTCTAGGATGGCTAGATTGAATTTGGAGGCCAAGGTTTTTGCATTCTCCTAATTTTAAATAATGGAACTCGGAAGAACCAGCATGTTTAAAAAAGGATTGAAGTCTGATAGAATAATCTTTCAAAGTCTTATATCTCGTCCTTTTGGGAAGTTTGGATGATTTAAAAAATATTGGGATCTGAGTGCCGGCTTCCTGCACCATTTTATCCCCCAAAATATTGTCTTTTAAACCATTTGAAACCAATAAACGAGCTGTTAAATCTAAAAAGGCTGCTTCATAGTAACTAAGTACGCACATGCGGTAAGGCCAATCCACCCTGGTTCATGGCTAATTGTAATGAGGATAGCTTTACCCTTGATGTCTTCTTCCCCCAGACAAAGGGGTCCATTAGGATGGCGGGCGGACTTCAGTCTGCCCGTAACCCTAGCGGTGCTGGGACTGGTCCTCAGTGGTGCGGCGGTCCCGCACCACCAATTAGGATGCGACCGCCACCATGGCGGTCGCATCCCGCATATACAGCATTGTAGCAGGCAGTGCTGTGAGCAGCACCCGCCACGATGTTGTAAATGCATGTTGTGCATTGGCATGCACAACGTGACAGGCACCGCCCGGTGCCTGCCACCTTGTGTATGCCAATGTAGGGGGATACCATGGGTACCCCCAAGTGCAGCCCCCCACCCCCGGTGGCCCACAACGGGCCCCCAAAGTGATTCCCACATGCCTTTCAATGGCAGAGTCTCCAACATGGAAAGGCATGAAACCGCCAACATCCTAATATGGATGGCGGTGCCTGCATTGTGGGCCTTCTCCGCCAGGTAGGCAATCGTGACGATTGCCTACTGGCGGAAAAGCGGAGGACGGTCTTTCCGTCTGCCGAGGTACTCCCCGCCATACTAATGTGGCAGGGGGTAACAGTCCGTCAGGAGGGATGTTTTGGCGGGCAAACCACCCGCCATGCTAAATAACTAATATTGATTTTAATAGGTATATTTATGAAAAGAAAAACAAGTAAAGGAAGTATGGACATTTTGATGAGGGATACTATTCCTAGGTAATAGCAGCCAATTATCCAGATGTTTCTTAATTTTACCCTGCATTGCTATGTAATTCAGCTTGTATAGCTGATGATGTTGATCAGAAATGTAGATCCCCAAATAACGTATTGGGTCAGGCTTGGCGGCTTGGTGCTTAAGATTGACTGGAAGAAAATTCATATCAGAATTCAAAACAAGAATTTCTGTTTTGTTATGGTTTATTTTAAAGCACCCACTTGATTCAAATTTGCTGAATTCTATTATGGCCTGGTCCAAATTCTGGCTATCAGGACTAAGATATAAGACAATATTGTCCGCAAATAACTTTAGTTTGGACATACCCTGAATTGGAGCGTTAATTGCAGCATTTTCTCGAATTTGGATGACTAATTGTTAAAAAAAAAAACATGAATAGTAAAGGGGAAAGTGGACACCCTTGTCTTGCCCCCCGTTTTATTTTTACTGTGCCCACACGATTTGAATTTATTACTACCTGAGCCTGAGCCCCCTGATAAAGGTTCCAGAGCATTTCAATAACCGAAGGAGGAATTCCGAACCTGCCGAGATCAGATAAAAGGGTATTCCAATTTACCAGGTCGAACACCTTTTCGCCGTCGACCATCATGATACAAGCCAGGGTTGACTACGTTTTACAGTAATCGAGAGCTTGTATTAAAAATGCAGTATTTGATGACATTGATCTCCTTGCTATAAACCCTGACTGATCCTTATGGATTATTTCCTGTGCAACTGGTGTAAAACACTGCGCCCAAGTCTTCATTAAGATCGTATAATCAGCGTTAAGGAGGCTAATGGGTCTATAGGCATTGACATCCTTTGGATTCTTGTCCTTTTTCACACAGCTGACAACAATAGCCTCTTTAAAAGGCGAGGGCACCGCACCACTATTTGTGATATGATTGAAGAGCTTGGTCAAGGGCGGGGTCAACTCCTTTGCAAATACCTTATAAAATTGTATGTGCAGTCCATCATCTCCACAGGCTTTAGCTCTAGCAGTTGATTTTAGGGCTGCCAGAATTTCAGCACTTGATATATCCAGTTTTAACTGTTCCACAAGGAAGTTAGACAGTTTCGGGAGATTTATGCCAATCAATATAATTCTGTATGGCACCTTGCCCAACTGGATATTCCATTGTATTGTTGGTAGTGCTCCATCAAAGCCAGAGCAATCTCATCCCTACTTGACACTACGGATCCGGTCTTAGCATCAACCACCTCTGAGATTAAAGCCGCTTTCCTGTCTAGTTTTAGTGGAGCCGGCTAACAATTTGCCTACCATTTGGCTTTCTTCATATTGTTGGTAAATTCAGGAGCTGCTAATTTCTTCTAATAAAAAGAATTCCCTCCACGCCTTTTTGGCATTTGCAAACTGATGTCATTGAGACGCATTTCATGGGTCTTGTGCACATTCCATGGCCTGCTGGAGTTCTGCTATTTTAGCCCGTCATGTTTTTGACTGAGCGGCCGAGTAGGAGATAACTTGTCCGCGCACAGCAGCCTTGAACCCCCCCATACTGAGCAGGGTTCTGCCGTCCCCTCATTAAGCCTAAAATATTCAAGAATCCATACTCTTAAATCTTCGACCCATTGTTGATCTTGAAGAAGACGATCCACCTGCCACCCGGCTCTCTCCCTCCTCCCCTATCAAATTCTAGGTCGAGCTTTAATATATGAGTGGTCAGAGAAGGAATTAGCCCGATATCTGCCTTTATCGATACGGGATGCCGTCTGGTATTCTTGAGAATGGCATGTATAACTTCTTGTAGCCGGGTTGGCATCACACCATGAATCCATCAGCTGATAGTCATGCATTATAACCTCAAAAACTCTTTTTGTGTTTGGTTTCCTTTTTTTTTTTATTTTTATTAGAGGTGTTGTTTTTTAGGTCCTGGATATTATAAAAATTCCCCCCAATAATGATCTGACCAGGGGCTCCCCTTAACAGCTCGTTGATTTTTGCCAACACAGAAGAGTCATCCATAATCGGACCATAGTAGTTGACAAAGTTCAAAATTCTCCCACTTAATTTCGCCATTACCCTTAGCCATCTTCCCTGGGGACCTCTCCGAACTTGCGAAAATTCCCAAGACATATTTCTGTAAAAATAAATGGCTACACCTTTCACTGCTAACCCAGCTGATGCAAGAAAGGCTTCAAAAAATGTTCTCAGCAAAGAGAGCTTAGGTGAGTTTGACTTGAGATGTGTTTCTTGGAGAAAAAGAACTTGGGTGGTAAAGGAGGCCAGCCATCATATAAGCCCACCATATTTCTGTTTGTTAAGGATACCATTCACGTTTACTGACAGGATACTACATTTACTAGCCATGTCTATTGCTTAAATAGCCATGATGTTTGATCAGATGCAAAATCCTGTTTTCTCCTCTCTTTGTTCTCTTTGCCACAGCTCTTTTTACTGCTATGTAACCCCCCGTTGCTCCCCCCATGGCCCTTCCCCCCAGAAATGTGGAAAACCCCCATCAACCACATCTCACCCTCCCCGATACATGATGGCGTGCCTTGTTGTCGCACCCTAGGTGACTCCCGCTCCTCCCCCGACCCTGGAAATCCTTAACATTTAATTAAACACCAAATCATTTAAAGATGAGATCTCTTTCAGGAAGCCCTGGGCTTCTTCTACTGAAGAGAACAAATTAAATTTCCCTTTACTCAGGGCTTTGATTGCTAAGGTATTGAGGCCTGCGCCCCTTGTGCTTCAAAAAGATAAAGGAGTTTACCTAATTCTTTCCGCCTACGTTCGGCTACCACTGACATGTCTGAGAAGATGTGTCATTTAGAGACCTTGTTTCCAAAAAAAATTCTGCTGTATGGCATTCTTCTGGATCCTCTCTTTGATCTGATAATCCGCAAAGTTCACAAGAATTGTGCGTGGGATTGATGAATTAGGAAGGGGATGTGAAGGAACTCGATGCGCCCTAGTAATAATGAGGTCACACGAGAACCCTGGCATGACCTTCTGCTTGATAAAAGACTCGACCCATTGGAGAGTTTGAGAGCCCTCGCTCCCCTCCAGTACTCCAACGTGGCGTAAATTCGAACGTCGAGAATGATTTTCGAGCTCCTCGAGTTTATTTTCCAAAGCGGATTTGTCTTTTGCAGCCTCCTTTACTTTCAGGCTCATTGTGTTTATTTGATCCTCCAGATCCGAAATCCTCGACTCGTCTTCTTGGATTCTGGCCAGGAAGCAGGCCACGGCTTCTTCAATTTTTCCTAGACGACGATGGAGGGAGGCTATCTCACATTCTTGAGACTTCTTAATTTCTCTGATTTCATCCGGGATCAAATTCAGCATAGCGTTTATGTCCATTTGATGAGTACTAGCTTCTTCGGTTAATGACTGGGAGTCGCTCTGTAGTGGCTTCCCATCTTACTTCTTAGTCCCGGCCAGCGGGTCTGAAACATCCAGAACGGGCTGGCAGTCCACCTGAGACTGAAGCTGAGGCGGTGCCTGTACATTGAATGATAGTACTGTTGGACCCTCCAGAAGTGACAGGGCTGATACTGAAGGCAATGCTGATGCCTGAGTTGGTGATTCAGATGGTTTTACCCAAAATTGACTGAGCTTCTATGGTTGTGAGGTGGTTGCAGAGGAAGCCGGCTCTAATGCTGATTTCTGGGTCTGCTGTGGCAAAGGTAAAGTCTGCCGAGGGGAGTTAATGGATACACCCCCTTCCAATCCTCCCTCTATCCGTTGCATCGGGTCTGCTGTAGTTTTAGCCGGAGCTAAGGCTGACTGCGAGGCTTTTTTGGGGAATAGCAGAAAGTCTTTAGGATTTCTCATCATATCTTTGTTTCCACTAACAATAGGCTCAGTGAATAGTTCCTTTCCCATGCTGGGTGGACCATCTATTCCCCTCTGTTGGACGAGGTCTACCCCGACTTGACAGAGTTCATGGAGTTCTTGGAGTTCTTCTTCGAAACTCTTACAACTTGAATTTAACTCAAATTTTTTAGGAGTATTAACTCGTGCCGCCGCCGCCACCAATGAAGCTGCTTTTGCCCGAGTTAATCGCGTTTTGGTCTTGAGCCCTGTCGTGGAATCAACTTTTGAGATGGCATTCGCCTGTTTAGGATGTTTACCCATCTCTCCCTTTTGGATACTGAACCCTACTTGCCAGGTAGAGCCTCAATCAATAAGCAACAGTCCAATTTTGCGTTTAAACTTTGATGGTATGCAATAGTAGCTTTAGACACCGACAGCCTCCTGCAATGAAAGTTTAGCAAAAGCCCAGAGTCCCGAGACACACCCTCTGGTGGTTTAAACAACTAGCGCAAGTGTCACAGAGCAGGCTCACCTCAGAAATCTTGGCAATGCATCTTTGACATCACTCCCTGCTCGTACATCACGGTGATCCCACCAAGTCCAGGCGAGAAAAGGTCATCCGTTAAAATAAGAGCTGGATTCCTAGTTCCAAAAGTCACCAATTTTCCATAATCAGCACCCAACGTCCACTCGATAATCCACCTCTGCGGCCCACAGCTAGCTTTCAACAGGGCAGCACCACCGGTTCCTGGGTTCCCTCTGCCGGAGTGCAGTCTTTCAAACCAGCAGAGTGTCCAGAAGCCGCCGAGAGCAATCAAGTGCAGCCGCGACTGCCGCCACCGCGGAGCACCATTAGCAGCTTGTCAGCTCGTCACAAAGCCTCACTGACTCCAGTCAATTGCCAGATTGTCACAACGCCAAAAAAGAACGGTCAGCCTTCAGACTTCTCTTGTACCCTCTTCTCTCACCAGGGGCTTAACGAGACGCCGAGTTGCCGGGTTCTGCATCCTCCATTGCAGGGGGAGGAGCAGCGGTCACCTGTGATTATGGGAAGGCGGGGCTCACCACAACCATTGTGTGTGTAGGTAAAAATGAAAAACTTCATGTAAGTTGGATTACTAACAGATAAAAAAGCACGTTGGTGCTAGTGCAGATTGTTGCTGGTGTAAGGCATGCAGTCAGAGCAGTGTTTGTTGCCAAATCAACCGCTACAATCCATGCAAAAAGGTACTTTACGGTGTTTCTAAGCTACTAACCACAATGGGGGCTTACCAGTTCTCCCTTAGTTGGAGCAGCCTCTGTTCTTTAGTTGGGTAGATGGTACTAGGATCGCCAGTGTATAATGCTGTCGGCAATTTTTTTTCAAATAAACTTTATTGCCTTTTACAGATACTCCCTTTCCCGCCCTGTCATCCTTACGGGTGGACCCTTTAACAATCTCAGTTTATCTCATTGTATATATCACGTACACATGTCCATTATATTTGCATTAGTATTATTTCTAACTCTATCATGTCCATTCATCTATGCTGCTCTCAATTCTTAATGACTAGGTCTACATAGAGTGGTTACTGGTAGGTTTGCTCTGAATCCCAGGTAAGGTGTGATCTTATGGTGACAGTTTTCATTCAACTAGGTTTTCCCACGGTTTCCCATTGAAATCAATGGAAGAAAAATTCCTTTTTTATTTTTGCTAATACAGATGAGGTTGTTGGTTGTACGTAACTTTCTACAGTTGGTGGAGCGTCCTGATCAAGATTGAATGGAAGGAAGAGCTGCGCTCATGTAAGGCAATTAAAACATTTTTTTAATTCTTTGTACGTGGCTTAGTTTATTGTAAGGAGAGCAGAAGAAGGTAGTTAGAACTAGGATAGTAGTTTTTTTGTAAGTTTTGAATGTTTTAACCCACATTTTATTTCCTAAGCAGGTAGCAGTTGTAGGCTTACGTCGGGTTGATTGCTTTCTTGGCACTTTTGGTTTAAGAATTTTTAGTTTTAAAGAGGGCTTTATTTTTTTTCTTCAAAGTGTAAAGAAAGCAATCTTTTAAAAATATTTTTAAAGTGTCGGGTTTTGATAAAAAATGTATTGCGTAGTCTTGTTTTTTTCGTCTAGATGGAAGGTTCAAGAACACAGATGGCATGGTTGGCAGAATCGATTTTTTGGACATTTTAAAAGATTTGCCGAATGGACTTTTGCATTATGGTCGATTACTGTGGAATTGAGGATTGCATTGATGGATTCCTTTTTTTTTTTTCGGGATATTTTTTGGGGGATGTTTTTTTTTAGCTGAACGCAGTATTGTTTGCAGCACTAATTTAGCTTCACAATATGGCTATGCTAAACAGTGGTCTTTTTTCAAAAGTTTTGGATTTCAACATGGTTTTTGGATTACTTTTTCTGGATTTACGGACTGCACAAGACTCTTGGTGAATTGTGGGATTTTACCTAAGTCCAAGAGCCGATGAAAGGTGACAACTTAAGTTAGGAATCCCGACTTTTATTTGAAATTTAAAATGGATTTTTTAAGAATGCCAATTGAATTTGTCAAAAAGATTTTCAAAACAGGCAAGTAAGCTTTAATTACAGTTAGTGTAGATTAGAGATGTAGGATGTGTGCAATATTGTCTAGGTAGTCTGAAGGCACTATCAACAAAAATTGCTGAATTTGACCCAATAGTCACTCGGACATTTCTTTTGTTCTTTTTGACATTCATGGGTTTAGACTAACAGTAAATGATTGCTCTATTCTCATTTCTCAGTAACTTTGCTTCTTCTTCGAAATTTACAAAATATTTCGGTGATTCTTTCCAATAGATTTGTTAAAGGAGTTTTGCCATCTCTCTATGGCATTTTTTGTTTTTGCTCCTCCCTCTAAGCAGATAGTGTAGCAGTTCCACCACTCCACATGAAATCGTGGCATCTGTCTGCGACCTGACCTGCTTAGATGGCCAATGCTTGTGTCTTCAAAATAATTTAAAAGGGGTGACAATTTTTCATTGTTTGCGGTAAAATATTCAGATTCAGTAATAGATGTGTAGTATTAATCTACACAGTCTGGGGGGACAAAGCAAAGGGCTTTTAGTTTTTTTTTCGAATTGGAGTTTATTGTCTGATATGTAATCCTCAACTAAGGATGTTTTTTTAATTTTTCTCCAATATGCCTGTAAAAAGTTTAGAAAAACATCCTTGAATTTGGGTTTCTGGATACATTTTGGTGATGGTGTTAATCATGGGTAATTCAAAGTCAATTAACACTTTTCTAAGACTTTTGTTCATGGTTTTTGCTTTTACAACTGATATAAATTCAGTGTACATTAAGGTTTGCTTATCAGGGAATAAACTGTACACTAAAGGTACTACTGTGTTATTAATGTAGGAGCGAATAGTGTATATTTGGGTGAATGGACGGGGTGTAGATTTAAAAGTGCCATAGGAGTGAATACTGTATATTTGGGTAAATGGATGGGGTGTAGATTTTAAGTGTCATCCATCATCCAACTACCACTAGTCTCTAATATCATGAGGTTACGGGTTGTGCTAAATATTAGTATTCTTTTCTGAGGGTTTTTGTTATGCAAAAGAATGGTTTCATTAGTAACAGTTACAGTTAGTTCAAGAGGAATGTTAATATCAGAGTAAGTTTGGGGTGTCTGTTTTTTACGCTGTATAATTCTGCGTTTGTTTGGGATTGTGGGCATACAACTTGCTACAGGCATAGGAATGTTTTGGGATACCTAACTCAAATCCGAGCCACAGGGTTCATTGGAGGTGAATGCAAGTTCTTGCATTTGATTTATGTTTTCTCTAACCTCAGTCTCCATTGCAGAGGCAGAGAGGTTATGATATGTAGTCTTTTCAACACTGTCACCAAGAGGAATCGCTCTGCCTGTGCATTGGGCTGAGTAATATTGCACGTACCCCAATGTTACCTGGGCTCAGTTAATCTCTCCTTACAATAAACGTAGCCACTGTACTTTAATAACATATTGCCTCTGTTGGATTTCAGGTATGTCTTCCAGCTGGCATCTTGATTTTCATCCGAAAAAAATATATAAAAAAAGTTAAATTGTTGACACTTTTTATTGATTGCATCCCGTGAAATAAAAAGTGTAGGTTAATTTTTCATTGATTGCCCATTGAATTTTGAAATAACATGCTGCTTGTCTTATATTATGCATGCTAAGACTTAGTGGTTTTTTTTTTAGGTTGAGTCCTGCAAAAATAATATTATTCTTTTATTGTCTTTTTTGTAATTTTACTCACATTTTCATGGTTTTTCTTGTTTATTCACTCGTCCTTTTTATAGTTTTGGACTTTTTGCTGGTGATAAGGTTGATTTTGTTTTTCTCAGTTCTGGTTGTTGTTTGGTTTGTCTGAAAGACAAAGATGAGATTCACTGACTTTTTTTGAAAATTATCTTTGGTTTGTTTGCTTTTGCAATTTGTTATTTGGTTTTTAAAGTGATTTTTCTTTAACTCTATTTTTGGAAACATATGCGAATTGGGCTAGTTCATTTTGGCTGTTTCGTGAGGGTTTCCAAATAATTTACCTGTGAAATGCCTTTTGATTTTTCAGTTGGTGCTGGAGGGATTTGGTTGAAGTTCAGCTCTTGGTTATTCTTGGTTAGTTGATTTTGCTGAATAAGTAAACCGTTGATAAAAAGTTTATTGATTATATGTTCAACTTTAAAGTGAATATGTTGTTAAAAGAAGCAAATGTAAATTAACTTTACATGTAAGAATAGTAATTTGGCCCCCCACCACTGTCCAACACCTTCCCTGAGGCAATCACTTGGCAGAATAAGAATAGTAATTTTGCCCCCCACCACTGTCCAGTACCTTCCCTGGGTCAATCCCCTAGTGGAGTTAGAATAGTAATTTAGCCCCCACCACTGTCCAGCACCTTCCCTGAGGCAATTACTTGGCAGAGTTAGAATAGTAATTTTGCTCCCCACCACTGTCTAGCACCTTCCCTGAGGCATTCACTCGGCAGAGTTAGAATAGTAATTTTGCCCCCCACCACTATCCAGCACATACCCTGAGGCAAACACCTGGTGGATTTTGCTTTAAAATTTTGCCCTCTTTAACGGACTATTACTTGCCATTTTATTTAGGAAGTTTTATAAAGTTTAAAAAAAAAATATTAAAATGTTTACTTACAGCTGATTTGCCAATTTATTGATTTCTTGAATTTGTAATTGTTGTTGGTGTTTCTTCAATCTGTGTAGTAATTTAAACAATTAAAAATGTATAATGTTTTCATTTTTGTTTTTGTGCTTTTTTTGCAATTAAAAAACGTAGTTTGAAATTCCCTTACTTTTAAATGAAAATATAGATTCCAGAATGTGTGTAGTTTACTTGGGCTGGATTTTGAAGTGATGTAAATAATTAAAAAAATATATTTAAGTATGAAGGAAGTGGCCCTCAGGGGCCACTCGGGTTTTCTTACAACCACCTGCTATGCCTTCCCAAGAATGAAGAGTCGGTCAGTCAGTAGAGAATACAAACTTACATTTTATTAGCAATACTCTGCAGAGGAGTCCAATCAGACCTGCCCCCTAGGATGTCTGCAGAGGGATTGACCCCCCAACATTCGACAGTGAGTAATAATTCTTCAGAAGAAGCCTCCAACCATGCCCGCAATGGAATTTTACCGGCCGGGCCGAACATGAACAAAGAAGGCACAGGTAGATGGGCTACCACCTGCCAGATGGGTACATGTTATCTGTAAGTCAAGGTCACTGGACTGAGTCGCAGCGTCTCCTAACGTGGGAGCAGAACTATGCACTCAGATAGGTATGCAAAGGCATAATGGCCTATTCATTAGTAAGTCGGAAAACAGCCTTGAACAGGGGAGAAAATAATAATGAAATACAGTGTTCTGCTGAGGCAAGCAATACGAATGATGAGGCCTAGTTCAGACGCAGCCTAAGCAGCTTAATGGGGATTACGAAATACAAAATGGAGTTACACCTGCTAACTAAAGCTTGCACGTAGCAGGGATAACTCAGTGGGTTGCATAACGTGAATACAAATGACATCTATTTAGCCACACACTGCTAACCTAATATAACATGAAACAAGTGCATTGTGGGAATGGGCTTTTCAAACCTAACAAGTACCTGAGATGTTTTGAGTTAAGCGTACACTTATTTCTGGCAGTAGATGGCAGGAATTTGAAAGAAAATATGTTTTGGAACGATTTTATCTTGTGAATCAGAATCTGACAGAATGTATATTTATTATGTGTAGTGTGAAATGTCGGTTTATACATTTTGTTTCAGAATGTCAGCCATTTTGAGTAGATGATGGGTCAGGTACTGTAATAGATATATTTGAATGACACCCGTTTTCTATGTTTTCTATGCTTTGTATGTACATTCTGTTTATGACACAAACTATAGAGTGTATCTTTTAAAATGTTGTTTGTATAAATAATTTAAGTTCTTTTTTTTAAAATTGTGAAACATATTTTTGGAAAATTATTTATACCTATGTATTTGAATATTTCGGTATTTGAATTAATACTCACATATTTAAAATTAATACCATTAATTAATGTATTTCCCCACCCAAAACCCCTTTTTCCCTTGCATCCTGTCCCCAAGTATGGATGACAAAGAATATACAACCGTATTTTTTTTATTTTATGTTGCAGACTAATTATGCATTGTAATGGTATGCGTTGTATTAGTGTACGTGGTAATGGTTTGCGATGTAATGGTACTTTTAATATAGCCCTATCAATTTGTGTTGTAATGGCTGGCGGTGCAAAAACATGTGTTGTGGTGGTATTTGTGGTTTAAAAACTGCGATGTAAAAGTTTGCATGGTTATGGTATGTGCTTTTCCGTCATATATTCCAGTGTATGGCATTCCACTCTATGCCACTTCATTCTATGCTATTCCATTCCACTCCACTGTCTGTTATAACACTCTTAACACTTTTAACTGTTTGCCACTCCAGTTTATGCCATTCCACTGTATGCCACTCCAGGTATGCTACTCCACCATACGCTATTGCACTCTTCATCACTTCACTGTACAACACTCCACTCTATGCTATTACACTGTACAAAACTCCCCTCTATCCCAGTCAACTCTGTGCTATTTCAATGTACGCGCCTCCACTCTATGCCACTTCAGTGTATGCCATTCCACAATATGTTATTCCACTCTACGCCACTCTACTCTAAACTATTCCACTGAATGCCACTCCACTGTAAAACACTCCACTGTATGCTATTCCACTGTATGCCACTACACTATACACTACTACATTCTTTGTCACTACAGTGTATGCCACTCCACTTTACGCCACTCCATTCTACACTATTTCATTCATAGCACTCCACTGTATGCTATTACACTCTACCCCACTCCAGTGTACACTGCTCCTGTCTACTCCACTGTACTATATGTAACTTCACTCTATGCTATTCCACTCTACACCACTACACTCTATGCTATTGCACTGTATCCCATTCCTCTTTACACTACTACCCTCTATGCCCCTTCAGTGTACACCACGCCACTCTACCCTAGCCCATTGGATGCCACTCCACTGTATTCCATTCCACTCTACCCCACTCCAAAGCACGCCACTCCAGTTTACTCCATTCTACTGTGTGCCACTCCACTTTTCTACTCTACGCTATTTCACTCTATGCTATTCTACTCTATGCCACTCCACTGTATTTCACTCTATGCAATTTCATTGTACTCCACTCCACTCTACGCTATTATACTGTACAAAACTTCAATCTTCGCCAATCTACTGTATGCTATTACACTATACCCCACTCCACCGTACACACTCCAGTCTGCACCACTCCCCTGTAATCCACTACACAATGCACTATTACTTTCTATGCCACTCCACTTTACAATACTCCACTGTATGCTACTCCATTTTATGCCACTTCAGTGTACTCTCTATTACACTATGCCACTCTACTAGACTCAACTCCACTCTTTCCTCATGCACGCCAATGTCTAAATTTGTACCCAACTCTATGCCTATACACTCTATTGTAGAACACTCTATTCCACTCTACAGCAGTTTCCGACACTGTACGCCACAGCACTTCAAACTACCTTGTGAAACGCCACTCCAATTTGTAACAGTTTTCTCAACTCTTAGCTTTGCCACTGCATTGTACACCTCTCCACTCTATGCTAATCCATTATACCCTACTCCAATTTACACAACTCCACTCTCTGCCACTCCAATCTTCTGCACACTGCTGTACGGTATCCCACTGTATGCATCTCCACTGTACAGTTATCCACTCTATGCCACTCCACTGTATGATACCCTCCTCCACTCTATATAATCCCTCTCTATAATAGTCTACTACACTATATGGTACTCTATGACACTGTACCCTGTACACTTCACTGTCCAATTCTATACTCCACTCTATGCCTGTACACTACATTGTAAAACACTCTATTCCACTATACAGCACTCTTCTATAATCTTCGACACAACACTTCACTCTCCTGTACAAGACCCCACTCCAATTTATAACAGTCTACTACCTACACAAAACCACTCCACTTCATGCCACTCTACTCTGCAGCACACCAATATGCTCCATTATACTTAAATCCACACTACGTTACACCACACTACTCGACTTTGCGTCACTGTACCGGACTTCACCTCACTCTACGCCACTGTACTGCAATCCACTCTATGCAAGCACCACTATTTGACAAACTATTGTACTCTGTGCAACTTCACTCTACAACACTCTACTACACTGTATTCCATTTTCCAACACTTTACTCCTATCTATACCCCTGCACTCATCTGTACAGCACTGTACTATACTGTAATCCACTGTACAACACTCTACTCCACTCTGTGCCACTCTACGATACTTTTGTCCACTATACAACACTGTAGTAACCTCTTTATATGCCTCTGTACCCCACTTTACTCCACTATACTATCTACCACAGCACTCCACTGTACACACTACTCCACTGTACACCACTCCACGCCACTGTATGCGATTGCACTCTATAACACAGTACGTCAATCCACTCTACCACACTCTACAACACTGCACTTTAGTGTACACCACTCCACTCTACAAAAGTCAACTACCCGTATTCAGCCAACCGTGCACAGCCTTTGGCCGTGCACAGCAGGGGGTTGCCCGCAGTGCCTGGCCTGTGGCTAACCCCCATCATGAAACCAACTCCTTCAACTGTGCTCAACAGGAAGTTGGCCTCAGGGCTTGGCCTGCAACCAGGCCTGCTGCCAACCCACACAGGGAGTCACACTGAGTGTCGGAGAGGATCCACAGATCCTAATACGCCCTATAAAACATTATTGGGGAATTTCTTACCCATGAGGTGTCCCTCACAGACCCCTTCATCACTCTCAAGGGGTCAGGGTACTCTGACCCCTTCATCCAATTTTGTGGAGTACCAATAAATAAAGTGGTGGCTGTAATGTTCCTCTCAGGTTGCAGCCAGACAATTGCAGCATTGCTGTTGGTGAGTGGATCCACATCCTTAGATATACATAGATTTTCTTTCTTTTATTAACTTCAAAACTACTGAAGAGTTTTACACCAAATCGCAAAAAAGAGATCTTTCTGTACCAAGATCTGGCCTTCTGCAAAAATTGGTGTAATTGCTGTCAGGTATTCAGGCTGTAGTCGTGTCTAAAATCACTATGGGAAATTCCATGGGGAAAGTCCATTTTGGGCCCTCTCTGTTTATCAGCCCCCATTTGAGGAATCGCCACAAAACTTTCCAGATTTAGCTGAAGTGAATGCCATATTAGTTTTGAAAATGTCGTAAAGATTCATCAAATGGCACTAAAGTTATCAGCAAAACAAAAAACACTTAGGGGCCTATTAAGATGGCGGGCGGAAAACCACCCCGACCACCATGGATCCGGAAATCAACCGTCCGCCGGCACCGTGGAAAAACCGGCATCCAAATTAGGATCAACCGCCAAAAAACCCTGACCGCGGCAGAAACGAGGCCAAGAAAAAACGCCCGTAGCGGGCAGAGATGGCCAAAACCCGTCCGCTACGGTCGCATTCGCGGCAGTAAACAATCACAGCCGCCAGGACAGCGGAGACAACGCACGTCAAATTAGTATAAACCCGATGCCCCCGCGGTACGTTCCGCAGTTTCCGACCGCCGCGGTCGCAAACTGTGATGAATGGGGAGCTGGTAGAAGAGCTGCAGCACAGCCACTGCTGCGGACGCTTTGTGACAAATATGGCAGACGAAAGTAAAAACCCACAACAAGGCTACAAAATGCACACAGCAAACTAGCCATGCACCCAAAACCACAGAACACCCCCCAATGACACAACCACTTGGCAAATACAAAAATACAAATCCCAGGACAACCCACACAACACACCTGGCAGCAAAACCCCATTTGAACACATAGCTGAGTGTAAATTCAGTCCCTTCCCTGACCACAATCCTTTGCAACTTTCCAAGACTGAAGGCCACTAACCCTGACAACAAAGGATAGGCAAAGAAACACACCAGCACCACTCACACCACACACAGCACCACCACCACTTCCACACCTGCACATCTGACCCCCCTGCACATCACACACCATACACATCACCCCCACCCCCACCACTCACACCCCTGCACCCACAACCCCTTTGCACATCACACACCATGGCAACACATAAAATGTCAAGATTCAGAGAGTGAGTTGAAGGTTATGGTAGATGAGATAGTCAGAGTGGAACCACGACTGTTGGGTAGCCTGGTCCAACAGACACCATTAGCCACAAGAGCTCATATGTGGGCAAGGATATTCGATAAGATCAATGCAGTAGGGACCACCCCTCGCTCAAAAAATGAAATCATGAAGCGGTGGCATGACCAAAACAGGGTTGTCAAACAGAAGAGGAGCAAGAACCGGGAGCTGGCTCAGAGGACTGGCGGTGGCCCTCCCATCCCACCAAAACCATTCAATGCATGGGAGGAGAAGGTGCTTGCCATACTGCATCCAGAGAGTCTCACAGGAGTAGCAGGGGCAGTGGAGGCTGGTAAGTACAAACAAATGACTACCACCACACTGCTATGTACTGTCTTGCACAACTACAAAGCTACACCTCCTAGGCCCAAGTACATTCATATGCACCACACACTCCCCAACATGTCTCACAGATCCAACATTCACTCACTCACATCCACCCCAAACGTAGCTAGCAACATCACCATGGGGGCATATGCACAGGCAACCAGCACAACAACTCCCACCAGGCCCCCTTGTCTCACAGCTCAGTAAGATGGATCACTACACAACCAGAAGCAGCTGGAATCTATTGCCCCACTACAAACAAACAGGTAGGTACCCATCTTCACAGGGAGGGGTGTATGTTGGTGGGAAGACTGCACTACAACTCCCACCATGCCCCCTGTCCCACCCCTGAGCAGGATGGAGCACTGCCCCCCACCCAGAAGCAGTTGGAAGTCATTGTCTCACTACAAACAAACTAACAGGTAGGTAGCCATCTTGCCATGGAGGCTGTGTGGGTGTGGGAGGCCTGCACCACAACCCCCACCATGCACCCTTGTCACCCAGCTCATCAAGATGGAGCACTCCATCCCACCCAGATGCATGTGGCAGCCATGCTATCACTACAAACAAACTAACAGGTAGTTAGACCACATCCCTGGGAGGGCTGTTTGGGGATGAGAAACCTGCACAACAACTCACACCTGGCCCACTGACCAACCCCTGAGAAGGTTGGAGCACTGACCCCCACCCAGAAGCATTTGGAAGCCATTGTCTTACTATAAATAAACAGGTAGGTAGCCAGTTACCAAGGTAGTACCATTTGAGGGTGGGAGTCCTGCACTACTACTACCACCATGCACCCTGTCCCACACCTGAGCACGATGGAGCACCCCTCCACAAAAGCATGTTGCAGCCATTGCATTGTTGACCGTCATCTAACAGGTAGGTAGCCATCTTCACAGGGAGGTCGGGGGGGGGCCTGCACTACAACTCCCACCAGGCAGCCCTGTCCCAACACAAGCAGGATGGAGCACTCCACAGCCAGAAGCCGTCCCAAGCCACTGGCTCGCTACAAACAAACTAACAGTCAGGCAGACATCTTCCCTGGGAGGTCTGATTGGGGGTGGGATGCCTGAACAACAACTCACCCCAGGCCGGCTCGTCCCCCATACCATCACGATGGAGCATCCCCTCCCACACAGATGCCTGTGTCAGCCATTGTATCACTACAAACAAACTAACAGGTAGGTAGACATATCATGCTGGCTTGTCACACTCTTGAGCAGGATGCAAGCCTCCACTACACACACACACAGATGTGTCAAGTCAAAGCCAAATGGGAAAATATTACAGGTAAGTAGCCAGTATGTGCACACAGCCATTCTCCTCAAAAAGCATGGTGTCACATGACAACACCAGCCCTCTCATTGCACACACATACACTCAGATACTATTGCCACTCACAGTGTGCACACAGCCAAGCAAATGAAACTGTCACAGCAACCAAAGTGTGACACACCAATGCACATGTATAAGAAAGTCTGGGCACAATCATGCACAGCACTGAATTCCACGTGTAAGTGCCATGGGGCCAGAGCAGCAAGGACCAAATGAGAAACAAGAAAGCATGGTTGGTGGTACGAATCCAGATATGCACATGACAAGACCAAGGTATGCCAGTTCAGGGCCAGATGTAACATCTGACAAGACAGAGTAAGCCAAAAATAGTCCCCACCGATATTAGTTGCGCCAGTCCCTAAATCGCACCATGTCCCTGTACTCACAAATTATGCACGTTGCGCATGGTAGGTAATGACAACTCACTCCATGGACAAGTAATGCATGTACCACAGCATCAGGAGGCACAGTAGTGCACATAGAATAAAATGTGAAGCTTAGTCAACTGTGTGGTGTACAAACAGTGAATGATATACAGCTAACACAAAGCTCATGGGGTGCACTACAATGACCATCTCCCATCCAATCCACAGGTGACCAAGAACTCACTGCAGAGGACAACACCAGCAACCTGCGGAGCCAGTCTCCTCCCCTGGTACATGGACTCTCGAATATTGACTTGCGGGATTCTCTGGACGATGAGCTCGAAGCCGGTCCACCTGGTGTGCCAGGGTGCAACAGGTCCCAGGACCCCATCGTCCTCCCCACCACATCTGCTGCAATACCAACGTCTCACAGACTTCTGCTGTCACGGCCTGTGCGGCCTCTACCACCACCACCACCAGTGCTGCCTGCAACACTCCCCCCTGTCCCAGAGGATCAGCACCCCACCCCACCGACTGAGGAGGGCAGGGAGAGGATTCGTGTGCCTACAGTGGTGAGGCAACAGGTCCGTGGCAGCAGGGAAGGTGGGAGGGGCAGGGTCACCCACAGACACGAAGAGGCTGGGACCCAATCCCTGGACCACATTAACAGAGTCCTTGGGGCATATGAATGTGCCAAGGGACGAACGGGCCAGTCGGAAGAAGTGTTCCGCAAGCTCATCCTGCTGATGAGGTCCATTGACAACCGCATGGGACAAATTGTGGACTTGTTGGGCCAGCAAGTGGCGGTACTGAGGGACAGGCCTGCACCACAATCAATACCTCCACCCCCATCTGGTGGGCTGCAGGATGACAGTTCACCATCCTCCCCTGCGGCCACAGAAAGGGGTGAGTCCTCAGATTCCACTGGCCCTACAGCAGGGCCCCCCCTGCCAAGCAACGAAGGGCCCGTCCGAAGAAAACCCTGGGAGTAACTGGAGGCAAAGCACCTGCCAAATGCCAGTCATGGAGCCAGCCATGATGGCAACCCTCTTCACCACTGCATTGACTTTTTGGACTGTGCTTCCCCACACTGCCTTGTGAATGGCATCTGTCTGTTGGACTGGGTCACCACATCAATGTTGTGACTAGTCGATTATCTCATTTACCACAACTGTCAACTCACTGCTCCACTAATCACCTCAATGTAAATGTTCACCCCACTCACATGTCACCATTGTAAATAATACATCCTTACACACATGTTGTTGTGTCTGCTCTGTCTTTATTCCAGTCTTCAACATGATTACAATGTACCAGGAGTATGCAATGTATGTAGGCAAGGAGAGGTTGAAGGTACCTAGGAAAACACAACAGAACAACATTCACTAGTCTGGGTGTGGCATCACAGACATCACACAACACCTACCATCAAGATAATCCAACATGCACACATCACAATGGGCAACAAGTGCCAACATACACATCCTGTCGATGTACAAAACTACCCTGTTCCAGAAACATTGTCAGCCACCACTGAGTCAACAACCGGCTGCAGTCACAAAGCCCACATACACCTTCACAACAACAGCAACATCATCAGACAATGGATCCATTGTACATTGTCACTCACATTCAAGTGAAGTAGCGGGTGATGAGCTGTTGACGCAGGTCAACACCTTCCTCCTCTCCACTGTCTTCATCACTGGACACGGGTTGGTTTGCATGTCGGGGTCTTTGCTGCTCATCAGCATACAGGAGCAGGGGGATCTCGTTGCGAATGGCTAGGTTGTGGAGCATGCAGCATGCCACTACAATCTGACACACCATCCCGGGCGAGTACATCAGCGCACCTCCGGTCTCCTCCAGGCAGCGGAAATGTGACTTCAGCAGACCAAAGGTACGCTCCACCACACGACGAGACTTCCCATGGGCATCATTATAGCGGACATCAGCTGGTGTCCTGGGATTCCGCAGTGGGTTCAGCAACCAAGGACGGTTGGGATATGCAGAGTCACCTATGTGTGACAAACAGATACACAATGAAATGTTGCTGGGTCAGAGGACAGCATGTCATACACACAGCACGCTATTTGACTAGGCATTCTCACCCACAATCCATGCACGCTCGGGAAGCAGATTAGCTATCAGCTGTGGTACAATGCTGTTCCGCAGGATGTAGGAGTAATGGGCCAAGTCTGGAATTTTGGCACACACGTGCGAGATGGTCATATCTGCCTGGCACACCACCTGCACATTTATGGAGTGGAAATCTTTCTGATTCCAGTAGATGTGCTCATATGCCTGTGGTGTTACAAGGCCAACATGGCTGCAATCAATGGCACCAACAACATGGGGGATGTGTCCAAGGGGATAAAAATCTCCCTTCACAGCAGCTAATTCATGCCCCCTGGGGAAATGGATACATGGCACCTCTCGCCCACGTCGCCCGACAGCACGACCTCAACATCATCTCCTACGCCGATGAAACCCAGCTGATCCTCTCCCTCACCAAAGACCCTCACGCCGCCAAAACCAACCTCCACGAAGGAATGAAGGCCGTCGCCGAATAGATGAGGAACAGCCGACTGAAGCTGAACTCAGACAAGACGGAGGTCCTCATCCTCGATTCCACCCCTTCCGCCTGGGACGACTCCTGGTGGCAGACCACACTGGGAACAGCTCCAACACCCACCGACCATGAACGCAACCTAGGGGTCAACCTCGACTCCACCCTCTCCATGACTAAGCTGGTCAACGCCGTCTCCTCCTCCTGCTTCAACACCCTACGCATGCTCCAAAGGATCTACAAGTGGATCCCCACCGAAACGAGAAGAACGGTCACCCAAGCCCTCGTCAGCAGCAGGTTGGACTATGGAAACGCCCTCTATGCAGGAACTTCGGCCAAACTCCTGAGACGGCTGCAACGCATCCAGAACGCCTCTACATGTCTGATCCTCGACATCCCCCGCCACAGCCACCTCACACCCCACCTGAGAAACCTGCACTGGCTCCCTGTCAACAAGAGGATAACCTTCAAGCTCCTCACCCACGCACACAAAGCACTCCACAACACTGGACCAGCATACCTCAACAGACGACTCAGCTTCTACACCCCCACCCGCCAGCTCCGCTCCACCGGCCATGCCCTAGCCGCAGTCCCCCACATCAAAAGAATGACTGCCGGCGGCAGATTTTTCTCCCACCTTGCCGCCAAGACCAGGAACACCCTCCCCACCCACCTATGGCAGACCCAAGACCTACTGACCTTCAGAAGGCTCCTCAAGACCTGGCTCTTCGAGCAGTAGCAGCCCCCCGACCCCCAGCGCCTTGAGACCCTCACGGGTAAGTAGTGCACTTTACAAGTGATATGATTGATTGATTGATTGTGTCCTTGTAGGTCATCATGGCGGACAGAACATCACGCAGCAGCACCATACTGAACATAGGTTTTGACATCCAACCTGCACTGGCCACCGTGTGCTGGAATGATCCAGTGGCAAAAAAATGCAGGGCCGCCATCACCTTAGACGTGGGGGTGAAAGCTGTTGGATATGTTCGGCGAGGCTGCAGGTGGGGCTCCAACTGAGCACAAAGGGTCAGAAGGGTGGTTCTATCCATACAGAATTTCCGGATGATCTCTTCATTCTCCATGTCTGCCAGCACTGTGAAGGGATGATGCAGATTTGGTGTCCTCCTAGTTGAGATTAAAGTGGACACATGTCAATGCAATACATCATGAGATGGGCACAGCATCTCACGTTTTGGCAGACACAACGCCAACAATGACTGCCATCAAAATTGTGTTACAGACCAGCTGGCATGAAGGGACTCCTTCAGATACACTGATCCTCCACCTGTCAACTGACACACAGCAAGTACCTCCATAGCATACTCGCCATATGAGAATGCACATATGGATATGGCCACGTTCACCGTGGGGACGCATGGGAGTATATCATCAAGCATTAGTGTAAAAATGCAACGCCACTATCTCACAGCTAAGTGCTGCACCTGACACACCTTCAGGTGTTAGTCGAACCTGGCACACATCAACAACTCAATGACCACAGGCTAAGCGTACATGACGATTGTGTGCATGGTCAAACCTAAGCAAACAGGCACATATGGACAATCTTCATCTTGAAAAACATCGCAGTGATTTTCCCTGCACTTTTACACCTTGATATGTGTACACATTGTGGAGTCCATAACAACACTGTCTTGTGTACAGGCCATCAATATCAGAAATGACATGTGAGGGACTACATGCCAATCTAAGAAAGCACATACACAAACATGGCATGTGTAGTCAGCAGTGGGGTACATGGCACATTGGCATTGTGTGCACTATGATGTGCCATCAACCATGTGGCCACTGTGCACTGTGAATGACTGCCAGATGGCCATTGGCACAGCATGATGTATCCATTGGTGCTGTCACAGTCACCTGCCACCCACATCCCGGCCACCCATGTCACTGTATGGCACCCAACTCGCGGTAGTTACCACCTGGCCCCTGTAGTGTGTCACCACCAATGCCCGGGACATAATCGCGGTAGTGGTAGGCATATGTACATGGTGGAAAGGCGGTTGGCATGCTCCCCCACCCAAATCCCGGGCACCCATGTCACTGTATGGCACCCAACTAGCGGTAGCTACTGCCTGGCCACTGCGGTGTGTCACCGCCAATGCCCGGGACACAATCGCGGTAGTGATAGGCATATGTACATGGTGGAATGGCAGTTGGCATGCTCCGCCACCCAAATCCCGGCCATCCATGTCACTGTATGGCATCCAACTCGCGGTAGCTACCGCCTGGCCCCTGCGGTGTGTTACCACCAATGCCCGGGACACAATCGTGGTAGTAATAGGCATATGCACATGGTGAAATGGCGGTTGGCATGCTCCGCCACCCAAATCCCGGCCACCCATGTCACTGTATGGCACACAACTCATGATAGCTACCGCCTGGCCCCTGCGGTGTGTCACCGCCATGGACCATGCCCTTACAGCCCATGAGATCCTCTATCGCAGTGGCCTGATGCAATTTTGAAAATCGCGGTAGGCGTGCTCCGCCAACGGGGAGCCGGTCATTGGATGCAATTGAAAGATGCACCACTGCGGTAGCGCCCGCCTGGCCCCTGCGGTGTGTCACCACCATGGACCATGCCCTTACAGCCAATGGGATCCCCCATCACGGTGGGCTGATGCAGTTTTGAAAACCGCGGTAGGCGTGCTCCGCCACCTCGGAGCCGGACATTGGATGCAATTGAAAGATGCACCACCGCGGTAGCACCCGCCTGGCCCTGTGAGAAGGGTGTGGGTTTGTGAGATCATGTCCCTCAATTTGACATATATGACACAATGATCTATTCACAGGGCAAGGTTGTTGATTCCTGTACAGTGTTGGACACAGTGAGTCTCCCCCCAAACACATGTTGATATGTGATGTATGTCTTGCTCAACCTAGAAATGGACAGTAGATGTGGGCAGAGTACACATGGCTTTCTGTGTTGGCATCCTGCTTGTATGTGAGATGTGCACGTACTATGTCCCCCCTCACACCTGCATGCATTTATGTGTGCTTCTCACATGCAGATATTCCATGTGAGATGCATTCCTGTCTCTGCAAGACATATCTGTGGATTTGGGATGAGTCAGTTTCATGCTACTGTCCTGAGTGATCTTGTTACATGACACTGTGTCACTGATGTTTGCCCCCTCTTGTCTCCCATGCCTGCAGCTCAAAGTACACCACATAAGGCCGTGTAGAGGGCCATTGTAAGCAGGGTGCAGGCTCTGGGTGTCTCAAACCAATGGCGCACCCACTGCCACAAGAGGTGGGACGACATCTCACGTCTGGCAAAGAACGTTGCGGAGATGACACTGGGGTTGCTCCCTCACACTGGCAGGTTGGCATGGCGCAGCATGACACCACTAATGTGCCGCATCTTGGCCATGACACACTCTGAGCTGGATGCACGATTGAAGGAGCATCAGCAGCAAATTAGGGGTGAGTATTCTGGGAAGGGTGACTTTGGCTGGGTGTGGCTGCATGTTTACACAGCCTGTGCCAGCGCTGGGCTATGTGATGTTGGTAGTGTGCTGCAGTGGCTTGTAAGTGGCCTCTGTGCTGGGTGCAGCTGTCATGCATTTGTCCTACCTGTACTTCCTAAGGGAATTCGAGTACTGGGCATTGCAATAGCATTCTGGGTGGTGGGCTTCAGGTCTGAGATATTTGTGTTACTCTTTGAACAGAGCCACATTCAGGATGTTGTGCTGTGTGGTCATCACATGGCTCACTTATGCCTGGTTTTCTTGTGTACACGCACTGTTTGAGTAACAAAAGTGTGTTTGCACAATGTTATTGCACATGGTGGCGTGCAACATGTAGGTTTAGTCATTTTCATGGTTGCTTTGCTTGCATATGTTTGTTCTGTTGCTGCCACTGAAATGACCCTACATCTCTCTCTCATGCAGCATCTCCCGTGGTCACGTAGGCACAGGGGATGGACACCAGTGGTGGGGAAACAAGCACAACAGCTGCACAGGAGCCCAGTGACACAGATGTGACCAGCGCCTCGGAGGGGGACAGGAGTCTGCTGGAGGAATCACATCCCGAGACGCAAAGTTCAATGTCATCTGATGCCAGCTGTGATGCAGCCATGTTTGCGGGCACAGGGAACGGGGACTCTGCATCATCTTCCACCATACAGCGTACAGGGCACAGTCTCCCAGCCACTTCCTCCGGTGCTGCCTGTGTTTGCACCAGTAAGAGGGGAAGAGTGTCCTTCACACCAGGCCTCGCAGCCCCTGCCCCTGTCCCCCCTGCTGTCATCAGTGCTGTGTCTGTGGACCTTTTGCCTCAGCTGTGTGTAGGCCAGACAGCTCTCCTCAATGCATTCATAGACCACGACAAAAAATTGGCTCAGGTGGTTGCTTTCATGGAGGGCATACATTCAGACGTGGGTGGGCTGCCCTGGACTGTCCAGTCTTTGTCCTCCGCAATGACGGCAGCCCTTCAACTGGTGCAATCTCGGAGTCCAGCTACAGTCCCTTTGTCCACCCCCATGCCAGTTGCCACATTTGATGATAGTGACCACGCTCCACAGACCTCAAGGTCGCGAATCGCGATACAGCACACGTAGCACACAGCAGCAGCAGCATCCCAAGCAGTCCAGGCTGCAGACACCATCCCCACAGAAAACCAAAGCCACCCCAGAGTGCAAAGACAAAAGCCCGTCAGGAGATACCAGGGGCCAAAAAGCAAAGAAGCAGATCTCAGTGTCACATGGCTCAGAGCCATCCCAGCCAAGGACTCTCCTGTCCCAAAAGCATCTCGCAAAGACAAGCAGACAATTTCCGTGCCCACTGAGAAGTTGGTGCCTGCCAAGGGTACACATAAGAAGGGCTACAAGGTAGATTCACCCACTACCTCGACTCCCATTCCAAGCCCAGTAAAGCAGGGAAAGGGGGGCACTGTAGGGGGAACACCTGGTAAACAGGGGATGGAGGGGCAAAGGCAAGGCCAGGCGAAGTGTACCACTGGATCCAGCATGTCCCCAGAGGGAGGCCCACCATCTGCAGCTGCTGGAGTCTTGGTATTGAGTGTGCCCATTGTGTCCACACCACTTCCTATTGATCCAAAGTCATGCAAGCCATTTAGAATCCCCAAGAAGTGGAAAGGCACCCCTTCACAATCTCCCACCCACACTGTTTCTCACGTCTGCATGACTCCACCTCCACGTGCCACTACACCACCTGGTCCAAGCAGCCCTCTGGCTTGCCAAGCCACTGATAGCTCTAACTCAGCAATTTGCTGGATGTTCAAAACCAAACAAGAGCTTCTGGTCAGAACCAGAGCACTTGCAACAATGACTATAAAGCTCTGTTTAAATCGTTTGAGAAACACATAAAAACTGAACTTACAAAATGGTGGGCGGGAAAATCGCTGCAGAAATACCGGGATGTGAGATGTGTTCAATGCTGTCTAAGAATCATACTGGCCCCCAGCTTTGAAAACCCCAACCCTCAAATGCTTAAAGAATGAGCAGAAAGCAACCTTGACGCCTCAATGAGATTAATTGTCATCTTAATCAAAAATGCTGAAATTAACCACATTGCTGCCATGAACGAAATAAATTGACAGCATAAACATTGATCTTGACACAATGGAACAAAAGGAGCTTATTGCCAGAGGTCGTGATGACATCACTCCAAGATTGAAAAATCTTGAAGAAACAATAAAAACCAGAAAAGCATTCAAATTTGCCTGGGATAAGATCGACTACGAATCGGGTCAAATTTGTACTTTTGCTAAAAAATATGATTCAGCAAAAAGGTATAAAATGAACAAACCCAAATTGGTCACTCAGGGGGACGGAGCAACTGTTCAGGAGGTTGATTCAGCTTCGACTTCTGACCCGAGTTGGGCACTAGAGTGGCACTGACTCAGAAGAGGGGAGAGGCTGCACAAGACAAAGTGAGAGAGCCATGTGTAACTTCACCTTTGCTGAGGAATTGAAATTTTTAAGGTTAGATCGACAACAAACCCTGCGTCCTCGGCTGCCAAAAAAACATGACACCAACTAAATAAAAAAAGACGCCAAAGGAGAAAGTGCAGGCAATAGAAAGACAAACTATCGAAAAAGAAGGTATTAGCTAATATAGACTTAAATACTGGGATCAACCTCACAGAGCTAACCCTCAGCAAAGCAGACCCAACTTCTTTCCCTCGGTCTCACTTTCTGCCCTGAAAGCAGCTTCAACTACAACAGGACTCGCATAGACATTTTCAAATTTATTAGGTTCTTAAAACGGATTACATTTTTCAAACTGAAACACACCAGCACAGCTGCCTCTGTCCCACCCTCTACACCATCACAAGCAGGAAGTAATCTGTTGGTATCTGATATCCCGATTATTAGAACTCTACATGAGCTAGAATCCACGTAACAGTCTGTATCCACCCAGCTCATCTTGCGTGAAGATGGCATTGATATTTCCAAAGCTATTGCCAGTCCCTTAACCCCTTGTGTGCCCCGCCCTTTCCCCGCCCTGTGCCGGGCGTTGAATTAGCGGGCGGGGTTCATGACGAGATAGTCTCGTCATGGGCACAGCGCAACCGCGGCCCATGACGAGACCATCTCGTCATGGGCACTCAAGGGGTTAAAACCCCAGTCTGCATTTACCCCTGTGATGCCTAGAGATGCTATTGACACCTTCAATGATGGTATTACCAAGTAATTGAAGAAACTACATCACAAAAGCTCACAAAAACAACATGGATACCACCATCGCAACTAGCAATATAGGGACTTTATCAACAAATTACAAAAAAAACCAATCCTGTTGTGATTAATAAATCTGATAAAGGGGTTAACGTTGTGCTGTGGCCTAGATTTCTATATCTTAAAGAGGCACAAAGAAATCTTAGTGACGATACCTGCTACAGGATTATCAAATCTTAAGGAAGTAGCCATCAGGAGTAAAACATTGAAAAATAAACTCAATCATTGCAAATCAGAAGGCCTCCTCACTAAGGATGAATTTCACTTCCTTAACAATGAGGCACCAGTGCTTCCAGTACTATATTTTCTTCCAAAAGTACACAAGGGGACATCTCCGGGCCCTGGGCGTAAATCATTTCAGCCCGCATGGACACATGTATAAATATGTGGACTATTTTCTGCAGGAGTTTGTCACTCTGCTCCCCCCGTATTTGAGAGACACTGGGGACGCCCTGCTCAAGATTAAGGATATCCCCTGGTCGGACAACTACATACTGATATCCATGGACATTACCTCTCTGTACACGAGTGTCAGGCACAGCGATGGTCTTTTTGCTTGTCAACAGTTTCTCAAAAACAGACCCATGAACTGTTATAAGCATAATGAGTTGATTCTGTTCATGATTGAGAGGTGCCTCAATAATACCTTCTTCATGTTCGACTAACAGATTTATCAATAGTTGAGAGGTGTTGCAATGGGAGCCTGCTTCTCCCCTAGTTACTCATGTCTTCATGTGGGCTGGTGGGAGGAGCAGGTTCTTAAGGTTGCACATCATACCGCCTGGAATCCACACATTGTGCCTTGGCTACATTATATTGATGATGTTTTTCTTATTTTCTTATTTGGAATAGCACTAGGGAGAGCACACTGTTATTTATCTTTGCTGTCTATTTGAATGACCTTAATCTTGATTTCAATGCCAAAATCAGCCTCACTCTCATTGAGTTGTTAGATGTCAGTATTTACATTGATAACAATACACTTCACTCTAAGCTACACCACAAATCCACTGCTAGCAATTCAACATTACATGCATACAGCTTTCACCCCAGACATATGATAGTCAGCATCCCCTATGGTGCAATGCTTAGGCTTCGGAGGATTTGTAGATCTGACAGTAACCTTGAACAGTGCCAAAATGAGGCCCAGCTTAGGTTCAGAGCACATGGATATTCAGAACACACCATCAAGAAAGCCAGAGCCCGAGCAAACACAATATCCAGGGAGGAACTCTTGACAGGTAGACTAGGCAATGATCTGAATGACAACGGTACCTCTCTCGACACGAACAAGGAAGGGAAGGTTGACACATGTCTAATCATTACCAACACCAAGGAAGAACAAGCTATAAGACCTATCATCAACAAACAATGGTGTATTATTCTGACTGGACCAGTCCTTGGTACCTTAGTCGCTAAACATCACACGATCACTTACCGGCGCGCATTCTTTATGAGGGATGCGTTGGTCAAGAGTAGCCCTGAAGTTATTGTCAAATCCAATTGGCTAACTGACATCAAAGGTTTCTTTAAATGCAGTACTTGTAGAGCCTGTAGGTTCGGCATCAACAACACATGTCAGCGCTACCTTTCGCACTGAACCCATCATTATCAAGAGTAGGTACACATGCAGAACAGAACTTTGCAGTTTATGTTATACAATGCAGATGTGATCTCAGATATGTGGACAGTACTAAACTCCAAGTTCACTTAAGAATCCTTCAACATTTGAGGCCCATTGTTAATAATGAATGACCCCACATATCCTGTAGCCAGGCATTTCAAAGAGGTACATGACAACAATCTCGAACACCTGAAATATTTCATCATCGACAGTGTACCTACACTGAGACACGGTGGTAACCATCAGAAAAGGCTCAGGCAATTGTATATACGTTACATACTGGAGTTTAACACTAAGTCACCGTCAAGTTCCAAAATCAGTAAGAATTTATACAATTACTTGGAATATTTGCCTGACTGCAGCAACCTCTGTTTATGTTTTCCTTTACTAGCTAGCTCAAGTTACAGATCATGACAGGCCCATTTTGTTATGTTGCTATGTTGACATCTGATCTTTCTGCATTTATGCAGCTATTTGTACTGAGACTGTCCCTCATTGCTACCGGGCATCTTACATACATGTATCCATCATGTCCTGTGCCTCTGTTTCAGCAAGCTCTGGTGTAGTTCTACTTGTTCATCACAGCAATCAAATAGCATGTGTTTCCATTTGTTGCACTTTGCTTTTTCCCTTCAACATCCATCGGGTTGCTGTACCTCAACGAGGGTTGTATTTTGAAATGTTCCATTACTTGTACCGGCTGGAACCTAGTGACATCCGTTCATGCATTTAGCAGTTTTTTTCACTTACAGTTTAAGTATTTCTCACTTGACTATTTCAAGTCAATTTCATTGTTTTATTTATTTCTCACATTAGAGCACTCCATTATCTTTTCACACAAAAAAAAATTCTTACCTATTTGTCACTAATGTCTCCACACTCCCTCATGCACTAACATTCGACTATAGCCCATATTTTAATGAATGACACGCATTTGAGCGTACAATATCTGTTCATTTGACCACATTCAGTCCATGACATATTTTCCATTCTTATTATATGCTTCCATCTTTTCTCTATTTTCTTTTAATTTTGAATTAAAGGGGAGATGGTTTGGTTCAATTCACTGATCAAAATACATTTGTTGTGGATTATGATGTTTGCAATTTGACATGCTGGAATTATTTCTAGCAGCTCACATTGCAGCAAACATTTTTCCTAATATGTTCAATAGTTGGAGAGTAAGTCTGTTTACAATGTTGGTTGATAATACCTGTCCCTCATCCGCTAGACAAAAAAATGTGATCTCTTGGGGACTACTGGAAAAGCACTCTTTTGTAAAAAAAATGTTTAAAAAACTGACAAAAAGTAAAAAGTGTAAAAATACTGACCTGGCTATTTTAGATGTTACCTGCTGGTAGCACATCATGTGATCAAGGCCGCAGGTCGGCAGCCAAAACGCCCCATTTGGACCTTGTTTTGATTGAATAAACATACACATCAATTGGAGTCTGTTCTATCTATCTATCTATCTATCTATCTATCTATCTATCTATCTATCTATCTATCTATCTATCTATCTATCTATCTATCTATCTATCTATCTATCTATCTATCTATCTATCTATCTATCTATCTATCTATCTATCTATCTATCTATCCTCCCCAGTAGGTACTTATATTTAGGACCTAGTTTCCATAGGAATTCAATTTTTTGACTTGCCTATAACTTTGGCGACATCTGACCATACTGCATGACATTTTCCCCCAAAAGTGTCAAAGTAGGGTCAGTGAATCATGGAAAGTTTGGGGGGGGATCTATACAGTGGGGACCGAGTAATAGGGCCTCAAAATAAGGGTGCGTTTGTAATGTTAATTCCCATAGGAACACGTTGTAATGTTAATTCCTACAGGAACGCATTACCTGCAGCTCGAACCTCTGTACGGAATTACAGCAAATATGGCAGAAAGGTAGATGTTATTACGCAAATTGTGCTGTTTGTTATTTGGTGAAAATCCGTTCAGTAGTTTTTGAGAAATTAAAACAAACAATATTGTGAATATTTTGTGGCGATTTGGTGGTGGTCGCGGATGTTTTGCAATGATTCCGCAGTAAATTGCAAATGAGCAGACCAGCGGGAATGCTCTCAATGGCTGGCTGCAAACTGAATAGAAAGTTGGGGCTGCCATGTTCGAAAAGGAACTGTTCCCGGAGCTGAAAGGTTCTGTGAAAGTTAACATAAGAGGTACTCTGACCCCATGTTTGAGAAATGGGGTGCTAGTGACACAAGTTATGTGTCCAAAATAGATTTTTTTGATTGCACATGTTATTTGTGACGATGCCATGACCGCAAGCGCGGCCGCCCATGTACCAACACGGTCACATCGCAACTATTGTGACATCTCACGAATATCGGTGGAAATATGTATATATATATATATATATGTTTGCCATGTTGTGTCCAAAAACGAAAGAGCACTCCACTGCAGGCCACTTGTTACAAAGCTTTATTGATTTGCAGGAGCAAAGGCGCTTGAAGTTGTCAGTCATTCAGTGCCTAACGCGTTTCGAGTCTCCTGACTCTTGATCACAGGCTTGTAGCGGCATCACAGAGCAAGAAGCAGTTCACGGAAGTTATATCCCCCAGATGGGACCACACAGGTGAGTTCGATTGCACGCCGTGCACTATGGGATCTGTAGTGCTGCTTGTATAAATTAAAACCCTCCAGTGGGTTTGCTCCACTTTGCCTCTTTAAAATTCAACACAACCCTCCAGTGGGCTACTGACAACACCAAGCAGTACAATTCTTGGTCCGCTGTGACCGGATTGAGGCGGCGAAAAGTTCTGTGCCCCAGCGGCTCCGTTCCACATTTTAACGGCGGTGCTTCTTTCACGGCGGGACAGCCGTAAATATGTTTGCCATGTTGTGTCCAAAAACGAAAGAGCACTCCACTGCGGGCCACTTGTTACAAAGCTTTATTGATTTGCAGGAGCAAAGGCGCTTGAAGTTGTCAGTCATTCAGTGCCTAACGCGTTTCGAGTCTCCTGACTCTTGATCACAGGCTTGTAGCGGCATCACAGAGCAAGAAGCAGTTCACGGAAGTTATATCCCCCAGATGGGACCACACAGGTGAGTTCGATTGCACGCCGTGCACTATGGGATCTGTAGTGCTGCTTGTATAAATTAAAACCCTCCAGTGGGTTTGCTCCACTTTGCCTCTTTAAAATTCAACACAACCCTCCAGTGGGCTACTGACAACACCAAGCAGTACAATTCTTGGTCCGCTGTGACCGGATTGAGGCGGCGAAAAATTCTGTGCCCCAGCGGCTCCGTTCCACATTTTAACGGCGGTGCTTCTTTCACGGCGGGACAGCCGTAAATATGTTTGCCATGTTGTGTCCAAAAACGAAAGAGCACTCCACTGCGGGCCACTTGTTACAAAGCTTTATTGATTTGCAGGAGCAAAGGCGCTTGAAGTTGTCAGTCATTCAGTGCCTAACGCGTTTCGAGTCTCCTGACTCTTGATCACAGGCTTGTAGCGGCATCACAGAGCAAGAAGCAGTTCACTGAAGTTATATCCCCCAGATGGGACCACACAGGTGAGTTCGATTGCACGCCATGCACTATGGGATCTGTAGTGCTGCTTGTATAAATTAAAACCCTCCAGTGGGTTTGCTCCACTTTGCCTCTTTAAAATTCAACACAACCCTCCAGTGGGCTACTGACAACACCAAGCAGTACAATTCTTGGTCCGCTGTGACCGGATTGAGGCGGCGAAAAGTTCTGTGCCCCAGCGGCTCCGTTCCACATTTTAACGGCGGTGCTTCTTTCACGGCGGGACAGCCGTAAATATGTTTGCCATGTTGTGTCCAAAAACGAAAGAGCACTCCACTGCGGGCCACTTGTTACAAAGCTTTATTGATTTGCAGGAGCAAAGGCGCTTGAAGTTGTCAGTCATTCAGTGCCTAACGCGTTTCGAGTCTCCTGACTCTTGATCACAGGCTTGTAGCGGCATCACAGAGCAAGAAGCAGTTCACGGAAGTTATATCCCCCAGATGGGACCACACAGGTGAGTTCGATTGCACGCCGTGCACTATGGGATCTGTAGTGCTGCTTGTATAAATTAAAACCCTCCAGTGGGTTTGCTCCACTTTGCCTCTTTAAAATTCAACACAACCCTCCAGTGGGCTACTGACAACACCAAGCAGTACAATTCTTGGTCCGCTGTGACCGGATTGAGGCGGCGAAAAGTTCTGTGCCCCAGCGGCTCCGTTCCACATTTTAACGGCGGTGCTTCTTTCACGGCGGGACAGCCGTAAATATGTTTGCCATGTTGTGTCCAAAAACGAAAGAGCACTCCACTGCGGGCCACTTGTTACAAAGCTTTATTGATTTGCAGGAGCAAAGGCGCTTGAAGTTGTCAGTCATTCAGTGCCTAACGCGTTTCGAGTCTCCTGACTCTTGATCACAGGCTTGTAGCGGCATCACAGAGCAAGAAGCAGTTCACGGAAGTTATATCCCCCAGATGGGACCACACAGGTGAGTTCGATTGCACGCCGTGCACTATGGGATCTGTAGTGCTGCTTGTATAAATTAAAACCCTCCAGTGGGTTTGCTCCACTTTGCCTCTTTAAAATTCAACACAACCCTCCAGTGGGCTACTGACAACACCAAGCAGTACAATTCTTGGTCCGCTGTGACCGGATTGAGGCGGCGAAAAGTTCTGTGCCCCAGCGGCTCCGTTCCACATTTTAACGGCGGTGCTTCTTTCACGGCGGGACAGCCGTAAATATGTTTGCCATGTTGTGTCCAAAAACGAAAGAGCACTCCACTGCGGGCCACTTGTTACAAAGCTTTATTGATTTGCAGGAGCAAAGGCGCTTGAAGTTGTCAGTCATTCAGTGCCTAACGCGTTTCGAGTCTCCTGACTCTTGATCACAGGCTTGTAGCGGCATCACAGATTTATGTATTGATTTTTCTGTGTATTTGGAGTATTGCCAATATGTTCTTGTATAAGTATCTAGCCCACTAGGGCCTTAGTAGTTTGAAACATATACGTATTGAGATGGCAGATATTTCGAAGAGATTTTTCAGTCCATGTTCTGATGTGGATATTAATATATGAAATCAATTACGGTTAAATGTTTGTCGCATCAATTATGTAGCATGTACCGCTATCATGTTAGTCCACTATAACGACACATATACGATGTGGTTTTGAATGACTTACATGTCATTCGGTTATCAGACTTGTTGTTATTTGTCCACTTGGACAGTAACAACGGTGTGTTTTTGCCATTTAATTAATGGTTTACTACATAACAGGGTAACACGATGGCCATGTTTTTTGCATTCGTATTCTCTGTTTAGTGTATACATTATAATGAGTATTAATTTCAAAACATTTTAAATCAAGATAATTCATGAATTTATAGGTTATTATTATTTATATTCATGTAATATCTGTCCACAAGGACTACAATGTTTTTCATGCATTGACATGGCATTAGCGTGCTTGTATTCCTGTATATGCGACACTTCAAAATGGCTACATAATTTGTATCATTTCTGAGCTGTGCTGGTATGAGAAGTCCGTTTTTCTTTTTCTTTTTCATTGTCAATTCACTATCGTGTTGTATTTAAACATGGTGGGATGTCGATTTTACGAGCGTGATAAAGCCGTAATGGTGAAACGCGTCGCTCTACTTGCCTGATTAAAGGATTTACTTTTCTACGGAGTGTCCGAGTGTTTTCTTGGCAGTAAGGGGACAGTATGGAGTTTATGTGAGGAGTTCCGGTATCCTTACTCGGACCGCCCGTGACAGCCCTTGGTTCCTTACCGGAGTTGGTGGAGCGATATATATATATATATATATATATATATATATATATATATATATATATATATATATTTGCCATGTTGTGTCCAAAAACGAAAGGGCACTCCACTGCGGGCCACTTGTTACAAAGCTTTATTGATTTGCAGGAGCAAAGGCGCTTGAAGTTGTCAGTCATTCAGTGCCTAACGCGTTTCGAGTCTCCTGACTCTTGATCACAGGCTTGTAGCGGCATCACAGAGCAAGAAGCAGTTCACGGAAGTTATATCCCCCAGATGGGACCACACAGGTGAGTTCGATTGCACGCCGTGCACTATGGGATCTGTAGTGCTGCTTGTATAAATTAAAACCCTCCAGTGGGTTTGCTCCACTTTGCCTCTTTAAAATTCAACACAACCCTCCAGTGGGCTACTGACAACACCAAGCAGTACAATTCTTGGTCCGCTGTGACCGGATTGAGGCGGCGAATAGTTCTGTGCCCCAGCGGCTCCGTTCCACATTTTAACGGCGGTGCTTCTTTCACGGCGGGACAGCCGTAAATATGTTTGCCATGTTGTGTCCAAAAACGAAAGAGCACTCCACTGCGGGCCACTTGTTACAAAGCTTTATTGATTTGCAGGAGCAAAGGCGCTTGAAGTTGTCAGTCATTCAGTGCCTAACGCGTTTCGAGTCTCCTGACTCTTGATCACAGGCTTGTAGCGGCATCACAGAGCAAGAAGCAGTTCACGGAAGTTATATCCCCCAGATGGGACCACACAGGTGAGTTCGATTGCACGCCGTGCACTATGGGATCTGTAGTGCTGCTTGTATAAATTAAAACCCTCCAGTGGGTTTGCTCCACTTTGCCTCTTTAAAATTCAACACAACCCTCCAGTGGGCTACTGACAACACCAAGCAGTACAATTCTTGGTCCGCTGTGACCGGATTGAGGCGGCGAAAAGTTCTGTGCCCCAGCGGCTCCGTTCCACATTTTAACGGCGGTGCTTCTTTCACGGCGGGACAGCCGTAAATATGTTTGCCATGTTGTGTCCAAAAACGAAAGAGCACTCCACTGCGAGCCACTTGTTACAAAGCTTTATTGATTTGCAGGAGCAAAGGCGCTTGAAGTTGTCAGTCATTCAGTGCCTAACGCGTTTCGACTCTCCTGACTCTTGATCACAGGCTTGTAGCGGCATCACAGAGCAAGAAGCAGTTCACGGAAGTTATATCCCCCAGATGGGACCACACAGGTGAGTTCGATTGCACGCCGTGCACTATGGGATCTGTAGTGCTGCTTGTATAAATTAAAACCCTCCAGTGGGTTTGCTCCACTTTGCCTCTTTAAAATTCAACACAACCCTCCAGTGGGCTACTGACAACACCAAGCAGTACAATTCTTGGTCCGCTGTGACCGGATTGAGGCGGCGAAAAGTTCTGTGCCCCAGCGGCTCCGTTCCACATTTTAACGGCGGTGCTTCTTTCACGGCGGGACAGCCGTAAATATGTTTGCCATGTTGTGTCCAAAAACGAAAGAGCACTCCACTGCGGGCCACTTGTTACAAAGCTTTATTGATTTGCAGGAGCAAAGGCGCTTGAAGTTGTCAGTCATTCAGTGCCTAACGCGTTTCGAGTCTCCTGACTCTTGATCACAGGCTTGTAGCGGCATCACAGAGCAAGAAGCAGTTCACGGAAGTTATATCCCCCAGATGGGACCACACAGGTGAGTTCGATTGCACGCCGTGCACTATGGGATCTGTAGTGCTGCTTGTATAAATTAAAACCCTCCAGTGGGTTTGCTCCACTTTGCCTCTTTAAAATTCAACACAACCCTCCAGTGGGCTACTGACAACACCAAGCAGTACAATTCTTGGTCCGCTGTGACCGGATTGAGGCGGCGAAAAGTTCTGTGCCCCAGCGGCTCCGTTCCACATTTTAACGGCGGTGCTTCTTTCACGGCGGGACAGCCGTAAATATGTTTGCCATGTTGTGTCCAAAAACGAAAGAGCACTCCACTGCGGGCCACTTGTTACAGTTACAGTTCACGGAAGTTATATCCCCCAGATGGGACCACACAGGTTAATTTATACACACATTGACGACATTTTCTTTATATGGTGTGGAGATGAGGAATCTGTCAGAAACTTTATTGACAAACTCAATGACAACGAACTGATTCTCCAGCTTACTGAACATGTCAGTAAGAAGTCAATGGAATTTCTAGATGTATTTTTGGAAGTGGACGATAATCAACTAACAACCAAATTATTTCGTAAAAAAACAGCAGGAAATAGTATACTAAGTGCCAGTAGCAGTCATCCACGTAACTTGGTATACAGTATCCCTTATGGAGAGTTACTGAGAGCCAAAAGAAACTGCAGCTCTGCTGAGACTTACAAAGATGAGGAAAAAACTATGTGCCAGAGGTTTAAGGAACGGGGATACAGTAACAAGACCATTCAGGAAGCTATTTCTAGAGTAGAATTGAAATCTAGGAATGAATTACTGTATCCTCAACGTAAGGATGAAAATGATGAATGTATCAGGTTCATTACCACATTTTCAGGGCAGGCAACTGAGGTACGTAATATTTTTAAACGACATTGGCATGTATTACTCACCGATGACCATCTTAAAAAGGATTTGGCGAGTAATCCACAAATTACCTTCAAAAGAGAACGTTCATTGAGAGATGTACTCAGTCACAACTACATCACAGAACGGGATATGAACATATCCAAGGGTACACCAGGTTTTAGATGCTGTCGCAAATGCAAAGCATGTAGAAACAGTAGTGATTGCAACACATTATCAGTACCCAACTCTAAGAGGGAGTTTGTAATTAAGAAAAAACTGACATGCAATACCACGTACTGCGTTTATGTTTTGATCTGTCCCTGCAATATGTGGTATATTGGCAGCACGAAACATGAGGCGAAAAAAAGAGTTTTGGAACATTTTCGTGCAATACGAAACAACAATAAACAGTACCCCATAGCGCGCCATTTCTATGAAAAACATATACAAGACAACACACTTGTCCGCATGGTGGTAATAGACACAGTAGATCTGGGTGTGAGGGGCGGCAACAGAGAGTTGTCGCTAAGGAAATTGGAATCTCGTTACATTATTGACTTGGGCAGTCTGGCCCCTATGGGGTTGAATTTAAGTGAAGAATTGGCAGTTCATTTGCACAATTAATTGAACATGAATTGTCTGTACTATCTGTCTCGTGATTTTAAATTAGATTTTGTTTTATTACAGGTACTTCTCTCTTGTGGGTCTATTGAAGGATCATTAGATTATTGAAGATTATCAAAGATGTATGTTTTGATTTTTCTGTGTATTTGGAGTATTGCCAATATGTTCTTGTATAAGTATCTAGCCCACTAGGGCCTTAGTAGTTTGAAACATATACGTATTGAGATGGCAGATACTTCGAAGAGATTTTTCAGTCCATGTTCTGATGTGGATATTAATATATGAAATCAATTACGGTTAAATGTTTGTCGCATCAATTATGTAGCATGTACCGCTATCATGTTAGTCCACTATAACGACACATATACGATGTGGTTTTGAATGACTTACATGTCATTCGGTTATCAGACTTGTTGTTATTTGTCCACTTGGACAGTAACAACGGTGTGTTTTTGCCATTTAATTAATGGTTTACTACATAACAGGGTAACGCGATGGCCATGTTTTTTGCATTCGTATTCTCTGTATAGTGTATACATTATAATGAGTATTAATTTTAAAACATTTTAAATCAAGAGAATTCATGAATTTGTAGGTTATTATTATTTATATTCATGTAATATCTGTCCACTAGGACTACAATGTTTTTCATGCATTGACATGGCATTAGCGTGCTTGTATTCCTGTATATGCGACACTTCAAAATGGCCACATAATTTGTATCATTTCTGAGCTGTGCTGGTATGAGAAGTCCGTTTTTCTTTTTCTTTTTCATTGTCAATTCACTATCGTGTTGTATTTAAACATGGTGGGATGTCGATTTTACGAGCGTGATAAAGTGAAACGCGTCGTTCTACTTGCCTGAATAAAGGATTTACTTTTCTACGGAGTGTCCGAGTGTTTCCTTGGCAGTAAGGGGACAGTGTGGAGTATATATATATCTATATATATATATATATATATATATATATATTCACTGAAAAAACCATAGGTTTCAGGGGCGTTATAGATAGCTGGACTTTTCACTTGTACAAAACCATTGAAATTCCCCCGTTATAGTTAGTTCAGCTAACTATAACTCGCGCGCCCGCAATGCACTGCTGATGACATCACATATTACATCACTCATGACATGGTCAGTGACATCACTCATGACATCACTGATGACATCTCAAATGACATCACTGATGCCACTTATGGCCCCGGGGACCCCATCCCCCGGGGCCGCCCTTTGTTTTTTATTATTTAAAAAAAATATATATTTATAGAGACACCTAGGACATGCTGGACAAACAGTATGTACCTTTCACCATGACGATTTGCGTGATATTCATTAAAAGGCGACTATCCATACAATGAATCCACGTGGAATGTATTTACACCGCTAGTGAAGCTCTGACGTGTCTGACGCCCTACTGTGCCTAATCCCAGCGCCCCCGCCGGTGGGTACTCGTCAAGTAGACACCCTTGTCATTTATTTATACAAACATGGGTAGCTATTGACGGGCACATTTAATACACACGCACACCAAGCCATTCAAAGGGGATTCAACAAAAATTCGACCAAACTATGCAAGAAACCCCCCTCACGGTTAATAAAACACACATCCACCGCCGGATGTGTAATACTTTTTATTTCTCTCTCCGGAAAGGAGACGAACCTCACTTGAGAGTCACAGCATGCTCATGGCTGAGCCCATTGCTGTGTTACACCCACCAGTGCCCGCCGAGTGCCACGCACCTCTGTGTTGTATTCCACCAGATAGTGCGTATGCTATGACACTCTCTAGCCCAAGTGCACTGTAACACCACCCCGTGAATATGTCATGCCACACTTGCCTTCGCACGGGTTATATTGCTCCATCTAACGTGCCTTCCTCGATGCCTTTGTTACAACGCACAGCGCTATGCAATACATATTACAATCTGGGATCCATATCTTTGTCACAGTGCATATGCAGCGTTACACTCCCCAGCACATATTTTATATTACAACTTTAGAGACTAGTTAGGTTACACAACACTGCCCTGTGCATATTTCACTCCAAGGCCCATATCGCATAGCACGCGCTAGTGCCTGTGCTATCTCGCGCTCTCCAATGAATCTGTCATTGCGCACAATGTATTGCATATTATATTTCACGCCCCGGTTCATCTTATATCACACTTTTTGGTGCATAGTTTATACCATATACTCTATCTAGTTTTCATTTTCAATCGTGCTCTCAGGATTATGTTCTATATAACACTGCGTCCACCTGCCCTTTTCACGGGCATTACATTTTGCGATGGGGGTGGAGGGTCAGGGGGTGTTTCTGCCAAGTGAGCCCGGAGTCACAGTCACAAACGTCCTCTTCTTCCTGAAAAAAAGTGAGATTATGCTGCATACTTGTTCATATTTTAAGTAGTTCGAACAGACACACATTTAAAAAAAAATAAAGTTCCTAATAACCACCTTCTCTGAACAGTTAGCTTGCTGCTCCATCCATCTCCTTCCTATCCTCTGTTGTCTGAACCCATGGACTAGCCTCCTCCCTCCTGCCATGCATGGTCTGATGTGCTGCCACTGCCCTCCATTTAGCATGATGTACCAGTCCACTCCTCCTGCCCTCCATTGCCCAATTCTATGGCCCATCATTGACCTCCTGCTTAGCCTCTGTGCTTAGCTTGCTGCCCCTATTCTCCTCCCCCCTGCCCTCCGATGTCTTTGTGCATGCCCCTGCTCCATCCTTTTTGCCCACCATGTTCCATGGACCTGCCACTCCTATCTACTCTGAGTGTTCTGTTGAGCTGGCACTCCCCTCCCACCTGCCTAGCATTGTCAGATGACTGTAACCTGTCTCTGCCACCTCCACCCTTCCTGTCCACATGCCATGCCCCTATCCCTTCCTCCTGTCCTTCATGGTCCATTTTGCTTCCACACCCTTCTGCCCTCCCTGGTCTGTTGCGGTGCAACTGCTCCTCCTGCCTGCCCCACGCGGTCTGTTGTGAGGCCCCTTCCCCTGAACTCTCTTGTCTGTGCCCAGGTCCTGACCCTCCCTTCTATCCTCCATGGTCCTTTGTGCATGCCCCTGCACCCGCCTTCTTGCCCATCATAGCCATTGTGCTGCCACTAACCCTCCCACTTGCCATGCTTGGTCTTCTTTGCTGCCATGGCCCCTCCCACCTTCCCTCCATGGTCTGTGTGTATGCCATCATAGTCTCACTGTTGCTCTCCATGGTGTGTCTTGTTTCTAGTGCCCATCCTGCCTGACCTCCATGGTCATCTTGCTGCTCCTGCCCGCCCCCTTGCCCCCCGCCCTCGGTTTACATGTGCAGACACCTATTCCCTCCCTCCTGGCTTGTCTGTTCCATTGTAAAGCCCCTGATCCGTCCCTCCTGCCCTTTATGGTCTGTTATGCTGCAGCTTTCTCTCCTGTCTGTTCATTATGGTCAGCTAGCTACCATTGCCTCTTTCCCCTCTGTTCTCTGTTGTCAATGTGCATGGTCCTGTCCCCTCCCTTTTGCTTTCTATGGATTGTGCTGCACTCCCGTCCCGCATGCCCTGTGTGGTGTATTGTGCTGCTGCAAACCCTGATGCCTGCCCTGTAGGGTCAGTTTGGTGCACCTCTCCATGTCCCTCCTGTCCTCTGTTATCCGAGTCCATGTCCCTACCCCAATTCCTCCTGCCTACCATGATCCAATGTACCATACTTGCGAACATTTTGAACTTGGTAAGAGGGAGATTAAAAAAAAACTGGAGTATTGATTTTCCCCTTTGAGTTACATTGAAAAAGAGGAGATTTTAGACAGGAGACAGATCAAATAAAGCCCATTTGAGCTTAAAAACATTGGACGTTTCCTGGCTGAAACGGGTCTGTTGGCATGTATGGTTGTACTACCACTGCCTCTTCCTTCTGCCCACAATGGTCTATTATATTGCCACAGCCTCTCTTGCCAGTCCTGTATTGTTGGTTTGTTGCCCCTGCCCCCCTTTCCACTGCCCTCCATAGTCTGTTGTGCTGCCACTGCCCTTCCTGCCTGCCCAGTGTGGTCAAATTGTTGCCTCTGCACTCTCCTACCTGCCTTCAATTTTCAGAGTCCGTGCCCCTGGCCTCTGCCTCTCAACAGTATCCCAATGAACAACTAAATTGCTAACATTCTATATTTATTACAAAAGTGTGGAACGCCTGACGTCATCTTGATGTCATCAAAACTGTAATACCTAGAGGATGAAAATTATGGTTAGTGCTCTAAAACAACTAAAATGAGGACATTTTTTCTGAGTTTTCAAATAGCGACAACGAACTTTTAAATTATTTGTAATCTTTATGTTTTTTTATCCAGTTGACCACTTGATTAAATGTTGCACCTAGGGGAGAGGATGTGGTGTTACTTCCCGAGCTGCAGACTTTGCAACTGGGGAACCAGGTTGGAGTTTCTGCTTCAGCTCAACACTCTGTGATTCTGACCAAATCACTTAATCTCCCCATGTCTACAACCAAAATGAATTTGATCTTGTGTGATGTAACCAATGCTCATGTAAAGCACTCCCATACCTGACATGTCTGCACTACATCAAACTGCAAATACACACAAAATAAGTGTTTTGCACACTTCTGTCATTGGGCTACATGTGGGCTACACCTGGGTGATGTTTGGGCTACATTTGGGCTCTTTTGTCTCTGGTGGCTATTTTGGGAGATTTATATGTTATGAAGTTTCCTAATTTCCTCATTTACTGCAGTCTCTTCAGTAGGAAATACTTTCAGTTTTTTACTTTGGTTCCATCTAGAAGGCATTCAGATGTGTCACACATTTGCCATAAATTCTGAATGTTAGCACTCTAGCTGCTCATTAGATCACTGTAGTAAAGTTACTGCTCACCAGGGAAGTCTGCTGCTGGCATTCAAAGTGCATGTTTCAGCCTGCATGTCAGAATTTTGTTTATGAAATAGAAGAGGATTTGAGAAGTCAAAATGTGCCCTAATTTTTCTTTCTGCAGCACTAATCCTAATTTCTATGGCAAAATGAACCCCCTCATTTTGTTCCGTTGTAAATTAAATGTTTTAAGTGTTACTACTTTATTCCAATCAAGATGGCTTCAGGTGTGCCATACTTTTGTCATAAGTAAGAGTGTTAGCTCTCTAGTTGTTCGTTAGAACACTCTGGGACATTCTGTCATTGGGCTATACTTGGGCTACATCTGGGTGATATTTGGGTTACATTAGGGCTCTTTTTTCTCTGGTGGCCATCTTGGGAGATTTATTTGTTATGAAGTTTCCTAACTTCCTCATTTACTGCAGTCTCCTCAGTAGGAAATACTTTCAGTTTTTTACTTTGGTTCCATCAAGAAGGCATTCAGATGTGTCACACATTTGCCATAAATTCTGAATGTTAGCACTCTAGTTGCTCATTAGATCACTGTAGTAAAGCTACTGCTCACCAGGGAAGTCTGCTGCTGGCATTCAAAGTGCATGTTTCAGTCTGCATGTCAGAATTTTGTTTATGAAATAGAAGAGGATTTGAGAAGTCAAAATGTGCCCTAATTTTTCTTTCTGCAGCACTAATCATAATTTCTATGGCAAAATGAACCCCCTCATTTTGTTCCTTTGTAAATTAAATGTTTTAAGTGTTACCACTTTATTCCAATCAAGTTGGCTTCAGGTGTGCCATACTTTTGTCATAAGTAAGACTGTTAGCGCTCTAGTTGTTCGTTAGAACACTCTCGGACATTCTAGGTTTGGGCTATACTTGGGCTACATCTGGGTGATATTTTGGCTACATTTGGGCTCTTTTGTCTCTGGTGGCCATCTTGGGAGATTTATTTGTTATGAAGTTTCCTAATTTCCTCATTTACTGCTGTCTCCTCAGCAGGAAATGCTTTCAGTTTTTTACTTTGATTCCATCAAGAAGGTATTCAGATATGTCACACATTTGCCATAAATTCTGTATGTTAGCACTCTAGTTGCTCATTAGATCACTGTAGTAAAGCTACTGCTCACCATGGAAGTCTGCTGCTGGTATTAAAAGTGCATGTTTCAGTCTGCATATCAGAATTTTTTAATGAATTAGAAGAGGATTTGAGAAGTCACTCAAAATGTGCCCTAATTTTTCTTTCTTCAGCGCTAATCATAATTTCTATGGCAAAATGAACCCCCTCATTGTGTTCCTTTTTAAATTAACCCCTTGAGTGCCCATGACGAGCTGGACTCGTCATGGGCCGCGGTTGCGCTGTGCCCATGACGAGTCCAGCGCGTCATAGACCCCGCCCGCTAATGCAACGGCCAGCACAGGGCGGGGAAAGGGGCGGGCACTCAAGGGGTTAAATGTTTTAAGTGTTACCAGTTTATTCCTATCAAGATGGCTTCAGGTGTGCCATACTTTTGTCATGAGTAAGACAGTAAGCGCTCTAGTTGTTCTTAAGAACACTCTGGGACATTCTGTCATTGGGCTATACTTGGGCTACATCTGGGTGATATTTGGGCTACATTTGGGCTCTTTTGTCTCTGGTGGCCATCTTGGCAGATTTATTTGTTATGATGTTTCCTAATTTCCTGATTTACTGCAGTCTCCTCAGTAGGAAATACTTCCGTAATTTTACTTTGGTTCCATCAACAAGGTATTCAGATGTGTCACACATTTGCCATAAATTCTGAATGTTAGCACTCTAGTTGCTCATTAGATCACTGTAGTAAAGTTACTGCTCACCAGGGAAGTCTGCTGCTGGCATTCAAAGTGCATGTTTCAGTCTGCATGTCAGAATTTTGTTTATGAAATAGAAGAGGATTTGAGAAGTCAAAATGTGCCCTAATTTTTCTTTCTGCAGCACTAATCATAATTTCTATGGCAAAATGAACCCCCTCATTTTGTTCCTTTGTAAATTAAATGTTTTAAGTGTTACCACTTTATTCCAATCAAGTTGGCTTCAGGTGTGCCATACTTTTGTCATAAGTAAGACTGTTAGCGCTCTAGTTGTTCGTTAGAACACTCTCGGACATTCTGTCATTGGGCTATACTTGGGCTACATCTGGGTGATATTTTGGCTACATTTGGGCTCTTTTGTCTCTGGTCGCCATCTTGGGAGATTTATTTGTTATGAAGTTTCCTAATTTCCTCATTTACTGCTGTCTCCTCAGCAGGAAATGCTTTCAGTTTTTTACTTTGATTCCATCAAGAAGGTATTCAAATATGTCACACATTTGCCATAAATTCTGTATGTTAGCACTCTAGTTGCTCATTAGATCACTGTAGTAAAGCTACTGCTCACCATGGAAGTCTGCTGCTGGTATTAAAAGTGCATGTTTCAGTCTGCATATCAGAATTTTTTAATGAATTAGAAGAGGATTTGAGAAGTCACTCAAAATGTGCCCTAATTTTTCTTTCTTCAGCGCTAATCATAATTTCTATGGCAAAATGAACCCCCTCATTGTGTTCCTTTTTAAATTAACCCCTTGAGTGCCCATGACGAGCTGGACTCGTCATGGGCCGCGGTTGGGCTGTGCCCATGACGAGTCCAGCTCGTCATAGACCCCGCCCGCTAATGCAACGGCCAGCACAGGGCGGGGAAAGGGGCGGGCACTCAAGGGGTTAAATGTTTTAAGTGTTACCAGTTTATTCCTATCAAGATGGCTTCAGGTGTGCCAGTAAGCGCTCTAGTTGTTCTTAAGAACACTCTGGGACATTCTGTCATTGGGCTATACTTGGGCTACATCTGGGTGATATTTGGGCTACATTTGGGCTCTTTTGTCTCTGGTGGCCATCTTGGCAGATTTATTTGTTATGATGTTTCCTAATTTCCTGATTTACTGCAGTCTCCTCAGTAGGAAATACTTCCGTAATTTTACTTTGGTTCCATCAACAAGGTATTCAGATGTGTCACACATTTGCCATAAATTCTGAATGTTAGCACTCTAGTTGCTCATTAGATCACTGTAGTAAAGTTACTGCTCACCGTGGAAGTCTGCTGCTGGCATTCAAAGTGCATGTTTCAGCCTGCATGTCAGAATTTTGTTTATGAAATAGAAGAGGATTTGAGAAGTCAAAATGTGCCCTAATTTTTCTTCTTCAGCACTAATCATAATTTCTATGGCAAAATTAACCCCCTCATTGTGTTCCTTTTTAAATTAAATGTTTTAAGTGTTACCAGTTTATTCCAATCAAGAGGGCTTCAGGTGTGCCATACTTTTGTCATAAGTAAGACAGTAAGCGCTTTAGTAGTTCTTAAGGACACTCTGGGACATTCTGTCATTAGGCTATAGATGGGCTACATCTGGGTGATATTTGGGCTACATTTGGGCTCTTTTGTCTCTGGTGGCCATCTTGGGAGATTTATTTGTTATGAAGTTTCCTAATTTCCTCATTTACTGCAGTCTCCTCAGTAGGAAATACTTTCAGATTTTTACTTTGGTTCCATCAAGAAGGCATTCAGATGTGTCACACATTTGCCATAAATACTGAATGTTAGCACTCTAGTTGTTCATTAGATCACTGTAGTAAAGCTACTGCTCACCAGGGAAGTCTGATGCTGGCATTCAAAGTGCATGTTTCAGCCTGCATGTCAGAATTTTGTTTATGAAATAGAAGTGGATTTGAGAAGTCAGGTGTGCCATACCTTTGTCATAAGTAAGACTGTTAGCGCTCTAGTTGTTCGTTAGAACACTCTGGGACATTCTGTCATTGGGCTATACTGGGCTACATCTGGGTGATATTTGGGTGCCAATTACGATCCGGCAAAAACCGGGTACGAACCGTCGGACGGAGGCTTTTTTCCGTCCGACTCGTACCCGGTCGTAAAACTTTACAAACATGCAAGTACGATTCGCACGGAAACACCATTTCCGTACGAGTCGTACAAAACACCGACCGACGAAAAGATACATACAAATGGGATCCGGGGAAAGAGCCGACGTGACGTCGGGACGCTCTCAGGCCGCGTTTCACGACCTAGGAAGTACGATTCGAACCAACAGCAGTCCGGACGGCAATATTTTTCCGGCACCCAAAAAGTGCCGGAAAAGCGAAGTACAGCGCGAAACGACCAGAGTAGGTAGCCCGGTAAGCGCCGTACCCCCCCCAGCCCCCACATGTACGCACCGTACCCCCCCAGCCCCCGCATGTACGCGCCGTACCCCCCCCAGCCCCCGCATGTACGCGCCGTACCCCCCCCCAGCCCCCGCATGTACGCTACTGATCACCAGGGAAGTCTGCTGCTGGCATTTAAAGTGCATGTTTCAACCTGCATGTCAGAATTTTGTTTATGAAATAGAAAAGGATTTGAGAAGTCAAAATGTGCCCTAATTTTTCTTCTTCAGCACTAATCATAATTTCTATGGCAAAATGAACCCCCTCATTGTGTTCCTTTTTAAATTAAATGTTTTAAGTGTTACCAGTTTATTCCAACAAGATGGCTTCAGGTGTGCCATACTTTTGTCATAAGTAAGACAGTAAGCGCTTTAGTAGTTCTTAAGAACACTCTGGGACATTCTGTCATTAGGCTATAGATGGGCTACATCTGGGTGATATTTGGGCTACATTTGGGCTCTTTTGTCTCTGGTGGCCATCTTGGGAGATTTATTTGTTATGAAGTTTCCTAATTTCCTCATTTACTGCAGTCTCCTCAGTAGGAAATACTTCCGTAATTTTACTTTGGTTCCATCAACAAGGTATTCAGATGTGTCACACATTTGCCATAAATTCTGAATGTTAGCACTCTAGTTGCTCATTAGATCACTGTAGTAAAGCTACTGCTCACCAGGGAAGTCTGCTGCTGGCATTCAAAGTGCATGTTTCAGCCTGCATGTCAGAATTTTGTTTATGAAATAGAAGAGGATTTGAGAAGTCAAAATGTGCCCTAATTTTTCTTCTTCAGCACTAATCATAATTTCTATGGCAAAATGAAACCCCCTCACTGTGTTCCTTTTTAAATTAAATGTTTTAAGTGTTACCAGTTTATTCCAATCAAGATGGCTTCAGGTGTGCCATACTTTTGTCATAAGTAAGACAGTAAGCGCTCTAGTTGTTCTTAAGAACACTCTGGGACATTCTGTCATTGGGCTATAGATGGGCTACATCTGGGTGATATTTGGGCTACATTTGGGCTCTTTTGTCTCTGTTGGCCATCTTGGGGGATTTATTTGTTATGAAGTTTCCTAATTTCCTCATTTACTGCAGTCTCCTCAGTAAGAAATACTTTCAGTTTTTTACTTTGGTTCCATCAAGAAGGCATTCAGATGTGTCACACATTTGCCATAAATTCTGAATGTTAGCACTCTAGTTGCTCATTAGATCACTGTAGTAAAGCTACTGCTCACCAGGGAAGTCTGCTGCTGGCATTCAAAGTGCATGTTTCAGGCTGCATGTCAGAATTTTTTTATGAAATAGAAGAGGATTTGAGAAGTCAAAATGTGCCCTAATTTTTCTTTCTGCAGCACTAATCATAATTTCTATGGCAAAATGAACACCCTCATGTTGTCCCTTTGTAAATTAAATGTTTTAAGTGTTACCACTTTATTCCAATCAAGATGTCTTCAGGTGTGCCATACTTTTGTCATAAGCAAGACTGTTAGCGCTCTAGTTGTTCGTTAGAACACTCTGGGACATTCTGTCATTGGGCTATACTTGGGCTACATCTGGGTGATATTTGGGCTACATTTGGGCTCTTTTGTCTCTGGTGGCCATTTTGGGAGACTTATTTGTTATGAAGTTTCCTAATTTCCTCCTGTACTACAGTCTCCTCAGTAGGAAATACTTTCAGTTTTTTACTTTGATTCCATCAAGAAGGCATTCAGATGTGTCACACATTTGCCATAAATTCAGAAAGTTAGCACTCTAGTTGCTTATTAGATCACTGTAGTAAAGCTACTGCTCACCAGGGAAGTCTGCTGCTGGTATTGAAAGTGCATGTTTCAGTCTGCATGTCAGATTTTTATAATTAAATAGAAGAGGATTTGATAAGTCACTCAAAATGTGCCCTAATTTTTCTTTCTGCAGCACTTATCATACTTTCTATGGCAAAATGAACCCCGTCATTTTGTTTCTTTTTAAATTAAATGTTTTAAGAGTTACCACTTTATTCCAATCAAGATGGCTTCAGGTGTGCAATACGTTTGTCATAAGTAGGACTGTTAGCGCTCTAGTTGTTCTTTAGAACACTCTGGGAAGCTGCAGTAGAACACAAAGGAATCAACTGACAGTCTCTGCCCTTGTTGGATGTACATGTTTTACTGAGAATGTCAGACTTCATTCTCACATGACTGAGAAAGATAATCTGAATTTACAGAAAATATGCTCTCAGTTTAGCTTATAGATCACCTTCCAAACCTCTGTGGGAAAAGCATGAGAAAATAGTTTTCTCTAAAACATGATTCATGATATCACAGCAGAAGGCTTTTTCACATGGTAAAATCACCTTAGAACACACCACAATTCCTAAAATGAGTATGGTACCATCAACAAATGATTTATAATGTAACTAAAGTCTTAAAACCTTATATTAACTGCAATGCTTTTTAATGAGGTGCTATCATGTATATTGGTCCCAAGATGGCTGCCAACACTTCTTGGATGAAGTACTGACAGCCAATCAGATCTCACGATGAGATGTGTGGTTAGGCTCCGCCCAGATATATTTATCTTTTTAACTCTAATTTTCTCAGGAACTACTGAGCAGAGTTACACCATTTAAGCAAAAGGCACGAGTCTGAACTGGGGACTACCTCTTTGCCAAATTTGGTGTAATTCCGTTCAGCAGTTCGGGCTGTAGCTACGTCAAGAGGTCCTACGGGAAAATGCATGGGGAAACGCGTTTTGGGACCCCACTATTTTCTCGGCCCCCGCTTAACGAATCACTGTGAAATTTTCAGGATAGGAGCGGGCTGGAGCTGGCCAAAAGTTTCGAAAATTTCGCGAAGATTCGTCAATCGGCGCCAATGTTATTCCAAATAGAATGATGTGGATTTCCTATGGAAAATTGGTCCTAACCATAACTACCTACTGGCGACTGCCAGTAGGTAATTATATATATATATATATATATATATATATATCACCAACACGAGTCCACCAGCCGTTGCACCCAGCGTCACGGGTGCTGCTCAGCGCTTGGAGGACGCGCAAATTAATTCCAAAACACAGGTTACCCACTCCTCCGGAACCTTTTTCAATAGAGCGCACTCAGAGCCATCAGCGTTTCGTAAGCACTTTTTGCATGCAAAAAGTGCTTACGAAACGCTGATGGCTCTGAGTGCGCTCTATTGAAAAAGGTTCCGGAGGAGTGGGTAACCTGTGTTTTGAAATATATATATATATATATATATATATATATATATATATATATATATATATATATATATATATATATATATATATATATATATATATATTACCCACTGGCGGTCGCCAGTAGGTAGTTATAGTTAGGACCTATTTTCCATAGAAAATCCGCAACATTCTATTCCCAATAAGTCTGGCGCCGGTTGATGAATCCTCGCAAAATTTTCCAAACTTTTGGCCAGCTCTGATCCGCTCCTACCCTGAAAGTTTCGTGGTGATTCATCAAGCGGGGGCCGAGAAAAAAAGGGGGTCCCAAAACGAGTTTTCCCCATGCAATTTCCCATAGGATCTGTTGTCGCAGCTACAGCCCGAACCGCTGAACGGAATGACACCAAATTTAGCAGACAGGTAGTCCTCAGTTCAGACTCGTGCCTTTTGCCTAAATGGTGTAAATCCGTTCAGTAGTTCCTGAGAAAATTAGAGTTAAAAGTACATATATATCTATGGCCGGGGAGGATCCGCGTACCCTACCCGCACCGTAAGCGCACCCTCCCCAAACCAAGGGCGCACCCTCCCGATCGCTCGCTGAATGCTAATTGGCTGTCGAGTGTCTGTCTACATTCGAAACCAGGAACTGTTGGCGGCCATTTTCTGCCTCGGTAGAAGCGAGGCTGAAGAAGCAAGGGGAATAAGTGTGTAAAACATATAAAGGGGGCAGAGTGGAAATACTCTGACCCTCTAGAGGTGCTTAGGGGGACCCCCTTTTTTTTTTTTTAAACGGCTACATGCGCGCACGGTGCGCGCATCCTATCGCGTTGGGTGCTCGGATTCTCTCACATTGGATGCGCGGATCCACGGAATTTTTTTTTTAAAAAAGACAAGAAATCATTGGTTGTATGACTACTTTCTACACTGAAAGGTAGGGTGTATATTTCTATTTTTTAAAGGTATGATTCTTATTGGTTAACAAAAACAGATTATAGGGAACATTATATATGATAAGCTGATATGTTGAAAAGTCAAGCACACTTGCTGTCTTGTTTAGTAACATTGTGTGCTGAACTTGTGATCTGTGTGCTCAGTGCAGTATTCCATGACCTGTTTCTATGGTAACAGGCAGAAGGCAGATTGGGGGAAGGGTTGAAATGTATTTCAGTTGGAAAGGGTTGAAATATTTAACCAATAGAAATGTGTGTTTGCTTTTGAGTTTATGTGTAAAGCATTGTGATTTGATGTTTACATGTATATGTGTGGAAAATGAAAGGGAAACTTTTCCATTCGTTGTTTTTGCTGAGAGGTGCACAGTGCAGAGATTCTGTAAAAGAAAATCTGGTGTGTGACTGATATACTTCTTAATCTACAAAACAACTTGAAAGGTGAGTTATTTAACTGTGAGAGGATGTATGTAGACTATTTTGATTTTAATCAGACTAATGTATTTCTCCTGCTAAAGTGTAGGGAGTACTTTTTTTCTCTCCAATCTTATTGACAGTGTGTGTGCATGTAGAAACCATTCTGAGATAAGCATTTGTGTTTTTCATGTGTTTGCAGACAGATAACTGTGCTGTTTTTATATTTTGGTAGCATTAGAAACCAGTCATTGTTTATGAATTTGTGAAATTAGTTATGTTTCTATATTAAAATGTAGTACTCCTTCTAGATGAAGAAATGTGTTTTGGTATAGTGCAAGGGATAGTGTTGTTTGTCTAGAATCACACAGTAAGTATGTGTGCATTTGGGAACCACTGTGAGAGAAGCATTTGGTAACATCGTGTATTTGCTGACAGATAACTGTTTTAAAACCTGTCATGTTGTCAAGTTTTAGTAGCATTAGAAGCCAGTCTTTGCTTATGCATTGATAAAAGTCATGCTTTGACACTAATGTGCTGTACTTTAATATGTAGATTGTGTGTAGTCTCCTTACCCCTTGCACAGTAGTGAATGTGTTTTGGTAAGCTGGTAGGGATAGTGTTGCTTGTCTAGAATCACACTGTGAGTCTGTGTGCATTTGGGAACCACTGTGAGAGAAGTATGTGGTAATATTGTGTATTTGCTGACAGATAACTGTTTTAAAACCTGTTTTGCTGTCAAGTTTTAGTAGCATTAGAAGGCAGTTTTTGCTTATGCTTTGATTAAATGAGTCAGGCTTTGACACAAAAGTGCAGTCCTGAAATATGTAGATTGTGTGCAGTTCCCTTACCACTTCCATTGTAGTGAATGAGTTTTGGTAAACTCCTAGCGATAGTGGTGCTTGTCTAGAATCACACTGTGAGTTAGTGTGTATTTGCGAACCACTGTGAGAGAAGCATTTGGTAACATTGTGTATTTTCTGACAGATAACTTTTTTTAAACCTGTCATGTTGTCAAGTTTTAGTAGCATTAGAAGCCAGTCTTTGCTTATGCGTTGATTAAATGAGTTAGGCTTGGACACAAAAGTGCAGTCCTGAAATATGTAGATTGTGTGCAGTTCCCTTACCACTTCCACAGTAGTGAATGATTTTTGGTAAACTCCTAGGTATAGTGGTTGTTGTCTAGAATCACACTGTAAGTCTGTGTGCATTTGGGAACCACTGTGAGAGAAGCATTTGGTAACATTGTGTATTTGGTGACAAATAACTCTTTTAAAACCTGTCATGTTGTCACGTTTTAGTAGCATTGGAAGCCAGTCTTTGGTTATGCATTGATAAAATGATACATGTTTTGAAACTAAAGTGCAGTCCTGAAATATGTAGATTGTGTGCAGTTCCATTACCCCTTCCACAGTAGTGAATGAGTTTTGGTAAGTTGCTAGGGATAGTGTTGCTTGTCTAGAATCACACTGTGAGTCTGTGTGCATTTGGGAACCATTGTGAGAGAAGCATTTGGTAACATAGTGTATTTGCTGACAGATAACTGTTTTAAAATCGGCCTTGTTGTCAAGTTTTAGTAGCTTTAGAAGCTATTCTTTGCTTATGCATTGATAAAATGAGTCAGGGTTTGACACTAAAGTGCAGTACCATGTACTATTCTCTTCACTGTGCCAGAACTGAAAATTTAAAAGTTTTACCCAGGCACTAACCTAGCAGTAGTCTGATGATTTAGTCAGTTTCCAACTACTCATGTTGTGAACCATACATTACCACATAGATTGCTTCAAATGTCTATGCAGTATGCATGCAGTCTTCTAACATACTATACACTTGTCTTTCACATTTTCAATTCCCTAGTCAGTATCCATCCACTTCCAGGAAATACCCTGTAACTCCCTTTGCAGTCCTCTAGTGACCCATTCAGCACCATGTACTAATTAGGCCTGGGCAAAAATTTCGTTCCGTTCGCGGAAATTGCGATAATTTGGCATTTTTGCGTTCCGCGGAGAGCGCGAAAATGTCAAAAATTCCGGTTTCCGCAGCTTGGCGATAATTTGTTTCTTGCTCGCGCTGTAAAATGATACATTCTCGCGCGCGCGCGATCGCCTTACCTGAATCCCTGCGTTCGCCGACAAGTTTTCTTGATCCGGTCGCGTTCTCCATGAGATGTTGTATTGTTTTTAGCCATTTGCGCTGTCTCGCGACAGTTCGCGCCCGCAGTGACGTCATGCGTCGCGCGATCACGTCTTTCTTCTCGCGATCATGCACCGCGAGAACAACTCAAAACAAGATGGCCGCGCCCGCAAGCAACCACATGGGTAAGTTGGCGACCCGCAACCATGCAGAAAATCTCGCGAACATGCCGGAAAAAAACTTCCGCATCTTCGCGATATTTCTGCTTGTTTGCGATAATTTTAAACATTCTCGCGATAATTTGCGAAGGTTAATTCCGCAAATTCCGCCCACCCCTAGTACTAATCCATTCACTGTGCCAAACCCCAAACACTTATAAATTCACCAAGACACTCTCTTTGCAGTACTCTAATCATTCAGTCTGTGCCTAAGTATTCATGCACTGAGCCAGGCCTTAGCACATGGACTGCTTCAAACCCCTATCCACTATGCATGCAGTCTTCTAACCACCTAGACACTTGTCTTTCACACTTTCAATTCCCTAGTCAGTATCCATACAGTCCAGCAAACATCCTGTCACTCCTTTTGCACTCCTCTAGTGACCCATTCAATACCAAGTACTAATCCATTCCCTGCGCCAAAAGCCTACCACATAGATTGCTTCAAATGTCTATGCAGTATGCATGCAGTCTTCTAACATACTATACACTTGTCTTTCACATTTTCAATTCACTAGTCAGTATCCATACACTTCCAGGAAACACCCTGTAACTCCCTTTGCAGTCCTCTAGTGACCCATTCAGCACCATGTACTAATCCATTCACTGTGCCAAAACCCAAACACTTATAAATTCACCCAGGCACTCTCCTTGCTGTACTCTAATCATTCAGTCAGTACCAAAGTACTCATGCAGTGAGCCAGGCCTTAGCACATGGACTGCTTTAAATGCCTATCCAGTATGCATGCAGTCCTCTAATCACCTACACAGTTGTCTTTCAAACCTTCAATTCCCCAGTTAGTATTCATACACTTCTAGCAAACACCCTGTCACTCACCCAGTGTGTCTCCTTATAGTACTGTAATCATTTAGTCAGTTAGCATGTAGTCTTTTAGTGAGGTAGGCTTTAGGGCATGAACTTCTTCAAAGTAGTATGCACTATGCATGTAGTGTTTTAACGATCGTCACACTTGGGGTGCAGGGCTATAGTTTCTTAGTCAGTTTTTATATAAATGTGTTTGTACAGTAATGGAATAGTATAAATTTGAAAGTTATTAATATACATGTATTTGTGATTCTTTTTTACAGATACAGAACAGGAGTGTTTCTCATCTGTTTGCACTCTTCTCGTGCAAGATTGTTTGGATTAAGGGTCCTTCGGTGTTTCATCATACTTGCCGTGCCGTATGAGTATTTCTTGTTAGGATCCCCTTGCAACAGAACTCTTTTGCAAATCTTGCACGTGACCAAGGTGGCATTGGTCTTTGTTTGCCCCTTGGGAAAAGTAAAACATTTCCACACCACTGAAGGAAAACGTTGTGGGCGTGGTGCGTCCTCCAAAAATTCATCCTTAGATTCGGGGGAATATTTTAAAGCGACAACATTTACAGTTTTTGTAAGTTAAACTTATAAAATTTTGTTAGCTGTAAGCATTTTATATATCTGTGATTTGTATCTTGTGGTATTTTGTTGAGAATAGCATGTTGGGTTTTTTTAACAATCTTTGTGATTTTTTTTTTTTTGCCCGCTTCTAAGTGATGAGTACAATTGAAATCACTATTTTTAGTGAAATTTTATATATTCTGAGAACAGCAAAAAAGGTAAACAAATTACTTTGTGGAAATTATGCTGTGTTGTAAAAAATGTATAATTACATGTTATATATTTTTTTTCCTTTTCTTTCACAGATCCAAATTTTAAAATAAGCTATTTATATGAATTTAGATTGGAATGAAAATCTGAAAAAAATGTATACCATTTTTTATTCCTATTACTGTGAAGGTAAGTTTAACTAAGTCTCAATATGCAGAATGAGGAGGTCTGCAAGAAGCTACAAAGTTGAAACACGTTTCTAAAAACACTCTGTTTATACCTATGTAGTTTTGAAATCTGACCATAATCAGATATCATGTGACATGCAAAAAAAGAGATTTGAGGGGTTCATAATATTTCCCATTTTAGCTATTGAAGGACCGCAATTATTTCAATCATTCTTCTTTGAACATCTTTGCAGACAAAACTCTGTGCTTACCTTCTATCATTCGCAAGGAATTTTAAAAACGGAAATATGTCACTTTTTGTAACATAGTTATTGTGCAAGATACTCTTTCGTATTTACAAAGAGAGGAAAAGGCACTCTGTGCACTTTTTATACTTCATGTAAATACAACCTCATCATGCACATCACTTTGTGTTGAAAGGGTGTTCTATAAGTGTTGTTGTGCATGATTGCACTTAATTCTCATAGAACAAGACACATGTCTAGATGTATCAGAAATCAGAAATCTCGATATGTGGGTGGATGCTGCACCATTCTAAAATTGGTGTAGGAAAGCACAACAAGTAGAATTGTTTTAATTTCTCCACATTTTTATATCTTCAATGCATGCTGAAATGTTCAGCATACATTGAAGGAGAAAAATGCATTTTCTCATTGTTTTTGTGCAGGAAGGTGTGTCTTCCTGTAGAAAAACAAACAGCATATGACACAGATATCCTTGCACTATGGTGCAAGGGTGCCTGTGTCACCACATGGCTGCAGTTTAAGCAGCCGTGCAGAGAGAAGCATAGATTTGCAACATATTTATGTACATATGTTGCCTCCCTGTGCTTCGGGAGTACTCCTGCACACAGCAGTTAAAGAGGTTACTGTGTGATGCTGCAGCACTTCCTCATAGTTCTGCACTTATACATTCACCATACGCTACTAATGCATTCATTCAGTCAATTACGTACTACACATACATTCATCTAAACTTTCACATACTAACAAAGAAATTTAGCTCTTTTTTTAAACCAGGAAAGTTAGGGCCATATGTAGGTAAAATGTTTTTTGCGATTCTCTAATTGCAATTTTTAGGGAATCGCAATTAGAGAATTGCAAAACGGAATGTAGGTAGGATTAGCAAAATATTTTGCGATTCCCACCTATTCCTTATTTGCGAATCCCAAATTGAGATTCGCAAATAAGGAATACCTTGCCATTCGTTCCTATGGGCTAGAAGGCCCATAGGAATGAATAGGAAGACATTCTCAATTTGCGATTCTCAATTAGAGAATCGCAAATTGAGAATGCAATTTCAAGGTTGCAAGGGTGTCAATAGGACACCCTTTTGCACCCCTGAAATAAACATGTGTTCACATGTGGTGCACATACATGCGCTAAGGGCATGTATGACTTTGAAAAATGCAAAAAAGTGCATTTTTCAAGGAAATCGCAAATTACCACCAACCTGAGGTTGGTGGTAATATGCGATTCCTTAAGCCAAAATTGCACAACTTGGGTGCTTCCTACATTGCATTTAAGGAATTGCAATTTGGGATTCCTTAAATGCATTAACAAAATAAGGAATCGCAAATTTTGCGATTCCTTATTTTGCATGTGGGTTTTTGTGCGCTACATAGCACACTGCCCAAATTGTGATTGCAAACGCCGAAATTCGGCGAATTTCAGCATTTGCGATCGCAATTTGGCTTCCTACATATGGCCCTTAGATCTTAGAAGAACTTTTTTTTTCTTCTTTTTTGTTTTTTAATTTTTTTGTACTTTTTGGAACAATTTTGTTATTTTTTTCAAAAGGAAAAAAAGACAACAGGAGTAACAAAACAGTCAACTTCTGCAAAAAAAAAAAAAACCACAAGTTGAGCACTTGTGGTTTTGCTGCGCTCGGCAGATTAGTTCAATTGACTGCTCGCCGTAACATAGTAGTTTGTTGCATTTAATGCAACTAATTTTTAGTTTTCCAAATTCTTGACGTATGTCCGGGTGAGTGCTTGATGATGATGCTGCAGAAGTGCTTGCCACTGCTGGCTGAGGCTGCTGTCGGAGTCTTCTGCATTCCTGCTTGGCCAGGTTCACAGGATGCAGAGTCTTCAGGTGTTTTAACATACTCGCAGTCCCACAAGAGTATTTTTTTGATGCATCTCCTCTGGAAAGCACTCTTTGACATATTTTACATGTCACTTTAGTTGAATTAGTTTCATTTTGTCCTTCTGGGACAGAGGTGTATCTTTCTGGGCGTGGAGGTTCCACGACAAATTCCTCATCGGACGAATGGTCTGATTCTGATGGTGGCTGCTGTGCAGAAGCCATTGTCTTCAGAAAAATTGCAGCTTTGTAAATCTTCCCCAAAAAGTTTCTTCTAGTTCTAAGGAGTGAGATGTTCCTCCAAAGAAGCTCAAAGAATGATTGAAATGGGTGGGGTCTTTCAATAGTTGGAACAGGAAGTGTAATGAACCAATCAAATCTCTTTTTTTGCAGGTCACATGGGATCCGCGCACCCTGCGCTTACGCAGCCCGCACCCAGCGCGCATCCGTGAAATTGAATGAAAAAAAATTATAGGATTAGATGTAAAAATATATTAGTTTTAAGACTACTTTAGAGTTTGTCTTCAATTAATATTCCCATGAAATACATATATATATATGTTTTTTTAAATGTTAAATATTTCGAGGGATCCGCACACCTACCGCATCATAGACGCAGATGACGCATCGTGGAAGCGCGTAAACGTCGCGTTACGTACATCGAACGTGACGCCTATAGTCTGGGAGTCGCGTACCGGTCGCATTGCGATCGCGCACTAAACACGTACCCAACGCATACCATGCGCGGATGCTATCGCGTAGGGATCGGGATCGGTGCGCTTAGGGTGCGCGGATCCCAAAACATGGAACAAATATATATAAAATAAAGTTTTGAATATATAGTTAAAAAAATATTTTGAAAGATATAAAAAAAATGTTTGAAAAACCCATTAAATTCAAATAATATTTTTTAATTTTTAAAAGAATTAATTGAAAAAATAAGTTTAAAAAATGGTGATAAAAAAGTATTTAAAAAAAATAAATAATGAAATTGACACACTCAATTTGAAAAATATAGAAATCCAATTAAAATCATTAAGCATGATATCTTCAGAGATAAGTGAAAGATAGGAATTAGCATTTAAAAAACCTTTGAAATTCACTGAAGAAAATATAGGTTTTATGCACGTTATAGTTAGGATTTGGCATTTAAAAAACCTTTGAAATTCACTGAAAAAACCAAAGGTTTCAGGGGCGTTATAGTTAGGAATTGGAATTTTAAAAACCTTAGAAATTCACTGAAAAAAACATAGGTTTCAGGAGCGTTATAGTTAGCTGGACATTTCCCTCGTACAAAACCCTAGAAATTCCCCTGTTATAGTTAGTTCAGCTAACTATAACTCGCGCCCCCGCAATGCACTGCTGATGATGTCAGATATTACATCACTCATGACATGGTCAGTGACATCACTGATGACATCACTGATGACATCTCAAATGACATCACTGATGACATCACTGTCCACAACCATTTGACCCGTTGAGTCAAGATACTGTGCTCGGCCATCACAGACACAGCAGGGCAAAAGAATTGAGAAGGCTCCCCGAGGCCCACTGGAGGGCGACATTGGTCCTTTCATTTCAACGAGTCTTCACGAACCGACTGGAGGGTATTAATTGTGAATTCCACTACAAGTACCAGCATGATGCAATGAGCAAGTGAGTCTACTTAGACGGGCACACCGGGGGCCTATTAAGGGAGGAGCATGTAGGGTCAAATGTTTGTGGACAGATGAAGCGTGAGATCGTGTATGCCCATGAAGTAGGAGTATGAGACTCCGAAACGCGTAGGCATGAGGATTTAAAGTAGGGGAGAAATGACACCTTCGTTTGTGCAATTAAAGGAGTCAAAACCTACCTGCTGTGTGTGTGCGTTCTTGCAGCAGGGGAACTTTTGGAATATATATATATATTTACTGACATCACTGATGACGTCATCCAGTGAGTCTGTGTTTCTGTAAAGTTTTAATATGTTTAATATATATAGGGAAAGGCCTGTTGAAGAATGAGTGGGTGTACGAGTGTGTGAATGGATGATTTTCTAGGTGCGTAACTGACTCTATAAGTGAGTCATTAAATGTATCTTCCTGTAGACTAGTGACTAAACTGTGTGAATGTCTGTATGTGTCTGTGTGTTGGTGTATAAGTGGCTGCATGGTTTTGTGAATAGCTATATGAGTGTCTATATGGGTTATTGATTGGTTGTCTGAGTATCTGTATGGGTGCCTGAGTGTTTGTGTGGGTAGGGTATGTGTGACTCTGTGCATAGATGTGTGAGTGGGTGATTCTATGGGTGCAAGGTTATAAGAGTGCAACTGTGATGGACTGTATGGTTGGGTGAGTGTATGTATGGGTGTGTTAGTGATTGAATGTATATCTCAGTTGTACATGTGTCAGTAACTACATATGTGAAACGCAATGTATATGTGTGTAAGAGTATATAACTATCTATATGTGAGAGTGTGTGATTGCGGGAGTGGCTGTATGGATAAGTGTGTGCTTGTATCAGTAATTGCATAAGAGCGTCAGAATTTGTTAGTATTTTATGAGTAAGTGAACTTGAGTGTGTTTAACTGTATAGGTGAGCAAATTGGACTGTGATTAATTATTTGCATGACTGACTAGGTGTGTCAGTACCTCAATGGATGATTGGCGGTGTGGGAGTGTCTATATAGGTGTATAAATGCATATGATAGTCCTGTACGGAGTGACTGTAAGTATGAGTGACTGTACAGGTGAGTGAGTGGAGATGTATGTAGACCTAAGAGTCAATGAGTGGGTATGTAGTTATTGGTATTGGAGTATCTATGGTTTTCAAAATGGCCGTCTGAAATTTTGAGTCGGTGTATCAAAGGTTATATTAGGGTGTGAGAAGATGCACTAATTTGTCACATGGATGACATCATCAGTGATGTCATCAGTGATGTCATTTGAGATGTCATCAGTGATGTCATCAGTGATGTCACTGACCATGTCATGAGTGATGTAATATGTGACGTCATCAGCAGTGCATTGCAGGGGCGCGAGTTATAGTTAGCTGAACTAACTATACCAGGGAAATTCTAGGGTTTTGTACGAGGGAAATGTCCAGCTTACTATAACTCCCCTGAAACCTATGGTTTTTTCAGTGAATATATAGGTGGTGGAAGTGAGAGCGCCACCCACATGGGGGAGTGTACTTACCGTGAGTGCTCATATCTCCACCATGAGCACCGGGTCGTTGAGCCTATCAGAGCGAAGCAGGCACCTTTTCAATTTGGATTCCGGCAGCACTTGTTAGTCGGGATAAGGCATCTGAAGAAGGAAAGACTCCGAAATGCATCATGCCATTTCCAAAAAATCTGCTGGTTTGCTAACGATCCTGCGTGTGTGCCCGGTTCTTCATGTTGTGTGAGGGGCGTTGGACTTATATATATTCAGTGAAAAAACCATAGGTTTCACACATGTTATAGTTAGCTGGAAATTTTACTGATAAAAAACCAATGAAATTCCCCCGTTATAGTTAGTGCAGGCAACTATAACTCACGCGACCGCAATCCTCTGCTGATGACATATGTGTCTTTATGAAAAAAAAATATTTGTAATATATGTATAGCTAAAATTTAATGGAAGAAGACATGGGCAAATAAGTGTCTAAATACAGTATTAGCATCAGCAGAAGATTGCGGTCGCGTGAGTTATAGTTGCCTGCACTAACTATAACGGGGGAATTTCATTGGTTTTTTATCAGTAAAATTTCCAGCTAACTATAACATGTGTGAAACCTATGGTTTTTTCACTGAATTTGCAAGGTTTTTTAAATGCTAATTCCTAACTATAACGTGTGTGAAACCTATGGTTTTTTCAGTGAATTTGTAAGGTTTTTTAAATGCTAAGTTACTTTACGCCATTCGTGGCGTGCGCGCCCACTTAACGCAGTTCGTTCGGTGCGCGCACGGTGCGCTTCGCGCACCGTGCGCGCACAGTGAGCGCTTCGCGCACCGTGCGCGCACAGTGAGCACGTGGTGCGCTTCGCGCACCGCGCGCCCACTTTACGCAGTTAGTGCCGTGCACGCACGGTGGGCACGCGGTGCGCTACGCGCACCGCGTGCCCACGTTACGCTAGATGGGCCATGTACGCACGATGCGCTTCGCGCACCGTGGGCAAATGGAGGACATATGATGCGCTTCGTTGTGAAAGGTAATATTTTAATTTTTCACATTCGTTTATATGCCATGCGCAAATGGTGCCCTTCGGGCACCATTTGCACATGGGGAGGGGAGATTATGGATAATTATTATTTTTTTAATTATTTTGTACCGTACGCGTACGGTAAGCGTAATCGGCGAAATTATCGAAAAAATTAAAATTCCGTTTTTGGACTTGGGGGATCTTTGAGGACTCCCTCAACATGGATAGGTGCTTAGGAGCTGTCTAAACAGCCCCTTTACATGTTTTTGGCCTTTGTTTTTTAACCCCCTCTCAGACTGCGAGAGAGAAAATGGCGGCCGCCGCTTCCTGGTTTCGACCGATTCGAATGTTTACTAAGATATAACAGCCAATCAGAATCGCGCTCGCGCACGGCGGCGTGCGCGTACGGTAAGCGCACCGTAAGCGCACCGTAAGCTGGCTCAGATATATATATTGATTTAAAGGCTATTTTCTCAGAATCTACTGAACAGATTTACACCAAACCTACAAAAGGCACTTCCTTGACCTGTAGACTACCACTCTGCCAAATTTCAAGGAACTCTGTTCAGCCGTTCGGGCTGTAGCTGTGTCTAAAGGTCCTATGGAAAAATGCATGGGAAAAACGTGTTTTGGGACCCCCCTTTTATCTCAGCCCCCGCTTGACGAATCCCCCTGAGACTTTCAGGGTAGGAGCGTAGCGTAGCGCCCCATTAGTTTTGAAAATTTCGCGAGGATTCGTCGACCGGCGCCAAAGTTATTCCAAATAGAATGTTGCGGTTTTCCTATGGAAACAGGGTCCTAACTATAACTACCTACTGGCGACCGCCAGTAGGTAATATATGTATATATGTATATATATATATATATATATATATATATATATATATATATATATATATATATATATATTATCTACTGGCGGTCGCCAGTAGATAGTTATAGTTACAACCTAGTTTCCATAGGAAATCTCAAAATTCTATTTTGAATAACTTTGGCGCCGGTTGACGAATCCTCGCGTAATTTTCAAAACTAATGGGGCGCTCCGTTCAGCTCCTACCCTGAAAGTCTCGGGGTGATCCATCAAGCGGGGGCCGAGAAAAAAGGGGGGTCCCAAAACGCGTTTTCCCCATGCATTTTTCCATAGGACCTTTAGACACAGCTACAGCCAGAACAGCTGAACATAATTACTTGAAATTTGGCAAAGAGGTAGTCCTCAGGTCAGGCATGTGCCTTTTGCATATATGGTGTAAATCCGTTCAGTAGTTCCTGAGAAAATCAAAAGTAAAATCATATACATATCTGGGCGGAGCCTAACCACACATCTCATTGTGAGATCTGATTGGCTGTCAGTACTTCATCCAAGAAGTGTTGGCAGCCATCTTGGGATCAATATACATGATAGCACCTCATTAAAAAGCATTGCAGTTAATAGAAGGTTTTAAGACCTTAGTTACATTATAAATCATTTGTTGATGGTACCATACTCATTTTAGGAATTGTAGTATGTTCTAAGGTGATTTTACCATGTGAAAAAGCCTTCTGCTGGGATATCATGAATCATGTTTGAGAGAAAACTATTTTCACATGCTTTTCCCACAGAGGTTTGGAAGGTGATCTATAAGCTAAACTGAGAGCATATTTTCTGTAAATTCACATTATCTTTCTCAGTCATGTGAGAATGAAGTCTGACATTCTCAGTAAAACATGTACATCCAACAAGGGCAGAGACTGTCAGTTGATTCCTTTGTGTTCTACTGCAGCTTCCCAGAGTGTTCCAAAGAACAACTAGAGCGCTAACAGTCTTACTTATGACAAAGGTATGGCACACCTGAAGCCATCTTGATTGGAATAAAGTGGTAACATTTAAAACATTTAATTTAAAAAGGAACAAAATGAGAGGGTTCATTTTGCCATAGAATGTATGATTAGTGCTGCAGAAAGAAAAATTAGGGCACATTTTGAGTGACTTCTCAAATCTTCTTCTATTTCATTAAAGAATTCTGACATGCAGACTGAAACATGCACTTTCAATACCAGCAGCAGACTTCCCTGGTGAGCAGTAGCTTTACTACAGTGATCTAATGAGCAACTAGAGTACTAACATTCTGAATTTATGGCAAATGTGTGACACATCTGAATGCCTTCTTCATTGAATCAAAGTAAAAAACTGACAGTATGCCTACTGAGGAGACTGCAGTAAATGAGGAAATTAGGAAACTTCATAACAAGTCTCCCAAGATGGCCACCAGAGACAAAGGAGCCCAAATGTAGCACAAATATCACCGAGATGTAGCCCAAGTATAGCCCAATGACAGAAATCCCAGAGTGTTTTAAAGAACAACTAGAGCGCTAACAGTCTTACTTATGACAAAAGTATGGCACACCTGCAGCCATCTTGATTGGAATAAAGTAGTAACATTTAAAACATTTAATTTGCAAAGGAACAAAATGAGGGGGTTCATTTTGCCATAGAAATTATGACTAGTGCTGCAGAAAGAAAACTTAGAGCACATTTTGACTTCTCAAATCCTCTTCTATTTCATTAAAAAGTTCTGACATGCAGACTGAAACATGCACTTTGAATACCAGCAACAGACTTCCCTGGTGAGCAGTGGCTTTACTACAGTGATCTAATGAGGAACTAGAGTGCTACCATTCAGAATTTATGGCAAATGTGTCACATCTGAATGCCTTCTTGAAGGAACCAAAGGAAACAAGCATTGAAAATACAATAGGTCTCGCCCTCGTTTAAGTTAAAGCAATTCTGTTTGTAATTAGGTGGCTTTTTAGCTTTGCTTTTATTAGTGTTTTTCAAAATTTCATGTAAATAAGATGCATATCTGTATATGTATGCATGCATTTATATTTGTATTTATATAGATATGCAGATCATGTATATATGTTTATATATGTATGTATATACATATATATACACATACATATATATAAATGCATATATGTGCATATGTGTGCGTGTAGAGAGAGGTAGAGAGAGGTAGAGAGGTAGAGATGTAGAGGTAGAGACGTAGAGGTAGAGAGGTAGAGGTAGAGAGGTAGAGGTAGAGAGGTAGAGAGGTAGAGGTAGAAAGGTAGAGAGTAGTAGAGAGAGAGGTAGAGAAAGGTAGAGAGGTAGAGAGTAGAGGATGAGTAATAGAGAGTAGAGATAGAGTAGTAGAGAGAGTAGTAGAGAGTAGTAGAGAGAGTAGCAGAGAGTGAGTAGCAGAGAGTAGTAGTGAGTAGTAGAGAGTGAGTAGTAGAGAGTAATAGCGAGTGAGAAGTAGAGAGTAGTAGAGAGTAGTAGAGAGTGAGTAGTAGAGGGAGTAGTAGAGAGTAGTAGAGAGTGAGTAGTAGAGGGAGTAGTAGAGATTGAGTATTAGAGAGTGAGTAGTAGAGAGTAGTAGAGAGTGAGTAGTGGAGACTGAGTAGCAGAGAGAGAGTAGTAGAGAATGAGTAGTAGAGAATGAGTAGTAGAGTGAGTAGAAGAGAGTCGTAGAGAGTGAGTAGTAGAGAGTAGTAGAGAGTGAGTATTAGAGAGTAGTAGAGAGAGAGTAGTAGAGAGTGAGTAGTAGAGAGTGAGTAGTAGAGAGTGAGTAGTAGAGAGAGAGTAGTAGAGAGAGTGAGCAGTAGAGAGTAGTACAGAGTGAGTAGTAGAGAGTGATTAGTAGAGAGTAGTGGAGAAGTAGAGAGTGAGTAGTAGAGAGTAGTAGAGAGTGAGTAGTAGAGTGAGTAGTAGGGAGTAGTAGGGAGTAGTAGAGAGTGAGTAGTAGAGTGAGTAGTAGAGTGAGTAGTAGAGAGCAAGTAGTAGAGAGTGTGTAGTAGAGAGAGAGTAGTAGAGAGTAGTAGAGGGTGAGTAGTAGAGAGTGAGTAGTAGAGAGAGTAGTAGAGAGTAGTAGAGTAGTAGAGAGTGAGTAGTAGAGAGTGAGTAGTAGAGAGTAGTAGAAATTGAGTAGCAGAGAGAGTAGTAGAGAGTAGTAGAGAGTAGTAGAGTGAGTAGTAGAGAGTGAGTAGTAGAGAGAGAGAGTAGTAGAGAGTGAGTGGTAGAGAGTAGTAGAGTGAGTAGTAGTGTGAGTAGTAGAGAGAGTAGTAGAGTGAGTAGTTGAGAGTGAGTTGTAGAGAGTAGTAGAGAGTAGTAGAGAGTGAGTAGTAGAGAGTGAGTAGTAGAGAGAGTAGTAGAGAGGGAGTAGTAGAGAGAGAGAGTAGTAGAGAGTGAGTAGTAGAGTAGTAGAGAGTGAGTAGTAGAGAGTAGTAGAGTAGTAGAGAGTAGTAGAAAGTGAGTAGTAGAGAGTGAGTAGTAGAAAGTAGTAGCGAGTGAGTAGTAGAGAGTGAGTAGTTTAATTTAAAAGGAACACAATGAGGAGGTTCATTTTGCCATAGAAATTATGATTAGTGAGGAAAAAAGAAAAATTGGGCCACATTTTGAGTGACTTATCAAATCCTCTTCTATTTCATTAAACAATTCTGACATGCAGACTGAGACATGCACTTTCAATACCAGCAGCAGACTTCCCTGGTGAGCAGTAGCTTTACTACAGTGATCTAATGAGCAACTAGAGTGCTACCATTCAGAATTTATGGAAAATGTGGGACACATCTGAATGCCTTCTTGATGGAATCAAAGTAAACAAGCATTGAAAATGCAATAGGGGGAGGGAGGAGCCTAGCGCGCAACCAAGATGGCCGCGTAGGTGCGAGGCTCCCGAGGACCTCCGCGACCTCCTGAATTAATCCTGGCGATATCCTGTCCTTGTTGAGGGGACTGTGTTTGGGAACCCGAGCGGAGGCGCCACCCGTTTTTTGGGCTCGAATCGGACCCCGAACACCGGTGGGAGCGTCGATCAAAGGTTGCGGCCTTCTCCTCGCCGGCCCCCCGGATTGGAGTGGTGGGGCGATCCGGGGACAAAGTGAACAACAGCGGCGAGCGGGGCTGGGCGACTCGCGTACCCCGCACTTTCACTTTCGCTTTTGCGCCCTCCTTGCTTCAAGCGGGGTCGGGCTGCGGAGCGGGGTGCGGTGGTGTGGTCTTGTCCAAGTGCCCGGCTGACCCGCCGGCTGTGGGTCGCCCTGCGGATCGGTGGTCGCCCCCGCCCCCCCCCCGGAGCCCGTGAATTGGTATAGTGGCCTGTTTGGAGATCTTGGCACGACGGTGGAAGGGCCAGCATGTCCACCAAACAAGATGGCGACCGGGCGAAGCTGAAGACAACCCGCCGTGGCACGGCGCACCAGGCCAATAGTATGGATCGCTACACGCTCCAAAAGGGTTCTCCGGAGACATCGCGGTCACCCCCGGTGGGCCCGACGGAGGCATCTGCCCATCCAGTGGATCTGACCCTCCGGGACGTCATGGGCGCCATCGCAGAGATGAAGGCCTCAGTGGACCAGCGTTTCGATACCTTGGCGCAAAAAATCGACTCGGTCCTTGTGGATGTGGGCCTTGTGAGGGCAGACTTGTCAAAAACAAACGACCGAGTCGACTCCCTGGCCCACACCACAACGAGCCTCACGACGGACGTGGTGGCCCTCCAGAAGGAGGTGCGCCGGCTTGGCCAGTTGAGCGCCCTGATGGACCGGCGACTGGAGGATTCCGAGGGTCGGGCCCGGAGGAATAATGTCCGTATTATTGGTGTGCCGGAGGGCCGAGAGGCGGAGGCGGCGGATCTCTTCGTGGAAGAATTGATCCTGACCCATCTCCAGCCCCGGGGGCTGAGTAAGCTTTTTGCGGTGGAGCGTGCCCACCGGGTCCCCGGGGGCCGCCCTAAGACCGGTGCCCCGCCGCGGCCTCTTATTGCCCGGATTTTTAATTTTCGGGATAGAGATGCCATCCTCCAGACCTCCAGGCAACAGGGACCAGTCAGGCTGGACAACATGGATGTACACTTCTACCCAGAATTTACTCCGGCGGTCCAGAAGCAGCGACAGAGCTTTCTTGGTATTAAACGTCGCCTAAGGGACCTAAACCTCAAGTACTCAATGCTCTTTCCGGCTAAGCTGAGGGTGGAGGTGGATGGCCGTACGCACTTCTTCGACCGGCCCGAGGCGGCTGGGGACTGGTTAGACACTTTGCCTGGAGATCGGGGCGGGGGGGGCGCGGCTGGCGGGGAGGGCCCGCCGGATCAGAATTGAGGGGTGACTGTATAGGCCTTGCTCGGGATGTTATTCCTTTACCACATATTGCTTTCGTATGTTCCCCTCCCATGGAGGTCGGGTGGGGTCTGCTGGGGGCTTCCCTCCTCCTCTGGGGGACTAGTTAGTACTTAGCTATGGGGCGACAGGCACACTGCACTTTGGGGGGGCTGTCTGGGCTCATGCAGGGGTGCAGGGAGGGGGGAGTTCTGTTGGGACCGGGGGGTGGGGGGGGTGTGTTGTTTGTTAGCACCGCAGGGCAAACCCGCAACTGTCTTGTTGTTCTTAAGATGCTCGGTGGGGGACGACCGATTGTTTCGACGTATGATGGGGGGTAGGGATTTGACTGTGTTGTCATGGAATGTTAACGGCCTGGGGGATAGGATTAAGCGTGGTGTGGTCCTGCAGTATTTAAAACGCATTTCACCGGATGTTGTCTTCCTGCAGGAGACGCACCTTATAGGTAACACCTTTCATGCAATGAATCGGCGGGGATATCGTTTGGCGGCCCACTCCGGCTTCACTTCGGGCTCGCGGGGGGTGGGTATTATGGTCAAGAACTCGCTCCCGTTTGAGATTGACGAGGTGCGCCATGATGAGAGGGGACGCTACACTGTTCTGGTGGGACGCATGGAGGGTAGAGTGTTTATCTTCATATCAGTCTATGTCCCGCCTGGGTTACAAGCCACTACATTTGCGGATCTAGGGCGCCTCCTTCTGGACCTTCCAAGTGGCCTGTTGGTGGTTGGAGGGGACTTTAATGCGGTTGCCTCTGGGTCTATGGATCGCCATCCCCCTAGGGACCTCCCCCGGGCGCAGGCGTGGCTGCCCGGCCTTTTAGACACGCTGGGCCTGGTAGATTGCTGGCGCCTGAAGCATCCTGTATTGCAACAGTACACTTTCCACTCGGGGGCCCATGGTAGCTTCTCGCGGCTTGACTACATCCTTGTCCCGGCGGCCCATGCAGGGAGGGTGGGGGAGGTGCGCCATTTGGCACGGGGTATCTCAGACCACTCCCCATTGTTGTTGCATTTCGATGTCTTCCCGAGGGGGGATGGCAGGGTGGCCCCGATTAATGCATGGTATTTGCGCGACCCCACCATTCGTGCCGACCTGATCAAATCCTTACAGCGCTATTTCGATGAGAATGTGGGGTCGGTCCCGTCTGCCATCTCCCTGTGGGAGGCTTTCAAGGTGGTTCTTAGAGGGGAGGCCCTCTCCTTTATTTCCAATGCCCGGCGGCGCGAGCGGGAGGAGGTGACCCGGGTTGAGGCCGAGATTGCAGAACTGGAGGGTGACCTGGGGAGCGGGGTAACAGACGCCAAGTTGCATGTGTTGCATTTAAAGCAGGCGGCCTATCGGGCCCTCGTCACGGAGGCAGCCAGGGGCCTCAGTAGAGAGCAGCAGGGGCGATTGTATGATGTGGGTGACAAGGCTGGCAAATTGATTGCGTGGTTGGATAAGAGGGAGAGAGCGAGCCGCGTGGTGCCTTTGATTGAGAGCGTGGATGGCGTGTGTGTCACCGAGCCGGAAGCCATTGTCTCCTGCTTCGCGGATTACTTCCGCGAAGTTTACTCCCCGGTTTCTCCCTGCTCGGAGGAAGATTCCCATGCCTTGCTTCGGGACATCGCACTGCCCTCCCTTACGGTGGAGGATAGGGACTCGCTGGACGCCCCTCCCACCTCGGACGAAATTGCCTCGGCTATTCGTTCGGTTGCATCCGGCAAGGCCATGGGCCCCAATGGTATTCCCATTGAGCTATACAAGCTACGCCCGGATGTGTTGGCGCCCCACCTGCGCGCGATGTTCCTTGCGGCCCACTCGCAGGGCTCCCTCCCGCTGGACCAGCGTCTGGCTACAATTGTGGTGATCCACAAGGAGGGGAAGCCCCGTGAACGAGTCACATCCTATAGGCCGATTTCGCTTTTGAACGCGGAGCCCAAAATCCTTGCCAAGGTGTTGGCCAACCGGTTGGTTGGAGTGGTGGGTGATTTGGTCCACCAAGACCAATCGGGCTTTATACCACACCGCAACACGGCGCTCAATCTGCGTCGCTTACACGGGGTGCTCGCGCGTGTCCCATTTTTGCGGGAGCCGGCCATCTTGGCGTCCTTGGACGCCACCATGGCGTTTGATACGCTTGAATGGCCATATATTTGGGCGATGCTGGCGAAGTTTGGGTTCGGCCCGGGTTTCGTCAGCTGGGTTAAATTGCTATATTCGGGCCCGTTGGCGCAGGTGGTGGTGAATGGGCGAGTATCGGCCCCATTCGCGCTGGGGCGGGGCACGCGACAGGGTTGTCCCCTGTCGCCTCTTCTGTTCGCCCTGGCCCTGGAGCCCCTGGCGGAGTGGCTGCGGTGGCACCCTTCTATCCGTGGCCTCCGCTGGACCCCCGAGCATGAGGACCGCGTGTCCCTCTATGCTGACGATATCCTTTTGTATCTCGCCTCCCCGCGCAAATCATTGATCGTCCTGGTTGATGTTTTGCGCTCCTTCGGTCGTAACTCAGGCCTGGTCATCAACTGGGCGAAATCCTGTGTCTATGTGCTTTCCGGGGAGGCTCCGGTCCTGCCTCGGGACTGTCCGATCCAGATTGCCTCCCAGGGTTTCCGGTACCTGGGTATATATATTACTCTTGACCCGGAGGCCCGCTATGAGCGGAACTTGCTGCCCCCCCTCCAGCGTTTGAGGGAGGACGTGGTGCGCTGGCGGCGTCTGCCGCTCTCGCCGCTCGGCCGAGCGGCCTTATTTAAAATGGTGTCCCTGCCGCGCTTCCTCTACGCCCTCCAGAATACCATGGACTTGGTCCCGGCACGTTACTTTCATGAGGTGGAGGGCCTCCAGCGGCGCCTGTTCTGGGACGGGAGGCCGCGTATTGCTCTGGCTAAATTGACGCTCCCGTGGTACGATGGAGGGGTCGCCCTTCCGGACATTAAACGGTATTACTGGGCCTCCCAACTAGCTGCAATTAATCATGGCCTTTACGGGCCCGCCCTGAATCCGGCATTTGAGATGGACAAGATGCTCCTACCCGGTGGCGATTACAATCGCGCGCTCTACTCTGGCGCGCCCGACTCCCGTCTGACGGGACCGACGCGTGTCATGGTGCGTGTCTGGCACGCGGCTAATGCAGCTATGGGGTGGAAGGACCGTTTGACCCGGGCGTCTCCGCTGTATGCATCTGAGAGGTTGGGCTCCCTGTGGACGTCGAAGGGCTTCGAGAAGTGGGACACGATCGGAATCAGCACGGTGGGAGATCTCTGGACGAGGGGGGGATTCAAAACTTTTGAGACGCTGCAGGCGGAGTTTCAGCTGCAGGGCAGTGAGTACTTTCGGTACCTACAGGTCCGCCATGCGCTGGGCTCCGTCTTCCCGGATGTTGCATCCATTCCGGAGTCTTCCCCCCTGGAGGACAGAGTGCTAGATGGCCATGTCCCGGACAGCACGATCTCCCTCATATACAAAAAATTGATTAACGATAGATCGTGCCTGCTGACTAGTCTCCGCGAGGCTTGGGTTGCCGACGGGCTTGAGCTGGACGACGAGGATTGGATTTCCGCGGTGGCCTCTCCGAAAGAGGTGGCCATCCCGGCTCGCCTTCGTTTCGTCCAGCTCAAGATCCTTCACCGGGTCTACGTGACGGGGCCAAGGCTTCTACGTATGGGTTTTGCCGGTGACGGGATGTGTAAGCGTGGCTGTGGCGCGTTGGCGACTTTCATGCATATACTGTGGGAGTGCCCGCAGGTGGAGCGATTCTGGCGTGGTGTGCATGGGGTTCTGCGAGTGGTTACGAGTGTCACGCTACTGCCTGAAGCGAGGAGATGCTTGCTGAATGTCTGGGAACCTAATGACTACTCGGTACCGCAGACGCGGTGGGTGACTCTGGGATACATGATAGCTAAGCGTGATATTGCTCAATTGTGGGGATCCCAGAGGCCCCCTGCGGTGTCGGCCTGGAAAGAGCATATGGATTGGTGTATGTTTCGTGAAAAGGTGGTGTATGTGGCGAGGGGTAAGCCTGGGGCGTGGATGAAACTCTGGGGCCCCTGGAACGCCTACCGCGGGGATATTTGTGAGCCGCCGCTGCTACCGACTGCCTCGCCGGCTCCGTCTCCCTAGATGGCCCCCCTCCCTTGGCCGCGGGCGCGCGGTTCCCCAGTCCCTGATCTACTCCCGTCCCCCTCTTCAGAGTTTTGCTGCTGGTTTGGATCCCCCACTTGTGGAGCACGTGTTGTCACTTTGGATCGAGGGTTGCCTTGCGGTTGTGGTTTGTTTATGTTGTTTCGCTTTAAGAAAATGGAACCGCACTGTGGGCCTGGAGCCGTGAGGCCTGCACCATTGATTACTCCTGTTTTCCTACTTTGCACCGCTGTGAGACTTTTTGCTGTATGCATGTAATATGTTTTTTGATGCTCTAGCGGCCGGCCGTGTGGTTGTAGGCCCATACCTGTAACTTTTCAAACTGCAATAAACGGTTTAAAAAAAAAAAAAAAAAAAAAAAGAAAATGCAATAGGTCTCGCCCTCGTTTAAGTTAAAGCAATTCTGTTTGTAATTAGGTGGCTTTTTAGCTTTGCTTGTATTAGAGTTTTTCAAACTTTCATGTACATACCATGCATATGTATGCATATATGTATATGTTTGCATGAATTTATATTTATATAGATATGCAGATTATATTTATATGTTTATATATTCACTGAAAGAACCATAGGTTTCACACACGTTATAGTTACGAATTAGCATTTAAAAAACCTTGCAAATTCACTTGATAAACCATAGGTTTCACACATGTTATAGTTAGCTGGGCATTTCACTCGTAAAAAAACAATGAAATTCCCCGGTTATAGTTAGTGCAGGCAACTATAACTCACGCGACCGCAATCCTCTGCTGATGACGTCAGATATTACATCACTGTATTTAGACACTTATTTACCCATGTCTTCTTCCATTAATCTTTAGCTATACATATATTACAAATATTTATTTTTCAAAAAGACACATATGTCATCAGTGATGTAATATCTGACGTCATCAGCAGAGGATTGCGGTCGCGTGAGTTATAGTTGCCTGCACTAACTATAACGGGGGAATTTCATTGGTTTTTTACGAGTGAAATGTCCAGCTAACTATAACATGTGTGAAACCTATGGTTTTTTAAGTGAATATATATATATATATATATATATATATATATATATATATATATATATATATATATATATATATATATATATAACAATCTACCGTGACCAGGAACTACGGTTCGAAACGCGTAGGGAGGGTTACTATCTGAGATTAAAATAACATCCTAATCGTCGAGAGGAGTGCCGCGTTATTATTTACTTGTGTTTGATATATATATATATATATATATATATATATATATATATATATATATATATATATATATATATATATATATATATATATATATATATATATATATATATATATATATATATATATATATATATATATATATATATATATATATATATATATATATATATATATATGCTAGATATTCCTTCCACCACCATCCCAGTTTCCCGGAGCTTCGGCGAAGGATCACAACACCATAACCGGCAAGCAATTCCAAAGTGCTTTATTCAAATCAAGGTGACATGAACGGTAGAGGACAGTCTACGCGTTTCGGCTCCCAGCCTTCTACTGGACCATAGAGTCCTGGAGCATAGAGTGTCTCTTTAAAGTGCTAGTGCAAAAGCCCATGTTAAAAGTGAAGACAGACTAGACAAAAATGTATCAATTTATTTAAAAATAATATTTTCTTTTTCCAAGTACACTAATCCATTATTTTTGATTTGAGACAGCATAATAAATATACCATAATAATTAATGAAGTGTTAATGAGCTTTAAGAATAATCACCCTTATGCATCAAGCCAAAATCCAGTCGGTAAAACACCGATTCGGTATTAGCTCCCGGTATTGTGTTAAAAATACCCAATCCCAATGCATCAACCCAAAACCCGAGCAAATAACGAATCGCTAAATAAATAACCTCGGACATACCGAATCGCTAATACCCAAAATGCTAATTTACCGAATCGCTAAATACCGAATTCGCAATTACCGAAATCACTATTAGCTCCCGGAAATTGCCAATAGCAAACAACGAATCGCACCCCAATGCAACAAAACTCGCAAATAACGAAAATCCCAAAAATCGCTATTTTGCCTGAGCTAAATAAGGGGAATCAAAACCTGGAGGTAAAGTCACAAAAAAAAAAAAAAAAAAAAAATCCTACATGTGCAAATGATTGAGGCAATCACTAAACCCTTAAATTTGGCCCAGGAGACCCTGTTGGCTCCCACAAAATGGCTGCCCTCTACGTGCTAGCAAGGAGGATGCGGATCAATGCAGCAGGACAGCGCAGGAGAAGGGTCCAGGAGCGAGTGTTCAGACTGCGCATAACCCTGCTCGGCCAGAATGAGGACGAGGTGTACCAGAAATATCGCCTCAATCGCGCTATGATCATGCGCCTGATTGCAGACCTGGAACCATTACTGCAGCACCAGACCCACCGGACAAATGCAATCCCTGCGCACGTTCAGGTACTATGCAGCCTGCACCTACTGGCCTCAGGGAGTTTCCAGGGGGTAATTGCGGTTGCCGGAGGTGTTTCGCAAAGCGCACTGTCACGCTTCTTCCAAAAATTCCTAGATGCCATGCTGACAATGCTCCACAGACACATCAGCTTCCCCACAACCCCACAGCAGTTGGACCGCACCAAACAGGCATTCTACCAGGTGGCACAATTTCCACATGTGATTGGATGCATCGACTGCACGCATATCCCCATATGCCCTCCGTCAGCAAATGAGTACCTTTTCAGGAACCGCAAGTCATACCACTCGATCAACGTGCAGGTTGTGTGCGATGCCAACAACATCATAACGGACCTAGTGGCACAATTCCCAGGGAGCACACACGACTCATACATCTTCCGCAACAGTGGAATGCACAGGCGACTACTCAATGGCGAATTTGGAGAGGGACTCCTGTTAGGTAAGTAGAACTACGCTTCCCCACACCAACACCACACATGTATGTACATCACCAATGCTAAGTCTATGCTTCTATCTTCTAGGTGACAGTGCTTACGCCCTGCGGGAATACATACTAACCCCATACCTAAATCCAGCAACCCCGCAGGAACATCGCTACAACGCTGCACACATCAGCACGAGGAATGTGATAGAGCGGACTTTTGGGATTCTCAAGAGCCGCTTCCGTATCCTCCACAAGACTGGCGGCGCAATGCTATACCAACCAGACACATGCTGTCGAATAATAGCTGTATGTGCAATGCTGCACAACATTGCCACCAGAAGGGGGATACCCATGGAGGTGGACAGGGATGACGACCCCCAGGCTGACCAACCACCCGCCCAACGACGACCAGCACACATCCCAAACACAGCAGAGGGCCATAGGAGGCGGACAGACATAACGCAAAATCATTTTTGACCCTGGGTAAAATGAGACATTACAAGTTGGTGTTGGGTGCAACTGTTTAATGCACAGTAGCACTGAGGATTGTGCAACAGAACTAGCATTGTGAATCATGCTCCGATTGTATAAATGTAAATAAAAGTTTCCTTAAAGTCAGGCCTGTGCAAACAGAATAATTGGATGGCCATGGTTGCTCCACCATGGACCTGCAGCATGTCCAAATTTCTAGTGCCGCTTGCCACGTACACCAAGCCTCCGCTCAGGTGCATCCAAACCCTCACCACGGCCTGTCCCCGTGGAGGCACGCGAACTGCGGCGCCTGGTGCTGGCCTCTGCCAGTGACACGCTGCTGACACTGGAGGCAGCCTCACTGGTGTCATCCCCTCCCAATGCTGCAGCACTGCATGTGCTGCTCTGAAGTTGTTCCACAGCAGTGGTGATGTGTCCCAGTGACTTGGCAACATCACCGCAGAAGTGCCCAAGGTCCACCTGCAGGGAGACTGTGCGGCGTGCCAACACAGCGGTGCAGTTGCTGTGCCGTTGTATGGCCTTGGTAGCGGCGGCAGAACGCAACATTAGCTGCCGGTTACTCCTCCTCTGGGACTCATGGCCCTCCCTGATGGCACGGGTGAGCTCACGTACCTCCTCCCTGAGCTGAGCATTGCCATCAGCAACCGCAGTGGTCTGGTCCCTGACCGCCGTGCCCATGTCCCTGACCGCGGAGCCCATGTCGGTGACTGCTGCAGTCATGGCGCGCATCTCCCTCGCTAGGCGCACGATGTTGCAGCTGATGCTAGCCACATGTCTTCCCTGCAGGTTCTGTGTGCGCAGCATCCTCTCCTCAATTGCAGAGGTTGTTGGGACATCCTGGTCAGCTGAGGAGACGGAACTGCGACGGGCCCTGTGACGCCGTGCGTGTCTTGAGCCTCCATGTGGTGCAGCAGGTGGTGTGGATGTGCGCTGCGTGGGTGCCAATTGCGGGGGGGGGGTTGCCATCTCCTGCAAGGGCGCGACTTGGTGCCTGTGCCTCTGCGGTATTGTGGCTGCACTGGCTGCAGGCTGGCTTGCTGGTGCCGTTGCTTGTGGCGCAGGTGGTGGTGCCTTGGCTTGTGGCACTGGTGCTGGTGCCGATGATTGTGGCGCTGGTGGAGGTGGTGCTGGTGGGGTGGCAGGTGTTGGCGGTGCGTGCGCATCCTGCACAGTCTCCTGGTCTGACTCCACGGGTGTCTCAGATATGATCAGCTGGTCGCTGTCGTCAGAGTCCCCAGGTGATGCATCTGTGTGTGAAACAGTGCATGATTAGTGGGATGATTACACCTACATAGTGTTGTACCCATCAATGTCCCTCTGGGGTCCAACAAATGAACAGTCTACAGCCATGTACAAAATATGTGTTGTGTGAGGATTTACGCCTGTGCCTGCACTCTGGGCTGACTAGACTACAACTCCCAAGATGCAGTAGTGTCATGTGTGGAACTGTCTGTGCCAGAGCTGCAGACACAGTGAGATTGGGCTGGGGGCATGGGTATGGATTTACGCTATGCTGGGTGTGGCACAGGCATGCATCTTACCTTGGGCACTTGTGGCTGCGCCGGACGTGTCCATCTGGATCACCCCCACGACGGCTTCCCGCTCTATCGTCCCTTCCACAAGGTCCTCCAGGGCTGTGTTGGATGGTGCAGTGCTTGTTCCGCCTCCAGTCCTCCTTGCCTCCCGGAGCCTCTCAGCAATCCTCTCTTTTGCGCGCTTCCGGAGGTCATACCACCGTTTTTTGAGATCGTCGATGCTGCGGCTAGTGACGCCAACCGCATTGACCCTCTCACGGATGCGCTGCCAGATGCGCCGCTTCTCGGTCTCAGGCACCTTGAGGGACAGCTTGCCAAAGAGGCGGTCGTGTTTGCTGGACACTCCCTCGATGAGGTACTCCAGCTCCCTGTCTGAAAACTTCTTCTTGCGCTTGCGTGCAGATTCAGCGCTGGATGGCACTTCCTGCGACATGATGGATGTGTGCTGTGACTGGCAGAATCTGTGTGGCCTCACTCTGCACAGCCTGTCCTTCTTTCCAGCTCCTGTCTGCTCCTCTGTCGAGGCTATGTGGGTGGGGCAGCAGTATTTCCTGGTTGGTGATGTCATCAGCCTGTTCCCTGTGCGACGCGGCAATTTGCGATTTCGCTATTACCGATTCGGTAATTGCTAATTCGGTATTACCGAACTCGCTATTAGCCAAATCGGTATTACCGAACTCGCTATTTGCTAGTGGGGCCGTTTGCGTGCCCCGCTATTAAGGAATCGGTAAATTTAGCGATTTTTAAGGAATCGCTAAATTTTACCGAATCTGTTGATGCATGCCAATTACCGATTCCTTAATGGCGATTCCTTATTTTTCGCTATTAAGGAATCGGTATTAGTTTGGTTGATGCATATGCCCCAATGTCTTTTGGATGATGGCAGAATTCTTTAGATATGAGTTTTTTTCATCATCATATGTCTCAGTATGGATATTGTAATCTACACGTCAATAATGGTTATTTTGTGCGAGTAATTATATACATGCAGTATGTTTTTAGCAGCCATTCTTCTTTTTGTGAACCTCAACAATGTAAAGTACATTTTTTTATATGTATGTAAAGTGCAATTTTTTGTGTATGTTGGTGATTTCAACTTCCAACAGTTTCTATATATCTATAATTGTGTCTGTTTAAATAAGACAACCATTACATTAATAACCTAATTCCAATTTTTGGAAAAAGAAAGCTATACAACTATAATGATTAAATGTAAAGTACATAATCATTATCTAGACCTTAAATAACAGTTGGATTGAAAAAATCAGATTGAGAAAATCACCATTAGGTTCTAATCATGCTGCCTCGGATAGTGCATGTATTAAAATTCTCACAATAAGGACAAAAAAGAAATGTAGTTTTAGTCCATACTGAGCAAACATTGTTCCTAATAGTCTCTCTCCCATCTATTCCATATATGTCAAAAGAGCAAGTTTTTAGTAGCAGTAATAGTGTTTTTCAATTTGTTTTATATTTCAGGGCTCCCGTGTCTGTTTTAATGATGTAATTTCATTAGAGATCTCATCAGTCAGATTTTGTCCTTCTTTATCATAGGTGTACATGCAGTTCAGCATCTAAATTATGTCCTGACGGGTTCTCGGTACCAATAGCTAAAATAGTTCTAGACTCAGTTCTTCGTAAGTCGAGGGTTCTGTTACTTCCTCTTTCTTTTTTTTTGTGATCTTGATTCCTGAGTATTTTAGTTGCTTACAATCACTAGAGTGAAATTTGTGAAAATGTTTTGCCATCGGATATGTAAAATCTTTTTTTTTATAGCACGTAGGTGTTGTAAAATTCGTAACTTTAGTTTATTGATGGTACTTCCTATGTATAACTTTTTACACGGGCATTCCAGAAGCTAAATAACAAATTTCGATTCACATGTTATGTGGTCACCTCTTTTTTAGACTCAAAGTGACTCTGTGTGAGCATGTCTCCCAGAGAAGCTGTTTTCCTGTACGTTATTTTTGGTAAGGGAGACAATACTCTCTGAACAGTCGCATCTAACATTAAAATGCCCCAATGTCTTCGAATGATCCTTTTAAGTTCATTGCTTTGGTTGTTAAAGTCAATGATTAGTCTGGTCATTGTCTCATTTGTATTTTTACTCTTTTCTGGATTCTCTTTGTTTGTTTGTAAGAGATCTGATCTTATTTTTGTGGTAGTTATTACCTCCAGGGGGTATCCTCGTTGTAAAAAGCGCTCACTCATTTCTTTTATTTGTAGATTCAGATCAGAGTTTTCGGAGCAATTCCTTTTTGCTTGCAACATTTTCCCGTAGGGGGTGCTCCATTTTAGATTTTTCGGATGCCCGCTGTTCGCGTGCAAAATGCTATTGCTAGCAGTTGGTTTTCTGTGCATTTTTGTGCATATTCCTTTGCCTTGAATGAACACCTCTACATCCAAAAAAATGATGTTCGTTGCAGTTACAGAAAATGTAAAGGTCAGATTATATTTGTTTGTGTTGAGAGAATATAGGAAGTTCTGGAGGTCGTTGTTGTTACCTTCCAAATAATGAAAAGGTCGTCGATGTATCTTGACCAAAATTTGATGTTCCCAGATTTTTCATTCTTCAGAACCTCCGTCTCCCACACAGCCATCAGTAAGTTAGCATACGTTGGCGCAAAGGATGTCCCCGTAGCGGTTCCTTGCTTTTGGAGAAAAAGGTCACCTTTGAATAAAAAAACATTGTGTGATAAACAATATGTAAGCATTTGTATTAACATGTCCGTATGTTCAAGATGGCTTATGGACCTTGTTTGTAAAAATTGTTTTACTGCTGCTATTCCATCAGTTTGAAGGATGGAAGTGTATAGTGACGAGACGTCAATCGAAGCCATGATGTAATTATCTTTCCAGATGATTTTCTTGATTTTTGTTCAAGAAATCCATCGTGTCCCTCAGATAAGAGGGAAGTTCTGTAACATAATTCATCAAGAAGATGTCAATCAATCGAGATGTTTATTCCAACAGAGAGCCAATGGAGCTTACTATCGGTCTTCCCGGTGGATTTTGAGTTGATTTATGCACTTTCGGGAGAAAATAGAAAGTTATTGGATGGTCAGTTCTGAAATACAGGTATTCTTCCAGATCAATTAAATTCTTATCTTTCCATGCCAATAGTTTCTGATGGTATTCCTCCATCCAAATTATTGTCGGATTTGTTGTCAATTTTTCATAATGATCTTTATTACCCAATTGTCTACTGGCTTCTTCTATATAGCTTTCACGATTTTGGATAACGATGTTTCCACCTTTGTCTGAGGCCTTTATTATTATGGTCTGATCTTCTCTTAGTTCTTTTAGTGCATCATGTTCCTCTAATGTTAGATTCCATGATTTCTTTTTTATGTTTTTCTTTTTGTTGGTGTTGGTAGGATTGTTAATTGACATTTTGTTGATCTCCTCCACCATAATCTCATGGAATAAATCAATCTTGTTTCCCGGGGGAAGTTGGGGACAAACATATATATATATATTGTACCAGTCCTGGTCACAGTAAGAAAACAGGTGCTGACTCCGTTGGTAAGTTGATCAAAGAGAAATATTTATTTCGTTGTGATATATATTACCTACTGGTGGTCGCCAGTAGGTAGATATAGTAAGAACCTTCAAAAAAAGTTTTTTCTTCTGCCAATATCTTTGGCGCCGGTTGAGGAATCTAATCGAAATTTTCAAAACTAATGGGCGCTCCGTTCAGCTCCTGTTTTGTAAGTTTCAGAGTGATCGTCAAGCGGGGGCTGAGGAAAAAGGGGGGTCCCAAAACACGTTTTCTCCATGTTAATTTACACAGGAAACTTTAGCCAAAGCTACAACCTGAACTGCTGAATGGAATTACACCAAATTTGGCAAAAAGGTAGGTCTTGTTCAAGAAAGCGTGCTTTTTTTAAATGGTGCAAATCTGTTCAGTAGTTGCTGAGAAATTAAAAAAATTCAAATATTGATATGTGAGCACCGAGGAGGGTTTGCAAACCCTCCCGAGCTCAAGTCTGATTGGCTGCCAACACTCCAAACCAGAATGTGTTGGCAGCCATCTTGGTAGCCCAGTCACTATAAAACAGTGGAAAAAAGGTAAAAAAACAAGAAAAGTGGGCAGGGTAGAAACACCCTGACCCCCTATTTTTGGTCAGGGGTGCGCGAATCCGGCTGAGAAAAAACAAAAAAAATGAAGCATGTTTTGTATACACCCCCTGGTGGACCAGGTCCTGGGGGCAATGCGCAGTTAATTAACAGGGGCCCGTGGGGGCCCCCAAAAATGCATGGGTCTCCAGCCCCCCCCACACTAACCCAGGGACCACCACCTCTCCGGGGCCTTCATCAATATGGGTGGGGGGCCTCACAGGACTGCCACCTCCCCAGGGCTTAAATTAAAACAAAAAAGTTTGTGGGGCTCCTGCCCCCCACACTGCCCCGGGGACCACGACCTCCACAGGGCACTAAATATGTCAATATGGGGGTCCATTGTGGACCCCCGGGCCCCAGGGACACCCACCTCCCCTTGGTTTTATAATACTGGGAGGGGATGTGCGGCCACCCACCTGGCCCTGGGGACTGCCATCTCCTGGGGCTTCAAAAGAAATGCGTGGGGGGCTCCTGCCCCCCCCACTGGCCAGGAACCGCGACCTCCCCGGGGCCTTCATCAATATGGGTGGGGTGGCCTCACAGGACCGCCACCTCCCGGGGCTTAAATTAAAATAAAAGAGTGTGGGGGGACTCCTGCCCCCCACACTGCCCCAGGGACCACCACCTCTCCAGGGCACTAATTATTTAAATATGGGGTCCATTGCAGACCAACAGGCCCGGGGGACCTCCCCATTCCCGGAGCTTTAAAAATGCTGGGAGGGGGCAACGCGGCCCCCCTCCTGGAGCCCTCTATGGCCCTGGGGACCACCACCTCCTAGGGCCAGCTCCTGCAATGTCCCGGGGTACCCACCCCCAGGACATTGCTGTTTGCTATGGCAGGGTCGGAGCACAGCTCCTGCCCTGTCATAGCAAACTCCTGTTTTGCTTCGTTGATGCGAGATTCCTTTGAACCTCAGGATACAAGTGGACTTTATCCCCCAAACAGCAGTGCGCCAGGAGCCGCGTTTGCAGAGTGGTGTAAAAAGAGGGCGTGGCCTCTGACCACTCCCAGCAATCCAGCTGTGTGGGGCTTACTGGACGTACCTGGTGGGCTAGTTGGCCCCCAGGGACCCTCAGGAATAAAGGGGGCTTAATACCCCATCTTAGAACGTGCCAGGAGAGGCGTTTGCAGAGTGGTGGCAAAAGGGGCGTGGCCTGTGTCCACCTCTCAGGAAGTCCTTGGGGGCCAACTACCCCTCCTGTTACCTCCAGTATGTCCCACACAGTGGGATTGCTAAAACGTCTTTAGAGGCCACACACCCCTTTCTCCACCACTCTGCAAATGCGTCTCCTAGCAGACTACGGATTGGGGGATGAAGTCCACTTTACTCCTGAGGGACTTTGGGGGCCAAGAAGCCCTCCTGGTACCTCCTGTAAGTCCTAAGCAGCGGAATTCCTGAGCGCTGGTCGGAGGCCCAGCACCCTTTCTCCACCACTACTCTGCAAACACGTCTACTGGTTAAAGAAGTGTTTGCAATGCAATAGGTTTCGCTTTTGAGAGAGTTAGAGCTATTGGCGTCGTAAATGTAAACGTTTTTTACGAAAGTTTTTTGGAGTGGAGTGGATGTACGTTGTGAAGTTATGTGGATAGAAAGTATGTAGGATTTAGTGTGTAGGAATTATGTAGAGTTGGATTATGTGCTATGGAGAGTAATTATGTGGTATGGTAGTCTTTGTTGTGAAGTGGTAACCTCAGGTTTAGTCTTCCTCATTTCCATAGACGTTCAACTTTCAACTCAGTGAGACAAAAAAAGAAGGATTCACTGAGGAGCACTTTTGGACCTAGTCAGAGGTATGAGCAGGGCCACTGGAATTATGCGACTGTTTGGCTGCACCGACTTTCGCACAATTATACATTTTTCGCATTAGCCACATAATCCATAATCTTCTCCCTAACTTGCAGATTTGACCAAAAAAAGCCTTGTCTTTAGCTCAAACGTTACCAAAAATGCAGCGACAAGTGTTACAGTGTGGTGGAAGGCCCTTAGCAAACCTAGAACTTAATGCTAAATGTGGGTGGTAAATTGGTACTAATAGTGTGCAAGCCACTCTTGCTTCCTTCTGTGCCTCTCTTGCCTCTTTCTGCATTTCTGTTGCTTCTTTCTGCACATTTCTTTCTTTTTCTGCACTTCTCTTGCCTCTGTCTGCACATCTCTTTTACTTTCTGCACCTCTCTTGACTCTTTCTGCTCCTCTGTTGCCTCCTTCTGCACCTCACTTGCTTCTTTCTGTACCCCCTCTTGCCTCTTTCTACACCCTTATTGTCTCTTTCAGCACCTCTGTTGCATCTTTCTGCACTTATCTTTCTTCTTTCTGCACAGCGCTTGCCTCTTTCTGCATCCCTGTCCCCTCTTTCTGCTCCTTTTCTGCCTGTTGCTGTACCTCTCTTGCCTCTTTCTACACCTCTGTTGCTTTTTTCTGCACTTCTCTTGAATCTTTCTGCACCCCTCTTGCCTCTTTCAGCACCTCTGCTGCTTCTTTCTGCACTTCTCTTGCTTCCTTCTGCACCCCTCGCTCCTCTTTCTGCACCTCTATTGCCCTTTTCTGTAGTTCTCTTGCCTCTTTCTGCACCTCTTTTGCTTCTTTCTGCACTTCTTTTGCCTCTTTCTGTACCCCTCTTGCCTCTTTCTGCACCTGTTTGTTCTTTCTGCAGTGTTCTTGCTTCTTTCTGCACCTCTTTTGCAAATTTCTTTATCTGTCTTGCCTCTTTCTGCACCCCTATTCCCTTTTCCTGCCCCTTTCCTGCCTGTTTCTGCACTTCCCCTGTGCCTTTTTTCCACCTCTGTTGCTTATTTCACCAATTCTCTTGCCTCTTTATGCACTTCTCTTGTTTGTTTCTGCACCTCTTTTGCGTCTTTCTGCACCTCAAGTGCCTCTTTCTGTACTTCTCTTGCCTCTTTCTACACTTATCTTGCCTCTTTCTATACCTCTCTTGCCTCTTCCTGCACCTTACTTGCCACTTTCTGATCTTCTCTTGCCTCTTTCTGAACCTCACTCTCTTCTTTCTGCACCCCTCTTGCCTCTTTCTGTACCACTCTTCCCTCTTTGTGCACCTCTCCTACCCCTTTCTGCACCCCTCTTGCCTCTTTCTGCGCCTCTGTTGGTTCTTTCTGCACTCTATTGCTTCTTTCTCCACCTCACTTGCCTCTTTCTGTACTTTTCTTGCTTCTTTCTACACCTCTTTTGCTTCTTTCAGCAATTCTCTAGCCTCTTTCTACACTTTTCTTCCTTCTTTCTCCACCCCTCCTGACTCTTTATGTAACTCTCTTGCCTCTTTGTACACCTCTCCTACCTCTTTTTGTACCCCTCTTGCCTCTTTTTGTACCTCTTTTGGTTCTTTCTGCACTTCTCCTGCTTCTTTCTACACTTCCGTTGCTTCTTCTCAATGCCTGAAATGCCTTGGCTGTGCACTGTTGTATTTCAAAGCTGTTCTTTTGCCATAAAATGATTTGTTGGAGAGTGCGCCTCAAGAAGCGTGGACAACTTCTTTAATTCACACACACACACGCATATATATATATAACTAAGCCTTCAACAAAATATTATTGTAGAAAGCAGGTGAAGCAGTTTTGAAGTTTTGATGATACTGTCCACTCCTTATGTTTCAAACCAATGGACAGCACACTACAATGCAGAGCACAAGTTAAATGATAATGAATATGACATGTAAATTCACAAAAATTGATAGAATAATCAGTCTGTACCTCAATGAATTTTGATGTTTCATCCAATTCAATTTTGGGAAGAATTGGTGTATCTTTCCAGGAAAGTGCAATATTGTCACTTTCTATCTCAGTGGTAGTAAGGGTTTGAGTCCCCAATCCATAAATCTGAAAGACCAGATAAAGGAAAATGTGTCATATGTAAGGCAAAGATATAATCAGGAGTAATATAAATACCAAGGTATCAAATGATATATTGCAAATAACCAATGTCTTCCAGTTCCAGCATAATGTTGTATATATTCATTAGAAAGGGATCCTGGAATAGGGTCATGATTTACTGGCAAAGGAGAGATTTAGCACATTTATCTAAACATCAGTAAGCAAAAGAACAGCAGGCCTATATACTACTTTGAAACTTATCAAATATATGAAGCAGCTTTAAATTGCTATGCACAATGTTTATTATACCCAACTAATTGTTTTAGTTGGGTAGAGCAGAATTCATATAAAAGCCTCACACATAAGCAAGAAAAAGCAAATTATGGTCTGTAATCTATAAGATAAGTTCTTCACAATATTCAAGAGTCTTTAATGGCCCATGTGAATATTTAGCACTTGATTGATGTTTCTTATAGAAACAATGAGGAATATGTGATGACAAACATTGAACAAAATGAAAGCCTATGGGATAATCATCATTGCACCATCTTTATATAATTTAGATAGTCAATCAATGTTGAATTTTGTTGTGTGGGGTGTCCTCACTTTCATTGCGCGTCGACCAAGACCTCACTTACCTGCGTGGGGAAGGACTGCTGTTTCTGCGGCTTGTCTCCCTCTGGTTGCCGCTCCCGCCATCCCATCGCGGCCGCAGCCCAGAGAGGGAACTACAACCCCCAGCAACCTCTGCGGCGGAAGTGGAAGCCGCCTGGGTACTTTCCCGCCCGGAGGCGCTACAAACAGCTGCTGGGTCTCTGGCAGAGCGGGTGTCCTCACTTTCATTGCGCGTCGACCAAGACCTCACTTACCTGCGTGGGGAAGGACTGCTGTTTCTGCGGCTTGTCTCCCTCTGGTTGCCGCTCCCGCCATCCCATCGCGGCCGCAGCCCAGAGAGGGAACTACAACCCCCAGCAACCTCTGCGGCGGAAGTGGAAGCCGCCTGGGTACTTTCGCGCCCGGAGGCGCTACAAACAGCCTCTGGGTCTCTGGCAGAGCGGGTGTCCTCACTTTCATTGCGCGTCGACCAAGACCTCACTTACCTGCGTGGGGAAGGACTGCTGTTTCTGCGGCTTGTCTCCCTCTGGTTGCCGCTCCCGCCATTCCATCGCGGCCGCAGCCCAGAGAGGGAACTACAACCCCCAGCAACATCTGCAGCGGAAGTGGAAGCCGCCTGGGTACTTTCGCGCCCGGAGGCGCTACAAACAGCTGCTGGGTCTCCGCCTCGCGGGACGCGCGCGGGCGGCGCCGGGCTGAGCCCGGGCAGAGGGCGGGCCGTCTGTGGCCGTCAGGGGCCAAAGGAGGCCGGGCTGGGCCATACCCTTTACTCTGAGCGCCAATAATCCGATTAAGGTGATGCCCTCGCCAGGACCACGTGATTCTTTATCAAGGGAGGGGGGCAGCAACACAGGGACACTGGACAAATACTTCAAATCCGCCAAAGGAGTTGCAGGTAAAGAAAATTCCCTGGAGAGTCGAAGGGCGGAGCGGCGGCGCTCTATCGAATCCATGAAGAGTAGGCCCCTGACAGAGATCACCCCCCATCTTATGTCTCAAGAGGAAGGTATGCCCCCCAGTAGTTTACATTCTTCTACTCTTGAGGACCTTCCCCTCTTATTTCGGGAACTTTCCAGTCCCCCTGGAATGGCCCCTGGAAGGTCCACAGACACAACTCCTCCCACGATACGTGATACCCCCGTCAATTTGGTCACCCAAACTTCCCCTTTGCATGCAACTAAGAATGGTAATCCAAAACAAAGTACTGCGCGGGAGCTGTATAGGCCTCCACCAAGTAAACGTAGTAGGAAGTCTATGAGGGGGAGGGGGAAAGCCAAATCACTTCATTTAGACTTTGGCCAAAAATTTATAAGTGCCCAACAATCTGGGAGGGATAATGAGATTGTGCCTATTGTTTCCCCCTCCAAGGTCCTTGGCCCTAATATAGTTGCCACCAATAACGACTTAGTGGCCAAGGCACCTAATACAAATCCCCCTCTCATATCCATAGAGAGTATAGAATTTCTACTTCGCTCCCTTCTGCAGCCCATTAGTGATAGTCTGAAAAAAGTGGAGATCAGGCTCACTCTACTGGAGGCATCTCTTACTACCCTGAACACTGTAGTTAGCAAACAATCTAAAAACATGGGGCCCCATCTCTCCGTAGGAAACCCTCCTAAAATAGGAGTCCCACAGGATACCAATAAAGCCCCCGTTGATAGCATGCCTATTGTCCCCCCCCTGCAGCCATTAATGGCTATTCCACCTCGGGTACCACGCAGTAATCTAACCCATAGCCCCTTACAAACAATAGACCTTGCCCATCAAAGTTTCCAGACAGAGAGTAACGGTGGCCACCAAGAAGCAGGCAATGCCCCTCTAATCTCTCCGGACTGGCATGCCCCAAGAACACGAAGACCAGATCTGCCGCCAGAAGCTAACACTTTAACGGTGGTTCTAGCAGGCGCTCCCCAATTAAGACCAGGGGAAAATGAAGATTACCAATCTCTAAAGAGAAAGGTTATCAAATGGTTAAACTTGAACCGACCTCTACCATCTCATTTTAACAATGAGATTATTATGGTTAGAAGGGTCCAGTGGTTAGGGAAGACCAGGAAAACAATAATAGGGGACTGTATCCTGGTAAGCTTTAAGGACCCGGGTACTGTTCTGCATATCTGTGAAGGAATAAATAGATCACTGGATTCTACTATCCAGACCCTCCGAGTATCTTTCTTTTTCCCCCCTATCCGTATGCGTCATGCTCCTTTGCAGGATGAGTGGATAAGGGTGGAACATAAACGCAGATATAAGGATTATGTACAACGCCCAAACATCCAAGTGCAGGAAACACCCTATTTTTATTCTAACCGCTTCAACTGTTTGAATGGTTTAGATGGGGTCGATTGACTTCCTCTCAACACGCTAATGTCTCAAGATTGTGGCCCCTGTAGTTCCCCCAAGTCATTCACCCCGACTGATGGCAAAATCCTTGGGCCACTGAGTAATCCAGTGTCCCTGTATGATTCATCCGACCACAATGCTGCCAATACCTCCGGGACATTGAATGGGCCAACACCTGTGGAGAACGACTCCTGCGGACTTTTCGAACTAATAGTCCCTACTGCTGGTAACGTGCCAGAATTCCCGATTGCAGTAGAGTCTGGAACCACTTCCGCTAATACTTTTTGCATGGCACCTAACACCCCTGATCATCTGAGGCTAATTTGCTGGAACGTTGCTGGACTGGCTAACAAACTGGGTGACCCGGACTGGGCAAAATATATCGAGACTGGAGACATATGTATGTTCCAGGAAACTTGGGCCAGAGAGGACTATGGTCACCAAGGTTATATGTCATTCTTCACTCCAGCGAGGTGGGAAGGCAAAGGCCGTCCGTCAGGAGGGCTTACGACTTGGGTCGCTTCTCATCTGGGTTGTGTGGCAACGCGGTTGCCGACTAATTCTGAAGATATCCTTGCGATTTCATTACTATGGCCCAACCAAGTTAAACTTGTGTTTATTAACATATACTCTAGGCCAATGGGAACTGCAAGGGAATCACCAACCATAGATGAACTTTCCAACTTCATATCTGACCTAACGAGTGACTCATATTATGTAGTGGGAGGGGATTTTAATTCCCATTTCGAGCCACTCCCTGGCCTTCTGGACGGGCTATCATCGGATGAAGAGGTCAGATGGGCAGTACCTTTAGTGGAAGCTCCTCCTCCGAAGGCATGGACCCCACTAGCACTACAAATTACAGCCCTCACCCTGAAGTTCGGAATCAGAGCTTGTAACGGGCGAATGAAATCCGACATACCCAGTAAAACCACCTACAATAGACTGGGAAGAGAGACCCGTTTGGATTATGTCCTTGTTCAAATAGTGAAATGGCCGACAATCCAGGACTTCAGGGTGATGGAGCGGACCGATAGTGACCATAACGCACTTGAGCTTGACCTTGTTCATCCTGGCCCCCAAGCTCTTGCGAGTAATGTGGAAGGGAATAACTCGGCGCTTCTCCTTGATAATAACAGGAGAAGGATTAGGTGGGAGCACCTGGTCACTAACAAGAATAAACTCCCCCTGTTCTATGCTGGTATAACTCCCATCTTGGAAACTGTGGGGTGCTTAGATACCGAGCTAAACAATAAAGACTCCCAGGGTAAACTGTCCAAGGCCCATGAGGACCTCATAAAAGCTGCGGTACCTCATTTTACTTGCGGTCCACAAAAAGCAAAAGGGGGGCGACGTGGCAAAACATCATGGTACAATCGAGCTTGTAGAAGGGCAAAAACAGAACTCCTTAGACTAATCAAGGAGGGTCTAGGGGGGTATAGCCCTAAACAAACTAGGCGAGCCTATAAGAAACTTATTGCCCATGCAAAGGCAGAATGGGAGGAAAACCAGTGGGAGGAACTTACTAAGGCCCTAGCGATCCAAAACCAACGTCTGTTTTGGAGGATTGTGAGTGGGGGGTCGGGGAACCTACAATCGGCACTAGAGCCCAATATAGCCCCGGGGGTGTGGCAGGCCCACTTCCAGACCTTATACAGTCTGGAGCCGGGAGAATCTCCTGTTGCTGATGAGGTGGTCTGGCCAGACTACGAAGGGGAGCCAATAACGCTGGGTGAGGTGACAGTAGCCATCTCAGGACTGGCCTCTGGAAAGGCGCCGGGACTGGATGGATTACCTGGGGATATGTTTAAACAGGAGCCCACTGTTTGGGCCCCTTACCATACCACCCTCTTTAATGGAGTTCTTGGTGGCATGGAAATCCCTAGTACTTGGCTGGGGGCAGAGGTGGTCCCTATCTTCAAAAAGGGCTCGCCGCTCCTCCCAGCCAACTACAGGCCGATCAGTTTAATAGACGTGGCACAGAAACTCTTTGGCAGGGTGTTGCTGAATAGGCTCCAGGACTGGATGGAGGAGGTGGGTGCCCTTAGTCCCTATCAGGCAGGATTTAGGAAGGGGGTTTCCACAGTGGACCAGGTTTTTAGATTGAACCTGATCTTTTGGAGGGCAGCAAAACTCGAGGGCGGTAGTCTGTACACAATTTTTGTGGACTTACGGGCCGCCTTCGATCTGGTGCCCAGGGGGAAACTTTGGAGCGTCCTGGCAGAGATGGGTGTTCCCCAGGACATCCTATTGATCTTGCAGAGGCTGCATCACAATAATTATGCCCGAGTGAGGTGCGGGAGGTCGGGGGAACTGACCGATAGATTCCCCGTTGGCCGGGGGGTGAGACAGGGCTGTGTGCTGGCACCGTCCCTGTTTTGCCTCTTCGTCAACGGGGTAATCGCCCATCTGAATGCCACCGACTATACTGATGCCCCAAAGTTGAATGGCAGCAGGGTGCCCGCAATCATGTTTGCGGACGACACCCTGCTGCTATCCAAAACCCCTATGGGTATACAGAGGATTCTTGACTCCTTCGTGACTTTCTGCATTGATAGGGGGCTCGAAATTAATGCGGCAAAAACCAAATTCATGGTTTTGAACCCGAGGCAAAAATTGCGGCCAAATCCGCAATTGGGAGCTGTACGGCTCGAGAGAGTGGCCACCTTTGAATACCTGGGTGTGACACTCAACGAAACCATGACTTGGGGACCCCACCAGAATAGGGCTAACCTCAAACTTACTCAAACCACTGGGGGTATCGCTCGGATGATGACTGGTTCATCATATCGACCATTGGGGGCATTAATTCAGATATATAAGGCCCAGGCTAGGGGAATGATAATGTATGGGGCGGAATTATGGGGCTATACGCCTTGTCGGAGTCTGTCTTTAACGGAAAACAAATTTATAAGACAGATAGCCGCACTTCCGCCCAGCACCCCGCTCCTCCCTCTGAGGCTTGATTTGGGCCTACGCCCGTTAGTTGACGAAATAAATCTGAGACCTCTAGCATTCTGGCGCAGGCTGTGGAGTAGTAACGATCTTGTAGAATATAGGGCGGAACTACTCGAACTTCTGAATCACCCAAAAGTGTTAAATATCCCTTGGGTCAAATACATCCAAGCCACTTGCATGGAAATAGGGCTACCCGACTTATGGACTGAGCCAGCGATAGCTGCACTAAATATTTCCAAAAAGTCCCTGGCAAATGTTTACCATGAATACAAATTAGCCAGGGCGCAAGCCACCCAGGAAGAAGGGTCCTTAACTTCCATGTTTTTTAAAAGTAAGGATGTTTACAGGTTTGAGAAGGTATTGGATCCCATCTCCCCGCCATTGGCCCGGAAGCTGTTTCTCCAATGGAGATACGGCACACTCCCCTTCCGGTCTTTTACAAGTACCTGGCCATCGGCCCCCACCACAAAGCAGTGTCCGGCTTGTGTTACTACGGAGGAAACTGATTTGCATGTGGCTTTCTTCTGCCCAGCCTACAAGGCAGCACGAAAATATTGGCTCCTTCCGCTGATAAGGAATGCGGGCTGCAGGGAATATGCACCAATGTATAGGATTTTAAAATCTGATGTCTCTGGCCCAACCGTCTTCACCCTATCAAAATTTTTTACCAATGTTTGGCATACGCGTAATCGTATTCTAAAGGCGTTGGGTCCCTCTTAACCTTTGTATCTGTGATTGAATATGTCGATTGTATTTTATAGAATGGAACTAGAATTGTTCATTGTGCTACTTTGATAACTGTGTTTAATAACTTTTTATCTTAAATGCTGAATTATTTATGTTTTTATGTCTATGTAAATATTTTATCTGTGCTTTTATGGTCATCGACCGAAATAAAGCTATCAAAGTGAAGTGTTGTGTATTGAGTATTTTCTTTGACCATTTTGCTAAGTCTGACCATTTTGATAAGTACTGAAATCTAAAACTATATTTTAAGTCATTTGAAATAATCACACCAAGATGTTTGGCCTCCCAGTGCTTACTTTGTGAAGAAATAAGGGCAGGGCCCTCATCAGGATGCCACTGCAGCTTGCAGCACCAATTGCCCAACCCAGCTCCACCAGTGACAATACCAACACAACTACTAACCATCACATCCTACAAATGTCACAATTCAGACTGTTGCAGGCCCTCTAAGGTGTGGGCAGTAAGGATTAGTCATTTTTAATGAATATTGTACTATTTTTAAACACCTGGTATTGTGTTCATCTCTAATTTAGACAAACAGCAGACTGACAGTAGGGCCAGTGTTGGCAATTAAGTGCCGGTGTTGAGCACCAGAACCACCGGCTCAAATTAAGCACTATGTCCCCTTTTTTAAGATGTGAGACAAGGCCTGATTTTCCTGTGAGATGTACTAAATAATTACCTTTGTTTAAAATTGATTAACTATGTCGCCTGATAGAGATCAAAAGTGCTGTAGTATATCCATACATAGATTATGTGCATTTCTGTTTCTATTTAGGATAAGTAATTCAGCAGCATACAGCTGGAGATTAAGGGGTAAATCACCTATCCAGCAACAAGGGATGTTTTAGTTATCTTTTAGCCACAAGGGTAGCAGTTTTTATATGTATTGAGAACCACAATGCGCAGAATGTGCATCCATGTCGGGTGTCTCTTCTTACATCATATAACTGACCTATCCAATTAATTATAACATTGGTTTTTTACTCTATACAAAAAGCTTGAATCCCCTGAATACATTTTCTCCTCAACCCAAAAATCTGAAGCATAACCGACAAGTGGTTACACTATACCAAATGAAAAACCTTTTCTGCATAATCAAAGCTATCAATGGAAATGTGAAGGCAGATGAGATATCAAAACAGGATGTTTTAATCTAAATATCTATTTTTTATTGACCCCTGTTTGTCTAGATTTTCACAATTCAGGTTGCCATAAATTCAGAGATAATCTTACTGTCAACAGTTTATAATGACACAGGTTGATACCATGTTCATATAGAGAGAACTTTTGCCAGGCTTACAAAGTATTACTATATTAACTTTGCCATGGTGCTTCCTTAACAGCTTTCTTCCAGAATTCAATAATAAGGTCATCCAGACCTGGGGCCTTACCATACCCAAGATGATTTAATAATTTCTTGCATTTAATGGAAAAAGATCCGTACATCTTACAGTTTCTGTTCCTACAATGTAAACTATGACATTTTTACTTTCGAGAAGAATTATTCTCATAACTTTGATTGGATTATATAAGGAGGAGAATGTATTTCTGACAAATGATATACAAAGAAATGACAGATTTGTGTTTCATCCTTAATTTCCATTCTATTTGATCTTAATTTATCAACATAATTATGTTTTTTGTTTACTTGAATTTATAAAACTAATATCTTAGCTGGTTTTTCTTGAATCCATTAAGTTCTTGTCAGTAATTGGAAAATATCTGATCTATATCACTATACGTCCTTTATGTGAATTTCTTCTTATGACTGTGCAGTATTGTGGCTTTCTCTTTCTAAGCTTCTTGCAAGTTTTATTTCTCCAAATCCTCCAGTGCTACACAAATGATCTTTAATTACCTGAGATCATTTATTTGACCTTAAAATCAGAATCAGCTCATCTAATAGATGCTTGTAAATGTTTTAGACAATTAGCGGGTGTACTGATCTAACATTAGTAGAAAAAAAAATCTTTGTCTATGTCTTAATATATATATAGATTCCTTTCAATTAAGTGTTCAACAATTCTGAGGCTGCTATTTTACTTAAGGGTCAACGAGTTTCAGAGTTATCACATACTGATCTAAGATATAACTGGGGTAGGTATTATCTCTATTATCTGCTACGAAGAGTTTTAGAGATAAAAATGCATCTACTTGGGAAAAAGTTATACTTAGCCTCAGGCCTAATGTTACAAATCATTTGCGGCAATGAAATAACCGTCTTTGGTTTCTGAGGTTTGTGCCTGTTGTGTGACCTTTCCATCGTTGAGAGAGTAATATTTCAGTCTCCTACACAAACCAGTGAAGGGTCCATCATGGCTAACTCTAATTCAAATTTTTTTAACACTATACAGATCGTCCTGATTAGAACCATAAATGGGAACCACTCTTTCTGAATCCAGACTTAGACCCATTGTTACTCACCTTGCTGTTTTATCAGTAAGTGTATGGTCAACTGTGTTCTCTGAAGATTTTCTGGATCAGAACTGGGGTCCCTATAGTAGTATTGCACCGACCTGAACAGTCTACCAATATGACCTCTTTTGCATTACAGAGGTAGCTTCTATTCTCTGGTATATGTGTCTCTCTTGTAGCAGAATCACTTCAACCCTTGCAACAACCCATTTACATTCGATGATAGAATTAAAGTTATTTTGTGATTTTGCATCATGCAAATGGAGCTATCCATTCTAAGGTTATTTAACGTGACTACATGCTTGCAAGAAAATATTTATTTTTCGTCTTTTGCTCTAACCCTGGGCGGTGAACTCCACTCTGCTTGCAGAGTTTTCCGCACTCCGCGTTTCCCGGAGCTCATGGAGCTCGCGAAAACATGGAGCGGAGTTTTTTCCCACTCGTCAACATCAAGTTGACGAGTGAGGAGATCCACCTCCGGGCGCGATTTTTTCTCGTTCGTGATCTCCAAAGTCAAGTTGTTATATAGAAAAAGATAATGCCTCGGGACTGATACTCTCACATTAGTTTAGGCGAAGAGATAGATAAATTATCTCTTCCCTAGAGTAATATTTATTTCTCTAACAAAACCTGTATTACTTTATTTTATGACCAAGTCAACGGCGATTCCAATGAAAACCAAAAATGTATAAATTAACTTTTTTATAAGTGTAAGGATATTTATTTTATACCACACTCTTTTGAAATTCTTTTGTAATTCTTTTGTTTTCAGACATATATATACAAACAAATACAATATTTACAATACTTACATATAGCAAAACCACTGAACATATACATATCAACAAACGCCCTTTGTTTATACCAGGATGCTTATGGGCTTTTTTTGAAACAGCATTCCTATATATCGAAGATCACTTCTACAGAAGCACTACGAGATTTTATCGTTTACAATCTCCTAATTATTTTGAGTGCTCTTTCACAAATCATTCAAAACACAAAACATAATCCAGCGAGTGTCTTCAAACTACATGTCGACGCGTTTCAGCCAAATAACTCTTTCGGCCTCATCAGGACTAGGGCATCCGAACAAATAATTTTCAACCTATATGAACAAATCAATTGTCCCTATTAATATCCAACTTATTTCTATATACATTATATACACAGGAACACACGGAACAATATTAAAATACACTATATTACAATTATATTACAACAGTTCAAAACTGAAGTGGCGGCCCATACAAAAAACCGAAGAATTTTAAATAAAACACCCAAGGTGTGTGACAACCTTATTGCCCGATCTGACATATCACCGACAGTGAATATAAAGAAATTAAGTGAAGTAATGCATAATTTGCTAAATAAACCTAAAATGCCTTATAATGGAAACTGCATATTACCTATTGTCCAATTAGAGTCCAATTAGAGTCTCATTGGGACAAATGGTCGTCTTTTCCTTCTTTCTTTTTTCTACAAATTATTTTTGTATATCTTGGCGGGCTAAAAGCAATCAAAGCCAAAAATTATCTCAAAGGCAAATCCATCCACCTATAATAGATATATCTACTTTCTAATCACAGTCTCACAAGTCCGTTTCCCTTTGTATCGAAATCTGTATAGTCTCAAAGTAAACCGGTAACATCGTTACTTAGAACGAGAATCCCCAAATAAAAGTCAAGTTGGCGTGCATGGAAAATCAACCTTCCGGTGACAGTTCTCAACACGGGCAGTCAGATTTCTCATTGAGAGTGGTTGCTTATGCTCATGACCGCTCGCCTTGAGAAACCATCCATTCGCGTTGAGAAAGCTGCAGCTCGAGTCAAAATTTTACTTGAGCGGCAGAAAGGAAGCAGCGCCCGCTTCACTGTGCATGGTTTCATTTGCGATGATTGCACAGTGCAGACAAACACCCTGCACTGAAAATCACTGCAAATGCAATTTATCTAATGTGCTCCGCCGCTTGTGGAGCTCCGCATAGCAAGGTGGAGTATTTATTGCACTTCACGGAGTTCTGTGTAGCAAAACTCCACAAACTACGCCCATGCTTACTTTGCTCCCCATAGTGCTCCCTCAAAACCCCTTCTGTAAGCCCTAATGCAAGTAACCAAACACATCTAACCTTCCAGAGTACCTACTTTGCCTTCAGTAGGGACCGCTTTCAGCACAGTGCCACCACAGGTACATAGGCTACCTTTCCTGGGACTACATCTAGAGTTAATTTCCAAGCTCGAGATCAATCACATCCGCTAAGATATCAGTCTCCATTATAAACCAGCTAAACTACGTTCTGCTTCAGATGATGAAAAGGAACATTTTTGGATTTGATTGATCAAAATGTTACATGTAAAATAATGCTGCAGGTAAGCTTCCACCTCATTTGCTCTGAATTTGTCTATATATGGCTATAGTTCCTGGCATCTCTGAGTAATTTTTCCAGATATGTCAGCAATGATGAGTATATTATGATGAAAAAGAAAGCATGAGGCAGGAATAGTATGACTTCAGAGACTTGACGTTTATTGTAAAGCAAACCTAAGGCCCACAAGAGAATGGACACTGTGCACTTCAAGGCTATCATCCTGGAATGGCTCAATAATTGAAAATGCTCCAAGATTCCAGCTGGAAGTTTAGAGCATAATAACATTCCAAGAATCATTAACGAGCCTACACACATGTCTCTTTTTACACATAAGCCAAAAACAAATAAATAAGTTCAATGAATTGGATAATAAAACAAATGAGGCAATGACTTAAACTTGATGTACGAAATAATTATACATATGAGAACACAATGTAATACAGGAACTTTTTTGGTATCTTTACCACTCCCAATCTCACCACATCTGAAACTCTACCCTCTGCTTGTTGGAGGATACAGAGCCCCGAAGAGTTCAATCCAAGCATCACCACACGCCACATCAGAATCTCCTAAGACAGTTGAAAAATTACTATCTCCTGGTGTCTTATTACTGAACATAACAGATTCTTGATCAGGCTACAGCAGTACCAATCAACCTATGTTACATCATTCCCTATTTGAACAGAATGGCAATGTGAAAGACTTCATGACTTGAACAAGTTATGAAAAGCTGACTCACCTTTCTGCACTCTTTATGATAACCCAATCACCACTTTTAATATTCTCGTGCTTAGCCCAATTATAACCATTACAGCATTGATAGGATAACTTGTGAGTTCTTTCCATTTTCTCTCTCATTGTCTTTTTCTCATTAAATATCAACAACAAAAGCAGATTTCTTGGCTGCCACCTTGGATATAACCTGGTTTTGCCTTGCCTTTCCCACAACAAATAAAAAGGGGAAACCTCTGTAACTAAATGTGGTGCATTAAGGTAACTCTACACTTTCTGCGTAACATATTTTTTACATTCAAGTTAGAGGCTAAGACAGTCTGTATCCCTTCCTTTAGAAAGCCATTGACATGTTCAACCATTAGCAAAAAAAATGACAGAGGTACATTCTCTTGCGTAATGCTGTGAAAAAAATTCAGAATTTTGTTCAAAGTTATTATCAACATATGCTTGGGAGGGTGCAGTCTACGATGGCCCAGCCCCTCTCATTCCTTCCATCCCTCCTGAACTGAGGTCTAATTCATACCAACTAAAACTAACCACACAACGACAAGGTAAATCCAAAGCATCCTCTTTTTTCTCTTGGTGCCTCAGGTAAACATTAAATCTATTTCCTTCACAGGTTCACAATTGAAAATTATCTAAATTCTGAACAAAATCTAAAATAATAAAAAATTTAGCATTCTTTCCATACAATATTTTGGTGATAATCAGATGAACAAATAAACTTAAAGATTAAAAACCCCATCTGCTTCCCACTTGAAAATCTGAGGAAATCGTCAACACAGAACCAACTCAGAGAAAAAGGTAAACATTTGCTGTTACAATAAAATATTTTTAAATAAAATTAATTTAGTATACAATTCGAATTTTTCATAAATTGTCCCTGTTTTCTATTTTTTGAAACAGGTTGAAGAACATGCCTCAAGCTTCATATATTATGTCTAAAAAGGTAAATAGGCCTTTAAGTTATCATGACCACCTTTTATTTTAAAGAACGACACACTGAACCACAGGCACACTGCAGAGGTAGAGCAGAAATTCAGAGGGAATGTATTGAATGTACCTCAGAGCATAAGCATTCTGCCTCTGAAACTTAGATACAAGCAAGGGAAAATGTTCAACAATTTTAATCGCTTGCAGCCACCTTCAATGTACACTGTGGGTCAGTTTTAAAAGAGGTGTCCAAAACATACCTATACATGTTGCACAGATATACCTTCCATCCCAAATCTAAAAAGACTAATTCACTTTAAACGACAGACAAATAAAGATAAACCCGCCCAACCAAAATCGTTTTCTGATATTGACATTCCTACCAATCCTAAAGAAACTTTTAATTACAAACCTTTTCTTTTCCATGATACCCTACATCCTACTAAAAGAACACTAATGTTTGCTACTCTCCATAAACTCCATCCTTTGGATAATAGTGGATAATGGATTAAAGTAACACAACATCCATTAAAAAAATATACCCTTTTCAGACTAACATTAATAACGATACAATAACCTTAATATATGCCTATATTAAAATTGGGAATATTATTCAAAGAAAATCATAAAACAGAAAATAATTTTGAACTTAGAATTTGGAATTAGGCCTGATGTCCACTATTAAAAAAATCTACCTTAAATTTCAAATTCAGGGATTATTTAAATTTTTCGATGCAATTTGGAAAATTAAATACACCCCCCCTTCCTTACAGGTGATTACATGTCAGATAGCAACCTACAATGAAATTGAAAAAATAAAGTGCATGAGCTTTTGTCCCTCCCGCTCAAGTTGATGATCACTACACAGCCATGCGTCTATTGCCATACTTTCTACAACATAAATAACAATTAGCACCACTTTTAAATTACTTTGAAGAAACATGGTTTGTCCACCTAAATAGGTCAGGCCACAGAAGAGGAGCAAAAGTTCACACTAAATGGTGACATTGCTACCTGATCTATTTAAAGGGAGGGGAAATAACTAATAATGCTCTTCAATGTTGCCATAATGCATTCAACAGTTCAACAGGTAAAGCCCACCTCAGTTTCTATTATTTAAATTCAGAATAAAAAGAGGACTTAAATTTGCATAGGATATAATGGAAATGTTTAATCAAATGTACTATAATTTGGTTTTTAAAATTATAAAATATTAAATAAATTGTAAAAATGCTGAAATAGTTTCTAAAATTGCAAACCCTGTTTGCCTGTTTTTTCTAAAATAATAAAGTATATTTTGGAATTTCTTAGTGCATAAAAATGAAATATACATTATTACTTTTCAAAAGTTTTGATTTTAAAATGCTAAGATAATTGTTTAAAATATTTACAAATTATTTGATATGCATTTATTCTATAATTTCTTTTACAGATTATTTTGTGTTTTTATCAAGTAAAGTTTAAAGTATTTTTTTAAAAACAATAACTATTTTAATAAATACTATATCATTAATTGTATTATTTAGTCTGACTTCCCGTATTAAGTTATTTCCCACTCATGGACCCTGTATTCTTTTTTTCCAATTTTTTTGATAACCAGATTTAATTGATTTTAAATGATAGACGATGGTAAGATATAACAAGATGACACACTGATATTTATTACAGAGAGTGATACAGTATTTGCTCAAAGCCACGACATTCAAGCAATGCAGTACATTTATAAGAAGCAACGTCCACATCACAACAGTAGTTTTAGTCCTAAACAAATTGGGCAGCCATTTACCTCAAATTCATCCATATTTATACCTCATAAACTGGTTGTTCTTTTTCTATACACCAGTCCACACCTAGACACCTTAACAAAAGGGTGGGAGGACTAGAAGACCTCCAGCGACCAGCAATATCTCGTTTGGCGACCAGAAGGGCTGTTCCTAGAAATGACCGCTCAGCTCTTGTGCCTCCAGAACCCTCAAAGACACCAAGCAATATCAGCAAATTAGAAAGAGGAGGCTCCCATATTAGGACTTCTGTAAGGTCTTCAATCGCTTCCGACCAGTAGGTTTTAATCAAAGAGCAGGACCACACCACATGAAAATAATTGGTAGAGTTCACACAACAACTGGTGCAGGAGGGACCTGGGAGGAAGCCCACTCAATGCACTCGGGCCGGGGGATGGTAGGCATAGTAAAGATATTATGCTTGGATCAGCAGTAGTTTGGTGGAAATAGGCCCGGGTTACTCATAATTAGCTTGGCCTTCAGTGGTATACACCATATCAATAAAAAGTAAAGTTATGTCATGTGGCAATCGATGATGGCAGTGTCTCATGTTGCAAGTTGCAATGAAGTTGCATTGTTCTAGATGAATCAGAGTAGAAAGGCCTTGCTTGAGGCGCTTAGTCAACATGGTGGCAAAGATTTTGACCTCCCCGTTAATGAGAGATATCAGACAATAATCAGTGCATGGCGTGGATGGAGGTTGTGTTTTGAGGATCACCACAATAGTGGCAGAATGTAACTCTGGAGGAAAGGCGCCATTGTGGCTCACCTCTGTGTAAAGGGACAGAAGGTGATTGTAAAGTAATATTCGGTAGGAAAGCCTTCGGGTCTGGGACTTTTACCCAGAGCCATAACTGACTACAAGCCTCCAACTTCCTGAGTGGTGAAGGGCTAGTCTAGCATGCAGGTTTCAGCCAGGGATAGATAAAGAAGAGGAACAGCATCAAGGAATCAGGCAGAGAACTATGTATCTCTCCCCAAGGGGGCTGTGTATAAACCTTTATAATAACGGGCAAATACTTGTGAAATCTCTAGAAGGGTATGACACGGAGACCATACTTGTCAGTAATTTCAGGTATGACCTGGTCCACCAATTGAAAGGAGGCCAGTCAGTACAGCACACTTTCCTTTTTTTATTCCCCATCCATTCATCCTAGCTGTTGTGGGCCGCCAAAGGTGCTTGCCAGCTTTGAGGGATTGGAGACATATTTCCTTGTGAAGAAGACAAGGTTGCCAGGAAAGTCAGACATGAGGCAACGTTCTATGCAGAGGGCACATGCTTCCAGTTGGGTGATGTGATAGGAGCAAGCAAGATCTTGTGTCCTGATGCAACCCTTGTCATATCCCCGCAGGGTCACCTTTCTGCCAGCTCCCTTGCAAAAGAGCCCTCATTGCTGCGAGAATAGGCCTGGAGTTCAGCACTAAGAGCTTGAACAAAAGTCCCATCCTGACGGTACCAGGCGTTACGTCACCACATAGGGTACAGGACGGTTTTAGGAGGGCCAAGATGGAGGAAAAGAGGGGAATGGTCGATATTCCATGGGGAACAGTTTTTACTTGCGAGATAGCACGGCTTCTCAGTGCAGACAATAAAAACAGATCTATTTGCGAGTGAGTGTGGTAAGCAGCTGATCTATGTGTAAAATGACGGTTCCTCAGGTGTCATGTTATCCATGCATCACAGAGGCCAAGAGTAGTGGCCCAATCTGAGAGGCGACATGCCTCGGAGAACCTAGACGTGGTAGGGGACCCAGTGGTGTTGAGTTCCAGGTGAGGCACCATATTAAAATCGCTTCCAATTAGTGTCAGACCATGTAAAAGGCCTGAAAGAGTTTGGAGAGGTCTCAAAGCAAGGCACTGAGGGATGCGGGTGGAGCATATATGCTCACTAAGGTAATAGTCTGGCCCTCCAATCTTCCTTTCAGCGCATTGACGCTACCCTGCGGGTTGCACATTTCATGAGTAACAGAGAAAGGGAAGGAGAATCAAAGCATAATGACTACCCCTTTGCATCCATGGGTATAGCCTGCATTAAATACCCTGTCTTAGCCCTTATACACTAAAAAGGGGCAACAATTGCCTATAAGATGGGTTCCTTGATGTAAGAAGACTTCAGGGAGATAACAGTGGTCAAAAGTGAGGACAATTGTGAGTTTTACATGGTCTAAGAGACCATTAACAGTACTCGTAAGGTCGTCATTAGGAAAGACAAGGGTGATCATGTGCATAGAGTTTACGAGAGAGGGACCCAGTGTACCCCACCCAAGGATCAGGATGTGTGGCAGATTGGCATTAAAAAGTGTCATGCCTGAAATCGCCCAGTGAGAGCTGTTGTGTACATTTTGGAAACACAACCCCACACTTCTACCCCAGAAGCATCTGTTGCCCTAAAATGGAAAATTGTTGATGAAACATCGAATGAAGAAACTTCAAATTGAAGAACCCCATCTTAGTGAAGGATAAATCAGTAACTGTCTTCAAGACCGAGTGAAACATTTACAATGAAAAAAGCTAATAAGCAGACAAACAAATGAAGCACTCCTCCTGTTTTGGAACCCTGCACCTGTTGGAGAATTAGATTGTAGGGCTGTGGGAGAGGTCTGTGTCCATTTGGAGGGCAGCTGGCATGGATGATGATAAATCCAGGGGGTTATCTTGATCTGGTTCCCATTCATCCCCATCAGGAGCAAGATTGGAGTGCGACGTGGATGGCGATTGAGGCCGTGACTGGGGGGATTGCGAGGGAGATCTGGATCAAGTGGCTTGACACCTCCTTTAGGATCAAGTGCACTGTCTGCATGGTTTGGGCATCAATGATGTTTCTTGTAAGCCAGTGGAGCCAGATCGGCGCAACGAGGAAGCAGTGTGTCCACGGAGTGGATGATCTTCTGTGGGCCACTGCCAGGCTGATTCCAGCTTGTTTTAGAAATGTGTTTTGGTAGCTTTATGAACTCAGAGTTTGGCAGGGATCAATATGCAATAATGGAGCACTATTGCCCTGGGCTTTAGCTTGACTTCTGTATAAGAGCAGCACCACTGTTGTACCTCCCTAGTATAGTGGGGGAAGAGTGAAACCTTGGCATCTCCACACTAGAGTTCGGTCATGAATGAGCTTCTCAAAGGATAGCATCTCTATCCCTTTGATTAAGGATTCGCGCAATCATTGGTCTGGGGGAGGCACCTGGAGGAGGCTTGGGGTCAGTGCTTGGTGGGCACTTTCTGTTGCAAACCAGGAGGACAAGTGTTCAGAGGGCATCATGGATTTTATCCAGAGTTCTAAGAGGTCTGCAACCCGTTGAGGATCAGTGCCCTCAGCACCCCCAGGGATGCAAATTACGTGCACATTATGAGCCGGGAGCAATTCCTGGTATCTTTGGTGCATCTGTCGAGCTCTGTCATGTGGGTAAGCAGGTTAGAGACCTGGTTTTTAAGAGTGGCCACTTCATCTTCTGCTGTGTAAATTCGGGATTCAGCTTCTGTAATTCACTCTGTAGCATTTTGACGATCTTGGCGAAGCAGTGCCACATCCATTCTCACTTCTTCAATTTTAGTTTTCACTGCAGCTTGCAGTGGCTGCTGGTGGAATTTGAAACTGGTGTGGCGTATGCAGAACGAATGAACGTATGCGAGCCAGCGCAGCCAGCACGCCCGACGGCAAAAAGGGGGGTTCGGGAGGGTTCTTTTTTTTAAAATTGCCATCTTTTTGGTGCGATTTTCAGCACTATTTCTGTGATACATGGACTAAAAATTCAGTTCTTCTATGCATTCATAAAAGAAAACTCATATATTATTTCAGAGAATTTCTGACTTCTGAAGTGGGCTAGGGTACAAAGCAAGACTGCTTTGGCTCTACCCTTTCCAATAGAAAACACTAGTTAGCGATGTGAACAAGTTCAATGGACAAACCTGGGGTCTAGGGAGAGTCCCTCTCCTGAGAAAGAAATTTTAAAAAGATTGGCAAATGGTGCATTTTAATGCAAATGAATGCAGCGATAAAGCAAGACTTATTAAGCAGTGGGAACGTAGTCTTGACATATTAAACACTTTAAAAACTGGCCCGTATCTTCTTGCATTCATTTGTTCAACAGTTACTGTAATATGTAAATTGTTCTGCATGACAACTTTAGCCCTTTAAAATGTATGCTTGCCCAGTGTCTTGCACTGCATGCAGCCTTAACTTTGGAAAAATATGCTTTCCTTCTTGTACTAAAGGGGGAGACCAGCAGTTTGTATTAGGATTGTCATTTCTGCACCTAGAAATATGGGCAGGACAAAATTGCACCTCACTAGTACCAGTTTAACACCTGAACACTATAATCTGCCTCCAGCTGAAAGGACATCAGTTAACACTTGCATAGAGTTTGGCATTGCGCTCTTTAATAACCTTTAATCAGTTTGAGCTAAAAAAAAAACCATTTTTATTGGAGAAGTCTGCTAGTTGTGCAGAAGATACTGCATTACGTGATGAATCCATAATCATGCAGAAAAGGGCAAGGAGTACAGTTAAATTACAGTCACTTTGATGCCAGTGCCTGTATTACTATCTATCCCTCCTTCACAACTGGTTGAAGTGTGCCTGCAGTTTACATGAAACTCTAAAAAACGTGTCTGAATGTTGTCGCATTATACGACGGACAGCGGCTCACAATCATTGATCCATACGTCCGCCATATGGGTCCAAACGCACATCCGCCGTAAGCAAGGGGAGACTGGAGCATTGCTAGTGCTCATGGGTGTATCGGTGCAGTGAATCTGGAAGCACAGAGACTAATGAAGCAGCAACAGCAGCATTGTTCCTCAGAGGTCGTGCACTTTGGGAAACTGAACACACAGCTGAAGACACTAACAGAAAAGGTAACATAAGCCCAGACAGGTTTAAAGCACAACTAATTCACTGACCGTCACGGCCAAGCGCAGCAGCCCACCGAGAAGCAGGAAGAGAACAGCGCTCGTGGAAAGCATGCCAAGCAGCGCACATCTCTTTATAGCAAGGACTTTGCTTCAAAGTATAACACCTACTGGAGACATTTAACCAAGTTCTCACTTGTAAAACGAGGAATAGGGCAGGAGTGTGCTCTAGACACCTAGAAGTCTTTAAATACTGACACACCGCCCTGCCCTTCGCTTGCCAAGTTGCCACGGGCTCACGTGAAGCAAAGACCTGCTGCCTCACACTTGTAAACACCGCCTGCGTGCTCATTTCAGAGAGTGGGCAAGGCAGAGCGCTAATTAGCGCGTGCCGCCATTATGGCGGTCGAACCTGTCCCTGGAGGAAAGGAGGAGGTGGGAGCACTCCCACCTCCCCCATAAGCATCCAATAGGCGGCGATCTGCGGGGTGTGAACCGGAAGCACTTTAGTTCTTCCGTTTCACCCGGACATCCAGCGTGGGGGTCCGGCCGGTTTAGACCGGCCTGGCCCGTGCCCCCCCCTTTAAAAGGGGGTGTGGGGAGCAGAACAGTCTCTTGTTCTACGCTCCCCACAGGCACAGCACCCGGCCCACCAGCAGCCCGTAATGTATTTTCCTTTTCTCATTTCAGGTCTGATCAGCTGTTTTGGATCGGAAGAGGAGAGAGGGAGTCGCGGATTCATGGAGGCATCAACGCAGCGTTGACTCGTGGAGCCATGCAGCGGAGGTTGCTGCGCGTCTAGGGGAAGCCGATCGTGGTCCAGGGTCTCCGAGGGGAGCCGGTAAGCGCGTGTGTGGCACCAGGCTACAGCTTGTGTATGCGGGGAACGAAGAGCTGTTTTTGAGACGCTTGTCTCAGAGGGGAGCCGGTAAGTAATGGCCTCGGCCCCATTTAAAACGTTGACTCCAGTGAGACCGGACCCCCAGAATGCTTGGCAACATGAGCGCCGTTGTTGTGTAGTGATTTCTGTATTGCCTCTTCTTTACTGTTATCAGTCAGGACGGGATTCCTGCTATGTGTCAGGCTTTGCTCTCAATTCTTGAGCCTGCGCTACCCTCACGACAGAAGACTGATGCGCATATGTACAGCGCACAATATTCACGCGGGAGAGTTGGAGCACGTGCTTTCAGCTGGCGTGCACTTGTAGCATTTTACTTTTACCGGGGCAGAGCGTCCCCGCTGTAGGGACCGCAGCCGATAAAATATTCTTGAAGGGTACTGTAAGGCTATAGGCGCACCATTGTGCAGCATGGTCGCAATACACCCACAATGCAATTTGTACTTTGTGTCTGTGAGACAAAAATCCGCTAGGTGCTGTGGCTCAGTTGGTTAAAGCGCCTGTCTAGTAAACTGGGGACCCGGAGTTCGGATCTAAGCAGAGCCTTCGTTTGTAAACACATTCTTCATGTAATTTCCTGAATGTGCCCACGACAGAGAACTTTCTGAATGGCTCCATCTCAGACTGAAGTTCGAGTCGGCTTTGTGGAGGAGTTTACTTTGAGGGACAAGTACGGGCTAAAGTACTGCACAAGCGGAAGCCTCTCTATCAATTAGTCTTGTTTGCATGCAATTACAGTTTTCAGATTTCAGAATATATTGTAATATACTTTCACAACCATTTAGTCACAGCGTTTGCTGTTTTTAAAGCCCCGCAACACAATCTCCATGTGATACGGTCCAGAAAAGTGATGCTACTTCCCGGCCTTCTGTAATTGAGTCACCCGAAAGTCGGTGTATCTAGCAGGTCAGTACTTCAGGTCAGCAGGGTACCCCCAGATCTTGGAATATAAAACATGCTCTCGACATGTGTGAAAAGGGGGGAAGCATAGGGAGCAGGCGAAAGAAGCATTAGTACAGGGGCGACTGAGGTGCCTGATGCATGTTTGGATATATGTTCCGGAACTGCCATTAATGAAAAGAAGTTGCGCATACCAGAAGTGCCTGGCATCATAACAGAGCTATAACACTGCGACTGGCGATGAGAGGAAGGAAGTGAGCCTACACTGTTCAAAGTAGGAATGGCCCTAAGCAGAAGCCAGCATGCCAATGTGTTTTAATTGATTGCATGTAGGGAGGTTAACAAGAATAGCACATTTGTTCTCACATCTGCCCATTGGCTTTCTAGCGGGTCTTTGTAGAAAGGTTCAAAGTGTGGCCCTATGCTGGAAATGGTTTGCTTCTTTTCCTGCATGTGGTATGCGCCTGTTATACAGCTCCTGCATGCATTTCTTGGTTTTTCAACACTATCCTATCGAAACCGCCTCGGAATCTGAATTAGAATCATTTGATTAAAGTATTCATGTATTATGTGCACCTCGTAAATAGTGAAGTTGCCATAAGGAATGCTAAAGTATTGATTGCAGCTTGTCATACCATAGTAGTGGGCAGCCGCGAATGATGAATTGTTGCATGTAGCTCTTCATACCACAGTAGTGGCTATTTCCGTGCACAAGGGTTAACCGTTATTGTTATTACTTGGGCGCCGATTCCGATCCTATAAAACCCGGGGGCGAATGGTCGTAAGGAGCGTTTTCTCCGTACGACTCGTACCCGGGAATTCCACCTTACAAACCAGCAAGTATGATTCGTACAGAAATACCATTTCCGTACGAATCGTAAAAAACACTGTACGACTAAAAAATACATACAATTCTGATCCTGGACTGCGCGTACGCGACGTCCGCACGGAGTCAGGCAGCGTTTTACAGACCAGCAAGTACGATTCGTACCTACAGCACTCCGCACAGCTATATTTTTACGGGAGCCAAAAAGTGCCAGAAAAGCTAAGTACGCTGCGATGCACGACGAAAAGGGGGCCCGTTACGCGCCGTACACGCCATCACCCACATCGTACGTGTCATCATGTACGGTGCGTACCCCAACATTGCATATGTACGGTGCGTATGTCCGCACTGTACCCCCCAGCCCCGTATGTCCGCACCGTACCCCAGGCGTACCCCAATCCTCGCGTATGTACGGACCGTACATACGCAAGGGTTGGGGTCAGGGCCGGACTGGGAACCAAAACCGGCCCTGGCAAAGTGCTCGGCCGGCCCCCCGGGGCTTGGGGGTGCCGCCGAGATCTTTGCCAGGGCCGGTTTTCGGCCGATTTTGTTACAGGGCCGATTTTGCAGCTAAGCTGCAAAAACGGCCCGGTAACAAAAATGGCCCCCAGGGGCCCAAAACCGGCCCCCACCCGTGCGGCACACCGGGGGATTGCCCGGTGCCCGCTACGCCAGTCCGGGCCTGGTTGGGGTGCGTCTGGGGTACGGTCCGTACATACGGGGGTGGGGGTATGGTGTGGACGTATGGGGGTGGGGGGTACGGTCCGTACATACGGGGGGTGGGGGGTACGGTGCGGACGTACGCGGAAGGGGGGGGGGCCGTACGACTCGTACCCCGGGCACAAGTGTACTCGGGGTAGGGGTCGTACAAAGTTCGCTCCATACGGGGCCTTTTCCATGCGCTTGTGTTTTCGGACGGGCGGTAACACGTGCATGGGTGCAGAGCTTTGCAGTAGCACGTGTAACGGGGCCAATATCACAGGCTCAGCAGGGAAGTCAGGGGTGGCAGTTTTTACGTCCTGGTGTAGGCGACGTATAGGAACAGTTCCATGGGGGTTGGCTGGCGTTCTTCGAAAAACCCTTCACAAGTGCAGAAATTCCAGTTCTCGTAAAGGTCTCCCCATGTCAGTTTCCATGTCTTTCGCAGCATCTGCCTACAGCTCACCTCATGTGTAACCGGGAGGCCTGGATGATGTTGTGTTCCCATCTTTGGGGAATTTAACATTGGTGTTTGCAATTGTTTGGCAATATTTTGCCATTCTTTGTTTGTGCAGTCTATTGTCGTCGGATTTTTACCCCATACCATTTGGAGGAAGAGTCCAAAAATGCTGTGATCGAAATGGGAGCCATGTATCCCTGTTCCACCGCTAAATGTGGCATGTATGGTGGCGGTTTAATCCAGCACACTGCAAAGTGTGCTTGGGAGCAATGAAAATGTAACTCCATGTCAGGTGCCTCAAATCCTTCCCTTGTCAAGAGTTCCCACTTAAGCCTCGGTTGTTTCCTTCCCCATATCAGCCCATTCAGTTGGGCCCTGAGAGTTTTGAAAAAATGCTTGCTGGGTGCATAGGGAATGTTAATGAATAGGTAAACTAGTTTTGGGAGGATTACCTTCCTTGTCAGGGAGATGCAACCTGCTAATTATAAAGGCATAGAGATCCATCTCGTAATGAACTCGGTCAAAGCTTCCAGTGTGCAGCCATAGTTATTGCGCATCAACTCCTCTTTGTCCCTTGTTATCGTGATCCCTAGGTATTTGACTGCCACCTCGCACCATTTCAGTGGGTAATCGGGGGGATATTGTTGGACAGCCTGAGTGAGAGGGAAGATTTGGGACTTTTCCCAATTGATGTTTCTGCCCGAGATCTTCCTGAACTGTATAAACTTCCTAAGCAACGGGTTAAGGCTGATACTTGGGTCCTGCAGGCACTGCGTTATATCATCTGCATAGAGGGACACTAGGATGTCTCTAGTTGGATACTACAGTGCATACTCTCTATGGTGCTCTCTGAGCTTGGCTACCAGCGGCTCCACATCCAGCTTGAAAAGCAGAGGGGACAGCCCCCCCCTTCCTTGTTCCCCTGGTAATCTGAAAGTGGGAGGAGCAAAATACATTAATTAATATCTTGGCATTCGGTTAGTTATATAGTAGCTGGATCCAGGATAAAAATGGGGGGGAGCCCATTCGGCAGAGCACACTCATGAAGTAATCCCATTCAAGGGAGTCAAATGCCTTAGAGTCATCTAAAAACACTGCTACCGCCCCTAAATCAGGATCAATGTCTTGCATTAGGGCAAATAGGGTGCGAAGATAATGAGACCTTGCTCGCCCAGGTATAAACCCTGACTGATCGGGTAGGAACAACACACTCAGAAGTAAGCTCAGCCAGTTCGCTACCACTTTTGCCAATATTTTTGAGTCACAATTTTTCAGCGATAGAGGTCTATATGAATCGCATTTATGTTCCGGCTGTGCCGGCTTTAGTATGGATGTTAGGAGCGCATCCCGAAGCGCCTTCGGAAGGGCACCTAACTCCAGGGATTCCTCATAGAGTTTCTTCAGTATTGGGACTAGGCTCTCGCTGTATGTCTTGTAAAACTGCAGTGAGATCATCAGAGCCAGAGGCTCGGCCAGATCTCAACTGCATTATCGTTATTCATATTTCTTCTTCTTTGAGCTCAGCGACAAAAAATTCTATTTGAGCGTCTCCTAGCCAAGCTAAGGCCTTATCTTCTAATTAAATATGAGTTAAATGTTATGGGGTGTGTCCTCTGTGTGGTATATATGGCAGTGTATAATGTGTAGATTGCTCTCAGTATGTCTGACACTTACCTACACACTCTCCCATCAGGTTCTGTTATTTCTAATATTGTGTTGGAGAATCTCGGTTTCTGGATTAGCTCTGCAAGTGCCTTACCTGGTCTATCCCCATCCCCAAATCGGCGGGCTTGGTAATACTTCCCGCAAAACAGGCATTTACTCTCTGCAGAGTCTTGATATTAAGACAATGTGTCCCTTATCCTTCCCTGCACGTCTGCGTCCTGGGCATTGCCTCTTTGCATCTCCATCTGATGGATTCCCGCCACTAATTTATGGAGTGTGGAGCTGATATCTTGCAGTGTACCCCACCCCCAGACAATACATATCCCTCGGATAGTGATTTTGAAGGCTTCCCATACCATGGCAAGTGTAGAGGCCATGCCCATGTTTTGCTGGAAAAAGTCTGTGATTTCTTGCTGCAATTCTAGTCTAAATGGGACGTCTAAAAGGCAGCCTCCAGCATTGATATGGCGCAATCAGGCCTGGGGGCGCTAGTGTCATTACTACTGGGCTGTGGTCAGAATACGTGCAAGTTAGGTAGTGTACCTGCATCATCCATGGCCGTATTACTTTAGAAATTAGCCAATAATCTATTCTTGACCACGAAGAGTGTACTGAAGAGTAGCATGTACCTCCCCTACCTCCATGATGTAGGATGCGTCAAGCAGCTTGTGACATTTAGTTATGTCGCTCAGTTGGCCCTGGGCATTGGTGTAGTGATGAGCGTGGGGATTTGATCTATCCGTTGCTGGATCTAACGGTGTGTTGAAGTCTCACCCTCCATACAGTATGAGTGGATACTATGTCTACAATTTTCCCCCACAGTGTCCTAAAAAATTCAGGATCGTGCATATTGGGTCTATAGCAACAAGTCAAGTTTATGGATTGCAATGCTAGTTTGCCCCACATAAGACAGTATCCTCCTTGTGGGTCTTGTATAGACCCCAATGCTACGTAGGGTACACCTTTCTTTATCAGGATAGCCATTCCCCGTGCATATGTGGAGGAGGTGGCAAAGCTCCGATGTGCTGCCCCATCGAGATGCAAATGTAGTCGGAGCAGAGGGACTCAAGTGGGTTTCCTGGGGCATAGCGCAGTGTATATGGTGCCTGTCTAAGTAAGCTAATATGTGCCGTCGCTTACGATGATTACCCAAACCATGGATGGTTCCATGTTAGAAAGGGCGGGACAGAACTTTCCGTCATGTCTGTGCATTTTGATTGGATTTAATGCAAGGATGTCCTATGTATGCATATTAGCTGTGTTTTTGGCCTACAATCATAACTGTTCCTGCTCTGAAGATCGGTGCCTCCTCCCCTCCCCTCCCCCTCCCACAACAACATCCCAAACTTGCTGTAGTAAGCACAACCTCCCCTCCCACCCCAATGAAACAGCAGAACTACATCACCGCAGCCACCTGCGACTGAGGTACATAATCTTTTTTTAATAGTGTTATATATAGCGCAAACTAGACCCGAGACATTGGGTATCAGAGCGCTTTACATGAGCACCAGTTTCGTTACAGAAGGACACATTCATTTTTGGTAGGCAGGGAGATTAAGTAATTTGCCCAGAATCACAGGCTGTTGAGCGTTGTTGCAGAGACTCAAATTCAGTTCCCCAGCTTCGAGGCCGACCGCTCTAGCCGTAAGGCTACATCCTCTCCCAAAGAATGGCTAGAGTTCGGGCCAGATCCTTTGATCGCAAATAGTCCGCCAGCTGCTTGGGGTGCAATGTCCTGGCCCTTCTAGTGCTATCATGAACATCTGCATAACAAAAAGCCAAGAAAGAAGAAGAGAAAAAAACAAAGGAAGAAAAAGAACAACGCAGTCTAGAACAGGAATACCATATTAATTGAGTGATGTCCTTCAGGGGTCTCACAGGAGGGCCCATCGGTTCTTCCTCGCCAGTGCAAGGGTGCCCAGAGCCATCTTTGTTGTCTCATTGGCCATGGCTGCATGCATACTTATACAGTTGTCGCAGGTTGCGTGGTGAGTCACCGTCATGCCTCTTTTTTGTTTCCCAAAGAGTTCCGGCTTGGTCAGTGGTATCTTATGTACCTACTCAATGTCGTGTGTAGGTGTCATTTGCAGTCTTCTGTTCTTTAATCCATTTCCGAATGTCCTTTTTTCTGTTAATATTGTTCTGACATTGACGAGGGCGATCGTGCACGTCTGCCAGAAGCTTGGGACTGAGGAGATTGCCTGTTGTGTTTTTTCAGGAAATCCGCAGCCTGCTGAGAGTTGGTGCAGAAATACTGTGTGCAATGGGGAGGTGTGCCGGGTATAGCATGGCATATATTCTGTTTGCTTGTTGCAGCTTCTTTTTAACATGTAAAAAGTTCTTGCGGGCTTCCTGTACCTCCATAGTAATATCGGGGTATAATGCGTTTGTGGAGCCTTCAAAGGATAGTGGTCACTGCTTTCTTGCCTGTCATAAGGCCATATCGCGGTCACAGTAATTTAATATCCTGCCGATGATTGGACTTGGTGGGGCTCCAGGCGGGGGCGGGCAGCAAGTGATCGATGTGCTCTTTCTTCTATAAGCATCGCGAAGAATGCACTTTTTCCAAACACAGTAGTGAGAAGGCGTGCAACATGTGCTTCCATCTTCCCTGTGTTAGTGGATTCCGCCACACCTAGGATCCTGATGTTGTTATGCTGCGATTGCGATTCTAAGTCTTCATTTTTTGCTGCTATTACTTTCGGCAGTTTGTCCATGTCTGATAATTGCGCTTTCCGTCTGAATTCAGTGTCTTCGAGTGTGGAGATGTGGCGTTCCGCTTCCTTAATACGCTCGTCATGTTGATCAATCTTATTTATTTTATTTATTTAATTTATATGGCGCGTTATAACCACAGGGGTCTCTAAGCGCTGTCTGACCAGATTTACGTGAAAGATGTTACATTCACTTGAAACCAGCTGTGCACCTAAGATCTGCTCCATGCTTGTTTGAACAGTACCGTTTTTAGTTTTTTTCTGAAGGAAACTAAGTTACTTTCCTTCCTGAGCTCTGGATCCAATTTGTTCCATAAAGCTGGGAGCGTGTTGGAAAAAGCACGGCCCCCCACCGTGGTCAATTTAAAGCGGGACTGAGACAGAAGAGTGGCGTCCGACGAACGCAAAGTCCTACCCGGTGTGTAGGGGGATAGTCGGGATTTCAGGTATTTTGGTGCTTTGCCATACTGAGCCTTGTGAGCGATACACAGTCCTTTGAAGACAATTCTCTGACGAATTGGCAGCCAGTGCAGCTCCTGCATCAGGGGAGAGGCATGGGCAGTCCTGGGTTTTTTAAATATCAGCCTAGCTGCATCGTTCATAACTCCCTGTAGTTTGTCCAGCAGCCGCTGTGGCAAACCTAAATAAAGGGAGTTCCCGTAGTCCAGCCTAGCCAGAATTGTGGCTGAGACCACGTGTCTCAAAGTAGGGAATGAGAGTAGGGCAGAGATCTTCCTTAGTTGTCTTAAGAGGCCTATACTGGTGCCTACTACAGTGGCAACTTGTTTTTCCATGGATAATTTATTATCCACATATAGGCCTAAGCTTTTGACTGCAGCTGCCGGTTTTGGTGGTGCGCCCAGCTCCCTAGGCCAAAATTTCTCACTCCAAGGGTTACCCGAGATGGAAATGGGCAATACTTCCGTCTTATCCGGATTAACTTTCAAGGAGTTCTCGGACATCCAATTGACTGTAGTTTTCAATATGTCCTGTAACCTAGTGGATGCTCCTGGACCATCATCCAGCCGGATGATTATCTGGGTGTCATCGGCATAGTTGTACACTAGGCAGTCCATCCTGTTCAGGAGAGCAATTAGTGGCTGCAGGTAGATGTTGAAAAGTAGGGGGGACAAGGCAGAGCCCTGTGGGACCCCGCAGGTGATCGGAGCAGGGGTGGAAAGTAGATCCCCCAGCTGCACTCGTTGTGTCCTACCCTGCAAAAATGATGTGAGCCATGCATGTGCTGTACCCACGACGCCAAAGGATCTCAACCACGACAGAAGCTGTTTATGACACACGGTGTCAAACGCCGCGGAGAGATCCAGTAGTACCAGGGCGCTCGGTGTTTTTACATCAGCTCGCATCCTTAGCTCATCTAGAATGGATAACATAACTAGTTCCGTGCTGTGATTAGCACGGAACCCTGCCTGATTGGTCTCCAGCAGGTTGTTACTCTCTAGATGGCCCGATAATAGAGCTAACACGTGCTGCTCAATTACCTTAGCAAGGAAAGGCAGCTGGGAGATGGGCCGGAAATTTTTCAGACATTTTGTGTCTGCTCCAGGTTTCTTCAGTAAGGGGATCAGGCGAGCCTCTTTAAAAGCTAAAGGGATCTGTCCTGTATGAAGAGAGGTGTTCAATAGGTGCAGAACCTCTTCCTCTATTCCTGGCATTGCCATCTTGAATATGTCAGGAGGGCAAGGGTCCACCAAGGAACCTGATTTAACTCGGCCTATGATTTTAAGTAATTCCTGTTTGGAAATAGGGGATAACTCAGCTAATGGTGGAATGTTTAGCGGGGCAATAAGGTCCGGTATGCGCGGACATTCGAGGGGTGCGGTTTCCGCAATTTCGTCCAAGATATCAGATATCTTCTTTACGAAGAAATCCTGGAACCTCTGACAGTCCTCCTGGGTGAACTCGGGACTTTGCTCCTTGTTCACCCTGAGCTCCGCCAGGACCCGAAAAATTTCTTTTTGCGGATTTCTTGCAGTAGTTATTCTTTCCTCAAAGAAAGCAGCCTTCCTTGATTGTATGGCTAGTTTGTACTGGGCTAAGGATGAAACATATTCTTGTTTGGAGATGGCGTCGTATTTTTTACGCCATGCCCGTTCTTTCTTCCTCACCCCGCGTTTCATCTCCCTAAGGGAATCATTATACCAAGGCGCCCCGGCTCCTCTCGCCACCTTCTTCATCCTGCGAAGAGGTGCCACCACATCAATGGCACTTCCCAGTTTATGCTGGAGGTGTCCACATAGAGCATCAACGTTGGCATCCTGCTCTTTGGCTGAAGGGTGGTGTTCTAAGAGGTGGACCAGTTTTTCCCCATCAAGGTTTCTCCATTTACGGGCCGTTTTCCAGCCCTCCCCAGGTTTGGACAGGGGGCCCCTCAATATAAGTCTACCCTTTATTAGAAAATGGTCAGACCAAGCACAGGGAAGAATTTCCGTGATACCCTGGGCTGGCATGGTGGTCCAGACTAAGTCGAGCACATGACCTTTCTCATGTGTCGGTCCCTTGACCTGTTGGGTAAGACCTAAGGAGGAGACCGCCTCCTCGATCTGTAGTGCTTGTCCTTCTTTAGGGGATTTTTCCCAATGATAGTTGAAGTCCCCAACGATCACCATTTTATCATATCTTGTACACAGGTCCTGGACCAGTCTTACAAAGAGAGTGGGGAAGTCAGACGACGCCCAAGGTGGCCGATAAACCACCAAGAACACCACACAGACCGCTCCCCTCCTGAGCTTAACCCCCATAACCTCAGCTCCTCCAAGGGTTTCAGAGAGGAACCTATTGGCACGGAGGCATGACTGATATAAAAGGGCTACTCCTCCTCCTCACTTGGCCCCCTCCCTGTTAAAATGAATAGTTATCTGGAAGGGCCGCCACTAAATCAGGCGCTGAGCAATCCTCCAGCCATGTTTCGGTAAGCGCGAGGACATCTAACTCCCCGTCTTCCAGAAGTGTGAAGACCTCTAACCTATGGCTCTGCAAAGAGCGAGTATTCAATAGACCGTAGCTCCGGGTATGTGTGTTGGGAGTGCGATGTCGCCCTCTGACACTCCTAGGTGAAATTAGCAGACCCTCGCAACCCAGCTGATGTATGGTAGCCGGCTCCAGATGGGACTTACCCAGGTTAAGCTGTAATAGGTCGCCCCTTGAGTAAACCACATTCTGGCCAGGGGTTCTGGCCCCAGGCCCCGGATGGTCACGGATGGGCAAAGATGGGCTCACCTCTGGCGAACCTCCGGCGCACCTATGGCGCGCCCGCTGCGCGTAACCGCTGCGCGTATGCTCTGTGAGCTTTAAATAGGAGGCTGCTGATGGTCCTAGTCCAACCACTACCGTCAGCTCTCCAAGATGGCCCCTGGAAGTGAGGGTGTAAGGACTCCCTCTATACCGCGTTAGACACTCCCTCCACAACAAACAGCACAAGCTGCGGTGGAACGGGGAGGTAGGCGGTGATAACCACACAGAAAGGTGACTTTGCTAATGTGCCCACAAATGTTTAAAATTATACCGTGCAAATACAGGTCATTTACATCATTTACATTTACATCAGTAAAGCGGCGATTTTTAAAAATTGAGATTTGCAGCTAAAATACAGGTAAGCAGCAATAGCGTGCTAGCGTGGTCCAGCAGCGCGTCTGCAAGCAGCGTTTCAATGTCGGTAAATGCTAGGTTCTAGCGCGGCAGGAAATGCTCGCACTAAATAGGAGGCTGCTGATGGTCCTAGTCCAACCACTAGACCGTCAGCTCTCCAAGATGGCCCCCGGAAGTGAGGGTGGAAGGACTCCCTCTATACCGCGTTAGACACTCCCTGATGGGTCCATTCAGGCATTCATGCTATCCATTTTGGGCTCGATAGAAGCAAAGCTATTTTTCATGGTGATGAGTAGTTCTTTTAGGTCGCTTACTGAGGCTTGGTTTTCTTAAAACGGTCCTTCCGTCATATTGCCCTCTAGGTCACTATTCTGCACATGAGTAGATTTTTGGGCCTCAAACTTAGTTTGGTTTGTTTGCCGTCGCTTTTGCCCATATTGCAATTCCAGCGTGGTTTAGCCTGCAGTGACTCGGCGTCGAGGAGCATACGTACCCGGGTATCTTCCTCAAGCGATGCCTGAATAAGGCAAGAATGCGGGGGAGGCACAGCACCGAGCACGGCCTCCTCCCCGAATGCGCAGGCCTCACCCCTATGTTTTTTGCATTCCATGGTCTGTGCGTTGGCCTAGTGTTCTTGCTCTGCTCTGTATAGGCAAATGCAACTCCCTGGCTGCCTTGTCAGTCTCTCCCGGACCAAGAGTCTCATTCAGCAATGTTTGTAGTTATTCCGATCTCAATACCATGTCCTAAACTCCACAGAAGAAGTTAAGCCTCACGCGTTCCACGGGCTGTATGTGGGCCCAGCGTCTTTGCCATGTTCTGTGCAATTGAATTCAGCTCCCTGACCGCCCATACCATCTCACTCGGCAGCAATTTGCAGTTGTTCCAATCTCTGCGCCTTGCCACAAGATCCACTGGTGCAGTTCAAGGTTTGCAGCCGCCTAGGCCACAACGCACCACCACCGCTCAATGTAAGGCCCCGGTTTCCCAGCCGTTGTCTTCTTTATAGCGTCTGGGGCTATATATGTGTCATCTTCACCGCGCCTTTATTGCTCAGGAGGCGGCCTGAGGTGCAATTGATCTTTTGGGACTTTACACGGGCGCACGCAAGGGGCAGCGGCCGTACTCACTTTGCTATCGACGCTGAATTCCAGGCTGCCCGCCGCTGCCTGTCCCTTGCCGCCCGCCTGCTTCAGCTCAATCGTTGATTCCGCCCCGGTCACTGCTCGTCATTCCGCACTGGGTGGGCTACCATGTCGTCTGCAACCTCCGCAGCCAAGGCACTGTTTGCAGTGGGGATTCCAGGTCTCCTGTCTGTCAGTTTCACTTCAGCGGCTTCTGTCTCCACTATAAGCTGCCATTTTAGACAGTGCTCACCTGCCTCCAGGTGCGCATCTGTTTCCCGGGCGCCGCTTGCCACAGTTCGGAAGCTTTTATCTCACCTCCGTCTATCCAGTAGAACAGTTGCTCCACTGGCAAGCCGTTTGGGCAGTGTCTCCGGACCTCTGAGACAGGATAATGTTGATTAGCCGCACCGGGCTGTAAGAGCCTCACCCACGTGTGGCCATCTTGCTTGTGACCCCTCTAACGCCCCCCCAGACAGACAACCTCTTTCATGAATCTGAATGTGGAAGGGAGGAAACTGAGGAACCTGGCGATAAGGGTAGGGCCCAACCACGAGACCCCCGGTCCAGGAGGCTGCCGGAGAGCCCACTTCAAGGACAATTCCAGTCCGCCGCAGCAGCATACAGAACCCACTCCCACCATTGGCCTGTGGCGTATGATTGGTGTTGGAGGAGAGAGACCGGAGCAATTGGAAGCAGGAAGGGAGCCCAGAGCTGCAGGAGAGGCAGTGCAGCCCCGTGCCGGTCAGGGTGCAAAGCACAAGCAAAAGAAGGGCGGGATAGATACGTGAGAGGAAGGCCGTGAACCCACAACAACGTTTCCACTGCTATATGGTCATGTCCTGAATCAGGACCCCCGGCACAGCCACTCACCACCACCATCGATAAGGAGCTCCGTAGACTGGTGTAAAATGGTATCTCCTCGGCAAAGCCTGATATTTGTAGGCTCTCCAGTCTGGAAACCCCCATCACAGCAGAAACCGGGGGAGAGAGGGGGTTTGATCACCAACTAAAGCTGTAGTAGCACCATAAGCAACACTACGGTGTGGGGGGAAGGTTCAGTCAGACAGGCCCCTATAGCTAGCACTGGGGGATCGAGATCCTTGGCAGTGTGCATCCTTTATGGTCCCGAGGTCAGCATTTTAGGTCTTGGGGGGGGAAAGTGAGCTGGTCACCGACAGTTCAGTGCTGCAGTGGCATCATGGGCAGTACAGTGGCATTGAGGGACGGATCCAGCAAGTAGGCCCCTGAAAGCTCCGGCCTCTCCCCTACATCCGACCATCCCTTACAAGTAGCAGCAGGTTTGGAGACTCGCCTCCTCGCAGGCTCCATCACGCGGCTAACACAAGAGGGGGGATCAGGGTCCACAGCGGCGGTATCACAGGAGGGGCAAAGGAGATTGGCTGCAACAGAGCTGGCGGTCAAGCAGCGGCATGGCGTGGCAAGTTCTCATCTCACCAGCAGGTGTTCAGGTCACTTGTGTGATCCAGTGTACAGGGATGCCCCCACCCCATCATATAGTGCTTGGGGACCGCATGGGAGCGGCCGATGGCCATTAAATATTTGGATATCCGGCAGATGAAAGGGGGTTCAGTGTGGAGCAGAACAAGAGAGTGGCCGCCATGATGGCTGTCCAAGCCACACCTGACCCTGAACTCTTTACATACAGTCCTTAAAATTGAAAAGACCTATATTATATTTTTTTATTTTTTTATGTTTTTTAATATTGATGCTCTTGTGTTAATGTACAAAATTATATTACTAATCTTTAATTAATATTGTTCACCATTATAAGATGAATTCCCACCATGGACCACTAAACCCTTTGCATCCAGTTCCTAAAAGTTAAATGGATTTGTTGCTATAAAATATTAATTCTTCAGTTCGAAGTATTTTAAAATATTGACACATTGGTAGTAATTTGTAACTATTAACTCCAGTATTAATCTTTAAGTAATATTGTACTCCCCTTCTGCTATATTCTAAAACATCCTGTCCCAAAAAGTTAAACACTATTATCTGTTTTTATCAAAACAATAATATTTAGATATTATTTACATGAAATACTTCAAAAATAATATTTGTTAAACAAAAGCGAACCCTTCATGATCTTATTCTATATGTATTCTTGTTTGGGGGGGTTAATCACCCCGAAGCAAATTCTTAACTTTTCATTCCTCATCACATAAAATAATGTGCGTATTCAATTACTTTGCACTCTTGGCCCCTATACCCTTCACATCCCATCCCTAAAAATCCAATCACTATTATTATAAAAAATATGTTTTTGCTTGAAATATTTTTAAAATATGAATACATTAGTATTAATATTTAAAAATACTACAATATTATACATTACCTAATATTCTTCACCAATAATAAATGACTCTCCATCCCTAAAAGTTAAATAGATATTTAAATGATATTACTTATTTTGTAAAAAATAAAGCATTACTACTTGGGCGTGGCTTCCGCAACGAGCGTGATGGCAACTGACTTTTGAGCTCCGTCGTGACGTGGAGCTTCCTTCAGCAAAATAGCCATTAACAGCTGGTGTGCCTCTACATGGTGCATACCTATGGATTCCTTCTGCCTCCTGCATTAAAGCAGATATTGCAGGTACGACTCATGGAGCCTTCTGTGTACCCGGTGTGGTGGCGGTGAGTTTGTCGGTCTCCATTGCGGCCATTTTGTATGCAAGTCATCCAATGTCTTTGCGCCCTGCTTGCCGATACTCAGCATTGGCCCTTCTTCCATTTTGTCTGCCTCACAAATCTGATCTTTGGAAGGTCTATGACCTTTTTGTTGCTGCTCTCCAATTTACCTAATCGTGCCTTAATTAACTTGGAGCTATGGTGGTGACTTCTCTCTACTCATGAGCGGCCACCGTTTTGGATTTTTTTTCAATGCGCCAACTCTGCTTCATTTCTCTGGTGAACCTAAGACATCCTGCTGCAAGTTACACCTAGTGGCCATGATGGCAATACCTTAGAAATGACTCTTCCATAAAAGTTGCGAAAATTCTTGAGGATTACCTGGTTGACGGGCACTCACCCCAGGAATTTATCATGATGGGGGATTTTAACACCACCTTTAAGCCCCTTAAATTTGATGATGTCTAGATTACCTATGAAGAGGATAAACACTGAGGTATCCTGCCCCGCCCCCCAGAGACTGACCCCATTAATAGATGGATTCAGGCTGCTATTCAATTGAAGAACCTCTCAATTGAACTTGGGGTCAGGGCAACTAGTGGCCAGACCAAATTGAACTCTAGTGGTGCATTTACATTTAATAAACCAAATTCAACTAGTCGCATTGACTACAGTATGGTCGATCCCAGACTGTGGTCATCTGTTAAAGACATGATCATCAAGCAAAGGGTTGCAAAGATCATGATCCATTATCCCTCTGTTTGTTAGCTCTTTGTCATAGGGACAATTCTGGCCACTGTCCTCCAGCTGTTATAGGAGACTGTGAAATTACATCCAATATGCGTCATTTGAAATGGTAGCAAATAGTCAACTGTCTAGATATTTTGCTTGCCGTAAACCATGAGCTACAGCACTTGTTAGATATGGTTGACCACCGATATTTTTATCTGATTTGAGCCTATTTCACAATCTCTATTCACAATTTAAAGTAGTATAAATAAAAGCCCAATACTTGGTACAGTGAGGAGTTTCGGAGATTTAAAAGTTTCTTTGTTCAAGCTATCAAGATCAAAGATGTAACTCAAATTTATACCTGTAGGAAAGTGTACAAGCATTACCTGGGCAATGCCAAAAGGGCATGCGACAAGCAGAGGTGGCAGGATCTCAAAGATGCCTCACCTGCTAAAGATTGTACTAACATCTGGACCCTTGTATCAAAGAGTAGTAATCCAGGAGCCCTTGAACCTAATAATCATGTTTCCTCTCATAAATGATTTGACCACTTTAATAATCTTTATTATGATGGCACTCTAAGTACAGAAGAGGATATTGTAGTTGCTTCCATTCCCCCAGATAGTGCTGAGCCTTTGTTTGAAAAAATGGATATGATAAACTCACTTAAAGCAGTCACACGTGGCAGGGCTGATGGCCCGATGGCATCCCTGCAGACATCTTCCTTTACAATATCGAAGCCTGGTCCAGATACATTGTTTTTCTAGCCAATGCTATTGCAAAGGGAGCCCCAATTACAGATTCCTGTAAGGGGGCATTAGTGACACCAATCTATGAAAAGAGAGATAGATCCAAGCCTGGGAATTATAGGCTGATCAGCCTTATAGACATAATTCAAAAGGTTTTTAGTCTCTGTATCTTAGGTAATATTCAAGAGAGGGCAGACATAAATAACTTCATAAGCCCTTTTCAGATGGGATTTTGGAAAAGGTGTCCACTGTTGGCCAAGTTTTTTACCTCTTACTCCTTTATTGGAAAACAGTTGTAATCACTAAGAGCAACTTTATGTTGCTTTTGTTGATCTGAAATCGGCTTTCAATTTGGTGCTCCGCCCCAAATTATGGCAAGCAATTAAGGACATGGGAATGACCCATGACATTCTGTCTATCATAGTTCATTTACAAGAAGAACATTATTCTAGAATCCGCTGGGCATAAAGAGTGAGATGACAGATAGGATCCCAGTATCTAGGGGTATAAGGCAGGGTTGTGTATTGGCCCCTAACCTGTTCTCTTTTTTTTAATGATATAGTACGCTGCCTATCTTTGCCCATACGGATACTCCTTTATTGGCCAACATAAAAACTCCTGTTTTATTGTTTGGTGACAAAACCTTGTTGATTTCCAAGACCCCGAGTTGACTCCAGCTCTTGAATCATTTTGGTGATTCTGTTGCTCTCTGGGAATGGAAATAAACACAGCAAATACCAAACTAATGTTCTTTAGTCTGCATAAGTCATACAAAGGGAGATTGGTACTTGATGGTGCATCTCTGGAGAGGGTGGATTCCTTTGCATATCTGGGAGTTACCCTGGCTAGCACATTGTCTTGGAATCACCATGTGAGCAAGGCTGTTATACTGCATAAATAAATAGTGAGGGCTATTTTTAAAGAGCATCGGGCCTCCCTAAGTAATCCTATTGCACCAGCACTCCAGATCTATGAGGCAAAAGCATTGTGTTTCCCTCTTTCTGGGGTTGAATTGCGGGGATTTACAAACATTGACAAGCCCATTAGATCAGAAAACAAATTCCTGAGGAACATCGCTCAACTACCACCGAGCACCACCATATACCCCTTAACATTGGACATGGACATTAAGAGGGTTGAGGGCATATGTAGATTGTATCCGCTGAGGTATTGGAGGTGCTTTTGGTCAACCCCTGAGTCAGCCCATTAAACCGTTACCCTTGGGAACGTAATCAAATCTGATAGCCTTCATAAAATTAAATGGCTACATGATATCAATCGGTTGCTTAGCTCCATAGGGCAGAGTGACATGTGGGGAAACCCCTCTGAATCTCTATTCACTCTAAGTAATCTTTTAACAAACTATACTGGGCAAAAACAGCACGTGACGAGGCCAAAAAAGTTGTTAGTGCCTCTTTGACAAGTGACTTTCTTGATTTTAAATCACTTTGGCCATTTGAACAGTTTTGGAACTCTATCACTGTGCCTCCGGATAGAAAATTATATTTTCCGGTTTGTGTGGGCACTCTACCTTTGAAATCATTTACTTCTAAATGGGCCCCATCTGATTCCCCAGCATCTGTTGTGTGTAACCATATGAAAGAAACTGTAGCCCATGTTTTCTTTGTTTGTCCTGCCTATGCCCAGGCTCGTTCCCATTGGCTTTCACTCTCATGCAAAGTGTTAGGTACAAGCAGTCACAGCACTGCTCTAGCCTCCATGAAATTAGAGCAGATAGCCAGCCTTTTTATGTTTGTGCCATAGCTAAATCTTCGGTCAGTGGTGGTGCGTGCAGGTTACAGCGGTGGGCGGTGGGGCCATGTAAGGGGATATTCCAAGGGACGATGCAGAGGGAAAATTAATGATTTATTTAATTTTCCCTCTGCATCGTCCCTTGGACCTTACATGGCCCCACTGCCCCACCGCTGTAGCCTGTGCGGACCGCGGCTGTCTTTGGGTGCTATGTAGTTTCTTTGCACTTCTGAATAATCTGCTTTTATTAACAATGAGACATGCATTTTATCTACTGTCTGTTTTTATGTGTGTGTTTAGAACTTTTTATGGTAATCTTATGAATTGTCTATCTCCATTTTTTTTTATTACTCTTTATTTCTATTTTTATCATGCTGTGCCTTGCATGTACTTTTTTGGCTTTGATAGCTGAAATAAAGTTTGTTGATTATGATGACTCTCCTATAACTGTAAAGGTCCATTTAAAAGTTGCAAGTTATTATTGAATAAAAGATGTTGTGAATTTCCTCAACCTCCCTCAAGCCTGATATTTTATGAGAAACATTTTTTTGGTAGTACACTTTTCCTAGCGACTTTTCCCAGTGTTGTTATGTATTTTCCTGGACATTTGCAGATGTGCTCCAATTTACATACTAAGCTCACAGGTAATTTTATTTTATTACTGTTCAATATTAAATCGTTACTCCACCAGACATGTATCCTCCTTTGTATGGGAAGGACTAAATCCTCTCAGAAATCTCTACATCTTACTATTCGTTACATCAAAATGGTGTGTGACCCTCATACATCAGCTAAAGCTACTTCTTCTTTCACACAATCTAAAAGGGTGAACAATTACCCCCTCCCGACTATCCTGTCCTCTCAGAATCCTGTTTTAGATACTGTTTAGATTAAATGAGAGGTCTAAAAACATTTATGTGTGGCACCAATGATAAGCTTCAGCAGATTCAGGGATCGCTGGATTAGTATGGAGAGTAAGATGATCTTACTGAAGCAGTGTGTTACAATTTGTAAGATGTGGCCACTAAAATCCTTATTCTTTAGCAGAAATTCTGAAAACTTAATCTACATACTGAGGACCTTGAAAATAGAAATAGACAGAATAATTTCTGTATTTACGAATTACTGGAGGCCATTGGGTGACATGACCTTCTTGGATTTTTGAAGGAATTTCTACCAGATCTTCTCGGTATGGAGAATACTCCTCCAACTAACATTCAATAAGCATATTGTCAAGGCCCTCCTCATCCTCATGCTGACAAACCACAAGGAATCATTCTGCTTTTCCTAGAGTTTACAGACCTCAAACGTGTTTTGAAAGCAGCAGCAAATAAAAGTTGCATCATCTGGCCTGGTCACAACATGTTTATCTGTTAAGATCTCTCTAGCACAACTAATGCCAGAAGAAAGGAGTTTCTGGCCGTCCGACCTCAAATTCCACAATCAAACATCCGATATGACATCCTTGCTTATGCAAAATTACTTAGGAGGGCAACACAAGATCTTTTGATGATCCTTCTTTTTTGACTTGTCCCAAAATGCGTCTTCATGTTCTTCTCCTCAGATCTGGGCTTCTTTCCTTGATCTGTTGCTTTTTTTTAATATCCTTTTACCTTACGTTTGCTTTCTCTACTGTTTTCCTTTTTACTTCCAATATGTGATTGCTCACAGGTTCTCCGATATCACAATGTGTATATTTTACATACATTATGTTGTTGTTAATGAATGGTGTCATTTTGCCTCCGTTTTCCTTTTTACATCTTGGTATCCATGGTCCTGTTCCCCTATTTTTGTTTCCAAATATGTTCAACATTGTCTCGAGCAATGTTCGTGGTCTGGAAAATCCAGTTAAAAAACAAATGTAATTTCTCATTTGTCAAAACTTAACCCGCATATTGCCTTTTTACAGGAAATCCATTGTAATGATGCAGAATCGCTCAGGAACTTTCAATTTCAGGTTGGTCAGGAATTTCCCCCCCGCTGTCAATCGCAACGGTGGTGTTGCCATGCTATGTCATAAATCGTTATTAAAGATACAGATTTTGTCTACTGAATATGATACTAATGGACGATGGATATTTGTTACTGCTACCATTAATGATAAATGTATTTCTCTATTCAATATCTATAGCACAGTTAAACCTGATCTTGACTTCTGGCACAGTATCAAAGGGAATTTACTTCTATTGATGATCCCAATATTATTGTAGCAGGCAATTTCAATCAATGGTTGGGCCCCTTTACGGACAGGAAATCTAAATGCATAATCATTCTTTTTTTTTTTTTTCTTTTTTTTTCGCAGCATAATTGCAACATTTTTTTTTTTCTCTTTTGGTTATTATTTATTGTATTTTTAACTGTGTAAGGTCAGTGACATACAGTGCTTCTCGCCTACAACCCTGAGGCCGGCTAAATATATTCCCGCAAGGTATTCCGCCGCACATCTTATCCCACATCCCTGGGGCCGGGCATCAATGCGCGCCGAACACTCCCCGCAGACAATACAACCAATATTACAGCACTGTGCATCAGTGCAGTATCAACTCTCCCCTCTGCGAAGCACAGTTTTCTTATTTAACAATACTATAAAAACTACAGAAAAGGAAAAAACAAACCAAAAACCAAATGTACCGCCCCCTCCCCCCTCCCCTACCCTAACCAATTGAGGTATCTAGCCACAAATCCCGCAGTTCCTACGCTACTTTGCCACCCAACTATGAGAACTTTACAGTGTGGTCGTCCCGCTTCGTTGACTTCCATTGCAGCTCATAGATCGTCCGTTAGCGATCGTCCCCTCTTCATAAACTGCCATCCCCCATCTACCCCGTAGGTGAATCGACTCTTCATTCCCAACTCCCTCACGCATTTGGTATCTTTCCTATAACACCCCTTAGTGATCTGCTGCCTCCGTTACCAACCCACCGGTCGCCCCCCCCCTCAGTTTCTGTTGCCGTGCTGTCCCTTTTGAGATACTCCGCATATAGCCCCCAGAAATTTTTCGGCCTGCTCCGCGGAGATAATAATTCGCTGAAAATTTCAGACTGCGTGCAACAGTATAACACGTCTCTGTCCCACTGTGCCAGAGTTGGCAGGGGCCCTCGCATCCAGCACATTGCCACCCTGCGTTGTGCCAGCAGCAGCCCCATATCCACAATCCTCCGTGCAGACTTCGGCAGGCCCCTGGAGTATCCCAGGAGTGCAAGTTTAGGGTACGGGGCAAGCTCCAGCTCCACTATGTTCCCAATCTTCTGGAAGACAGCCTCCCAGAACTGGAAGACACCCGGGCACTCCCAAGCCAAGTGGTAGAAGCCCGCCACAGGGTGACGACATCTGTCGCAGCACGCCTCCTCCCTGAGGCCATACCTATGTAACCTCTCCGGTGTGTAATAAACTCTGTTAATATACTTAAAATGGAGTAGTCTGTGCTTGCCATGTAATGAAATTCGGCGTGCCCCAACGCAGCAATACGACCACATGGCGTAGTCTATGGGGCTGTCTAGGTTTCTTTGCCATGCCAATCTGGCCTTAGTGTCTTGATGTGATCTCTGCGACATAGCTATACTATATAGCGTGGAGATCAGCTTGCAGGGACTTTTTTGCTTAATCAGATAGGTTAACTCCAAAATCTCAGGAGGCTCTGCCATATCGTCCCCAAGGTGCTTCCTCAACGCTCCCCTCACCCTGTGGAATTGGAAGCGTTGGAGCTGGGTCGGGGCCTCGGCCGCAGCAGCAACCCCTTCCCAGGTTTTTGCAGTGCCCCCGTCAAACAGCTCCCCCATCGTGGGGAATGCATATTCATTCCCGACAAATCTCATAAGGCATTTCAATCAGCATTACTGCTCATCCATTATTTGATGTTTGGAAAATGAGTAATCCTGATAAATGTGAATTTACATTCTTTTCTAATGCTCACCATACCCTGTCTAGAATTCATTTTATTTTAGTTACCAAATCATTGCTACCATCTTTACAATCATCAGAAACTGGTTCCAGTTTTATTGTGGCTCATGCCCTATTTTTATCTTCTTTTGATCTTTCCCTTGGTAATTCTAAAACTGATCGTTGGAGGTTTAATAACCTTCTGTTACAAGGTCATACATTTATAACAGAAGCTACTGCTTTTATTATGGATACTTCATTGATACTTCTATTCCTACAATTTGGGATGCTTTTAAAGACTCTTTGCTTTCTCTGCCACTAAGAAAAAGAAGTTAAACTCCCAATACCTTGCTTTGCTTCAGTAAAATAAAACATTGGAACATAATCATTTTACCTCAGAATCTTTCAGTGTTTTACATGAATTAATTGCAGCCAAATCTTATCTTAACAAACTTGTTACCACTGATGCATGTAACATTCTACTCAAAGTTAAATCTATATACCACAGAGGTCAAAATAAGGCTCGTAAGATGCAGGCTAATTACTTAAAAATTAAATCAGACTGTAAAATTATTGGACCCATTCACAATGAATTTACTAACACCACCGTGACTTTCCAATTCTGATATCTCTGCTGGTTTCTAATCCTTCTTTTAATCATTATATACAGAGGACACTATTCCATTAGATCCTAATATACAAACACTTTTCCATGGTCCTCCTAAACCTACTTTCCTATCTAACATCTTCAAAAAATTTTAGGCTGATATTACCCATATGAAAGTATAGATGCTATCAAATCCCTAAAACGAGCTAAGGCACCTGGCCAGATGGTTTTTCCATTGAATATTCTCATCTTTTTTGCCCTCAAATTATTAGAGTTCTTTAATTCTTTCCTTACATCCTCAAAGGCTAGTGGTTCCTCCAAGGAAGTCCTAATTCTTCCGATACCCAGGCCTGGTAAAGATCACACCCTTTGCAAGAATTATCAACCTATCTTGGTAATCAATTATGATTAACCCTGGGCGGAGTTTGCGGAGTTGCACTACGCGACACTACGTGACACTACGTGACACTACGTGACACTATGCGAACTGAAAAACAAACTACGCCACACGAGCAGCGGAGTACGATAGGAAAATGCCGTTCAGGGTGATTGCACAGTGCCGGATGCTTGTCCGCACTGTGCAATCATTGCGAACGGCACCATGCACAGTGCAAGCGGTCCCTGCTTTCCTTTTCTGCCGCCTGAATAGATTTTTACTTGAGCAGCAGCTTTCTCAATCTGAAGGGCAGTTTCTCAACGCGAGCTGTTGCGAGCATACGCGACCACTCACAATGAGAAACTTGACCCTCCCCGCGTTGAAAAATCTTACCGGGATGTTGATTTTCCACTCTCGCGCTCGCCAACTTGATGTTGACGATTGCGAACGAGGAAAAGTCTCGCCAGGAGGTTGATTTTCCTTGCTCGCAGTCGCCGATTTGACGTAGACGAACACGAGCGAGGAAAAAAACTCCACTACGTAACACGAAGCGGAGTTTTTCGGATCTCCGCGTAACGCGGAGTGTAGGGCACTCCGCAAACTCTGCGAGTGGAGCGGAGTTCACCGCCCAGGTGTGATAATGATGACAAATACGTGCAAAGATCCTTGCATCCTGCCTGGAAACCATTATACCTCTCCTTGTCAAACCTGAACAATCTTGTTTTATTCAGGGCGGACTTTCTATGGATAATGCTAGAATGTTCTCCTAATATTCTCGATTTACCTAAAAAGCAGTAGGACCCCTATTCCGTGATGCTTGAAATTTATTTGATCGCATCAATTGGCCCCTTATGTTTACCACTCTCCAATGGTTTGGTTTTGATCCTAAAATTATTTAATTTATAAAACTCTGTTGCTAGTGTCTTTGCTAATGGTCATTTCTCCTCTTACTTCAATTTGCACAGAGTTACTGCACAAGGTTGTCACCTCTCCCCTTTACTTTTTATCCCTTGTCTAGAACCCGTAATTGAGCGTATTTGCTGTAGCAATATTATTTCTGGATTTGAATACAATTCCCTTGAGACCAAACTTTCAGCGTATACTGATGGTGTTCTTATTTACATGTCCAATCCTTAATCCCCGTAAAATTCTTTTTTACAAGAGATTGATTTATATTCCAGCAATTTGGGATATAAACTTAACTTTTCCGAAACTGAAATCTTACCATTAAATTGCTGCTGTTATCAGTATAAGTTTGATAACTCTAACTTTACTAGGTGCCCATTCACATTTAAATATCTCAGTGTTTGTTTTTCACCTATTTCCAATACTGTAAAACACAATTTTAGTGTTTTAAAACTCACATTGCAAATGTTACTTTCATCCTGGTCTCCGTCCAATTATCATGGTGGGATAGACTAGATACTCGTAAAATGATGATTGAACCACATGTCCTTTATACAATTTCTATACTCCCATTTCAGATCCCTAATTATTATTTCTCAGAAATTAATTCCATTTGAACAAAATTTCATTTGGAACAACAAAAATCCACGCATTGCCATACCTGAATTAAAATCCCCAAAGAATGAAGGTGGTGTCCGATTTCCGGACTGTAAACTGTATCATCCTGCTTTTTAATTAGACAATTTTATGCCTTAACCAATGGTTTTCATGAGTCTGTCATATCATGATGGATTGTATTTGAGCGATCCTTCCTGAAAGATTTTTCGTTCAAAGATGTGATTCATATGTCTAATAGTACCTTTATTACTAAGCATTCTATAATAAAATATTCCTAGCATCTATTACGTACAGTGATTTCAGCTCATGATGACTTGTCCTCCTCAATCTGGTAAAATAAGTTCTTAATTTTCACCATAAATCATTTTACTTTAAACACTGGAAACAAAAGTCTATTATGTTTATTCACCAATTGATATGGGGTGATTCTGTTATACCCTTTACGCATCTACAAGCACAATACAACTTACCAAGCACTTCTGCTAGCCATTCCTTTTTAACTACTCACAACTTTCATCCTCAGCTAGTCCCAAACCAACACCAGGAACCTACAGATAATATTAAACATGACTCTACTCCGAAAGCTGCTTATATATAAAAACTATTATTAACATCACCCTCGGAAAGCACAAAAAATCCAATTGAAATATTATGGAAAAATGGTTGTTCCCTATCATTCTCTGTTCAGGATTAAGATATGTTTTGTTTGGAAGTTCTTAGAATTTCCAAAGCTGCACGTATCACACAATATCTTTTCTATATTTATAAAAGAACTATAATTGCCCCAGAATGTATTTCCAAATCCAATTCATCTGCTTCCCCATTATGTTGGATGTGTTCCATTTCCAATACTACTTTAACTCACTTGCTTCATTATTGCTCTCAGGTATCTAACTTTTGGAAAACTATTTTTTTTAAGTGTTTAAAGCTCTTCCACTGTAATATACCATTAACAATGCAAAATGTTTTCCTAGGATCTAAGGGCCTCATGTAGGTAGCCAAATACCGGTCGGTAACGGCCGATTTTCGGTAATTATACCGTTACCGACCGGTATTTTGGCTATTGGTATGTAGGGGGACAGATTTTGGTTTCGGAATTTACCGAATCGGTAAAATTACCGAATCGGTAATAATACCGAATCGGTAATGTTACCGAATCGGTAACTTTTCCGAATCGGTAATTTTACCGATTCGGTAAATTCCGAAACCAAAATCGAGATGTATGGGGAGTGTGTGGGTGTGTTTTAGAGTCGGTATTTACCACCAACTTATAGTTGGTGGTAAATAATTAATGTATGTGTTTATGCATTTTTACGCGCGTAGCAGTGTGCAATGTGGCATACATACATGCCCTTAGGGCATGTATGTGTGCCACATGTGCACACATGGCCGAATCAGGGGTGCAACAGGGTGTCAATGTGACACCCTGCCACCCTTGCATGTGTTCCCCCCCATTACCGAATCGGTATTTACCGATTCGGTAATGAGGCATACCTTCCCATCAATGGGAAGGTATGCCTCATTACCGAATCGGTAAATACCGATTCGGTAATTACCGAATTGTAACGAATCGGTAAAAAATACCGACTCATTACCTACATACGAGTTACCACTTCTAAAATACCGATTCGGTATCGTTCGGTATTTTAGAAGTGGTAACTGGTATGCTACCTACATGAGGCCCTAAGTGTCTTGACTTGGAACACCTTTCCCCCAAACCTTTGTTATTGGATCTTTTTATTGTGCTTGCTTTAAAAGTTATACAGTCCTATGGGACAGATGCCTCTTAGTTATCTGAGTAAACATGTTAGAATTGTATGTGTGATGACCATAGAATTTCTAATGCAACTTCATTATCATTCTGCCATAAAACTGAATTGGATTTATATTAGGCCTGGCCGTGAAATTCTGCTCCGCTCGCTGAGTTTTCAGAGTCTTTCACATTCCGCGCTCTACGTAGCGCATGGAGTTCCGAAAAAGTCAACGGAGCAGAGTTTTTTCCTTGCTCGAACTCACTGTTAAATTGACAAGCGAGAGCAAGGAAAATCTTACTTCAGACACCTCCCGATGAGATTCCTCAATGCAGGCAGTCGCATATGGTCGCTATCGCTCACATTCAGAAGCCTTCCGTTTGCGGTGACGAAGCTGCGAGTAGAACATGTATAGGAGTGGCAGAAAGAAGCAGTGCCCACTTGTACTGCACATGGTGCCGCTCGCATTGATTTTACAGTACGGGACAAACACCTGGAGCTAAAAATAAGCACAAACTGTGCAACATAATGCAATTTGCTGCTTGCGGAACACCACTTTGCATGGTGGAGTTTTTTTGGTCACATCTCAGAGTTCCGCGTAGTGGAATTCCGCAAACCCCACCCATTTACTACTTATTTATCTTTGCACTTTCTTTCTTTCCTTACTTTTCCTCCTATTCTTTTTCTTATCTTCTTTCTACAGCACCCCTTCTTTCTTCAATCTTCTTCTATTTTTATATAAAATAATACCATTCTTTTTTCCATATTTTTTCCAAATTATAGTACCTCCAATTTGCAATTGTTATATTGCAATGTTACACCTGTTATGTTTGTTATTGTTAACAAAAACAAATCACTACTCAAGTATCAATTTATGAAATATGTTTCTAATTAAATATAATTTTGGTTGTGTATAAATTGGCTGGTTGGACATATAGGAGTCTGACATAATCCGGTGTAAGCAGAATGCCCAATAACGTATAAGTGCACATTGCACACATTAATCCAGAGAGAAAATATAAATCTAGCTTCAACAGTATAGAAAACTGAGTTTAACTGTGCAAAGTATGAATTAGTTAAAACAAAATCTCTCTGTTTTCTTACAAAAAACAATTGATAATCCAGGAAATACCTGCCAAAGTTTCTAATTTGAATTTGTCTCCTGATACCTCTCCTTCACTGCTTTGGGATACTTTTAAGGCTACAGCTTGTGACTTTATCATTGATTACGTATCCAAGAAAAAGAAGCATATGATTAGTCAGCAAAAAATTCTGTTCGCTAGTATTAAACGTCTAGAGCATAATTTCTATACATCCTCATCTGAACATTCCTTACAGGAGCTTGTTCATGCCAAACTCGATTTTAATAAAACAACTACTGATAACGCCTCTTCGGTTCTTCTCTGAACGAGTGCTTAGTATTATGGTGGTCGTAATAAAGCTGGCAAACTCCTGGCAAACTATCTTATATCTTGGAAAGAACGCATTTTGATAGACTCTATTCATTCAATGGATGGGAAAATCCTTTTCAAAGACCAAGACATTTTAAATGAATTCATGGAATTTTAAAAAACTTCATATACCCCAGCATTCTCTCCACCTCCCCCCTTCGATTGACTCATATCTTAATCAAATCTCACCTTCTTCGAATGTGGACCTTGACTTTAATTCCCTAGAATCTGATCTGTCTATCCAAGAAATATCTCAATCCTTAAATCTCCTTAAGAAAAATAAAGCAGCAGGTCCTGATGGCATTACAGTAGAATTTTTTCTACATTTTTCTCCTCTTCTTTTTCCAAAACTTTTACAACTTTTTTAGTTCTTCCACACTAATGGTAAAGCACAGGGTACTTTCTTAGATGCTACAATATGTTTAATCCATAAAGATGGACGTGATCCCAAACAATGTAAAAATTATCATCCTATTTCTCTGGTAAACGTAGATTACAAAATCTTTGCCAAACTGCTTTTGCTACGTCTTGATCCTCTTTTACTGAAACTAATTGGTTAGGAGCAATGTGGTTTCGGCAAAGGTAGATTAACATCTGTCAACTCTCGTTTATTTTTTAATGTTTTAAATAATGCCTCTTCTCTTTCATACCCTCTTGCCACTGTCTCTATCGATGCAGAGAAGGCTTTTGACAGAGTTAATTGGTCCTTTCTATTTAATGCCCTTCATTGGCATGGTTTTTAGCCCTAAATTAATTTATTTGATATCTTTGTTATATTCAGCTCCTAAAGCTTCTGTAGTAGTTAATGGTCTTGTACCTCAATCTTTCAACCTACACCGCGGTGTACGTCAAGGTTGCCCTCTCTCACCCCTCCTTTTTATATTTTATCACTTGAACCCTTTTTATCACATATTCGTCATAACTTGTCCATTTCTGGTTTTAAATATGGTGATCAACATTTGAAACTATCTGCCTATGCGGATGATATCTTACTCTTTATATCTCATCCCGAAACCTCTATCCCTCCTCTTTTACAGTAAATTTCAGATTTCTCTCTTGTTTCAGGTTATAAAATAAAGTCAGACAAGACAGAAATTCTTCCCATTACCGAATTCTGTTTTAAGCAGCACTTTGATGCCACTGGTTTCCACTGGAACAGCTCTAAAATCAAATACCTGGGCAATTGGTTTAATAATGCCATCTTAGATTCAGTTAAGAATAATATGAAAGAAGTGCTAGATCATATCTCTAAACTTCTCTATTCCTGGAACCCTCTCTTTCTTTCTTGGTGGGGTCGGCTTGATTCTATTAAAATGATGATTACTCCTATTTTATTATATATTCTTTCTATGGTTCCCATTCACATCCCAAATATTTATTTTGAGAAATTTGACTCCCTCCTTCCTACTTTTTAGGGAATAATAAAAAACCTAGACTTTCATTTGACATATCTTCGCAAACCTAAATCTATGGGACGAGTACATTTTCCTGAGTTTTGACTGTATCATAAGGCCTTTGGTCTTCGATTAGCTTCTAAATGGCTCCTTTCCGAAGTTTCCCCCTTTACACCTTTATGGGTCTCAATTGAACGCTCTTTACTTGCACCTTTTTCTTTTAAGGAAGTCCTTGCTTTCTCAACAAAGGTCAATATTACCTCTTTTCCGTTATTTAAACACACTTGTTCATTATTAAAACATCATTATTGATTGGAGACTCTCTCTAGGACTTCTTTTCTTTATTCTCCCCTTTGGTACAATCGTCTCATTACCATCAACAACAGACCTGTCTTTTGGAAATCCTTGAGACTTAAAGGAATTATATGGGTTCAGGATATGTTTGATGGTTTATCTCCATGTTCCTTCCCTCAATTTCAAGGTTCCTTTAAATGCCCTTGTTCGTTCTGGCACACATTTTCTATCCTTATGGCAATAATCCTAGATGCCATTCTTTCTCTACCCTCTACTGAACTCACTTTCATAGCAGATCCTATACTTAAAATATTAACTGCATCTCCCAAAGCTTCCTTGATATATAAACTCCTTCTTTCCCCTGATCCTGATCCCTCTAAATCCAAAATAGAGACTGCTTGGGAAGCAGATTTGGACTGTGTCTGGAGCATAGATTTTTGGAACAAACTCTGGGGTAGGTCTTTGAAGACCTCTAGATCTGCATCCACTACTCAGTCCATGTTCTTTCTTTATCACAGATCATACTATACGCCCTCATCTATAGCTAAGCTTGCACACTCTATTGACAAGGCTAGTTGGTCCTGTCAATCTCCTTCGGCTGATCTCATGCACCTTCTTTTCCTTTGCCCGGCTGTCGCTTCCTTCTGGAAGGATGTTTGGAAGCATCTCTCAATTATGTTTAACCTACACATTCCTATTTCAAGCATTACATTTTTTTTAGGTGATTTGTCAGACTCATTGGGATTGTCTTTACATGAGAAGGGTTTATTTGATTTGATGTTGGCCTTAGCCTTCCAGCAGATTTCCCTTAATTGGAAATGTTTATCAAAACTTTCAGTGAAGGCCTGGTGGAACAATGTTTGTCATTACCATAGATTAGATGTTGCATTTGCTTCTTCTGTTAAACCATATGTAAATAGGGATTTATTTTGGTTATCATTAACAATTATTTAACTAAGATTTCAATTGCATCACGTAATCGTTCTGAGAATTTTCAGCCTCCATAGATCATTTGGTCTTTTTTTATTTCCCCTACACCAATTTTCCCCTTGTTTATTTACTGCATTTGTTATGTTTTTGTATATTTACCTGCCTCTTGGATAAGTTTGATACGTAATAATATGTTTAATATGTTGATTAGGTCTAATAAATCTATAACATACTCTCATGATCTTTAATTATAGAGTTGTATTATATATCTCCTCTTTTCCTTTCTTCCCTCCCCCTTTTTTTTCTTCATTATTACTAAATTGTACACAGAGTTCGACTCTGCTTTACCGCCTGTTTATATTTCTATATACTATGGATATTTTGTTTTTTTATGGCCTATTCTTATGTAATTGTTATCTACTCAATAAAGCTTATTAAACATAAAAAAGTATTATTACATAAATCATTAGGTAAATCATGGTCTTGATAACTTAGGTGCAGCACAGTAGACGAAAATGTAGCACAATAAATTCAGTATTCTTCAGCCCTCAGTGGCCTTTTTGTGTTGATGTCCCATACAGCTGTTTGTAGCCAGTGGTAGTAACACTTGTCACCAATATGACAAGTCGGTTGTGAAAGAATGAGGTGGGAAAATTACGACCCGAGCAACTTGGTGCAAAGAAAACCATAGGCCTACAAAAGAAGAGATACTGCTGCATTCCCAAGCTGCCTTCTAAAAGCACCTCAAGGACTGAACTTGCTCCAAGATTTTTCCAGTAAACTACGAGAGACAATTATTATTTCAATTACATGTTTTTACATCTGCCTCTGGGAGATGTAGTATTCCAATAGTATTTGTGTTTGATATTCTAACTGTTCCTGAGAGAATTTGAGAAACACATTTTTCTTTCAGAGAATATAGCAACTCAGATCTATAGTTTCTCAAATTGAGCTGAGAACAGAATCTTGCTGTTTAAGAAAACTTCTCATATCTGTGTTTATCTCACTTATGACTTATTTACAGAGCCCAGAAATACGGCATGGCTTCTCCCCTCAGCAAGACTGCAAACAGGCAACCAGCAGGATTGATGGCAGAAACACCAGCTCTCACATAGTCCCTTTCTCCCACTTTACATCCACTGTCCCCTGCAGGCTCCTTCTGTCAAAAGTTGGAACAATCGCTTAACACATTTCTGCAGCCCATTTGGACCAGATTGTCCAAAATTGAGGAGAATCTAAAGCTTATCCTTAATATCGAATTATGGAACGAGCGGCTTGGACTGAGAAGTGCACAAAAGGGAAATCCACGTAATTTACCAAAACTAACTAGTGCTCTAGCATCAAATACTTGTCCCCCTATACATCCGTCAGAACCAATTCTAGGTGAGACCTTGGTAGCCCCTGTACACACCTGCAGACAACCTGGAGCTGTGGCCTCTAGTAGTTCTCTGCAAACCAAATCTAGGGGTGGGTTGTCACCTGGGTCGAGAGGGATGGTACAGTTTTCGGAAGTCAGCATTCCAGCCCATGAATTTACGAACTCTCAGAGCTTTTCAATCACTGCACAAGGCGGTCCACTAGATATTCCTCCCACAGTCTGCCCACTTGTCATTGTTCTTGTTAATACCCCTGAACTGAAGCTAACTCAACAGGAATCTACGGAGCAGCTGATGGACAAGGTTCTACTCTGGCTGTCGAAATTGTATACGGGTTACTCTAACTAAACTTTATAATCACATCATCATGGCCAGACGTGTGACTTGGGTGGGCAGCGGTCCAAAATCTCTAAGGTGGGACTGTATAGTCCTCAACTTTAATAATCAACGGGTGTCAAATTGTGGCAAGTCCATGGCTAAACTTTATCCTTTAGCACCAAGAATAAATTCAGCCGACCATACGTATTTAACTTTTGTGACGATTCCCAAGCATAAATATCTTTTAACAAGGTTTCAGCTGAACTGTATTCCCCTTATGTTGGGTTATCCCTCTGACATGTATTCCATTGATGCCCTTACTGTTTGTCCATGTGACTTCCTTTCTTCCCAATGTGACTTACATCTCCTATTCTTTTGCAGCTTCTATAGGGAGGCAAGGAAGATGTTTATTTCCCTGCTAATGCGTAGCCTTAAATTTACACAGTGTCGCCAGCCTTACATTTTTAAAGCTATTAGCTGATCCCTTTACGTGTTATTGTCTGGCTTCTTTCCTGCAGTGCTCTTTAAAAAGGAGGAAAGAGACCTTGTAATGTGTGATAATATGGGCATGATTTTAATCTTTTTTACGTATTTCATCGGTTGATTTTAAATGCATGAGTACCTAATAATGAAGTTTAAGTGGTACTATTTTATCCTTTCTATTTTTCTATGTAATTTTATGATTGGTATTTTTAACCTTATTGTACATAGATAGTTGTTATGCCATTCTTTTTTGTATTGGTGAAATAAAGTGATAAAGTGAAAGTGAAAGGATCCTGGGAGGGAACACCTGACATATCATTAAACACAACTGTTTTTCTTTCTACCAATTACCAAATGTACTACATCTGCAACCTTATAACAGTCTTCAAAAGCACTGGAGCGAGACTAAAACATAAGCATATAAGCACCAACTCCTCCTTGCATTTACAGAACACAGCAATTTCATTTTTTTCATTTATAACACAGCAATTTCATTTTGTTTTTAATTTATTTCCCTGTTGTCCAGTGCAATCTATATCAGACAGCGTGAAACAATGAAGTGCCGAACAGATCTATTAGAACTTTAGGAACTGAAGATAATAATCTATCCCAATCCTCTTCCACTGAAATATAAATCCCCAACTCACTAGACCAGTTGTTCTGCATATGGAAATACCAACATATAACCTAAACTTCCATAGACGTAGAATACGAAGCACAGTTTCACAAAGCCCTTGAACAGTTAGTATAATTGTATCACTGCTATCTTAGTGTTAGGAACTTTCCCAGGACTTTTCACTATCAGAAATTAATTAAATTAATTTACAATTGTAAAGTAATTCACTCATGTGTAACATTATGCCTTGAATAATTCCTCATCCAGTGATAGCATTTGGAAAATGTGTGCACATCTTTTCCCATATGGGAAACAATCCGAGATTTACACCTGTTGTAGGAAGGTGTAAATCTATTTGCAGGGCCAAAAATGGAAAAAGGAACACACTAAATTTCCTCTGAGATGTAGGCAAGGGTCTCCTCTGGGGATGGTTGTGACCATTACGTTAAAGTACCTTGCTCAAGAGAGCCTGCTAATAGTTATGGAAGGATTTGTAATGAAAGAGATGGGTTAGACTTCAATGGAGCCTAATAGGAAGAATATAAATTTTAAGTCTTCTACAAACACTGTGCCTGAGTTCGAGTTTGGCGTATGGGTATATACGCCATCAGGGTGACAGAGTAAAGAACTTCGCTGCCCTGAGGAAAAACTGGCATACCAGTTTTTGAGATGTCCACCGGCCAAGTGGATGTCTCCTGCATTTACATGAACTGCTTTCACATTCAGGAACATGAGGACAAAGGTTTGGGTTTCCAGATTGAGTTTGGGAGAGATCTTGCCACTGCAAATAGGATCCAACTTATAGAAAGAGTCTATTGAGTTATTCAAAAGAATGTTTTTGTAGCTGCACTAAAAATTAATCTCTTGTTCATGGTACACAGACTTCCCAGAAACTCATCAACAGGACCCACCTTTGTAAGTGATGTGATCCAAATGTAGACTGCAGGCTGCAGATAACATACATTTATGTAGTGGTATCCAAGCATAGAAGTATTCTTGAAAGGTCCATGTGGAGTGATGTCTCAGGTCTAGTGGTTTTCATGTTTAAGTTGGTTATTTTTTTTTGTGATTCTTTTTTTTAAATTCTTCTCATTGAAAAATAATTGCAGTACATTTACATTTGACATCAATCTGATACAGTGCATTTTTACAGTTTCGAATATATCATTGCATAGGACCGATATCAATTGTAGCATCACCTTTAATCTCAGCCGCATTGCGAAAATCCTCCTCCTCGACTACTCCCCTTGGAAGGAAGGGCCATCGATCAGCATACATATCATCCCTCTACTTTCGTTCCGTTTCCCCCAAATCTTGGACCATTTTTGTGGAAATCCTTTTCCTTCATAAACTGCTCTTTCCACCTGCATGCACCAATCCATGTCTGACTTCCAGTCTCGGAATCTAGGCCTGGTTATTCCCCTCCATGTCCTTGCAATGTTGCGCTTAGCAACCATGCATCTCAGGGAGACCCAGGTTATTTTGTGTGCAGTAAGGTCTGTTGCGTCCCATATGTTAAGGAGGCACCATCGAGGTGAGACCCTTACCTCCTTCCCACACAATTTCAGCATTCTCTATGTTATTTTATTCCAGTATATATTAATAACTGGACATTCCCACCATTGGTGTATAAATATTCCAACCTGACCACAGCTCTTAGGGCACAATGGTGAGCTTAATGTACCTATTTTAATTAGTGCCATACTGGAATATTAAGCTCTATGTAAAATTTTTAGCTGTATTAATTTAAATTGTGAACATATCGCCACCCCCCCGGGGGATGCCAATGCCTCTTGCCACTCTTCGTCACTCATGTCCCCTACATCATTTACCCATTTTGAGCGTAATTTCTCCAATTTATCAGGTGTGTTATTCAATATCTTCCTGTATGTAAATGATATCGCCTTCTCCTGTATATAGTTATCCAATAGCCTATCTTCTAAAGGTGAGGAGGCCGGAAGTTCAGTACCTTTGGAGACTGCCTTTTGTAATACACTGCGAACCTGGAGGTATCGAAAATATTCCCCCTCATCTAGCTCATAGTCTCTTTGAAGGTCACTGAAGGGGAAAATCTTTCCTCTTGCTCATAAATCTCCAACCCTAGCGAGACCAATCAGGTCCCATTCATCAAACTCCGGATACACTGCTAGCAACCCCAGATGCACCGACTCCAAAAGTGGAGTGGCCTTTGTTATCATGTTTTTCCACCCCAGCGTGGCTGATGCCGTGTGCCATAGAGTGACAGTAGTTGAGGTTGGTGTCTGTCTTGGAGCATTCTTTCTCCCACCGTAAATTGCTCTTAAATAATTCCCAGGGGAAATGTTATGTCTGCCCATCCTATAGGCTGGCTCTGTTTGTTGGTACAAGGTATGGAGTATTCTGGAAGATATAAACAAACCGGGGGTGTGCCATCATTTTGTACAAGGAAGCTTTACCAAGTAGCGTGAGGAGCAGGGTCTTCTAGTGTTGCCCGTCTTCTTGTAGTCGACGCAGTGGGGCGAACATGTTTTGTCATGAAAAACTGTTCGGCTTGTGGTGACATAGATCCCCAAATATCGAAACCCTTTGTTTACTCTTCTCACAGCACAGACCTTGGGAGCGTTAGCCCCCGTCCCGCAAAGAACATATATGGGCAACTTATCCAAATTAATAGTATACCCTGAGTATTATTGAAAAAGGGTAAATATGTGTAGCACTCTGTGAATTGAGGAATAACTAAAGCAAAATGCCATCAGCATATAGGGAAATTCTGTCTTCCCATTGAGTGGATCGCCTCTGATCCAGACTGCCAAAGGTTCTAACACCAGTGCAAATATTAGTGGGGAGAGTGGGCAGCCCTGTCACATCCTTCTCTGCAATTTGAAGACCGATGATCTTCCTTCATTCACTGCCTCTTCTCTAATAGTCTCTGCCCTACCCAGAACTCCCTTGTGGCGCTGCAAGTTGTGTGCAGTATTTCGACCCGCCATGGAGCCGGATTGATCAGGGTGGACCAATTTGTGTAGTAGGGGGGACACATGAGTAGCCAGCATTTTGGCCAGAATTTTAACATCTGAATTTAAAAGGGTTATGGGTTGATAGGAGCCACATTTTATGGGGGGTTTCCCATTTTGTGCATTACTACTATATTAGCCATTCTCTGACTTTCCAGCAGGATGCCTCTCACTACACTCTCTTTGTACATTTTCACCAAATACGGGGCAATTGTGGATGCATTTAGTTTATATAATTCGATTAGTAGTTCACTCACGACCATTGCTTTCCCAGCCTGCAGTGCCCCAATTGCTTGTGTCACTTTTTTTCCGTAAAGTCAGACTCTCAATCTTCTCTATCTGTACTCTCCACTGTTGGTGTATAGATCTGTTTAAAATATTCTGCGAAGGCTTCCACTATTTCTTGTCTATTTTCTATCCCTTCACCTGACGTAATCTCAAACACCCATCTAGTGGCCTTTTCCCTCTTTTCCAACCATTCCAATAATTTACTTGTCTTATCTACCACCTCCTATAGTCGATGTTGGGTCACTCAGTATTGAGCTTTAACGGCTTCTTCAGTGATAGCTTTATATACTTTCTGTTCAATCTGTAATCTATGTTTGGTGTCTGGGGAGTCTAGCAATATTAGCTTGTGTCCTAGCTTGCTAATTTCTTTTTTTACTTAGAGCAGTTGTTTCCTTTTTACTTTTTTATGACCGGCTATTGCAGAGATTCATTGCCCCCTGATTACTGTCTTGTACACTTCCCACATCGTTTGGGCTGAGTCCACTGACCCTTCATTTTCTTTGAAGTAGTTTGTGGTCGCTTCAATTAGACCCTCCCTTATACTCAGTTCCTGTAGATACCAGGGATTAAGTACCATCCCATGCCGTTTGGAAGAAGGCCTGCACCCATTGCGTGCAATCACTGGGGAATGGTCGGAGATACCCCTTGGGAGATGACCCACCTCATTGAACACTGGGAGCTGCTCAACTGTTCCAAACATATTATCTATGCGGGCAGACTTCCATGAACCCCAGGGTGGAAAGTATATTAGAGAGTTGTGGGATGTCTATTATGTCCATTGCTCTCAGAATCGCAGGCACTGTTAATGGCTGCATTACAGTCCCCTCCTATTAATAAATCTCCCTCGGGCACATTAATTATATGCAACCCCAGATCAGCAAGGGCATAGGAGTGCAATCTATGTGGTACATAGAGAGATGTAATGTTCACTAACCTGCCCTCCCAGTAACCAGACTGGGTCACAAACCTACCCAATGCATCGTGTTTAGCGGTTTGTATTTTAAAGGGGAATGATTTACGCAGGATAATACCTAACCCTCTTGATTCTCTGGTGTATCCTGCGTGGGCAACCAGTTTATATCCCCATCTAGTTAACGCACAATAGGAGGTCCACTGTATGTGAGGCTTTTGCAACAATACCATGTCAGGTGCTTGTCACTTCAGGTATGGGAATACTACCCCTCATTTAATTCTATCCCCAACCCATTTATGTTCCATGAAAGCATCTTAAAATTGCAGGGTGGCGGAGCTAACATCAATATGTATCCCAAAGTTTCTGAGGGTGCCCTCTGGGGGTACAAGAGATTGTGAATACCTCTCAGGGCCTCACCACATGATTGAATGTCCGATGTCGTCCGATGTCGTCGCGACTGATCATCTGACCTTTTGTGATATTTTTCGTCTTAACATAATTCCTGTTCTGCACATGCACTGTAAACTTTTTCTTCCATATTCCACTTTTAAACATTCAACAACTCTGTAACTTATCCTCGTGAAACTACCCACCCCTACTCCCCTCCCTGCCTCCCTGCAGCATGGACCTAAAACTGCCCACCACCCAACTGTGCAGAGCACCAGTATTCCCTTACCCATTGAACACAGCGCAGGGGAACGTGGCTTAGCTGGTTCCTAGTCAATCATCATTATCCCCCTCAAACCTATGATAGTTAAGCCCTTTTAATACATTTTACATTAGGGCAATTTGAACCAGATATGCCATATAACAGGTTCCCAGTGACCTGCCCTATATTGGTGATATTGAAGTGACTTGTCTAGCATCTTACTACTTAATCCCACCGCAAAATGTTGACATATTTTACAGTCTCCAGTATATTCATTACAAATCGGAAGAGGCCATCAGTGACCACGTGGATGAGTCTTACTTCAATGATTTTCCTGAGAATCTTGCTGTTGCTTAGCTTTACCGTTCTGACCCACTTCCATTTCCAATCCTTTATTGTGTCCAAGATTATCTTGATGACTCGCATGCCCATGTGTGCGTCTCTGAGAGTTAGATCTGTGGGCTCCATGGGTTCTCCACCCCTCTAGCCACTCCCAGGCCTCCTCGGGGTCACACAGATAACTTGACTTCCCCTCCGCCACCACCCACAGCCTGGCCGGAAAGAGCATTGTATATTTTATGCCTTTATCCCGGAGCGCACGCTTCACCTCCAGGAAGGATCGTCGCATGCTCTGCACCTTAACCGTGAAATCCCCAAAAAAGGTTATTGTAGAATTCTCAAACTTTAGTGGGGGGGCTCTGCGGGCTGTCTAAAAAATTATGTCTCTGTCCCTATAATTAAAGATCTTCGCCAGGATAGGGTGTGGGGGCGCACCCGGTTTCGGTGGGCCTCCTGGCAGTCAGTGGGCACGTTCCACTGAGAAGTACCCGGAGAGAGCGCAGGGTTGTTAGTGATTCTGGAGCATGTCTTCCACAAACCAGTCTGCCGGCCTGGCCTCTCTCTGGCACTCCCAAAATGTGCAAATTATTTCTACGTGCGTGCCCTTCAAAGTCTTCGAACTTTGCCTCCAATTCCGCAGTCGTTGTTTGAAGTTTTTTAACACTTATTTCCAATGTTTTTGTAGATTTCTGAAGTATGGAAACCGAGTCTTCGGTAGCTTTCACTCGATCTCCTAAATTTTGCAGGTCTGCATACACAAGTGTTACTTGGCTGTACCCGTGTCTATTTTATTCTCTAGTGTCGAGCGTACTCTCTGTATGACCTCCATATTATCTTGTAGGGTTGGGGTGCCATCCTCCGCTTGTTGCTTAGTGCCATGCGTTTCACTGTTTTCTGCCGCCGTTTCTGTTTTGGAATGTGTTTTTTTGTCCAATTTTGTTTGGAGCGTTGATTTTGGCCCCTCCTGAGTCGACATCTTGCCAGGAATCGTCAATGCCACACGACACCTCGTTCGCCTGTGCTTTAATTATTGCAGTGCTCACATTTTGGGATACATAGTGAACCACAGCACTTTACCTCCATCGGGGTGTGTCAAGGCTACTCCAAAAGGGTAGGGACTGTCTTTTTAGGTTTTATCCACTCCCTGGGACCTGGGCACTCAATCACCTTTCACCGCAATCCTTCTAAAAATAGCTGCGCGCCAGGAGTCTCTGTGCCGTTCTTCTAAATTTAGAGTGTGTCACAGCGGCAGTGAACCTGCCATCTTGCCCCACAGACCCTTCCAGCAATGTATGCCTTCTTTCTAGACTTGTAGGCAGTAACAGCCTTGGAGGCCAGGCACTTCGATTCTGTCAGCCCACGTGTCTCCCGTGGGGACTTTGTACACCGCTAACCTCTGCCAGCCATCACTGTGTGTCCTGACCCTCGAGCCTAAGAGTTCACCTCTTTTGCGGGGGACGGGGATGGGTGTTTGACCTGGCTTCCACCCCACAAATCCTTTGTTATCTCTGTGGCCGCTTACATAGGGTCCAGAATCCAGGTCCGGGCATTTACGTAGCACGTCTTGGGCTCCTCACCTGCCTCGTATCTCAGGTGCTTTTCACACGCCACAATGTGGCGTTTGTGCGTTGCCACAGGTGACATCTGCCTGGGGCGGAAACGAGAGAACAGTCCTCCACCTCAGCTGGTTCCCACCCAGGTATCAGCTTCGCGGGCTCCGGCCGCCTCAACCACCGACATTTGCGGGGCTCCTCCAGCCGTTCTTTTCCGCACTTCGGATCTCAGCCTGGTTCTTCATCCGAGGGCGGTGGGATCTTGCAGCTTTCAGCCTGTCATTCCCCAATGAGCTGGGGTTGACAGGTAGTGTTGTGCTTTGGGGCAAAAACAGATTATTTGACCAGATTTGGGGGGATTAATTGCTCGATCCTCCGTGTTCTACTCTGGTGTGGCCATCGTGGCTGCCTGATGGCCACGCCCCCCCAAGTTGGTTAATTTTTAATCCCTTTTGAGATTTCAGAGAGCAATTGGGGGTGAGCAAATTTCAGAAGTGTATGCTGTTTACATAATTCTTCTAGTAAAGTTTCTGATTTGTAAGTATTTGAAGAAAAGATGCAGCTCCTTAATTGCAGCAGTGGGTGCAATTTGTGTTTAGAAGTGCACTCTTAGGTGAAGCAAAGTTATCAGGCATTCACATTTTGGTTTGCTTAGCCTAGTTGACATGAACAAGTATACTGAATTTGCTGATTGTCAACTGATGTATAAAAACAGAAAGTATTTTAACCCCTTTGCTGCCAGGCCTCGGACCCAGTGCCACACCCTTTTTGACTATTTGGGGTAGTTTGCGCTTAGGCCCCCATAACTTTTTGTACACATAAGATATCCACGCCAAATTTGTGTCCTTTTCTTCCAACATTCTGAGGGTTCTAAATGTACCAGGGGTCTGTGGATTCCCCTGGAGGAGAAAAATGGGATAAAAGTGCTGCAGAAGAAAGTGTCTGGTTTCTTCCCTGTAAATGGTATCAACAAAGGGTTTGTGGTGTTAAAATCACTATCTTTCCAGCTTTCGGGAACAGGCAGACTTTTGTCAGAAAATCTTAATTTTCTACCTAATTTTGGCATTTTACTGGGACATAGCCTATTTTTTCTATTTTTTGTTCTTTCAACCTCTTTCCAGTTAGTGGTAGAAATGGGTATGAAACCAATAATGTATCCCAGAAAGTTGTACATTTCTAAAAAGTAGCCAGAATCCTGAAATCAGCAAAAATCATTTGTATAATTCTTCAAGGTTTTCCGATGAAAATATACAGTTGAAATAAAAGAATTTTGAAATCTAGTTGAAAAAAACAGCCATTTGTGCCTACATTTTCACCTGTATCTTCTTTTAACTATAGTAGATGTTTGAAAGCTACATACTGTTACGTCTGCGGGAACCTTCTGGTTGCGGGGTTATATTAGGCTTGTAGGTTCACCAAGAATTCAAGGTACTCAGAACTAATAACTGAGTTGCCCCTTGCCATGTTTTTTCATTGTGTACCGGGTATTTAGTCATTCATTTGGTAAAATATAAAGTGTGAAAAATAAGTATCAAGGAAACCTATGTGTTTCTGAAATTGGAACATGATATGGAGATTAGAAGCAGTGGGTATTTGTGCATCTCTGAATGTGTGGGTATCCATATTAGCATGTGAATTAGAGGGTATTGTTCAAAATTACTTCTTTCTTACACGCTGTCTTACATTTGGAAGGCAGAAATGCATAGAAATGCAAACAGTAATAACACTTGTTCTACTATTCTGTGTTTCCCTAAGTCTCCTGATAAAAATGGTACCTCACTTGTGTGGGTAGGCCTAGTGTCTGCGACAGAAAACCTAGCAAACCTGTACATTTTTGAAAAATAGACACCCAGGGAAATCAACAATGGTGGAACTTGTATGGCTCTCCCCAGCATTTGTTACACAGAATCTCTTGCAAACCTCAAACTTTGTTAAAAAAAAAATGTCCTCACATTTATGTGATGGAAAGTTCTGGAGCCACAAACTTCAACCTAACCGGCATTCCCTCAAGTCTGCCAATAAAAATGGTACGTCACTTGTTTGGGTAGGTTTAGTGCCCACGAGACGAAACAGCCCAAAACACGTTGACATGTGACATTTTTCCAGTGAAAACTGACCATTTTTTTGCAATGTACGTAGCTGTGGATTTTGGGCACTAGCTCAGCCGGCACCTCGGAAAACCTAGCAAACCTGTACATTTTCTAAAACTAAACACCCAGGGGAATCCAGGATGGAGTGACTTGTGTGGCTCTCTCCAGGTTCTGTTACCCAGAATCCCTTGAAAAAAATCAAACGTTGTCAAAGGAAACACATTTTCCTCACATTTCTGTGATAGAAAGTTCTGAATCTGTAGGGAGCCTCAAACTTCTCCCCACCCAGCACTCCCCCTAGTTCCCCGATAAAAATGGTACCTCACTTGTGTAGGTAGGCTTAGTGCCTGTGTCAGAAAACGGCCCAAAACGCACTGTGGACACATAACATTTTCTAGTGAAAACTGCCCCTTTTTTCCCCAATGTGCCTAGCTCTGGATTTTTGGCCCTAGCTCAGCAAGAACCTAGCGAAACCGAGCACACCTGAAAAGTTTTGAAAACTAGATACCCAGAGGAAGCCAGGATGAGGTGACCTGTGTGGCTCTTACCAGGTTCTATTACTCAGAATACCTTGCAAGCTTCAAACTTTATCAAAAAACACATTTTCCTCAAATTTCTGTGATGGAAAGTTCAAGAATCTGTGGGGAGCCACAATTGGATTATGGATTGCAAACAACCGGGAGTTATGGAGAGACATGTTGTGTCCTACACAGCCTAACGGAAACAGGTCACTTGATTACTCCAGTCGGCCGTGAGCCGGAGTTTACTATCCTCCACCCTGTCTCTCCCCCGCCCCACGAAACTCCCTCCACGGGCCTCTACCGATAATAGGCACCTATACTATGGGTGAAGGCACCACGCCATCCTGCAAATAGTGCGGGCTTCTTGGGGGGCTGGGGAGGTAGAACCATGCCCATCGCTCAGACTGCATGCTCTCCTTACAAATGGCGGCATGCGTCTAGCTATCTCAATGTTTATTCTTAGAAATGACGTCCAGCGCACTAGAGGACATAGGGAAGATACCGGGTAGATGTAAAAGAGTCCTTCTGCAACCATTGGCAGCCAAGGCTTGGCCCTGTGAAGGTAGTGTCTAGGAATCACAGATTCCAGTTTACGCAATTTAATTACACACACCACACATATCTATCCCCTGAGTGCATTAAACATATGTTCACTGCGTCCACACCTGAGTGCCCGTGGTGAAAGATGGAGGATCCTGGTTTTTATTACATGGTACGGAGGTATCTGGCGCCACAACTGACATGGGTGGAAGTAACGGCTATCATGGTGGATTTGGTAATTCCAGCATTGAGGGTGTTTCTGTAGTCCAGTCTGCCTGTTATTAGTGCGTGGGTGTCAGTCTTCCTGGCATCCGGGAGGATCCACTTGAAGGTCTTGCAGATTATGCAGAGAGTGCTGAAGCACATGGAAGATACAGCGTTGATCTGTTAGTTCATGGTGAGGGAGGAGTCGAATATGATGTCGAAGTTGTGGGCGTGGTCTGTGGGTGTGGGAGGGTTGCCAAGGGTGAGTGGCCACCAGGTGTCGTCTCACACGGAGGGGGTGGTTCAGAGGACGAGGACGTCTGTCTTCTCCGAGATGAGCTTCAGGCAGCTGCTGCTCATCCAGGATAGGATGTCCTTCATTCCTACCTGGAAGCTGTGTCTGGTGATGTTGGGTTCCTTGGTGAGGGAGAGGATGAACTGGGTGTCATTGGAGTAGGATACTATGCTCTGGGTTCAGAGAGGAAGGGCAGGAGTCTTATTCTTTGAGTTCTGTCGGTGAGGAAGGATCGGATCCAGTCTAGGGCAGTTCCCTGTATGCCAGTGTTGAGTAGTATGGCTCCTAGTGTGTGGTAGGAGATGGTGCCAAAGGCTGCTGAGAGGTCGAGTAGGATGAGTGCTGCCATGTGGCCTTGGTCAAGGAGAGTGCAGATGTCGTCCGTGGCCCCTAGGAGGGCAGTCTCTGTACTTACATAGGTTTACAAACCTTGCATTTGTACTCTTTAAACAACAACTTACAATGATGTTTCTTCTGTCCCAGATACATAGAGGTGGCTACTCATACTGCACCAGTGGGCACATGTGGAGGTTAAAACACTACACTAACTGCGTGCACAGGAAGCAGGCAGAGAAGAGTGGAACTGGGGCACCCACACTGCAAATATTGCAGTCAAGAGCAACACCCACCCACCCTGAATAAAACACCCAAGTGTCATCATGGGTCTAACGAGGTGTTTGAACCACAGCTGCACATTCATTTATTTCTTACACCGCATAGTAGTCCTCATGCTCCCCTGTGTGTTGAGCAGCTGAGTAGCATGGAGGTTAACACCAACCATCAACAGATGAATGCTAGGGCAGAGGTGCTCATGGGTATTTCTGTCTGGATCACTAACTATCCATCACTCTTCTATTGTGCATCACAGACTTCACAACCAGTTTTTTATGCGGTTCTCACCACCCTCACTGCTTTGTGACTGTTCCTTTCTCATTTATTCTTTGTTCATGATTAGATGATGTTTCTCATGTTAGCATGACTTAATATAACATGTATGTACACAATACACTTTTGACTATGCCCTGTATATGCCTACATAATGTCTTCATTGTTGTTGTAGACAAACAATGAATTTAAAAAAAGATAACATTTGGCAGGGCATTGGTTCTCGTAGTTAAGTGGGTAAAATCAATAATATACATACCTCAGGGTGGTGAGCTTGCAATCAATTTGCAAACATGTTTACAAGTTGCCTCTGATAACTTTTAGTTTTTGAGGTTCCTGATCACAAAGTACTTTCAGACATGCTGGCAGCTAATCTTGAGCCCCGGTTGGATAATCGACATAGGGACTTGATGATATGAAATACTCTTCCGATTAAACTATTCAGGGGCGATTACGATATCGTTCAGAAAATCTTTTCTGGCCAAATCGGGTTCTGCGCGTCAGACCGTCTGATTAGGATGCGTCCCAACATCGTTTGGTCGGACTCGCCTTGATTTCAATAGGAGTTCCGAGCGAGAACACATGCTCCCATTGAAAAAAGCGGTGGTTGGGGAAAACCTTGCACCCTGTGACGGGCACCCCATGGTGTTTGCCACACTGTGCATGATTTAACAGGGGGACCCTTGGGAGTACCCATGGGCCCTAAAAGGAGACCTCATGGTAAAGGGGGCCCTGCTACGGACCCCCAAATTCATATTCCGACAGCCGTTTCATGTCAGGCAGACCACATTGGAACGTCATTGTAAACGCTCTCTCGGAAACCATGTCCATAGAGCTGCACGATTCGGCTCAGAAAGACTCGGGCTGTCCGAATGCCATTCAGAAATGATTCTGAAAGCCTGCACGGTTTCTGTGCATCATATTCGGTTGGTTGGAAATGTGTACGATTCAGTCGGAAACATAGGTTCCGAATCGGATTCTGGGATTCCAAATCCCATTCAGAGCCTTTCCGAATGACTTCGTAATCTGCCCCTCAGTAGAGTTACACAATGTAAAATGTTCTTTGCAAAACTACCCCTTCCAAAACCCCTTCATATATTCACAAAAATTCTAGAACATAACTTTTCCTACTTTTGGGGGAGAACTTTCTGTGGTAGACATCATGTTGCACTGATTGTAATCAATCATTGGATCTTTGGACATCACTAAGATACTGCCATTTGGCTGGAGATGTTCTACCTTATGGAGACAGGATTGTGGAAACTGCTATATGATGATGCACTACCACATTCCTTGCCTCCTGACACCGCAGTTGTGCTTAAATGTTAGAAAGAAATATTGAAGTTGATGGACTAGGACCAATAATTGATTCAGGAAATGCCTCCCTGGGAGGGCAACTGGCTTACACACAGTTGCAGGCTTGTACTGATGGAAGCATTTCCAAATGAGAGGCTATTTGAATATATGACCACATCAAATCCTTTACAGTCTGCAGTGAAGACTACATAATTCTCATTTTTATAAGTACCTCCAAGTGTCTCATGGATTAGGGGTTCACAAACCGAATGGGATGCTTCTGCCAAACTTAGTCCTACTGCTACCATTGCTTCTTGACAAAACAGACAAGGCAAACTTCAACCAACACCAAACGTAATAGGAGATATGAGAAATCTGATTCCAGATTAGAGTTTGATTGACTTTTGGTGAATAAAACATCAAAATTGCAAACAGTGTACATCCCATTCTTCAAAAAATAAACACCCTGGAAAGTCGGAATTAGTCACAGCGTGGTACTAGAGATAAAAACTATGGAATAGGATAGTCAGATCACTGATGTGAAGTCCTCAGACACAATCCATCCATGGATTCAAATGGGTAAACATTGATGATCACTTTTAGATAATCAATACTTAACACTCTTCATCTTTGGTTCCAATAGATTTCATTTAGAAGCTTGGATCCCGGGTTCAAGTGCTAACACAAATTATGAGAAATATGCACAAAATACATAATACATACCACATTATCTTTTGATGTCTCCTGTATTTTAGTATTTGGGAGATTTGACATTGCTCTAAAGGCTTCCTTAAGAGAACAACTTTTCTCTGTAAGTTCTCTCTCTGAAGAGAGAAGTTCTTGGGTTCTCCATCTGTACATCTGGAAAAGAGATAGAGGCTCATTTTGGTTAGACAGTAAGCAGTTTTTGATTCCAGTTTACCTAATTTTCCCCAATATTTAAACTTTATCTTCAAATATTCACAGAAGACACCCCTCACATGGGAAATTTGGTAAATCCTAGGGGAATGAAAAGTCAAAAAAAGCTTTTCAGAATTTGCAGGAAGACAGCACTCTGTGTGAGAGTTATAGTATCAGAGCTGTGATTGGCATATTATAAAGTGCATGTGAGTGTGGCGATAAGGCTATAAGACTTTCATTTCTCATCGTCCCTTGAAAGAGTGGCAAATTCCATAGCAACTTAGTGGATCAGTCCAGAATAATTTTATGTGAATAAATATATGAAAGAGGCAATGGACATGGAGTGTTCATAAATGTCTCTCTGACCCCATGTCTTCTAAGAACCAGCCAGCAATTTAATCCTGTCAAAGTCAAGAGTAAAGTCCTTTCCAGAGTGGGATGGGAACAGCCCCAAAATTAGCCATGGTGTATTGTAGGTGACTTGAGGGATCTGGAATTCCGGGTGGCCATTTTAAGTACATAGGTCCAAAACATATGCCTTTCTTCTCTCTATGCTTCGCATTGAGAGATACTTCAAGGGAGGCTGAAGTGACCAGAAGGATTTATGATCACTTGGAGGTGTTATTTGGACATTCTTCCTTTTTTACTAAGCCCAGAGTTAGGTGTTGCAGCCTTTCTTGTTGTGTTAGGGTAGATCTCTCTTTCATTGTTGAGCGACGCTGTGTGTTTTTACACATTTGGATTTCTGTTTGAGGCCATAGTTAGACCTCATTGTGAGAAGGTGGCCTGATATATGTTGTCCACTAGTTCTAGTGGGCACCTTGTATCAGTCCAAACAACCCCTTATGGTGATAGGTTAAAGACAACCTTTATTGAAAGCTATCCTAGTGGTAGCTATGGAGAGCAGCCTTCAGGCTAAGTCTTGAAGGAATGTAAAGCAGCTTGTTTTACCAGTCTATAATCTCTTGAATGATCAAATGAAAAGACAACCACACCAGGTATATATTCAAAATATATGTATTTAAGATAAAACACACCCCTCTGGTCTCCTTACGAGACTGGAGTTCGAAGTACTTTGTTTACAAGTTAGCAATTATCAGTAATAGCACAAATACACGTTTGGGCCCTAGGGGCGTACCAAACCATATACCAAAAAAGTGGTATAAGAACCACGACTGAACTAGACACAAGGCCTAGAGCCTGTAGAATCGCTGGGACCCCAAGGAACCACCCAAGATAGTGACACAGGGGACCCACGGGGACTGTATGTAGTGTGTAAACACAACCGCGGGTTCCCATTATCTTGTATGGGCAATGTCACGGTTGAAAATTTAAAGATTAGGGACACGTCTAATCGAGCCAGGACCAAACCATTTTGGACTTAAGAAGTTCTAGGGCTAGCACCCACGGGAGCACTGGAGTACTCAAGTTACCTCAGCCAGGGAAGCCGGGTGCATAGGTGTCTTTTGGTGTCGGGTTGCGTCGTCAATTGCAATGGAAGCCTGCAAAGAACTGCTGCTGCCGTGAAGAGGAGAAGTGTCCGAAGAAATCCAAGCCTGGATCTAGGATGTAAGGAACCTGAAAGCAGAGGGGACAGAGTCTGGATCACTGCTTCAGGTGAGGTCCAGGAGGCATCGACAAAGTCCATGAGCCGTATTCAAACTGTCCCACAAAGTTTGTCGAGTGCTGCTGTGTCGGCGACCAGATTGGATCCAACAAGCCTTGGCAACGGCAAGTCACAGGAATTCAGAGAAAGGACTGCGGTGCAGACCAGCAAGGTGTGAGGGACTCACACGGCAAGGGTAAGTCAGGGCACATCTGGAGCAACCAGGTAAGCCCAATTAGAAGAGGAGTTGCCTTTGTGGGGACCTGCTAGCCAACAGGCTAGTGATCGCGAAGGAGCCTTGAGTGGTCGCACTTGAAACTGGCCCATGGGTCACTCGTGGAGTGGAGGCCAGCAATCTTCGATGCAGGAGGTGCTCAAGGCTGGGGCTACTCGGAGCCCAAAGCACAACTTCAAGGAGGACCAGGAAGAGAGTGTTGCTGCAAAAGTTCACGGTGTCCAGGGGTCATGGTTCCACGTCACCCACGATAGCCACGGGTCTCAGCTTTCCTCTGGACTCAGGGTAGCCTCGGGGAAGTCTGGAAATCCACCTCTGGTGATGCAAAGACTTCTGCGTCCGGCGGGAGCTTCAGCGATGCAGACTGGTCAGTTGCTTCTTTGGTGCCTGCCAAGCAGGGGAGTTACTCCTTGACCCCATGGGAGATTTCTTCAGTCTTCTAGTCAGGATAGAACATCGAAGGTCCAGGATATATGTTGCAGAGTTTCATCCAGGGTAATCTAAAGTCCTAGGGACTGGATTCCTATACTTATACTAAGTTTAGGGGATGGACTAACTCTAAGGCCCCACCTATGGGTGGGCTTGGAAAAAGGGGTGGTTACACCCATTTCCTTTGTCCAGTTTTGTGCCAGAGCAGGGGCAGGTAGCCCCTTCAACCGGTTTGAATTGGACTATGCTTAGGGACACCAAGTGTGCCCCCAGTGCAGGACTTCAAAGCACCAGAGAGTGCTCCCGGCCAGCCCCAATACACATCAGCCTGTCTGGGGAGGTGGTAACACCTCCCTTCGACAAGAAACCTATTTTCCAGGCCTCCCCTGCCAGAGTTTCGGTCAGCAGCAGGAGGCCAGACCCGTGTCTGTGGCAGAGGCATCCATTTTGTGATGCCAGGGCTCAGGAAAGTCCTACCGGGTTTGACCAGTGTGAACATGTCTCTCCCTCTAGAAGGGTGGAATGCTACCCCCGCCACCAGAATTGGTGAGGGGGGTAGTATTCCAAAGCGCTTGACACAAAACACAACATGTTTTGATGCAGCCATTCCAAAATTAGCATTTACTGCGAGGTTATAATGCACTTAAGAGAATATGGTATGGCTGTACCACAGAACAGCCATAAGGAAGGATTTCCGAAAGCTGCAGAGGGGCTTAGCACATGCTTGGACACACTGTCACACAAAACCAAGCACTCTGCCTTCAGGATTGTTAAGGCCTGCCATAGGAGTGGCTCATAGGTTTATATGTGTCTGTATATATATGTGGATATAGGTAGCCTATACCACTGTAAGGGGTGCAAGCACACCCTTACCCAGGCTGCAGTAGCAGACCTGTGGTGCCATTTTGGAGTGCTTCCCAGGGGTGGCATAATACATGCTTCAGCCCCTGGTAGGCCTCTGAGGTACCTATGCCCTAGGTACATAGTATACCATAGACTAGGGGCTTATAAGGCACTCCAGAATCCAATTAGATATGTACCGAATGTACGTGCAAACCATTTTAGAGAGGAAGCAGCTAGGCTGTGGTCCTGATTAGAAGAGCCACAGCCACACTAAGGTCGAAAAACAGTAAAACACCAGCAAATAGTAGGGGTACCCATGTGACGCAGATCCCACTCTCCTACACTGATTTGCAGGCCTATCTGTTGTGCAAATTTCACAAGTTAGTTTGTTTGTTTTCTAAAGAAGAGTGCTATTGCACTTTATCCATCCATGCACATTTATCTGTTTATCTTTGCAAGGAACTGCACGTCTTGTGCTTTATGCATTAGTGTGAATCTGTTTAAGCTATTTGTTGACATATCAATTTGTGACTTTTCCACAGTAAGCTCAAGCGCTACCCGCTTTGGGATATTCTACCTTCCCTTTGAGGAACTTCGATTTTTGATCGCGATCGAAGTGACCCACCATTTTTGTGCTCCGCCGCCATTTTGTGTTGGCATCACTCAGGCAGCACGGCGAACGAAGTCTATTCTGCTTTTTCTGTAGCCTGGTGTCGAAATACGCCTTCTGCCTCTATTTGCGAAGCTGGTGTTAGATCTAGCCGAGTACACTAATCCCTGTCTGGCTTTTCTAATCCCCGTCTCAACTATCTATTGGTTCACACTATTCTTCCCTAACCTTATCTTATCGTCTGGCCTTCACTGTCTTCTGCTAGCATTTTCTCGTTTCACAACTGTCCTCCAACACACACAAATGTATCTCGCCACCTGCAAGTAAGTTATGAACCTGTTAATGAATTAGCTTGAGGGAGGGATGACAAACATAGTCGGAGGAGAGGTCTCTTCGAGTCATCTGACACTTTTGTTTTCCAACTTCTCCTATTGGTTCTACCTTGTTTTCCAACTTTCCTTATTGGCTCTTTCTTGTATGCTATGGGAGTGGATTCAATAATGAATATGTTTCTATGTACTATAAGAGATTGTGCACCACAGAGTGAAGTGGCAGTCTCCTGAGAACCTACTTTGTGTACTTCTAGGATAACTGTACTAGCTGCAGCTAAATAAACCTGATCTTCTAACGCCGACAGAGTGTCCCGTGTCTCTGTGTAGTGAAGCAGGAGAACTCCGAAGACATTGGGCGTACCCTGCGCCGCCAGGTCCAAAAGGTTCTGGTTCTTCAATTGGCGCCCAACGTGGGGCGGCTTCAGTGGTACCGGTTCTGCTCGAAGGTCGTGAGGAACACCGCAAGAAAATTCCGGAGGGTTCGCGAGCCACACTAAGCGACCCCTGTATGTCGAAAGTGGTCCGAAGGTCTTTTGCAGCGCGGTTACTCCTTCCTGACGGCTACTGACGACCGCTGCCCTGACTGCCGCCCTGCTTTGGCCCTTCCTTTGATGATGTATGGTAAGGTGAGACAATAGACGGGCCTCTGTTGGTGGAAGAAGACGTCCTTAGTTAAGGATCTTCATGGGTCGCGCCCACAATTTTGGTTCTTTGGTTTTCTTTGGTTCTTAGATTTGCACATTGCAATTTACAAAGCCGAGGGTAAGTGCATTTGTGCTGCGTAAACTGAGTTTTACTCCCCTGAAGTTTGTGAACAGACAGGAAAAATCACGAGGTGCCTGGTCTGACTAAGTTTGGAAAAATTTGTTGTCTTGGTTGTAAGAGGACTCATGTCCGATTCCTTCAGTTGGAACTCCCACATATGAGCTCTATTCAAAACATGGTATCGGCCCCATTGCCTTTCACGAGACATGGACCCGATACACGAAGAAAGATGGTGTTCTCAAATGGCCAGAAAATAGTAGTTTTGATCCTGAAGTGCTAGACAATTTGGAAGCAGTTTTATTTAAAAGAAAAGCCCGGCCGGCAATGTTTGACTCTTTCCGCCTATGGCGTAAGGAAGCCAAACAGAAAGAAATTAAACAAGCAAAACGAGATAGGAAAACACAGGGTATGACAATTATACAGGCTGCCCAACAGTTTAAAAACAATGAAATTGATAATGCGATTGAAATTTCAGAACGACAGCATCGTATGGCGATAGATAAATGCTATCCGGTGTTGCCTGTTTCTCCTTTGGAGAATAAGAAAGATATAGAAGAAGATCCCCTAATGTCCCACTTATTAAGGTTGCCTCCGCCCTACACGCAAATTGCTAATGTACCTCAGCCGTTACAGCCTGTTCAGCCGCCAGTGATACCTCCGCCTGTTCCGGCTCTTCAGCATCTGCCTCCTCCAGTATTACCGCCCTTGCCGGTTTTACCTTTAACCTCGACTTCTTTGCCCTCATCACCTGATCCTAAATCTCCTTTGCCTTCTGCTCCTCCTGTAACTATCGATTCTCCTTCTGTCATTTCTCCTAATACTCTGTCTCCAATTCTCATGTCTAATTCACCGTCTGTGCGTAAGCGTCTCACAGACTCTGTCACGAGTATTCTATCTCCTTTCTTTGAAGCTTTAAATGTGTCTCCAGCTTTTGCTCGAAGACAGTCTCGTAGTCAGTTCCCAGATTTTGAGGAACGAGAGAGGTTAGACTCTCTTGCACGAAAATGGATCAAGAAGGGTCCACAATACAGTGTGCTTGATATTATGCCTACCTTTTTGCAATGGAATGCGCCTACGCAAAGATACGTTTTCAATGTACTATGCAACACTCTCATTAAAGAATGGGAAGATATGAGTTCGAGTCCGATCCCACAAGATCTGTTAAATGTTCAGACTGATTTTGAGAAAGGACTTATTCTGGGTTCTAAAGTTGAGGAAGCTGTAAGGACGCTTATCTCTTATAGATCCTTGTTGTGTTCTCAGACTTTCCTTAATTCAGATCCGTCGGTTAGACTGACGTTGAAAAATTATCCTATGAGAGAGGTTCCTCCAGTATGGAAGGAAGAGGTTGCGGCAGTAGGTGCTAATGCAGCTATTCCTGCTCATTTTCAACGTATATGGGTACATGTTCCTTGGAAGAGATCTGAAGTTTTGGCTCTTAAGCAGACTCTACCAGATCCTCGTAAGAACCCTGCAGGTTATTATAAGGAATTATCGCAGACAGTTGACGCCTGCATTATGAACTTAGCAGATATCGACATGCTAATGGGAAATGTAGTCCCACAGACAATATGGGCTAAGATTCGTAGAGAGGATCACATGCAGGAATTAGGTGCTACTTGGGATGTTATAACTAATACAGATAGAGACCAAGTGGGTGGCGCAAAACCTGACGCTCTGATCTAGGAACTACCTGGTAGAATCATTACGTTAATGAAAACCATGATGCCTGCATTGAGGGTTAACTGGGATAAGTTAGCAGCATGCAAACAAAAGAAAGATGAAAGTGTCTCTGACTTCTTTACTCGTTTCGAGGAGACATTTATCGACCACAGTGGTCAAGACATGGCTACAGAGGGTGGACAGCGATTATTCGTGGACAAATTTGTATTCAATTTGCTTCCCGAGCTGTCACACAAATTAAAAGATTCAGAAAGTTCATGGGCTGTTTCTTCTTCTGCCCAGATATTGGCTACTGCACAATATTATGAAAACAGGGACAAAGAAGAAAAAGAAAAGCAAGAGAAAAAGACGAAAGATTTAAAGACAGAGGTTCTCTTGCAACAAGCCTATCCGCCACGTTATGCTCAGTCTCAAATTCAGCAGCCTCCTCAGCTTCTAGGATTGTATCAAAAACCAGAGCCATATGTTCCGCGACCTTTGTTAGGTCCTAATCAGTGTGCCTATTGTAGAGAGGAAGGTCATTTTAAGAATAATTGTCCAGTTTTATTGCAACGCAATGGAACGTTATCTGCTCCACGAGGTCGTGCTGGCCTTCAGTCAGCAAACAGAGGTAGAGGTCGGGGTATGTTGACTCAAGAACAGCGTGCAATTCCTTCTCCCAACTCCATGAACTACTTTGATCAGCAGAATGTGAGGTCCGCACAGTATTACAATGAAGACCATTATGTTGAAGGCGAGAATGAAAGTCTTCATGCTAACTAGGACAGCCATGGACAAAGTAAGGGAGTTGTGCCAATCCCAGTAGATCAAAATGGACCTCATGTTAACGTCACTACAATGGGTGTTTCAGAGCCATTTCTTCTGGATACTGGGGCAATGAGAAGTTCTATCATTCACTCCAAACTCCCTGGGGCACCTTTGTCTGGCTTAACAAATGTTTCTGTAGGATTTTCTGGCGCCCCTGTTCGAAATCCAGTTTCTTGCCCTTTGCCTATTTCAGTTGGTCCTTATGATTTGGAAGCTCCACTTCTGTTGACGAATGGTTGCGGTGAAAATCTGTTGGGTCTAGACCTATTGAAAAGAATGTATGCTAAGATATATTGTTCTCCTTCTGGTGTACATCTTACTTTAGGACAGAAATTGGTCTCCCCAATGTATTTAACCAAAGATCAGTTTCCTCCTGAATTGCTTTCTCTTCCAACAGCGCTTTGGGCCACGGGTCCGAATGATGTGGGTTGTCTTGAGATTCCGCCTTATGTTGTCTCTCTCAAGTCCAATGTTGAATTACCGCGTATCCCACAGTATAAAATTTCTGCTGAAGGTGAGAAAGCGCTTTTGGGAATCATTCATGACTTGATACAGAAGGGTGTGGTTGAAGAAACAAGAGGTAACACATGCAATAGTCCAATTCTTCCTGTTCTTAAACGCACTGATCCTTCTCAACCACCTGTATATCGTTTTGTAATTGATCTGCGGGAGGTAAAAAAAATTGTTGTTCCACAATTCTCTGTTGTTCCAGATATCACTGCTCTGTTGACAATGATACCTTCCACAGCGACTTGGTTTTCTGTAATTGATCTAAAGAATGCCTTCTTTAGTATTCCCATTGCAGAAGAGAGTAGGGACATTTTTGGCTTCTCTCTTGGAGGCCGAAGCTTCCGGTTTAAACGCGCACCCTAAGGCTATTGTGAAAGTCCCTCCATTTACAGCCAAGCTTTAAAATGTCATCTTGATACTTTTCATTTGCCATCTGATGCTGCTCTTATACAGTACATGGATGACTTATTAGTCGCCGCCGATTCAAAAGATATCTGCAAAGATGTCACTGTTGCATTGTTACGCCACTTGTTTAAACTGAATCACAAGGTTTCACCTTCCAAACTACAATATGTTTGTCGAGAGGTTACCTATTTGGGTCATCTCCTATCAAAGGAGGGACGACGATTGACACCAGAACGAATTCAGGCGATCACGCGAATGTCTGTACCATCCACACAACGGGAAGTACGCGCTTTTCTGGGTATTACTTCCTATTGTAGACAGTGGATCCCTAACTTCTCTCTAATTGCTAAACCTTTGTTGGCACTCACTTTAAAAGATACGCCTCATCCCCTTCCATGGACTGATGAGTGCCAAAAGAGTTTCACAGACTTACGTGCCGCTCTGTGTTCTGCTCCTGTACTAGGCACCCCTGATTACACTAAGCCATTTACGCTCTATGTGCATGAGAGAGAAGGTCTTGCATTGTCAGTCTTAACCCAGCAGTTCGGAGACAAACAACGGCCATGTGCTTATTTTTCGGCTACATTAGATCCTGTAGCTAAAGCATTGTCTAGTTGTCTCAAAGCGACAGCAGCAGCAGCAATTTCTATTCGGCAGTCTGCTGGAGTGGTGTTGGATAACACTCTCATTGTCATGGTGCCACATGCAGTGGATACTTTATTAAATAGAACAAAAACACAGCACCTGACGAGTGCTCGTCTAACTGGATACGAACTGACACTTTTGGCTAGTCACATACACATCAAACGACGTAATACCCTGAATCCGGCTACTCTGTTGCCTCTTCTAGATGAAGAAAATGTTGAAGAACAACATGATTGTTTCCTCCGTACTGAGGAAGAGACAAAGGGATGAATTGATCTGAGAGACACACCGCTAGAGAATCCGGATGGAACTCTATGGGTAGACGGTTCTTGTTTTAAAAAATGCCTAATGGAGATACAGTTTCAGCCTATGCTGCAACTACTCTACATACAGTTGTGGAAGCTGCACGCATTAGACATAATTCAGCGCAAGCAGCAGAATTGATAGCACTTACAAGAGCTTGTGCATTATCGAAAGGGAAAAGAGTGAACGTGTACACTGATAGCCAATACGCTTTTGGTGTAGCGTTCAACTTTGGGCGTCTCTGGAAGGAAAGGGGTTTCCTCACTTCACATGGCACTAAAATACAACATGGCCAGTTAGTGACTGATCTCCTCGAGTCACTTGCCTTACCCACCCAGATAGCAATCGTGAAGCGTAGTGCACACAAAAAGGTTACGGATGATGTTGGTCGAGGAAACGCATTTGCAGACGAAATAGCAAAGAAGACAGCGAGAGATTCAACAAGTCGAATGTATGTGGCAGGTCCTGCGAATTGGGTCAGAGAGAGAGGAATGTATGAGGATACAGTGGAAAGTGTGAAAGCGATTCAGAAAGAAGCTTCAGAGAGAGAGTTAAGCAAGTGGAAAGAAAGTACTGGAATGTTGGATGAGATGGGTTGTTGGATAGAACTATCTGAACATCAACGTTGGCTGTTACCAGATGCCTATGTTCTCCCAGTGGTTACTATGGCACATGGTCCAGCCCACTTAAGTGCAAAAGGCATTTGTAAACTTCTGGCTCCAGTGTGGCAGAATGAAAGTATCCCAAAATGTGCAGACAATGTAGTGAAGCACTGTATTATTTGTTTAATGTACAACCCGGGAAAGGGAACCCCAACTCCAGCGGGTCACTTTGCTCCTCCAACATATCCATTTGAGGTGTTGCAAATCGATTATATTCATATGGAACGATGCAACAACCTCAAATATGTTCTGGTGGTAGTATGTGCCTTTTCAAGATGGATAGAAGCATACCCTTTAAAAAACAACACAGCCTTATCCACAGCTAAAATTCTACTAAAAGAATTCTTCCCCAGGTTTGGTTTACCGCGCATTGTCTGGAGTGACAATGGGAGCGAATTTGTTGACCAAGTCATGCAGAAAGTTTGTGCAGGTCTTGGTATCAAACAAAAGTTCCATGCGGCAAATCATCCACAGTCAGCGGGTTTAGTAGAATGTTACAACGGAACCTTGAAGTTAAAGCTAGCAAAGGATCAAGCAAGTACAGGACTCAATTGGCCCGATGCTTTGCCATTAGCTCTGCTATCCACCAGAACTGCAGTACACTCTCGTTTGGGACTAAGTGGTGTTTGGCCGTCCGGCTAACATAAGGGGAATCCCTCGTCCTAAGAAATACTCAGATTTGCCATATCCAATGTTGATTGACTATCTGCATGACCTTACGACTAAATTGCGTGTCCTTCATCAACAGGTTCAGAGCGCTCTGCCGAAGGCTTCCACAGACCCAGGTCACTCCATCCGTCCAGGTGACTGGGTATGTGTGAAGAATTTCCAGAGGTCCAGCAATTTGCACCCCAGATGGCGAGAGCCTCGAATGGTCCTACTCACTACAAGGACAGCAGTTAAGGTTGAAGGAAAGAAAAATTGGATTCACGGTGTGCATTGTAAGAAAGTGCCTTTGCCTTACAATCAATGGGTACGCAGAGGTGTTGGTGACTGTGAAAGTGAAAGAGTTCCACGATTCGTACCCTTCAGCGATGCACACCTGAATGGGACACAGTCTGAAAAAGAGGACGACGACATTTTACAAGAAGCAATTCCATCACATCGTCGCTTGGATACGACTAAACCACGAACATTGTTTCAAGACCAGGGTGTTCCAGGGAAAGAACTGTATAATTTAAGACCAAGACCAAAGAACATTTAAGACTCTTCTTTTTCGTGTGGTATTCTGTCCCGGTTGCAGGGTCACGGTAGGAGTCTGGAGCACGACCTGAATCGTGGCAATAGGCTGGCAGGATCTTCAGTGTCATAGGACGGTGGAATATCATGATTTAGTGAGTGAGGAAGATTGCGGTGAGCATCCATTAGAAAGATGGAAACTACACTAGATAATAAAGAAAGAAGAGAAGAAATGAAGAAGGCATCCTGTAAAATAATGTACAGTTGTTTCAGCATAGTTTTATGTATTATTATATTATTGTGTATTGTTTTGGCGTTTATAGGTTGGATTACTCATTTTCTGCAGCAAAAAGTTGTTTCTCCCTCTTTTTCTTCGTTCTCTTCTACTACTTCTCCACATCTCTTTCATACTCTTCCTCCACATGAACTCATTAGAAGAACTGAATATTATAACAATTCCTTTGTTCAGCTATTACATCAGCACCAATTAGTGGTCAATACAACTGACTGTTGGGTGTGTGGACTTGTGCCACATACCACAGAGAAAGGAATGCCATATCTAGTTCTTCCGTTCTCTTATGAGGGTTCTGCCTGGGCTTATTTCGTCATCTTCTCCAATGCTTATCAAAGCAAATTCAGACGATCCATTAGATCACATGTTAGCGATCCGGATTTTAGTCATAGTTCTTTGCTAAGGGTATGGTAGCTATGGCTAAAATCATGGAAAACAGTAAAATCTCTATTGACAAAAGAAAAGCGTACACTAATTGGAACGTCACCCAATATATGTCAAGTCTTAGTAGTAAAGTTAGAAAAGGAGAATCTTCGCCGATCTGGACTATACCACATCAGGGTAATTTCTGCTTACAGATAAACGATCACTCTTCTGACACTATACAAAAGAATAACTGCTCCTATACGTACGTTTATTCCTCTCAAAACTCGCCTCCTCTAGTGCCATCTCAAGGCACCTAATTCATCTGCTATGATAGAGCTTATACTTGGTTACCAACGGGTTTCTCTGGTACTTGTTATATAGCCTTTCTTCTTCCCCCTACTTACACTGCTTCCGCAAATCATCATCGAAACAGATACGGCAGAGGGATTATTGATTCAAAGGACACAGCAGGACAAGAGGGAGGAGATTTCCTTAAAGGATTTCTTCCCTTCTGGGGTCCAATGGCTAACAGAAGAAATATAAGGCAATTGGTCCGCGTCATAGAAACTACAATAGACATCACTGTAGGAGCCTTAAGCAACATCACGGCAGAACTACAGGCGGATCGTCTTATGACATTACAAAATCGAGTTGCCTTAGATTTTGTTCTCGCTGATCGAGGTGGAGTGTGCAGATTGATCGGGTCAAGTTGCTGTATTTTCATACCTAATGACGCTCCGACAGTATACCAAGCTATCTCCAAGTTGCTCATAATCTCTGAGTCTATCCATCAGGACGAAAGAGATTGGTCTTTTACGGAGTGGTTTTGGGGACTACTGTCCAAATGGGGTTGGAGAGCATTGACGTTTCTTGGCATAATTCTGACCATTATTTTCTCCTGTTGCCTTTGTATGCACTGTGGTCCCGCTATCTGTGACCTCTGTGCTACTATGTGCATCCCAAAACCCAAACCACAAGTAACAGAAAACATAAGAATGATTTTACAGCAACAGCTCGATGACCTCATGGCTATTGATGTGGACTCAGATTAGCATGAGTCTATCTTGCCTGAGTTCTGGCAAAAGGAGGGTCTGAGGAACTTCGATTTTTGATCGCGATCGAAGTGACCCGCCATTTTTGTGCTCCGCCGCCATTTTGTGTTGCCATCACTCAGGCAGCACGGCGAACGAAGTCAATTCTGCTTTTTCTGTAGCCTGGTGTCGAAATACGCCTTCTGCCTCTATTTGCGAAGCTGGTGTTAGATCTAGCCGAGTACACTAATCCCTGTCTGGCTTTTCTAATCCCCGTCTCAACTATCTATTGGTTCACACTATTCTTCCCTAACCTTATCTTATCGTCTGGCCTTCACTGTCTTCTGCTAGCATTCTCTCATTTCACAACTGTCCTCCAACACACACAAACGTATCTCGCCACCTGCAAGTTAGTTATGAACCTGTTAATGAATTAGCTTGAGGGAGGGATGACAAACATAGTCGGAGGAGAGGTCTCTTCGAGTCATCTGACACTTTTGTTTTCCAACTTCTCCTATTGGTTCTACCTTGTTTTCCAACTTTCCTTATTGGCTCTTTCTTGTATGCTATGGGAGTGGATTCAATTAATGAATATGTTTCTATGTACTATAAGAGATTGTGCGCCACAGAGTGAAGTGGCAGTCTCCTGAGAACCTACTTTGTGTACTTCTAGGATAACTGTACTAGCTGCAGCTAAATAAACCTGATCTTCTAACGCCGACAGAGTGTCCCGTGTCTCTGTGTAGCGAAGCAGGAGAACTCCGAAGACATTGGGCGTACCCTGCGCCGCCAGGTCCAAAAGGTTCTGGTTCTTCACCTTGTCTACAAATACTTTAAGTATTCCTGACAGGGCAGCAGGGAGCTGACAGGACAAGTACAAACCACCCTATTTCATGAGCAACCCATAAGCTGTCCTCAGAATACAGGCATTGACTAGGGAGGTGTGGAAGTATCAGGATTACAAAAAGAGGTCCTAAGAGGTAATCAATTTATTTTTGCTATTCAGGGTCACAGGTCTCAAGTGATCAAATGCCCAGCATTTTAGACAATAAAGACTAGTTGCCCACTCCAAGTTATGACATCTTCAATGCTGGTATCCTTGGAATTTTACAAGAATTCACACAAAATCCACACATACACAATCCTGTTTCTTCTCTTCCTCCCCAGGTGACTGTGCAATGTGTGTGTTTTTTGTTACCCTTTTTTTCTTTTAATCTGTGGTTTGTTTTTTACCCTCTTTGCCTTCGGCCATCAGGGGCCGTATTACGGATTGACATTGTTTGTGTCAATGTGCCCCATTATGGTGAATGCGTTGCCCTGGGGGCAGCCGCAAACTCGTGCTGCCCTCGGGGTAGCGCTTTCATGTGAAAACACGGAGCAGCTGCTCTGTGTTTTCACTGTGCAGGCGGCACCCGCCTGCACTTTCAAAAGGGGATTAGAGATCCCCTTGCAGGCGGGTGCAGTCAGTGGCTGCACCTGCCTGCAAGGGGTTGTCTGGGGGGTGCATGGGAACCCCTTTACCCCCTGCAGAGGGCATCTCTCAGGAGGCGCACTGACAGTGCGCCATCTTTTAAATAGCGCACTGTCAGTGCGCCTCCTGAGGACTTCTTTGACTCTACGCCCGCGTCTGTAATATGGCGCGAGTGCAGAGTCAAAGGAATTCCCTCATTTGCATATGGCATGCCCCTAAGCAAATCAGGGAACGCCCTCTAAAGGTAGCGCTGGCACATTAAGTAAGGCAGCGCTATTGGGGACGCACAAGCATCTGCACCCCCTTTTATAATACCAAAGTGCCCTGGGGTGTGCAAAGCGGGCGCAAACGCCCGTTGCGCCCCTGGGGCACCTAATGCCACAATCTAAGTTCAGTGACGGATTGCAGCAGAGATAAAACCTAGTTTAGGTATTTATTAGGAAGCTGGCAAGCTACAGGAATGGGCTTTAAAGTGGAAGTGGAGATTGTGCCAAATTCCTCCTTTTACATTCTAAAAGCTATTGAAAGGCACTGTAGGTGATTTAGTATCAGTCATTCTTCATGCCAGGATACACTTTAGAACTTGCACTGCAGGCTCAGTGCTAAAAAAATCAAAATTGGAACATACAAATATAAACAATTTATATTCATTGTTTACCTTAATAAACTCTGACGGCTCCTCCGGTTTAGCTTCTGTATATGTTTCATTCAAAGTTTGCTCAAGACTGTCGCCCTTGATTGGCACTTCTTTCTCGGTGGTCAGAAGTCCCGGGATCGTCTATCAACAGATGTGGAGAGAATAGGCATGGACACAGGCTTAGTTCTGCTGCAATAGGTCAGGTTTCTAGGTATGCAATTATTCAGCCATGCTCTATTTTAAATGCTTCAAAAACAACACAGCCATGTTGCCCATGAATTGGGGCTACCTTTGTCCAGTTTGTTTCTGTGCCCTCGTGCTCCTCTCAACATCGTAAACGAGTTTCTGTACTCTATCACATGTGGAACTAGGGAGACTTCCTGGACACTGGTGCTGTGTCTTAGCAGGATCATGAAGTTCAGAAACTGTTCAGAGACTTATTTTGGGAACAGCTAGGACCATCATGGGTTCTACAATGTACCTCAGAATTAAATTAGGCAGGTGCTGTTTTCAAGCCCTGGCAGTTAGCTGCCTGTAGGGAATGCCATGCTCAGTTTCCATTAGGGATCAGGAAGCTATAGGGATCTTTTTACGAAGCAAATGTAAAAGACATGATGAGCAAGTCACTTAATGATACCTCTACGTAGATGACTCCCTCTGATGAGCTGCTCAGCTTCTACACTCTCCATATTGTTCTACTGCTTCTCTGTGGTCTTAATAATGGTGGCAATTTTAGGTTTGAGACTCCCCCCCCTTCAAAGAGGGGACAAGGAGATACCAAGGTAAACAGGTATTTATTGGCTACTCTCCTGCTTACTGGGGTGAGATCATACACTATAGTAAGCCACGTTCTGTGGCACCTGCAAGAGTCATATTCACCCTATAGATTCCTCCTGAGCCAGAGCCATGCTGGAATAAAAGTGCTCTAGACTACAGGGACACAATACAGATACAGTACTGAAATTCTCACATTGGTGGTCTATGGAACATCAGAGTGTAATATGAAGATTCGGGGTGGGAGGGATAACAGTTTATTGCACCTAACTATAACAAGGGATGAAATACTATTGAAACTTACTATTACTGTCTACAAGGGTGTCAGTGTCCTTTAAATAATGTAAAGTGCTTCAATGTCAGTAAAGTGACTTTTTCGAAGATTCTGCTGCTATATCCCACCTGGACATATGACCCTATTGCATGGGCGGGTTTATGGAATGGAATGCACTAATTCCTTGTTGTTATGTAAATAACATGAGGCTTGGAATATAAAATTGTATATTTGCAATAAAACATAAACCCTTGACCATTCTTTTGAACATTGGCTGGCACTTTTTAGTCTTTTCCTTGTTTAACTTTCTAAAAGCTTTAGCGGTACAACAGGAAGGGAAACATCGTTTACAACGCGGGGATTACATCGCAATGCCATTACATCGCGGTTTTTACAAAGCAAGTCGTTACAACGACTTGCGCTAGATGGCGCTCTAGGACAAGGAATAGTATAATTTACTATCCAACACCTTCCCTACTGTACGTAGACTGGAGTTGGAATAGTAAATTATACTACTCCTAAGTCCAGCGCCCTCCAACGCAAGTCGTTGTAACGACTTGCATTGTCAAGTCAAGTCAAGTCAAAGAATCTTTATTCGGTGATTAAAAAAACACCATAAAAGCACACTCATATTTACATGTTAAAAAGTCATTAAACATTTCAGGGTTCTTTGTACAGTGAATTAACAAAACATAAATACAACAATATAGCCATATTTAACACTTAAAAGTTAAAGTAAAAACATTTCAGTCTTCTCCTCTAGTAAGCCTTAAACGAAGTGCTACCTTGATAAAGTTCATAATACTACACAGTGTTTGGGGTTCCTCAGCTTTCTGTAAGAATACAAGTGCCTCCCTAGCGTGGACCAAATTAGCATTTTTCAAAATATTTACAAGGTATCTGCGTCTGGGCATTGAGTAAAAGGGGCAGAGTAGAACAAAATGAAGGGAGTCTTGCGGAGACCTGTTGTCACAGCCGCAGGGCCCCTTCTGTTCTATTGATGTAGCAAACCCCGCTGGTGATGCCAACATAAATGGGAGAAGGTTCAATCTGAAACGGCACATCAGGAACCTATCCTGTGCATTGTACATGAGGAACAAGTATGGCTCCATACCTTCCACGCTCTTCACTAGGTGATGGGCCCTCACTGTCTTTTTACACCCTTCAGCCTCATCTCTGCGTAGGTTTTTCCGCTCTAGAAAAATTCTCCCTACATGCAGTTTATTCTGGGCTACAATAGTTACAGGATGAGTAAAGAGGTTCCCAAAACATAGCTCCTCCAGGGTATTCTTCACATAAAGGAGCCAGGGGATGCGCATACACTTGTCCCTTTTTAGGCAGTCCAATAAGATTTCTCTACTAAGTGTCGCGTCAGGATTGTACCAGATTTTTAACCAAGCGATAATAGGCCTCAATTTTATCAAATCTTCTATATATGGTCTCCCTAGCTCCCTATGGGCAATCAAACCAGCAGTACTTTGTGGTACCCTCAAGAGTGATTTCAGATATTTATTTTCTTCACGTTGGATACTAGTGGTATTGACAAAGCCCCATACTTCTGCCCCGTAAATTACCTTGGAGCATGATACTGAGCTGTACAGATTTATCACCTGTTCCGGGGACCATCTTCCTAGCCTCCTGCCATAGCTAGCAATTGCCCCGTTAGATGCAATCATTTTACCACAACGTTCCTCCACCAGGGTATCAAACCGCAGGGCACCATCGAATGTTACACCAAGGTATGGAAACGTTTTGACCTCTTCCACAATGTGGCTCCCTATTTTATATGTAAATTTAGAGGTGGTTTTTTTCCCCGCCAGGAGCACATAGGATTTACTCAGATTTACAGAAAGGTCCAAGGCACTCATGAACCTAACAAAACCATCAATCAGGATTTGTAGGCTCCTTGGTGTCCGTGCGATCAGTACCGCGTCATCTGCATAAAGCAGAACAGGAATATGACGCGACCCAACCCTTGGGCAATCTGCCTTCAGACCCAACAGAAACTGCTCCAAATTATTAATATAAAGGGAAAACAAAAAGGGAGCAAGAATGCAGCCTTGTCGGACTCCACTCTTACAGGGAAAAGAACTAGTCAGCCCCCCTCCCTATTAAAGCGGACTTTGGCGGTGGTGTCACTGTGCAGTTCCCTCAATATATTAATTAGACCACTCTCTATCCCCATACTAAACATCATGCCCCACAATTTTTCCCTATTGACGTGATCGAATGCTGCTGCCAGATCCATGAAACCCATGTAAATGGATTCATCACTAGCCATGGTATACTTGGCAGTCAGCAAATAAAGGTTCAGGCACTGGTCACTAGTGGACCTCCCTGCCCTAAATCCGTATTGAGTGTCCGAGAAGATGTTTTTTTCCTCGGTCCACTCGGACAGTCTATTAAGAATTGCCCTCCCCAAAAGTTTTGCTGACACATCAATCAGGGAGATCGGGCGGTAGCACTTTGGGTCATCCCTGTTGCCCTTTTTGAAAATCGGCACAATTACTGCCGTGGACCAAGACTGGGGCAGGCCACAGATGATAGCAGTATTAATAACCCTTGTCATTAGGGGAGCCCAGAGTTCGATGTTACTCAAAAACAGATCAGGGGGGATTCCATCAGGCCCCGGAGCTTTATTTTTGGTCAGGCCCTCAATCCCTGCAATGATCTCCTTAATGGAGAATTCTGCCAGTGGAGCCTCAGTTGGAATGGCCGGTAGGTCTACGGTAGAATCAGGCTCATGATTGTACAGGCCCCTATAGTGGTTGACCCACTGCTCTGGGAGAATATTGGCCCCTATATCCGGGGTATCTTTTTCCTGGAAAGTTGGGTTATTAATTATTTTCCAAAAGCCTGCTAGGTCCTTTCTTTCCCCCGCTTCTCGTAAATCTGCCCATGCTTCCGCCTGCAAGGCAAGTTTCCTCCTCTTAATTTCCTTTTTATAAATTTCTCTGCACACCTTAACTTTGTGGGGGACCCTTGGTTTAGTTTTAAGGCAGCTTTTCAGCTCCCTCAAAGCTTTAGAGCAGTCTTTGTCGAACCATCGGGGATTCCCGTGGTTCTTAAATGGGACACTAGTCTTTAGCAAACCATCGACCAGATTAGCGATCTGGTCGAAAGCTTCCATTATCCTCGGTCCGCGGACTTCTGTGTCCAAACAATCATTAATAGCAAGTATGCCTGCGTCCACCAGGCCCTTGTAGAACTTTTCCCCGTCTATTTTAGCCCATTTTAGTCTCCTGCCTTGGTCTGTTGCTCTCTCAGTGAAGGTGCGTTGAACTCTAATACTTAGACCCACCATATACTGCAGCTCCAAAACAAGAGGGTTATGGTCACTAAAGCCACTCCATTCGATCCCTACACTAGTTGTCTTATTAATTAAGGACCTTGAGACCAGAATGTAATCTATGAAGGAAGAGCATCCTCTACCCTTAAATGTGGGGGGGAGTGTGCCATCCTCCTGCATCCCTACCATATTAATGGTGTGTTCAAGGTCATATTTAAACCGTAACATTCTGAAAGCTGAGCCCAACGGCGTATGAGAGAAATGCGGTCCCTTCTCCATAGGGCATCGGGACCAATCTGTGCTTATTTGGACCAGTACCGGGCACAAGTGGCAATTATAATCTCCCATAACCACCAACCCATGTGGCTGCCCATTTTTTTGGCCTGTTATGACCTGGCCCAACCTATTATCTAATTCAGTAACAAGAGAGATGTTAGATCCCGCTATCTCGTTGTTATAAAGGTTTACTGCAACAAATCTAAGACCTTTCCCAGTGAACCTGACTGCCTGAATCCTGTGGGAATTCCAATCAAGGCAAGTGTAACTTCCCGGAAGGCTCAGATCTATATAAATAGCTAAACCTCCCATGGCTCTCCCTGATCTTGATTTTTGAGCAGGAACAAAAAAACACTTATACCCTTGCAGGTGGAAATTATTCTCCTGGGCCCAGGTCTCCTGCAGACAAATTACATGGAATTTTCTGATATAGTCAAGCCACTCTTTGTTATTAAATTTCCCAGCCAGGCCAGCTATATTCCATGAGATGATTTTTAGTGCCTCACCCCCCTGGACCCCTCCTCCCTGTGACCCACCAGGTGATTCTCGCACTTGTTTTCCCAATTCCGGTCCCTGTGCGTCACCTATACATGCAATATCTACAACCCTAGGTTCATCCAGCACATAACTCCGGGCGCAACTTGATGACTTTTGTTTTGCCTCGGGGCTGTGCTTCTCCCACTCAGCATTTGGAACCCCTCTACCCCCTATACCCCATATACCATTATCTCTTTGTCAATCTACCCCCTCAAGACCATCCAGGCAGTGGAACCGATTGAATGTATGGAAGGGTAGCTCTGGGCGGCTAAATAATGGCCTGGGATTGAACTCGTGATGAACACCCCTTCGACCCACCCTTTCCCAGTTGTCATATGAACGGGTCACGTGTACAGGGGCTGGGGTGGGGGGAAAGAAGAAAGACACATGAAGTGTTTGAATTGTTGTTACCTGTGATCTATTCTTTCCCTGGCATATGTGAGCAACTGTTCCAGCATCCCTGAAGCTCACCAATATGCAATCCCCTATGATCGATTTGCGTGTTCTCCCTATCCAAGGCACCCTTCTGACCATTATGATCTCATTGCTTAAGTGTACGGGTAAGGGTCTATTCAAATTTAGCCACTTAATCACCCTACTTTTCAGAGCACAGAAATCCTCGGCTTCACCTGCCTCTAGTGGTGGGACGCCCGCCATGACTACTGTAAAGTCATTCGCCTCTGGTGGTAAATTGGGTCTACGTGGCCTGGGGGGAAGCTTCATTAGTGGAGTCGGTGCAACACTATCTGGGGGCTGTACCGGGGGAACAGCATTTGCAGGGGGTATAGGTCCTATGGGGTTAGGTAGCTTATTTGGGGCAGGGTTATTCCTCTGGGTTTGTGGTGGGGCGGCCGCAGTTGCAACCTGTGAGGGAGCAAGATGCATAACACTTTTTGGAGCTGTTGGGGTGGCAATAGGTTTAGGAGCCCTCTCATGAGAATTGGCCGGATTTTTCATACTGCTTAGTGTAGCCTCAAGAATGGTTAGTCTGATTTCCACTTTTTTGATGCTTTCACTAATTGGTAACAAAAGTGACCTAAGCAGGAATTCCAAATTACCCAGCGGAGCAACAGAGAGGGGGGCATTAACAATGTTGCTAGCCGTCTCTTTAGTCAGGACGGGAGCCACACCATCCTGTGCAGCGGGTTTAGAATGTAAGTCAGCCACCGTTGTCACAGTTGATATGGAGGGTTTGGATGACTTCCCAAAATCAGAATGAGGGATCTTTGGTTTGTTTTTAGCCTGGGCACCCCTCGACTTCCTCCTACGTTTGTTTGGTGGGGGCCCAAAAACCCCTTGTGCTACAGCTATTTTAGGTTTGGCTTTCCTAGACTTTGATGCTGGGGGCGGTTGAGAAATTAAGTCAATCGTCCCCCTACTTGGGCTTGTGCTACTCACTGGGGTTGAGCTCATAAGTACCACTGGGGGCGTTTTTGTAACATCCCTAAGCAGGATCGGAACATCTTCATTTAGTGTCAAGTCTTCGCTAGGTGTGGGAGGATAGTCTCCTAGAGGTCTACCTTTCAAATTATCTATAGAGCGTCTCCGCTCAGCTCTGAGCCGGCTTAATGTGTTCTCCCTGTCCCCATCTCCCCCCGCCCGAGGAAAGTAATTCTCTAAGGTCATATTTTTTGTTCCTGCCTGCCTTATGGGGGTACTTTCCTTTACCGGGGACGGCATGGTATCTTAGAGTGTGATGATAGCTATGGGGCAATTTATCAGCTTGTTGTGCTAGGGACTTGATGGCAAACGGCAGAACCAAGAGGGTAGGCCCAGCCCGGCCTACTCCGGCCTACTCCGGCCACAGACGGCCCCGCCCTTGTCCCGGGCTTCTCCCGGCGCCCTCCAGCGCGCTCCCGCGCAGCGGGATCCCAGTGCAAAAATAAAAGAGAAGGAGGTGGGGCGGGGGGCGTGGCAGTCAGGGAGAGCGACCCAGGTGTTGTGGGTTGACCTCACGCAGGGGCTCCTGGGAGTTGGAGTCCCTGCGGGTCCGCTCGCAGCCCTGTACTTGCCTGCCAAAGCCCAGAGTCCGGTGTCCAAGATCAGAGCCCCTCTATGCTCAAGGCGCCTCTCTCCACACCGCGAAGCGGGACCCGCGAAGCGGGTCCGGCGAGGAGCTGCGGCAGAAGAAAAACACCACAGGTGCAGGGAACAGCCCACGGCGAAGTCCAGGCAAACAAGGTATCCCACGTCGATCAGGAAGGGGGCTGCTTTCAAGTGCTAGGGCGGGGGCGTGGCAGTCAGGGAGAGCGACCCAGGTGTTGTGGGTTGACCTCACGCAGGGGCTCCTGGGAGTTGGAGTCCCTGCGGGTCCGCTCGCAGCCCTGTACTTGCCTGCCAAAGCCCAGAGTCCGGTGTCCAAGATCAGAGCCCCTCTATGCTCAAGGCGCCTCTCTCCACACCGCGAAGCGGGACCCGCGAAGCGGGTCCGGCGAGGAGCTGCGGCAGAAGAAAAACACCACAGGTGCAGGGAACAGCCCACGGCGAAGTCCAGGCAAACAAGGTATCCCACGTCGATCAGGAAGGGGGCTGCTTTCAAGTGCTAGGGCGGGGGCGTGGCAGTCAGGGAGAGCGACCCAGGTGTTGTGGGTTGACCTCACGCAGGGGCTCCTGGGAGTTGGAGTCCCTGCGGGTCCGCTCGCAGCCCTGTACTTGCCTGCCAAAGCCCAGAGTCCGGTGTCCAAGATCAGAGCCCCTCTATGCTCAAGGCGCCTCTCTCCACACCGCGAAGTGGGACCCGCGAAGCGGGTCCGGCGAGGAGCTGCGGCAGAAGAAAAAACACCACAGGTGCAGGGAACAGCCCACGGCGAAGTCCAGGCAAACAAGGTATCATTGTCAAAACCACGATGTAATGTACCGCGATGTAAATGTATGCGTTGTAACGTCATACATCCCAACAGGAAAGGCTATATCTGTGTTAGCATCATAAATGGTATCAAGGAGAAGTGCTCCAAACCTTATCCAATCAAAAAAGTTCAAAGAGCTTCTTCTGGGTCTGTAGGGGGCTACAACTACAATTGCATGGTCCTGACATGAACATAACAAAGGATTAATGAGCACTGAGATCAACACTAGGGGCACAATTCACAAAGGACCTCCGCACTCATAGCAAAACCTCGGCTATTGGAAACTGCAATGCAGAGGTCCTTAAATGAGTGTGGGGCACCCGTCACAACTGTAGGGCCTCCGCCAAGAGTGCGGAGGCCCTTTGTGAATCTGGCCCTAGAAATCAAAATTTTTCTGCCAATTGACATAGGATGGCGCGAGAAAAAACAGAGTAAAGGGCCAACTCACTACTCAAGAGTCAAAGGGACGGCGCACTGACAAAGAGAGAAACAGCCTGTAATCAAGACTACAATACCTAATCTAGCAACACCATAAACTGTCATTTTATCATTTTGGGCATGGCAAAAAAACGAAATGTGTACCGTCCATTATTAGTTAATTGGTTGTAAGTGGCATATTAGTGGTATTCTGATGGTATTCTGATACATAAAACAATAAAACATCCAGTTGTCAAAAGCTCATTTTATGGTGCCCATTTTGTGCTTTAACACCTGCCTTTTTGATCCAGAAGTTCTGACTGTGGTTCGAAGTATGAGTCTGAAAGGCAGCTTTACAAAAGGCATTGTGTGAGGCTTCAAATTGCTGGCTCTAAATTAGGAATGCTTCAAACTTCTCAAGATCCAACTACTTTTGCTACTACATATAGAATGAGGGTCTTGGATTCTGCAAACCCTAACAAGGATAAGAAACAAGTGGCAGAGACTTTTAAATCATGACATTTTTATTTGGTGACTATTTTCTTATCTGTAAGAAATGGGGATCATGCAATTCATGGTACAGAAGATCTCAAACATGGTTTCCAGTAGTCCCACTAACCGTAATATATGGGAACTGGACTCCACGAGAAAAGTTAAGGATGCAAAAAGAGAGAGTAAATCAGTTTAAAAGATACATTTGAGCAAGACAACACGATGAGCACATTTGTAGCTTGGAAACCCAAAATAAGAAAACTAGCAAATTATATAAGGAGATTTAAAACCCTTGATACTGGGATGGTGAAGGGTGATCCTGTAAAAATGCCAGCAATCTTTTTGAAATTCGACCATATAAAACATCATCAATTTCTACAACCCAAGTGGAGGAGACAAGAGCTTTTATGAAGCCCATAAAAGTAAATTCTCACTACAACAGCAGGAGATAAATTGTAATCTATTAGGGCTGAAGAAAGTTGAAATGGTCATTGGGCAGTGAACTTCGCTCCGTTCGCGGAGTTTGCAGAGCTTTCTGCACTCCGCAATCCGCAGAGCTCGCGGAGTGCAGAAACTCCGCTTCGTGATGTGCAGCAGAGTTTTTTTCCCTGCTCATGATAAGGAACAGTGAGTTTGTGATTGCAAACAGTAAGTTCCCAAGCACGAGCTGCCGCTCGGGTAGAATTTCTACCCAAGCGACAGGAATACGAGCACAAACTGCAATTCGCACTGCACTCCGCCACTCGTGGAACTTCGCAGAGTTTTTTTGTAACTCCGCAGAGTTCCACATAGCAAAACTCCGCGAACTACGCCCAGGCCTATTGTTGGCCCCACAATGATTACATTTAATTCATAGAATTCTTCAGGGAACTACCCATGCAATCACCCATCAGAGTAATCTTGCCACATCTCTAAATCCCTACAAGGACCCAGAGGCCTCTGGTTCACACTGGCAAATAACCTTACTGATCTCATTCAGATAAAATCTCCATGAAGATTCTTTCCGGTATATTGGCTGATGTCCTCCACAGTTTTATAAACACAAACCAGCTGGCATTATCCCTGGTTAACCCTTGGAACTCTGAGTTCACAATTTGTGGGGTTTAATACCTCTAACGAGACAATGAAGAAACAATTAGCTGTGTGTTTTCTGAAAGTCGGAAAAACATTTTTGCCTAATCAATTGTGGGTCACCTTAAGACTGTATTAAAAGAAGCAAGCTTCCCCTCCCAGTTTGTCAGTTTGAGCCTATGTCTATATAAGGGAGCGTTTGCAGAATTAGTGTTAGAAGGGCCACAAATTCGAACTACCTATATAAAACGCAGACCGAGGAAGGGCTGCCCCTTGTTAATTGTCATTTTTATTGAACTTCTAGCTGATTTTTATCTTGCCAAATTAGGGCTTCCCAGAGATACTACAAGCAAAAATAATCCAGACATCATGCAGACAATGCCACAGCTTTTTTAAGAAGCCAATGGGGAGACCATACAAACAAATCCCAGTGATCTATGAATGTTTGTCAATTTCAGATAATAAAGTCAATAATCTGAAAACTCAGACACTTCTAGTCAACTCCAATACTTCAGAGCTTTTATAAGAATCCAAGAGTTTAGTAATTCATAAACAATAAGGTATCTGGGGATATGTAGGTAGATGTATTAACATTATGAATATCGATTTCCTAATTGCAATTCTTTCCAAATTGCAATTAGGAAATCAGTATTAATAATGGATGAAACCCTTTTGAGTTTGATTAGTGATTCCAAGTGGGTCGCAAATAGACCTACCTCATGAACATTAATGATGTAGGTCAAAAATTAGAATCGCAGCCATCACAACGATGCTGTCCTGCATGTTTTTAATAAAGCAATCTTTTTCTTTTTTTTAATGCAGCCCGTTTTCCTTAATGCTTGATGCATTTGGCCCACAGGACCACTGCCTGCTCTTAAAACTATTTTATTTATATTCTCAAAGGGGGTGGGGAAGGGGTCCCTTGGGAACCCCCTCCTGTGTATGAATGGGTTACCACCTACTTGAAGTAATTGAAGTAGGTGGCAAAATGTGACTGTTTTGCAACCACATTTCTGTTGCCAAACATTCTTACCATTGCGATTTGGTATTAGGAAGGTATGCCCTAAACACACACCTTCATCAATACCGAATCGGTATGCATTCGCAATTCCAAACTGTGATTCTGTAACATGTTACTAAACTGCAATTTGGGATTGATACATACCAAAATGCATTTTTCCGGTCTCAAACACCTCGATTCTGCGAATTTGGATGTTTGAACAGCATATACTACACATGTAAACACAAAGGGCCCGATTCAGATCTGGGTCGGAAATAGTGCCGCCTGACACGGATCCGGATTTTTCTTCCGACCGAACCGTAGGCACGCCTTCCAAATTGCTGATTACAATGCCATGCCTGTCATTTACAAACGACTCGGTGGGAATCCAAATTATGGCCGATTCCACAGGAAAAGAGCCAGACGCGAAGGACTCGGTCATAAATTATTCAACATAGGCCTGCATTAACACGATGCGACCCACTCGTACACGAACGATGCCACATAGCCTCGCATAAAAAACAAGGCGCGATAAACACGTACGTGAACAATGCCACATAGCCTTGCATCAACACGACGCGACCGACTCGTACACAAACCATGCCACATAGCCTTGCATCAAAAACACCACGCGATAGACACGTGTGCAAACAATGCCACATAGCTTTGCATCAACATGACGCGACCGACTCGTACAGGAAGTAGGAACCATGCCACATAGCCTTGCATAAAAAACACAACGTGATAGACACGTTCGTGAACAATACCACATAGCCTCACATGAACACAAAGTGACTGAAAAACATGACATGATAGATACGTACGTGAACAATGCCACATAGCCTCGCATAAACACAACGCGACCGACTCGTACACGAACCATGCTACATAGCCTCGCATTAAAAACACCAAGCAATAGACACGTACGTGAACAATGCCACATAGACTCGCATGAACACAACACGACCGACTCGTACATGAACCATGCCACATAGCCTTGCATAAAAAACACGACGCGATAGACACGTACGTGAACAATGCCACATAACTTCGCATGAACACGACGCGACCGAAAAAACATGACACGATAGACACGTACGTGAACAATGCCACATAGCCTTGCATGAACACGACGCGACCTACTCGTACACGAACCATGTCACATAGCCTTGCATTAAAAACACCATGTGATAGACACGTACGCGAACAATGTCACATTGTCTCGCATGAACACGACGCGTCCAACTCGTACACGAACCATGCCACATAGCCTTGCATAAAAAACACGACGCGATAGACATGTACGCGAACAATGCCCCATAGCCTCGCATGAACAAGACACAACCGAAAAAACACGAAGCAATAGTCACGCACGCGAACAATGCCACATAGCCTCGCATGACCATGACGCGACCGACTCGTACACGAACCATGCCACACAGCCTCGCATTAAAAACACCACGTGACTGACTCGTACACGAACCATGCCACATAGCCTCGCATTAAAAACACGACGCGATGGACACGTACGCGAACAATGCCCCATAGCCTCACATGAACACAACGCAACCGAACAAACACAACGAGATAGACACGTATGCGAACAATGCCACATAGCCTCGCATGAACACGACGCGACCTACTCGTACACGAACCATGTCACATAGCCTTGCATTAAAAACACCATGTGATAGACACGTACGCGAACAATGCCACATTGTCTCGCATGAACACGACGTGTCCAACTCGTACACGAACCATGCCACATAGCCTTGCATAAAAAACACGACGCGATAGACATGTACGCGAACAATGCCCCATAGCCTCGCATGAACATGACGCGACCGAATAAACACGATGCAATAGACACGTAAGCAAACAATGTCACATAGCCTCGCACGAACACGACGCGACCGACTCAAACACAAACCATGCCACATAGCCTCGCATTAAAAACACGACGCGACAGACACGTATGCGAACAATGCCACATAGCCTTGCATGAACACGACACGACCGACTCGTATATGAACCATGCCACATAGCCTCGCATTAAAAACACGACAGGATAGACACATACATGAACAATGCCGCATAGCCTCGCATGAACAAGACACAACCGAAAAAACACGACGCAATAGTCACGCACGCGAACAATGCCACATAGCCTCGCATGACCATGACGTGACCGACTCGTACACGAACCATGCCATACAGCCTCGCATTAAAAACACCTCGTGACTGACTCGTACACGAACCATGCCACATAGCCTCGCATTAAAAACACGACGCAATGGACACGTACGCGAACAATGCCCCATAGCCTCACATGAACACGACGCAACCGAACAAACACAACGAGATAGACACGTATGCAAACAATGCCACATAGCCTTGCATGAACATGACGCAACCGACTCGTACACGAACCATGCCACAAAGCCTCACATTAAAAACACAACGCGATAGACACGTACGCAAACAATGCCACATAGCCTTGCATGAACACGACGCGACCGACTCGTACACAAACCATGCCACATAGCCTTGCATTAAAAACACGACGCGATAGACATGTACGCGAACAATACCACATAGCCTCACATGAACAAGACGCGACCGAGTCGTACATGAACCATGCCACATAGCCCAGCTTGAATGGAACAGACTCGGACAACACCAATAAGACAGGAACAAGCATCAGGTGTGGCCAAAAATAACTGCCATGAAATGAAAAGTTCAAATTCTTCATCATAGAAACAGACATAAGACTTCCAAAAAGAGCACTGTCATCTTAAAATAAACATCAAATTAAAACACTGAGACACACCTTCTACTCCACCTATATAAAGGGAGCAAACATTTCCCATCACCATTTGCTACTCCAAAAGACATGCTATCAGACCACACTTCTACACAGACAACTCATTTACCTATTACATACACACACAACTCATCCAGCACACAACCTTCACACAACTAGTACCACCCAAACACACCTTTACTCACACTCACTCACCCTCAACTTCACTAACACATTCACCTACACCACCACCACCATCCATCACCATGCCCCCAAAGAAGAATCCAAAGTTCACAACAGATGAGTTGAAAGTCATGATAGATTAAATCCTCAGGGTGGAGCTACAGTTATTTGGCAGCTTGGTCCAACAGACCAGCCAGTCTCAGAGAACCAAGATGGGGGAGCGAATTGTCAACAGAGTGAATGCTCAAGCACCTGCCATGCGAACAAAGTCGGATATCCAGTCCCGGTACTATGATGTACACGGGAGGGTCAAGAAGCTCATCGCCAAAGAACATTTCCTGAGCCAGCGGACCGGCGATGGCCCTCCTACCAAACCTTTGGATTTCACTTCCTGGGAGGAGCAGGTGCGGGACATCCTACCAGTGGAGAGGCTAACTGGATTACCTTGACTCTCAGAGCCTGGTGAGTACATACTGAACTAGCCAATATTGAGAGCAAAACCACAGTCACAGACTTCACTGTCAAGGACACAGTCATTCAAATCACTGTTAGCAAAGACAGAACAACATGAATCAAATAAGCATGTGATGGGCATTCCTGTTTGTCCCAGATATGTACAGCTGGAATATTTAACCTGTACCACACCCACCCCTCCCACAACCATCCCACCTGTGACTATGCTGTCCCTGAGGGTGAATGACAATGCACTGGCAAAATGTCTGACACTGGGCTCTGGCGTGGGGATCACAAGGCCCTGTAGGCACTTGAGCCCAATCGGACTGCAAGCACCACTGTCAGACAACTGAGCCTGTACCTTCCCATTCACTGGATATAACACATAGTACCAGGGGGGTCCAGTTGTGCCATGTTGGAGCATCATAATTCGCAGTGACTGCAAATACCATATTGCCTTGCCCTAAACACACCTCCTCAGGCAGAACAAATTGCACACCTGTGACTAGGCAGTCCCTGAGAGGGAAAGGAAAAGTACTAGCAAGATGGCTACACAGGGGACACATTTATGAATTTGGAAATAGTCATAGCTAGTACTTGGGCTCCTCACACAACCATACACACTCATCCACCTTAACAGTACATATCCACACACAGACAGGGGAAGCACAGTCACAGGTGTGCTCAATGTGAATCCTGGGGAGGTGCGTGGAGGACATGACATGGTGTAAGTAGCAGTCAGAGCACATAACACTAACCACACACAATGAAACATCAAGGACACTGGCCATCTGACTGGTAACATAAGGTCCACAGCAAGATGGGCCACACTGTTGCATGGTGTCATGTGCCCAAGGCATTATTGTGATTTGAATCCAACAGCAACATCATGCAGCGGTGTCAGCATTCTTGCCACTACACACCCCTCACTGTCATTGATCCCCTGTCAATGAGGAGTAAGCATGTCTGTTTGGGAAGAGGGGTACAAGTCACCACTGCATAACTCAAGCACCTAACACACTGTACCTCACAGCACTGACCATGAAAAAGCAAGCCATCAGCCTTCGTTAACCTATCTGTCCATGCAGGCCAAGTAGTATGTACATGATGTGATCAGGCGCAAAGCCAAACATGCAACAAAATGTACCACAGAAAGATATTCAGATGTGTGCAATGTGATGAGAAATATCAACACAAATATGTCTCTTCACATTGTATACGTTTACAAAGCATGCAATTACGACAGGGGCCAAACAACTACCGTGTAGTCACATTGCAGTGCATAACAACACAATACATCACAACCACTTGCAGTACGGTCAGCACCGGAATACGTATCGATACAACTGACCATTACAACTCCAGTGTGCTCAACAGACGGTAATGACTGTAGGTATCAAATAGTACCAATCCCCATGTTTGTGCGTCACCCACTGCAGGTCAATGTAATGACTTGTGTTGCGATGTACTGCCATTTAACAATGTGGTTGTTGCAACAAACGCCATGCCAACGCATGCGTTGTGACACATGTGATGTAATTGCTATTTCACATCAACACATTCAACAAAGGAAAACATAGTAATTGCTGACAGATAGAGGAGAGTGGGTATGTATGTGTCCACAGCAATGTGACTGGTGTAAACATGCACAAACGCAAGCACGCATGCACAAATCTTGCTAAACAGCTGAATTGGAAGAGTACATTTGTCATTGTAAATACACAGATGTGTGAAATGATAATACTCCTGTGCACATGGTGTCACTTGACAGTCAATGTCTATGTACAGTCAAGGTAACAAGACATGCACATACATGCACAGAGCTGGACATGCTCTGAAAATCACATCTTGACTATGTCACAGTGTACTATGAACAACCAGTCTAGTGTCTGTGACAATTGATGAGTATATATTGTTAGAAAAATACACTCAATGTACTACAGCTCTCATTTCTGTGTATGATACGTTGACATGTAAAAATACAATACTAACAATGTGTCTCTCTACTATCCACAGGAGATTCTGATGTGAGTCCAGATACTGAACAAGAATCAGAGGGTCAGGACTCGGATGACACTGAGACCTCCAGTGGGGCTGTCTCGACGTCCTTCTTGTACGGTGACGAACAACCTGTCCTCTCTGTTGCGGGTCAGTATGCAGTACCTGCACCAGTAACAACAACAGCTCCAGCGACCACTCCTGCAACATCGGTGAACATCCAGATGCCAAGGACCCGCATAGACACACCAAGATTCCCGAACACTGGAAGCACAGCAACACAGCCCACCCCTGATTTGGCAGGAAACATCACCCCTGACAACAATGAAGGAGGACCTGTCCTGTCAGTGCGTGCTACTCCAGGTACTGTCCCTGCAGGTAGGGTTAGGGGTGGTGTGAGGGTGCGTGGTGGGAGGACATTACCTCTAGCTGGTGCTCTTATGGAGATGACCCCCAGCTGACTCGTATTTTCCGCGCGTGTCGAGAATGCACCGGAGACTTTGGCCAGGTTGTCAGGATACTCAAGGACATCAAACAGCAGCAGGCTGGCCATTTTGACCGGATGGACCAACATATGCATAGGGACGTACTCATCAGCATCCACCATATAGCTACCAACATGACCCCACCGCCCTGTGTGCCCTCTACATATGTTGCCTCAACATCTGCAACTGCCACAGTGAGGGCAGAGGGCACTGGCGATGAGTCCTCTACAACGCAGCAGCCTGCAACTGAGGGTCACCCTCCTCCGAAGAAGAGGGGACATCCGTGGAAGAGGGACAAGAGACACTGATGGCCATGCATTCCCCCAGGAAGGAGAGAAATGCAACGGATATCCTCCTCTGTGTGCAAAGCATACACTCTGTTGGCAGTCACTGGACTCTCCCACATGGGATGGAGGGCCTAAGTTGGACAATTTGCTAAAAAGACTGCCGACTTTTCTCTGAAAGTTTTCATCTATCACAACTTCCAACTCATATGTGAACTTTGGATTAATAATTTGTACAACACTTACCCTTGTTTGTAACATTCATCACATGCACTTAAATAAATTCATATTCACACAATACGTGAATCATTTGTCAATTCAGACTGTTCAGCCAATAGAACTGATGATCAGTATTACATGGCATTGTCAACAAATAGACTGCAGGGGTTTAGCTACCGTCTACTACTAAAAATGTAACATGACCGATATGAGGGATACACACTAGGTAAGTACAACACACCTAGTACATGCCAAATATATTCGCTGCCTCCACTGTTGTAAGATGGAACCATTGAACTGCACAAACACTAATCATTGTCTCATGGAATTAACATCAGGGCCTATATACAGGTTATAAATTAATGTGGGATGTGTGGAAACAGACAAGGCACACCTCTATGTGGCTCACAGGTTTATTACACAGCCACAAGCAGTTGCCTTCACCACAAGCCAGATCAGATGACAGTGTCAATGACCACGATGAAACCAAATAATTTAGAAAAGGATATTACAGAACAGAGTGTGTGTCATTGATTCATGATCCAAATGAATTAACAATATTGCAACTGCATTGTGTGTCTCCGAGCTCGCACGTATCCATACAACAGCCAAAGGAGCCTGTGAAGGAGAGACATAGAACAGTCTGAAATAAAACATCCAGTTTAAGACATCTGCCAAAATGTTCACACAAAATTATCCATTGTAACATTTCAACACTAGCTAGGAGTAATGTCAACACTGGACTGGTGATCAGAATGACTCAATATACACTGTCCAAAAGCAATGATCATGTCAAGTTTCATGCACTCACACTTATCTAAAGATATACTGCAACATACACATATGATGTCAAAAACTGCATAATGCAATAATCGTGCATACTTACACTCATGTAAAAAAGTTGTTAATGAGCTGTCTCCTAACATCCTCCTCCTCCTCCTCCGAACTGGCAACGTGCCCCAGGCCTGTACCCTGCCCTGCTGGAGGCAGTTGGTCCCCATCATCTTGGATGAGAGGTAGCCCTTTCCTCACTGCCAGGTTGTGTAGCATGCAACATACTATGATGATTTTACACACCATTTGTAGTGCATATTGGAGGGCTCCTCTAGTCCGGTCCAGGCAGCAAAATCTTGTCTTTAGCAAGCCAAATGTCCGCTCTATCACTCGCCTGGTCTGCCCATGTGCCTCATTGTACCGTACATCAGCAGGGGTCACATGGTTCTTGAGTGGTGTCAGCAACCACGACATGTTGGGGTATCCAGAGTCTCATACATTTAACACATGAGACAAATCAGTTGGTGCAAGGAAGGGTACAACATGACATACATGTTACACACACCAGAAACAGACATCACTCACCAACAAGCCATGCACGCTCATTTTGCAGCTGCAACATCATCTGTGGGATCAGACTATTACTCATTATGTGTGCGTCGTGGGCTGATCCTGGGAATCGCACACAGACATGTGATATAATCATGTCGGGCAGACATACCACCAGGGCATTGATGGAATGAAAGTGTTTCCGATTTCTGTATGTCTGTTCATTGGCCTGTGGTGCTATCAAAGCCACATGTGTCCCATCTATTGAGCCTATGACATTTGGCATGTGTCGCAATGCATAAAAGTCAGCTTTAATCCCTGGAAACTGTTGTGGTGTTGGGAACCAGATGTAGAGGTTGAGATATCGCAACATGGCCTCACACACATCATGGAGCACACGACTGAACATAGTCTGTGACATCCCACCAGCAGAAGCCACAGTATGTTGGAATGTTCCTGTGGCAAAAAAATGAAGAGCCACCATCACCTTAACTTTGGGGGTCAGGGAAAAGGGATAAGTGCGCCCAGGTAGCAAATGGGGGGCCAACTGGTCTGCCAAATTCTCAATGAGTCGTCTTGTGAATTTGAAGCATCTGATGGTGTCCCCTTCGACCATGGTCTCTAGGTTGGGGAAGGGTCTGTGGACAGATAGACTCCTGCGGGACATATGTAGAAGGATATTAACATATTGATATCACACTTTCAAATCTCGTTAGTAACATTCAACAAATCAACCACATCTTCAAGGCAACTCACAATCAATTCAGATGTGTGAGGTGGAGCTAATACACAAATGACAGCTAGGTAACCCTGCCAAACATCCTATGTTGTTATGGAATACTCAACAAATACAGTGGTGTACTGTGACTAATCACTGGCGTCTGTCACTGTCCATTTGATCAAATGTCACATACTCAAAACATAACTCATAACTCTTCAATATGCAGATGTATGTAACACCCATCACATGTTTGGAAGGTACACAGACATGGATCATGTGACATTTCTTGCAACCTAGCTGGAACACAAGATACAGACAGCTTGTCACCATGCACTGCACTGTCATGGAGTGGACAATCTCATGATGACATGTCAGACACAATAACATACACATTATTTACATGATGGGTAGCACATATGTATCTTTTCCATGCCTACATGTAAATCTGTGCTCCAAAGACACAACACCAACTCACAAGACTAATCCAAGATGATGACTCTGTCTAAATATTATGAAAACATCAGCAAGTCAGTGTCGGCGTAGTACAAGACTCAGATATGTGCATTAGGCCTGGGCCAAAATTCCGTTCCGTTCGCGGAAACTGCGATATTTTGGCATTTTCGCATTCCGCGGAAAGCGCGAAAATGTCAAAATTTCCGCATTCCGCAGTTTAGCGATAATTTGTTTCTTGCGCGCGCTGTAAAAATACATTCTTGCGTGCGCACGATCGCCTTACCTGAATCCCCGCGTTCGCCGACAAGTTTTCCAGACCCGGTCGCGTTCTCCACGAGATGTTGGATTGTTGGTAGCCATTTTGCGCTGTCTCGCGACAGTTCGCGGCCGCATTAACGTCATTTGTCGCGCGATCATGTCATTTATCGCGCGATCACGTCTTTCTTCTCGCGATCATGCACCGCGCGAGTATGAGAAGATTGAGATCTCGAACACGTCATTCTACATCGCGAGCGAGAAGGTGAGGACGCGGGCACGTCTAATCGAACGCGAACAGGAGAAAGAGACCCCGAACACATCATATCCAACGCGACAGGGACAAAGAGAACGCGATCATGTCATTTTCGACACGCCGGCGGAAGTAATGTGAAGCTCGCGATTTCGAACATGTAAAATGTTCAATTTGGAGAGGAATATCAGCTCTAGCAGCATGAAACCTTCTGCAAATGCTGATTTTGGATGAAAACAACTCCTTACATTGACATTTGGCTGTCCTTTTTTGTACAAGGAGTCCTTTTTTTAAAAGGTGGAGAGAGGGAGGAAGTGACACAGAATCTCCAACTTCCTGTTCCTGTCCAGCAGGCTCCTCCCAGTGCTTTGTCCATCTCCTCCTCATTCTGCCTTTGGATTTGGAGCTGGAAAGATCACTCTTTTTGTCTGCTGCATCATTGCAATTGGATTTGAGGATTTTTGGAATAGGATATTTTACAAGTAAGTGGTTGTTGTGTCTGTTTGTTTGTGGGCATTGCAGTTGTTGCAACTACAATTTATTTTTGATAATTATTATCATCATTCCTTTTTTTTTTTTATTTTGTGGGTAGTAGTAGTAGGCCCGAGCTAGCCATGGGCATGGCCTCATGGGTGAGTGCATGATGAAGCAACTGTTCCTTTTGTAGTTTTTTTTTAATGTATTTCAATTTCAAGCACATTTAGGGCATGGATGGCATAGGATTGAGTTGGGGAAGTGTGCTTTTTGGGGGTGGCCTTTCTGATGTTGTTGGGCCTGGCCATGTGGCTGGTGGCCATTTTGAAGCCTTGGCCTGCAAGCTTGCCTTGTCTGGCAACAGCCCTGCTTTCATCCACTAGGATCAGAGCAGGTAGCCACAGCTTTATTAATCTACTGTTTTCTGTGTGGTCTGTTGAATTTAGACTTCATTTAGGGCATGGATGGCATTGGATTGAGTTGGGGAAGTGTGCTTTTTGGGGGTGGCCTTTCTGATGTTGTTGGGCCTGGCCATGTGGCTGGTGGCCATTTTGAAGCCTAGGCCTGCAAGCTTGCCTGGCCTTGTCCGCCAAAAGGCCTGCTTTCATCCACTAGGACCAGAGCAGGTAGCCACAGCTTTATTAATCTACTATTTTCTGTGTGGTCTGTTGAATTTAGACTTCATTTAGGGCATGGATGGCATTGGATTGAGTTGGAGAAGTGTGCTTTTTGGGGGTGGCCTTTTCGGTTGTTGTTGGGCCTGGCCATGTGGCTGGTGGCCATTTTGAAGCCTAGGCCTGCAAGCTTGCCTGGCCTTGTCCGCCAACAGGTCTGCTTTCATCCACTAGGACCAGAGCAGGTAGCCATAGCTTTATTAATCTACTGTTTTCTGTGTGGTCTGTTGAATTTAGACTTCATTTAGGGCATGGATGGCATTGGATTGAGTTGGGGAAGTGTGCTTTTTGGGGGTGGCCTTTCTGATGTTGTTGGGCCTGGCCATGTGGCTGGTGGCCATTTTGAAGCCTAGGCCTGCAAGCTTGCCTGGCCTTGTCCGCCAACAGGCCTGCTTTCATCCACTAGGACCAGAGCAGGTAGCCACAGCTTTATTAATCTACTGTTTTCTGTGTGGTCTGTTGAATTTAGACTTCTTTTAGGGCATGGATGGCATTGGATTGAGTTGGGGAAGTGTGCTTTTTGGGGGTGGCCTTTTCGGTTGTTGTTGGGCCTGGCCATGTGGCTGGTGGCCATTTTGAAGCCTAGGCCTGCAAGCTTGCCTGGCCTTGTCCGCCAACAGGCCTGCTTTCAACCACTAGGACCAGAGCAGGTAGCCACAGCTTTATTAATCTACTGTTTTCTGTGTGGTCTGTTGAATTTAGACTTCATTTAGGGCATGGATGGCATTGGATTGAGTTAGGGAAGTGTGCTTTTTGGGGGTTGCCTTTCTGATGTTGTTGGGCCTGGCCATGTGGCTGGTGGCCATTTTGAAGCCTAGGCCTGCAAGCTTGCCTGGCCTTGTCCGCCAACAGGCCTGCTTTCATCCACTAGGACCAGAGCAGGTAGCCACAGCTTTATTAATCTACTGTTTTCTGTGTGGTCTGTTGAATTTAGACTTCATTTAGGGCCTGGATGGCATTGGATTGAGTTGGGGAAGTGTGCTTTTTGGCGGTGGCCTTTTCGGTTGTTGTTGGGCCAGGCCATGTGGCTGGTCGCCATTTTGAAGCCTAGGCCTGCAGGCTTGCCTGGCCTTGTCCGCCAACAGGCCTGCTTTCATCCACTAGGACCAGAGCAGGTAGCCACAGCTTTATTAATCTACTGTTTTCTGTGTGGTCTGTTGAATTTAGACTTCATTTAGGACATGGATGGCATTGGATTGAGTTGGGGAAGTGTGCTTTTTGGGGGTGGCCTTTCTGATGTTGGTTGTCTTAAAGACATGCTTTTTTTATGTGTCTGGTCACTGGTGTGTTGGTGTGCAATGCATGCACCCTGCAGAGCTTTTTGGGGCCTGTGAATGTTCGTATTTACATTTTGTTGCATTAAAAAGGCAGAGCAGTGTGCTTTAGCAGGCATCCTTTACCTGGCTTTTATAGGCCTTTTGTCAGCTCCTGGTGTTTCCCAGGCCCCCGGCTTGTTTGTGATTTGTGTGTGTCCATGTGGGTGGTGGCCTTTTTTGGTGTTTGGACTGTGAGTTATTAGTGTCCTGCTTTTGCCATAGGCCTGCATGGTTTTCCTATTGGCTCTTTGGCTTACTGCTTCCATCCATCCACCCCCTTTGCCAGCAAAAGCTCCATGGATGCTGAGATGCTCAAATAATGCAATGGTCCACCCCACTTACATTACATTTTTATTTTGTTGTTTATTATTAACTTTCCTATCCTTCCTGAGAGTGTAGTGTGTGGCTGTACACAGTACTAGTAGTATAACATAGCTCTAGTTAAAAAAAATGTCATAAATGGCTAGACTATCTTTTGTTTGCACTAGTACAGTACTACGTAACTGAACCACAACAACAAATGCAACATTTCACTGATGTTCTTCTCCTGTCTTATTTGCTTTTAGGTGCACAAAAGACAGAGTAGGAGGTGTCATCAGCATCACCCGGCTACCCGTTGTACTGCCAGCCAGACAGAAGTCCTGCTGCGCATCACGTCCACGTGTGACCAGAACTTGTTGTGCATCTGCATCCTGCCTGACATCTGAAGAAGATGGCTCCAAAGAAAGGTACCAGGTCCAGTACCAAGAAAGTTGCCGGTGAGAAGAAGGAACAGAAAAAGGAAGTGCCATTAACCACGACTGGTGGTGTGCCGGCCAATGTTTTTTTTGGCACCAAAGCGTTGTCCGGGAACCAAGCTGGGAGCAGCACAGCGGTCCAACCCCACCAACCTAGGCCCAAGGGCTTTAGTGTCGCGGAGGTAGCCAGTCTACTAACGAGCAGCGATGTTGAAGAAATGTCATTACCGCAAAGTAGTACACAATCAAGTTCAACGCAGGCGCAAACTCAGCAGATCAGTGTCAAGCCGCCGCAACAAGAACCGCACAGCCGCCGCAACAAGAACAGCAGCAGCCACCGCAACAAGAACAGCAGCAGCCGCCGCAACAAGAACAGCAGCAGCCGCCGCAACAAGAACAGCAGCAGCCGCCGCAACAAGAACAGCAGCAGCCACCGTAACAAGAACAGCAGCAGGCGCCGCAACAAGAACAGCAGCAGCCGCCGCAACAGCCCACCATAGTAGTTGTTGCTCCTGACGTAGGGGCATTTCAGGAAATCGAGCTTCCTGCAGACAAAGTGGAGCAAAGTCAAACCACTGTTTCAGAAGATCTATTGTCTTCCAGACCACCAGCAAGGAAAAGGAGGCTTAGTCCATCATCTTCTTCTTCAAGCCCCGCTTCTGATGATCGTGATGACACTTGGGTCCCACCAGCTCGGTCTGAGAGTGAAATACGCCACAAGACAATGCTTCTGAAAAGGAAGGTCCCAGAAAAACTTAGAGTTATGGAGGTAGATATAGAAGAGGGGGGTGATGATGTTGATGAAGACGAGCCAGTCATCACGCACATTACTCCCGCCCCAAAGGGATTGGAGACCAACACTCTCACCCTATCCAGAAAGGCTGCTACTGAGCGGGATGTAGCACGGATCTCACCAACACAGGTTACACCACCACTACCTCCAGCTGCCATATTTTCCAAGGCCCGGCAGGGACCTACATCCAGCTCAACCATCTCAGTAGGCAGTGGTAGTAAAAGTCACAGTGGAGGTGCACAGGGTCACATATTTTCAAGCACCCCCTTAAGTTCATCTGATGTTGAAAGTGGCACATCCAGCAGTGCCAGAAAGTTCTCCTCCCCAGTTTGGGACTTCTTTTCTGTTAGCACCAAGGAGGAGAACGTTGCTATATGCTCAATTTGTCGGCAAGGTGTTCGGCGTGGTAAGCTTGGTACAAACTATTTTACCGGAGGACAAGCAAGTCATCTAAAAATACACCACACTATCGTGTGGGAGGATCACCTACTTAAGTTAAAAGAAAGTAGAAAAACTCAACCCATTGCAGTTGGTCAGGATGAATCAGGGAGCGATATTATTGTGGTGGCAGGTGAAGAAGAGGGAGGCATTTCTAGCCCTGTCCCCAGTCGTGCAATGGTAACGCCCACATCCTCCTCAGTAACATCAGAGTGGCACCGCAGTAAGAGCCATACTCAGAGTCTGGGTGAGACACCAATGCGACCGGCGAGTACCTCAATGAGACAATCTGTGTCGTTGAGCCTTAGTGGGTTAATGAAAACAGCACCACTAAGGAAAGTAAGCCAGCCTACCATTGAGAGCATGTTTAGGTTGGAGGGGCAGTTCCAACGCAACCACCCAACGGCACGATTGTACAATGCGAAGCTGGCTAAAATGTTAGCGCTGGACCTTCTTCCTTTTTCATTTGTGGAAGGGGTGGATTTCCTTGAATTTGTGTCTGCCATCTGCCCGAAATGGAAAGTTCCCAGCCGGTCCTATTTCGCAAGAATTGCTGTTCCGGCACTACATCATGATGTGCTGGAATTGGTTGGTCAAGGTTTGCAGCAGAGTGCTGTGCACAATATCCACCTGACAACAGACATGTGGAGCAGTTGCCAAGCCACAGATTACATGTGCATCACTGCACACTGGATCTCTTTTGTGGGGGTTAGAGATAAACTATCTGCACGAGGTGTTGTTGACACAGCTGCGATTTCTGAAGGTACTCGGAAACATGCAACTGTAGCCATGTTCGCCATAGAGAAATCTCATACGGCTGAAAACATTTTAGAAGAGTTTCACACCAAGGTTTTGGAATGGCTGCGGCCCAGAGGGCTTGGTATTGGTTTTGTTGCCACAGACAATGGCAGTAATGTACTTAAGGCCATGGAACTTGGTTCCTATTTCAGGGTTCCGTGTTTGGCACACTGCATAAACATTATAGTTCAAGACTTTCTGAAAAAAGAACCCATAGTCAGCAATTTACTGGCCATCTGCCGAAGAATATGCACTCATTTCAGCCATTCTTTTAAAGCTCTAAAGCAGCTGAGGATCATCCAACGTGAATTTAGGATGCCAGTCAAGGCACTCATCCAGGAGGTGGCAACACGTTGGAACTCAACGTATTACATGCTTGATCGTCTGTACAAACAGTACAGGTCACTCCATGAATATGTCTGGTACAGAAGCAGGGATGCTAGTGTTAAAGGCATGACCCTTGAGAGGGAGCAATGGACCCTAATTAAATGCCTGACTGAGATGCTGTCTCCTTTTGAGGTCTTCACACGTGAAGTCAGCAAGGAGGACTGTACAATGGGCCAAGCTATCCCATTGTTGCAAATGCTAGAGCATGAGCTGAATAATGTGTCTGAATCATACAAAGGTGTAGAGGACAGAAGGCAAGCCCATGACTTGGTGGAGAGCTTATCCAGGCGCTTAACTGAAAATGTAAGGATACAAAATAAAATTTTGTCACAAGAACATTACATTTGTGCCACAATTCTGGATCCACGTGCAAAATTAGGACTAGTGAAGACATTCCTTGCTTTTTCCGACAATGATGTTGCCCGCTACAAAAGTTGTATAGCTGAAGCAGCCATTAAGTTTGAAAACGAAGGGCTGCTAATTAAAAGCCTGCAACATCAACCCACAACAAGTACTGATACTGAAGCAGGCCATGCAGAATCAAGTGCAACTTCGTCAGCTGAGGGCAGTGCGGTTGGCTCAGAGTCACAATCACAACACTCACCATCACTATCGACTACAGAAACAATAACTGGATCATTAGGCCGAGTACAATCATTACAGGATTGGTATGTAAAGATGGGCCTTTGTAAGCACAGTGCTGATGCACAGAAAAAACAGCACAAAAGCTTACCAGCAGCAACCCTGAACATTGAGCGGATGGTCCAGACATGGCTTGGCAGTTCGGGCTGGACTGTTCCCATGAGGCACAGGGTCAAAACTGATTTGCATATGGCCATGTCTGAACTGGGGTGGCGTAGTGGGCAAAAGAACGATGGATTTAACCCAGATCTCTTGACTGGGGGAGAATGTCTGCATTGTCAGCATTCCGTCCATCATTTGTTTGTTGTAACGCTTTTCGCCCTAAGTGGGATGGGTATGCCCAGACGTGGGTCCCGTGCTCACTACGCCACTGGAGTCAAGCTATCCTGGCTGATGACGGCTGATAGCCAGAAACCGGTCCTAGGATGCTTGATTCCGGTCCAGGGAAGACATGGCTTGGCAGTTCGGGCTGGACTGTTCCCATGAGGCACAGGGTCAAAACTGATTTGCATATGGCCATGTCTGAACTGGGGTGGCGTAGTGGGCAAAATAACGATGGATTTAACCCAGATCTCTTGACTGGGGGAGAATGTCTGCATTGTCAGCATTCCGTCCATCATTTGTTTGTTGTAACGCTTTTCGCCCTAAGTGGGATGGGTATGCCCAGACATGGGTCCCGTGCTCACTACGCCACTGGAGTCAAGCTATCCTGGCTGATGACGGCTGATAGCCAGAAACCGGTCCTAGGATGCTTGATTCCGGTCCAGGGAAGACATGGCTTGGCAGTTCGGGCTGGACTGTTCCCATGAGGCACAGGGTCAAAACTGATTTGCATATGGCCATGTCTGAACTGGGGTGGCGTAGTGGGCAAAAGAACGATGGATTTAACCCAGATCTCTTGACTGGGGGAGAATGTCTGCATTGTCAGCATTCCGTCCATCATTTGTTTGTTGTAACGCTTTTCGCCCTAAGTGGGATGGGTATGCCCAGACGTGGGTCCCGTGCTCACTACGCCACTGGAGTCAAGCTATCCTGGCTGATGACGGCTGATAGCCAGAAACCGGTCCTAGGATGCTTGATTCCGGTCCAGGGAAGACATGGCTTGGCAGTTCGGGCTGGACTGTTCCCATGAGGCACAGGGTCAAAACTGATTTGCATATGGCCATGTCTGAACTGGGGTGGCGTAGTGGGCAAAAGAACGATGGATTTAACCCAGATCTCTTGACTGGGGGAGAATGTCTGCATTGTCAGCATTCCGTCCATCATTTGTTTGTTGTAACGCTTTTCGCCCTAAGTGGGATGGGTATGCCCAGACGTGGGTCCCGTGCTCACTACGCCACTGGAGTCAAGCTATCCTGGCTGATGACGGCTGATAGCCAGAAACCGGTCCTAGGATGCTTGATTCCGGTCCAGGGAAGACATGGCTTGGCAGTTCGGGCTGGACTGTTCCCATGAGGCACAGGGTCAAAACTGATTTGCATATGGCCATGTCTGAACTGGGGTGGCGTAGTGGGCAAAAGAACGATGGATTTAACCCAGATCTCTTGACTGGGGGAGAATGTCTGCATTGTCAGCATTCCGTCCATCATTTGTTTGTTGTAACGCTTTTCGCCCTAAGTGGGATGGGTATGCCCAGACGTGGGTCCCGTGCTCACTACGCCACTGGAGTCAAGCTATCCTGGCTGATGACGGCTGATAGCCAGAAACCGGTCCTAGGATGCTTGATTCCGGTCCAGGGAAGACATGGCTTGGCAGTTCGGGCTGGACTGTTCCCATGAGGCACAGGGTCAAAACTGATTTGCATATGGCCATGTCTGAACTGGGGTGGCGTAGTGGGCAAAAGAACGATGGATTTAACCCAGATCTCTTGACTGGGGGAGAATGTCTGCATTGTCAGCATTCCGTCCATCATTTGTTTGTTGTAACGCTATCTGGACGACCCAACAGAGGTGTACATTGATCAAAACCCATTGCAGTATTGGTATAGGAAAAGGTCTGAATGGCAACAGCTCAGCAGGCTGGCGATAAGCTATCTGGCTTGCCCTGTCGCAAGTGTCTCTTCCGAACGTGTTTTCAGTGCTGCTGGTTCCATTGTAACATTGAGAAGGACCAGTCTATCTCCAAAAAACGTGGAGAGGTTAACAATGATCAAAATGAATCAGCACTTCATACCACCGAATTACACAATACATGAATCAACAGAGGAAGATGAGGACAGCGGCTCAGGTGACGGAAGTATTGTGTCAGATGATTACCTACTACTGGAAGAACCCCCAGAGTTTGAGGACGAGCTATACTTCCCTGACAATTAGGCTCGCACTTACTGTCTTCCTCCCTTTATTCCCCCTTTGTTTATGTGTCTGTCGTTCCGGTTATAAACTTGTGAATCGCAACAAATCCATTATCACCGTCTTCTACTCTTCTAATTTAATATACAAGTTTCAGGTGTCTGCTATTTGACAGTACAGTCCTCCGAATCCAGCTCCTCCGCTCCATCATACTGAATCTCCTGCTCAATTCCATTTCCCTCATGAATGATGATTGGATGATGGTAACAACAAATTCAAACTTTCCTCGTCCTTCCAAAACAAGTGGACCATGAATCAGATGACTACTATAGCTATCCTCCTTTCAGAGCCGAGGGAGACTGGCCATTAACTCAAAATAAGATGGAACAGGTAATGATTGATGCCATGCATTGGACGCAGAGTCGCAGACTGAATGATTTAGATTTTGTTGTGTTTGTTGTGCATGAATTTATGTAATTGTGCACTGCCACTAATCAACTTCCTACAGAACACACTAATTTTCCCCTTCTTGCAAATAAGAAATTTGTACTTCTCCTGCAGCTTGGTGATACATTGCTTTTAATTCAATACAGAAAGGGGACTCACTCAATCTGCGCAATGCGTATGACTGTGACACAACAGCACCATCCATGATGATGATGGCGAAATAGACGGCCCGTTAACTTAAGATGAGAAGGAACAGGTAATGATTGATGCCATGCATTGGCTGCAGAGTCGCAGACTGAATGATGTAGATTTTGTTGTGTTTGTTGCGCATGAATTTATGTAATTGTGCACTGCCACTAATCAACTTTACAGAACACACTAAACTTAACTCAAGGTGAATTCAATTTTCCCCTTCTTGCAAATAAGAAATTTGTACTTCTCCTGCATCTTGGTGATACATTGCTTTTAATTCAATACAGGAAGGGGACTCACTCAATCTGCGCAATGCATATGACTGTGACACAACAGCACCGTCCATCATGATGATGGCGAAATAGATGGCCCGTTAACTTAAGATGAGAAGGAACAGGTAATGAATGATGACAATTAATGGCATGCATTGGACACCGGACTCTGAGCTATTGGTCTTTGTGTTTGCGTTGTTTGTTTGTTGTGCACAAAGTGATGTCAAAGTGTACTAGTAGTAATCTATCTTTCTGTACACAATAAAGAATGACTCAAGTCAGTAATATTTATATTTCTACTCTTGTTGTGTCATAAAATTTTTACTTATACTGCAGGCCGATCTTCACAGTCAGTCAGTAAAAGTATCAGAGATGATGATGAAGTCAGGAGGATGTTTCAGGAGTGGCATAAAACGGTAAAGCCTAAAGGTAAACACGTCAACAACAACCACAGCAAACCCAAATGTCTGTGTAGAAGTTGAATAGAGTGTAGCGGTGGGATGACTGCAGTGCATTGATTTTACTAACTTAAACTGTAAAATGCTATGTTTGGAATGGATAAAGTGCTTTGCGTTTGTCCAACTCTTTGAGAGAAAAAAAAAGGACTCTAAAGTGTTAACGTAGGATGTGCTAATGCTAAGCACTGTGGGCCTGCTCTCTCCTGTTACTGTTGAAGGTCAATGCTGGAAACAGACTAGAGTAGAGATGATGCATACATGCCACCTCGGAAAGTGTTCTTGTTGCACTACACCATCACTTGTGCATTTGTTTTAACTTTCTTTCTCAATATCCCCTTTGGTTTTCCATCTACAATTACAGGCCGGGCCTTGCCCTAAACTTTGTAAAACATTACAATGCATATTAATTACCTTACCAATCCATCACCTTTTTTTTCCAGCCGGGCAGTGGCGAGGCGACACACCCAAGATTGATGGACGAGAGGAGCAAGAGGAATGCCGAGATGCAAATCCAGTCCACATTTTTGACCAGGATAAGACAGTAACAGTATCCACTTTTATCTTCTTTTAAATAATTTGATTAATATCTTGTATACAATCTTTACAACAGTGTGTTCTTGGAGTTGTTATCATCATTAGGTTTGCTCTGTGTTTACGTTTCTTCCCTACCAATATTTAAAATTTCTATTTGCTATCTGTTAAAGTTTTAAGGCCGGAACAACAGAACAAGAACTAGAAGTGTATGTAATCCGGGTCTCTCATCATGCATGCATTGCCTTTTTCTCCCTTAACATATGGATATGGTAGTCTTCAATGATTGTCGTTTGTTTGTCTATGTATGCATACTATTTTTCTATGTCAAACCTTTCCCAAAAACCCCCTTCCCATCCATTCAACAAACCCTAACCCTCTTCCCCCGGGCTATGTGACTTATTGTCGAGGTGTAACTAAATTAAATTTACACCAATACTTAATCACACACTTGCTGGGGCGGATGTGGTGAAAGCAACACTACTTCAATTTCAAGGCAGAGCGATGATCTTCTTCTGCTTGGCCACCCATGAGTAGGATATTTCAGAGGTTATTTTTTTTAACAAAGGAACATATACCTCAGCATGAATTGCCGGCATTGATTGGATTTGTTTGTTGTCATTCCTCATATACAGCACTAACTGTTAGACTGTAGGCACAGTCAAGTGACTCGACACAACTATAGTTTGTAACTCTGTCTAGTAGGCTATCCTCCTAACCACCATTCCGTTTTTTTGTCAAATATTTGAGCATATTATTGTTGCTCGGTAAGTTCTGTACTGTACTTCATTCAACTACTCCTCTAACAGTCTCTCAAAGGCGATTGACTGTCTCCTTTTCTTTTTTTGGAAATGCTGCCGCCCTGCCAGTATCTACTACTACTACTATACTACCACCACCACCACCACCCCAATCATGGCATGTATGAAAAAGGAAACCATCTTCACCATGCAGCCAGTGCTGTGACACAGTTGGACATAAACATCAAGCACCGGTAAGAGACAAGTTTGGGGGAGGCAGAATTAATAATGGACATGTCAATGATTTTGTTTTCACACACCAGTACAAAGAATGCATAGACTAGAGGACAGACTGAAAGTACTAGAAGGACCAGTCAATGAGTGAGGTGTGTCTCTCATCTATCTTTTTGTGTCTTATACAGTCAGCTAATTATTGAAATCAAACACAGGCTATGGGCGGCCATGCACCAGCAAGGAAACAGTGTGATGTTAAACAGTTACCCCACCTACAAAACATTAACAACATTGCATGTAACATAGAAAAATATATTTAATTTACCCTAACAAAAATAAACTAAACCCACAAAAGCTGACCCACCCCCCTCCCTAACCCCAACCACTGTCCATAGTAGAAAAAAGTCTGTAACGCCCAAACGTGTTAAGAACAAGAATTAAAAAAGGGGCAGAACAGGATGACAGGGACTAACTGGTGGGGCGGGACTCGAGGAGGACACGCATCTGGCGCATCCCGCCCTCTAAACGGGCGACGCGGCGTCTAAGGGTGCGGCAGTTGCAGCCACAGTGGGGGGGGGGCACCGGAGATGGCACGGTGGCGGCGGGCAGCCGCCAGATGGTGGCGCAGTACCGCTGGAGGGTGGTGGCTGGGGCCCGGGCCAAGGGAGGAGGCTTCCACAATTGCAGCCGCAGTCTCCTCCTCCTCCTCGGCTAAGACCACCAGCCGCCCGTATTCTCGCTGGATTGCCTCCAGCTTCCGGCGCCGTGCCTTGGCGGCCAACTCCCTTCGATTTAGTTTAGGAGTAGCTGTGTATCAAAAAGAAGAAAACAAGACAATTGTAAAATATACTCTTAGAAAAACAGTAAGACAAGTTAATTATTTATTCACATAGTGGCATGGTAGAGTAGCACTATAAAGCACAGTAGTACATAACATTTTAAATCGCGCCCGTCCTTCTTCCTTCCACCCGTCTTTCACTTTTTAGTTGAACAGTGCACCAGGTGCTCCTCTCCATTAAACTTTCAAAGCTGAGTTGAAATCAGTTAGATGAGGCCATTGGTTACTCAATACTCCGGCTCCTATGCCAGTTAAAGGGAATTCTAGTCTTCTAGTCTACTCTTCAAACGTCCCCAACAACTCATACTTACTTACGACATCGGATAGCGGGCGGACTTTGTCCGTCCGCCATCCTCATGCTAAAAAGGGTGGGGGTCCCGTGGGGATAATTAATTAGGATGATGCGCCCGGCACAGTGGCGGGCGCATCCTGTTTTTTTTTTACATTCTGGTTGTCTTTGCTGAAAGCAATGCTAAAATGTTGTGCTGCTATTCCAAGCACAACATGACGGGCCCCGCACCGAGCCTGTCACGTTTTGCTTTGAAAGGCAGGGTGGTACCATAGCATAGGTAGGTACCCTCCATGGGGGCACCCAAGCATACTCTGCAATGTCTGCATGCCTTTCCATGGCGGACGACAATGCTGCCACGCAAAGGCATTCCAAAATGCAGATTATATGGCTGGCGGTGTGTTCAGAGAGACACCACCGGCATATTGAACCCTTTTCCGCCTGGTCGACATGTGGGGGGTTTGAATAATTTCTACAGGGATGGCGGAGGTTTGCCCCTGCGGTGTCAGCAGTGAATTCCAGCTGGCCCGGCGGGGGCAATACGCCCACCATCCTAATGGGGCCCTAAGTCATAACTGTACAGTATACATATACATACAGTACACCCTTGCAGTGAGTGTGCTGTCAAGTTCAACAATAGTTAAGGATTATGAATCTAACTTACCACCGCCTGCCACTGGTGCTGCCACTCCCCCGACCGCTCCATCGTCGGTATCGGCAGCAACTGCCGCATCCTCGCCCTCCGCGTCGCCTTGTTCGCTGGCCCCGGCACTGGTGGTCGGTAGTGCGCCTAGAAAACATTACACATTTATTAGGCGTCATATACACCTCCCCCCTATTGATCAGTTGCAAGGTTGAAAAATGAGTTAATACTAACATACATCACTAGTACAAATCAGGTAGTAGTAGAGTAGACACTAATAGTTATATATGATCATTGTAGCCTTTGCTTAATTAGCCCTAGCCATGCTACCATTTTACCTTTGTGACTTTTATTTTTGCACATGTGCCGTTACCTTTACCTTGCAGCTTCTTAAGACACCTTTGAGCCCACATGACCTGCTTCACACTGCTACTGTCTAGTCTACGCGCTGCGTACAAGCGGTCAACAAATATTAACAAGCCACTTTTTTAGGAAGTACTGGTGTACTACTGTTACTGTTAGTCCATATTGCTTATCCATAGATGCTACACTTTTTGGCACGGCTGAGAAATGCTTGCAAGTTGCAATATACTAACGCACACCATTTCTTTTTTTGCATTACAGTCGCAAGATTCGAACCAGAGCTTCTGAATGATGCAACAACTACCAGTACTAGGTTCTTCTAAGGTGAGGGGTCCCTTCACTCACATCTTCATTTATAAATTTATATAAACTAAATTGCTATGGGATGGTGGTGCTGCCTTCCACCACTGTTCAGTTTTCATGTTTTAATTCCCAACTGTATAAGTGTAACAATGTATATTGTTTTAATGTTATTGATTTTACGGTTGCTGCTGCTAAGAAAACAGTGTACAGACCTTCTCAAATTGAAATAAACATTTTGAACTTACATAGACTTGGTGGCATTTGGTGTGGACTAACTTACACGAGTGAGCAAATTAAAGTAAGGGTGTGCATGTGAATTGCTTCCACGACTGAGAGGTTGGGTGTGTTATGTTCTGGGTTGTCTACTTGTTGGGTATCTTGGGGGGAGCGTTCCGAGACCTAATAGTTATGACAAGACAGTACTATAGTCAAGCAGTGGAATTGTGGTGAGTACGGAATTTCTGATTGAGGTGTGCAAGGAAGGTCCAACCTACCATCACCAACATCCTATTTTCTGGTGCAAATGTATGTGCAAGATCCCTACACCAGTAGTATGTCCTATAGGGTATCATATCAAAATAGTAATAAATCTGGTAGGGCTGTTTTTGCTGTGAATTTTCAAAGCCTCAAGATCAATAAGAGTAAAAGTGGTACAAGACGACGACCCAACGGATTGGACTCAATGGCTCGAGCTACTGGTGAATATGAGTTTTATATTACAACCTTTCACAAAGAGTGGCACTGGCCAACTGGGCAAGACTAGCTACTACAGTACAGACAGACTGATAGTATGTAGTAGTAGTAGTACTCAGAGTCATCATAGCGGAGGCAGGGATAAGATTTTTGAAACCGTACAGATCGAAGGATAATTGGTGGTAAAAAAATAGCATTTGGAAACAAACAATAGTTCGGGAAAAATATGGGGCAGTAAAAGTTATGGAATAAGAAATATTATTAAAAACAAGAAGACTTACTGGGGCCAGCAGAGGAGCCCTCAGCAGTGTCCTCCTGGTGGTGTTCTTCCTGTCCCGCCGACTGCCCAGTCCCTGTCGGTCTGCCCCTGGGTGCTGATGAACAGGAAAGATATAAAAGAGAGACAAACATTGATGGATGGTGTCAAACAAATACAATATTTTTCAACAACGGTCAAAAAACACTTATGTAAACAACAATTGCAATAACTACATTGACCGATCTCATCTGGTCAACATGTAATATCGGGGGATTCGCAGTTCGACTACTTAAGTTACTATTTATCAACAGTAATCCAGTCTTCCATTCTGATTCCAGAAAACTAAGTACAACGTACCACCCAACCTAGCCCACCTATTCCAGGCATGCCAATTGTACATTAAGTATGCATTTCCACTGTATTCCTCAACAATGCGTATGGTCAAATCATGGAGGACACATGAACATGACTACATTTTTGTATACACCAAATTATGGTTTGATTGATGCTGATCTGCTACTGCTAAGTAACTGCTAAGCCTACCACCACTCATTGAACAAACTAGAAAAGGTTCTAAAGACTGCCGTGCTAGCAGCATGTAACTGAGTGAGGGGGCATCACGCATACCACTAACAAATTAGAAGCTCATACAAAGTAGTGCACCTAAACATCAATCCGCCCCTATCTATTAGTGACGGGACAAAGTAAGGAGTGGACTAGAGTCACTGTAGCATTACGTAACTTAATTTCTCTAAAATAAACTCGTAAAGAATCACGCTAAGCAAGCGCAAACGCAAAGCTGCAAACAAGTAAGATTAGTAGTAGCACAGAAGAGCACCATAATCACAGAAGACTTTTAAACGTTATTAACCTGGAATGTATTGTAAGCAGCAACATTCTAGCTGGTTGGAAGGAAAAAAAATATTCGCAATATATAACACAGAGCAGAAGAACAGACAAAAAGTTGTAATAATTAAATATGTACTCACCAAGCCCCGGGACCTCCACTCCTAGCAGGTCCAGCAGGTCCTGCTCACGGTCCAGGATGTCGGACCACCGGTGCGTCAGCTGTGCCTGGGTGCGCCGGACCCCAGAGATGCGCGACACTGCCTGGCGCACCTTCCCCCACCGCTGCCGACGCTCCCGGAGTCCGTACCCGGACCCAGGCCTGCCACCTGCTGCCAGGGTTGAAGGGAGGTGGCGCTGCACAAAGAAAATTAGTGCAGCCAACTCCACCTCCCCAAATAAGGCCCGTGCCTGCACCCCTTGTGGGTGCCGCCTTCCGCGAGGAAGGCAGTCGCGGCTCTGGCTGCGCCGGCGAACAGCCCTACCCTTGGACATGGTTCTGGGGACGGGGCGGGAAAGAAAAGGTAAAATAAATAAAGGAGTAAAGGAAATAAATAGCAGGCAATAGAAAGAGAAAAAGTAGCTAAAAAACAAAAAAGAAGTAGACAAAAAACAAAAATATAGAAGCAGGAAAATAGTTAGAGAAATAATAAGTACTAAAGATAAAAAAAAAGTGGCTATAAACAAAGGATTGAAAAGATTTTGGGAGGATTGAAAATCAGGCCCCAGAACCATGCAATAGAGTGAAAAACAAGATGGCCGCGCCCATTGCGACCACGTGCGCAAGTTCGCGCGATATTTTCTCCCCGAGCAAGCAAAGAGCAACGCGATCAAGTAAAAGCGGTCGCGAACAGGAAATATCGACCGCGAACGGGCGCGTACATGCATTGCGCGACCGGGAACAGGAAGTAAGCATCGCGAGAGGGCAGGACAAGTGAAAACAAGATGGCCGCGCCCGTGAGCAACCGCATGGGTAAGTTGGCGACCCGCGATCACGCAAAAAATACCGCGAACAGGCGGGAAAAAAACTTCCGCGTCTTCGCGATATTTTCGGCGTGCTTGCGGAGATTTTCAGCATTTTCGCGATAATTTGCGAAAGTTAATTTCGCAAATTCCGCCCACCCCTAATGTGCATACACTCAAAATGCATTCACACAATGGACTTTTCCACACATATTCAGAAAATGCAGTAAGTATGTGTGGAAGTGACCTGGGTTGACACAATGATCCCATAGGACTGTGCCCAAGCATAGGAGGGTTATCTGTGAAGTGGTCACTCACAGTAGAAATGTACCTCACAAACAATGCATTTGGTGCAAAATAAGCTTAGCCCATCATAGGAGTGTGTGTAGTCAGGTTCCATGTCCATTCTGACATGTGGTTCATATCATCCAGACAGATCCTTCAGAATGACATGAACATTTGCCTTACTGTCTGACATGCTGAGTGAACATTTTAGTATACCAGAGCCACATCCAGGCCGAGCCGGACGCATAGATTGGGTGCTCAATACAATGCTGTTCGACGCGGGTGAGAATAGCATGGATGCGTGAGCCCCATCCAGGCCGAGCCGGAAGCACACATTGGGTGTTCAATACAATGCTGTTCGACGCGGGTGAGTATAGCATGGATGCGTGAGCCACATCCAGGCCGAGCTGGACGCATAGATTGGGTGTTCAATACAATGCTGTTCGACGCGGGTGAATATAGCATGGACGAGTGAGCCGCATCCAGGCCTAGACGGACGAATAGATTGGGTGTTCAATACAATGCTATTCGACGCAGGTGAGTATAGCATGGACGCGTGAGACACATCCAGGCCGAGCCGGACGCATACATTGGCTGTTGGTCATCATGCAGACAGATACGCATTGAGCATTTATACAAATCGCGTGTGGACAAATTCAGCTGACTTTTTCCAGAAATGTATCAAAGTCTATGTTGTGATGAAGAGCAGATTTTGAATGTCGCGGTAGGCGTGTCCGATGCGTGCAATGTGATGGATTGGACTAATTCATACAATGCGAACAACTCAGACCTATTGCTTTGGAGGCATGGAACAGAGTCCGCCTCTGCTGCACAGATATAAGTCAGTATGTTTACAAGATTATCCACTTGCCTGCGCTACATACTACTTGACTGCACTTCTACATCGGTCTGCTGCTGTCTCTGCATCCTCTTGGAGTCACCATGGCACGTATTGTGGAGAAGGCCCCTGCATTTAATGAAGAGGAGAACCAGGCCCTGCTGGACAGCCTCCTCCCACAGTACAGCAAGCTGTATGGCAAACCAGGGGAGCAGGTGAGTGTTGATTACACGGCATGTAAAAAATAACATGTCTAAAAACTGGCCATCGAGCTCTGTGATCCCAAGGGCATGCATGCAGACATATTTGGAGTAAGTCTTACAGTGTGTAGATATATATGCACAGGAAAGGTAAAGTGATGTAGAAGTGTGTGTGGTGGGTCAGACTTCCCTGCCCTGTTCTCATGTTTCTCAGGGAGGTATTCACACAGGACAACTGCCCATGATGATACTTGTCTTCCCTTTAGACAGGAAAAGACTGTCTGACCATGACTCATATGTCCATGTGTGTGATGCTTAAGATGTGGCAGATGGAGTAATGGTGTGTCACCATGTCATCCTTCCAGGTCAACACCCATCAGAAGGCAGAGATTTGGTTGACCATCACCCAGGCCGTGAGATCAGTGGGGGTCTACCATCACTGCCACTTCCAGTAGAGGTTGCAGGACCTCCGTCGCTGGACCCGGAAGATCGCAAGGGTCCAGCTGAAGCTGTCACCGCCTCGCCAGAGGGGTGGATGACGGACACTGACCCCCCACATGCTGAGGATTCTGGCGGTGGTCTTCCCTGACCTTGATGGGAAGTTGAAGGCCAGACAGCAGCAAGGAGGGGGTGAGTATATGCAATGTCTTTATACTATGTTGTAATGCTTGTTTCCCTCCCTCAGCCTGCTCACCCTCTCATGGGTCGTATGTTTGCTGAGGCAACACTTCATGGGCAATTTGTGAGTAGACCCCATTGTCATATGACGGCCAGCTGGTCCCTCCCTGTCTGTGACATGTGTCACTTAGGATCTGTGTATGTGGAGTAGTCCAAGGTTATTGTGATCAGTACCATTTCCAACAGGTGTATATGGTTTACCATCATGAGTACTGTAATTGTCTGACATGTGTCCGCACATTTACTGTAATATGATCTGTGCTCTTTGTGTAACATACATATAGATTTGAAGAGGCAGATCTAGAGAAACACTGGTGTTTGTGAAATATGCTACACACCCGTGCAGCAGGTGAGACCAATGTTGAAGCCTCGGACAAATTAAATGGATAAGTGTTCAAAACGGTGTAGTCACCTGCATGGTGCTCCGTGTAATCTCACATTTCACATGCCCAAGGACCGGTATGCCAACTGAGCCCAACTGAGACACTGTCACATCAGTGTTTTCTGTGTCAGGCAACATTTTCTACATTGCAAAGTCGATTCTCATGTGTCTGACTCTGTGACAGTGTGAACAGGCCAGACTTTGTACAAAAACACAGGTAGTAAATACATGTAATCTGGTCAGACAGCTAATTCATATAATCTGGCTAAAATACACAGGACAGAACATGTGTGTCTCATCCCTTGACTCCGCGTAATGTTGGCTTTGACATTTATGCTCATGCAGCATCACTTCATTCCTGATTACTATGAAATAGGTCATGTAGACAGATGTGTTAATTCATGTAGTCCAATGCCAAAGTAGCCCAACGTGACCTTGTCAGAGTATTTGACTTGGGAGTGGCACAAAGGGAAATGTAAACTGGAGCACTACAGATGTGGCATGGAAGGGGATTTCATGTTTGTGACACAGGGCTGACTTAAACCTTGTGATTCACTGGCCCTGTAACAATTGTCAGTACAGACTGTTTATGCAGACATGTGAGTGGCACGGTATGCCACATTGAAAGATTGTGATGATGCACTATTTGAACTTGTCTGTTGTCCTGCATGCAGATCATTATAGAATGTGCCCACCTTGATGTCTGGTGATGGTAGTATATTCAATATGACAACTTTAATATCAGTCCATCCCATTTGCTGTGTCACTTCCAGTCTCCCCTGAATGAGAACAGACATGTCTGTAATGACACTCATGTGCATTACAGATCAGACGACAGGCAACAAAGTGCGTTTTGGGTCATGTATTTCGTGGTCCATGATACACATCAGACAAATGGTTCCATTGCCAGTATGTGTTTGTGAACAAAGGTTTACTGGAAGACTGAAAAGTGCCATGTTCACATATGTGCAAAGAATAAGAAAGGTGCAATGACTTTATGCAAGGGATTGCTCGCTGATGTGTTTTGATTGAACTCATGTGTCAAGTCTATGCAGTTGACTGATATGAATCTCTTCATCATCCTTGTTCAGAGCATCACCTATGGCATCACCTATGGCAAGTGGAGGAGACAATTCCACAGTCCTTGAGGAAGCGGGTAGCCAGACTGGATCCACTGTGGAGGAGGAGGAGGAGGAGGGACCCAGTGGCACGGAGGGTGAGGGGAGCCACGCCGAAAGCATGTCGGACACAACAACATCTGCCAACGAACTGTCAAGATCCGGTGACGACTCCCTTGTGGTGTTGGATGAGGCCATGTCAGGTCCCACTACATCTGCATCCATCCCCACCACCACCACCACCTCCAACTTCCCAGCTGGTCACAGCTCAAAGGTCCATGGACTCACTTGTGTCTCCTCCATGCCAGGCACCGCTGCCCCTGTATCTGTCCTCCCTGCTGCCCTGAGTGTGGAGTCCGTGGATCTGCTCAGACAGATCCATGTGAGGCAGACATCCATTCTGAGTGTCCTCCATGCACACAATTGGTGTCATTCATGGAGGGCATTTAATCAGATATGTCAGCCCTACAACAGGGAAATCAATCCATTGCCTCCTCACTGACAGCAGCAGTGTCCTTCCTCCAGCAGTCCCTCACACCTACCTCCCCTGCCCCATCCACAGTCACCACTACCTTAACTGTCCAAAGCACAATCACACAGGCACATGCACACACCTCAACAGACACAAGCAGCAAACCACTCGTCATTCCTCACCTATCTCTCCCTCCAAGACCCCTTCCAATGACTCTCCTGCAACACGCTCTTCCCAGTGGCTCTATCTCTGTGACCTTGGCCTCGGCCCCAAAGATACAACAGTCACAGCTAGCAAGGGGAGGAGGAAATCTCCAGTCACAGAGAGGAGCCCCACCCCTGCACACACACCCTCCCCAAGGCCCCCACCTGTAAATCACCCAGGTCCCCAAAATCTGTACCAGCACAACCATCCCACACTTCACCCCCCCATCCACTTCCTCCCAGTCCCAGGCCCAACATACCAAGGATCAGACCTCACACCCCATCACAGTTTCCCACACACCCATTATAAAACCCCCAAGAAGCTCAGGCCTTCCCCCACTCACACAAGCACTTCACCTCCAACAGCATCTGATCCTGACACTGCAGTGGAGCCCCCACCCCCTCAACCCAAACAGGCCACTTTAGTTGAGCCCCCACCCCCTCAACACGAAGAGCTCACTTCAGTGAAGCCCCCACCCCCTCAACCCGAACAGGCCACTGCAGTGGAGCCCTCACCCCCTCAACCCAAACAGGCCACTTCAGTGGAGACCCCACCCCCTCAACACGAAGAGCCCACTTCAGTGGAGCCCACACCCCCTTCAACCCGAACAGGCCACTGCAGTGTTGAGCAACTCCACCCCAGTTCCCATCCCTCCCTAAACCCTAAAAAGTCACCCCTAGTCATGTCCCTGCGGTGCCTGGCATGCCCTTACAGATGCCCCTCCAAGGGGAGGTGTCCCCTACTTGTAGCAGTGCAGGCAAGCGAGGGGGAGAGTTCAAAATATCCCCCCCCCCCCGAAGGGCTTTTTTAAATGGACTGTTATTGTTGCTCTAAATTTTGATACAAAGGCTAAATAAAGCATTTTTTATTGTTTTTGGTCATTGCATTTTGTGTTCCTAAGTCTGTGAATTAGTATGATTAGATTACTGTTGAAATGTTTCTTTGTGAAAATACTGATTGGGCAATGTGATGAACTGCATGTGGTCCATGGTATATGTGTCCTATTAACGTATTTATCAGAGTCAGCATTGACTGCTATTGCAGATTGTCAAGATCCGCAATGTTTTATACATGGATTGTGACATGCTTTTAAGACACTCCTATCTTTGACTTACACTTTTGCACATATGTCGTGCTGACATTTGTACACATTGTACCATTTTTTTAAGGTACAACCATCTACGATTGACATGCAGGATAGCGCTTTGCTAATTAACAATTCATCTGTCTCATCAGTACAACTTGGTTAACATGAAGTTTGACTACATGTAGATGACTCTGGAGACACACATGTACAGAGGCTGATGCAAACAAAGTGCTTGGTGTGTTGTAATATCTGGATCCACGACCGTGTGTAATTCTGACATGGTGGACCCCTGCCATGGCAGAGCAGGACACTGCTGAGCTTCCACAGTTGGGAAATCATCTCATGGCACTGTGCTTTCTCTGTGACATATCCTGGGCGCATGGTGTGTGTCATGTTAGCATTTGTCCCTGTGTTCAAGTTCCATTTCTGACCAAGACTGTAGTCCCTGCAGATGTTCATGTTTGAGAAGCTTGCTGTGTGCTGAGTAGGACAGTTATTTCTGGGCCTATTTGACTTAGAGTGTCCAAGATGTGTGTGCCTCAGTACAATGTGCTCATTATGGGGTCATGCCTGGTTGGTTTAAGATGTGGGCCTGCACTGTGTGCAAACTCACATTTGACACATTTAGTATTCCCAGAGTCACTTGTGTGCTAGCAACTTCAGTGTGTTGTTGATCTGTCATCTATTTTTGGGAATTTGGTTGGCTTTGTGCATCTTGTAGTTCTACTAGCTTTGTGTGGCATGGGGTGTACGTTTGTTAGATATCATTTTCTGTACTGGCCCTGGGACTCATACATCTTCAGTCTGCACATTAGTTGTTATTTTATTGTTGAATTGCCATAGCTGCCACAGTGTGGAACTGGATCTCAGCAATTAGGTAGTTTCAGATGTGCTCATTTGTATTTGTGTCTGGCTGATGTAAATGAAGGAGTGTGTTAATGCTTTTTGATGGTCACTTCTTACATTGTCCAATTGAACATTTGCAGCAGTGTTAGCCCCCAATGGTAATGGTTGTCTGCACATGGCTGAGGATATTTTTACACACACAACAATGTTAGCCTCAACAGTTCTGTGGTTGTTTGGCACACAACCAGTTATTTGTACCAACATCACTTTTGTGTTTGGGTACAAAGACACTCATAATTGATTGGACATGCTAGGGGTGTGAGACCTACATTCACCTTGGTGTCACTACAGTGATGGTGGTGTTAGGCCCCATAACACCAATGTGCTTGATAATGCTGGGGGATTGAACCCCACACTCACCTCTTTGTGACTACAGTGAGGAGGGTTATACCCCATTCCACCTATGTGCTTGATGATGCTGGGGAATTGAACCCCACACTCACCTCTTTGTGACTACAGTGAGGGGGATTATACCCCATTCCACTTATGTGCTTGGCGATGCTGGGCGATTGAACCCCACACTCACCTCTTTGTGACTACAGTGAGGGGGGTTATACCCCATTCCACTTATGTGCTTGATGATGCTGGGCGATTGAACTCCACACTCACCTCTTTGTCACTACAGTGATGGGTGTTTGTCAAATATTGATCTTCATGTCTAAATTGTGGTGCCAGTTTACACACATTAACACCATTTTGGCAGGTCCGCAGTGGTGGAGTGTTCTCCCTCCACCCCTTATGGGGTGGAGAATGCTGGAAGTGATGGGCATCCACCTCCCTATGGGGTGGAGAATGCTGGTAGTGCTAGGGATCCACCCCCCTAGGTTAGGATATGCTGGGAATGATAGGCATCCACCCCCATTTGGTTAGGATTGCTGTGAGTGATAGACATCCACCCCCCTATGGGGAGGATAATGCTGGTAGTGTTAGGCATCCACCCCCCTATGGTTAGGATATGCTGGGAGTGATAGGCATCCACCCCCCTATGGGGTGGAGAATGCTGGTAATGTTAGGCATCCACCCTCTTATGGTTGGGATATGCTGGGAGTGATAGGCATCCAGACTCTTATGGTTGGGATATGCTGGGAGTGATAGGCATCCATCCCCCTATAGGGTGGAGAATGCGGGTAGTGTTAGGCATCAACACCCCTATGCTTGGGATATGTTGGGAGTGATAGGCATCCACCCCCCTATGGTTGAGATATGCAGGGAGTGATAGGCATCCACCCCCCCATGGGGTGAAGAATGCCGGTAGTGTTAAGCATCCACCCCCTATGGTTAGGATATGCTGGGAGTGATAGGCATCCACCCCGCTATGGGGTGGAGAATGCTGGTAGTTTTAGGCATCCACCCTCATTAGTTAGGCAGTAGCGGCGCATCCATTGGGTGTGTTGGGGCATTGCCCCCCACCCGCGCCCGCTGCTCCCTCTGCATCTCTGAACTTAAGTAAAGTGACTCAAGTTTACTTAAGTTCAAAGACGCCGAGGGAGAACTGACAATCATGTCAGTCAGCATGACGTCGGACCGCCCACCCCCTTCAGAGTCTGAAGGGGGTGGGCAATCCGGCACAAGTGCGCATGACTGGTGACGATCGGCGAATATTTCCGCCGTGCCCAGTCATGCGCACTAGTGTCTGCTCTGGCTGGCGCATGCCTATTAGGAGAGAGAGGGTTGAGCAAAGGCTAAAACCTCGGTCACCTAATGGGCAGGCGGACGGCTAGTAACCCTGCTCTAAGCCAATCCTGGTGCTGCTGTATTGGCTGAGAGGGGTTGCCACCCCAGTGCCGTTCGTGAAGGCGCCAAGGGGAGCAGAGGTGGCGCGGACCGGCTGTCAGGTAAGTTTTATTTTTTATTTTAATTGCCCGGCCCCCCCCCGCGCGACAACCCCCCCACCAAAATGGTGTCTGTCACTGTTCTGCTCTGCGGTGACTGGGTTTTCGGAAAGGAAAGTTTAGCTTCCCAGTAACAGTGTGAAGGTCTGTGGTCTGCTTACACATACATAAACACTTGCACACACATAAGTGGGAGGTTTTGCCAATCACATGGGAACAAAGGAAATGACGCACTAGATGGAGAGTTTGATCTATGCCCGGAGGTGCTTTGGGGGCTGGTGACATTAAACAAAGGGTAAACAATGGGCGAGCCCATGCATTGCAAATGGGTCACTCGAATAGGTAAAGCTGGGAGGGCACATTGTCCTCCACCACAGTCAATTCTAATCTGCTACTCACTCTCGTCAACAAAGGCAGGCGACTGGGAGAGAAGTGAGATTAAGGGCGCTTGGCATTTACTTGGGGCAGACACATTAATTGCAGAATTCTCTCACGCACGTGCAACCGCCTGTTTACCCGCATCAGCTGAGCCCTGCCGTTCCGCCTAGTTTATGTGCACATTTTGCAGCTGTTTTTAGAGGCAAGTGCATGACAAAGAATGGGATTTTAATACAAAATATGTGAAAATCAATTCAAATCAACAGTCAACCACTTAGTATCGCCGACCCCCGGGTATAATGGTAGCGCGAGGGTAGCAGGGTGGTGTGTGCGGGGGTACGTGTCTCATTTGTTCACCGGGTTGTGCAAACTCGTCCAAAAGTGTATGGGGTCAATATCGCGTTGCTTGAATTAGGAAGGCAAACAAGACAAATAAAACAGTTATACGGCGATTCTCTAGCAGAGATTACTCATTAAACCCAGTTGGTCTAAGGGAGTGTCTAAGTTGTATTTATATAGCACTTACTAATCCTGACGAGCCGTCAAAGCGCTTTACAGCACGTAGCATGCTACCCAGGAACCCAAATTTAGCGGTCAGTCTAACCACTAAGGGGCACTTTAATGGTAGCCCCAGGCTTTGAAAAATATGTGGAAATTGCTGGTTTTTCAGGGCTTTCGTTGAAATGCTGCCCCTACCCCTAAGGTATGAATCAATGTAGTGTCGACCACAGCTGGAGGCAAACCTTGACTCGGTTAAGAGCCCCCCTTGCAGGCTGCTCTCTCTTTAAGAGAAGAGTTGACCCTTTTCAGAAGGGAGCTGTTCCCTGCTGCAGCCAGGCGTGTTATCGGGTGCACTCCGAGCACACAAGTTAGGTGACGACAGAAGCATTCCTGCTCGGCTGTTCACGGACAAGTAATTCTAGGAGTTTGTGTTTGGTATGCTGGTTACTGTGGAGCCGTGTCTTTCTCAAAACAAGCTTATTTGCTGCAGGAATATCTTCAAATGGCTGGCATTAGGTTTGAGTTTCTTTGGATATCTGTGACTGGACGTTGTTTTATTGCACCGCCACTGCAGAGCATGTCATGTGTATAAAGTTGGTTGGGGATGAGTGTGATAGCTGCGGGTGTTCAGTGGTTTCTTGAAGACGTTCCTTGGATATGTTTCTGTTTGGCTCCTCCTGCTTGTATTGTCTTCCTACCTGCATTGCATTCACCCTTCCCTGCGTAGTATACCTCAGAGCTCAGGTGGTAGTTGCAGGGATAAGCCGAGTGTGGACGGGGTCTTGGGTTTGTTCTCATATAATGACGAGTGACAACCTACTCTCGCATCTTCAAATGAAGGCCAGGAGTCAATGTAAAGCAAGTTCAGACAATCTGTGAACTCGCTAACCCCACCATGATTGAATGCCAGTCTTGGCTGTGCACGAGTTGGAAGGGCTTCGAGGTGCGCGTGAGCACTCTCTGAAATGTGTTTACAAGTGTGAGGCAGCAGGTCTTCGCTTCACGTGAGCCCATAGCAACTTGGCATGCGAAGGGCAGGGCGGTGTGTCACTATTTAAAGACTTCTAGGTGTCTAGAGCACACTCCTGCCCTATTCCTCGTTTTACAAGTGAGAACTTGGTTAAATGTCTCCATTGTTTTACTTTGAAGCAAAGTCCTTGCTATAAAGAGATGTGCGCTGCTTGGCATGCTTTCCACGAGCGCTGTTCTCTTCCTGCTTCTCGGTGGGCTGCTGCGCTTGGCCGTGACGGTCAGTGAATTAGTTGTGCTTTAAACCTGTCTGGGCTTATGTTACCTTTTCTGTTAGTGTCTTCAGCTGTGTGTTCAGTTTCCCAAAGTGCACGACCTCTGAGGAACAATGCTGCTGTTGCTGCTTCATTAGTCTCTGTGCTTCCAGATTCACTGCACCGATACACCCATGAGCACTAGCAATGCTCCAGTCTCCCCTTGCTTACGGCGGATGTGCGTTTGGACCCATATGGCGGACGTATGGATCAATGATTGTGAGCCGCTGTCCGTCGTATAATGCGACAACATTCAGACACGTTTTTTAGAGTTTCATGTAAACTGCAGGCACACTTCAACCAGTTGTGAAGGAGGGATAGATAGTAATGCACGCACTGGCATCAATGTGACTGTAATTTAACTGTACTCCGGGCTACTAGAATGATACAAAATTGGCCCTTTTCTGCATGAATATGGATTCATCACGTAATGCAGCATCTTCTGCACAACTAGCAGACTTCTCCAATAAAAATAGTTTTTTTTAACTCAAACTGATTAAAGGTTATTAAACAGCACAATGCCTGACTCTTTGCGAATGTTAACTGATGTCCTTTCAGCTGGTGGCCGATTGCAGTGTTCCGGTGTTAAACTGGTACTAGTGATGTGCAATTTTGTCCTGCCTGTATTTCTAGGTGCATAAATGACAATCCTAATACAAACTGCTGGTCTCCCCCGTTAGTACAAGAAGGAGAGCATATTTTTCCAAAGTTAATGCTGCATGCAGTGCAAGACACTTGGCAAGCATACATTTTAAAGGGCTAAATTTGTCATGCAGAACAATTTACATATTACAGTAACTGTTGAACAAATTAATGCAAGAAGATACAGGGCAGTTTTTATTGTGTTTAATATTTAAAGACTATATGTTCCCACTGCTTAATAAGCCTTGCTTTATCGCTGCATTCATTTGCTTTAAAATGCACCATTTGCCAATCTTTTTTTAATTTCTTTCTCAGGAGAGGAACTCTCCCTAGACCCCAAGTTTTTCAATTGAACTTGTTCACATCGCTAACTAGTGTTTTCTACTGGAAAGGGTAGAGCCAAAGCAGTCTTGCTTAGGACCCTAGCCCTCTTCAGAAGTCAGACTTGCTTGGCAACCCAGAAATTCTCTGAAATAATGTATGAGTTTTCTTTTATGAATGCCTAGAAGAACTACATTTTAGTCCATTTATCACAGAAATAGTGCTGAAAATCGCACCAAAAAGATGCCAATTTTTTTTTTTTATTTCTTCACCGAGGAAGTATCCCCCCCGAACTCCCCTTATTGCCGTCGGGCTCACTCGCTGCACTCGCTCACATACGTTCATTCATTCTGCATATGCCTCACCAGTTTCAAATTCCACCAGCCGCCACTGTGGTTAGGATATGCTGGGAGTGATAGGCATCCACCCCCCTATGGTTGGGATATGCCGGGAGTGTTAGGCATCCACCCCCCTATGGTTGGGATATGCTGGGAGTGATAGGCATCAACTCCCCTTTGGTTAGGATGTGCTGGGAGTAATAGGCATCCACCCCCCCTATGGTTACGATTAGGGGTGGGCGAAATTTGCACTACGCAAAGCACAGCGAAACGGTAAAAAATCTCCACGAGCACGCAGAAATTCCGCGAGCATGCGGAATTGCTTGTTCGCAATGCTTTTTTCCTGTTTGGGAACACTGTTTGCCTGCTCGGGGGGAAATATCTAGCGAACATGCATTTTGAGAACATGAACAAGCAAAAAATTCCACAATGCCGTGGAACGCAGAATTTTGGGCAATTCCGTGTTCTCCGCGGAATGCAAAATTACCCAAATTCCACAAATTCCATGAGCGGAACAGAATTTACCGCCCAGGCCTAGTTAGGATATGCTGGGAGTGATAGGCATCCTCCCCTCTATGGGGTGGAGAATGCTGGTAGTGTTAGGCATCCATCCCTTATGGTTGGAATATGCTGGGAGTGATAGGCATCCACCCCTTATGGTTGGAATATGCTGGGAGTGATAGGCATCCACCCCCTATGGTTGGGATATGCTGGGAGTGATAGGCATCCACCCCCCTATGGAGTGGAAAATGCTGGTAGTGTTAGGCATCTAACCCTCTATGGTTGGGATATGCTGGGAGTGATAGGCATCCACCCCCCTATGGTTGGGATATGCTGGGAGTGTTAGGCATCCACCCTCCTATGTGGTGGAGAATGCTGGTAGTGTTAGGCATCCACCCCTTATGGTTGGGATATTCTGGGAGTGTTAGGCATCCACCCCCCTAGGGTTGGGATATGCTTGGAGTGATAGGCATCCACCCCCCTATGGTTGGGATATGCTGGGAGTGATAGGCATCCACCCCCCCATGGTTGGGATATGTTGGGAGTGTTAGGCATCCACCCCCCTATGGTTGGGATATGCTGGGAGTGATAGGCATCCACACCCCAATGGGGTGGAGATTGCATGGGAGTGATAGGCATCTACCCCCCTATGGTTAGGATATGCTGGGAGTGATAGGCATCCACCCCCATCAGGTGTTGTTGCCTTTTGCAGGCTCGTGACGTTTTGGTGTGTGGTTGGTGTCTGACTTACCGTACATGACAACAGCGTCAGTTACGGTTGAGTCAACCGTAGATGGACAGTATTGGGATGACATGCGCGATTGGATACATGGCATCTCTGTCTCGTCCCCGTTGATTGTGTTTTGGCGCGAGTCAGAGCTTTATTACGTCTCGTCCGAATGCTCTGAAGTGCTGGACGCTGTGCCTTCTATGACACGTTCGGATTACTCATCGTACTTGCGTATCAGGAAACAGCTTGTGAAGAGCCTCCGGAAGACTCGATTTACACGCTGACGGAGCCTGGTCGTTTTTAAAATGTTAATGGAGTACGAGCGGACGGACACTAGTTGCTGATTACACCATTTGCAGCTTGTATATGCCTGGCACCCTAACATTAAAGTAACTCCAGGGGCTTCGCTTCAGGGTTCGGGATGTGACATTCTCTAAATAAATACATTGTTTGCTTGGTAGTTGGATCTGAGGGGCTTTGAGTCGGGTCTTGCTATGTCTGTGTTGGGTTTTCTCATTGTTCTCATTGTACTAAGAATTTTTATTGTAACTTTTTTGGATTGGGTACTGAAATTCATATAGTGACGGGTTTACCCAAAAAGTAATAAACAGCACTCATAGAAGTACTCCGTGAACTGGTGAAAATGTACAAATTTTGGGAGCTCACAAACATTGATATTAGTAGTCTTGGACAGCTGCACCAGGTTTAGAGGCATACTACAAACAATCAAACACTCAAAAGGTGATGGGATGAATGCTTGCAAATAGTTTACCTATCAGTGTTCACTTCAGGTAGCATTTTAACTCATTGTTTTTTGCCCACTGCACCACTTTAAGAGGAAACCCTCCTAATGCAAATCAGTACTGATCCTGTTCCTGGTGGTAACACTCCATCCCAAACCTTTGTCATTTCACCCATCCACCCTGTGGCCCAGCATTGTTTTAGTTGGCCACCTCACTGGCAGACTTCAGAAAGAGACTCAAGACCTGGCTCTTCGACTGAGACACAGCACCAAGGTACCTATAGGGGTGACAGTGATTTTCTTTATAAAGTCTGTTTAGAAATACTGGTTGGAAATTTGAGATCCCCCCAAACCTCCCACATATGTCTCATTGACATAGCTACACACCTGAGTACCTCAGACTCAGAATAATGCCAATTGCAACTCTTGTTTAAAAGGGATTTAACCTTGAATTTTGTAGTGATTTATGGTAGCAATGATTTAGTATGGACGGCTTCACTTTCAATCATAATTTGTGGGACCGTTACACTTTTCCGTACCTATTCACGGTTTGGTAGCATATTCAGTACATTGGCACTCTTGTATGATTGGTAAGTACAATGCCTGCAATGTGTATTAACCCTTTCACCATACTCGGGGGTACCCTATCTACCCTATCCTACGGGTCTCTTTTTTGAATATTGGTCAGAATGAAGCCTTGATCATTCAAATGCTTAAAAATAAGAAGTCCTATAATTAAGGCAACTTTGAGTATTCTCATTTGCATTTCACTGCCTGAGTTATTTGGATTGAATTCACAAGTTCATGAAGTGCTATCAATGACCGTGTTGTCAACGCTTTTTCTGGAGTTGGTACACTGGAAGTTATGCTTGCATGACGGTAACTTTCTTAAACCTAATATAGTTTCCAATTTTAAGTGATTGATAACTTTTAATTTAATTGTTAATAGTAATTTATAGCGTCATAGCAGGTTGCTAGGTTTATATTGGCATAGGGAGGGAAGGTAATTGGGTATAATTAATTAATAATTAGCTATAATTAGTAGGGGTGGGCGGAATTTGCGGAATTAACCTCCGCAAATTATCGCGAGAATGCAGAAAATCTCCGCAAACACGCCGGAAATATCGCGAAGATGCAGAAGTTTTTTGCCGCCTGTTCGCGGTATTTTTTGCGTGTTCGCGGGTCGCCAACTTACCCATGCGGTCGCTCACGGGCGCGGCCATCTTGTTTTCACTTGTCCCGCCCTCTGGCGTTGTTTACTTCCTGTTCCGGGTCGCGCAATGCATGTTCGCGGTCGATATTTCCTGTTCGCGATCGCTTTTACTTGATCGCGTTGCTTTTTGCTTGCTCAGGGAGAAAATATCGCGCGAACTTGCGCACGTGGTCGCAACGGGCGCGGCCATCTTGTTTTCCACTCTATTGCATGGTTCTGGGGCCTGATTTTCAATCCTCCCTAAATCTTTTCAATCCTTTGTTTATAGCCACTTTTTTCGGATCTTTATTACTTATTATTTCTCTAACTATTTTCCTGCCTCTATATTTTTGGTTTTTGTGTACCTTTTTTTTTGTTTTTTAGCTACTTTTTCTCTTTGTATTGCCTGCTATTTATTTCCTTTACTCCTTTATTTATTTTACCTTTTCTTTCCCGCCCCGTCCCCAGAACCATGTCCAAGGGCAAGGCTGTTCGCCGGCGCAGCCAGAGCCGCGACCGCCTTCCTTGCGGAAGGCGGCGCCCACAAGGGGTGCATGCACGGGCCTTATTTGGGGAGGCGGAGTTGGCTGCACTAATTTTCTTTGTGCAGCGCCACCTCCCCTCAACCCTGGCAGCAGGTGGCAGGCCTGGGTCCGGGTACGGCCTCCGGGAGCGTCGGCAGCGGTGGGGGAAGGTGCGCCGGGCAGTGTCTCGCATCTCTGGGGTCCGGCGCACCCAGGCACAGCTGACGCACCGGTGGTCCGACATCCTGGACCGTGAGCAGGACCTGCTGGACCTGCTAGGAGTGGAGGTCCCGGGGCTTGGTGAGTACCTATTTAATTATTACAACTTTGTGTCTGTTCTTCTGCTCTATGTTATATATTGCGAATATCTTTTTTTCCTTCCAACCAGATAGAATGTTGCTGCTTGCAATACATTCCAGGTTAATAACGTTTAAAAGTCTTCTGTGATTATGACACAGGTGCTCTTCTGCGCTACTACTAATCTTACTTGTTTGCAGCTTTGCGTTTGCGCTTGCTTAGCGTGATTCTTTACGAGTTTATTTTAGAGAAATTAAGTTACGTAATGCTACAGTGACTCATGTCCACTCCTTACTTTGTCCTGTCACTAATAGATAGGGGCGGATTGATACATAGGTTTAGGTACTTTGTATGAGCTTCTAATTGGTTAGTGGTATGCGTGATGCCCCCTCACTCAGTTACGTGACGTGCTGCTAGTACGCCAGTCTTTAGAACCTTTCTAGTTTGTTCAATGAGTGGAGGTAGGCTTTGCAGTTACTTAGCAGTAGCAGATGAGCATCAATCAAACCAAAATTGTGTATATACAAAAAATGTAGTCATGTTAATGTGTCCTCCATGATTGGATCATACACATTGTTGAGGAATACAGTCGAAATGCATACTTAATGTACAATTGGCATGCCTGGAATAGGTGGGCTAGGTTGGGTGGTAGGTTGTACTAATACTTAGGCTTACTTGTAACTTAGTTTTCTGGAATCAGAATGGAAGAATGGATTACTGTTGATAAATAGTAACTTAAGTAGTCGAACTGCGAATCCCCCGATATTACATGTTGACCAGATGAGATCGGTCAATGTAGTTATTGCAATTGTTTACATAAGTGTTTTTTGACCGTTGTTGAAAAAAATTGTATTTGCTTAAGTTGACACCATCCATCAATGTTTGTCTTTCTTATATCTTTCCTGTTCATCAGCACCCAGGGGCAGACGGGCAGGGACTGGGCAGTCGGCGGGACAGGAACACCACGAGGAGGACACCGCTGAGGGCTCCTCTGCTGGCCCCAGTAAGTCTTCTTGTTTTTAATAATATTTCTTATTCCATAACTTTTACTGCCCCATTTCTCCCGAACTATAGTGTGTTTCCAAATGTTATTTTTTTACCACCAATTATCCTTCGATCTGTACGGTTTCAAAAAGCTTATCCCTGCCTCCGCTATGATGACTGAGTACTACTACATACTATCAGTCTGTCTGTCTGTACTGTAGTAGCTAGTCTTGCCCAGTGCCACTCTTTGTGAAAGGTTGTAATATAAAACTCATATTCACCAGTAGCTCGTACAATCCGTTGGGTCGTTGTCTTGTACTACTTTTTACTCTTGTTGATGTTTAGGCTTTGAAAATTCACAGCAACAGCCCTACCAGATTTCTTAATATTTTGATATGATACCCTATAGGACATACAACTGTTGTAGGGATCTTGCACATACATTTGCACCAGAAAATAGGATGTTGGTGATGGTAGGTTGGACCTTCCTTGCACACCTCAATCAGAAATTCCGCACCCACCACAATTCCACTGCTTGACTATAGTACTGTCTTGTCATACCTATTAGGTCTCGGAACCCTCCCCCCAAGACTAGGCCTGGGCAAAAATTTCGTTCCGTTCGCGGAAATTGCGATAATTTGGCATTTTTGCGTTCCGCGGAGAGCGCGAAAATGTCAAAAATTCCGGTTTCCGCAGCTTGGCGATAATTTGTTTCTTGCTCGCGCTGTAAAATGATACATTCTCGCGCGCGCGCGATCGCCTTACCTGAATCCCTGCGTTCGCCGACAAGTTTTCTTGATCCGGTCGCGTTCTCCATGAGATGTTGTATTGTTTTTAGCCATTTGCGCTGTCTCGCGACAGTTCGCGCCCGCAGTGACGTCATGCGTCGCGCGATCACGTCTTTCTTCTCGCGATCATGCACCGCGAGAACAACTCAAAACAAGATGGCCGCGCCCGCAAGCAACCACATGGGTAAGTTGGCGACCCGCAACCATGCAGAAAATCTCGCGAACATGCCGGAAAAAAACTTCCGCATCTTCGCGATATTTCTGCTTGTTTGCGATAATTTTAAACATTCTCGCGATAATTTGCGAAGGTTAATTCCGCAAATTCCGCCCACCCCTAAGACAACCAACAAGTAGACAACCCAGAACATTAACACACCCAACCTCTGTCGTGGAAGCAATTCACATGCACACCCTTACTTTAATTTGCTCAATCGTGTAAGTTAGTCCACTCCACACCAAATACCACAAAGTCTATGTAAGTTTAAAATTTTTATTTCAATTTGAGAAGGTCTGTACACTGTTTTCTTAGCAGCACCAACCGGCAAATCAATAACATTAAAACAATATACATTGTTACACTTATACAGTTGGGAATTAAATCATGATAACTGAAGTGGTGGAAGGCAGCACCACCATCCCATAGCAATTTAGTTTATATACATTTATAAATGAAGATGTGAGTGAAGGGACCCCTCACCTCAGAAGAACCTAGTACTGGTAGTTGGTGCATCGTTCAGAAGCTCTGGTTCGTAGAAGCGAATCTTGCGTCTGTAATGCGAAAAAAGGAAATGGTGTGCGTTAGTATATTGCAACTTGCAAGCATTTCTCAGCCGTGCCAAAAAGTGTAGCATCTATGGATAAGCAATATGGACTAACAGTAACAGTAGTACACCAGTTCTTCCTAAAAAAGTGGCTTGTTAATGTTTGTTGACCGCCTGTACGCAGCGCGTAGACTAGACAGTAGCAGTGTGAGGCAGGTCATGTGGGCTCAAAGGTGTCTTAAGAAGCTGCAAGGTAAAGGTAACGTCACATGTGCATGGCTAGGGCTAATCAAGCAAATGCTACAATGATCATATAACTTAGTGTCTACTCTACTACTACCTGATTTGTACTAGTGATTTATGTTAGTATTAACTCATTTTTCAACCTTGCTACTGATCAATAGGGGGGAGGTGTATATGTTGCCTAATAAATGTGTAATGTTTTCTAGGCGCACTACCGACCACCATTGCTGGGGCCAGCGAAGGCGACGCAGAGGGCGAGGATGCGGCAGTTGCAGATAGCAACGGAGGGGGAGTGGCAGCACCAGTGGCAGGCGGTGGTAAGTTAGATTCATAATCTTTAACTATTGTTGAACTTGACAGCACACTCACTGCAAAGGTGTACTGTATGTATATGTATACTGTAAAGTTGTGAATTAGGGCCCCATTAGGATGGTGGGCGTATTGCCCCCGCCGGGCTGGCTGGAATTCACTGCCGTCACAGCAGGGGCAAACCTCCCGCCATCCCTGTAGAAAATATTCAGACATGTCTAGGCGGAAAAGGGTTCAATATGGCGGTGGTGTCTCTCTCACCACACCGGCAGCCATATAATCTGCATTTTGGAATGCCTTTGCGTGGCGGCATTACCGTCCGCCACGGAAAGGCATGCACACATTGCAGAGTATGCTTGGGGGCCCCCATGGAGGGTACCTACCGATGCTATGGTACCCCCCCGACTTTCAAAGCAAAACGTGACAGGCTCCGTGCGAGGCCCGTCATGTTGTGCTTGGAAAAGCAGCACAACATTTTAGCATTGCTTTCAGCAAAGCCAACCAGAATTTAAATTTAAAATAACAGGGTGCGCCCGCCACTGTGCCGGGCGCATCATCCTAATTAATTGTCCCCACGGGACCCCCACCCTTTTTAGCAGTCGGATGGCGGGCGGACAAAGTCCGCCCGCTATCCGATGTCATAAGTAAGTATGAGTTCTTGGGGACGTTTGAAGAGTGAACTAGAAGACTAGAATTCCCTTTAATTGGTATAGGACTAGGAGCCAGAGTATTGAGTAACCAATGGCCTCATCTATCTGATTTCAACTCCGCTTTGAAAGTTTTATGGAGAAGAGCACCTGGTGCACTGTTCAACTAAAAAGTGTAAGACAGGTGGAAGGAAGAAGGACGGGCGACATTTAAAATGTTATGTACTACTGTGCTTTATTTTATAGTGCTACTCTACCATGCCACTATGTGTATAAATAATTACCTTGTCCTACTGTTTTATTAAGACTATATTTTACAATTGTCTTGTTTTTTTCTTTTTGATACACAGCTACTCCGAAAATCAACCGGAAGGAGTTGGCCGCCAAGGCACGGCGCCGGAAGCTGGAGGCAATCCAGCAGGAATACCGGCGGCTGGTGGTCCTAGCCGAGGAGGAGGAGGAGAGTGCAGCAGCAATTCAAGCCTCCTCCAGTGCCCCGGGCCCCAGCCACCGCCCTCCAGCGGTACGGCGCCACCGTCTGGCGGCTGCCCGCCGCCACCGTGCCATCTCCGGTGCCCCCCCCCCACTGTGGCTGCAACTGCCGCGGCCTTAGACGCCGCGTCGCCCATTTAGAGGACCAGATTCGTGTCCTCCTCCAGTCCCGCCCCACCAGTTAGTCCCTGTCACTGCCCCTTTTTTAATTCCTGTTCGTTCTTCACTCGTTTGGGCGTTCTCTATTTCTATGGACAGTCGTTGGGGTTAGGGAGGGGGGTGGGTCAGCTTTTGTGGGTTTAGTTTATTTGTTAGGGTCAATTAAATATATTTTTCTATGTTACATGCAATGTTGTTAATGTTTTGTAGGTGGGGTAACTGTTTTACATCACACTGTTTCTTTGCTGGTGCATGGCCGCCCATAGCGTGTGTTTGATTTCAATAATTTGCTGACTGTATAAGACACAAACAGATAGATGCGACACACCTCACTCATTGACTGGTCCTACTATGCATTCTTTGGAGTGGTGTTTGAAACTGACATCATTGACAACATGTCCATTATTGATTCTGCCTCCCCCAAACTTCTCTCTTACCGGTGCTTGATGTTTATGTCCAACTGTGGCACAGCACTGGCTGCATGGTGAAGATGGTTTCCTTTTTCATACATGCCATGATTGGGGTGGTGGTGGTAGTATAGTAGTAGTATACACTGGCAGGGTGGCAGCATTTCCAAAAAAAGAAAAGGAGATAGTCAATCGCCTTTGAGAGACTGTTAGAGGAGTAGTTGAATGAAGTACATCACAGAATTTACCGAGCAACAATTATATGCTCAAATATTTGACAAAAAAACTGAATGCTGGATATTATGAGGATAGCCTACTAGACAGAGTTACAAACTATAGTTTTGTCGACTTGGCTATGCCTACAGTCTAACAGTTAGTGCTGTATATGAGGAATGACAACAAACAAATCAAATCAATGCCGGCAATTCATGCTGAGGTATATGTTCCTTTGTTAAATAAAATAACCTGTGAAATATCCTACTCATGGGTGGGCAAGCAGAAGAAGATCATCGCTCTGCATTGAAATTGAAGTAGTGTTGCTTTCACCACATCCGCCCCAGCAAGTGTGTGATTAAGTATTGGTGTACATTTAATTTAGTTACACCTCGACAATAAGTCACACAGCCCGGGGGAAGAGGGTTAGGGTCCGTTGATTGGATGGGAAGGGGGATTTTGGGAAAGGTTTGACATAGAAAAACAGTATGCATACATAGACAAACAAACGACAATCATTGAAGACTACCATACCATATCCATTCCATATGTTAAGGTATAAAAAAGGAAATGCATGCATGATGAGACCCGGATTACATACACTTCTATTTCTTGTTCTGTTCCGGCCTTAATACTTTAACAGATAGCAAATAGAAATTTTAAATATTGGTAGTGAAGAATCGTAAACACAGAGCAAACGTAATGATGATTGATAATAACAACTCCAAGAACACACTGTTGTAAAGAATGTATACAAGATATTAATCAAATTATTTAAAAGAAGTGAAAAGTGGATACTGTTACTGTCTTATCCTGGTCAAAAATGTGGACTGGTTTTTTGCATCTCGGCATTCCTCTTGCTCCTCTCGTCCATCAATCTTGGGTGTGTCGCCTCACCACTCGCCACTGCCCGGCTGGAATAAAAAGGTGATTGATTGGTAAGGTAATTAATATGCATTGTAATGTTTTACAAAGTTTTGGACAAGGCCCGGCCTGTAATTTTAGATTGAAAACCAAAGGGGATATTCAGAAAGAAAGTGAAAACAAATGCACAAGTGATGGTGTAGTGCAACAAGAACACTTTCCGAGGTGGCATGTATGCATATGCATCATCTCTACTGTAGTCTGTTTCCAGCATAGACCTTCAACAGTAACAGGAGAGATCAGGCCCACAGTGCTTACCATTAGCACATCCTACGTTAACACTTTAGAGTCCTTTTTTTTTTTCTCTCAAAGAGTTGGACAAACGCAAAGCACATTATCCATTCCAGACATAGCATTTTACAGTTAAAGTTAGTAAAATCAATGCACTGCAGTCATCCCACCGCTACACTCTATTCAACTTCTACACAGACATTTGGGTGTGCTGTGGTTGTGGTTCACGTGTTTACCTTTAGGCTTTTCCGTTTTATGCCACTCATGAAACATCCTCCTGACTTCATCATCAGCTCTGATACTTCTACTGACTGAAGATCGGCCTGCAGTACAAGTGTAATTTTTAGAACACAACAAGAGTAGAAATATAAATATTACTGACTTGAGTCATTCTTTATTGTGTACAGAAAGATAGATTAACACTAGTACACTTTGACATCACTTTGTGCACAACAAACAACGCAAACACAAAGACCAATAGCTCAGAGTCAGGTGTCCAATGCATGCCATTAATTATCATCATTTATTACCTGTTACTTCTCATCTTAAGTTAACGGGCCGTCTCTTTCGCCATCATCATGACGGACGGTGCTGTTAAGTCACAGTCATTTGCATTGCGCAGATTGAGTGAGTCCCCTTCCTGTATTGAATTAAAAGCAATGTATCACCAAGATGCAGGAGAAGTACACATTTCTTGTTTGCCAGAAGAGGAAAATTAGTAATTACTAGTGTGTTCTGTAGAAAGTTGATTAGTGGCAGTGCACAATTACATCAATTCATGCGCAACACACCACAAAATCTACATCATTCAGTCTGCTATTCTGCGGCCAATGCATGGCATCAATCATTACCTGTTGCATCTCATCTCGTTAACGCTGCAGGCCGTCTCTTTCGCCATCATCATGATGGACGGTGCTGTTAAGTCACAGTCATTTGCATTGCGCAGATTGAGTGAGTCCCCTTCCTGTATTGAATTAAAAGCAATGTATCACCAAGATGCAGGAGAGAAGTACACATTTCTTGTTTGCCAGAAGGGGAAAATTAGTAATTACTAGTGTGTTCTGTAGAAAGTTGATTAGTGGCAGTGCACAATTCCATCAATTCATGCGCAACACACCACAAAATCTACATCATTCAGTCTGCTATTCTGCGGCCAATGCATGGCATCAATCATTACCTGTTGCATCTCATCTCGTTAACGCTGCAGGCCGTCTCTTTCGCCATCATCATGATGGACGGTGCTGTTAAGTCACAGTCATTTGCATTGCGCAGATTGAGTGAGTGCCCTTCCTGTATTGAATTAAAAGCAATGTATCACCAAGATGCAGGAGAGAAGTACACATTTCTTGTTTGCCAGAAGAGGAAAATTAGTGTGTTCTGTAGAATGTTGATTAGTGGCAGTGCACAATTACATCAATTCATTCATGCGCAACACACACAACAAAATCTACATCACTCAGTCTGCTTTTCTGCGGACAATGCATGGCATCAATCATTACCTGTTGCATCTTATTTTCAGTTAATGGCCAGTCTCTCTCGGCTCTGAAGGAGGATAGCTATAGAAGTCATCAGATTCATGGTCCACTTGTTTTGGAAGGACGAGGAAAGTTTGAATTTGTTGTTACCATCATCCAATCATCATTCATGAGGGAAATGGAATTGACCAGGAGATGCAGTATGATCGAGCGGAGGAGCTGGATTCTGAGGACTGTAGTGTCAAATGGCAGACACCTGAAACTTGTATCTTAAATTCGAAGATTAGAAGACGGTGATAATGCATTGGTTGCGATTCACAAGTTTATAACCGGAACAACAGACACAAACAAATGGGGAAAAAAGGGAGGAAGACAGTAAGTGCGAGCCTAATTGTCAGGGAAGTATAGCTCGTCCTCAAACTCTGGGGGATCTTCCAGTAGTAGGTAATCATCTGACACAATACTTCCGTCACCTGAGCCGCTGTCCTCATCTTCCTCTGTTGATTCATGCATTGTGTAATTCGGTGGTATGAAGTGCTGATTCATTTTGATCATTGTTAACCTCTCCACGTTTTTGGGAGATAGACTGGTCCTTCTCAAGGTTACAATGGAACCTGCAGCACTGAAAACACGTTCGGAAGAGACACTTGCGACAGGGCAAGCCAGATAGCTTATCGCCAGCCTGCTGAGCTGTGGCCATTCAGACCTTTTCCTATGCCAATACTGCACTGGGTTTTGATCAACGTACACCTCTGTTGGGTCGTCCAGATAGGCCTGGACCATCCGCTCAATGTTCAGGGTTGCTGCTGGTAAGCTTTTGTGCTGTTTTTTCTGTGCATCAGCACTGTGCTTAAGGCCCATCTTTACATACCAATCTGATAATGATTGTACTCGGCAGAATGATCCAGTTATTGTTTTTGTAGTCGATGGTGATGGTGAGTGTTGCGATTGTGAGCCAACCGCACTGCCCTCAGCCGACGAAGTTGCACTTGATTCTGCATGGCCTGCTTCAGTATCAGTACTTGTTGTGGGTTGATGTGGCGGGCTTTTAATTAGCAGCCCTTCGTTTTCAAACTTGATGGCTGCTTCAGCTATACAACTTTTGTAGCGGGCAACATCAGTGTCGGAAAAAGAACGGAATAGTCCTAATTTTGCACGTGGATCCAGAATTGTGGCACAAATGTAATGGTCTTGTGACAAAATTTTATTTTGTATCCTTACATTTTCTGATAAGCGCCTGGATAAGCTCTCCACCAAGTCATGGGCTTGCCTTCTGTCCTCTATACCTTTGTAGGATTCAGACACATTATTCAGCTCATGCTCTAGCATTTGCAACAATGGGATAGCTTGGCCCATTGTACAGTCCTCCTTGCTGACTTCACGTGTGAAGACCTCAAAAGGAGACAGCATCTCAGTCAGGCATTGAATTAGGGTCCATTGCTCCCTCTGAAGGGTCATGCCTTTAACACTAGCATCACTGCTTCTGTACCAGACATAATCATTGAGTGACCTGTGCTGTTCGTACAGACGATCAAGCATGTAATACGTTGAGTTCCAACGTGTTGCCACCTCCTGGATGAGTGCCTTGACTGGCACCCTACGCTCACGTTGGAGGATCCTCAGCTGCTTCCGAGCTTTAAAAGAATGGCTGAAATGAGTGCATATTCTTCGGCAGATGGACAGTAAATTGCTTACTATGGGTTCTTTTTTCAGAAAGTCTTGCACTATAATGTTTATGCAGTGTGCCAAACACGAAACCCTGAAATAGGAACCAAGTTCCATGGCCTTAAGTACATTACTGCCATTGTCTGTGGCAACAAAACCAATACCAAGCCCTCTGGGCTGCAGCCATTCCAAAACCTTGGTGCGAAACTCTTCTAAAATGTTTTCAGCCGTATGAGATTTCTCCATGGCGAACATGGCTACAGTTGCATGTTTCCGAGTACCTTCAAAAATCGCAGCTGTGTCAACAACACCTCGTGCAGATAGTTGATCTTTAACCCCCACAAAAGAGATCCAGTGTGCAGTGATACACATGTAATCTGTGGCTTGGCAACTGGTCCACATGTCTGTTGTCAGGTGGATATTGTGCACAGCACTCTTCTGCAAAGCGTGTCCAACCAATTCCAGCACATCATGATGTAGTGCCGGGACAGCAATTCTTGCGAAATAGGACCGGCTTGGAACTTTCCATTTCGGGCAGATGGCAGACACAAATTCAAGGAAACCCACCCCTTCCACAAATGAAAAAGGAAGAAGGTCCAGCGCTAACATTTTAGCCAGCTTCGCATTGTACAATCGTGCCGTTGGGTGGTTGCGTTGGAACTGCCCCTCCAACCTAAACATGCTGTCAATGGTAGGCTGGCTTACTTTCCTTAGTGGTGCCATTAACCCACTAAGGCTCAACGACACAGATTGTCTCATTGAGGTACTCGCCGCCGGTCGCCTTGGTGTCTCACCCACACTCTGAGTATGGCTCTTACTGCGGTGCCACTCTGATGTTACTGAGGAGGATGTGGGCGTTACCACTGCAGTGACTGCACTACTGGAGACAGGGCTAGAAATGCCTCCCTGTTCTTCACCTGCCACCACAATAATATCGCTCCCTGATTCCTGACCAACTTCAAAGGGTTTAGTTTTCCTACTTTCTTTTAACTTAAGTAGGTGATCCTCCCACACAATAGTGTGGTGTATTCTGAGATGACTTGCTTGTCCTCCGGTACCATAGTTTGTACCAAGCTTACCACGCCGAACACCTTGCCGACAAATTGCGCATATAGCAATGTTCTCCTCCTTGGCGCTAACAGAAAAGAAGTCCCAAACTGGGGAGGAGAACTTTCTGGCACTGCTGGATGTGCCACTTTCAACACCAGATGAACTTGAGGGGGTCCTTGAAAATATGTGACCCTGTCCACCTACACTGTGACTTTTACTACCACTTCCTACTGAGGTGGTTGAGCTGGATGTAGGTCCCTGCCGGGCCTTGGAAAATATGGCAGCTGGAGGTAGTGGTGGTGTAACCTGTGTTGGTGAGATCCGTGCTGCATCCCGCTCAGTAGCAGCCTTTCTGGATAGGGTTAGAATGTCGGTCTCCAATCCCTTTGGGGCGGGAGTAATGTGCGTGATGACTGGCTCGTCTTCATCAACATCATCACCCCCCTCTTCTACATCTACCTCCATAACTCTAAGTTTTTCTGGGACCTTCCTTTTCAGAAGCAATGTCTTGTGGCGTACTTCACTCTCAGACCGAGCTGGTGGGACCCAAGTGTCATCACGATCATCAGAAGCGGGGCTTGAAGAAGAAGATGATGGACTAAGCCTCCTTTTCCTTGCTGGTGGTCTGGAAGACAATAGATGTTCTGAAACAGTGGTTTGACTTCGCTCCGCTTTGTCTGCAGGAAGCTCGATTTCCTGAAATGCCCCTATGTCAGGAGCAACAACTACTATGGTGGGCTGTTGTGGCGGCTGCTGCTGTTCTGGTTGCGGCGGCTGCTGCTGCTGTTCTGGTTGCTGCGGCTGCTGCTGCTGTTCTGGTTGCGGCGGCTGCTGCTGCTGGTCTGGTTGCGGCGGCTGCTGCTGTTCTGGTTGCGGCGGCTGCTGCTGCTGTTCTGGTTGCGGCGGCTGCTGCTGCTGTTCTGGTTGCGCTGGCTGCTGCTGCTGTTCTGGTTGCGCCGGCTGCTGCTGCTGTTCTGGTTGCGGCGGCTGCTGCTGCTGTTCTGGTTGCGGCGGCTGCTGCTGCTGTTCTGGTTGCGGCGGCTGCTGCTGCTGTTCTTGTTGCGGCGGCTGCACACTGATCTGCTGAGTTTGCGCCTGCGTTGAACTTGATTGTGTACTACTTTGCGGTAATGACATCTCTTCAACATCGCTGCCCGTTAGTAGACTGGCTACCTCTGCGACAGTAAAGCCCTTGGGCCTAGGTTGGTGGGGTTGCTGGACCGCTGTGCTGCTCCCAGCTTGGTTCCCGGACAACGCTTTGGTGCCAAAAAAAACCTTGGCCGGCACACCACCAGTCGTGGTTAATGGCACTTCCTTTTTCTGTTCCTTCTTCTCACCAGCAACTTTCTTGGTACTGGACCTGGTACCTTTCTTTGGGGCCATCTTATTCCGACGTCAGGCAGGAGGCAGATGCACAACAAGTTCTGGTCACACGTGGGCGTGATGCGCAGCAGGACTTCTGTCTGGCTGGCAGTACAACGGGTAGCCAGGTGATGCCGATGACACCTCCTACTCTGTCTTTTGTGCACCTAAAAGCAAAGAAGACAGGAGAAGAACATCAGTGAAATGTTGCATTTGTTTTTGTGGTTCAGTTACTTAGTACTGTACTAGTGCAAACAAAAGATAGTCTAGCCATTTATGATTTTTTTTTAACTAGAGCTATGTTATACTACTAGTACTGTGTACAGCCACACTACACTCTCAGGAAGGTGATGTCTAAAAATTCAACAGATCACATAGAAAACACTTGATCAATAAAGCTGTGGCTACCTGCTCTGGTAGCAGTGGATGAAAGCAGGCCTGTTGGCAGACAAGGCCAGGCAAGCTTGCAGGCCTAGGCCTCAAAATGGCCACCAGCCACATGGCGAGCCCCAACAACATCAGCAAGGCCACCCCAAAAAACACACTTCCCCAACTCAATCCAATGCCATCCATGCCCAAAATGATGTCTAAATTCAACAGAACACACAGAAAACAGTAGATTACTAAAGCTGTGGCTACCTGCTCTGGTAGCAGTGGATGAAAGCAGGCCTGTTGGCAGACAAGGCCAGGCAAGCTTGCAGGCCTAGGCCTCAAAATGGCCACCAGCCACATGGCGAGCCCCAACAACATCAGCAAGGCCACCCCAAAAAACACACTTCCCCAACTCAATCCAATGCCATCCATGCCCAAAATGATGTCTAAATTCAACAGAACACACAGAAAACAGTAGATTACTAAAGCTGTGGCTACCTGCTCTGGTAGCAGTGGATGAAAGCAGGCCTGTTGGCAGACAAGGCCAGGCAAGCTTGCAGGCCTAGGCCTCAAAATGGCCACCAGCCACATGGCGAGCCCCAACAACATCAGCAAGGCCACCCCAAAAAACACACTTCCCCAACTCAATCCAATGCCATCCATGCCCAAAATGATGTCTACATTCAACAGAACACACAGAAAACAGTAGATTACTAAAGCTGTGGCTACCTGCTCTGGTAGCAGTGGATGAAAGCAGGCCTGTTGGCAGACAAGGCCAGGCAAGCTTGCAGGCCTAGGCCTCAAAATGGCCACCAGCCACATGGCGAGCCCCAACAACATCAGCAAGGCCACCCCAAAAAACACACTTCCCCAACTCAATCCAATGCCATCCATGCCCAAAATGATGTCTAAATTCAACAGAACACACAGAAAACAGTAGATTACTAAAGCTGTGGCTACCTGCTCTGGTAGCAGTGGATGAAAGCAGGCCTGTTGGCAGACAAGGCCAGGCAAGCTTGCAGGCCTAGGCCTCAAAATGGCCACCAGCCACATGGCGAGCCCCAACAACATCAGCAAGGCCACCCCAAAAAACACACTTCCCCAACTCAATCCAATGCCATCCATGCCCTAAATGATGTCTAAATTCAACAGAGCACACAGAAAACAGTAGATTACTAAAGCTGTGGCTACCTGCTCTGGTAGCAGTGGATGAAAGCAGGCCTGTTGGCAGACAAGGCCAGGCAAGCTTGCAGGCCTAGGCCTCAAAATGGCCACCAGCCACATGGCGAGCCCCAACAACATCAGCAAGGCCACCCCAAAAAACACACTTCCCCAACTCAATCCACTGCCATCCATGCCCAAAATGATGTCTAAATTCAACAGAGCACACAGAAAACAGTAGATTACTAAAGCTGTGGCTACCTGCTCTGGTAGCAGTGGATGAAAGCAGGCCTGTTGGCAGACAAGGCCAGGCAAGCTTGCAGGCCTAGGCCTCAAAATGGCCACCAGCCACATGGCGAGCCCCAACAACATCAGCAAGGCCACCCCAAAAAACACACTTCCCCAACTCAATCCAATGCCATCCATGCCCAAAATGATGTCTAAATTCAACAGAACACACAGAAAACAGTAGATTACTAAAGCTGTGGCTACCTGCTCTGGTAGCAGTGGATGAAAGCAGGCCTGTTGGCAGACAAGGCCAGGCAAGCTTGCAGGCCTAGGCCTCAAAATGGCCACCAGCCACATGGCGAGCCCCAACAACATCAGCAAGGCCACCCCAAAAAACACACTTCCCCAACTCAATCCACTGCCATCCATGCCCAAAATGATGTCTAAATTCAACAGAGCACACAGAAAACAGTAGATTACTAAAGCTGTGGCTACCTGCTCTGGTAGCAGTGGATGAAAGCAGGCCTGTTGGCAGACAAGGCCAGGCAAGCTTGCAGGCCTAGGCCTCAAAAGTCAAAATGGCCACCAGCCACATGGCGAGCCCCAACAACATCAGCAAGGCCACCCCAAAATACACTCTTCCCCAACTCAATCCAATGCCATCCATGCCCTAAATGATGTCTAAATTCAACAGAGCACACAGAAAACAGTAGATTACTAAAGCTGTGGCTACCTGCTCTGGTAGCAGTGGATGAAAGCAGGCCTGCTGGCAGACAAGGCCAGGCAAGCTTGCAGGCCTAGGCCTCAAAATGGCCACCAGCCACATGTCCAGGCCCAACAACATCAGCAAGGCCACCCCAAAAAACACACTTCCCCAACTCAATCCAATGCCATCCATGCCCTAAATGTGATTGAAAATGAAATATATTCAAAAAACAAAAGGAAAAGTTGCTTCATCATGCACACACACACCCATGAGGCCATGCCCATGGCTAGCTCGGGCCTACTACTACAACCCACAAAATTAAAATAAATAAATAAAAAAAAAGGAATGATGATAATTAATTATCAAAAATAAATTGTAGTTACACAACAACTGCAATGCCCACAATCAAACACAACAACCACTTACTTGTAAAATATCCTATTCCAAAAATCCTGAAATCCAATTGCAATGATGCAGCAGACAAAAAGAGTGATCTTTCCAGCTCCAAATCCAAAGGCAGAATGAGCAGGAGATGGACAAAGCACTGGGAGGAGCCTGCTGGACAGGAACAGGAAGTTGGAGAATCTGTGTCACTTCCTCCCTCTCTCCACCTTGTAAAAAAAAAATGACTCCTGGAGTCCTTGCACAAAAAAGGAAAGCCAAATGTGAATGTAAGGAGTTCTTTTCATCCAAAATCAGTATTTGCAGATGGTTTCATGCTGCTAGAGCCGATATTCCTCTCCAAATTGTAAATTTTACGTTGTTGAGTTCTCCAGCTTCACATTACTTCCGCTGGCGTGTCGAAAACGATATGATCGCGTTCTCTTCTTTGTCCCTGTCGCGTTGGATATGACGTGTTCGCGGTCTCTTTCTCCTGTTCGCGTTCGATTTCATGTGCCCGCGTCCTCATTCTCTGGCTCGCGATGTAGAATGACATGTTCGAGATCTCAATCTTCTCATACTCGCGCGGTGCATGATCGCGAGAAGAAAGACCTGATCGCGCGACAAATGACGTGATCGCGTGAAAAATGACTTGAATGCGGCCGCGAACTCTCGCGAGACAGCGCAAAATGGCTACCAAAATCCAACATCTCGTGGAGAACGCGACCGGGTCAAGAAAACTTGTCGGAGAACGCAGGGATTCAGGTAAGGCGATCGGGCGCGCGCGAGAATGTATTGTTTTACAGCGCGAGCAAGAAAAAAATTATCGCTAAGCTGCGGAATGCGGAAATTTTGACATTTTCGCGCTTTCCGCGGAACGCGAGAATGCCAAAATATCGCAATTTCCGCGAACGGAACGGAATTTTGGCCCAGGCCTAATAATTAGTTTATATTTTCTATGATGTATATTAGGAGTGGGTTGCTGGCCTTGTAGGGTATAGGGTGGGAAGTTAATTAAATGATGATTAACTACCAACTAATTATTAATTTATTAAAATGATTTAATTGATTATTAATTAACAATTAATTATTAATGTATCGTTTATTATTTCAATGATTATTAATTATGTAAATTGTGTATTAATTATATTTTTTAGGTTATATATTAGATGTGGGCTGCTGGGTTTGTAGGGGTATAGGGTGGGAAATTAATTCAGTAAGAATTAATTAACAATCTATTAATAATTTGTTAATTGATTATTATGTAAATGATGTACTATTGATAATTTTGAAGTCATATATTAGGTGTGGGCTGTAGGGGTATAGGGTGGGAAGTTAAGCAATCATTAATTTAATTAACAGTTAATTTTTAATTTAATAATACATATTTAATTGATTATTAGTTATGTTAATTGTGTTATATTTATTTATTTAAGTATATTTTAAGTGTGGGCTGCTAGGTTTGTGGGGGTATAGTGGGGTAAGTTAATTAAGTAATAAATAATTCAAAATGTTTAATTGCTAATTATTCAAATGTTTAATAATCATATACAATGGTTTGATTGTCTTTTTTTATATGTATAATTGTTTTTGGTTAGTTAACAATGTTCAAATGAAAAGTTTTTATTTCTTGTAAATTAATAGTGTTACGTTACAAATATATTACGTGTTTGAAGTGAAGTACTTTCCCTACAGGTGCACAGACTGTAGTGGGAATAGTAAATTTAACCCCTTTGAAGTCCTGTGTTTTTCCTACTGCTGCACAAACGAGAGCAGGAATAGTGAATATTACCCTCGGCATCCCCACGCTCTCCCTTTAGTTATACAGACTGGAGTGGGAATAATAAATGTAATCCCTCCGAAGTCCAACAATTTCCCTGCTGCTGCATAAACTGCAGTGGAAATTGTAAATTTCACCCTTCCAAAGTCCAACCCTTCCACTACTGTTGCAAAGACTAGAATGGGAATAGTAAATGTAATCTCTAGAAAGTCCAAGGCTTCCCCTACTTTTGCACAGACTGGAATGTGAATAGTAAATAAATATTACCCCTATGAAGTCTAATGCTTTCCCTACTGCTGCACAGACTGGAGTGGGAATGGTAAATGTAATCTGTCTGAAGAACAACACTTTCCCTTCTGTTGAACGGAGTGGAGTGGGAATAGTACATTTTACCTTAAGTCCAATGCTTTCCCTAAAGATTGGAGCGGGAATAGTATCTGTATTATTATTTCCAGAATTCAATACTTTTCTTAGTATTGTTTGAATATATCTAATATTATTATTATTTCTTTTATTTGTATTTCTTCTTTGTTTAATTTTATATTATTTGTTTATTTATATATATATTCTAATAGTATATTTTGTTGTATAATTAATATACATCTATATATATCCTCTTTTTCTACTGATTTTTAACATGTATTTTGGATCTTTACTCTGTGTATTACTTGTGAGTCATGTTGGACAAAACCGCCACCTACCACAGGGTTCTAATTATACATTGTTTTTTACGTGTATATGTTATTTGCATGTTTTTCTAATATCAGTGACTCATCTGTTTAACTGTGTGTTAATGTCTATAGCCAAATCGTTTTTTTTTAAAAACACTTAGGTTTTTGTTGTTTCATCTCTATGTCTGCCTAGTATATCTTTTAGCTCTACTATTGTGCTCTACCTCCCTTTCCAGGGCAGACTGTTTCCGGTCGAGGGGGCAGGCAGCGTTCTAGTGGTTTTTTAGCCCCTGCCTACTTAAGGACATGGTAGTGCGAGCGCGCAACGGGCGTGCCACTGGCACGCCGAAGGCGCACCTAAGGCAAGCCCATCTGCATCCGTCCGCGCCTGGACGCGGCCAGACGCCGGACATGCTACAGGTCCTGCTATCCAACAGCGGATATATAAGCGAAGTACTTTGATGGACATCAGGAAGGGCCTCCACTGCTGCACCCACCGGTTCGATGCCTTGCTGGTCGGTCCTTTTGCATATAAACTCTGTGGGTTTATGTCTTTAGTTCCTATTTGCCCCACGTGCACCCGACTGCTGAGCCTGAATTGTCGCTCATTGGTCAAGCATGCTGCTGAAGCGTTTTTTTTTTAACACACTTTATTGGTGACCGCTGTATATCATGTACTTTCAAAATATAGACATTCAAATACAGTCTTTTGGTTTTCTCCCATCATATACCATATACATCCCCATGCATTTGTATCAATCTAGTTTCTCCTATCTTGCATTATAGGGGAGTCCTATAAAGGGCATTATTAACTTGAAATAGTGCATTGTTTAAGTTCAACCCCCAACTATTCCCCCCCCCGCTCTCCTATCCCACCCTAACCCTCTCCTGGTCAGTCGAACTGCCACTATGTCAGTGATAGCAGGGAGTCACTATAGGAGCGTCTGCTCCGGGGTACCGTGTACTGGTCAGATTCACAGCCTCTCTGTTCCTCGAGCTGTACAGGTACGAATGGACTCACACTCTTCATTTTATAGTGACGTGGTGTCTTGTGTGGGGGCCAAGTCCAGTGCTTCCAGTGCAATCAGCGTGGCCTCACAATCTAGGGAGATGTGTTGCTTCCTCAGCCCTCTCTCTTCCTCTCCCCGAATAGCCGCTCCCTCTGCCCTTCCCCACTGGAACACGTCAGCCTGCCCCACCGTGACCGCTGGGCATCTGGGAGACTTTCACCTCATAGTGATCACCCTAATTGCTAAGATGAGGGCAAGATCAACAAACCTGAACCGCGCCTTCTGTACTTTGGAGCGTCTGCGAAGGCCCACCAGGCAATTCAGGGTGTCGTCTGGGACCGGTAGGTGTGTCACTGTAGCTAGGGAGTGCCGCACCCCCTCCCAGTAGTCCTGCAGTCGAGGACAGGACCACAGCATGTGGATAAAGCCCGCCTCATCTTCTTTACATCTGGGGCAGCTATGGGGGGAGTCTGGGAACATACGATGGAGTCGCTTCGGCGTAAGGTACGATCTATGCAACACCATCGTCTGTTTGAATTTAAGCCGTGCATTGCGTAACACTTTTTTGGAATGCTCCAGAATGCATTGCCATGCGTGGTCTGTGATCTCCACCCCGGAGTCCGTCGTCCATTGCTCCCTAAGGGAGGTAAGAGCTATTGCTGCGTGTGCTTGTACTCCACTGTATAACCAACGCACTAAATGTCCCCCAGGTCCCATGTAGTATAGGAGGTGTATTAGACCGTGCTGTGGGGGTTCAGTCCTCTGTGGGGCCCAAGTGGCTCTAATGTAGTGTGTGATAGTGGCATGTAGTAGATAGAGGTGTGGCGACGCCCCCGTGGCCTGTAAAAAGGTATCATGGTCCTTCAATGTGCCATCTCCAAAAAATGCTCCCACCTCTTCTATCCCGCTGTCCGTCCAAGCCTGGAGTCTAGTCTGTGTGAGTCTCCCTTGTGGCGTGGGCACGCCTAATAAAGGTATATTCCCAGCATACGGGGTTGCCACAGATGTGTAAGCCAGGGCCTTCCTCCAACACATCAGGCCAGTCCGCAATAGGGGGGGGGGGGCAATCGGGAGGAACACGGGCCCTCGGCAATAATAGGGTATGTAGCTCCCCTCTATTCTGCCTCTGCGGTGTAAACCCAATCTCGCCAAGATTCCTACCTGCGGTCCAATAGGACAGCCATTGGAGTTGGCTGGCGTAGTAGTATCCTCGGAAGTCGGGGGCCCCCAGGCCGGCACTCTGCGTCCCCAGCTATGCTGCTGAAGTGTTTGACCTGATTCTGGATGAGGCCCCTGACATTTGTTTCCTGACTGAGACATGGCTCTCTGCTAACACCGTGGCAGAGCCCAACTTAGCACTTCCTTTGGGATATGCCATCCGAACTCTTAACAGAGATGGTAGAGTTGGGGGTATCGGGTTTGGTTTTAGGACTGGTTTTACCTGTTTCCTGGCCGCAGAAAGCATTATAGGTTCCGAATGTGCTATTTTCAAAATTGGGGTTAACACCAATTTGACACTTTTGGGCCTTCTGATTTATCGCCCCCCCGGGCCGTCTAAAGAGTCTATGGAAGTCCTGGCTACTAAAGTAGGGCTGCTGGCTACTAAGACGGCCAACTTCAATATTGTTGGGGACCTCAATCTCCATTTGGATGTAAATCAGGATGGGGAGATTAGTAATTTTTTTGCGGATATAGCTGTGTTCCAACTGAGACAATATGTCCCTAATAGTAGGCATACAGCAGGGCACCTGTTAGACTCTTTTTCTTTGAATATATAGACTCTTACAGCCCTCCAACCTCTTCCTATGAGCTGGACGGATAACTATTTGGTGGCATTGAGGCTCCCTTAGAAGCTCCACAGAGACCTATCCTAAAACGTTTGTGGCATAAGCTGGACACGGATCTTTTCTGCGATCTCCTTCTTACGCATAGGCCAAGTCTCCCTAATAACCCAGACAGAGCGAACAATATATTATCAGACTGGCTCACATCCACACTAGACACCCTGATCCCGGCTAAGCTGACCAACGTCTGCAGAATCCGATCCTGCAATGGTTTAACGATGAACTAGCCCAAGCTAGGAGGGCATGTAAAGCCCTGGAAAGGGCATGGAGAAGACAGTACGATCCCATTTTCAACTTCAATATCAAGCACGCATCAAACAATATCATAAATCCATCCTGAAGGTCAGAGCAGACTTTTTTTCCAGGGAAATTAAAAACAGCAGAAATCCCACTAAATGTATATTCTCCCTTCTCAAGGATCTCAAAACTTCTGAGCAACCCACGTCATCCCCCCTTACCTCCAATGAGCAATGTGAGATCCTCGCCGCCTTCTTTATTATAAAGGTGGATGATATCTATACTACTTTGCCACACATAGTTCCTCACATAGATCAGTTATGTCCTATGGTAGCTACCGGTCCGTCACTTTCTGTTTTCCCGGCACTTCCTCAGGAAACCATGCGGTCTATCTGCAACAAACTTAAATCGGGATCGCCTGCGGATCCTCTTAAACCTGAACAATTTAAGGCTTTCTTACCTCAGATTGCCGGTGTTTTGTGACCTTGCAAATCTGTCCCTGACCTCTGCCACGGTTCCCCGTGGCCTGGAAACATGCTAAAGTGCTCCCTCTCCTCAAGAAACCCACACTAGACGACTCCAAGCCCTCCAATTTCCACCCTATTTCCCTCCTCCCTTTGATGGCTAATATCACTGAAGCCTATATCAATTCTATTCTCTAGCTACATTGACACCCGCAATATGCTGGACCCCTCTCAGAATGGCTTTTGCCCTCGTCATAGTACGGAGACTGCTCTTGTGACGGTCACAGAACACCTGCGGCACTCTTTGGATTCTGGAGGCACTTCTGCTCTGATTTTACTAGATTTAAGTGCCGCATTTGACACTGTGTCTCACCAGATCCTACTGCAGGACATTGGCATCAGTGGCACGGCCCTGGGGTGGTTTTCCTCATTCATCTCGGAAAGGACTTTTCAAGTCATCACCCCTCCTTTCTGCTCTCAGACGCACAGTGTCCGCCAGGGTGTGCCACAGGGCTCGGCCCTGAGTCTGACCCTTTTTAATATTTATATCCGGCCCTTGGCAGCATTGGCAAAAGATAGAGGCCTGACTGTTGTCTCATACTCTGACGACACACAGTTGGTGATCACCCTGTCTGATGAGCCCAACTTGGATGTTTAGGGAGGATTTAACAGAGGTCGCGAACTGGATGACAGTAAATTGACTTCAAATCAACGCCACAAAATCAGAAATCTTGCTGGTGGGGAAAAACACACATTTGTGGAGTGAGCAATGGTGGCCTTCTGTTCTTGGCTCTTCACCCGCACCTAAGCAAACAGTTGAAAATGTGAGTGTCTCGTTCAATTCGCCCTGTCCTTCCAGCCACAAACGAAGGCTGTGGCCGGAGTTTGCTTCGGACTTCTCCAAGGTCTGAAACCTCTGTTGAGCTTTTTTGAGCCCAAGATCCGGCAGGTCATCATACAGGCTACCATCTTGTCTAGGCTGGGCTATGCTAGCGCTCTTTATCTGGGAGTTAATAAAGCAGAGACACAGCGCCTCCAGAGAGTACAGAATGCGGCTGTACGATTGTTGTTTGGGCTTCCCAGAACCTGCCATATGTCAGAATTTATTAATAGACTCCATTGGCTCCCTGTGGAAAAGCGTGTTATTTTTAAAACTCTGTGTATTTCTCACCGGATTTTCTACCCTCAATCCCCGAAATCCTTGCGGATCTTCTTACACCTTACACGCCATCACGTCTCTTGCGCTCCTGCAATCAATACCTGGCGGTTATACCGCGGGTCAAGAAAGCCAGAGCCGGAGGACGTTCGCTTCCAGACTTAGCTCCTATACTTTGGAATTCCATGAATATTAGATGCATTCACGAACACATAGCTTTTCCTAAGGCTATGAAAACCTACCTGTTTTCTAATCAATGGACTGTGTCGTAGCCTGTGCTGGTCTGCCGTTTGCTGCCTGTGATTAGCGCTGGGACGCCCCTTTGCTGGGGCAGCCATGTGCTCTATAAATGTTATAACATAACATACTATGTGAGGGGAGTGACTCAATCAATTTCACCTGAACACTATTTAATGTTGTTATGGGGTCCGGCGTGTCATGTGATCAAGGCCGCGGCAATGTGGTCAAAAAGTGTAATGCTTGGCACTTGCCATGATATTTTGATTTGATGCCATTTACAATCGAATAAAGCAAATCACTGTTTGAACTGCACGCCGTTATATATTACCTACTGGTGGTCACCAGAAGGTAGTTATAGCTAGGATGTAGTTGCCATATTATCGTTTTTTGATTTATCAATAACTTTGGTGTTCTTTGATGAATCCCTGCAAAATTTTCAAAACTAGTTCTACGCTCAATTCAGCAGCTGCTTTGAACATTTCAGGATAATCTGTCAAGCGGGGCCAAGAAAAAGGCAAGTCCCTTTTTTCCAGAGTTAATTTCCATACGAACTTTAGACAAGGCTACAGCCCGAATTGCTGAACGGAATTACACCCAATCTGGCAGAAAGGTAGCTGTTGGTATAGAAAGAGACCTTTTTGTGAAATGCTGCAAATCCCTTCAGTAGTTTTGGAGCTATTTAAAGAAATTTCCAGTTATATACAGAGGGACGCAGTGGATCCACAACCGCTCCCGATCTCATATTGAGATCTGATTGGTTGCCAACACTTTCAAACCAGGAAGTGTTAGCAGCCATCTTGTGACTCGGTTGAACCGAGTCACAGGAAAAAGATTTTTTTAAAGAAAAAGGGACAGGGTAGAAAAACCTTGACCCCGAGGCCTCTTGAGGGGTCTCATAGGGACCCTCAAGGCTCCAAAAACATTTTTTTAAACACTTTTAGTAGGATTCATGCTGGAGCTGCACATCCAGCTGAATTTTCTCCTGGGGTTTACTAATGCCCGGGGACCACCAACTCCTTGGGCTTCTTCTAAAATTAAATGCAGGGGAGGCCTGCCCCGGGGACCACCACCTTCCTGGGGCTTTTGTTTTTATAAATGGGGGGGGCTCTTGGCCCTCCCAGAGAGGCTCCTGGGTCTGGCACCTCTCTGGGGCTCTTTGTTTAGCAAATGCTGGGGGGTGTGAACTTTAAATAATGCAGGGGACTGCATGGACCACCCTCACCGTCCCTGGGGGCACCACCTCCTCGGAGCTTTTGTAAACTTTAAAAGGGGAGGCATGCTAAATTAACATTGGAGGCTTTGGGGACTGCCACCCCGAGGGCATGCTCCTGCACTGTCCCAGGGTGCCCATCCCAGGAACACCAGGAACAATGCAGTTTTCCCCCAAGCTTTAGCAAACAGTGCTACGTTTTCAGCAAGCAAGAGTATTTCATTCTCGCTTGCTCAAAATGTAGTACAATTTGCTTTTATACACAGGGAGCTGCATGTTAGCAGCTCCCTAAGTGTAAAAGAAATGCGGACTCCCGCAGGACGTGGGGAGCCAGCAAGGACCACGGGGGCCTTCATGCTCCCCGCGATCCTCACCTAAATGACTGGGTGCCCTTGGTGCGACTAGGACACCCAGTATTGTGGTCAGGGCCCAGGAGATGGGGTTTCTGGGGCCAAAATTGATTCCTATTATGAAAAAAAATGGAAAAAAAGACAAGCTGGGCCCAGGAGAATGCAGTTCCCGGGGCCGAAACTGGCCCAGCGAGGGGGCCACACGGCCCTCTTCCTCATTCCAAAAATGCCAGACTCCGGGGAATGGGGTCCCCGGGGCCGAAATCGGCTTAGGGAAGGAGGAACTACGCAGCCCCCTTCCTTAAAAAAAAAAAAAAAAATGAAAAAGCCAAGAAAGTCACCAGAGGCCACGCCCCCTTCACAACTACTCTGTAAATGCCCCTCATGGTGCAGTGGTGGTTGGGGTATGATGTCCCCTTTGATGCTGAGGGTCCTTGGGATCCAAGAACTTCTTCTGTTACCTCCAGTAAAGTCCATATAGAGGGATTGCTGAGAGGACTTGGAGACCATGCCCCTTTCTCCACCACTCTCTCCCTCCTGGTGTGCTGTTGGTTGGGGAATGAATTCTACTTTACTCCTGATTAAAGTGAATTTCTTCCCCCAATCAGTAGGAGTGTTTGCAGAGTGGTGGTGAAAGGGGGCATGACCTCTGATGACCTCTCAGTAATCCAGCTGTGTGGGTCTTACTGGAGGTAACAGGAGGGGTAGTTGGCCCTCAAGAGTCAAGGTGCCTTCATCACCCAGCTAGTCCTGCGCCAGGAGGTGTATTTGCAGAGTGGTGGAGAAAGGGGACTTACTATAGGTAACAAGAGGGGTAGTTAGCCCCCAAGGACACTTGAGGGTCAACTACCCCATCTGTTACTGCCAGTAAGTCCCACACAGAGGCATGGCTAAGAGGTCTTCAGAGGCAACGCCCCTTTTCTCCAACACTCTGCAAACGCTTCTCCTGGTGCACTACTGGTTGGGGCATTAAGTCCACTTTACTCCTGAGGGACCTTTGGGACCAAGAAGCCCTCCTGGTACCTCCTGTAAGTCCTACACAGCGGGATTCCTAAGAGCTGGTTGGAGGCCCAGCCTCCTTTCTCCACCAATCTGCAAACATGACTACTACTTAAAAAACATGGAAATTTCTTGATATAAGGAAAAGTTACAAGGATGTTATAGTTAGGAATTGGCACTTAAAAAACCTTAGAAATTCACTGAAGACAACAAACGTTACAGGGACGTTATAGTTATGCTCAGATTTCACTCATACAAAACCTCAGTGCACTGCTTATGACCTCACATTTTACATCACTCATGACATGGTCAGTGACATCACTCATGACATCTCAAACGACATCACTCATGACATCATTCACAGAATCACTGATGCACCCACTCACACTCCCATAGAACGTTTCATACATCCACTACCACATAACCATACAAAAACCCATTCACAGACCCATACCAGTACTTACACACCCACTCACTGATTCATAGATCTACACAATCATCAACTCACTCACCCCTACAGATGCTCATACACCCACTCATTCACTAGCACAGCCACTGACATATTCACTCACGCTCCTATACAGCCATTCACTCAATGAGTCAGTCACCCATACAGCTACACACGCACCTAGTCACTCACCCTGTGCAGTCAATCACACAGCCACTGACTCACCCATACAGATGCACACACCCACTAACTCACTCACACAGATACTAGCATATACTCACCTATACAGTCACTGACACAAACACACATTCACCCATACAGCCACTCTCATATTCACTCACTTACCCATACAGTCACTCAAATACCCCATCACACACCTATACTGCCTTTCACATACCCAGTTACTCACCCATATACCACTGACACATCCACGTACTCAACCAACTGGTCTGCCATCGAACCTAATGTGTACTACCTTTACAGTAGCCCGCCACCTCTTCCTTAGCAACCACTGAAGTCCCAACAAGGCCTGAGAGTTCAAGCCAAGAAAAGAGCACCTGCTATTTATTTTTACAGGCATTTTTTTACAAACTGTTTCTTTAAACTGTGTCAAGCAAAGACAAAGCCCGGATAACAGAAAACTGCAGACAACCACTCAGCACACAATTCTAAGACCGGCAATGTTCCAAGCGTTATGTATTATTACATCTTTGTACACCATCTGCTTACCATGGGTATGGCTGCATCCATAGTTAGTGAGAAATCTGCCTAGTCACATGGAGCTACCTCGACATTTCTAAAGAGCTTATGTAGGGATCTTTCCCACCTCACTTACACTTACACTGAACTGAGCACTAGTTTTCCACAAGCACTACACAGCACACTCTTACACAACACAGGGTCCATACCCTTCTTCACCCTGCAAACAAAGGTGAATGCCTGCTGGTTACAATTAAGCAGGTGTGACTTTCTGAAGATGATCAACAATACTCAGAGCTCAGAAAATGCTATCAAGGAAGAACTAAGAACCATCCACCTCATGGTGATGCCACATCGGTATGTGCTGGACTTGGCCGCAATGGAGGTTGGGGTGTGTGTCAAGATTTGAGCGGCCTGCTGTACTTTTATTCCTGAAAATACATGGACAATGGGACACTGTTCTGCTTGGGTTTTCGGATCAGATAGAACCCGCTCATCAGAGCCTCTCTAACCCAGCCAGAACGTTACCCCCTCCCTAGGGCCTATTCACAATAAGTAACTACATGTATATACCACCTAAGGACAGGGAATTCCTACTCATATATATACCAAGACCTCTTATAATCGGCGGCCTCGCGATCCCATACGGATCCAGACCTCTCTGCCCATACGACAGTATCACAAGTGGCGGCCTCGCGATCCCATACGGATCCAGGACTTCCTACCCAGACGGCAGCCTCAGACACAAGTGGCGGCCTCGCGATCCCATACGGATCCAGGACTTCCTACCCAGACGGCAGCATCAGACACAAGTGGCGGCCTCGCGATCCCATACGGATCCAGGACTTCCTACCCAGACGGCAGCATCAGACACAAGTGGCGGCCTCGCGATCCCATACGGATCCAGGACTTCCTACCCAGACGGCAGCCTCAGCACAATCGGCGGCCTCGCGATCCCATACGGATCCAGACCTCTCTACCCAGACGGCAGTATCAGCACAATCGGCGGCCTCGCGATCCCATACGGATCCAGACCTCTCTACCCAGACGGCAGTATCAGCACAAGTTCATCCTATGATCACCATAACATACAAGAAGGGAATCAGTCTCACTATTCATCAGATCACACAAGGATTGCTAGTTCGAGCACAGCCTGTTCTCTGGTTCGAGGGGCTCCTCTCTCCCTTATTCAGTTACCACTTACCTGATCAGGGTTAACATCTGTTCATGTCAAGTCACAGCTGACTAGAAGAATAGGCTACCCTCTTATACAAGAACACGCAGCACATGTTGGTTCGCTACAAACTGGGTACTTTATTACTCATTACATACGCAACCACATAACATTACAATATAGCACATAACCTGCAAAGAAAAGTGAAAGATTAGGTTGTACACTCTAATAAGAAAGGGGTCGACATCACCTTAGTAGTGTGTAGCCTGCACTCAATGGTCATCTAGGTTCCCTTCTCGTCTGTGCCTCGGCTCGCCTGGAAGTCACACCTCCGCAGTCACGGATCTGTTCCCTTCACCCTTCTCCGAGTCACTGGGACCTCTTCCTCATCGGCTACTCTCTCCTCTCTGGCTATTCTGCTAGAAGAGTATCTGTCTCTCGGTTTTTCTCCGCCTTCAAGTTTGTCATCTGTCTTCCCTGGAATAAGTAGTAGCTTTACTGCTAACGGCTAGATGCCGCCTACGGACTGAAGCAAGTGCCAAGTCTCTGCCTTGGACTTTCACTAATATAGAGGTGCATTTCCTCATGGAAAATTCCGGCCCGTAACCTGCCGCCCACCAAATTCTTGTACCTCCCAGTACCAAGGACACGTTCCCAGCCGGCCGGCCTGATGTAGTGTCTTCGGCATGAAGAAAAATACAATCCTTCGATAAGGGCCGGCCTGAACCGGTTCTCTCCAAGCGAATAACACCTCATAACTAAAACATTACATTTGACCTAGAAGCATCCCAAGCTGCCGGAGCAGAAAGAAAGATGGAGTCTCTCCCGTTTGAGGCCTACCAGGCCTGAATTCAGCACGGCTCCATGAAATACCCTCACTACAGGACAGGTTATCCCTAATACTAACGAATCTATCCCCTAGGCTATGTGTGCAAGCCCTGATCTATGGGGAAGAGCACAGGATCATGTCGAAGTGCCTAGTAAATAGGCTCCATTCACTACTCTAACCCTTAGACTTGGATGGTAAGAGACTGAAGTCACATTAATCACCCTTCAACACAAGAAGGCCGGGAAAATCGAGCAGTACAGACACTAACCCTTACCATCTAAGTATTGCATTGTATTGTCTACAAGCTGACATGAAAAAGGAGCAAGACTGGTTTATCGATTTGTTTTCCTGGCTCCTCTAGTGGGTGAACAGACTGTGCACGATATTACTTCTGATTGTCATTTTTGTGCTGTGTTTGTGTGGTTTCCTACAAGTGGGGTTTTTCCTGCTTCAAAAACGTGGTACTCAAACTAGGTAGAATGCAAGTAACTAGGGAGGTAGTAACAGACACAACAGAAACACACTGAAACACATATAATGTGCCTGTCATAAAGTGTGGGGCAATTGATGTACTTGAAAATTCAACTAGAGAGGGAATGCTAATATTGATAAATACAATATATTTGTATGCCATGATATATGTATGTATACCATTGAACTCTCATCGCTGTTGTTGAATCCACCCAATAGGACCTTCCCATCAACCCTGCGTCAGAAATATTTGGTCATGCAGGCCCTGTGACCTAGGCCTGAAGCAACTGATTGACAGATCATCGGTGGGGTGACATGAAGCCCTTAGACAAATGCACGAGCAGGAAAACCCAGATCGCTCCCACAGATAAGCAGCAACATCACTATGGTCTTTGGAGATGGCCCCAATAAAACACAATTGGCCAGTGGGACGCACATTTGCAAAGCACCATAAAGTCATATGCTAAGTTAGGAACACTCAGCTAATCAGAACACAGCATGCACACTACACAAACACTACACGGACTCCCCATGCTGGACATCTGGACACCTACCCACTGACCCCACATTGTGTTGACGCAAGGTCAAGACCCACCTGCGCTTCTTATCAAATGACCAGATTTATGGCCCCTTGTCTAGGGCCAGGTTTCTGTCTCCATAGGAATGTACAAATTGCTTTGTGATGTACACATCGATGGCTGAAACCAAAGTGCTTTGAGACAGTCTTCAGACTCTGTTACTCTGTTACTTGTTCTCCCAGCCACCACATTAAATTAAACCAACTGATCCTATTTTGCCAAACGTCTCGTCTTTAATTTTTTCATGGTAAATTCATATTCAAGCAACAGTTATTTATGCAACTCACTTGGTTAAACATGCTTAAGTTACAGCACTTTTCATCCACTGTCATGGATGTAACTGGTTTCAAGAACTTCATGGTGAGGTATAACTTAAACTGAACAGAGACATAAATGATGATTATCATAAATTACAAGACACTGGAAAAGCTGTTCTATAGAGCCTCTTTTAGTGGACAGTTGTAATGGGACAGCATCCTAATAAGCAAATTAACCATCTTCCCCTCCTCTGGGTCTTCTTCAATGCTCAAATTTTGAAAGTGATGAACTCAGAAGACCCTATACTGCAGCCTCTGCCTAGTCTGTTACTAAATCCAGCAATCCCTAAGATGAAGCAGCCTAACACGAGAGACTAGGAGCCTAATTTTGGTTTAACCGTCCATCACCATTTTGGTAGCTTCAACTTCATGACAGACCACAATTTAAACAATGTGAGTCTGTCACTGAGCTTAAGATAAGTTGCCCTGACATCATGAGAAAATATCTGAAACCAAATTCGGCCTGGGGGTGATGGATACATGGGTAGGGGATATTTTGTGGGGCAGGAGGATGGGTTAAACTCCTTGACTGAGTTACACAATGCTGACTCCGTTTGTGTGGTGTACTGGGAGTTCAGATCATATTTGACCCCAAGCAGCTCCTTGACTGTTTCTCCTAATGGTGGTTCTTGGCACTGGCAGTCAACTCAGCAGATGAAAGCCTCATTTCAACATTAGGAAATATTTAAGTGATGGGCCATCCTCTGCCAATGTGATATTTCCTCTACTTAATTAGAGCTTTTGAGATGGGCGGTTTTCGGTGATGCAGTATGTGCTTGAGTCAGGTGAAGAGTGAGGCCCGTCAACCACCGGTTTTCCACCTCACAGTGACATTTATAGGTGTTTATAGGCTGCCAAATCGCTCATCTAAGTACTGCTCAGGGAGACCTTGAGTGAAGGAGATGGAACCAGGGTTAGTGGAAGTTCAGATCATATTTGGCCCCCAGCAGCTCCTTCATTGTTTTTCCCAATAGTGGTTCTCAGCACTGAAGAAAGTCAACTCAGCAGATGAAAGCTTCAATTCAAAATTAAGAAATATTAAAGTGATGGGCCATCCTCTGCCAATGTGTCAAAGATATTTCCTTGACCTCATCAGAGCTTTTAAAATGTGCGGGTGTCGGCGATGCAGTATAGGCTTGAGTGAGGTAAAGAGTGAGGTCCATCATCCGCTAGTTTTCTTCATTGCAGTGGCGTTTATAGGTGTTTATAGGCTGTAGAATTGCTCATCTAATTATTGCTCATGGAGGCTTTCCCGGCCACCCAGAGCACTTGTGAGGAGGAGACGGATCCAGAGCTCCCCTCCAAATATATATTGGCACAATGGGCATTTGTCCTAGGGAGATTTATTACTGCATGGTGGTCATGTGCAAACATGCCTGGTGGGGGAAGAGGTTGCAGGAGTTGGGGGTCAAGATCGAGCAACACAAGGTAATGGTCAGAAGTGCTGTTCAAGAGAATTGAGGTGCCCAGTAAATTATCCAGCAGCCTGACGGACAGCAAGAAGAAGTCAATAAGGAAATGTGTGCTATATATACAGGAGGTGAAAATGTAGTCCCTGTCCCTTGGGTGAGTCAAGGATCAGTCAAGGAAGTGTGTTTGGGGTGTTCTGATTTTGGAGGGGTATCTATTGAGATGGAAAAGACCTTCTCAAGGTTAAGGATGGGCACCCCAGCAGTACTGATGTCAGGATCCCTAATGCTGATTTGTGTTGCCACCATTGTATAGGCCTACCACATGGATTGGATGCAGTCTTTTTCGGCAGGGAGGGCTACCCAATTCCCTACCCTCACAGTGGTGAAAGAATACTTTGTTTGCCAGATGTTAAGTTGCACGAGCGCGGTGGTGGCAGCACATCCTGTAGTAATCAGTAGGAGTGACAAGATCCTTTTACAGGTTCACTGGAGAGAGGCGTACTGGCTCACTCTTTTAAACTTCTACCTCTGTAAGCTTAACTCCATGGACATAGTATCTGTTACAGCCATGAGGCCCAGTCAGCAACACAGGGACAGTGTAAGCCAGGCTTAGCACAGCAGTCCAACTGCCAGTCCCCACATATGCCATCTGAGTGAGCCGGGTGATGGCAGGGCTCCATGCCACCAATGCCAGCACCAGTCAGGTAGTAATGACGGGGTGGCATCAGAAGTCCATCAGCAAGCGGCCCACACAAAACCGCTAGGGCCAAGGGTTATGGAAGGAAGGCAGCAAACAATTCAGGAGGCCAGAATACAAATGAGTAAACATTCTAAGCCTTGATCAGCAAGCGTGATTTTTCCCTTGGACCATCCAAAGACTAGTGGAAATGCTTGCCCCCATCCGACGACCAGCATTCAGTGACTCTAACTGTTGTCACTCCTCTAGATCATCAGGTAGATGATCCTCCCGCACCAGGCCAGCAGCTGACAGACTGGCAGGTGGTTCTCGGGTGTCCATGTCAGAGACCTCCATGCATTCCAGGAATCTCTCCAGGTCTCCTGGGTCATCATACTTTCGATTCCTGCCATCCACAGTTACCAGCATCACGGCTGGTTCCAGAAGGCTTTATTGGATGTCCCTTTTCTGAAGGCGGGGTAGCAAGGTTAGAAATACCTCCTGGACAAGGTTGGTATCAGGAGAGAAGTCAGCCGAAATTAAAATCTGGTGGTTTTCATAATACAGGGGGCATGTTTTTTCACTGCCAAGAATATCTGCCATGACTTTTGATGCCACTGAAGACACGCCAGGATGGGCCTAGGCCACTGTATGCAAGAGTAGGAGAAGTGGGAACGGACCCTATGAGCCCGCTGTCTCCACTTTCGGGACAAAGAATTGATCCAACAGTTTTGGCAAAAAGTCAGAAAGGAACAGTATCATGTGAGGCCATCAACACTTGCCTCAACCTCCGTGAGGTGGGTATCTGTGATATCAAGCTGCTGATAAAAGGAGGCAATGTTCCTGCTAATCGACTACATGTCCTCCCCCGTTTTCGTGACTACTACACCAATAGACACCATGGAGACTAATGTCGGAAGAGGTGCGAACCAAAGTGTCCATAACCAAAGACGACAAATATGAAGATGCCTGTGTCATGGCCACTGCCTCTGAAGTGTCGGGTGGCCTCATCCTAGAGAAGACCTCTGAGAATACGAGTTGATGCTTGGACTTCCACCTCGACTTGAACATGGGCCATAGTTGGGCCCATGTTCAAGCCAAAGAAGCTGTGTTTCTGAGAAGTTGGAGTCGTTGAGCAGAACTCACCATGTGGCACCCCCAGGAGACAAGCAAAGGGTAACACTGCAGGCATAGAATATTTCAACTGGGCTGCTGTCTGTCAGCTGAAGAGGAGAAGCAGCACCGCCCATAGAGTAGAGGAAAGGCCAGTCAATCAGAAGTGCTGGGCACCTGGCTAATGCGCAGCAACCTTTCCAGTCACTGCGATCCTACCAGTAATAAGGTACCCGCTGTAGAAAATGGTCCAGTGTTCTGCAATCCGCCATGGTGGGCAAAAGTCACAGTGGTAGGCAAGGGGCTAGCAGTTCAATGATAAGGGCGAGGGGGCTATAGGGTGCAAAAAGTACAGGGCCGGCCGAATCTTAGGAAAAGGGTGTCCGATGTCGTTGGTTGTTTCCGCGCTAATCTCAGCACTTTGGGGTGCCGCGCAGGTCAGCAGGCCACCCTCGACTAAGAAACACAAACAGTATATTCTAGAAATGTCCTTGGCAATGTGGCAGTGCCACCACCATCGCATACCACTCACTGTCTCTCAGCAGTGTCCGTGGGGAGCCGCTCAAACTACAAGGCACACCCAGCTCAGGCCTTATTAGGCCCAATCCTCTGAGCCTGAAAGCCCAAACAGGGCCAAAAAAAAGGTGCAGGAGCTCCTCAGCCACCATCTTGGGCTGTGCAAGGGACAGTGGCTGCCTAGGGGTAATGTGGCCGCAAACTCCAATTATCTCTTCAACTCAGCAGCGTTCCTGCCGGGACCTCTGAGCAGAGGCCTCCACGCTCTCAGGGGTCCCTCATGCAGGGAATATAGGGGCTCATTATGATGGTGGGAGGATCGTTGTGGTGGTTGGGACCGCCCGCCAGTAATGCAGCGGTCCCACCACACATATTACGATGCGCCCCCCAGTATGGCGGGTGCATTCCGGGCCTGTAACATTGCGGACGGTGCTGCTGGCTGCAGCACCGTTCGCAATGTTAAAATGGCATGCACTGCATTTCCCTGCACTGCATGGCAGGCAGCTAGAGGTGCCTGCCACGCAGTGCAGGGAAATGACCACCCCAGTGCAGCAACACCTCCCCCCGTAACAAGGGGGGCCCGCAACGGGCCCTCAAACCCCATCCCCGCCAGCCTTTCCATGGGGGCGCCACCGCCTTGGAAAGGCCTTTTCCTCACAACATCCTAATTTGGTGGTTGGTGCCTGCCAGGCACAGCCACCGTTTTAGGCACCCTGCACCGTCTGCCAGGCAATCAGTACGATTGCCTTTGGTGGTGTAGTGGTGGACGGACCTTGCGTCTGCTGCGGTACCCACCACCATCCTAATTGGGCAGTGGGTAAATGACTTAGTGATGGCAGAAGGACCGCCACCGCCGGCCTGGAGGTGGCCGGCCTTCTGCCATCCTAATTGGCCCCATAGTTAGGGTAAAGTTGCGGGCAGATGGGCCATACATGCCCCCAAGTATCACAGAAAAAATAGGCCTCAAAGCAGGCCTCCACACCAGAGGTTGGGCCCTGCCCTCGCCGCTCCTAGCAGGGGCCTCCCTGGACCCTTCTTGCTCTGTCATGCAAGTCGCCGGAGGCTGCAGGGCTGCACTGGCTTGGAGCTTCAGCAGGACGCTGTCGAGCTCCTAGGCAGCTAGCTTTGCCCCTGTGATGTGCTCTTAATATCAGGCATAAGCTGTGCCTGGTTCCAACAGATTCCTGAATTTGGAACACTGTTTCTGTGCATAAACAGTGAAAAAGTAGAACACAAACAACAGTGAAATATATATATACATGTACCTCAGTAACATTTGATTGCTCCTCTACTTTAGTGTCTGGGGGGCTGGATATATTTTCAAAGAATTCGCCAAGACTGACACGCTTGTTTGTCATTTCGGTCTCACTGGTGGGTAGTCCTGAGATTTTCAGTCTAGACATCTGTAAAATGAAGGTACATTTTAGTAAATTTTAGATATGCACAAGGCAGGATTTGCTTTAATGTATACATAATTCTAAAATATATTATGCATAAGGGAAAAGGAGCTAGGTTTACTGGATTAAGTACGTAAATCCTAATGAAAAGAAGAGTGTTAAACAAGCTACTGCAGGATCCGCAGACACAGTACACTGTATGTGAATCGGTGCAGCAGGGCAATGACAAGCACAACTTAGCCAGAAGAGCAAAGTTACAATTCCCTGGCTCCCTTAAGCCAATGATAAATTCCCTAGAAAGGCACTCAGTAGTACCTGATACACATTTAGAAGTCTATAGTACAGCAGCAGAGCACCTAAATACCATTTAATACCATTTAATAGGCTGAAACAATTAATACGTTGACATGAGTAACAAAGATATACATCTTCCTAATGTTTAGTTTTGTTTCCTGGGATATAATGTAACTAATATAGGACCCTATATTGTGCCCTTTTAAAATAGGTTTCATTAAACAGTTTTAGCAAACATGCTGTGATATCTCCCCTGATTTTCTCATTGAGCCTGATGCCCATGACAATATTCCATTCCTCCACAGTCTCTTCATTGTCTTTGTTCGAGCTGTTCAGTTATCTGATAATTAATATGATGTTGATTCACTCACATTCTCGACATATTCTTGCACGGGTGCCACTAAAACATCACCAATACATTATTAAAACCTGTAGAAGACATGTGATGTGGCTGCAAAAGTGTCCATTCTTCATGTCTGGTTGCAACAGATATGTGGAATACAGTTTCAGTGCAAGTGAAAGAGGAGAACACAAACATCAGTGGAACATATAACTAGTACCTCTGTAACCTTTGATGACTCCTCTAATTTAGTATCTAGGACAGGTGATATAATTTCGCAGCTTTTTTCAGCACCGTCACTTTTGTTTGTCAATTCAGTCTCACTGGTGAGAAGTCCACAGATTTTCAAATTAGACACCCAAAAAGTAATGTGTAGATATGCACAAGACAGGATGGGATTCTAGTTCACACAAACATTTTTAAGTTACATTACGAAAGAGGCAAAAGCATAAAGGCTTGAAGGGTTATTTACAAGTTCCCTAGACAGGCCCTCAGTAGCAACTTAAAAACCTGGGGCCTCTTTTAATAACAAAATAACGCAGCAGGGTCTGAAAGCCATTTTGCTGCGCTGGGCTGCGTCATTTTAAAAGCACAGGGATGTGTCATATTTACAACAATATGATGCATTCCTGTGCTTTCCCCCTCACTGTTGGACAACTAGCTGCCATGCGCCAACGCAGACACCTTCCTGCACAAAAGCAATCATTGATTGTGTTTTCCTCTTTCTAGCACACATAGAAAGAGGAAAAAACGAGGAGAAATAAAAGTATTTCTCCTCATTGCACCTCCTTATGCCTCCCCTTCAGAGGTGTGGGAATCTGATGCATTCCAGGTTTACACAATGTTGTAAATCTGGGAATGCAGCAAAATCCATGGGTGTTGCATGGGAACACCCACAGCAACACCCATGGCACCCCCTTGTCATGCAAAGTGATGCGTGAAAATGGGCCGTATTTACAAGGCCATGAAAAGCCATGCACGGTGCCTTTGCGTGGCCTTGTAAATGTGGGTCAGCACACTGCACTACCGGTGCATCAAAAAAAGTGATGCAAATGCAGCACAAGGGGCTTGTAAATAAGCACCTAATGGCCTTGGTCAAACATTGGAGGCCAGGATACTCAATTGTAAATGTGGTGGAAATCCTTTCCGCCATATTACAAGTGCCGTAGGTGAAAACGCACTTGTAATACTGTGTATGGGATTTTGCCAAACTCTAAATAAGGCCCTGAGTGATGCAAACACTTAGACACACATAATACTGGTTTGCTAATGTTGTGAAAGTGTTGCACCATATGCAGGGGACCGAACTAGCAAAACTGTAGGGTAGTAGCTGGTACTTGATGAGCCCTGTTGCTGGGGGCAACAAGACTACAAATCTCAGGCTACGAAGCAGTGGTAACATATTAACAAGACACCCCCAAAGAAGTCTTGGAAGATTTGTGTATCCAGATGCTGCCGAGGTACAGCTCAAAGCCATCGTGTGTCTATCCATTGCACAATGTTTTCTTTTTTTTTTAGAGCAGAATTTTAAAAACAGGACATTAGATTTGTCAATCATGATTACAAATCACAGAATGAGGGTAAACATGGTTAATATAAACCAACAAAGAAGAATAGCATTCAGAAAAATACATTTTGAACACATTAAGAAATGCAGGATATCTAAAAAGCATAACATTCATTGGCAAGGTTTCTGAAAAATTCAATAAAAATAAAGACTAACATTACCGCTGTTCCTTTCAAATCTACTAAAGTGCATAGACAGAGTTTGTGAAGTGCAGATAAAGTTGAATAATATTTATTATGACAATTCCATGCAAATATAATAAAGTGCTTAATGCAAAACCAAAATAGTGTCATGGTGTCACTATTTTCCATCTCACTAGATTGGATCGATCCTTTGGCCTGTAACGTAATACAAAACTGATATGGCCATTTTCCTATAGACATAACACACAATTCACCTTAAGGCTTCCTCAAATTTGCCTGCTTTCTTCTGATCATTTTATTCAGCCATTCTTGATAGACCGAATCCTTACAGGCTCGCCACATTTGCAAAATCATAGATCAAGCTATAATAATACCAATTAACAAGAACCTCTGACCTGATTTTGCTAAGTTCGAAGATTGCCCATTTAAAAAACAAAAAACAAACAAAGAGTACCAAGTCAGGATTCAAATCAATTGCTCTCCCCATGGCAGAATTTAAAACCATACACAACAGAATCCAGAAGGGCATTAACATCGGGCAGTAAAACAAAATGTGTAGCCGCCCCCCTTCGCCCTTGTGTTTACAATGAAAACAACAATTGTCCAGTGCCAGGAACTTTCTATTCAAGGCTGCTGGAGTATATTATGCCACCCAACGAGAGAGAAATGACATCCTTTTAAAGTTCGCCGCTCTCAATGATTTATGTCCTAAAAGTGTAACGGTCTGCCAATCTCCCTCTGAAAAATGGATATGTGTTGCTACACAGATGTTATCTAAAATATTCCTAATAATATTGGATTGCCCCTCTAAATTCCGTATTAACCGGAACCAGTTCCCTATCCCAACAATCCTAGACCTAAAAAAGGCTTGAAGTACAGAATGGATAACTAGTCTAGGATCGAAATGGTGAGGTATTAATTGATATACTTGAGATTTAATTTTTTTTGTATTTAAAATTAATGTTATTTAAATATTATTTAATGTAACATTAAAATGTGGCACACTTACCTTTAGGGGCAGTATGCAGGGAATACAGGGGTTATGGGTGGGGAAGTGTTTTAATACTCTGGTATTAATTTTCTTACCTGAGTATTAAACATTTGTTGTGCTTAATTATATAAAATGCAAATCTAAAACATATATTAAATCATTTTACTGGAAAGAAAATACCAGACACATTTAGGAAAGGGATAGTGGGGATATATAGCTTATTACTGGGTATTGTATTAATAGAGGTTTTAATACAAATACCTTAGTATGAAATATTATCTGAACTCCTAAGATTTGTGTTATTTCATTATTAGTTAAATTATAATAACATTTTGCAATACTTACCTTTAGGGACAGGATGCAGGGGATAAAGTGTGTTAATATTTGCGTATTCATTTTTATACCTGAGTATTAAACATTAATTGCGTAATTATTTTTGTTTTTTGTAATTATACTTATTATTGATTAAAAGGACACATTTTTTAATAAGACATTATTAGTGATGGAATGTTGGGGAGTTTGGGGGTAGGTGTAGAAATGATTATTAATAGCCTGGTATATAATTAAATGCTTTTCTATTATTTGCTGAAAAAATAAAAGTAGGAAAAAAACAGCCGTGGGTTTTAAAAAAAAATAACTATGAATTAATTATTAAGTTGTGAATAACAAAACACAGACATTTGAGACTTAGGAGCTGAATACAATGACTAGGTCCGCCCGTCATCGTAGCGGTGTTTGGGACTACCTGTCAGCCATGCAGCGTCCCACCACTGTGATTAGGATGCGCCCCCCATACTGACGGGTGCATCCTGGGCTTTTCACATTACGGGCGGCGCTGCTGGCTGCAGCACTGCACACAATGTGAAAAGTGCATGCACAGCATTTACCTGCACTATGTGGCAGGCACCACGCGGTGCCTGCCACTTGGTGCATTGAAATGAGGGGGGTTACCATGGGTACCTCCCAGTGCAGTGACACACACCCTCACAAAAGGGGGTCCCGCAACGGGACCCGGAACCCAATCCCCGGCAGCCTTTCCATGGCAGGGAAGGCCTTCCTAAACCCACATCCTGATCTGGTGGATGGTGCCTGCTAGGCACCGCCACCATTTCAGGGGCCCTGCACCGTCCGCCAGGCAATTGGTGTGATTGTCTTTGGCGGACAAGCGGCAGACGGACTTTGCGCCCGCCGCGATACCTACCGCCATCCTAATTTGGTGGTGGGTAATGAGCTTCGTGATGGCAGAAGGACCGACACCGCAGGCCCGGCGGTGGGGGCCTTCCGCCATAATAATGACCCCCTTAGACATTTCACTTTTCTCAAAGAATGAAAATATTTATAAATGGATTTTTATTGACTTTTTTAAAAATCAATACACTTTTTATAAAACATTAGGGGGCTGATTAGGATGGCGGGCGGACTCCTGTCCGCACGCCACCATAGCGGTGCTGGGACGGCCACCAGTGGTGCGGCAGTCCCGCACCGGCAATTAAGATGCCACTGCCACCGTGGCGGTGGCATCCTCTATTCCCAGCATTGTGGCGGGTGGTGCTCAAAGCACCGCCTGCCACAATGCGGGAAATGCACGTTGTGCATTGATATGCACTGCGCGGTGCCTGCCACCCTGTCCATGTCAATGTAGGGGGGTACCTTTGCTACCCCCCATGTGCACCCCCCACACCCACAATACCCTGGGGGCCCGCAACGGGCCCCTGAAAGCAAACTCTGCCTGGCTTTCCATGGCGGAGTCTCCACCATGGATATCCCTGCACCGCTGCCAATGCTAATATGGATGGCGGTGTCTAGCAGACACCACCACCATATCCAGCCCCTATTCTGCCCGGTCGACTGGCAGAACACCGGCGGGCGGTCTTTCTGTCCGCCGGGGTCCCCCCACCATACTAATATGGTGGGGGGAAATGGGTGGCGGGCGGAGGAAAATGTCAGGCGGATCGCCACCGCCATGCGGGTGGTGGCGATTCGCCCGACATACTAATCGGCTCTTAGATATTTTAAATTTGTTAAAAATACTTTGGTTTCACCCTAAAAAAAATCTAACAGCTTAAAAAAATCAAAATGAACTGTTTCTAACACTTTTCCAGTCAGTTCAATGGTTGAAATAGTCTTTTTTCTATTTTGGCAGCTGACGGTGACTTGCATGGTTTTAAGTGTCTTTTGCCAGTTAGTTGAGCGTCGGGTTCAAGCTCGGAAGGAGGAAGATCTGCGTTTGGGTAAGTTTGTTTTAATTTATATTTTTTAGAAATACGGTGGCTATCTCTAGAGTATTTTCAGAAGGTAGAGTTGTGTAGATGTTGTAATATACTGTAGTTGACGTATGATGCTGTATTAGCCCATTTTAATTCTAGTACAGGTTAGCTTCACGTTTCTTGTAGAGGATGTTTTTTTTTTTTTTTAAATGGATAGATATTTCAAAAATAGAAGCCAGATTGAACATACTACTTTTCCCAATCGGTGTACAAAAGGATAATTTTCTTTTTTTTTAATAGACGCCTGGTTTTAAAAAAAAATGGAGGTTGGAGACAAGGGACTTGTGTTATTTTTAAGGAGGAAAAAAACAGTTTTCAGAGTGTGGTTCGAGTGGTTTCTAATGGGAAAAAGTACATTGAATTTATGGTTATGAAGTGGCATCAAAATACTGGTTTTTGGTGTTGAGGATAAATTTTGAGATTTTTAAAAAACATTTTTAGCACATGAGGATTAAGGCTAAGGCAGTTGCCTTTCATAGATGGATTTATGCATTGTGAAGCGAACACCAGAGTTGCCTCATTGAAAAAAATTACTTTTGTGTAGGAGGCACCCTTTTATGGGGAAGAATTTTGGAGTACTTTGGATTAAGGCTAATGGAGTTGCCTGAAGAAATGTTCAGATTTTTTTTAAACATGTGGAGTAATTTACATTTCAATACAAGACAGTCTTTGAGTGGATTATGGCTAAAGTAGCTGCCTTAACAAATGTTTCATTTTTTTGCGGGGAAAAACTGCTTTTTGGATTCATTTATGGAAAGCAACATTCTAGAGGTGGATTAAGGCTTATGTAGTTGTCTTTTTAAAAAAAAAAAATTATGAAGAGTCTTTTGAAGCTTTCATTTTGGATTGGTATTTCCAAAAAAGCCCCCAAAAAAACAAATGGACAGATGAGTGTAGAAACAGTTGTTCTTGCAAGTTGGGAGACTCATGGTGAGAACTGACTTGTATAAAAGTCCCCATGAGTTGATAGAAAGAAAACTTTAACAGGTAGGAACCCCAACTTTCCATAAATATCACAGAATTATTTTCCCAAAAATTTCAAATGAATTGGTATTGTTTAAATCTGGCAAGGAATGTGGAAAAGTTGTTAGATAGTGTTAGAAATGTAGTATGTATGCAATAATGTCAAGGTAGTCGGAAGCCACCATCAATGAAAATTGTTGTCGTTATGCCAATTGTTTTTCAGGAATTTTTTAACTTTTGTTTTGAAATTCGTGGATGCAGGTTGCCTGACAGTTATTGCACAAGTCTAATTTCCTGGAAACTGTGTTCCTTCTTCAAAATTTCCAGAAGATGATAAAGATTAAGATGATGTTTGCCTATTAATTTGTTGATGGAATTGTGCCATCCTTCAATGGTATTGTTAGTTTTCAAACCACCCTCGAAGTCTGTTGCATAGCAGGTCCACCATTCTACGGGGCACCTCAATTTCCTCCTACAACCTGACCTATTTAGATGGCCAATCCATGTATTCTCAAAGGAATTTAGGAGAGGGGCCAATTTTTCTTCATTTTGGGTAAAATAGACTGATTTGTTAATGAAATGTAGAATTTATCTGTCTGGTGGTATGAAACATAACACAGTTAGTTTACATAATTCAAATTGTAGTTGACAAATAGCCTTCAACCAAGGATGATTTTTTTTTATCTTTCGCCAATATGCCTGAGAAAAGTGGAGAACATTTTCTTGAATTTGGGTATCACTGTATAATTTGGTTAATGTGTTAATCATTGATAATACAAAATCAATTAGCATTTTTCCAGGAGTTTTATTCAAAGTGTTGGTTTTGATTACTGTTAAAAATTCAGTGTATGTTGAGGAATGCTTGTCAGGGAGCACAGCATACACTAAAGGAACATTTGTGTTATTCCTGTTAGCATGAATAGTATAGATTTGTGAAAAAAAGATGGGGTATTGATTTAAATGTTTCATCCATCATCCAAATTGGACTATTCTCTAAGGTCACAAGGTTATGGTTAGTGCTAAAAATTGAAATTCTTTTTTGAGGGTTTTCATTGTCATATAGGAGGAAAGGTCCATTGGAGAAAAGTACAGTTAGTTGGGGAGGGATGTTGATGTTTTCAATGGTTCGGGGTGTTACACGGTTGGGGATTACTTGCCAGTTTCTGCCTCTGAATCATCATCCTATGGTTGGGGACGGAGGGCATGCTACTGGCAACATGCACTGGAATGTTTTGGGCAAGCTCCTGTAAAATGGTAACACAGGGTTTATTGGAGGTGTGTGAGAGAAGCTTTATTTGTTGAACAATTTCACATACTTACATTTCCATTCCAGAGGCAGAGTGGTTATGTTCTGTTGTCCTACCAACGGCATCTTCTGGGGTAACCACTCTGCCTGTGCAATGGGAAGAGAAAAATTGCACACACCTCCAATGACTCCTGGGTTCTGTAAATCAGTCTTTCCAATGGAGATAGCCACCATATTTTAAAAGATTGTTGCCAGTTCTGGATTTTACATGATTGGCTAGAGGATGCCATTGTTGTACAATCTGTTGGAGAAAGAAGAAAAATTAAGTTGCAGTGTGTATGCTTTGACATTTTTTTAACTGTTTTATTTATGTTAGTAATCTGTGGAAGAAAAACAAGTTTTTTGGTATATTCTCTGGAGGGAGGAAGTTTTACAAATTTGCTGTGGAAAAAAGTTTAAATGTACAGTAGTACTTTTCTTGTTATTGTTACAGCATGTGTAAGGTTTTTTTAAAGTAGAATAAAAAATAATAAGAGACCTGATGTTAATATTCTTTTAGCTTGGTGGATAAAACTTGAGTTGGATGTCAGTTGTAGAACAGTTGTTTGAGGCATGATGATTTCTAGTTTTATGCTTTTGTTCATCTTTTCCTCTATGAAAAAATTGGAATGGTTTGTTAAATCTTGTGAATTCAGAGAAATATGTGGGTCTTTGTTTTCTTTCACACACAAATTTAATATGCAAGAATTTAGAGGCTCATTACGATGGCTGAAAAATAGCCACCGCCGGTGGCTATATTTCTGCCATTGTCATGAGATTTACCCCCGCCACATTATGATGGCGGTAGGTATCGCGGCGGATGGAAAGTCCGACTGCCGCTTTTCCGCCGGTAGCAATCGTCACGATTGCCTAGCATAGCGGTCAGCATGCTCACAATGGCGGTGGAGCCTAGCAGGCTCCGCCGGCACAATTATGATGCCGGCGGAAGTCAGCCTTTCCATGGCAGAACCACCATTGAAAAGATGTCCGAGAATGTCTTCAGGGGCCCGTTGCGGGTCCCCCTTGTGTTTGGGGGGAGGTGTGGATGCACTGGGGGGGTACCATTTCACTGCACCCAGTTGCAGGCACAGTGTAGTGCCTGCCACGTAGTGCTGTGAATTGCACAACATGCTCTTTTTAACATCGCAGCGGTGCTGCTGTCAGCAGCCACCGCCGCAATGTTAAAGGTGCGGAATCTGACTGCAGCGGTGGCGGTCACATCATAATTGTATATGCGGGACCACCACACGCATGGCGGTCGGGCCCTATCACCGCTACGGTGGTGGGCGGACCAAGTCCGCCCACCATCGTTATGAGCCCCTAAGTGTGTATCATTCACTGTTTTTTATGTATTTTGTAGCACTTTTGTTTTAAGAAATCCTGTCTCATGTTGTATACAAATTAATAAACACTTTTGGGGAATTTGAATAAATCAGTAAATTAATGATCTTCTTAGGTTATTTGTTTTGGCGTTGGAATAGTAATTTTGAGCTTCTAAACACTATTCAGTACTTACCTTAAGGTAAGTACAAGGTGGAGTTGGAATAGTAATTAGTGGTCCAAAGCTACTGTTCAGCACCTGCCTTGACACAACTATCAGGAAGAGTTGGAGTAGTAGTTCTGATCCTCAAATCAATGTCCAGCATTTGAGCTGGGGTTATTGTTCCGCAGATTTAGAAAAATATTTTGGACCTCTGAGTCACTGATCAGCACTTGCTCTGAGGCAAATAACTGGCAGAGTTGGAATATTAATTTTACCCCAAGTCACTGACTGGCACCTGCCCTGAGGTTAGCACCTGGAGACGTACGATTATTATTTTGGATCCGCAAAGCACTGTCCAGCACCTGCCCTCAGGTAAGTACCCTGGGGAATTTGAATATTATTTTGGACCATTATGTCACTGAACACCACCTGCCCAGAGGTAAGTACCCTGTGGGATTGAAATATTAAATTGGATGCCAAGTCACTGACCAGCACCTGCCATGAGGTAGAAACCCGGTGGAGTTGAAATAATAATTTGGACCCCAGTCTCTATAAGGAACGAAACGCGTTGGCTGAGTGCCGGTTTTAACACATGTTTCTATATAAAGAAGATTTACGGACTTAATCTGGTCTCCTGAATAGTTTTCTGGTGCTCCTTTCATCACCAAGTAAATATATATATATTATTGATGTTTTTGAGTGTTGGTGAAATAGTTTTATTCATTTCAAATTTACCTGCTGAAGCCGCTAGATGGCACTGTTTGCTAATGTATGTGGGTTGTGAAGCGCAGCTGGGAACAAAGTGTGTGCTCAGTAAGATATTCTGGGGCATATTATCAAGAACGGTGTTAAAATTATCGCCGCTTTAGCGGCAGGAACCTGCCGCTAAAGTGGCGATAATGGGCTTCTATTGGAATTCTCAAGGGCATATTATCAAGCCCATTATTGCCGCTTTAGCGGCAGTTTACTGCCGCTAAAGCAGCGGTAATTTTAACGCCGTTCTTGATAATATGCCCCTCTGAGTACAACTGACTACAAAATGATGGTCGGCTGTTTTTATATGTGTTTTGAGAGTTAATCTTTTTTTAAAACAAAATATGTCCTGGAAACAGTTTAATTTAAAACTTTTGTTATGTGAAATATTTTTATTTTTTTATTTTATAAAATGCTTTTACAAGTGTTCTAGTGTTCGATTGTCCGCCATTTTAGAAACCATTGTACTTTGTGAAAAATAGATGAAGGACTACATTTTGGAGGCTTCACCTCAGTTGCCGGATAGTATGCCGTGTTTTTTGTAGATTACTTACAATAATGTATAGTTGCGAAAATTAAAAATCATCACATATTTTTTTTTTTTTAAAAGAGTTCATTGTAAGTAACATCTACTGTATATTTTAAATTACATAGATTGTTTGGATACTTATTGTAATAATAGTTTAAATATGCATTTGTGAAAAGACCTCCTGAGTATTGTTCACTTCCCCTCACTTCCCTCTCTTACTTTAGAATGGGTTTAACTACTAAATTAACAGATCGACCATAAAAGCGCCAGAAATGTGAAGTTTTCCAAATGTCAGATATTAGATGTCTGTAAGAAATAATATCTGTTGAATAATAATTGATGCTCAAATTGCTTCGTATGTACTATGATGCAAAAGGAATAAAACAGAGTTAAAAGAAATTATGTGTTTGTGTGCGAAAATTCATGGTTAATGAATGCGGAGTAGTAATTGCCATGGCTCAAACGTTTTTAATGTATGTTAAAGAAATGCGTGGTTTAGACATTTGTTGTAAAAATCAGCATGGTTCTTGTACGGTCGTTGTTGCGTGTGCATGGTTCCGGCATGCATTATTTCTCAGGTCATGGTTCAATAATTCAACCAAAGAAAATATCCCAACTCTCTGAACCCAGAATGGCCCTAAAGACTACCTTCAGCCAGGGAGATGGTTGAACCCTAATGTCCTAATTCCTTAAGTGTAAGAAACATCCAGCCCGAGGAAACATTATGAGAACATCCATTGCACATATCATCAGGTGTGAAAAATGACATTGTCTGTCTTTAGGTAGAGACCTTGTCTATCCTGGGATGTGTTCAAACAATGAAGAACATAGTTCAAAAATGTTAACACACCAAGCTAGTTGGTATGGTTCATCATAGGGATGCCTCATTCATCTGACATGATTATAATGAAAAATGGGCTTCCAAGGTGCTTTTGTGAGAGGAGGTGATAGTGTGAGGTCTGGAAAATCAAACAAAAAATCTTCAAAGTGTCTCAAGTGCTTCTTGCACTGTTGCCTTAAATGCTATTTTCATAAACTCATACTCTCAAAAGATAGAGCTCAGTGCTGGGAAACTGCTTGCTATGCTTTAATTCGTCTGCTACTGAACGAACATTTATACCATCTAGAGTGGAAAATTGGTATTATCATTTTGCTATAAAGCAACCTCAGTTTCAGCACGTTGGCGGCTCATAATACCTAACACATCTCGTGTGTCCAAACACGTTTCTTGCTACTGTACAAGCATTTTTATTTGCAGATTTTTTTGTCTACACCCATTTCAGCCCCAATGTTTTCAGATTGTCCATCTGCCTTTCCTTGATTACTTCTTGGTGAACCGCATTGTCTCAGAGAAACATTGGTGTGCAAGTATTGATAAGGCAGTTGATCTTTTATCTGGCCAGACCCAATTCCCTCTGGGGTAGAACTTGCACTATTTTTTGTGGTAGTTCCTAAGCTGCTCCTTGGTGGACATATTAAAACTAATTAAATTTATAGAGGAAACTTACTATAACCCCAATGTCAACTCTTAAACATAATTATACATAAGTGCATCCTCAAACGTGGAATTGGAGTGGCACCTGGATGGAGTGGATGAAATGGAGTAGGAGTGTATTTTCCACGCACATTTCATCAATAAAATAACATAACAGTGTATCTTAGGACAGTGATATGTCTCCAACAAAAACCTAGACGCCTGATCTACAGTTTTTTTTTTCCATGAGGTGTGACTAACTTTTATTAAGGAAGTAATATGCCAGGTTAATGACAGGCAAACCATTTTACCAAAATGCAAAAGTGGCAAAATACCCCATGTTTTTGGTCTACCCACTAAGCAGATCATCGCCATAAACAAAACCTAAATCCTCATAGTGTTAGTATTACAAATTGATGCAGGTTCCTTCCCGGAAGATGGGAATTCTACTTATGTTCAAGTAACTCACCCTCCCCAAACTGGAAAACAGTTTAGCGAGGGGTGAACTGTCCGTTTTTGTTGTGAATGGGCTGCCATCTGCTATTTTCAAAGTCTAACAACAGAGACCGTTTAGTTTGGGTGATGGCTGTCAGTTGGTATTGCTGAAAAAACCTTCTAGTTCAAGTTGTTTCTACACTACTGATTGGCTCCCATCAGCCAATCAGAATTGATCTTCGAAGTTGGACCCTTCTCGATGGCTGATCACAACCACTCCACAAATTGCCCTGCTCTTGCCCACACATCTCATCACAACTTACTGTATGACTGACAGGATGAGAAGGCCAATAAATAATATCACAAGAGTTTGGTTGACTCTGCGACACAATGCAGTCTACCTTACTCCTTATTTCATCCTCAGCAGAGGAAAGTATATCAGTGGAAATGACGGTTTCACAAAGCGATTCACTTCCACTGACAGCAGAATGAAAAAAATATATATTGCCCAGCCCTCATCAGGTATACTCCAGGAGTAATGAGTATTTGTTTTAAGGGGCATCCCCCAAATGCATTAGAATGTTGACCAATTCATATTACCCTTGTATTCTTTATTTTCTTAATGTAATATATTCGTTATAGAATATTTTCAGATAAGGTACCCTTTTCACTTTTTAGTTAGTTACAGTAAACGACAGCAAACAATTTAATGTTTATTATAGCCCAGTTTCTTTATGATATTTTCCATTATTCTCTTATATGAATCAAATTTTCCCAGATTCGGTCCAGCATGGATTGTATTAGGCCTAGTCTGTGGTGTTAATGTGTTCATTGCCCTGTCTGTTGCTGCCTTACTTAGTCAATCAGAAGCCTAAAATGACATTAACATGTGTGAAAGTGCAGAGCAGAGGCGCAGTTGAAGATTTATACACATAAACTCAACTTCAGATTTGCTTTTCAGCTGCTATTGTGTGGAACCCCTAGCTCGTATTCAAAACTGTACAAGATAAAAGACGATGATTATATATTGAATGTTCTTTGTATCTTAATCCAATGGGTTACAAATGGAAATGAATATGATGTGTTCAGTGTCCACACAGTCAAAATAGGGTAAAACAGTTATGAATAAATACAGCATTTACCTTCATAATATCTGATGGTTCCTTCATCCTAACTTCAGCGCATGCTGATGTATCTGTCAACACTCGTTCAAGACTGTCCCCTTTTATTGACACTTCATTTTCAGTGGCGACTGTGTCTGAGATTTCCAATCTCTCTCTCTGGGAAACAGAAATTTAGATATATGAAAGGCAGGTTCTGTTTCTAGTTTACACTAACTGTTAAATTATATTGCATCTTGAAAAATGCAGAGACAACATCGCCATAGCACATCTGTATTGGGGAATCTTTGCCCCAAGAGGACCTTTTCTGCCTGCAATGTATCGCCTTTGGGAATTTATCAACTCTCTGCAATGACTGAGTAGTACAGAAGCCCTTTCTAGTCAAGGAAATTAGCCAAACAGGGATAGACAGAATTTCTGTAGCATGAACTACATGTGAATAAGGAGAAGGAACGTTTGAGATCCAGATCCTTGCGTAGGAAGATGAATGGAGTAGGGGTGCGAAGGGAGATAGTAGGGAATCAAGACAAAATTATTATAAATTGGATAAGTAAGAGGGAGGATTGACCTAGCACAGTTTCTTATACCGAGACAACAGAAGTTTACTCTGGCATTTCCTGTCCAGAAGTCTATCACTGTGAAATTTGCCCAGCTCTATAAGAAACTGTTTGGCCAGAGTGGGAACAAAAGACCCATGGCAACTAGATGGATACATAGCGAAAATACCAAAATGCCCAATATCTGAAACTTAAAGAAAAACCCAGAATAGGAAAGTTTCTATAGAGGAGGTCATAGACGCCATTGGACAATTTCATGAAGGCCATTGTACTGGTCTGAATGGTTTACTGATCAAAGTTAGGCAGCAACATGACAATGGTTTTAGGAGATTGGCCCCAATTAAAACACATTTGGCCACAGGGGCGCATTCCCAAAACACCATAAAGTCGGATGCCACACTGAGTTAGGAACACTCAGCCAATCAGAACACAGCATGCACACTATACGCAATGATCACAGGCTGGACATCTGGACACGTACCCACTGACCCCACATTGTGTCAACGCAAGGTCGAAACCCACCTGTGCTTCTTCAAATGACCAGATTTATGGCCCGGTAACTAGCCCCAGATTTCTCTCTCCAAAGGAATGTACAAATTGCTTTATGATGCTAAATGTAATGTATAAAAATACGACCAAAACCAATGTGCTTTGACACAGTCTTCAGACCCCAACTCTGTTGCCTGTTCTCACGGCCACCACATTTAATAAAACCAACTGTTTCTGTTTTGTCAAACACCTCTTGTCTTTCATTTTTTCATGGTAAATTCATATTCGAGCAACAGTTATTTATGCACCTCACATAGGTTAAACATGCTTAAGCTACAGCACTTTTCATCCGCTGTCATGGATGTAAGTGCCCTTTTTTATTTAGCTATGTTTCAAATTTAAGACATTCTTAAGTGTAATTGCTTTCCCTAGTTTCATGAATTGCATGGTGAGCTGCAACTTAAAATGACATAGACATAAAATATGATTGCCATATATTAGACAACATTGGTAAATCAGTTTGACGGTGCCTTATTCCGGGGACAGTCGTAGTGGGACAGTTTCCAAAAAAACATATGAACCTTCTACCCCTCCTCTGTGTCTTCTTCAACCATCACATTTTGAAAGTTATGAACTCAGCAAACCCAATACTGGAACGTTTGCATGATATGCTATTGAATCCAGAAATTCCTGTGGTGAAGCAGCCCAACATGAGAGACTGGGAGCCCATTATATTGGTTTACCCAGCTATCTCAATTTTGGTAGCTTCAAATTCATGGCAAACTACCATTTAAACCACATGTGTATGTCACTGAGCTTAATATAAGTTGCCCTGCTGACACCACGTGAAACGTTCTAGAACCAAATCCCACTCGGGGCACTAGATAAAGGGGTAGGGGGTATGTTGTGGGGAAGGATAATGGGTCAAACTCCTTGACAGAGTTTCACCATGCCGAATCCGTTTGTGTGGTTTACTGAGAGTTCAGATCACATTTGGCCCCCAGCAGCTCCTTGATTGCTTTTCCCAATAGTAGTTCTCGACACTGGTGAAAGTCACCTCACCAGATGAAAGCTCTATTTCATCATTAGGAAATTTTAAAGTGATGGGCCATCCTCTGCTACTGTGTCAGAAGTATTTCCTCTACCTCATCAGAGCTTTTGAGATGGGCGGGGTTTGGCGATGCAGTATACCCTTGAGTCAGGTGAAGAGTGAGGCCCGTCTACCGCTGGTTTTCTGCCTCACAGTGGCATTTATAGATGTTTATATGCTGCCAAATAGCTCATCTAATTACCACTCAGGGAGGCCACCCAGAGCACTTGAGCGAAGGAGAAGGATCCAGCATTTCCCTCCAAATACTGGCCCTGATATTGGCACAACCAGCATTTGTCCTCAGGAGCTTTATTACCGCATGGGGTTCATGTGCCAACGTGTCTGGTGGGAGAAAGGGTTGCAGGAGTTGGCGGTCAAGATCACGCAATACAAGGTCAAGGTCAGAAGTGCTGTTGGGGTGAATTGAGATAGCCGCTAAATTACCCAGCAGTCTGACGGACAGCAAAAAGAAGTCTATACAGGAGCGTCTGCCATGTACACATGAGGTGAAAATGTAGTCCCTGTCTCTTGGGTGCATCAAGTGACAAGGATGAGTCAAGGGAGTTTGTTTGGGGTGTTTTGATCTTGGAGGGGTATCTGTTGAGAAGGTAAAGTCCTCTTCAAGGTGATGGATGTGCACCCCTGCCCTGAGTGCCCCAGCTGCAGTAATGTAAGGATCCCTAGTGCTAGTTTTTGTTGCCATAGGCAAACACAGATCATGCGTGTGAGCCATGATATAGGTCTATCTCATGGATTGCAGTCTTTTGGGTAGGGAAGGGCACTAAAACCGCTACCCTCATAGTGGTAAAAGGATACTTTGTTTGCCAGACATTAAGATGCGCAAGCGCGGTAGTGACAGCACATCCTGTAGGGATCTGTAGGAGTGACAAGATCCCTTTTCTGGTTAATAGAAGTGAGGCATACTGGCTCACTCTTTTAAACTTCCACTGTTGTATGCTTGACTCCAAGTACATAGTATACATTACAGCCAGGAGGCCCAGTCAGCAACACAGTGACAGTCTCAGCCAGGCTCAGGACAGCAGTCCACCAGCCAGTCCGCACAGATGCCCTCTGACCAAACCGGGTGATGTTTGGGCTCCACGGCACCACACCTGGTGCCAGTCGGGAAGCAACAGCGGGGTGGCATCAGAAGTCCATCAACAAGTGGCCCACACAAGACCATTAGGGCCAAGATATAAGGAAGGAAGGCAGCAAATAATCTGGGATGCCAGAAGACAGACAAGCAAATATCTAAGTCGTGAAAAGCAAGCGTGGCCTGTCCCTTGGACCACCCAAAGACTTGTGGAAATGCTTGTCCTCATCTGATGACCAACATTAGGTGACTCTCTCCAACTGTTGTCGGTCCTCTTGGTCATCAGGTGGATGATCCTCCCGGACCTATGGCAGCACATGATGCACCCACAGATAGTTCTTGTGTGTCCATGTCAAAGACGTCCATGGCATTCAGGAATCTCACCAGGTCTTCTGGGTCAACATACCCCCGATTCCTGGCATCCACAGTTATCAGCATCACAGCTGATTCGAGAAAGCTGTATTTGATGTCTCTTTTCCAAAGGCGGGGTTGCAAGGTCAGAAATTGCTTCTGGACAAAGTTGGTATCAGGATAGAAGTCAGCCGAAATTCAAATCTGGTGGTGTTCACATTGATATGGGCTATGTTTTTTAGCTGCCATGAATATCTGCAGCTCCTTCTAATGCAGAAAAAGGCATGCCAGGCTGGGTCTAGGCCACTGTATGGAAGAGAAGGAGGTGTGGGAATGGACCTGTTATGAGTCTGCTGTATTTACAGTTTCGGGACAGAGGATCTATCCAACAGTTTTGGCAAAAAGTCACAAAGGAACAGGATCATGTGCGCCCCCTCCTTTATCTCCAGCAGTCTGGAGATACAAAAATTGTCCCTTCTGCTTCTCTCAACCTCTATTGACCAGTCTGGGAGGTCATCAACATGTGTCTCCAACTCCATGAGGTGGGTTTCTGTGATGTCAAGCCGCTGATGAAAGGAGGCAATGTTCATGCGAATCGACTGTACGTCCTCCTCCATTTTCGCCAAAGACGGCAAAGATGAAGATGCCTGTGCCATGTCCTCTGCTTCTCAAGTGTCAGGTCGCCTCCCCCTAGAGAAAGCCTCAGAGAATCGTAGTTAATGCTTGGCAGCGGCAGCCGGCATAGGCAAGCGTGGTGAGGCGCGGCAGGGGGAAAGCCGACAGATGATGGAATAGGTGTTATTTATTTATTTAAATATACCTATTCCGTCGTCTGTCTACTTCCCTCCTCCCACCCTGCTCTGCCCCACAGCCTCACTGTGCTTGCCTGTACCAGCCGCCGCTGATGCTTGGACTTCAACCTTGACTTGAACATGGGCAATGGCCAGGCCCCAACCAGAGATAAGAAGTTGTGCTTCTGAGGAGTCAGACTCATTGAGCAGAACTCACCGTGTGGCACCTCCAGGAGAAAGGCAAAGGTGAACATTGCAGGTGTAGAAATTACAACTGGGCTGCTGTCCGTCGACTGTAAAGGAGAGGCAGCACCCCACATGGATCAGTCTTTCGGAGGTACTGGGCATCTGGCTAAGGGGCAGAAATCTTTCCACTCACTGTGATCCCACCAGTGCTAGGTTAGCCACCATAGAAAATGATCTAGTGTCCTGCAATCCGCCGTTGTGGCCAGGAGTCACAGCAGTAGTCCAGGGGTAGCAGTCCAATGATAACGGTGAGGGGGTTACAGGGTGAAAAAAGTACATGGCAGGCCCAATCTTAGGGAAAGGGTGGCTGATGTTGTTTGTTGTCCCCTCGCTCATCCCAAAACTTTGGGGTGTGGTGGCAGGTCAACAGGCCACCCTCAACCAAGAAACACAAAGAGTTGAAGCTAGAAATGCCCATGGCAATGTGGCGGAGCCTCCACCATGTGGAAGAGGTGTGGCACAGCAGCCAGGGTGCCTGACTATGGACCACGGGGTTCAAGGTTCATTCCCAGGCGCCGGCGGCAGGTTAGCCCAGCTCCATGTGACTCTGGGCAATAGCTGGCTTAATCTTCCTGACGGCCCCCAGCGGCGGGACACCTCTCTGGAGGTAGCTGTGCGCTTTACAAATGCTGGTATTTCATTTCATGCCACTCACCGTCTCTCAGCAATGTCCACGGGGAGCTTCTCGATGTAGAAGGCACACCCAGCTCAGGCCTCTTTATGTCCAATCTTCAGAACCCCACAGCCCAAACAGAAAAGAGGTGCGGGAGCTCATCAGCCCTCATCTTGCGCCATTGCAGGGACAGTGGCTGCCTGGGGCATAATATGGCTCCAGCCACGGGCTCCAATTAGCTCCAAAACCCTGCTACGATACTGCTGTGGCATAACAACTGGGGCCCCTAAGCAGAGGCATCCACGCCTTCAGATGGCACCCATGCAGGGAATATAGCTAGGGGCAAATTTGGGACGGCCGGGCAATACTCGCCTCCAAGGATCACAGAACAAATAGGCCTCAAAGCAGGCCTCAGCCACCGGAGGATGAGCTGCAGCCATACCACTCTCAGCTGCATCAGACTTCATCGTGCTGCAGCTGTGTTCCCAGTCCTTCAGCAGGGGCCTCCCAGTACCCCTCTTACTCCATTAGGCTAGTTGCTGGAGCCAGCAGGTCATGGTGGTGGAGTCCGTCAGCAAGGGTCTGGAGAATCTGGCTGTGGGCGAGGCCAGAATCGCAGATCAGCATAGTATATGGTACACCATGTACCCAGGGTATAGGTACCCCAGAGGCCTCCCATGAGCTGAAGCATGTATTGTGCCTCCCCTGAGAGGCCAATCAAATTGACACGACCAACCTGCTACAGCAGACTGTGTAAGCTGGTGCTTGCACCACTTACTTAAGATATAGGTTCACAATATCTATCTAAATCACTACACTTAAATACCTATCAGTCACCCCTATGGCAGGCCTTAACAATCCTGAAGGCAGGGTGCTGGGTTTTACGTGAGAGGGTGCCCCCACATGAGCAGAGCCCCTCTGCAGCCTTCGGAGACCATTCTCTGGGGTTGTCTGTGATGCAAAAAAGACATATATGTTTAAGTGCATTATAATCTCGCGGTAAATGATAACTTTAAAACGGCTGCTTAGAAACATGTCATGTTTGGTGTCAAACACCTTGGAATCATACCTCCCCGCCAGTAACTGACGGGCGGGGGAGGTATGATTCCACCCTTCTGAAGACACATATGTGTGTCACCGGTATACCCGGTACCAGTTTTCTCGACATGGGCAGTACAAAATGGATGCTGTGAGCCACAGACATGATTCTTCTCTTCTGCTGCTGAGCGAAGCTCGAGCAGAGGAAGGCATGACAATAGGCATCCTGTCACAGGGAGGTGTAACCACCTCCCAGACTGGATTTAGTGTATTGGGGCTGGGTGGGTGCACTCTTAGAGTACCAGAAAGTCTGCACTGGGTGCAAATTTGGTGCCCCCGTTCATAGTCCATCTCAAACCAGTCCCAGGAGCCATTTGCTCCTGCTGTGTCATGAAACTGGACAAAGGAAATGGGTGTAGCCACCCCTCTGTCCTGCCCCTCCCCTAGGAGGGTCCACAGGGTCTTTCCAACCCCTTCCCATGGGTATAAAGTGGGTTACCTGATCACAGGACTTTAGATTTTACATGGACAAGATTCTGCTAATTAGAGACCAAGCACTTCGACTGCCTGCATGACGCTAGACGATTGAAGAATCTCCCTTGGAGTAAAGGAGTTACTCACCTGTAAATGCAGGCACCTAAACGCAACTGACCAGTTTGCTTCTCCTAAGCTCCTGTGGACTCCGAAGATATCAACAACACAGGAGGTGGGTTCCCGAAGGTCCCCGAGGTCGATCTGCTCTCTCAGCGATTCTGAGACCAGTATCCCTCGTGGGGACCGTGCAACCCGAACCCCTGTGCACCGCGTACTTTTGCAAGTGCATGTGCTTAGTGAAAATTCCTGAGCCTCTACTTTGGACTCTGTGTAATCCTGACCGCAAGCAGTATTTGCACCGAAGATTTCCGGCCTCCACTCCACGAGTGTCCTGTGGGCTGGTGCTTTGCAGAGTTGCTTGAGGTCTCCTCTTCATCCCTCGTTCACTGGCCTTTGGGTCCTGGCGAGGGTCACCTTGCTAATTCTTGGACTTACCTGGTTGCTCCAAGGTACCCTGAATCTCCATTGCTTGGAGAGTTTGCTGGTCCTCACCGTAACCTGTTTCCTCTGACCGCTTGGGTTGCTGTGCCAAGGCTTGTTGGTGCTCCAGCCGGACATCGACCCCTCAGCTCTTGACATCCTTTATGGGACAGCTCACCTCTGGACTTTGGTCATCTTCGACATCTCCTGGTCCCCATGGCTGCAGAGTCAAGCAACCCTTCTTAATCCCTGAAGCACTGGAGGGCATTCGACTACCGAGCCCCTGGTCACCTGAAGTGACCCAGACTCTGTCCCCTCTGCTTTCAGGTTCTTCTCACCTCGAATTGAGGCTGGTTTTCACCGCACATCCTTCGCACTCCTGGCAGCAGGACTTCTTCGCAGCTCTCCATTAAAAACAGCGAAGGTTTCCGACACCACTTGACCCTATGCACCTGGCTCCTCTGCAATAGGTAACACGGGTATTCCGGTACTCCCTTGTGGGTTGGCATTAGAACCTCGTAAGTTCCAAAGGGTTTGCTCGAAGTCCTCTTAGAAGTGTCCTTAACTAGTAATTTCCCAACGGCGACTTTCCCATAGAGTTGTACGAAGCACGCATCTGTGTTTCCTCATTGCACCTGTCCTTCGTGGGCTCCTTTGGGTGGTTCCTTGGGGTCCCAGCGATTCTACGTGCTCTAGGCACTGTGTCTATTGAAGTCGTTGTTGTTGGACCATTGTTTTAGTACATGGTTCGGTCTCCCCCTGGAGCCTGCTGTGTATTTCGCTATTTACAAATGTTCTATTGATCTAGTTTTGTTTGCTTTGTGCCCTTGTCTCGTGTAGAGACTAGTAAAGAGTGTTATATTAATTAATACATATTTTCATATAAACACTGTGTAGTTCTCCTTTCATTTAATCATTTAGGAGGTGATATTCCGGCAAAACAAGCTGTTTTACATTCCTTCAAGATTAAGCCTGAAGGCTGCTCTCCATAGCTACCACTAGGATAGCTTTCAATAAGGTTATCTTTGACCTCAGACATCATAAGGGTCGTGTGGCCTGGTACAAGGTGCCCACTTTAACTAATGGACAGCATATACCAACCCACCTTCTCACACTGGTGTGCAGCAGTTGGGATTCAAGCTTGCTATTGTTTTACCAGATAAATCTCATTGAATGATGAACTGAAAACCACAAGCTATTAGGTACATATAATACAATCAAGATTAGAATAAAGTAAGTTTTACTTAACTTGGAGTTGGGCAGGCCAAGGGTCTAGCACACCCTTTCTCCAACTCAAGAGAGTTTAGTCTTCACTAGGTTAGGTAGGTGCCTACACCACATAACACTAGTGTGTCTTCTAAAGGAGAAGCCAGTAGCTCTCTGCCAACTAGATACAATGGCATCTCTTTTCCAGAATTGAGAGCCATGTGTGCATCTAGGAAGTTGAGGACAGGGAGAACAGCAAACACCTAACGTCTCATTGAGATTTTGCTTCTAGATGAACTTAGAAAGACCCCAGGGTCTGATGAGGTAGACCGAGTGGGTGGGGCAGGGAATGAGGAAAGGCCGGAAAGTGAAAACTTTTTGGGCCTGGAATAAAACACTGACCAGGAGAATCAAAATGATTCTAACCTGGACAACTTGGGTCTTCCTTTAGGTGGGGGAGAAGGCCCCAGTGGCCCTCTCTTTACTCCACCAAGACGGGTACTGAGTTTAACTAGGAGTTCCAGAACTCCCTCTGTGGAGTCTAATCACTCAGGTACTTCTGTAGGGACATCCATATCAATCAAGAGGGAATCCTCTTATGATAAGCAGTGCCAATTTCTGGAGCTTGAGAGAGTCAATTGGTCCTAGACAGGGATTCCCTAGAGCTCCAAAGAGCTACCAGAAGATTGGGACTAGAGTCCCATGGTGGCAGCAACGGTGTCCCTAGAACTAGAGAGTATTCTCATGATCATAGGAACCTGAACATGATAGTCCCTCCCTATCAAAGTGGGGATGACATCCACAAATGGATAACTGCACAAGAGAGGGCCTGTAAAGTACAGAGGGTCCCGCAAGAGCAGTGGGCAGCTATCTTGTGGCTCTCCTTTGCTGACAAAGATAGAGATAAGCTCCTCACTTTTAGAGAAGAGGATGCTGATAATTACTCAGTCTTGAAGAGTGCTCTCATTGATGGGTTTGGCTTAACCACTGAAAAGTACAGGATTAAGTTCAGAGACACCCAGAAGGCACAGACTCAGGACTGGGTTGACTTTGTAGATTGTGCTATTAAGGCTCTGGAAGGCTGGCTACTTGGCAGTAAGGTGTGTGGTTTTAAAGGATTGTACAATTTAATTATGAGGGAGCAGATCCGTAACATTTGCCAAAATCAGTTGTTGCATCAGTACTTGGTTGATTCTGATCTGACCTCTCCCCAAGAATTTGGAAAGAAGGCAGGCAAATGGGTCAGAACCAAGGAAAAACAGAAAACTCAGAATGAAGGTGGTGAGCAAAAGAAGCAAGATGCTAAAACCTCAGATAAGGGTGGGGAGAAGGGTAAAGACCAGAAGTCTTCACAGGCGTCCCAAAAACCTGCATCTGGGGTGGGGGGGTCACAATCCAACAAGGGAAAAAGCAAAAAGAAACCTTGGTGTCATATCTGTAGAGAGAAGACACATTGGACAAAAGATGTCAACTGCCACCACTGCCCCTAAGGCAACTGTTCCCCCTAGCCCAGTTCCAAGTGGTGCTGTATAGAACAAGGGTATAGTAGGGTTAACCCTGGGATCTAAGATGGACTCTGGCCTAGTCAGAATTCAAACTCAGGCTGTGTTAGTCTGTGATGGAGGCATGGATCTTGACTCCTTATTTGTCAGTCCCAGTAATCTGGGCAAATACAGACAACAGCATTTGATCAATGGTAAGAAGGCCATGCATACAGGGACAGAGGTGCAAGTGTCACAATGGTGACACAAGATCTTGTCGAACATGAACAGATTATACTTGGTGAGACGTACCAAGTGACCAATGCAAGCAATGTCAGGACAGACCATTCATTGGCAGTTGTGGATTTCACCTGGGGAGAGGTAACTGGCCCTAAGAAAGTTGTGGTTAGCTCAGACCTCCCTATTGAATGCTTATTGGGCATTGATTTGGAAACTTCAGCTTGGGCTGAAGTGGAACTCAGGACACATGCAGAAATGCTAGGCATCCCTGCAGATGTGTTTGCCATGACTAAGTCACAGGCAAACATGTCTTACACTGAACAGGCCATGGATCCTGAAATGATGGACCAGGTGCCTTCCACGAGAAGGAGCAGAAGGGGCAAGGCAGTGTATTACCCCCTGCCTCAGAGTGAGGATCAGTCTCTTGAGGGAGATGATCTTAGTCCCTGTGAAGTAACTGTCTCAGAGGAACTTGAACCTTATCAGGTTGTGTTCTTGGGGACAGGGGGCCATTCCAGGGCAGATCTGAGCCAAGAGCAGCTGAGCTGCCCTTCTCTTGGGCCCCTCAGACAGCAAGCTGCTGCTGAGGCTGCTGAGAGTGCCAGTGGTTCCCACAGGATCTACTGGGAGGATGAACTTCTATATTCAGAGGGTAGATACCCCAACCCTGGTGCCACCAGGAGGTTGGTTATACCTCTGAAGTTTAGAGGCTTCCTATTAACACTGGCACGTGACGTCCCATTAGCAGGACTCGTAGGCCAAAGTAAGACCTGGGACAGGCGTGTCCCTCATTTTCACTGGCCTCACATGTCAGAAGACACAAAGGAGTTTTGTCACTCCTGTATCACTTGCCAAGCCAGTGGTAAGGCAGGTGGTACTACAAAGGCCCCCCTGATACCACTACCTGTGGTGGGGGTACCGTTTGAGATGGTAGGGATTGACATTATTGGTCCCATGGATCCTCCAACTGCATCTGGCCACAGATTCATACTAGTGGTGGTGGATCATGCCACTAGGTATCCAGAGGCAATTCCCCTTAGGACTACCACAGCTTCTGCTGTGGCTAGAGCTCTCCGGAGAGTATTTTCCAGAGTGGGTTTCCCTAAGGAGGTAGTATCAGACAGAGATGCAAACCTTATATCTGGTTATCTGACTGCAATGTGGAAGGAGTGTGGAGTAAATTACAAATTCACCACCCCTTATCACCCACAATGCAATGGGTGAGTTGAGAGATTCAACAAAACCCTCAAGGGCATGATAAAAGGTCTCCCTGAAAAGCTTAGGTGCAGATGGGATATCCTTTAGCCCTGCCTTCTCTTTGCCTACAGAGAGGTTCCTCAGAAGGGGTTTGGTTACAGCTCTTTTGAACTACTGTTTGGACATCCAGTTATGGGTCTCTTATGTTTGGTTAACCCCTTCGACGCGCATGACGGAACGGTTCCGTCATGCACGTCGGTTGCGCTGTGCGCATGACGGAACCGTTCTGTCATGGCCCCGCCCGCGCACGGAATCTTCAGCGTGGCGCGGAAATCCGCACCGCGCTGAAGAGGTTAAGGAGGGATGGGAGTTACCTCTAAAACCACCAACACAAGACATAGTGGACTATGTACTTGGTCTTTGCTACCGGATGGCTGAGTACATGAAGAAGACATCCAAAAACCTTGAGGCTAGCCAGGAATTGTAAAAGACCTGGCATGACCAAAAGGATGTTTTGACTGTATACCAGCTAGGACAGAAGGTTTGGATGTTGGAGCCAGTGACCTCAGCAGCTCTCCAAGACAAGTGGAGTGGTCCCCATGCCATACTTGAGTAAAAGGGAGAGGTTACCTACTTGGTGGACCTTTGAACTCCCAGGAGCCCCAACAGGGTGCTCCATGTGAACAGGCTCAAGCCATATGTTGACAGGGCAGACATGGGCTTACTCATGGCTACTGATGAGGGAGAGGAGGAAGAGAGGGATCCACTCCCTGATCTCCTCTCACAGAACCCTGATGATGGTTCAGTTGATGGAGTAGCCGTGGCAGGCAGCCTTACTGAACAACAACAGCCTGATTATAGGAAAGTCCTTAATCAGTACAGACATATGTTTTCACTGACTTCAAGTCAGACTACCTGGTGCACACATGAGGTGGACACCGGTGACAGTCTGCCTGTTAAAAATAGGATTTACAGGCAACCTGATCATGTCAGGGACTGTATCAGGAATGAAGTCCAGAAAATGTTGGAACTGGGAGTGATTGAGCCCTCAGATAGCCCTTGGGCTAGTCCAGTAGTCTTAGTATCAAAACCTCAAACCCAGGGTAGTAAGAGAGAGATGAGGTTCTGTGTTGACTATATTCCAAGGGCAGATGAACTAATTGACACTTTGGCCTCAGCCAAGATCTTAAGTGCATTTGACCTAACAGCTGGTTACTGGTAAATCAGATTAGCTGAGACTGCACAACCAAGAACACCATTTTCAACCCCTAGTGGGCACTACCAATTTGTGGTGAAGACCTTTGGCTTGAATAATGTGCCTGCCACATTTCAAAGGCTGGTGAATAAAGTTCTCATAGGTCTGGAAGCCTATAGTGCAGCTTATCTAGATGATATTGCTGTTTTTAGCTCCACCTGGGAGGATCACCTGGTCCACCTGAGAAATGTTTTGGATGCCCTGCAGAAAGCAGACCTCACTATCAAGGCCACCAACTGCCAGACAGGGCAGAGTAAGGTTGTGTACCTAGGGCACCTTGTAGGTGGAGGACAGGTTCAACCATTGCAGAGCAAAATCCAAACCATCATGAATTGGTTTGCTCCAACCACCCAGACTCAGGTCAGAGCTTTCTTGGGCCTGACTGGGTACTACAGGAGGTTTGTCTAAGGGTATGGCTCCATAGTGACTTATTTGAATGATCTAACTTCCAAAAGATTGCGTAGGAAAGTTCAGTGGACAGTCAGCTGTCAAAAGGCATTTGATGACCTGAATCAGGCCATGTGCACTGCTGCCATTCTGCAAAGTCCTGACAATTCAAAACAATTCATTGTTCAAACTGATGCATCTGAGTTGGGGGTAGGGCTGTTTTATCACAACTGAATGAAGAGGGTCAGGATCAGCCAGTAGCTTTTATTAGCAGCAGGCTGACCCCCAGAGAGAAACGCTGGTCAGCCATTGAGAGGGAAACCTTTGCTGTGGTTTGGGCTCTGAAAACGTTGAGGCCATACTTGTTTGGCACTCACTTCATTGTTCAGACAGACCATAAGCCCCTCTGATGGCTAAATCAAATGAAAGGTGAAAACCCCAAACGTTTGAGGTGGTCCATTTACCTTCAGGGGATAGACTATACACTGGAACATAGACCTGGGAGTAACCATGCCAATGCAGATGGACTCTCCAGATATTTCCACTTAGAACATGAAGACTCAACTGGTCAAGGTTAGTTTAATGTCCTTACGTTTGGGGGGGCTGTGTAGGAACGTATTATCTGCTTCTTGTGGTTACCCCCTTTTTGCTGATGTCACACTGTTTTTGGCCTAGTCTGACTGGGATCCTGCTATCCCCAGTCAATCTGCTTTCTCCTGTAAATTGAAATGCATTTACTTTAGGTACACTCCAGATTGGATTCTGGGGTACCCATATCAGTCCATAGTATATGGTACACCAGGTTCCCAGGGCATAGGTACCCCAGAGGCCTCCCATGGGCTGAAGCATGTATTGTGCCAACCCTAAGAGGCCATCCAAATTGACACAACCAGCCTGCTACAGCAGACCGTGTAAGCTGGTGCTTGCACGGTCACTATATCTATCTAAATCACTACACTTAAATACCTGTCAGTCACCCCTATGGCAAACCTTAACAATCCTGAAGGCAGGGTGATGGGTTTTATGTGAGAGGGTGCCCCTGCATGAGCAGAGCTCCTCTGCAGCCTTCGGGGACCATTCTCTGGGGTTGTCTGTGATGCAGCCAGACATATATGTTTAAGTGCATTATAAGCTAGCGGTAAATGCTAACTTTAAAACGGCTGCTTAGAAACATGTCATGTTTGGTGTTAAACACCTTGGTAACACACCTCCCTGCGAGGAACTGATGGGGGAGGTATGATTCCACCCTTCTGAAGGGACATATGTGGGTCACCGGTATACCCGATACCAGCTTTCTCGACCTGGGCAGCACAAAATGGATGCTGCCAGCCACTGACACGATTCTGCTCTCCTGCTGCTGAGCCAAGCTCGAGCAGAGGAAGGCATGACAATAGGCATTCTGTCACAGAGAGGTGTAACCACCTCCCAGACGGAATTTAGTATATTGGGGCAGGGTGGGTGCACTTTTAGAGTGCCAGAAAGTCTGCACGGGGGGCACATTTGGTGTCCCTGTGCATAGTCCAGCTCAAACCAGTTCCAGGAGCCATTTGCTCATGCTCTGGTGTGAAACTGGACAAAGGACATGGGTGTAGCCACCCTCTGTCCTGCCCCTCCCCTAGGAGGGTCCACAGAATCTATCCTACCCCTTCCCATGGGTATAAAGTGGGTTACCTGATCACAGGGCTTTAGATTTTCCCTGGAGAAGATTCTGCTAAGAAGAAACCAAGTGCTTCAACTGCCTGCATGACGCTGGACGACTGAAGAATCTCCCTTGGAGTAAAGGAGTTACTCCCCTGCAAAAGCAGGCCCCTAAATGCAACTGACCGGTTTGCTTCTCCCAAGCTCCTGTGGACTCCGAAGATTTCAGCAAAACAAGAGGTGAGTTCCCGAAGGTCCCTGAGGTCGATCTGCCCTCTCTGCAATTCTAAGACCAGTATCCCTTGTGCGGGACGTGCAACCCGAAACCCTGTGCACCACGTACTTTTGCAAGTGCATGTGCTTGATGACAACTCCTGAGCCTGTACTTTGGATTCCGTGTAGTCCTGACCCCAAGCAGTATTTGCACTGAAGATTTCCGGCCTCCACTCCACGAGTGTCCTGTGGGCTGGTGCTTTGCAGACTTGCTTGAGGTCTCCTCACGATCCCTGGTCCGTTGGCCTGTGGGTCCTGGCGAGGGTCACCTTGCTAATTCTTGGTCTTACCTGGTTGCTCCAGATGTGCCCTGACTCTCCATTGCTTGGAGAGTCCCCTGGACCTTGCTGGTCCTCACCGTAACCTGTTTCCTCTGTCCGTGTGGATTGCAGTTGCCAAGGCTTGTTGGTGCTGCAGCCGGATATCGACCCCTCAGCTCCCAACATCCTTTGTGGGACAGCTCATTTCTGGACTTTGGTCATCCTCGACATCTCCTGGTCCCCGTGGCTGCAGAGTCAAGCAACCCTTCTTGATCCCTGACGCACTGGACATCGGTGGGCATTCGAATACCGAGCCCCTGGTCACCTGAAGTGACCCAGACTCTGGTGCCTCTGCTTTCAGGTTTTTCTCACCTCCAATCCAGGCTTGGATTCCACTGGACATTCTCCGCCCTCCTGGCAGCAGGATTTCTTTGCACCTCTCCATTGAAAACAACAAAGGTTTCCGACACCACTTGACCCCTATGCACCCGGCTCCTCTGGGATAGGTAACACGGGTACTCCAGTGCTCCCTGGTGGGTTGGCCTTAAAACCTCCTAAGTTCCAAAGGGTTTGCTCAAAGTCTTCTTAGAAGTGTCCTTGACTTGTAATCTTCCCATAGCGACTTTCCCATAGAGTTGTACGGAGCACGTGTCTCTGTTTCCTCACTGCACCCATCCTCCGTGGGCTCCCTGTCTCACTCCTCTGGGTGGTTCCTTGGGGTCCCAGTGATTCTACGTGCTCTAGGCACGGTCTCTATGGAAGTCGTTATTGTTAGACCATTTTTTTAGTATATGGTTCGGTCTCCCACTGGAGCCCGCTGTGTATTTCGCTATTTACGAATGTTCTATTGATCTAGTATTGTGTGCTTTGTGCCCTAGTCTCGTGTAGAGACTAGTAGAGAATGTTATATTAATAAATACATATTTTTATATAAACACTGTGTGGTTCTCCTGTCATTTAATCATTTAGGAGGTGATATTCCGGTAGAACAAGCTGTTTTACATTCCTTCAAGATTAAGCCTGAAGGCTGCTCTCCATAGCTACCACTAGGATAGCTTTCAATAAGGTTATCTTTGACCTCAGACAGCATAAGGGTTGTGTGGCCTGGTACAAAGTGCCCACTTTAACTAGTGGACAGCATATACCAACCCACCTTCTCACACCAGGAACAAAAAGACTTCACCCCAGCTCACCTGAACTTCCTTGCTGGGAATTGTGACCTGCCAGGAGGTGCCTGTAACCGAGTTGGGCCCCTGGAGGTTGTTTCTGCTGTTGGGAGCTGGAAGAAACCCAAGGGAAGCAGTGAAATTAGTTTTCGATGCCGTAGATGCCGCCATTGTTACGCCACGACCTGCCTCGGGGAGCCGCTTGTGAAGTCAACGACACAGCGCCTGGTCTGCTCCATAGCTCCGATGCCCTGCAACGATTGCTGCCACCGGCAGTGATCGGCCGTGACCGACGCCAGGGCTCGCATCAACTCTGTCTTCGCCAGCGCCTGCATCTTGATTTCGCAGCACCAATAACCACTGAGAGTGACTCGGGAAACTTGCCAACATCGCATCATCACCTGAGCGGACATCGGCCATCTTCGACGCCATGCATCGTCACCGACTTCATTTTCCAAAGTACTGTTGGTTGGGGGTCTGTGTGACTCTGCGCCCGACGCCGCAATCCTCGCAGGCGATGCCGTACTTTGGATTTTGTGCTGCCCTGATGTCGTGATAGTTCCTGTTGGTGCTATTTGATTTCTATGAGCTTATGCTTGCAACATCCTTTTTAAAGACATTTTACTGAGCATCTGTATGTTGGATTTTTGTCGTTTTGGTCTTGTTTAGTTTAGATAAAGATATTTTATTTTTCTAAACAGGTGTGGTGTCCATTTGTGGTGTTTTCACTGTGTTACTGTGAGTGTTGGTACAGATACTTTACACATTGCCTTTGGGATAAGCCTGTCTGCTCGTGCCAAGCTACCAAGGATGTGAGCATGGGTTATCTAAAGTGTGTATCCCCCTTAACCTGACTAGAAGCAAGGGTCTCCATTTGAACAAAGGTACCTACCTCTGCCAACTAGAGACCCCTATTTCTAAGAGTAACATTTCATGGCTATATTTTCAAAGAGTTTTACAAGACTGACACTTTTGTTTGTCATTTCCGTCTCACTGGTGGGGAGTCCACAAGTTTTCAAAACCAGATCTCTGAAAAATGAAGGTACATTTTAGATATGCACAAGGTAGGATATGCTTTAATGTATACATACCTCTAAGACATAGTATTCCAAAGGGAATTGTATCTAAGTTTACTGGATTAAGTACATAAACCCAAATGAAATGAAGAGTTTTAAACAAGCAACTCCAGGATCCGCAGAGACACAGTACACTGTATGTGAATCGGTGCAGCATAACATAACCGGTGTATTTGTAAAGCACACGATTACTCGTATTTGTCCTGGCGCTGAATAAGAGATGTTTATTGTTACCCAACTCAATGGTACTCATTTTATCGACCTCAGATGGATGAAAGGCTGAGTGGACCTGTCGGGATTTGAACCTGTGACCATGAGGTTGAACACAGGCCCCTGCAGTGGCTGTTTTAGTCCACTGAGCCACCAGACCCAGCATGGAAACGACATGCACAACTTAGCCAGAAGAGCAAGGTTACAATTCCCTTCCTCCCTTAAGTCAATGATAAATTCCCTAGAAAGGTTCTCAGCAGCAATTTAAACATTACCTGATACACATTTAGAAGTCTTTAGTACAGCAGCAGAGCAACTAAATACCATTTAACTCCAATGTTATATAGGTTGAAACATATAATAGGTTGACACCAGTAACAAAGATATTCATCTTCCTAGTGTCTAACTTTCTTTCCTGGGATATAATCAATATATTGTAACCAATATAAGACACTATATTGCGCCCTTTTGAAATAGGTTTTATTTAACAGTTTTACCGAACATGTTTTGATGTCTCCGCTAATTTTCATCATCGAGCCTGATGCCCATGATAATATTCCATCTCTCCACAGTCTCTTTATTGTCTTTGGTCTAGCTGTTCAGCTATTTGATAAATAATATGACTTGGGCTCCGGTGTGAATTTACAATTAGGTCAATTTTATGTTGCTTCTCTCATTATTTTTGGCATATCTTGCATGGGTACCACTAAAACATCACCAATAAATTATTAAAACCTGTAGAAGACATGTAATGTGACTGCAATAGTGTCCATACTTCATGCATGGTTCCAACAGATATGTGGAATACAGTTTCAGTGAAAGTGAAAGAGGAGAACACAAACATCAATGGAACATATAACTAGTACCTCTATAACCTTTGATGACTCCTCTAATTTAGTATCTAGGATAGGTGATTTACTTTCGCAGCTTTTTTCAGCACCGTCACTTTTGTTTGTCAATTCAGTCTCACTGGTGAGAAGTCCACAGAGTTTCAAAGTAGACACCTGAAAATTTTAAGCAAAATGTAGATATGCACAAGACAGGATAGGATTCTAGTTTACACAAACATTTTTAAGTTTATTTATTTATTTATACTCTTGTATAGCGCTGGAAGTCAACCACCGAAAGGGTATCTCCGCGCTTACGCTTTACCAAGGAGCCAGGATCTTATACTAAACAGAGAAATGAAGGTGGGAGAAACCTAACAGGCGACAAATAAAAACCTTTTCAGGGACTTCTTGAAGGATTGAAAATTGATAATATTTTTGAGAGCAGGGGGCAGTGAGTTCCAAAGGATGGGGCCTTTGTAGGACAGGGCTTGCCCTCCCTGTCTAGCTTTTTTTATCCTAGGAACCTGGAGTTGTTGCTGACTGCTGGAGCGCAGGGTACGACTGGGTTTGTAGGGTTTGAATATTTCTTTTAAATATTTAGGTCCATTGCCAAACAAACATCTGTGAATAGTGCAGCAGATTTTAAATTTTACACGCTGTCTAATTGGCAACCAGTGGAGTTTTGTCAAGAGGGGGAGTGATGCAGACCTTGGCTGGGCGTTGAGAACTAGTCTCGCAGCAGTGTTCTGGACCACCTGTAGTCTCTGTAGTTGTTCCTCATTTGCCAAGACCAGCAGGCCATTACAGTAGTCCAGTCTACTGTTAACCAAGGCCTGGACAAGAGTCTTCCTATAAGAATCTGATAGAAATGGGAAGACTCGTCGTAGCAGTCCAATGACCTGGAAGCAGGAACCTGCTACTTGATTTGTGTGCTCTTTAAACAGAAGTGATTTGTCTAAGCGCACACCGAGATTTTTGACAATCTGTTTGGGGCTTGGGGTTGGTCCAAATCCGGGGGCCACCAATCCGGGGACCACAAAAGTGTGGCCTCTCCAAACAGCATTACCTCAGTCTTGCCTACATTACACTGGAGGCGATTAGTGGCCATCCAGTAAGATATTGCCCTCATTCCGTCCGCAAAAGATTTTTGTATTGTGGGTATCAGGGTTTTAAAGGGGAACAAAAGCTGAGTGTCATCAACGTACGACACAGGGGTGAACCCATGAGAACTTACAATTTTCGCCAAGGGGGCCACATACACTTTGAAGAGTGTGGGGCTTAGGCATGAGCCCTGTGGCACTCCCTTGGTGAGCTCCCTTGAGATAGAATGGTGGGAGCCCAATCTTACCTCTTGTTGGCGATCCGAAAGAAAGCTTTCCAGCCAGGAAAGAGCCACACCATCTATTCCCCTCTCCCTCAGACGATCGAGAAGTATCTCATGAGACACAGTGTCGAAGGCAGCGGATGAGTCTAACAGCACTAGAATCATTGAGTTTCCTCCATCCAGTGACATCTTGATGTTATCAGCCACTGAGAGGAGGGCAGATTCTGTGCTGTGATTGGGACTAAATCCAGATTGAGAGAAGTCTAGGCCCTCCGCTGCCTCGATGTATTTGGACAAGTGAGTGTTTACGTGTCTCTCGGTCATCTTGCTGAGAAGGGGTAGGAGGGAGATGGGTCGGAGGTTGGAAAGGTCGGTCCATGGAATTGCTGTGTTCTTTCGGATTGGGTTCACCACTGCTTTTTTCCATTCTGTGGGCACAGATCCTTCCCTAAGAGAATGGTTGATCAGTGTTTGAATATGGGGCCTAAGCAGATTTTGCAGGGAGGCAGTTATTTTAGCTGATAAAAAATCATCTGGGGATCCAGATTTTATATGGCTCATAAGGGAGGTGAGATCTGAGTCATTGACTGCTGGGAATATCGTAAGTGTAGTTTTACTCCGTGTGGGCAGGATGTAAGGGGAGAGAGAGTTATTACTATTTTGATTGGAGACCAATAACATTTTGTCGTAAATCAAATTGATTTTATTTTCAAAGAACAAGGAGATTTCATCGCATAATTGTTGGGAAAAGTCATCAGGGCTTTTGCATGCGGTAGGTTTTACAAACTCCTGAAGAATTTTAAATAATTCCTTGGATCGATTTCCCGCTTCTGCGAGTTGTTGAGAGAGGCTATTCCTCCGAGCAAGTTTGATGTTTTTGTAATATTTAGTCTGGGCCTCATGATGTGCTTTCTTGTTTTCTTCGGTTCGTGTTTTTCTCCACTTCTTTTCCAACCTCCTACTTTTTTGTTTTTCTGTTCTAAGCTCCTCGGTATACCATGTTTCCTGTTTGGTGGCAGGGTATTGTTTGTGTAATTTTAGAGGTGCTATTTTGTCAATTGCTTATTTGAGGGAATTGTTGAATTTGGTTAAAACGGTCTCTATACTATCTGTCTCTGTGGGAATGGGCTGCTTCCATTCCTTTTGCAATTCCCCTACGGTGACTTTATGCCACTGTCGACGCCAGACAGGTGGTAGGGAGTTTTTATTGGAGGGCTTATCCGCCTTAGATATTGAGAATTCCACGATGAAGTGGTCGGACCAAATTATTTGAACCGGAGAAAGACATTGTACTTTGGGGAAATTGGTGAATACCAGGTCGAGAAGGTGACCACCTATATGGGTGGGCTCGTGGTTTTGCAGAGTCAGACCGAGGGAAGATAATTCAGAAACCAGGGAGATTGTTTCAGGGAGTGCGATATTATCAATGTGGAGGAAATCTTCTTTTGCTTTAAAATGTGGGGCCAAGAGTTCCAATAATGCAAGGGAGAAGCCTGTAGAGGGCCCCGGAGGACGATAGACTAAGGCTCCTTTCCAGAATCTGTTTGTGGCATATTGCATTTTAAAAATTATTATCTCAAAGAGAGGGCTGTGCTTCTGTTCTAGTGTTGTGATATTCAGATGTTCTTTATGCATGATGGCTAAGCCACCACCCAATTTCTCTGGGCGGTCAAAATGGACAAACTTGTAGCCAAGAGGAACTCCCACAGCAATAGCAGGGACCGTATGAGGTTTCAACCAAGTTTCCGTTGTATTAGGTCCCATACCTCTAGTTGATGTCTAGGTAGGGAGCGAACATTTAGGAGAAGACACTTTGTCCCCTTTGTCCCTTTAGGTGGAGTTTGTTCCCTTTTATCTAACATCTCAGTGCTGGGTTTTGTAGGAGAGGCTTGGTATTTGTAATATATGCAAGCGAAAGGGCCCTCAGGGCACGGCCAGGAATCTCTGGAGCATTCTGTGAGAGGGGTTGGTCTGAGGTGTAACAGAGTTTGCGCCGAATACCTGATGTGAGGGGCCCTTGCAGAAGTGATAGGCGTGGGTGTCGGGCCCATGGCCCCTGATCCCGTCCTGTCGCGGACGGGCGCAGACGGGCAGGACTCTGGCACGACTCCGGCGCAGATCCGGCGCGTCCGCAGTATGCGTCCGCTGCGCAGAGTCATAGCCGTTCTTTTTAAAGCGCTGTTTGAGCGCGTCACCCGCCTGGCCCACACCCAATATGGCCGCCAAAAACCGGGAACCCAGCCCTCGGCGTCGATACTCGGCCGAGGGCGGTCCGGAGGCAGGGGAGGGGGGAAGGAACACAAAGCGCTTAGGAGCGCTAAGGAAGTCTCTAAGTCTCTAACGCTTATTAATCAAGCGATGTAAATCATACGAAGTTAAAATACAGGGAGAATGCTAAAATGCACAAAGTAAAAGAAAGAGACCTCCCGGCTTCCGCCTCAGGAGGGGAAAGGTTGCTTCTGTTGGTACATTACGAAAGATGTAAAAGCAGAAAGGCTTAAAGAGTTATTCACAAGTTGCCTAGACAGACCGTCAGTAGCAACTTAAAAACCTAAGACCTCACTCAAAGATTGGAGGCCAGGATACTACATTACAAATGTGGTGGATATCCTTTCCACCACATTACAGGTGCCACAGGCGAAAACTCACTTGTTATACGGTGGATAAGATTTTGCCAAACTCTAAATAAGGCCCTGAGTAATGCAAACAATTAGAAACATAAAAAACTGGTTTGCTAATGGTGTGAAAAGTGTTGCACCATATGCTGGAGACCAAATTAGCAAAACTGAGGGTGGTAACTGTTACTTGATGAGCCCTCTTACTAGGGAGAAGAAGACTACAATTCTCAGGCTCCCAAACAGTGGTAACATATTAACATGACACCCCCAAAGACATCTTGCAAGTTTTGTGGATCCAGATCAGAAAAGCAGCAGCTGAGGTACAGCTAAGAGCAATGGTGTATCCATCCATTGCACATATAATCAAAATTTGTGATAGGTGTGAACAATTACATTGTATGTAGTTAGTTGGACCCCTTGTCTATCCTGTGTATGTGTTGAAAGAAAGCAGAACATACTTGTTAACACACCAAGCTAGTTGTCATGCTTTATCAGAGGGCTGCCTGATTCATCCCAAATGAATATAGTGACACAAGGGCTCCCTAGGTTATAGGGAGTGCTTTTGTGGGAGGGGTGATAGTGTGAGATCTGGAATATCAGACAAAAAATCTCCAAAGAGTCTCAAGTGCTTCTTGCAATGTTGCCTTAAATGCTGTTTTCATAAACTCATACTCTCAAAAGATAAGGCTCAGTGCTGGATAACTTCTGGCAATGCTTTAATTCTTCTGCTACTGAACGAACGTTTATATCATCTAGAGTGGAAAATTCGTAGTAGTATTTTTTTATAAAGCAATCTCAGTTTCAGCACGTTGGCGGCTCATAATACATAACACATATTGTGTGTCTAAAAGCGTCTTTTGCTCCTGTACAAGCATTTGTGTCTGCTGATTTTCTGCCTAGATCCATTCCTACCCTATGCTTTTCAGATTGCCCATCTGTACCTTTCCTTTATTACTTTTTGGTGACCATCATAGTTTCAGGGAAAAATTGGTGTGCAAGTATTGCTGGAGAAGTTGACCTTTTATCTGAGCAAACCCCATTCCCTCTAGGATAAAACTGGTGTAACCAGTAAGAACTTGCACTATTTGTGTGGTAACAAATAAGCTACTCTTTGGTGGACATATTCGTTCTTAATTAAATGGAATTCAATTAAAATTAATTAATTGAAAAAAGGAACCCTTCTGTAACCTCAGTGTCAACTCTTGAACATTGTTATACATAAGTGGATCCTTAAAAGTCGCATTCTCAGCTGACCTAATTTCCACATAGATCATCCATTGGAGTGGCACCTGGATGCAGTGGATAAAATGCAGTAGGAGTGCATTTTCCACACACATCTCATCATTAAAACAACATGACAGAGTATATAAGGACAGCGATTTTTCTCCCAGAAAAACCTGGGCGCCTGATTTGCGAAATATTTCTCCATGAGGAGAAAACTTGCAAGATGTCTTTGGGGGTGTCTTGTTAATATGTTACCACTGTTTGGGAGCCTGAGAATTGCAGTCTTGTTCTCCCTAGTAAGAGCCTACTCCTACCTTGATAGGTTTTTCATCCTCATCAGATGAAAGTATATCAGTGGAAATGACGGTTTCATAAACAGATTCACTTCCACTTACAGCAGAATGAAAAAGAATATTGTCCAGCCCTCATCAGTTATACTCCAGGAGTAATGAGTATTTGTTTTAAGGGGCATCCCCCAAATGCATTAGAATGTTGACCAATTCATGTTACCCTTTACTTGTGTTCTTTATTTTCTTAATGTAATATATTCATTATATAATTTTCAAATAAATTACTCTTTTCACTGTTTAGTTAGTTACAGTAAACAACAGCCAACACTTCATGGTCATTATAAGTTTCTTCATGATATTTTCCATTTTTCTCTTACATGAATCAAATTTTCCCAGATTTGGTCCAGCATGGATTAGATTAGGCCTAGTCTGTGGTGTTAATGTGTACATTGCCTTGTCTGTTGCTGCCTTATTCAGAATCCTAAAATTACATTAACATCGGTGAAAGTGCAGAGCAGAGGCGCAGCTGAACATTTATACACATAAACTCTACATCCGTTTTGCTTTTAAGCTGCCATTATGTGGAACCCCTAGCTCTATGTATTCAAAACTGAACAAGATAAAAGACGATGATTATATATTGAATGTTCTTTGTATCTAAATCAAATGGCTTACAAATGGAAATGATGATGATGGGTTCAGTGTCCACAAGGTCAAAATAGGGAATACAGTTATGAATAAATACAGCATTTACCTTCATAATATCTGATGGTTCCTCAACGCATGCTGATGTATCAGTCAACACTCGTTCAAGACTGTCCCCTTTGATTGACACTTCATTTTCAGTGGTGACTGTGTCTGAGGTTTCCAATCCCTCTCTCTGGGAAACAGAAATTTAGATATTTGAAAGGCAGGTTCTGTTTCTAGTTTACACCAACTGTTAAATGATATTGCATCTTGAAAAATGCAGAGACAACATCGCCATAGCACATCTGCATTGGGAAATCTTTGTTCCAAGAGGATCTTTTGTGCCTGCAGGGTATCTCCTTTGGGAATTTATGAGCACTCTGGAATGACTGAGTAGTTCAGAGGCCCTTTATAGTCAAGGAAATTAGCTACACAGGGATAGACAGGAAGAATTCCTGTAGCAGGAACTACATGTGAATAAGGAGAAGCACCTTTTGAGATTGAGATCCTTGCATCGGAAGTTAAAGGGAGTAGGGGTGCAAAGGAAGATAGTCAGTATGAATTAGTTTCGGCCATATTGTATCTGCACCAATTGAGCTGAAGGAAGCTCAGAAGGCATGTCAGCCTCACCGACCAGGCTCTGTGACCAAAGAAATTAAGCCAAAATTATTACAATTTGGATACGTAAAAGGGAGGGCTGTAGAACAGTAGATTAGAAGGTCACTCTGGAGCTCCCTGACCAGAAGCCTATCACTGGGAAACTTGCCCAGTTCTATAACAAATTCTTTGGCCAGAGTGGGTACGAAAGACCCCGCCAACTAGATGGATACATAGTGAAAATATCAAATTGCCCAATATCTGAATATGACAGAGTAACCCAGAATATGGAAATAACAAGTACAGGAGGATACAGAGGCCATTGGACTATTTCATGAAGGCCATTGGACTGGTCCAAATGGTTTCCTGGTCAAAGTTAGGCAGCGTCATCACAATGGTCTTAGGAGATTGGCACCAATAAAACACATTTGGCCGGAGGGGCGCGCATTCCCAAAACACCATAACGTCAGATGCCACACTAAGTTAGGACCACTCAGCCAATCAGAACACAGCATGCACACTACACGCAAAGATCACAGGCTCCCCATGCCGGCCATCTGAACACGTACCCCCTGGCATCACATTGTGTCAATGCAAAGTCAAGACCCACCTGCACTTCTTATCAAATGACCAGATTTATGGCCCTGTACCTAGGCCCAGGTTTCTGTCTCCAAAGGATTGTACAAATTGCTTTATAATGCTTCATGTAATGTATAAAAATATGGCCAAAAGCAATGTCCTTTGAGACAGTATTCAGACCCAGACTCTGTTGCCTGTTCTCCCCGCCGCTGCATTTAAATAAACTAACTGTTCCTGTTTTTTAAGACGCCTATGGTCTTTAATTTTTTCGTGGTAAATTCATATTCAAGTGACAGTTATTTATGCAACTCACTTAGGTTAAACATGCTTAAGTTACAGCACTTTTCATCCATTGTCATGGATGTAAGTGCCCCTTTTTTTTATTTAAGTACGTTTCAAATTTAAGACATTCTTAAGTGTAATTGCTTTCCCTAGTTTCATGAACTGAATGGCGAGGCGTAACTTAAACGGACATAGACAAAACTTATGATTGTCATAAATTAGACAACATTGGTAAATCAGTTCTTTAGTGCCTTATTTAGTTGTAATGGGACAGCATCCAAAAAAACAAATGAACCATCAACCCCGCCTTTGTGTCTTTTTCAACCCTCACACTTTTAAAGCAATGAACTCAGCAGACCCAATCCTGGAGCTTCTGCATGATCTGCTATTAAATGCAGAAATCCCGGTGGGGAAGCAGCGCAACAAGAGAGAGCCTTATTTTGGTTCACCCGTCCATAGCCATTTTGGTAGCTTCAACTTCATGACAGACTACCATTTAAACCATGTGAGTATATCACTGAGCTTGATATAAGTTGCCCTGACACCATGAGAAAATATCTGGAAGCAAACTTGGCCTGGGCACCATGGATAAAGGGGTAGAGGGTATGTTGTGGGGCAGGAGGATAGGTCAAACTCCTTGAATGAGTCAAACCAGGCCAACTCTGCTTGCGTTGGTTACTGGGAGTGCAGATCATATTTGGCCCCCAACAGCTCCTTCATTGTTTTTCCCAATAGTGGCTCTCAGCACTGAAGAAAGTCAATTCAGCAGATGAAAGCTCTATTTCAAAATTAAGAAATATTAAAGTGATGGGCCATCCTCTGCCAATGTGTCAAAGATATTTTCTTTACCTCATCAGAGCTTTTGAGATGGGCGTGGTTCGGCGATGCATAGGCTTGAGTCAGGTAAAGAGTGAGGCCCATCAACCACTGATTTTCTGCATCACAGTGGTGTTTAAAGGCTGCAGAATCGCTCATCTAATTATCGCTCAGGGAGGTTTTCCCGGCCACCCAGAACACTTGTGCAGAGGAGACAGATCCGGAGTTCCCCTCCAAATACTGGCTTAGATATTGGCACAACAAGCATTTGTCCTCAGGAGCTTTATTACCACATGGTGTTCATGTGCCAACATGCCTGGTGGGGGAAGGGGTTGCAGAAGTTGGGGGTCAAGATCGAGCAACACAAGGTCATGGTCAGAAGTGCTGTTCAGGAGAATCGAGGTGGCCACTAAATTACCCACCAGTCTGACAGAAAGCAAAAAAGTCTATACAGGAACATGTGCCATATACAACTGAGGTGAGTGTCCCTTGGGTGCATCAGTGACAAGGATTAGTCAAGGGAGTTGGTTTGGGGTGTTTTGATCTCGGAGAGGTATCTGTTGAGATGGTAAATTCCTTCTCAATGTGATGGATGTGCACCCCTGCCCCGAGTGCCCCAGCTGCATTGATGTCAGGATCCCTAATGCTCATTTTTATTGTCATTGGCAAACACAGATCATGGGTGTGCACCATGATTTAGGCCTATCTCATGGATTGCAGTCTTTTTTTTTGGGCACGGAGGGGCACCAAAACCACCACCCACGTAGTGGTGTAATGATACTTTGTTTGCCAGATGTTAAGCGGCACGATCACGGTGGTGGCAGAACATCCTCTAGTGATCCCTAGGAGTGACAAGATGCTTTTACTGATTCACTGGAGTGAGGTATACTGGTTCACTCTTTTAAACTTCCACTGCTGTACGCTTAACTCCATGGACATAATATGCGTTCCAGCCAGGAGGCCCATTCAGCAACACAGGGACAGTCTCAGCACGGCTTAGCACAGCAGTCATACAGCCTGACCCCACAGATGCCATCTGAGTGAGCAAGGTGATGGCAGGGTTCCATGGCTCCACACCCAGCATCAGTCAGGTAGCAACAGAGGGCTGGCATCAGAAGTCCATCAGTAAACCGCCCATACTAGACCACTAGGGCCAAGGTATACAGAAGGAAGGCAGCAAACAGAACACAGGCGAGCAAACTTTCAAAGCCTTGAGTGGCAAGCGTGACCTGTACCTTGGATCACCTAAAGACTTGTAAAAATGCTTGCCCCCATTCAACGACAAAGCATTGGGTGACTCTCTCCAACTTTATTGGTTCTCTTTGTCATCAGGCAGATGATCATTCTGCACCAGGACAGCAGCTGATGGACTCACAGGTGGTTCTCGTGTGTCTATATCAGAGACATCCATGGCATCCAGGATCTTCTGGGTCATCATACTCCTGATTTCCTGCCATCCTCGGTTATCAGCATCACTGCCTGTTTGAGAAGGCTGTATTTGATGTCCCGTTTCCGAAGGCAGGGTTTCAAGGTCAGAAATTACTTTTGGACAACGGTGGTATCAGAAGAGAAGTCAGAAAAAAATAAAATCTGGTGGTTTTCACGTTGATAAGTTGAAAAGGTTCATGTTCGACCCCTCCATTTCACCTGCAGTCCGGAGATACAAATATTGTCCCTCCTGCTTCTCTCCACCTCCATTGACCAGTCCAGAAAGCTATCAAAGTGTGTATCCACCTCTGTGAGGTTAGTTTCTGTGATGTCAAGCCACTGATGAAAGGAGGCAATGTTAATGTGAATCGACTGCACGTCCTCTTTTTTTGTGACAGCTGCGCCAATGGACCCCAAGAGGACTTTAATGTCAGTGAGCTTGCAAAGCAGAGTGTCCATAGCCAAAGACCAAAAAGATGAAGAGGCCTGCCTGCTTCCGAAGTGTTAGTGGCCTCACCCTAGAGAAAGCCTCAGAAAATAAGAGTTGATGCTTGGACCTCAACCTTGACTTGTACATGGGCAATAGTCAGGCCACAATCAGAGGTAAGAAGCTGTGTCCCTGAAAGGGTCAGAGTCGTTGAGCAGAACTCACCGTGTGGCACCTCCAGGAGGCAGGCAAAACGGAACACTACAGTCGTAGAAAATTACAACTGGGGCGCTGTCTGTCGGCCGAAGAGGAGAGGTAGATCCCACCATGGAGTAGAGGCAAGGCCAGTCTTTCGGAAGTACTGGGCACCTGGCTAATGGGTAGCAATTCCACCGACTGCGATCCCACCAGTGCTAAGGTAGACACCGTAGAAAATGGTCCAGTGTCCTGCAAATTGCTGTGGTGGGCAGGAGTCACAGTGGTAGGCCAGGGGGTAGCAGTCCAATCAGAAGAGCAAGGGGGCAACAGGGTGCAAAAATACAGGGCGGGTAATGTGGCTCCAGCCACAGACTCCAATTAGCTCCTGAACTCTGCAGTGCTCCCACCGTTTCTGGTCATAACAGCCGGGGCCCCTGAGAAGAGGCCACCACGCTCTCAGGTGGCCCCTATGCAGGGAATATTTTTAGGGGAAAAGGTGGGGGCATACACGCCTCCAAGGATCACAGAACAAATAGGCATCAAAAGCAGGCCTCAACTCATACGCTGGAGCTCGGGCCGCGCCCTCACCTCTCCCAGCTGCGCCAGATTTCTTTGTGCTGTGGGTATGATCCTGGTCCTTCAACAGGGGCCTCCCCGCACCCTTCTTACTCTGTCAGGCAAGTCTCTGGGGGCAGCAGGGCACAGTGGCGCAGTCCGTCTGCAATGGTCTGGAGTATCTTCCTGCGGAAGGGGCCAGAATTGCAGACGAGGGACGTACTGGCTGGGAGTTTCAGCAGGACGCTGTCATGCTCCTCGGCAGCTAGCTTCGCCCCCTTGATCTGCTTTTAATATTAGGCATATGCCATGCCCGGTTCCACCAGATTTCAGAACTTGGGACACAGTTTCAGTACATAAACAATGAAAAATTAGAACACAAACAGTGAAATATATAAATGTACCTCAGTAACATTTGATGGCTCCTCTACTATAGTGTCAGGGGAGCTGGATATATTTTCAAAGATTTTTTCGATACTGACACTTTTGTTTGGCATTTCGGTCTCACTGGTGAGGAGTCCACAAGTTTTCAATCTAGATCTCTGAAAAATGAAGGTGAATTGTAGATATGCACCAGGGAGGATATGCTTTAATGTATACATATTTCTAAGACATATTATGCAAAAAGTAAAAGTAGCTAAGTTTACTGGATATAGGGACACATGCATCCTTTTGCGATCGCAAAATGGCCCTTTGCAATTCAAGAAAGTATGTGGGACTTGCAATTTAGGTAATCGCAATTTATTGCGATCTCCTAAATTGCGATTACATTTAAGGAATCGCAAACTGCGATTCCTTAAATGCAATGCTAGAAGCAATTTAAAATAGCGATTTCGCTATTAGGGGTAGCAAATTACCGGAAAAAACAAAGTAGTCGGGAATTTGCAAAAATGCATTTTTCAAAGTAACATGTAGCATGTGTGTGCACAGCATGGGTGCACATTACAATTTCAGGGGTGCAACAGGGTATCCTTTTGGCACTCTTGAAATTGCATGGGCAATTTGCGAGTACCTATTTAGTACTCGCAAATTGCGCATGCAATTCCCCCTGTAGGCCCATAGGAATGAATGGGAAGCCATTCCTTAATTGCGAGTCGCAATTAAGGAATGTTTACGAATCGCAATTTTTTTTGCGATTCCTACATGCATAGGCTTTCGCAATTCCTTAATTGCGATTCCTTAATAATCGCAATTAAGGAATCACAAAAGCATATCTTGATGCATGTGCCAGTAAAGTACATAAACCCAAATGAAATGAAGAGTGTTAAACAAGCTACTCCAGGATCCGCAGAGACAGTACACTGTATGTGAATCGGTACAACAGGGCAATGACATGCACAACTTAGCCAGAAGAGCAAGGTTACAATTCCCTGGCTCCCTCAAGTCAATTATAAATTCCCTAGAAAGATTCTCAGCAGCAATTTAAACATTACCTGATACACATTTAGAAGTCTATAGTACAGCAGCAGAGCAACTAAATACCATTTAACTCCAATATTATATAGGTTGAAACATATAATAGGTTGACACCAATAACAAAAACATGCATCTTCCTCATGTTTAGCTCTCTTTCCTAGGATATAATGTAACGAATATAGGACACTATATTGTGCCTTTTTTAAATAGGTTTCTTTTAACAGTTTTAGCAAACATGTTATGATGTACCTGCTAACTTTCCTCATCGAGTCGGATGCCCATGACAATATTCCATCTCTCCACAGTCTCTTCATTGTCTTTGTTCTCGCTGTTCAGTTGTTTGATCAATATTATGATTTGGGCTTTGCTTACATTTACATTTAAGTGAACTATAAGTTTATTCTCTCACATTCTCGACATATCTTGCACGGGTGCCACTAAAATATCACCAATAAATTATTAAAACCTGTAGAAGACATGTAATGTGACTGCAATAGTGTCCATACTTCATGCCTGGTTGCAACAGATATGTGGAATACAGTTTCAGTGCAAGTGAAAGTGAAAGAGGAGAACACAAACATCAATGGAACATATAACTAGTACCTCTGTAACCTTTGATGACTCCTCTAATTTAGTATCTAGGACAGGTGATTTACTTTCGCAGCTTTTTTCAGCACCGTCACTTTTGTTTGTCAATTCGGTCTCATTGGTGAGAAGTCCACATATTTTCAAATTAGACACCTAAAATTGTGAAATAAATTGTAGATATGCACAAGACAGGATATGATTGTAGTTTATGTAAACATTAGAGTTATATTACGAAAGATGAAAAGGCAGAAAGGCTTATAGGGTTATTCACAAGTACAGAAGACAGGCCCTCAGCAGCAACGTAAAACCCTAGGGCCTCATTTACAACAAAATGACACATCACGGCGCTGCAAGCCATTTTGCTGCACTGGGCTGCGTCATTTTAAGAGCACAGGGATGCGTCATAGTTACAACAATATGACGCATCCCTGTGCTTTCCCCTGCGCTGGAGCACAATTGGGCACCCTTGCACCATGGTGCAAGGGTGCCTGCGTTGCAGGGATGATTGTTGTTGTGCATCACACAAAGAAAGACGACAACATGAGGAGAAATTAAAATATTTCTCCTCCTTGCACCTATTTTCACCTCCCCAAGGGAAGAGCGGGATTCTGATGAATTCTCAGGTTTCCTAAATGTTGTAAATCTGGGAATGCGGCAGAATCCATGGGTGTTGCTTGGGAACACTCGCAGCAACACCCATGGCATGCCCCTTTCACACAAAGTGATGCGTGAAATGGGGTCGTATTTACAAGGCCATGAAAAGCCACGCAGGGTAGCTTTGTGTGGCATTGTAGATATGGGCCAGCACACTCCGCCATTGGTGCGACACAAAAAGTGATGCACCGGCAGCGCAACAGGCTTGTAAATACGCCCCTTAAGACATCACTCAAAGATTGGAGGTCAGGATACTCCATTACAAATGTCTGTCTTTAGTTGGACACATTGTCTATCCTGTGTATGTGTGTAAAAAATAACATACTTCAAAAATGTTAACACACCAAGCTAGTTGCCATGCTTCATTATAGGGCAGTTTCATTAATCAGAAAGGATTATAGCTCCTGGGTTATAGGGAGTGCTTTTGTGAGAGGGGGTGATAGTGTGAGATCCGGAATATGAGACATAAGAATCCGGGAAATTGCTTGCACTGCTTGCAATGCTTAAATTCTTCTGCTATTGAACAAACATTTTATACCATCTAGAGTGGAAAATTGTTATTACTCTTTTGTTATAAAGCAATCTCTGTTTCAGCACGTCGGCGGCTCATAGTACCTAACACATCTTGGGGCATATTCTCAAGGACTTATCGGCGAGTTATCATCACTTTAGCACCGCAAAAGTGGCGAAAGATTTATTGACCCATTCTCAAGCTGGTGCAAACTGCCAAAATCGCCAGTTTTCCAGCGATAGCTTCCGCAAAAAACATCGCCACGGATGAGAGCGACAACTAACGCTAATGATATACATAGTAGGCGTTCCTGTGCAAAAACACACAAAAACACCACTTCGCGATATTCTGAAAGATCAGCCAGATCGGCGAAGCAATCCAAAAACAGGTGATAAGGCGAGTTAGCAGCAGGGAATAAGCACCTGCCTTTTACTGGTGTTAACCAGGACGACAACCTGCAGTATAAAAGGGAGCCCAGCCCAGAGCCACATTGGCAGGCCAACACATGTCATGGAGCTACTGATCATGCAACTCGGAGACCCAAGAGGCCCACAACACCCATTGCCACCACTCCCAGGCTCCTCCCCCCCGGACCCACCCACCCTAGACCCCCCCTACCCGGACTACCACCGAGGCAACGCAGAATAAGACAGCGGTCCTTCAGAAAACGCACCAGCCTCACAGACTTAACACCAGAGGAAGTCATTGCCCACTACAGGCTCAAAAGGACAACCATCCTCCGCATCCTGACTAGGCCTGGGCGGTAAATTCCGTTCCGCTCGCAGAATTTGCGGAATTTGGACAATTTCGCATTCCGCAGAGAACGCGGAATTGCCCAAAATTCTGCGTTACATGGCTTCGCAGAATTTTTTGCTTGTTCATATTCTCAAAATGCGTGTTCGCGAGATATGTCCCCCCGAGCACGCAAACAGCGTTCGCGAACAGGAAAAAAGCATCGCGAACAAGTAATTCCACGTGTTCGCAAAATTTCTGCGTGCTCGCAGAGATTTCTTACCATTTTGCGGAGGTTTGCGTAGCGCGACTACACAAATTACGCCCACCCCTAATCCTGACCCACATTGCCCACAGGCTAACTGTACCAACACAGCGGACAACCAACATCCCTCCGCAGACAATGCTGCTGGCTGTGCTGCACCTGTTGGCCTCTGGTACCTTCCGACCAACAACCGCCAGAGTCGGAGGAGTCTCACAGCCAGCTCTATCAAAGTTCATCACAACTGTCTCGGATGCCATCATCAGCGTGGTACCCCAGCACCATCTTTTCCCCCACACTGCGCAGGAACAGCTGGAGATCAAGCAAGGCTTCTACGACATAGCTGGCTTCCCGCACGTGTTGGGGGCAATTGACTGCACACGTCCTACTCGTGCTCCCTGCCGACAATGCACACAATTACCGCAACAGAAAGCACATGCATTCCATCAAAGTGCAGGCAATCGTGAACCACCAGGGACTCTTCACCAACGTCGTCGCCAACTACCCAGGCAGTGTGCATGATTCACTACATCTTCCGACAGTCCATTATCAACCAGTGCTCCGAGGATGGCACCTACGGAAATGCACTGCTCGTTGGTAAGTACCAAATGAACACATCACACACCTCAACTCCACAATCATGCCACTCACAACTGTGGGAATAAACAGGTTACAATATCACATACAACAAGCCAAACAACATGCTCACCTACCAGACACGACAACACAAGGACCTGTGGTAACAGGGGCCAGCCATGTAGACAAACTATCCACATCATGGCACCTCTGCCACACAATTTCAGAATGTGGTGAGAGGTGGGAACCAAGTATGTGCGAAGGAGGCAAGTGACCCATGAATTAGAATATGCACAATGGCAAGTGTGGTGGTGATGTGCTGGACAAACTTAAGTATGCCGAGCACAGACATGTCCATGTGGACATATTCTGGTGGTGTTTATAGTGTCGTAGACAGTGGACGCAACCATGTTACCTCAGGCTGTGGGGTAGACCTTGGACATGTAGTTATGTCGTCCCCCCTGTAAGCGTAAGCGGAGTGGGCTGGGCCAGCGTAGGAGTGGAAATTAATAGCCCGGGGCTGAGGGCGTGGTTCACTTCTGGGATGGCCACCAAAGCAACTACTGCGTGTGTCTCTGTGTCTGCCATATCCTCACCATAGGCCTACACACACTTGGCCGACCACCTTCAACGTCCAATATCACCTTGTCATTGTCAGGCTTGTGGTCATGCGCAGTCAGTCATGACAATGGTGTGTCTTAGGAGTGCAAGTGATGCAACGGCGCAGCGCACACAAGTAAATAGGCTCGGGGGAGTGAGGAGCAGCTGTGAGGCAACGTAATTCACGTGGATGCCGCTCATTTGCCATATGCAAGACATGTCAAACATGAACCCCAAAGTCCCACACATCACACACCAATATACTAATAAGCCTGCCAACACAGAATGCAGAACCACTGATTGACACATCTCTCTCCCCTGTCACAGGTGATCAAGGATATGCACTCCGCCCGTGGATGATGACACCCCTCCGAGCCCCGAACACCTAGGCCCAGAGGCAGTACAAGGCGGCCCACAAATGCACCAGGGGCATTGTGGAGAGCTCATTTGGCGTGTTGAAGTCACGTTTCAGGTGCCTAGACATCACAGATGGAAGACTCCTGTACAGGCCGTAAATAATGTGCAAGATGATCGTTGCATGTTGTGTGTTTCACAACATATGTGTACGCACCAATGCCCCATGGATCCATGTGCCAGATGCACCGGACGATGATGATGAGGATGAGGCAGGTGGACCACACCCCAGTGCAGCAGCAGCAGGAATAGCCCGAATGGACACTATCATTAACAATTTCTTCACATGAGCACGTCACATTGGAACTGTCCTTGGCAATCATGGGACAGAACAAAATGACCACAGGCACAGCATGTGCAAATAAATTAATTCCAAGACACATTCTCTGTGTGCATGCCACTCCTCTGCATTAGTACATCACTCTGACAAGTATAAGTGAAACATTTAGTGCTGACAATTTCACCAAAGGCAATTAGATGGTGGGAGTGTCATATCAGTTATCGGGATCCCGTTTTCCTGCAGACTGAACCGCGTCTTCCTCTTCTTCTTCTCCTTGCCCTTCCCTGACCCCGGGGTCCCAGGCTGGTCCTCCATGGGGCTTGTGGGGTTCTGGTTGTCCTCTGTACTTGCTCCGGCTACCTCCATGATGCTTCGAAGTTGTTTGTGATCTGTTTGTGTTTTTTGTTCCCCTTTTATACTGATTTTTGCATCCTGACTTGTGGGGCTTGCAGGCCTGGCGCTGCTTTTCGCGGACTTTTTTTAATGCAGTTGGGCCCAACGCAACTTTTTTTGCGTTCGGGTTTGGATTTTTATCGCCGTCCCAGTAATGTTATCGCAGACATTTGACACATTATCGGGAAACTATCGCATGTTACCGTCGTGTTGAGAATGTGACGTTGACACAGAGTTATTTATCCGCGATAGACGGTGATATGTGAAATTGTGCTAACCTATTTTGGCGATGATTATCGCACGTTCTTGAGAATATACCCCAAGTGTGTCCTAATGTGTCTCTTGCTACTGTACAAGCAATTGTATTTGCTGATTTCTGGCTAGATCCATTTCTACCCCATGCTTTTCAGATTGTCCATCTGCGCCTTTCGTTTATTACTTTTTGGTGAACATCATAGTCTCAGGTAAAAATTGGCGTGCATAATTGATGGAGAAGTTTGCCCTTTTATCTGGGCAGAGCCCAACCCCTTTAGGATAAAACTTGTGTGATCAGTAAGAACTTGCACTTTTTTTTGGTAGTTCCTAAGGTGCTTCTTTATAAAAAAAAGAAAAATCGTTATCATTTTTTCAACAAGTGCATAAAGTAAAGCTAAACACTAAAGACATTAAAACATTTTTTATGTGTGTGGTACAGCAGGTTACCAAAATAAAAAAGGACATTACGGTAAGCAAAATTCAAAAAATGAAAGAAGAAATGTGAAAAGATATGACATATCTTGGAAAACCAATAGGGAACATTTGACGCCATACACTGGTACAGAGGAGTGACAAATACAACATATAGCAAAAGAAGATATGATTAATCTGTTGTTTCATCATTCATAGACTCAATCATAGATAACAAATTATTCCGCAGTGGCTTCTGTAGAGAAGCATACAATTCAGAAGTAGCGTAACAGAAGGACAGGTCTTTCAGCCAGGCTGGCACCGTGGAGAGGGTGCAAGTTCGCTAATGTAGCGAGATTTGTCGCTTAGCTAAAAGGGGAGCATAGCAGTAAAACATCCTAATCTCAGTGCAATGGTTCAACATACCCCAATAAAGCCATGAGGGGGTCAGCAGAAAGTGGTCATTCAAGCATAAGAGATGTTGAAAAGATGTATTTTCAAAAGGATGCTATCATCCCACAAGTCCATGTCAAGTGGGGGAAGTGTGCATGGTCCTCCTGACATTTCGGCCACCGGTGGGATCTTGTAGGGTCAAATTATGCCAATGCGTCATGGGTAGTGTAGGCTCTTCAGAGATATCTATAATGCAGTTTCTTTTGCCGGTGGTTGCCTAAAACTAGTTTAGTCTGCATACACCAGAAATACCAAATCTTCTCTGAGATAGGGGTACCCAGGTCACTTCCCCACACAGCCCTGGCTCTCTCCACTCCAGCAGGCTTTTATTGTAAACAAGTATGCAATAATCTAGAGAACAAATGGCCATAATCTGGGGAAGCAATCATTAATGTGAGTGGTGGAAAATCTTGGGGCTCAGTCGAGTAGGCAAGAAGCACAGCCCGTAACGTGCTGTGTAAATGATGGAATATAAATCTGTCCATAGTTGATGCTTGTTCTTCCTGAGCCATCATGAAACTGGGCTTGAGCACACCATCTATAAACAGGTCACTCCGACCCGCAATCCGTGTGCACAGAGAGTACGCTGTACCAGTGGCTCAAGAGTGAATGGGAACCAAGGGTTGTTTAAGAGTGGGACACGTGGGGAATGCAGAGCATCCCCACCAAGATATCGCAAAGGTTTAAACCATGCCCAACTAGTAGTGGCAAGCGTCTGTATTGTATTGGGGTCATGTGGGAGACCTTGCGGTGAATTCGTGGCAAGTGGGAGATGTGACAACTGTGATCTCACAGGTTAAACGAATGGCAACAGGCATCTGGGTAATACCAGTAGAAACCGTAATGTGTTTGGGCCACATAAAAATAGAGTTGGAGGTCAGGGACTCAAAACCCAGTGCAGTCATTGGGGAGTGTGAGGACTTCCCAGCGAATGTATAAACCGAATGAGGAATCCACGCAGGGAGGTGAAAAAACTACTGGTGAGGATAATGGGCATATTTAAAAAAAGACAAAGAAAGCAAGGCAACACAACCATTTTAATAATAGCAATATGAAAAAGCCATGCACAACAGAAGTCCAATCTCCACCTGTGTTTCAAGTCTCGCTAGAGTGGGCCCTAGTTAAGATGAATTACCTCTGAATACTACCTGTGGATATAGATGCCCAAATGCCTGGCAGAGCCCATGCACCATTGCAGGGGGAATTCAAGGTCACAAGGAGCAGTGGCATCCGTAAGAGGGAATAACTCAGATTTACTCCAATTAATATGTAGACTAGTTAAAACACTGAATCGCTGCACTTCACGCACAAGTGGAGGTAAATTGTCTGCTGGGTCATGAAAGAACAACATTTTGTCATCTGCATAAGGGGAAGCTAATAGTGGAAATATAAAGCACTTTTGGTGATGTTTTCCCTGTGAATGATGGACTAATGGATATCTAATAAATGAGGGACCAGGAGTTGTTTATAAGCTTGTGAGAAATGGGGGTCTCTATTTGGCAGAGGTATGCACCTTGTCCAAGTAAGGACCCTTCCTTCCTGTCAGGGTAAGGGGATTACACTTCTAAAATAACCCTTTGGAACTTGGCTCGAGCAATCAGGCTTATCTCAAAGACAATGTGTAAAGCATTTGCAAATAACATATGGTAATACAGTGAAAACCCTACAAAAGGACACCACACCAGTTTTAGAAAAAATAACCAATATTTATCTGTGTAAAATAAGACTAAAACGATAAAATCCAACATACAGTTATATGAATAATGCAAAAACACACTTTGTATAAAGTTCCTTGAAGTCAATTGCTCCATCCGTGGCTATCCCAGCATTGTGAACAAACAAATCCAACCTGTCAGGCTGGCTATGACGTCATGGACCAGCTACGGTGTCGGGAAGGCCCGCAGAACAGTACCTTTAGAAATGCGGTGCGTTGGAGACCTCAAGATGAGCTCCGAAGAGCCAGTGTTGGCTGGCATTGGTTCTGGAGTTTGGTGTATGAGTCGTCGGGCCCTTGAAGTCACACGCATAAAGATCAAACTCTGTGAGGTTAAAGTCAGGAGCGATGTGGCACGCAGTGCTCTCAGGTCGAGGTGCAGGCAGCGGCTCGGTGATGATAATCTAGCAAGATCGGTGAGATCAGGGCTGCTGTGCAAAGTGGGGCAGTGCTCGTCACGGTGCTGGAAGGCCACAGTGCAAGCAGCGGCATTGTCATTGCTGTAGTGCTGTCATCGGTAGGCCCAAGGCTGTGGTGTGATGTGGGGCAATGCAGTGTGTGGGGCCCCCAGGTCGCAGTGCAGGCAGCTGCATTGGTTGATGATCTGGAGTCGAGGGTGCTGGCGTCTATGAGCCAATATTGTGGTGTGGGACAGTGCGGTGCATCATGCAACTTACGAGTGGTGCCTCCAAACCACAGTGCAGGTAGTGGCGTCGATGTCAGCTTGCAGCGGCGTCATCAGTGGCACCAGGGACACTGTTGCCGATGAGACCAGGATTGCAGTGCGAATTGCGGAGTTGCCCTCTTCGGGTCAAGTAGCTGACAGCGGGGTCATTGATGGCGTCAGGTTGCTTTTTCCCTCTGTGGCAGCTGAAACACACCGTTCCAGATGCAGGTACCCAGAGGAAGGCAAAGTCTTTGATTTTCTTGACTGAGGCTACTTGAAAAGGGGGTGTAAGAAAGTGGCTGTGTATATACTGTTCCAAGGTAAGGTACAGTGTGTACAGAGTCCACAGTCCCCAGAAGTTTGGCAGAAGTTAAAGTTAGATAAAACCCTACTCTCTAAAGTGGTAGCTTGGTCGAGCAGTAAAGCAGTATCAAAGGACAGTGTAAAGCATTTGTTGTACACACTCAGTCAGCAAATGGTCTCACACACTCAAGAACTGAACTCTAGGCCAATTGTTTTGTATATAAAAATACATTGTTTTATTTTAGAACCACAAGTAGGTATAAAAATACTCTCTCAGAATGAGATGCTTTAGTTATATACTTTCAATAAGCAATAGACTTTTAAATGCAACACCACTTCAATACAATTTTAACATTGAGCTCTATGGGGCATTTTAAGTAAATGCAATATCAATTACTTTGCGTATGATTTTCTTACTCAGGGCTGAATCCTGGATTCAGCACTAGTGCATTTCCTGTAAACAGTTGAAAGAAATCGTTTTTGTTACACAGGCGATTTTTAAGGAATGTTTGTATGTTTCAAAAATCGACAGAATAATTTCTGGCAAAAACCAGGCAATGTTATCCCATGGAGGAAAATCAAGATATCGGTAAGTCACAGTTGTAATTACTTTTCAGGGTCAGTGCTGGGCACCAAGATCCAGCACTGGGATCTCTCCTGGTAACAGGTGAGTAATTTCATTTTCGTTGATCGGAAGATTTTTTGTAAATATTTTAAAGTTTAAAAACTCGACACAAATTTCAAGTGAAAACCAGTCAATGTTACCCTATGGAGAAAATGCAAGTTATCGGCTTTCAGGTAAGTACTCGACTGGCAGAGTTAAGGTTCTGGGGTTAGACTCAGGAGTCTCCCAGGGTCAGGTAGGTACAGTTGTTACACCCTCAGCGGCACAGGGGCAGCCGGGTGCAGAGATACTAGGCCCAATGTTAGCCTATGGCGGGTAGGGGGCCTTTGGTTGGTGGCTGCTAGCAGGCAGGCCACGGGGCTGTGGGAGCCAAGCTCCTGGTCACTTGCTCAGGGTAAGTGGGGAAGTAGGATAGGACAGATGCTGCACTTCCAGGGGCACTCGGGCGGCTGGGTGCAAGGTGCTTTTGAGCTGTCGTGCGCTAAATGTATTTCAATGGAGAAGCTGCAAGTTGAACAAAGGCTGCAAGCTCGGGGACGGAGATTCTTCAGGTGCGACCACCACTTCGAGAGGTAAGTTGGGAAGCTGTAGGTTAGGTAGGCAACCCAGAGTTGGGCACAGGGGGCCGTGGGGCGCCGGGTGCAGGGGTGTCTTTTGGTGTCGGGAAATCTTACCCTCTGCTGGTCGCGGTCGGAGGGCTCCCTGGTATTTATGCTGCAGGCGTTGTCAGGAGCATTGAGGAGGGTCCTTGGGTATTGGATTCTTGGTCACAATCGCCAGGGGGACGTCCTTGTGGTCTTTGTTCACTCAGGCTCAGGCCGGGCTCGGCGGGTGCAGAGTGTGCTGGACTCGCGGTTCCTGGCTGGCACCAGGGGTTGTTGCTGTTTGAGCAGAACCACTGCTCATGGGCGTCCCAGTCTTTAGATGAGCAAGGCAGTCAGGTCCTCCGGGGTTTTTGAGGTTGCTGACCCGAGGAGACGCCGGGATTGAGCAGGTTCGAGGGTCAACAGGCCTGTAGGGCTGGGGCCAAGTTAGTTGGTGTCGTCCTCTTGTTAGCAGCGGCACGGCAGGTCTTCTTTCTTCTTGTTCTTCTTGTTTCGGAATTGGGATCTGAGGAAGGAAGGTTCACGGTGTCCCTAAATACTAAATTTAGGGGTGTTACAGGTAGGTAAAGGGCAGGGACCAATGGGTCCCTTCCCTGGGGTGGGTAAACCCCCTATCCTGCCACTCTCCAGTGGGAGGGGGGCAGAAGCCTAGTCCTGATTGGGTAGGGCTCCCCATCCTCAAGATGGCGAGAGCCCGGAGTTGTGATTCACCTCGCCTCCCCCACCTGAGGGGTGGGAATGGCAGAGACTGGCACACCCCCTTTCCTCACTTGGGATATCCCGCCAGTCTTCCCGCCAGAGTGGGGGTCAGAACCGGTGAGAGCCAGTTGCTGAGTACAGCAAGTGGTCTGGGGAGGCTCACAAAGGCAGCATGCCTTTGAAGCTTCCCCTGCCCATCCTGGGGGAGGAGGCCTAGCACCTCGCCCCAGGATGTGCATTGTTGCAGGCCCACGAGAGCGGATGGCTCTCTACCCAGGGGTCCAGCAACGTCTGCTGGGTGGCAGCCTAGGCAGCCTCTCAGTCAGGACGTGGATTGCGGGTTAGTTTCAGGGGGCAACTCTAAGTTGCCCTCTGTCGTGCATTTTCCATTAAATCCCACACTGGCATCAGTGTGGGTTGAATGTGCTGAGAAGTTTGATACCAAACGTCTCAGTCATCAGTGTAGCCATCATGGTGCTGTAGAGTTCGTGATGACGACCTCCCAGCACCATACACTCTTAATGGCAATACTGCACTTTCAGGGCCCAGGAATGGACCTGGGCACTGTAGGGGTACAGGGCTCATGCACCTGTACCCTCACCACTGGCATAGGGCACCCAGCTAGAGGAGTGACTGATGTATGCCAGGGCAGTGGTTTGTGGGCATGGCACTCAGGGATGTGTGCCATGTCGTCTCTGTGTTTTGTTCTGCACCCAGACACTCAGCCTGCAGAGGCAGCGTGAGTGTGTCAGGGTACAGGGCCTCTAAGGGTGGCACACTAAGTGCTGCAGCCCTTAGGGGCCTTCTCTGGTCACAGTGCCCTGGGTACCTATGGTACCATTTACCAGGGGCTGACATGTTGCTAGAGATGCCAATTGGGTTTAGGTTTTCATGCAGTTTTAGGGAAGGAACACAGGCCCTGGGCACCTGATTGGCAGGAGCCCAGGGCACACTCAGTCAAAGTTCAGCAGCAATTCAGCAAAAAGTGGGGGCATACCATGCAAGAAAGATGAGACCCCCCACCACCCCAAACGAAAGATGATGAGACTAACCTTGCCCTATGGAGTCTTCATTGTCTAAGTGGAAGAACCTGGAAAGTCCATCTGCATTGGCATGGGCAGTCCCAGGTCTGTGTTCCACTTCAAGGTCCATTCCCTGTAGGAAGGTGGACCACCATAGTAGTTTTGGATTCTCTCCTTTCATTTGCATTAGCCATCTGAGAGGTCTGTGGTCAGTGGTCAGTTTGAACCAGGAAGTGAGTACCAAACAAGTATGGCCTCAACTTCTTCATGGACCAAACCAAACCACAGCAAAGGCCTCCCTCTCAATGGCACTCCAACGCTGCTCTCTGGGGAGAAGCCTTCTGCTTATAAAAGCAACAGGTTGGTCTTGGCCTTCATCATTGGTCTGGGATAGGACCGCTCCTATCCCTAGCTCAGAGGCATCAGTCTGCGCTATGAATTGCTTGGCATAATCTGGAGCTTTTAGAATTGGTGCTGAGCACATTGCTTCTTTCGGGGTGTCAAAAGACTTGGCAACTAACTGTCCAGTTAACCTTCTTGGGCATTTTCTTGGAGGTGAGTTCTGTGAGGGGAGTCACAATGGACCCATATCCCTTCACAAACCTTCTGTAGTACCCAGTCAAGCCAAGGAATGCCCTGACTTGGGTCACGGTTGTTGGAGCTGCCCAGTCCAGGATGGCCTGGATCTTGGCCTGTAAGGGTTGTACCTGGCCTCCACCAACAAGATGGCCCAAGTACACCACAGTGCCCTGCCCTATCTGGCATTTGGATGCCTTGATAGTTAAGCCTGCTGTTTGCAGGGCTTTTAAAACCTTCCTAAGGTGGATCAGGTGACCCTGCCAGGTGGAGCTAAAGAAAGCAATATCATCAAGATAAGCTGCACTAAAGGACTCCAACCCAGCCAGAACTTGGTTCACCAACCTCTGGAAGGTGGCAGGGGCATTCTTTAACCCAAAGGGCATCACAGTGAACTGATAGTGCCCGTCAGGTGTGGAGAATGCTGTTTTTTCTTTTGCTCCTGGAGCCATGCCAATCTGCCAGTACCCTGCAGTTAAGTCAAAGGTACTGAGAAATTTGGCTGCCCCTAGTTTGTCTATGAACTCGTCTGCTCTTGGAATGAGGTGAGCATTTGTCTTGGTGACAGAGTTGAGCCCTCTATAGTCCACACAGAACCTCATTTCTCTCTTTCCACCCTGTAGGTGAGGTTTGGAGACTAGAACCATTGGGCTGGCCCAGGGGCTCTCAGAGGGTTCAATAACCCCTAACTCCAGCATCTCGCTGACTTCAGCTCTGATGCTTTCTTTGACTTGGTCTGACTGTCGATTGGTAATCCGCACTGGGAAACGCGCACGTATGGACGTCCGTGGATGGGGATTATGATTCACGTTTAATAACGATTTTGACATCAAGCCAGAACGTTGGGTCACGTATAAACTCACACCAGCAGACCTCTAGGATAACAGAACCCCTCTGTGGGTCGGAAGTATCACCACGGACAATGGATAGATTAACGAAGAAGAAAACCTTGATAAAGTCGCGGACGATTTCCCATGTTAGCGACGAAACACGTGTCGGCGGTTTGAAGACCGGAGGAAATAATAAAAAAGAAAGGAGAACAAGAATTCATATACTGGTGTCGAATTTTTGCTCAGACTTTGCAGTAAGACACTTGTATTATATGTCAATCATGTGCTGGGGATTTAGTATTTATGTATTAAAGTGACTCTGATCAATGATTTGGAGAGACGGGTGGTTCACCCTACCTTGCAGCACCGACATCAAGATTTTTCGCAATTTAATACCAGTGTTACTCACCTGAGTGGCGCCATTAGCCCTATCAAACAATACCACTGAACCGTATTATAACCTGACTGTCGATAAATCTTGTTTTTGACAGGTGCACTGTCACCAGTGTCCACATCATGGGTACACCAGTTGGTCAGACCAGGGGCAAGGGAAAAGAGGCTAGCATACTGTTGCAAGACTTGCTTGCAGTCAGTCTGCTGTTGGGCAGAGAGGGTGTCGGAAAAGACAACTCCATCTACTGACCCATCTTTTGGGCTGTAGGAGGGGAGATCAGGGAGAGGTTCACTCTCTGCTTCTTGTTCCTCATCAGTCACCATCAGCATGGTGATGTCAGCCCTGTCATTGGAGAGCTTAAGGCAGGTTCATATGGATAACCCTTTTTGGTGTCCTGCTTGTGTCCAGGTCAACTAAGTAAGCGACCTCACTCTTTTTCTCTAGGATAGGGTAAGGGCCACTCCATCCATCTTGGAGTGCCCTTGGTGCCACTTGCTCCAAAACCCACACCTGTTGCCCAGGTTGAAATTCAACCAGTGCAGCTTTTTGGTCATATCAGTGCATCTGAAGCTCCTGGCTGGCCTCACGGTTTTTGGATGATTTTTCCATGTACTCAGCCTTTCTGGACCTTAGGCGAAGCACAAAGTCCACTATATCTTGTTTGGGTTCCTGGAGAGGTCTCCCCCAGTCCGCCTGTTCAAGACAAAGTGGTCCCCCACAGGATGGCCAAACAGAAGTTCAGAGGGTGAAAAACCTACTCCCTTCTGTGGCACTTCTCTGTAAGCAAAAAGCAGACATGGCAACAGGACATCCCATCTCCTCTTGAGTTTTTCAGGTAGTCCCATGATCATGCCTTTCAATGTCTTGTTGAACCCTTCAACAAGGCCATTGGTTTGTGGATGGTATGGTGTAGTAAACTTGTACTGCACTCCACACTCCTTCCGCATGTTTTTTAGGTAAGCAGACATGAAGTTGGAACCTCTGTCTGAAACCACCTCCTTAGGAAACCCTACCCTGGGGAAGACACCTAGGAGGGCCTTGTCTACTGCAGGAGCTGTAGTAGTCCTAAGTGGAATTGCTTCAGGTTACCTAGTAGCATGATCCACTACTACTAGAATGAATTTGTTCCCTGAGTCTGTGGGAGGTTCAAGTAGACCCACTATGTCCACACCTACCCTTTCAAAGGGGACCCCCACCACTGGCAGCGGTATCAGGGGGGCCTTTGGGTGGCCACCTGCCTTGCTACTGGCCTGACAGGTAACACAGGAGCTTACAAACTCCTTCACCTTTTGGTGCATCTGGGGCCAGTAAAAGTGACTAACTAGTCTTTCCCAAGTTTTGGTTTGCCCCAGATGTCCAGCTAGGGGGATGTCATGGGCTAAAGTTAGGAGGAACTCCCTGTACTTCTGTGGCACTACCACTCTCCTGGTGACTCCAGGAGTGGGGTTTCTTGCCTCAGTGTACAGTAATCCCTCTTCCCAATAGACTCTGTGGGTACCACTGACATCTCCCCTTGCTTCTGAAACAGCTTGCTGCCTCAGGCTTTCAAGAGTGGGACAGTCTTGCTGACCCTGGCACAGCTCTTCCCTAGAGGGTCCCCCTGGGCCCAAGAGTTTAACCTGGTAAGGGTCAAGCTCCATGGGCTCAGTTCTCTCAGGGGTATCCAAGTCCTCTCCCTGTGGAGAGGGGTCCTGAGTGGTTTGCTGTACAGAAGCTGGTCCCCCAGTCTTCTTACCTTTCTTCTTGGTGGCTTGGGCCATACTTTCAGGCTCCAATCCTACTTTTTCACCCTTCCTCTTTGCACACACACCAATTCAGGGATACCCAGCATGGCTGCATGGGTTTTCAACTCAACCTCTGCCCAGGCTGAGGTTTCCAGGTCATTGCCAAGCAGACATGCAGCTGGTTACTTTTGAGAGACCACTACCTGTTTCAGGCCAGTAACCCCCCGCCCCAGCCTAATGTCACCATAGCCATTGGATGATTAGTGGTAACACTGTCAGCATTGGTGACTGGGTAAGTTTTCACAATCAAGTATTGCTCAGGGGAAACCAGTGTGTCTCTCACCATAGTGACACTGGCACCTGTATCCCTCAGAGCTTCTATCCTAGTTCCATTAACCCAGGGGTATTGTAAGTCATTTTCTAAGTTGGGTGGCCACACAGCTACAGTGGCAAACTCCACTTCCCCTTCTGAAACTAGAACTGCTTCAGTGTGCATCCTGATTTGCTATGTGCACACTGTTGATCCCATCTGTAGACTTGCTACCCCAGGTGTAGCTGCACTGGTTGCCTTAGGGGCCTTGTTGTGGGGGCAACATTTATCTACAGTTAAGTGTCCCAACTTCTTACAGTTGTTACACCAGGCCTTGGAGGGATCAAAGTTCTTCCCCCTATAGGGTTGAGGCACATAGGAAGTAGTCTGGGACCCACCCCCCTGTACAGGGTTTTGGGGCCCTTTGGAAGACTCAGACTTTTTATCTTGGGGATTCTCGCCACCTTTTCCCTGGGGAGGTTTTGTAACCACCTTCTTCTGGTCACCCCCAGTGGTTGTCCTTGTCACCCTAGTCTTGACCCAGTGGTTTGCCTTCTTTCCCAATTCTTGGAGAGAAATTAGACCTAGGTCTACCAAATGCTGATGCAACTTTTCATTTGTGCAATTACTTAGTATATGTTCCTTCATAAACAAATAGTAAAGTCCAGTAAAATCATGCACATTGTGTCCAGTTATCCAACCATCCTGTGTCTTTACTAAGTAGTCTACAAAATCAATCCAGGACAGGGTCTGAGTTTTGTGGGCCCCCCTGAATCTAATTCTATACTCCTCAGTGGAGAGCCCAAATCCCTCAATCAGAGTCCTCTTCATTAGGTCATAGGACCATGCATCTGGCCCAGAGAGGGTCAGAAGCCTGTCTGTGCAGTTACCAGAGAACAGTTCCCACAGGAGAGCCCCCCAGAGAGTTTTCTTCACCTTTCTCATTTCACAAGCCCTCTCAAAGGCTGTGAACCATTGTGTGATGTCATCACCCTTTTCAAATTTGGAGACAATCCCTTTGGGGATTTTAGTATCAGAAGTTTCCTCCCTGTCCTTATTTTTAGTATTGCTGCCACCATTGATGGGTGCTAAACCCATCTCCTTTCTTTCCTTTTCCAGAGCCAGGAGTCTGTACTCTAGATCCAATCTTTTGGCCAGCCTTGCTAAAAGGCTGTCCTCTTCATCGAGGCTGTCCTCAATGTCCTCACTGGGACCTGTGCCGGCTGTGTGGCCTCTAGGTCCCCAGGGGTTGATTCTTGGAGTTAAGGGTCTGGAGGCCCTTTCCTCCCTGGGGATTATTAGGGGTGAGAAACCAGCCCTGTCCTCCTCATCCCTTTCCTCATCTGACTGGTCATCACCATTCTCAGATGGGTGGGCGTGGGCATACTCAGCCAGGAGCTCCTGGAGCCCTTGTTTGGTTGGATGCTGGCCCATTGGTATATTTTTAATTTTACATAAGGACCTTACCTCCCTGAAAGACAAGTGAAGGCAAGGGGTGAGGTCAAGCTCCTCAACCATGTCCTGTATGATATCTTGCTTATTTTGACTAACAGCTGGGTTCTGTTTTTGAGAGATTCTAACAAAAAGTTCTAATCCCTCTACCCCTGACCATAGTGACTTTTATTTTCTAAAATTGTAAAGGGACTTAAGCAAGGCCCTAACAAGACTTTTAGTGGTTTGGTAAAAAAATGCCAATTTGTAAAAATCAGAATTCTAAAGGCAATTTAAGAGTTCTGTAGTGTGATCAGATGGTAACCAAGTAGTCCAACAAATGCAAGTTTGTATCCCACCGCTGATCCATCAATGTAAGAAACTGGCTCTGTATATACTGTTCCAAGGTAAGGTACAGTGTGTACAGAGTCCACAGTCCCCAGAGGTTTGGCAGAGGTTAAAGTTAGATATAAACTTACTCTCTAAAGTGGTAGCTTGGTCGAGCAGCAAGGCAGTATCAGAGGACAGTGTAAAGCATTTGTTGTATACACTCAGTCAGCAAATGGTCTCACACACTCAAGAACTGAACTATAGGCCAATTATTTTGTATATACAAATATATTGTTGTTTTATTTTAGAACCACAAGTAGGTATAAAAATACTTTCTCAGAATGAGATGCTTCAGTTATATACTTTCAATAAGCAATAGACTTTTAAATGCAATAGCTACAGTTGTTGCAATAAGCAACACAATGTAAACACAATTTTAACATTGGGCTCAATGGGGAATTTTAAGTAAATGCAATATCAATTACTTTGCGTATGAAAATTTGAAAGAATGAACATTTTTATTTGCATAATTAATTAAAATTGTTACAAAGTTCGCAATAAAAAAACAAAAATAAAATTACAGGTGAATAAGAGTCTTCTCTTTTTTTTTATTTTTTTTTGTAAAACTGACGCTGAAAGATGGTTACTCTTTGCTTTTGCAAGAGGTACTTCTACTGTCCAAGGGTTAAGAAGTCCTCAGTGGCCCCCCGTCTGCTAGGCCCTCATGTTCAATTAATATTAGGCTTTTTTTTACTTCTTCCAGGAATTTGACTCCACGGCAAGCCAAGATTATGGAGGAGCCACTAAGCCAACATGTGACTGCCTGTCTGCAGGATCGAATGTTTAACACGTTCAGGATAGGTTTTAATAAAAAGCATCTCTGGTTTAACAGGGCCGGGCATGTACAGAAGAGATGGACCAGAGTTTCTGTATGATACCCGCAGAGGCGGCATTGTTTCGTCTGGTGCAGCTGTTTCCAAGGTGGTAGTAGGTCTTTTGAGAGATGCATCCCCATTCGATAAGTCATAAATACTTTTTTAAGATGACCATTGAAGTGGGATGCTAAATAAGGCAATGGTTTTAAAGATGTAAAAGAGTTCATGATAGTCCACCCGTGCCGGCGTTTTACCAGTGTCTCTTTGTCCTCCATAAATGATTTCCTTTTTGCCGCCACGTTGGCTAGTTTACTTAACGTAGCCTTGTCTGACCCTGATTTCCAGACTGATTCCAACTCCAACTTTTCCACACAGTATTTCAGATATTGTCCCCAAATAGACGGCTTTTCAGATTCCCCTCGTTTTTTTATTTCCTCCCAGCTTAGCCAATCCAATGTTTCTATATGAGCAGTTCGAAGTTTATTACAAAGTTTCACGAAGCTGCTCATACTACGGTACTTCTGATTTTGTAGACCAAATTCAAGCCTGACTTGTGCGACTGAGGCAGATTTAGGCAGATTGAAAACCGCTTTATAAATTTTGGTCTGTAGGTTGTTTAAATCGGCCTCCTTCCCACACCATGTGACCAAGCCATACGATAAGGTCGGCATTATCTGTGCTGCCATCACTTTTAATTGGTGACTATAATTTGGACAGTCCATTTTACCTTTTAGGGAGCGGTGGGCAAAAATAAGGGATTGTGTCTTTGTTTTTATGATCATTGTATTTTCCTCCTTTTGTTATTGTTACTCCCAAGTACTTATAATTCTCTTGTTCTTTCACTGTAATACCTTGTGCCGTCCATTTGTATTTTAATTTGTTCGGGTCAACCAGCCGGACCACTTTTGTTTTTTCTTTATTCAGTTCCAAGCTTTCCCTTTCTAAGTACGATGTTAATTTGTTGATTGCTCTTTGTAAACCGATTGGGGATTTGCTCAGCAAGACTATGTCATCAGCGTATTGTAAATAATGAATTGGGTTATTTACCAAGCGGGGAGGATGACTGTCTACTGATTCAATCGCAATTGTGAGGTCTGCAAGAAAGAGATTAAAAAGGGTGGGGGCTAGAACACAGCCTTGTTTTAGACCTTGATGTGTTTGAATACTCCTTGTAGTACTACCTCCGTTTCCCAGTTTCACCTTTGTCCACGTATTTTGGTATAAGGCTTTGATGGCTATTAAGAGCTCGTGTGGCAGCCCCCAGCTCTCCAACTTGCTCCATAGGCGCTCTCTGTTTACTCGGTCGAAAGCGGACTTGATATCGATAAAACAAGCGTACAGTCTAGTACCTTTTCCTACGGCTTGATCTATTAGAATTGCCAGACAGGTTAGGTTCGTTGTTGTTCCCATTCCTTGCCTAAATCCTGTTTGAAATTTTGGCATGATCTTTGTTTCTAAGATCCAAGCTTGTAGTTTTGCTAAGATGCAAGAGGCATACAGTTTAGCCTCTACATCTATTAGGGATATCAGTCTATAGTTCGAGGGGTTTCGATGGTCACCGCGCTTAAAAATGGGATGGATGATGCTCCCTTTCCAGGACACGGGTAGCTCTGCAAGTTTGTATATTTGATTAAACAAAGGTGTTACAATCTCCGACCACAGGTCCGGGTCATGCTTAAAGATTGCGTTTGGCAGCCCGTTGGGTCCTGCAGCCCCCTCTGTCTTTAATTTTAAGATTATCGTTCTTAGTTCTTTTTTGCTGGTTAAATCATCTAATTCTGTTAACCCGTTCTCCAGGTTTTCCTGCACAAATTCCCCGTTTTTGGTTTTATTCTCTCCTTTTAATTCCTCCATGTAGTCCTTCTCTGCCCCAAAGTTGTTGTCGTGGCCTGTCTCCGTTTTGCTATATAGAGTTTGCACGTGTCTGATCCAGATGTCTGCTCCGACCCCGGCTTCCTGTTGAAGTTTAAACCCTTGATTAAGATCATTTATGATACCCCAAAAATCCCGGCTATTCGGATTTTTTCCCGAAATTAACAATTTATGCCAAATGGATTCTTTGTATGTATATTTTGCAGCTGCCAGTGCCTTCCTGTAATTACTCCTTGCTCTCCTCAATTTAGATATATTTGCCGTAGTTCCCGATATTTTTTGAATTGCCAGGGCCCGGATCTCCTTAGCCACTTTTCTTTTTTTTGCTCTGAGATCCATATTAAACCACGGCTCCTTTTTGTTATTAAAGATTCTGTGGTTCCCTGAACTTGCTGGGAACTTAAGTTGCAAGACCTGAATCGTTTGTTCCCAATTGGATACTCGATCCTCCTCCTTTTGGGTTCCAAAGTTGGCCATCTGTTCTTTGACTGAGGCCGTGATTTTACCCAGACCCTCACCGCGCCATTTTAATTTTTTCAGATTACACTTTGATGCGTGTTGCAATAGAGAGGTCATTGTTGGCGCCAAACTTGGTGCAGAATTCATACTTATAATTTGAGGAAGATGGTCACTTTCAGCTTGATGTTCTATACCAAACGCTTCAATGCTTGGGATTAACTCATCACTTACTATGGTATAATCAATTATAGAGTGAACCCTGCCACATAAATATGTGGCGGCTGCCGGCCTGTCCCCCTTAAGATTCCCGTTTAGTATTGATAGGCTGTGGTCATTAAGGCTGGATACTAACTGTTTCCCTACGTTGTTTGCTTTTATCATCATCTTTGCCTTGTTTTGGTCGATAAGGACATTATTGAAATCACCGGAGATTACAAGTGGGTATTGTGCATAAGTCCTTTGCAAGAACTTAATAAGTGATAACAAGGTCACGTGTTTTTCTTTTTGTGACTGTTTGTCGGGATGGATATAGACATTAAGAATTATCAATTTCCAAGGTTCCGTGCCCAGTGACTGGTTTTCGAATATTCTGATCACTTGGACCCACTTTAAGCCCACGTCAATCTCCTCAGATGCCCAATTGAACTTAAGGGTTACATATGTCGAGAGTCCACCGCGAGGGTGACCGTACGTGGAGAGGCTTTCTGCATATATTTGGTGTTCTTGAAAGTCTGGAATTGGTGTTGATGCTAATTTCCAGGACTCCTGTATCAAAATTATGTCATGTCGTAGGAAAAAGGCTTGGGTTTCGTAGTCTTGGGTCATTTCTCGAAAGCCATGCACGTTCCACGAACAGATTAAAACTATGGGCTTCTTTATTGCTTTCTGGCAGTGCTTCAGGTTCCGTGAAATTTCTGTAGAATTCAGAACGGGGTTAGGTAGCTTTGTTACTCAAGACAGTAGGAATCCAAGACCAATCCATTCTGTCTGAGTGGCGGCGATCAATTGCTTGTGCCTTACGAGATGTACTAGAAGGCTCTGGCGTAAAGCCCCTGGCGCCTCGTAAACACGTGGATGTTTGGCCTGTGCTTTCTTGCCCCTTTGTCTGTTCCCGTGTTCTAAATTGTGGTGGATATGGGTACCTCGGGCGCGTGTGGCGCGTTATAGAAATTCCGCATGTTTCAAACTGCGGTCTTGCAAGATAAATCCTGTCTACTAGATCCTTTGAGGCCCAGGTTGTAACTGTTTCTTCTGTATCTGTTTTGTTTGAGTTTTGCTGGAATTCCACAGAATAAAGATCCTGGGAGGTAATACCTTTTAAGTCCGGTACTTCTTTAAACAGTGTTTAACAGGTTGCCTCGGTTCAGGATATCCTGTGTGCCCCTTGTCGAATAATCCGGAATAAATGTTAATTTTAGCTCATGTGGTTCTGAGTGCTTCCTTCCAACCTTGAGTTTTGATTCTGTTTTACGAGGAGTAGGGTTACAAGCTTGTAACCTGGCATTGACGGGCTTGATCGGTTGTTGTTCTTGCTCATTCTGTACAGCCTCAGGTCTAACTGCTTGATTCTGTATAAGAGCTGATTTCTTTGTCATCAGTTGGGGCATGCTATGCTCCCTTTGTAAAAAAGAGCATTTACGTTCTTTTTCCAGGACAGTAATTCACAGGGGGGTTAGCACTACGTTATTTACGAGTGCTACTGCTGCACTGCATTTTTCGTATGTGTTCCTTTCTGGAAATGTAAGTAATTGTTGCTCACTGGAAATTTCTGTTACTGGATTTGAAAACTCTTTATGGCTATTTTTTGTAGCCAGACTATTTATTACCGAGGTTTGTGTCATATCTTGCTCCTCGTGCACTCCGTATTCACCCCCTTGTACTAAAGATTGATGGTTTGTTCTTGTGACCTCTTTACATTCATCGCCCTTAGGTAAGTGCGGGCTTCGACTGACTCCTGGTCTGGAGCCTTCTCCCTTTTGTGTCATAATGAGATTAGTTTGTCAGTTGGATCTGGTAAGGGAGCCTCA